>NC_134711.1:22175000-23425000 GCF_049634645.1 Pelodiscus sinensis
CAGCAGGCAGTTATTTTGAAATAGTGTCAAAATACTGCCAAGCTGGAGGACTTCTTACTCCAACTCCTGTAACCTTCATTGTGTGAGGAATAAGGGAAGTCAGAGGAAGAGTGCTCTATTTTGAAATAAGTGCTATGTAGGTGCTCCCTATTTCAAATTAAGATATGTAATTGATGTAGCTCAATTTGTGTAGTTTATTTTGAGGTAAGCCCTGCAGTGTGAACTGTCTACACTCCAGTTGTCCTATCTGTAAGATGGGGGTAGCAACACTTATTTGTCTCTCAGAGGAGAGCTGTGAGGATTAGTTAATGCTTGTATAGTGTTTTGATGACAATGGCTATATACAGGCAGTCCCCGGGTTACATGGATCCGACTTACATCGTATCCCTACTTACAAAAGGGGTGAGGCAACCCTGCACTAGCTGCTTCCCCCCAGCAGACCAGGGAGACGCGGAGCAGCTTCTCTCAGCAGACACCTCAGCTTGAGAATAAAGGACTGAGGGAAGTGAGGTGTGGGAGAATAAAACTGAGCTCTGGAGAAATGTTTGGCTAGAGTTTCCCCTACAATATGTACCAGTTCCGACTTACATACAAATTCAACTTAAGAACAAACCTACAGTCCCTCTCTTGTACGTAACCCGGGGACTGCCTGTACTGCAAGTGCTTAGTTTAATTATAATAGTGATGTTATGACAGTCCATGCTGAGTAAAAGGCAAAAATTAAGCAATGTAAATTATTTAAAATAAAGGTTGCTAAGTAATTATATTTGTAATAATCTAAAGTTCTGCTTAGTAATATGGACAGTGTTGGGAGTATTCAATATGATTCTACCCACCCCCCTTCCCCGGGGACAGCCACCACCAGCTTGGTAATGGACAGACCTAGAACCCTTGGGGCAAAGTAAAGATAAGGGGGCACCCAGACTATAGGGACAGTGGGGGAGTCCTCCAGTGGCACAGTGGATAAAGTACCTACTTCTGGAGCCAGAAGTGGAGGGCTTGAGACCCCTCCCCCCAGGGGTCCGGCACTGGTACCACCAGCTTGGTGATGGATAGACTGGGCACCCTTGGCACAACAGAAGGACAAGGGGGGCCTAGAATGTAGGGCAACTTCCCTGTAAATAAATACAATCATATGCTGTAGATACCTTTGGAAGAAGAATGCCAACATATCACAGGGCAATGAGATCATATGTGATACATAGCATAGCTGTCTGCAGAATCAAAAAAGTAGCTCAACTAAAATGTATTGTTCAAGAGACTGAATTCTGGCTTGGTATACCAATTTTCAGGTCATTACTATACTTGCTGCTGCCATTGCATATGTTTAAAACTTGGCATTGGCTTTGAGCACTATATCCAACTTTGTTATCCACTCACCACCCAATAAAAATCTATTCTTTCATTATTAGAAATCTTGGCATTCTGTACTGTATTTACTGAGAGTGATAACTCTTTGTTTTTCAGAGCTTCCATATGGCTGGGAGAAGATTGATGATCCCATTTATGGCACTTATTATGTTGAGTAAGTTCCCAACTTCAATATTAATTTGCTGTTAATATTTCATAACCTGGTATTAATATCCTGTGCAGTATTTGACTTGGAAAGGTATGAGCATAATTATTTTTCCCTTTTAACTTCAGATAATGCAGGAATTATCAGACTTCAGTCCAGCTTCAGTGACTGAACATTTTCAGTGTCTCTCAGACTGGTTACTCTGTGGCTGTGTCTACACTGGGCCACTTATTCCAGAAAATCAGCCGCTTTTCCGGAATAAGCTGCGAGCTGTCTACACTGGCCCTTGAATTTCCGGAAAAGCAACGATGCTCTACTGTACAAAATCAGCCGCTATTCCGGAAAAACTATTCTGCTCCCGCTCGGGCATAAGTCCTTATTCCAGAACACTGTTCCAGAAAAGGGCCAGTGTAGACAGCCCAGTAGTCTTTTCCGGAAAAAAGCTCCGATCGCGAAAATGGCGATCGGGGCTCTTTTCTGGAAAAGCGCGTCTACATTGGCCACAGACGCTTTTCCGGAAAAAGGGCTTTTCCGGAAAAGCAGCCTGCCAATGTAGACGCTCCTTTTCCGGAAAAACTGAAAACGGAATAGTATTCCGTTTTAAGCAGTTCCGGAAATTCATGCCAGTGTAGACACAGCCTGTCACTTCTATTTCAGCTCTGATCTCATATTACAGAAATATTTGGGTGGGGTTGAGGGGAGCATTTAAAACAGATCTGTTTTATTTTCAGCTTAAAAAAATGTAGATATGAATTAAACAAGGTGCCGTTTCTTCTAATCCAGGGATGGAATAAAGCTTAATCATTTTCACTTCGTAAAGATACTCTCCTTGGGAGACAAACTATGCTTTAAGTCTGAGTCACATTATTGATATGAGTACAGGATGTATCTTATATGACATTTTTTACACTCACTCATGGCATTGTGGTTTTGTACCCAAAGGCAAAGATAGAAAATAATGATTTTTTTTATTTTCTTGGAACAATCCCTGCTTGCATTTTTCCAGGAAAATGTGGTATATGTGCAAAAAAGAGGATATTCCTTTTCCCTTTCATTTAGTATAAGTTTTTGCGCTGTCAGGATAATTTGATTATTACCCAAAAGATAAGGTATAATTTATTAGCTTACTTAACTAGAGCCTACATAAAATGCCCAAGAATTGATAGAGTTAAAAACAGGGCTTGTTTCTCTTCTGCCTTTTATCTTGTGTAGCCACTGACACTTGTGTAGACTGTCTAAACTGGCAATAAACTGATAGATAATTAAGGTGACAGCATTTTATTCTCTCTGCACAAGTGTCATTGACAACACAAAGTAAAAAAGCAGTGGAGAATCAAGCCCAGAAATTATTAACTCACTTTCCCCTTGTCCTGGCCCACAGAGAGTGAATTGAGAGCCCATCTAAGTGAGGGAAGGGGTAAAGATAGATGTGTGTTTCATAGATTTTTATCTTCAGCTCCATTTATTCTAGAGGTAAGGTCTCACAAAAGGCTTTGAAAAGAACAGCTCAAACTCAGGATATGTCTATGCTACAGAGTTTTGTCCAAAAACCAGCCATTTTTCTGACAAAACTTGAGGAACATCCACACTGCAATTGCTTTCTTTTGCAAGAATATCAAAAGAACAGAGGCATTTTTACGGTATTGGCAATCCCCATTCTATGAGGAAGAAGCCTTTTTGCAAAAGAGGTGCCCTGGTAGCCATTCTGTCCATAGCAATCACAGCTTACATATGAGAGCATCCATTCAGTCTGGACACTGTCTTTTGAAAAAGCAGATGACTTTTTTGATGCACTTTTGCAGTGTAGACACTCTCTTTCTCAAGTTTTTTCAGAAGATCTCTTCCGAAAAAAAGCTTCTTTCAAAAGAAGCCTGTAGTCTAGACGTAGCCTCAGATCCTTACATTGATAGCCTCACTTTGTTTCTTGAGTTACTCAGTGCAAATTACTGTGTTTTACTATTTGCTTATCACATAGTTCTCTGACACCCTATGATCTCTTGATTCTATAGTTGTTAGCTCTGGTGCTCTCCTACTTCCAAATGGCAGTGCAGAGCCATGTTGCTATCAGTTTGGGTGGCAGGATGGTAGAGTACCCCTGAGATCTCTCATAATTTAAGAGCCAAGTTTTTAGGGTATTTTCTCCAAAGCTGAGAAAAAAGTCAAAGCACCTGAGCTTTCATTCCTTTTCCCCCAGACCTTCCAAAACAGAACCAGAAATGTAATAGTAATTTGTGGGTTAGGTTGTGAGTGGTTAGTGCACCTAGTGCTCCCCACACCTTAGCAGACCACTCTAAACAGTCCTGGTCCTCCTCTACTCACAGATGGGGTGAGGTGGTTTGAGTCCCGCCTGCAATAAGCTGTGGTAGAGGAGCCCAGACCTACCAATTCCATCAGGCTCCAACCCAGGAACTTGAGACGGTCAACAATATCTGGGGCCTCCAAAGTGTTAGGTTCCATAGTCACTTCCTGCAAATGCTTTTCTCTTCTAGCGTTCAGTCCCAGGCAAGATATAAAGAAAAAGGATGGTAACCAACCCTTCAGCCCTAATTTGGCTGAGGATATAGCCCCACTTCCCTCAGAAGGGCTTCTCCAGCACCTTTGTCAGAAGCTTTAAGGGTAAGTCTGTCTTCTACAGGCTTCCCTGTCTGTGCTGGGTTGCACCCTTGTAAGCCCCTTCTCCAGTTGGAACATACTCTGCTGGAGTGTGAAGCCTTGTATATTATAAAAAATGCCAAGAAATTACCCCTCTGTCTTTATGTTTGGGTTTCTATAAGTTCCCTGGGTAGTAAATGATGATGTTCAGATATCTGTTCAGATATCACTTTATAGCAATCCTCTTCATATCTCCTACCTGTATATTTATACAGTTGCTAGTACAACTATTCCCCGACGTATGACCACCGTGACTTACGACCATCCACACTTACGACCAACCTTGCAGCAGCACGTTGTGTTTGCGTGTCTGCGGTCAGGCAGCGTGTTTACGTTTCATTCTCTTACAGTGTTTTCAGTGTTTGCTTGTGGCCATCATGTCAAGTAAAAGAAAAAGGGCTAATGATAAGGGAGATGGTAAGGGAGGTGAGAAAAGAAAGAGAAAAACTATTGATTTGGAACAGAAAATAGCGATAGTGAGACAATATGAATGGGGTCAAACAGTGTCCTTCATGTCGCGTAAGCTAGGGCTATCAAAATCCACTATCAGCACCATTATAAAGGATAGTGATCGCATTCGTGAAGCAGTGAAAGGGTCTGCTCCTATGAAATCAAAAATTCTAACAAAGCAAAGAGCAGGTCCCATCCTGGAAATGGAAAAACGCTTAGTGCTTTGGATGAAAGACCAAATTGAAAAACACACGCCATTAAGTCTCATGATGACACAAGCTAAGGCTTGTAGTCTTTTTGAAGACTTAAAGAAAAAGGAGGGGTATGACTATGACCAAACTTTCGCTGCCAGTCACGGTTGGTTCAACCGTTTCAAGATGCATGCAAACCTTCATAATGTGAAATTAAATGGGGAGGCAGCCAGCGCTGATTCAAAAGCAGCAGAACCTTTCATAGAAGAATTGGATAAGCTGATAAAAGAAGGAAATTATTTTTCAGAACAGATCTTTAATGTTGATGAGACAGGTCTCTTTTGGAAGAAAATGCCCAAACGTATCTTCATACATAAAGAAGCAAAAACTATGCCTGGTTATAAGGCTTTCAAAGATCGTCTAACAGTCTTGTTAGGAGGCAATGTTTCTGGGTATAAATTGAAACCCCTCTTGATTTATCACTCTGAAAACCCTAAAGCCTTCAAGAATATCAGCAAGGCTACTTTACGAGTCCATTATCGTGCTAATAAGAAAGCCTGGATAACGCTTGCACTTTTTGAAGATTGGTTCATGAACTGCTTCATCCCTGAAGTCAAGTCATATTTTCTGGAGAAAGGAATTCCTTTCCAAATTTTGCTTATTTTGGATAATGCTCCAGGTCACCCTCAATACCTAAATGACTTACATTCCGATGTAAAAGTGGTGTTTCTGCCTCTCAACACCACATCTGTGCTCCAACCCATGGACCAGGGGGCCATAGCTGCTTTCAAAGCATATTATAGTAAAACTCCAATAGGCCGGCATCCAATAGTTGGGCACTCCTGATAGTCCGGCATCAAAATGGCAAGAGCCTAGTGAGTGAGCTTCGGCAAAAAATGAGTCACAAGGTGACAGCGGCAGCAGCTGAACTGAGCAAAAAGGGAAAAAAGGCTTAAAAAAACTAAAACATTACAGTATACTGTATACAGTATGTACAATAAAAAAGGGTTAAGACCACTTTATATACAGTATATAATGTATACAGTATATATATAACCAGCTTATAGTACCTCCTGATAGTCCAGCATATTTAATAATCCGCCACCACCTAGGTCCCATAGGTTCCGGATTATTGGAAGTCTACTGTATCTTTGCAACACATTTGCAAAGGCAGTAGCTGCCACAGAATGCGAAAACGGCAAAACATTACGTGAATTTTGGAAGGACTGCTACATTCTGCATTGCATAAGGAACATTGCTGCAGGGTGGGAAGAAGTTACTCCACAATGTATGAATGGCATATGGAAGAAAATCCTAAAAAGATTTGTGAACTGTTTCAAAGGGTTTGAAAAAGAAAAGGAACTGGAAGACATTGTACAGCTGGTGAAAGAAGTGGATCTGGAAATGGATAATGAAGACATACACCAACTGATTGAGGATGTTGGGGAGGAGCTGCGCAATGAAGATTTAATGCAGCTTGAGGCGGAGAGGGTAGCAGACGAAGAGAGACAAACAGCCCAAGAAGAAGAAGCAGCCCCCAAAAACTTTGTGATTAAAGAAATGGCTGCAGCTTTCAGCAAAATAAATGAAGGAATGCAAATGTTTGAAAAAATTGACCCTAATGTTGCGAGATTCTCAAAAGTGGATCGTTTAATTCAGGATGCCCTGGCTTGCTATAAGGAAATTTATAACGAGAAGAAAAAACGAATTGTCCAGTCCAAAATGGATATTTTTTTAAAGAAAGCCCCCAGCAGTGCTGCCTCCCGTACTGAACCAATGCCTTCTACAAGCAAAGGAACTGCTGAAATAGAATCTGTTGATGATATTGACGATGTTCTTACTGTAGTTTTTTACTCCTCCGATTCCCCATCCAATTAATTCAATTCACATTACTGTAATTAAATTACTGCATTGTGTTTTGTATTTCATGTTCATGTTTGTTAAATACAGTTTGCTGTTGCTGAAGAAGTGTTGTTTTTTGCGTGAGTTTCTATTTTTCGTTGCTGATTGCTGTGTTGTTGGTGCTTGGTTACGCTTCGAGTGTTTGGGGTATTTCTGACTTACGAACAAATCAAGTTACGACCAGCTATTCGGAACGTAACCTGTTCGTAAGTTGGGGTACGCCTGTCACTAATGATCTTCTGCACAAGTGACTGTGTATTTTAGAGACTAACAGGTGTTGTAAAGTTCCCGTTCATTAAGCTGTCACGGAGACATCTCCGTTGTCCTAAATATTGCCTAAAACAGTCTGGCAGTGTTAAGGTGTATGCTAGGGGTGCACAATAATTTTTGATGGTGGGGGCCACACCAAACATCTGGAAAGTGGTCTAACACTGCACTCTTCCATAATATTAATGAAGGAGGTGCAGGGCCTGGGATGGAGGTTGGGTGCAGAAAGGAGCTTGGGGATCTAAGAGAGGGAATCATAGAATCATAGAATCATAGGACTGGAAGGGACCTCAAGAGGTCATCGAGTCCAGCCCCCCGCCCTCAAGGCAGGACCAAGCTCTGTCTACACCATCCCTGACAGATGTCTATCTAACCTGATCTTAAATATCTCCAGAGAGGGAGATTCCACCACCTCCCTTGGCAATTTATTCCAATATTTGACCACCCTGACAGTTAGGAATTTTTTCCTAATGTCCAATCTAAACCTCCTCTGCTGCACTTTAAGCCCATTACTCCTTGTCCTGTCCTCAGAAACCAAGAGGAACAAATTTTCGCCTTCCTCCTTGTGACACCCTTTTAGATATTTGAAAACCGCTATCATGTCCCCCCCTTAATCTTCTTTTTTCCAAACTAAACAAGCCCAGTTCATGAAGCCTGGCTTCATAGGTCATGTTCTCTAGACCTTTAATCATTCTTGTCGCTCTTCTCTGTACCCTTTCCAATTTCTCCACATCTTTCTTGAAATGTGGCGCCCAGAACTGGACACAGTACTCCAGCTGAGGCCTAACTAGTGCAGAGTAGAGCGGCAGAATGACTTCATGAGTTTTGCTTACAACACACCTGTTGATACAATCTAGAATCATATTTGCTTTTTTTGCAACAGCATCACACTGTTGACTCATATTCAACTTGTGGTCCACTGTGACCCCTAGATCCCTTTCCACCATGCTCCTTCCTAGACAGTCGCTTCCCATCTTGTATGTATGGAACTGATTGTTCCTTTCTAAGTGGAGCACTTTGCATTTCTCTTTATTAAACTTCATCCTGTTTACCTCTGACCATTTCTCTAACTTGCTAAGGTCATTTTGAATTATGTCCCTATCCTCCAAAGAAGTTGCAACCCCACCCAGTTTGGTATCATCTGCAAACTTAATAAGCGTACTCTCTATCCCAATATCTACATCATTGATGAAGATATTGAACAGTATGGGTCCCAAAACAGACCCTTGCGGAACTCCACTTGTTATCCCTTTCCAGCAGGATTTAGCACCGTTAACAACAACTCTCTGACTACAGTTATCCAGCCAATTATGCACCCACCTTATCGTGGCCCTATCTAAGTTATATTTGCCTAGTTTATCAATAAGAATATCATGTGAGACCGTATCAAATGCCTTACTAAAGTCTAGGTATATAACATCCACCGCTTCTCCTTTATCCACAAGGCTCGTTATCCTATCAAAGAAAGCTATCAGATTAGTTTGGCATGACTTGTTCTTCCCAAACCCATGCTGGCTATTCCCTATCACTTTATTACCTTCCAAGTGTTTGCATATGATTTCCTTAATTACCTGCTCCATTATCTTCCCTGGGACAGACGTTAAACTGACCAGTCTGTAGTTTCCTGGGTTGTTTGGGTGAAAGAGGCAGTTGTGACCTGGGGCACTAGACTGAGGTGGAGGGGGTTGGATTGTGACCTAGGGCAGGGAATTGGGGTACAGAAGGGGGTGCAGGTATTTGGGTTGTGAGCTAGGGCAGGAGGGGACTATGATCTGGGGCAGGTATTGGTACGGGGATGCCGTATCTGGGAGGTGATATTGGTACGGGGGAGGGCCAGAGGATTTGGCTATGTGGCGTGGGGGGCAGAGGGTTGGGGAAGGAAGTGACTGGGGTGCCAGAGATAGGCTCTGCCAGAATTACCAGCCAGCAGCCGTTCCTGAATCAGCCTCCCTGCCTGCCCCGCCCCGGCACAAGCTGCAGCCATGTGCTCTGGGGCCTCTTGTGCTTCATGGCTGCCTGTTACTGAAACAGGCAGCTCTCATTGGACAGTTTCCTACCAGAAACTGGCAATGGGATTGTGCTGGAGGTGGGAGCAGCTCCTAACACTTCCCTCCTTTCCTCCAGATTCACAGTTTTTAAAGAAAAAAACGCCCCCACAGCCGCGTTTCTGAGCAGTGTGCGGGTGGGGCGAAGCAAGCAAGGACCCTGCCTGGACCTCCCCATAGCATCCGTGGGCCAGATTTGGTGGCTTGGTAGACCAGATCTGGCCTGCAGACCATATTTTGCCAGGCCTGGTGTATGCTGTTCCACTACATAGTCAGTGGAACTAAAATGGAGCATGCAGTTGTCTGCATTTTAAGCCCACCCTCAATCAGGCAGCCACAGGCTCCTGGCCCCAAATACTGCAATGCAGTTATGTTTCTAGGCTTCTGCCAATTTAACTCATCCAACAGACAAAATATAAGTGAGGGAAAGTGTGCATTAAAGTCGTATTGTACTTATTGTAATAGAAAAGCTTTAATGAGATCTAGCAGAGACCCGGAATAGAAGAATGGATGTTCATAGGCAGGCATTAAAAGTGAGACAGCATTACTTCTATACAGGCTTTTGTAGTGAATATAAGGAGCTGTATTTTAATATACTAAACTCAAAAATTTTGGAGTGAAAATTGTTTTACATTTTTCATTATACAAAGTGACAGTGTTACATCTTTCTTTATAGTAGTATTTAACAGATGACTTCATTTTTAACCAGATGAAATCACATTACAATCAACTCTCTTAATTATGTCATAAAATAGATAAATCATGAAAAGTTAGGTTATGAACCTTTGCATATTCAAATACAATCCAATGTTATAGGAAGCTCTTTAATGCTGTTAAGGAAAGATTATCCTACCCTGAGCTTATTAGAACACCTGTATCTCTCTAAAATCAAGAGGGGCAGTTTGTGTGTATAAACCACCAAAATAATTAGATTCAGTGTAGCACCTTACAGTGGTCACCCATAAGAAGTATTTGGATTCTTAGCACTCTGTTAAGCGCAAAATGCCTTGCAATTTTCTCTAGAGAGTGAGGGCCTAGATCCTGCTTCTCCTCTCAATTATACATAACTACAGATCAATGGATGTATATGCTCTTAATTCACCTTGCTATTGCAGATCTAAACTCTTATCTGCAGGGTATGGACATTTGCACTAACTGTAGTAGGTGCAACTTTCTACTTTCTACTTGGGTGAACTTTTGTACAACATTCTAACAGTACCTGTTGCTTAAAGACTAAACACTGGCATCCAGCCTTCTTCCTTCCAGAGCCCTACACAGAATTCTGTGCTGACCATTTTAGCTTTGTAATCGCAAAAAGAATCTCTCTACATTTATGGTTGATTAACTACAGCACAGTCTCCTTAATAGGACAGCTAACCTAACCATTTAGGTACTTATTGTAAACTGTGCAACATTTCCTTATCTTTTCTATCAGACACACTTTCTTTAAAAAAACCCAGGTTCTCTAGTAATTGTTTTCTTTAATAAAACAATTAAAAAAACTTTTTCTCTCTGGCCTGCCAGAGCTCTTATTTTCATCTGAACCTGGTCAAGGGTCCGGGCGTGTCCTTTTTTGGCCAGGCTGGTGGCCATACAGACTTAAGCATTGTTGTTTCTCTTCCTGGTGTTGATCTCCTAGAGCTTGGTCTCCTTGCCTCAGACCACAATGAGATCCAGGATCTCCTCACCAGTCCAGGCTGGTGCTCTTAAGAATCCCTGTCTAGTGGCAGCAGAGGATGCTGCAGCAGTGCTGGCAGCCATGGGGGGCTCAGAGGAAGCACTGGGGTCTGCCATGGCTCCTGAGATGATGCTGTGAGGCATGGGTTTTGGAAAGGCCTGCACATGCCACAAGCCCTTTTCCTGCAGTCTGCTGCTTTAAGCTCTTCAGGAGAAGGGGAGCAGTGGAGCTGGCAGGTGTTACCAGAGTGGCCACAAGTGCAGCTGTGAGAGGCCTCTGGAGGAATTATTTCTAATTAGCAGCACTGGATTGTCCACACTAATGCTATTTTGAAATAACAATTTCAAAATAAGAGAGATTCCCTGAGGAAAACAGGAGCACAGATTTTGAAATAACCAGCCCATTATTTAAATAACAGGCTTTGGTAGCGTGGTTGCTCTGCTTGTTATTTTGAAATAAGGGGCGTTATTCTGAAATAACTCCCTGGTGTAGACCAGGGCTATGAGAACATATAAGAGCTGAGCTGCTTTGAATAGCTATCCCTCTGTGCAGAAATATTTACCTGTCTGGAGCAATAGTAATTTACAGCACATCAAAAACTTCATATGCCCAGTACTGCATGATCCTGAATGCCCTCAAACCCTCTGTCTACATCAGGAAAGGCATGCAACATGACACAGAAGATGACCGCCCCCTTCTGGAATTGTTTCCTTGTCAGTGAAAAAATTTATCCTCCTGATAAAACACTCAGCAACTTAATATACAGGAGAAAGTTATGTATGAGATGCAGGTTATCAAACATACAGTATGAAAGAAGAACATATGCTAATATGCCATTGTAAATATTACATATTGAGAGAAAGTTCTGGCATTACAATGAGGGTTTTGTGTGTGTGTGTGTGTGTTTAGTGCTCTCACAAGACATGAAGTATTTTTTGCATTTTCCCATTTTTTTAAATAAAATGTAACAAATATAGTAAAGGGTTAAAATTTCTCCCTAGTATAATTTTGTTTTCTATTGTGGAAATCCAGCACATAATGGATTTGTCACTTTGATAAGCAATTTGTCTATACAGTCATCTTTTCGGTTGAGGTTTCTATTTTGTTATAAACAACTAATTTTGTTTTCAGCTTATCCAGGACCACTCTGCTCATAACACCATCCTGTTTCTATCTTGGAATCATGCATAGAAATCACATGTAGTGAAGTGTTCTGATAAAGTGTTTTTCAGTGATACTGCAGAATAGCCACATAGTTTGAAACTTGACATGTGTAGCAGAGTGCAGTAAATTGAAAGGACAGAGAACATCCAAATGGATCTTGGAAAGAAACAGTTTTTCCAATCTCAGAAAATTTTAAAGTTTATGAAAAAAATTTCCCACATGAATTGAGAGGAAGAGGTGGAATCTCAAATTTTCACAGAACAAAACTTTTTTCAAATTTAGGATAATTTGCTACATTGTTTTCAGATTTTTTTAATATTTTGTTTTGCTTTTGGCCTTTTTAATCTTTAACTTTGTTGTGCTATAATGATTACAAAAAATAATTTTGAAAATGTTGAAACAGAACATTTTGATAATTTCAAAAAAAAATTCTAAATATGTTTGAATTGAACAATTGTCTAAATTGACCTTTTCCCATTAAAAGTTTCAGTATCCACAAATTGACGTTTTCCAAAGAAAAAATGTTTTGTTGAAAAATTCAAGACCATCTCTACTTCCCAGTTATTTGTGCTATCAACTAGATCGTGCATGCCTCATTTGCACTGATTAGCACTAACCACACATTCTCATGATGGTCCAATGAAGTAAATAATATTTTTTCCTCAAATTGACTTAATTTTTAATCATAACCAATTATTTTCAGCCACATAAATAGAAGAACACAATTTGAAAATCCTGTCCTTGAAGCAAAAAGGAAGCTACAGCAGCATAACATGCCCAACGCAGAACTTGGAACAAAGCCTATGCAGGCCCAAGCTTTCCGAGGTACAGTAGCATGTCAGATATAAGAAAGAAAATATTTGCTATACTTTCCTGTTTTTATAACGGTGATTTAGCATAGTCCAGTTAAAATAGTAGTGTTGCCAATACTCACTAAATTATTAAAGCACATTTTGTCCTTTTTTTTTTCTTAAACCCTCAGCTTATTGAACTCTGAGACTCTGACCTTTCAATCTTTTTTCTCTTGTGGTTGCACAGAAAAATGGGGAAAACGTGCTCTGAATATTTCCTAAAGGCTCAGGGAAAGAAAGGAAAAACTACCCCAAATGAAGCATTCTTTAAAAATAACTTGAGATTGGCAACTGGAATCTTCTGTGATTTAGCATTACTTGGTATTCAGTATGTTTCTAAGATAACATATATAGCAAATAGCGTTTAATCTGAAGCCTCAAACACTACGCTATCGGAATTTGCAAGAACACTGAATCTTAATAATGTGAAAATGATTGCGCTTAGAAAGAAATGTGTTAGCAAAAGTCAATATTGATGGATGAGTAACTTTTGACATAAGGTTATAGGCCAAAGAATGAGGCTTGTTCTCCTTTGTAACAGTAGAAAGCGCCTCATCAACATTACCTAGGCCTAAACACGTTCACCCGCATCCTGCTCCTCAGCGGTCTCGCAGTGTGAATGACCTGTCTCAGTGTCGGCGGGACAATGCTGGAATGTACAGTCTGTATGGTACGTCCAAGTGCTGCTTGTTAGCCAAGCTGCACTGTTGTAAAAGTACTGAGATAAGTTAAGTCACAAAGCTTTTCACCTTTTTCCATACATCTTTTCACAAAATAAAGCACAGAAGAGAGGCACTGGAAGCCAGGTGAGACTTATTCTTGCCTGATGGTAACACTTTACACTGACGCACATTCAAAAATAGATATAAAGGTCACTGGACAGTCACCCCAATTGTAAATGCCATTTGTCAGTAGCTGAACTTCCATTTGTGTGGGATAAAAAGTTTATCTGGAATTTATCCCTTTGTCTTTGAATCACTGATATAAAACAAACAATGGATATTTTTTGTTATTGGGAGTAATATACAGAGTAAATTATATGATATATAAAGCTGAATCAATAGGTTAGGAGTAATTTTGAGTTCAGAATTACCTTGCATATTGTTTTATCATCATGTAAATATTTTAGCTACATAACAATTATCTCTAAACTTATTTTCAGTACCAAAGAGCATTCCTAGCCCTTCCACTCTCCAAGATTGAACTGCTATATATAGAAAAATCCTCCTTAGTTAGTTATATATTTATATAACATGAGGACTCACTAATGTGTTTATTTCTCCTGGAATGCTTACACTCTTTATTTCCTTTAATTTTAAAATGCCACACTGCCACCTACTATTGCTGCTGCTTCTTCTGTTTTTATTTTTGAGTTCATATTCATGTTATATTATTACTTGACTGGAACTCTTTTCTTTTTGTTTGTATTGACTGATGTAGAAAAACCACTCTTCACCCGTGATGCATCACAACTGAAGGGAATTTTTCTCAGCACAACTCTCAAGAAGAGCAACATGGGCTTTGGATTTACCATCATTGGTGGGGATGAGCCAGATGAGTTTCTACAAGTGAAGAGTGTAATTCCTGATGGGCCTGCAGCACAGGATGGCAAAATGGAAACAGGTAATGAACTTGGATTTTATATTCCTTGATATAATGATCAGACTCAGCCTTAAGTTTTTGAGCAGCACTTCTTTCTTAAATGCAGAAATAAGCAGGTGTGTTCATACTGTCATTCTGAAAGGTGCAAGTGGAGCTGTATGAATAAATAGATTTTTGGGTCACTGGCAGTTCTAAAAATAAGAATCACTTTTGGTCAACATAAAACGTTTTTAAAATGCTGGCAAATAAAAAAGGCAGAAACAATTGTTTTGGGTCAAATGAACCATTTCATTTAAATTTTGAGAGGCTTTTTAAAGATTTTATTTTGTCTTTTAATAAAATAGAAGGAAATTTCAAAATAAGTCATTTCAAATAGGAAAAACAAAAATATTTTGAATTAAAAAAAAGTTTTGTTTTGACACAGACTATATGGTAGAACTGACACACATTTGCAAAATGTTTTGCTCTATTTTTCACCCCTTAGTTCTCTCCCCCCCCCCCCCC
Source organism: Pelodiscus sinensis (assembly GCF_049634645.1). Taxonomy (NCBI): domain Eukaryota; kingdom Metazoa; phylum Chordata; order Testudines; family Trionychidae; genus Pelodiscus; species Pelodiscus sinensis. The sequence goes on from NC_134711.1 coordinate 22,189,823, forward strand.
AAAAAAAGATTTTTTTTAGACAAAACCTTCCTCCTCTGGAGCAAAAGCAATATATCATCCTCAGAAAATATTGCCTCAGAGCAATGCTTCTCTTGAGTATTTCTTTCTAGAAATGTCAGGAAAACTTTTTTTTTCTTGCAATGTTTTCCTATAATGAAGATCTCTACAGCAAACTTCTACTTAGGGTAAAATTCTATTACATCTACATAGCAGATCTCAGCTGAATGCTCTTGTCTATACATGCTCAGATTACCTGTGAGTATTCTGTGCATGTAGAAACAGAGATTACAGACTTAGACCCCATTTCTTTTCTGGAGGAAGGACCATATTCTAAAATAGTCAAATTAAGATTGATTCTGCATATCTGGGGAAGTTCTTACAAAATCATTTCAGATCTATGTATGGAGAAATCCGTCTAAGTGCCTTTCCAACTCCTCCATGGATGGTGGAGTCAGCTGTCACCTTTCCTCCATGCTCTGCACAAGGTGTTTCCTAGGTCAGAATCTATGTTGAGGTGGGGAGGGGATGGTGAAGACTGGTCAAGCAGACTGAGGAGATACACATCATTCTCCCTCCATCCTGACAGATTTTTAGAGAAGAGATAACAAAATCTGGGGCTATATTATCTTTCCAGTGCCCTCTAACTGAATTCAGAGTTATAGAGGTAGCCTAATCTATAGTAGGGAAAAACCTCAGGAACACACTCATACAGTATGTCTAGACAGCGGGACTATTTCAGGATACCTCTGGGATCCCAAAATAGCTTCCCCGTGTCTTTTAAACACTCCCATTATTTTGAAATGGCGGGCACACTATTTCAGCATCCCTATATCCCTTGTTCCATGAGAGTTAAGGGATGTGTTGAAATAGTGTGTTATTTTGAAATCTGGCATTCTGTAGCCAAAGCTATTATGAAATACAATCAAAATAAGATACGCACATTGTATAGCGCAAATTGCTTATCCAATTTCGACTTTAGGGTGCTATATAGACACACCTATAGAGAACAGCATGTGGAGATCATTGCAGATTTACTCCCTCAGGGTATGTCTACACTACAAAGTTAGTTCGAACTAACAGACGTTAGTTCGAACTAACTTTAATAGGCGCTACACTAGCGCTCCGCTAGTTCGAATTTAATTCGAACTAGCGGAGCGCTTAGTTCACACTAGGTAAACCTCATTTTACTAGGATTAAGCCTAGTTCGAACTAGCTAGTTCGAATTAAGGGCTGTGTAGACCCTTAATTCGAACTAGTGGGAGACTAGCCCTCCCCAGGTTTCCCTGGTGGCCACTCTGGCCAACACCAGGGAAACTCTATGCCCCCCTCCCGGCTCTGGACCCCTTAAAGGGGCATGAGCTGGCTATGGTGCCCATGCCAGGTGCAAGCCTGCCAGCACCCAGCCAGCAGACCCTGCACCTGGCACGGATTGAGCCAGCCACCCGATGCCCCCCAGCCCTCCCCCTCTTTCCGGGACCAGGCTGGCGGCTCCCGGGAGCTTGCCCGGGACCGCAAGAGGCGGGCACCCACCTGGGCTAGTGCAGACATCGTGGACCTTGTCCACGATCTCCGCACTAGGCACAGGAAAGTGGCCGGCTTGGGCAGGAGAGCTGCCAGCCTGGCCACCCAGGAGCAGGTGTGCATGAAAATCAAGGGGGTCCACTGAGACCCCCGACCCTGAGCCCTGAGCTTACAATGGCCGTCCTGGGTCAGACCAAAGGTCCATCTAGCCCAGTAGCCTGGCTGCCGACAGTGGCCAACCCTAGGGACCCTGGAGGGGATGGACCGAAGACAGTGACCAAGCCATTTGTCTCGTGCCATCCCTCTCCAGCCTTCCACAAACCTTGGGCAGGGACACCACTCCTACCCCCTGGCTAATACCACTCCATGGACCCAACCTCCATGACTTGATCTCACTTCCCTTTAAATTCTGTTCTAGTTGTAGCCTTCACAGCATCCTGCAGCAAGGATTTCCACAGGTTGACTCTTTGCTTTGTGAAGAACAACTTTCTGTTACTAGTTTGAAGCCTGCTACCCATTCCTTTCCTTTGGTGTCCTCTAGTCCTTCTTTATGGGAACTAATGAAGAACTTTTCTGTATGCACCCTCTCCACCCAACTCCTGCTTTTAGAGACCTCTATCCTGTCCCCCCTCCGTCTCCTCTTTTCTAAGCTGAGAAGTCCCAGTCTCTTTAGCCTCTCTTCATATGGGACCTGTTCCCAACCCCTGATCATTGTAGTTGCCCTCCCCTCTCCCAGCCTCTCTCTTCCCCTCTCCCACCTCCTTTTCCCAGTCTCCCCCCAGTTTTGTTCAATAAAGACAGATTCCATTTTTGAACACAATTGTCCTTTATTTTGTACATCAAGAAAAGGGGCTAGGGAAGGGTAAGTGGAAGGAGGTGAGGGAAGAATGGGGTACGAGCCCCCGATGGGGAGGACTGGGCTGGCTCTGCGGGCTTCTGGGGGTGGAAGCTCTCTTGCAGTCCCCCAATTGCACCCTCTCCCCAGATGGCAGCCTGCGGCAAGTGCAGCCGGGCTGATGGCCGAGTGGTGTGATGTGCCCAGTGTGGGCACTCAGGGCACTCCAAGCCAGGACTGGTTTTCAAGCGGGGCACCCCTGAGAACTGTCTGTCCGGGGTGGGGGTCGGGACCCTTTAAGCGCAGCCCTCGGCTAGCCTGAGGCAGCAGCTCCACGCTCTAAGTCCTCCTCTGATGCCCTGCCAGCAGTGCTTCCAGCCATCCTTAAGCCCTGTTCAGGGTCCACTTAATGTGGACATGCTAGTTCGAATTAGCAAAACGCTAATTCGAACTAGTTTTTAGTTCTAGATGCGTTAGTTCGAATTAGCTTAGTTCGAATTAACTAATTCGAACTGAATTAGTTCGAATTAGCGCTGTAGTGTAGACATACCCTCAGTCCTCATCATTGCAGATTTTGTGGGGGAGGGAAGGACATTATAACATGTCAGGATATACCACCTAGAACTACTGTCGGTGATGTAAGGCTAAATAAACTCCAAGAAGACAAGAAAGTAGGAATTGTGGAGGTTCTGAATGTTACTGTTTTTAAAGTGCCCTTCTTTCACAAAACATGCCCTTAGAAATGGTGGTAGGTTTCTGATGTAAGTAAAGAGCAGCAGGCAGCAGACATAAAAAAATTAAAATGTAGATTTATTTTTTGTAAAATCTCGTAACTGTTTTATCAGCTTGAACTTTAGTCAAAATGCTGAGGTCAACTTCAAAATGTAATTCGATACCCAAGGTTAAAATTCAAGAAGTTTATTAGTAGAAGAACTGGTGCAACAGACATGCTCAGAAGAGCCTACAGGCAATCCCCGACTTACGCGGATCCGACTTATGTCGGATCCGCACTTACGAACGGGGCTTTCTCGCCCCGGAGCTCACAGGCAGCAGTCAGCCACCTCGACCTCCAGGGTGCCCCTGGTCTGCTGGGGACCGTCTCCAGCAGACCGGGGGCATCGGAAGCAAAGCCGCAGCCCCGGCGGGTTTGCTCGCGGTGCCCGTGGTCTGCTGGAGACGGTCCCCAGCAGACCAAGGGCACCGCGAGCAAACCCGCAGCAGCGGCAGGTTCCCACGCTTCTGAGGCTTTGCCAGAGCAAAGCCTCAGAAGCGCGGGGCCCCGCCGCTGCTGTGGATTTGCTCGCGGTGTCCTGGTCTGCTGGAGACGGTCTGCTGGGGACCGTCTCCAGCAAACCAGGGGCACCGGGAGCAAAGCGGTCCCGCGCCAGAGCAAAGCCTCAGAGGCGAGGCACCCCCCCGCTGCCGCTTTACTCCCTGTGTCCCTGGTCTGCCAGGGGGGCGCAGCTAGTGTGCCCTCCCCAGCAGACCAGGCTTTTGTTGTGGACCCTGGGGCAGAGCAGCTGGGGCGCTGCCGGTTGGTCCCGCAGCGCCGCTCTGGGCACTACTGGACCAACCCGGCAGCACCCCAGCTGCTCTGCCCCAGGCGTCCTGATTCAGCCGCTGCTGGTCAGTTTCAGCAGCGGCTGAATCAGGACGCCTGGGGCAGAGCAGCTGGGGTGCTGCTGGGTTGGTCCAGTAGCGCCGAGGAGCAGTGGTACTGGAGCAACCCAGCAGCACCCCAGCTGCTCTGCCCCAGACGTCCCCAAGTCAGCCGTTGCTGAAACTGACCAGCGCTGACTACAGGAAGCCCAAGGCACAGTTGCTCTGCCCCGGGCTTCCTGGAATCAGCTGCTGATCAGTTTCAGCAGCAGCTGACTTCGGGTTCTTAAGTTGAATCTGTATATAAGTCAGAACTGGCGGTCAGTTTTAGCAGCGGCTGAATCTGGACGCCAGTTCCGACTTACATACAGATTCAACTTAAGAACAAACCTACAGTCCCTATCTTGTACGTAACCCGGGGACTGCCTGTACTTAATCCTGTTAACAGTAAAACCAAGCAATTTGCTCTTGAACTGTGCCATGACCTTCATGTTGCCTAATCTGCAGCAGAGGGCTTCCAAGGTTCTTATGGCCTAGCATATTTTGGTCCAGAACCTGAAGTAGGACCCCTATGAAAAAATCTGTGTGGAATGTTTGAGTGTAACTAAACCAAAGCCTGAAACTGAAACTGCATGACTGATCAATTGCAGTATGAATGGTTGTTATTGTGGTCATTCATTGCGATGCAATGTGGGAGAGGTAATATCTCTTAGCTGACAAATTTCAGGGGTGAAAGAGATAAGCTTAAAACTTACACAGAGCTCTTCTTCAGGTCTGGGAAAGGTACTCAGGATGTCACTTCTAAATACAAAGTGAAAATGAGTGTCTAGCATAAGCACAACACATTTATTCAGGCAGGGATTTATGAAGAAAATATAATTTTTTAAAACGTACATTAAATTAATGCTGAAGATTTTTATCAATTCAAAATATAGAATTATTATGTCAGTAAGCCTAATATGCATATGCATTAAACTACATACTGAGGTAATTTTGCCCTTCATTGACACCCTGTAGCTTCCTAAATATAAAATTATCTCCTCAGTAAAATAAACAGAGAGCTTTGCATTAGTGAATTTGGCCTTACACAACATCCCTGTGAGACTGGGTAAACTGAGAAACAGGGATATTTAAAAATGTAAGGTTTATAAAACAGGACTATAGCAAACAACCCAAATTTCCTGATTCCCGTTCCTTTGCATGATTCCTAAAGTGTGTTTCCAGTTCCTCAGACACCTTTTCAGAATCTGCTTATCTTCAAATATGTTGCACTTCATGTTCTGCCACATAGTCCTCCTTGGAGCCATTTTAGAAAATAGCTTGTTTGATTACCTATTTTTTTAAATCACCTTGTATTTCTAACGCATTGTGGAACACAAATCTGCTTTGTCAATTGAATAAGTGTTGTTGGAACAAGGCTTTTTATTTAAACTTAGTTTTCTCATGTGTTTCTGAAACATAGCATCTCCTATATGATACGCTTGTATCATGGTAATAACTGTGCCCATCTCAAGGAGAGCACTATTATTACTGGCTGTACAAAACCAAGCTTCTTGCAGAATCTAAGATTTGCTGTTGCTGCAGCAATAATAGATGCTGGATCTTTATTTTTTCAGGGTAAAATAATCTGTAGCAAGAAAGTTGTGTAAAATTGCCCTGCTACTGAAGCCTGACTTTTGCCTTGGATGGCAGTGATCTTAGGTTTCTCACTGCAAATAGGCTGGCACTGGCAGATGGTTTATGCAAATTCAGTGCACCTACCACCTTGTATACATAGAATTAAGGTCTAAGGATGTCATATCAGCCCACTGCTTGGATTAGTGTGATACACACCTGTCCATCCTCACGAAAACCCTTCCTACCAAAAACCTAACGCCAAAAACTCAGGATTTATGAGATAAAATTAATTTTACTCTTTATGATTTTACCTGACTTACTGTCCTTGATACATCATGTTGCCAACTGTCACTATTTTATTATGAGTCTCTAGATATTTGGTGGCTCCTGGAGTCAAGTGATTACTTGAGAATCTCATCTTTCCCTTTAAAGAAGTGAGTTTCTAGCCCTCTTGTTTTTAGAAAACTGCTTTCAAATGTGACCAGAGTGTACCCTAAAGGCTCAATACCCAAAGAGTAACCAAAGAGAACAACCAATATAGTTTTAAAAATCTCTCGCTTTTTTATCCAATCTTTTAATTTCTCAGAGACTTCCTCATGACTTTAAATCCTTGGGACTGGAAATACTTCAAAAACGTGATGTAATAAATAATTACATCAATAATTACAACAATAATTTTAATAAAGCCCTCTATACTATGAAGAAATTCTTCTCATATTCACTTTCATTTTTTTAAGTATATTCTTCATTAAACTTTGCATGTGACTAGATAATGACCCAGAGGGGGAAGATGCACTTTGTTTGAACTTTATAGTCCTTGTGTTCATCTTTGTAAATTAATTTTTCTTACTGTTTCTCAATGTTTCTATTGCCTCGATACAGTGTAAGCTCTCTGCAGTGGCCAAAATAATACCTGTAAATTCTCAATGAGTTAATGAGTTTATTCTGGATAAAGTGTCTGCTCTTATTTCAAAATCACTGCATTCAAATCCTCATGTGGTTTCAATTTTTTATTACATTTTCTTTATTTTTTTAAAATTGATCCAACTTGTGCATTTGGTGAAAACCAGACCAGGGATAGACATGGGTTGCAAAAATTGGATCTGTATTTCAAACATCACACAATTTGCAGTAGTCCATATGGAAGGTTTTGGATCAGTGTGTAATGGAAACATGGGCCAGACACAGGAGCATAAAGCTATTCCATGCCCCTGGATAAGGTGGGAGGGTGGCTCAGCACTCCCAGAAGGGCTGGAGGCTTGGGCAGAAGGGGTGGGGTCAGGGCAGCCAGCCCTGCGTGCTGCCCGTTGCACACCATACTGCCCGTTTGGTCCTTAAAGCCACCCAAAGCATGTCACATGGCACTCCAATGGCGATTTAAAGGACCTGGGGCTGTGGGCAGTGTTGGTAGCAGCAGCCGAGAGCACCAGGCCTTTAGAATCACCAGATCCAAAGCAATTGTCCCCTTTGTCCCTCCCTGTCAGCAGATGTGTCATGTTTATGGATCTAAATTAGAATCTAAACACTATTTCCTAGGATTTTGTTTTGGGACCCATTTCTAGTGACAATATTTAAGTTACTAGTTCATGGGGTGGGAGGTACAAAAAAACCCACATCTATTATTAATCCTTAACTTGACCTGTTTAAGATACAAATAGCCAACTCTGGGATGAATACTCAAAAGCAGTTAGGCTCCTAATTTTTATTGATTTTTGAATATTCAGCCCCTTGTGACTAAATCCCCAGTAAATTTGTGCCATGACCCATGACTCTCAACCCTGGGTCCACAGGGTTCTTGAGAGCTTTCATGCTCCAGCCCTCCTCTGGCAGCCAGCTGACAATTGCTTGCCTGGGACCTACAAAGTCCAGCCCCAGTGTGAGGCTTTTCTCTGAGGTCAGCATTAGGAACAAGAAGCTTTCTGAATATCCTGCTCTGGGCCGTGTTTTTTGGATTGCCTTATGCATCTCACCCACATGGCTTAATTTCTTGGCATCCTGTCCCAGTGTGACACCTGAATTCTGACTCTCGGTTCTGATCTAATTTGTCTCTTGCCTCTGACCTCTTGGCATCCTGACTCAGCCATCTCTTGATTGCTGTCTCATGACTGTGAACTCTGGCTCTCACTACAAGTTCTGACTGCCAACCATATGGCTGTGACAATCTGTTTGGGTCCTTATATCTACATGCTTTCTTTCTCTCTTTTGTGTCTGTTTTTCTCCCTGGGTGGAATCCTTCACCTGATTAAGTCGACGGGAGTTTTGCCATGGATTTCAGTGAAGCCAGAAATTTACCCTGTTTCTCCTCTCAACTCTCCACATGTATTTCAGTCTCCTTTATCTCATCATTCTTTTTTTAGGCCTGGATCTCCTCCCTGCTCTCTTCTCTGATGCATTCTGCTTCCATCTCTGTCTTTCTCATGAATTGCTTTCTCTCCTAATCCATTCCACACTCTCCCAAAGCTGCTTTTATCTGAGTCACCTATACATTTTTTTTCAGAATCCCAGTCCTCTGTGATTCCCCTTCCCTCCAATCTGATCACTAGTAAAAACAGCAAGAGAGCTGTGTTACCTTAATGCTCTCAGCCAACAGGAATTGTCTGTTTTTATTAATGGCTTGCATAAAGGTAGTTTGTCAAACATATTTTTGCCTAAAGCCCACATCTTCAAAGGTATTTAGGTACCTAACTTCCATTTTAAAAATTGTCTCAGACACTTAGGGTACGTCTAGACTACTGGCTTTTGTCGATAGAGGCTTTGTCGACAGATATTGTTGACAAAGCTTCTGTCAACAAAGAGCATCTAGACTAAATCCAGTTCTGTCGACAAAGCAAGCTGCTTTGTTGACATGAGAATGTAGACGCAAAGGACAGTGTGATGCAATAACGCCTTCTGTCAACAGAACTTTGTCGATAAAAGGCGTTATTCCTCGCAGAATGAGGTTTACCGCCGTCGACAAAACTGCCGAGTTCTGTCGACATTATGTTGACAGAACTCAGTGGTAGTGTAGATGCAGGTATAGTTTTGTTGATAAAAAGGCTACTTTTGTCGACAAAACCTTGTAGTCTAGACACACCCTTAAAGGCCTAATTTCTATTGAATTTCAATGAAACAAACTCTTAAGTGTCTAAATTATTTCTGAAAATAAGATGAATTTTAAGTCACTGATGCTGTGTAGAAAATTTTATCTAGGAGTTCAGTGTCTCTGCCTTGCACACACACTCTGACTTCTTTTGGATTATTTTATTTTTTCATTACTAGCACAAAAGGAATTGAATGGACTCTGACTTTAATCCTAATTTAACACCATAAATTAAGATGCTGTATTGTTTTCATTCACTTTAATCCATCAAAGTAGTTATACATTGATTCATTTTTGCTATCTTTATAAACCAAAAAAAGAATGGCCGATCCTAATTCAGGTAGGACTAATTTTAGAACCTCTTGCTCAATGAAAAGCTCCCATATCTGGATATGTGAATATTATGAGAAACAGTAAAACATGACCTAATTTAAATTGTCCCATTTAAGTATCTTTTTCTAATATAGCAACTTGATAGCCATCTTTATGAGACTGAACTGTACATTTTCAGTTGTCTGTTTATTTACATTTTCAATATTTTGGATCAAATATTCTCTGAGCCACAAAAAAACATTTAATTTAAGATGTATTCGTATATATAATCCAACTTCTGCCCTGCATTGCATGAATATTAAACCCAATTTTTTTTATTTTTTCTGCAATTGCTATGTTAACATGTAGAAATGTCATTGGATTCTGGAGTGGCAGAACATTCTTGCTTCAATTCATGTGAATTAAAAGATATGTATAGAAAGATGAGATGGCTCATAATAGGCATAGTTTGTGGCAAGTATTTCTGTTCTGAGACATATGCTGCACAGAATGCTGCACAGTTTACCCCAAAGTTGGCAAACTGTGACTTGGGACTCTCAAATTTTAGGGTTGTATAGCTCACTGAATGTGATTCACTGGTTTGTGGGAATACTTACAGCACTGCCCACCATTTGATGGAACTTGTCAGACCTGCTCTTGTGTATAATATGTGTTAGATCTACTGGCTAATCTAATAGCACTACTTTCTCAGCTCTGTCTACAGAAACTCGGGTTTACAGAGACTGGGAAATTGCATACTATGTTGTCTGCCCACCAATCTAATGCATTTACTGCCTGTGTTTCTGACTGCCTCTACTCTGGCCTCTGTCATTCTATTGTGATGAGATGTTTTCATGCAGCCTAGAAACTAAGGTGTTTACAGGTAAATCAGTCAAGATTTCTTGACTGGAAACAGAGACCATAGTACAAAGAACTACAGGACAGAAATCCCAGCAGGAGGAAAAACCAAACTGAAATGATCCATTTGCTGTAAATAATTGACTGTGTATATAAATCCCACAGATAGAGGAGCTTGTACAACAACCCTGGTGTACAAAAACACAGATCTCTACCACCACAGCTAATGAAGACCACAAGATAATTGCATATACAAAGCCATTGCTACACCATAAAATATGATAAATTAAGAATTAAAATTGTAAATGTGATCAAGCATAAATAAGATTTAAAATATAGGCCATTATATTATATGCATCCTCTCTTTCATACACATTTTTCTGTGTGTAATTTCCTTAAAATAACCTTTCACAGATGGGGAGCCATTTACATTAGCTACATTAGTGAGAGTTTTAACTTCCACTCTCCGATTTCTAATATCAGCATGGGTTCTCATAAAAGGCAATATGTAGCTGTAAATTCCTAGACATAACTAAAGGTCACACGAAATGGAAAAAATATCCATCAGTGTGAAAATCATAAATGAAAAATGTGATATATAATTTTTGTACATATTTCACAAAGCAAAATTAGAGCTATTGTTAAGATTTTTTAGAGGATAACAATGTGCTCCTTTCTCTAGCACAGTTGACTCTAGCAAAGTAGAGATCCTTGGTTAAAGTAAAACAGTTTTTCCCATGGCTGTTCAGATGGTTATTTGGAAAGTCAGTGCATGAAAAAATACAACTCTCATAAATCCATTAGTTTAATTCTTCCGTCTGAACTCTTAATAGTGTATCTGTAGACTCCTAGATCAAGAGATTTAACTTAGATCAATGGAAGATAAATACATTATTGTACAACCTTGCTGTTATTGGGCCAATTTTTGCAAGTTGACCATTGAATTCTGTAGTTACTAACAGTGCTCCATTTTCAGAAACATTTTCTTGTATCAAATGTCATTAATGTCCCTCTGACGTGATCTAGCTTCGTATTTGTCTGAACTGAAAAAAATATCTGGTAAAAATAGTAGTAGTCATCATCATCATCATCTAATCTACCCTTTATTCAAGAATAATGATGAAGAGTATGTTACTGATTAACAACAAGGACTATAAAAAAGTGGGAAAGAAACTGGTTTGTAAATAGTATGTTTTCAAGGAAAATGAGAACTTTATAATGCAATGTCAAGTTTAATAATCTAATCTATCTCTTTCAATATCATCATTAATGCCTATTAAGGAGGGCTCTAAACTAGGTTAATGGGGCAGGAGACAAAAGCACACAGGTAAGTGAAAAACATGGAGACCTGGGAGAATGGTTAGAATCGGGGTTGGACCATGGACAATTATAGCTGGGACAAAGGAGAGACATTAGGGAACCTAGATGGGAAATAAAATTAGTATCTTAGATGTCTGTATACTAATGTAAGAAGTATGAGGAATGAAAAAAACCCAAAAATACTAATGAATATTCACAACTAAAACATGGTTGATATCATAGAGACTTGGTGGAATTATACATATGACGTATACCCTTCTGTACCAATATTCCACTTTCTCAGGAAAGACAGACAATGATTTAGATAATGACAGAGAATACAGTGAAAAGGTTTATAGATGATACCAGGCTGGAACGGGTTGCAAGAACTTTGGACATAGGACTAAAATTCATAATTATCTGGACAAACTGGAGAAATGGGCTGAAGAAAACTTTCATTTATAAAGGCACAATCAGTTGCACACATATAAAATGGGGAATGAATCCCTAGGAGATGCACTACAAGCTTAATATGAGCCAGAAGTGTAATATTTATGCCCAAAAAAAAAAGTTCTGGGTTGCATTAGCAACAATGTTGTAAGCAAGACACAAGGAGGATTTTTTTTCTCATCTCTGTGCTGATTAGTCCTCAGTTTGAGCATATATACAGTTCCGGATGACACATTTCAGGAAAAATGTGGACAAATTTGATAAAGTCTGGAGAACAACAATAATAATTAAAAATTTAGAAAAAAATCTGTGAGGAAAAATTGAAAAATTGTGTTTGTTTTCTCTGGAGAAGAGAAAGTCGGTGTGGTAACAGTTTCTAAGGGCACAAAAGGCTGTTACAAGGAAGAAGGAGAAAAATTGTTTTCCTTAACTTATGATGATAAGGTAAGAAGCATTAAACAGTTTAGATTGAATATTAGGAGAAAGTTCCTATCTGCCATGGTGGTTAAACACTGGAAGAAATCGGCTATGGAGAGTCTACAATCAGTGGAGATTGTTAAGAGCATATTAGACAAATACCAGTCTAGATAATACTTAGTGCAGGGGATTGGACTACATGGCCTCTCAAGGTCCCTTTCCATCTTACGATTCTATGAAACTAAGAAGAGATTTTGCTTTATATATCACACATGTATGTACTTGACTGAGGCTGAGATGTAAATAGGATACAAACTTGTTGAAAGTCACTGGGTAAGGATAAGAAGACTGAAAAACAAGATGATGTCATGGTAGGTGTCTACCATACTCCCCACAACCATGAAGAAGAGATGGATAAGGCTTTGTATCAACAACTAACAAAGTCAACCAAAGCACAGGATTTTTGGTAATGGTTGACGTCAATTATCTAGACATCTGTTAGGAAAATAACACAGTAGGGTGCAAATTATGCAAGAAGTTCTTGGAATGCTTTGGAGACAATCATTTATTCCAGAAGGTATAGAAAGCACCTGAGGGAGAGGTTGCCCGCAGTTTGATTTTGACAAATAAGGAGGAACTGGTCGAGAATTTCATAAGGACAGGAGCTGGGCAAGCAGACGTCCCCCAATCCTCAGGACATATCCAGTTCACTTAAACCCTTAACTCTAGTAAGGGGGTTACACAGAAAGTCAAGGGGGTGGGCCTTCAGCACCTTTCCAACTGGCGTCTCTCATATATAGTGACCTTAAGTGGAGTTAGCTGACATGAGCAAAGGCACCATATTGTCTGCTGAGTTCCCCACCAGGCCCAGCCACCCAGGGCAAGGGGCAAAGAGAGCTGGAAGTGCCATGTGGAGGTGCAACAGGAGAAGGACAGAGCTTCCCTCCCCCACTGGTAGGCTGAGGAGAGCAAGCCCTGCAAAGGCAGCTCAGCACTCTCAGAAATTGATTGGGAGTATTTGATTGTGCATGTCCCCTCTACCAATTGCCTCTGAGCAAAGGGTTTAAATTGCAGCAAGGTAGACTTAGATTAGTCATTAGGGAAAAACTTCTTAACTGTCTGGGTTATTAAACACTAGAATAAATTAGTAGGAAGGTTGTGGGCTCTCCCTCATTGAAGGCTTTAAAAAATAGGTTAGACCAGGGCTGGATAAACATTTTGTTCTGAGAGCCACAGCTGGGTAGGAAATTATATGGTAGGCCATGAACTTAGGACTGGAACAGAGGGTTGGGTGTGGGGGGGGGGGGGATGTGGGCTCAGGGCAGGGGGTTGGGTGCAGGAGAGCACAGGAGGGGATTCTGGACAGGTTTGTATTGCAGGGTCAGGTAGCAGCTCCTGTGTGTTGGGGGGCAGGCAACTCCATGTGTTGCCCTCACCTTCCATTAGTTGTGGTTCCCCGTTCACAGTCAATGGGAACTTCAGGGACAGTGTCCTCTGCCCCCACTCCCGGGGTGCAGGGATATGCCAGCTGCTTCCAGGAGTGGCACAAGGCCAAGACAGGCAGGGAGCCTGTTTTAGCCCCACTGCGCTGCCAGACTGGTACTTCCAATGGCTAGATTAAAAAGCTCTCATTGGCAGGATATAGCCTGCAGCCCATAGTTTGTCAACTTCTGGATTAGACAAATACCTATCAGGAATGTCCTGGTTAATACATAGTCTTGTCCTGAGTGCAGGAGACTGGACTAGATGATATATTGAGACCCCTTCCAGTTCTGTTCTTCTGTGATTCTATGTATTCATTCTTCTTTTATTTTCGTTTTAGTAGTAGTACATATTCTGATTTAAATATTTGATTCATTATAGCCTTGTTCTGCTAACTTGTAAGAATTTTATGACATGCACATTTATGAACTAACCCCAAATATCCAGCTCGAGGCTCTCAAATCTGTTTTTCATTTTGCAGCAATTACATGTGTGGTCACCTCTGAATGTGTGTAATCAAATAGAAATTTTATACATAAATCAAGTAGTTTGATGTGTTTTAATATCAAATTACCCATTTGCAAGCAAAATTGTTGTTTATGAGTTCAAATGCAAAGGCTGAGTTAAGATCCCTTTGGTAATTTGGAACTCAACATGCAGATTGCTATTTCCAGACAATTTCCCCCTTATATTTAGAAAGGGGGATATCTTCGGATACTGTGTGGTATCTATTAGCAAATGTTTTAATAAGCTAGTTACCTAACATTTCTGTGCCTCAGCTTCACAATCTCTGAAAGGACAAGACTAATTATTTCAGAGCTTTATAAAGCACTTTGAGATACAAAAAATCATAATTAATAATCACCATTAATATTTATTATTACTGAGAAAGCACCTAAAGTTGTTTAGCCTAACAAGACATCAGTATGGATTGCCTTTTCATATATGCTGATGACAGGCATACATAAGAAAGTGGACATACTAGATCATGTACTAAACCAGCTCTTTTTCTTTGGCAACTTTCTAAATGGTTTTCAGTCTTAATACTCTGATACCTTACACATGGTACAAGATGGAAACATTCATGGTTACATTAGATAAGAAGAAATATTTTAGAAATATAAATCCTCATGCTCCAGGGAACAAGCAAGCTTCTAGTTGATAGAGATCATAAAGAAAAATAACCCCCGCCCCAAAACCATCTTGCTTTATCTATTGACAGAGTCAAAATACTGGCATAGATGGTCCACAGATCTGATCCAGTATGGCAGTTCCAGCTTTCACACAAACTTGACAATTGTGTTAAAGTTTATGTAGCAGTTACATAAATTGCCTTCCAGATTTCATCATAACTGACAATTCTGACATTTTTTTGTAAATGAATGACTTGTTCATTTAAAAAGTAAAAAGTATAAGATCTTTAAACACAGATGTATTTTGTAAGATTAAGCAGCAGCCATTTACTCTTGAGAATGTAGTTGATCCTACCTGAGCTCCTAATGGAAGGAATTAATACTTCTTGGACTGCAGTCAGCATCAGTGTACCTCACATCTACCATAACTTTATTTAGCTTAACTGACAGTGCCTACAAAAGCAAAGACAGATACAGTAACAAAACTAATTTGCCTACTTTTTCATAGGTGGATTCTCTGAGAATTCATTAATAGTGTGGTAAGAGCCTTGTGCTATGCTATTATGCGAAACCTGGCAGATAAATAGAGTCAAGTTACACAAAAGTAAAAAATAGCATATATCAGCAGAAAAAAAAGATAACTATAGTTGGACGTTCTTGGTCCGAAGTCATTCGATGATGTACTGTAAAGCCATCGGTTCTCAGATGCCAAGCAGGACCGGGCTGGGCTTGTGCTTGGACATGAGACTTCCAAGGAACTGTTAAGTAATATTGCAAGTGAAGCTGGTGAGTCAGTACATGGTAGGGGACCAGTTCATGGTACAAGCTGCTCCCAGATTGACATTGACAGATGGGTGCTAAATGGCTTAACTATGCAGGAGAATGATGAGCTGATGTGAATGATCAACTCCTCAGGTGGGAACAATTAATAGAGAAAACGGAAGTGCAAGAAGAGGTGGCTCTCAGTGGTTAAGGGACATAGGATCTCCCTGTCCCTCTCCAGAGAGTTGTCCAAGAGGAAACTTTGTATTCACTTGCATGTTGCTACAGAAGGCTGCATTGATGAACTGATGGAGGTGACATAATAAATCACACAATGGGGCTTTATAAATCTGGAAAGTGTCTATCTTGTTTGTGATGGTCCAAAAGGTGCAGATGGGAGCCCTGTAACAGGCCCCTATGTATAATGTA
This sequence comes from Pelodiscus sinensis, assembly GCF_049634645.1. Lineage (NCBI taxonomy): Eukaryota > Metazoa > Chordata > Testudines > Trionychidae > Pelodiscus > Pelodiscus sinensis. The sequence continues at coordinate 22,205,616 of NC_134711.1, forward strand.
GGGGGTCAACAAACATGTGAACAAGAGGAATCCAGAGAATATATTGTATTATATTAGGTTTTCAGAAAGCCTTTCACAAGATTACTTTCTTAAGTAAGGTAAGCTGTCATGGGATAAGCAGGAGGATCCTCCCATGAATTAGTAACTGGTTAAAAGTTAGAAACAAAAGGTAGGAATAAATGGTCAGTTTTCAGAATGGAGAGAGGTAACTAGTGATATCTTCCAGGGATCTATACTGGGACCAGTCCTATTCAACATATTCATAAATCATCTGGAGAAAGGGGTAAACAATGAAGTGGCAAATTTGCAAATGATACAAAATTACCAAAGGTCCCATGTAGACTGTAAGAAGTTATAAAAAGATCTCACAAAACTGGGAGACTGGAGAACAAAATAGCAGCTGAAATTCAATGTTGATAAATGCAAAATTATTCACATTAGAAAAAACAATCCCAACCATGCATATAAGATGAGTTCTAAATTAGCTGCTCCAGAAAGAAATCTTGGAGCAATTGTGGATAGTTCTCTAAAAACATCCATTCAATGTGCAGCAGCAGTCAAAAAAGCTAAGACTCTTGGGAATCATTAAGAAAGGGATAGAAAATAAAACTGAAAATTTCATTTTGTTACTTTATAAATCCATGGTATCCCTGTGCAGATGTGGTTACCCCATCTCAAAAAAAGATATATTGGAATTAGAAAAAGTTCAGAAAAGGGCAACAAACATTATTAGGGGTATGGAACAGTTCCCATCTGAGGTGAGATTAATAAGACTGGTACTCTTCAACTTGGAATAGGTACAACTGAGGAAGGTTAAGGGAAATGTCTATAAAATCATGACTGGTATGGAGAAAGTAAATAAGGAAAAGTTATTTACTTCTTCCCATAACACAGAAAGTATGGGGCACCAAATGAAATTAATAGGCAGCCAGTTTAAAGCAAACAAAGAAAACAAAAAGGTTATTTGTCACACAATGCACAGTTAACCTAAAAGATGTTGTAAAGGCCAGGACTATAACAGGATTAAAAAAGAACTAGATAAATTCATGGAGGAAGGCACCTAAGAAATGGACAAGGTCCGTGCTAGTGACAATACACAAGGAAGGACGTGCATTGGAGTGCATCTAGGCAAGGTGCTGATCATGATATTGACAGAGAGATTGAGATTGAGGCTAGAAGAACATCTAGCAGATGAGCAAGTGGGATTTGGGAAAGATAGAAGTACCATATAGCAGATATTGGCACTAAAATTGATAGTGGAGAAATCTCGAAGAAAGAACAAGAACATCTACAATTGCTTCATTGATTTTCAGAAGGCATTTGGCAATATAGATCAGAAAGTGACTTGGGCAGTGTTGGAGTTGTATGGAGTGGATAGCAGATTGACACGGTTGTTGAAGGATATCAACGACAACGCGGAAGCAGTGGTGAGAATGTGTGGAGAGTTGGAAAGTTGGTTTAGAACGAGTAGAGGTACAAGACAAGGAGATCCGATATCACCGAGTATCTTCATCGCGCACCTAAAAAGAGCAATGGACAAGATCAAGGAAGAAGTAGATGGGATATCGGTGCATGGGATGAGAATTAATAACTTGAGGTTTGTGGATGATATAGTTATCATTGAGGAAGGTGAAGAGAAGCTAGCGAGAATGGTGCAGATGCTAAATGAGGAAGGGAAGTGGTATGAATTGATTATGAACATTGGTAAAACAAAGACAATGGTATTTGGAGATAAGGAAATAGGAAGGAAGATCAGTGTAGATGGGATCGAACTAGAGAATGTAGAGAGGTTCACGTATTTGGGGTGCAACATGATGTATGATCTAGACTGCAAGAAGGAAATAATGACTAGAATAGCGAAAGCAAGAGCGAGTTTGAAGGCAATGGATAAGATCTGGGAAAACAAAGCGATTAGCTTAGGAATGAAGCTGAGCGTCTTGAAAACATGTATTTAGCAGCATTTTTTATGGATATGAGACCTGGGTAATAACGAAAGATTTGAAGTGAAAGATATTGGCGTTCTAGAGGAGTTGTTATGGAAAGATCCTGAGAATAGGATCACCAGAACGTGACCAATGAGGAATTATATAGGAAGATACAGCTGAAAGAGAACCTACTGCAGAAGGTTATACAATGGAAGTTACAGCTATTCGGGCATATCTTCAGAAGAACAGTGAGCTAAAGTCAAGACCTTGGTATTCGGCATAATGGATGGTTCGAACAGGAGAGGTAGACCCCACAGAGAACGGGTAGATGATATAGTAGACTGGTGTGGAGCTAGTCTACAGAAACTAAGCCACTCCGCACTAGACAGGAAAAGATGGAAGGAAATAGTGAGGGAGGCATCAGACACAAACAGGCATTGAGCCCATGGTTGTTGATGATGATTATGATGATGATAGTTCCATCAATGGTTTAGCCAGATGAGCAAAGATGGTGTCCCTAGCTTCTGTTTGCCAGAAGCTGGGAATGGGCAACAGGGAATGGATCACTTGATGATAACTTGTTCTGTTCATTCCCTTTGGACATATGTATTGGCCACTGTTGGAAGACAACATACTAGGCTAGATGGACCTTTTTCTGACCCAGTATGCCTGTTCTTATGTTCTTGTTCTTAACATATTACTATATACATTTTTGTATCATAATGTCTTTTGTTGGAGATAATCTATTATGAAAATTCAATATAAAAGCTCAACTGATTTTCAGAACAAATTAGGGGAAGTATGTTGTTTTTTCCCATATTAATTAACTTTGAAGAGATTTTCATTGAAATGTTGGTAAAATGCTTTTGAGCAAAGACTTCAAATAGCAGTATAAGGAGTAGTCTTCATGGATTTGGCAAGAACAAATCAAATCAACCTAAATTCTTTCCCTGTGGGATTACTTGCTTAGTGAATAGAAGGAAAACAGTACACATTATATCTTGATATTTAATAAGACTTTTGACGCAGTCCTGCATTCTCATAAGCAAACTAGGAAAATGTGGACTAGATAAAATTTCAACTGTTTGGAATACTGTTCTCAAAGAGTGGTTATCAGTGTTTTGCTGTCAAACTGAGAGGTGTCCTACAGGGGCCTGTTTTGAGCCTGGTGTTATTCAGTATTTTCATTAATGACTTGGATAACAGAGTGGAGGATATGCTTATAACATTTGTGAAAGGCACTAAATTGGGAGGAGTTGCAAGTATTTTGGTGGGCAGAATTAGAATTCTAAACAACCTTAACAAATAGGAGATTGATTTGAAGTCAACAATATGAAATTCAATAATTGGTAAGTCCAAAAAATTTCATTTAGTGAGGAAAAATCAAATGCACAACAACAAAATGGGGATTAACTGGCTAGGTGGCTGTACTGCGAAAAAGGATCTGGGGGCTAAACTAGATCACAAATTGAATGTAAATCACCAGTGTGAAAAAGGCTATTATTCTGGGCTGTATTATGATTTTTTTATGCAAGAGATGGGAGGTAATTGTCCCATTACACATAGCACTCGGTGTGTCCTTAGTTAGAGTACTGTGTCTGATTCTGGACACTGCACTTTAGGAAAGTCAAAAAAAACCTTCCTGTGTTTAGTTCTGAGAAAAGAAAACTGAGGGTGACCTGATAACAGTCTTTAAATATGTCAAGTCTGTTATAAAGAGGATTATGATCAATTATTCTCCATGTCCACTAAAGGTAGGACAAGAAGAATATGCTTAGTCTGCAGCAAGGGAGATTTAGTTTAGATATTTTCTAATTTTCTAACTATGAGTGTTGACAGGGAGGGTCATCTCTACTTTCCACATGAAAATCCATCTAAATCATATGTCTCTTATCAAATATCATTTCACCGGTTTGGAGATTTGTTACTTTGGCAGACAGATTCTCTGAAGATTATGTATGCACTAAGAGCATGTCTACATTAGGAATTTATTTTGAAATAATAACTCCAAAATAACTATTTTGAAATAGCGTTTCCACACTACAAGAAAGCCTCGGAATTAGTCTGAGGCAGGCTCCAGGCTCCTTTTATATGGTCTTGCTACCTCGATTTAGAGCCCCAGAAATAACTGGGGAGTAATTAATTTGAAAGAGTCTGTAGAGTAGTTATTTTGAAATAGCAATAGTGGAAAGTCCACACTACCACTATTTCAAAATAACTATTTTGAAATAAGGGTATTCCTCATGGAAAGCAGGAGTTGTTATTTCAAAATAACCAGCCTATTAATTCAAAATAACAGGCCTTATAGTGTAGATGCTCTGCTTGTTATTTTGAAATAAGGGGAATTATTTTGAAATAACTCTCTAATGAACAACAGGGATAAGAGTCCTGTATCACTGAACTGAACTTTCCTACAATTGGTCCTCTTGGCATACAGGAACTGGTGTTGCATTGGAGACAGAAAGTAAACATTCTGTATCCATTCCTTCAGATTTACTTTACTTAGGTGGCAACAAATGACTGCTTATGTAAGTTATGAAATTGAGCAACCCTTCTATTCCTGATTTAAGGAGAAGAGGATTGAAGCCAATCACATGAAGCTCACCTGGTTTATGTCGTACCTCGGTGTTCTCGTACCTCAGTACCTTCGGAGGTCTGGACTGTCAGTGTCAGCGTCATCTGGTCAGGGTTGTCCTGGCGCGCTCCTGACAGGACCTCTACTCCATTGATAAACTTTCGGCTGTGTGTGTAACAATTGGTACTCCCTTTATCTAGAGTGTTAGACCCCGTGCACTTGGGTCAACACAAGAGATCTCTGAGAGGCCCCGGAAACGACAGATGCAGGCAAGGTTTGAAATCAATCGAGCAGGTTTATTGTCAAATGCAAAGCTCTACCAGTTGGTAACAGAGATCAGTACAATGTTACACCACTGGGCACTATGGCCCGCTTTGACAAGGTACCAACACCGGGCAGGCCTATTGCCATATATCAGATATTAACAGCAGTTAGTCAAAGTTAAGCTACTGTGCATTCTGTAAGTTTAGGCAATGACACCTGCCATTCAGGCGCCTAGTGCGCCCCCCCCCAAGGTCGGCCGGAGAGTACCCTCTGCGGTGTCCTTTTATAGACAGGTACAAACAGCTTACATCATTTCTTTACGTACCAGGTTACCACCCTCTGTTGCCTTGTTACCACTCCTCACCTTATGCAAGGGGGGCTTACTTACTATCCTTCATGCTGTCAATCTCGACCCGGTCCTGAACCTAGGTCGGTATGTGCATTAGTTTTTAGGGAGTTTTTGTACCAAGACATTTCTTATTAAGATGTTCCATTACTCCCCTTTGCTCACAGTCTGTACCCAGTGCCTCCCTGTGTCCTTCCATGCTCGACCTAACTTATACAATCACACAGTTATCAATAGGGCCTCTTTCTTGGCTCCTGTTACTGAACCAAAGTCTTGATCGCTAGATTGCAGGCCTGTTGCTGTTTTCACGTTGCAGGCCTTAGGCCTGCTAACTCCATGTTACTGACCCTCAACTTACTACATTTTATATTCCCATTTTTAATTTTTTTTGTATTCACATCTTTACGCTTTAGTCACATTTGACTCAACTTCATTCTCTTGCCATTACAAGAATGAGTACTTCTTATAATTTTATGTTTGAATTAGGCAGTTCTTCTGTTCCTTACTTTAGGAGGATGAGGGATTTAACTAATTTCACGTAACTAATCTCTCCTTTTAATGAAACCACCTTTTAATCTCTTGCATGTTTTGCTGGTGTATTAGCACATATAAATTAAACTTTTTTTTTTACAGTTCTTTGTTATGTCTCTTGAGTGGCCATACCAAATAAATGGGGAGGTTGTTTGTTTAGTAGAAATGGGGAAAATATTGCTGTTCATCTTCAGTTGCTTTTCTTTTGTGTGTACCCTTTAATTGCGAGGAAATGACCACAAGAGAAAATTACATTTGTTTAATTCTCTTTATAAATAGGTAAGTTTATAACGCAGGAATGTAGTGTTTCAAAAAGAACTAAATTGGGACTCAAAATTAAAACAGTACTGATTCTGGTGAAGAAAAAAACCACATCTGTAATATGCAGACAACCCTGAATGTGTAAGTACAGACAACATACAATTACTCCTAAACCACACAAAATTCAGTATCAGACTAATGGAATGTAGATCTTATCAGTATTGGTGTTCTATTCATGGGGACATTTAAGTTTGGTGAACGTGTTCTTTTTTCATATATGTAAGTTTCTGTAGTAATACTGCAGTTAAGGACAACAGTTACTGCGAATAAACCTCTGAACTTTCCAGTGCCAAAGTGTGGAACAATGATCCCTGTAATCAGAGATACTTTCCCCCCTTGTACTCTTCCATTACTCAAAGTCTCTCTGAATCTGTGAGACTTGCAAAATCTATAAAAGGAAAGTTACGTAGCTATCCTAAACACTGAAGTCAGAGTCCCTGCATTTTTATGGTCTTACTCTGTGAGTAGTAGATATGAATTTGCTTTACTAACTTCACTTGTTGGTAGGAACAGTCTTTTAGGCTATGTCTACATTACCAGGTTATTTCAAAATAAATTATTTTGAAATAATAACTTGTGAAATAACTATTTCAAAATAAGAATATACCTATTCAAAAGCAGGAGTTATTCTTTCAAAATAACAAGCTCATTATTTTGAAATAACAGATTTGGTAGTGTGGAGGTTCGCCTTTTTATTTTGAAACAAGGGGAGTTATTTTGAAATAACTCTCTAGTGTTGACATGCCCCTGGAGTATTATAGGCATCTAAAAATAGCAGGAGTAATTAATCACTCTTCCACTATCTAATACAATTCCACATGCATCATTTAAAACAAGAAGTCATGCCAAGAAAAAATGGCAATATGTTTGCCACTTTTCTCAAATATGAGGTGCTAATAAACATGCTTGTATCAGTCATTCTGTCATGATTGTGCCAAAAGCCTGACAATTTATCATGCTAAGAATCTATAGTATGCAGTCTAAATATGTACGGATATAGTACTTATCTCTATCACTTTCAGAGAAAGGAAAATGAGAACAAAATTCTGTGGAATACTTTCTCTTTAAATAATGATTTTGATGCATTTGTTAAGTCTGGAGCAGATCCTGAGTAATGGATAGTCTTGCTAAGATGCTTTAGAGACTTTATCAACTTCAGCAGTGGTTAAATATATCAGGTTCTTAGCAGTATTTTCCATTTGTTTTTGAATAGTGTCCCTGTGGTGCTCTATTCAGGTGTACATGTGTTTCTTGAGCCCTTGCTTAGAGATTTTCCATTAGTATCATCCATTTGGACTACATACATGCCCCCCAGGGTTTATAGGTCTCTGTTGACAAAACACCCGTACACAACTCTCTACCGCCTCAGCCGGAGACAGAGATCTAGTATGTCTTCCTGGTTTCACGAGGCATACCTGTGCCGATCAAGAAAGGCTTCTTTGTCGGCGCGTCGCGTCCAGACTGCCCCGATCTGCCGACAAACAGCTGATCAGCAGAGCGGGGCAGCCATTTAAATTTAAATGAAGCCGCGATTATTTTAATCGCGGCTTCATTTCCCTCTGCCGATCTGGCTAATCTACATGCCTCCGTCGACGGAGGCATGTAGTTTAGACGTATCCTTAGTGTTAGTTGTTGTTGGTATACAATTAGTTAGCTAGTTGTGAGAGGTTACAGTTATTCCTCTTCCCACTTTTTGTTCCCTACTTTTTCTGGGGAGCTTATGTGGCGTGGCTATGCAGGTTTCAAATGTTACCTCTCTTGCAGGAAGCTATTCTAATCAGCCGTGGCCACACTAACTATCCATTGCCTGGAAAAGTCCAGTATCTCCTCAAAGTATAACTTTCGCCTGAATCTATATTTGAAATGTAGGCCTCAGAAGAATTGAGAGAACAAACTGAAGCTGCTGCTGATGGTGTGCTCTATTTGACCTGTGTCTGAGTCAGGGCAGAAGACGTCCCCCACCCACAGTCTATCTTCAGACAAATCCAATACCCCTTAGACTTCAGCTAAGCTCTTGCCTAAGAAGAAGGAGATCTTGGAGACTTAGGGTGTGTCTAGAATACATCCCTTTTTCGAGAAAGGGATGTAAATTAGGCACATCGATATTGCAAATGAAGCCGGGATTTGAATTTCCCCCTCTTCATTTGCATAATGGTGGCCGTTGCTTTTTTCAAAACTGGGCTTTTTCAGAAAAAAAAAAGAACAGCAGTTTAGACAAGGATCTTTCAAAAATAAAAACCCTTTTTTGAATGATCCTGTACTCCTCAAAAAATGGGATTTACAGAATCTTTCGAAAAAGGGTTTTAATTTTAAAACATCCCCATCAAAACTACCGGGGTTTTATTTAAAAAAAGTCCCGTTTCAAAAAAAAGCAGCAGCCATTATTATGCAAATGAAGCACGGGAAATTCAAATCTCAGCTTCTTTTGCAATATCGACCTGCCTAATTTACATCCCTTTCTCGAAAAAGGGACGTAGTCTAGAGACACCCTTATGGTGTCTCTGAAGAAGAGGAACTTGGTTTCTCATCACAGAGAGCCAGCTCCCAAGAAGTCCCAACCTCCTGCTACATCTATTATGTCAGAGGCTTTGACATCTTGACTTGGTATTGTAGAGGCAAAAAGTGGTATCAGTTGAGCAGGGATATCCAGGAGAGGAACATAGCACTGGCAGGATCCTGGTACCATCTGCCTCAGATGGCACCATTTATTTGAGACTTATCAATGGTACCCTCCGATTTGGCTCCATCGTTATTGACAATATCAAAGACCACACCTTCAGCCTTGGCTCCTACACACTCCAAACCTATGGTACCATACAAGTCAGTGGGCCAGAAATGACCCAATTTCACTGCCAGTGGTACTTGGCAGTGTTAGACAAGCTAGAGTTCCCACTGCATAGGGGTATTGAATGACTCTGAATTAGCAGTGCTTTCTGGTGCCACAGGGTTCACCACTCTGTTCTACAGGGGGGACTCATTGGAGGACATTGAAGAGGATGAAGGAAACATTCAGTCAGTTCTCCTTATCAGTGCAAGGCTCCCTTCCACATCATTACTCATATTTTGACAAGCACCCTCATCCAAGTCTGGGACGGTTGAGTCCTGGGTACCATCCCCTCTTCCATTTGGGTTTCCCATTGGTTAGACTCTTTCTTGGACAACATTGGCTGCAGTTTGATAGAGCTCCAGCTCTACTACACTAAAAATAGGCTCACACAATCTCCTCTACCAAACCCACAATATGGAGAGACCTATAAGGAACAGGAGGTGAGAGCAGACAAAGAGGCTATCACTATTTCATCTCAGTCACACTTCCACCACCAAAAATGGCTGACAATTTTTGCCAATTCCAGGAACTAATGAAGACAGGGGCAGACACTTTACAGATACCTCATGTGGAGATTAAAGACTCATATCAGAAGCTACAGGACATTTTGTAGCCAGCAGGTTGCACTACCCATTAATGAAGTACTCTTGGATCTACTGAAAACTAGATGGCAAACTCCTGCCACCCTACCATCACCTCATGAATGGGTGAATAAGAATTATTAAATTCACCCCGGCCCCCAGGTATTCAGAATTTTTGTTTTACCCATCACCACATAATTCCCTAGTGATGTGTGCTGTAAGTGAGTGGTGTGGATAGGATTTCTCCAAGTTTACTAATTATGACAAGCATCAGAAAAAGATTACACCTGTTTGCACTGAAGACCTACTTATCTGTAATACTCCAGTTCAGTTCACATACTCTCAGGATATTACAGCCAAGTTTGACTACATTAATTGCAAGAAGTTTGCATCTTTTGTTGAAGATCTTCCACAGGAGCCTAGAGAACACATCCTTCAAGAGTGTCAGTTATTATCCAGAACCTCTCTTCAAGGATCCTTCTATGTCACAGACACTGCTGTTTGATCCATTTCCACAGAAGTTGCCATGGGCAGGGTATTTTGGTTTGATTGCTGGATTCCTGAAAAAGTTCATAATATGATTGAAGATGTCTTGTTTGATGATCAGAAGTTCTTCTCCGGAACTATGGATGACTCAAGGCCACACTGAGATCTCTGAATATATCCAGTCCTAGAAACAAAAGGAGATTCAGCAAATCTCATGCATGGCTCAGTTCTCTGGTTTTCACAGAACCACCAAACCAATTATAAATGACCTATTCCAAAGGAAAAGAGCCCCCCCATCATCCTTCAGCTACTGTACAGTCAAAACAGCAATTTTTACGTTTTGATTTAGGGCTTCATTAATCCCTCACCTCTAGCTTGCAAGCTGTTCAAACTTTTGTTTACCTCCCTGTTTTTGGAGACCATCTTTCACATTTCCAGCAAGCTTGATGGCATCTCACAACAGATCATGGAGATTATAATAGATTATAATCTATTATATAGAAGATAGGATACACAAAGAACAAGTTAAAAATCACTTAGGAAAGTTAGATGTCAGCAAGTCACCAGGTCCTGATGAAATGCATCCCAGGATACTCAAGGAGCTGATAGAGGAGGTATCTGAGCCTTTAGCTATGATTTTTGAAAAATCATGGCAGACAGGGGAGATTCCAGAAGACTGGAAAAGGGCAAATATTGTGCCCATCTATAAAAAGGGGAATAAGAACAGCCCTGGAAACTACAGACCGGTCAGTTTAACGTCTGTCCCAGGGAAGATAATGGAGCAGGTAATTAAGGAAATCATATGCAAACACTTGGAAGGTAATAAAGTGATAGGGAATAGCCAGCATGGGTTTGTGAAGAACAAGTCATGCCAAACTAATCTGATAGCTTTCTTTGATAGGATAACGAGCCTTGTGGATAAGGGAGAAGCGGTGGATGTCATATACCTAGACTTTAGTAAGGCATTTGATACGGTCTCGCATGATATTCTTATTGATAAACTAGGCAAATATAACTTAGATAGGGCCACGATAAGGTGGGTGCATAATTGGCTGGATAACCGTAGTCAGAGAGTTGTTGTTAACGGTTCTAAATCCTGCTGGAAAGGGATAACAAGTGAAGTTCCGCAAGGGTCTGTTTTGGGACCCGTACTGTTCAATATCTTCATCAATGATGTAGATATTGGGATAGAGAGTACGCTTATTAAGTTTGCAGATGATACCAAACTGGGTGGGGTTGCAACTTCTTTGGAGGATAGGGACATAATTCAAAATGACCTTAGCAAGTTAGAGAAATGGTCAGAGGTAAACAGGATGAGGTTTAATAAAGAGAAATGCAAAGTGCTCCACTTAGGAAGGAACAATCAGTTCCATACATACAAGATGGGAAGCAACTGTCTAGGAAGGAGCATGGCGGAAAGGGGTCTAGGGGTCATAGTGGACCACAAGTTGAATATGAGTCAACAGTGTGATGATGTTGCAAAAAAAGCAAATATGATTCTAGGCTGTATCAACAGGTGTGTTGTAAGCAAAACTCGTGAAGTCATTCGGCCGCTCTACTCTGCACTAGTTAGGCCTCAGCTGGAGTACTGTGTCCAGTTCTGGGCGCTACATTTCAAGAAAGATGTGGAGAAATTGGAAAGGGTACAGAGAAGAGCGACAAGAATGATTAAAGGTTTAGAGAACATGACCTATGAAGCCAGGCTTCATGAACTGGGCTTGTTTAGTTTGGAAAAAAGAAGATTAAGGGGGGACATGATAGCGGTTTTCAAATATCTAAAAGGGTGTCACAAGGAGGAAGGAGAAAATTTGTTCCTCTTGGTTACTGAGGACAGGACAAGGAGTAATGGGCTTAAAGTGCAGCAGGGGGGGTTTAGATTGGACATTAGGAAAAAATTCCTAACTGTCAGGGTGGTCAAATATTGGAATAAATTGCCAGGGGAGGTGGTGGAATCTCCCTCTCTGGAGATATTTAAGAACAGGTTAGATAGACATCTGTCAGGGATGGTGTAGATGGAGCTTGGTCCTGCCTTGAGGGCGGGGGGCTAGACTCGATGACCTCTCGAGGTCCCTTCCAGTTCTATGATTCTATGATTCTATGATTCTATAACTTCAGGCTATGCCCTCTACTTTATGGCCCTGCCCCCCAGAACTTCCTTTTCTCAGCCCTCTTTATGAGTCAAGAAAAGCACTCCTGTCTGTGTTTAGGAGCTATAGAATTAGTCTCCTCTCCTCACTAGGCAAAGTAAAAATACTTTTAGTCAAAGTATTTTCTGATGCCAAAGGATAGAGAGGGAATCAGGACCTTTGAATTGAAACAAATGAGTAAATTTGTCAAGTTTCAAAAGATTTGAATAGTGATTTGAGGAGATATAATTTCTTTTATAGATGCAGAAGATTAGATTTTGGCCCTCGGCCTACAGCATGCCTGTTTCTCGACAGCAATATATTCCACTGACAGGAGACACTGCACTTCACCAGAAATATCAATACAAATGTAAACAAACACACCGCTTTTCACTATTTATTCATTCTTGCAAGTATATTATCACCTTGTGAACTTTTTATACATAAAGTACGAATTGATAAGTTTTCCTATAATGCCTATTCTAATTGTTTTTCTCTCTAGTTCTCTCACACACACTCTCACACTTTCCATGGATCAATTTTTAGATAAGATTGCACTATTACTTCTAAAATACTGCATGTTACCTAATTATTGGTGGCAAAGAGGGTAAACAAAGAAGGCTGTTAGTTATTCTGTTGATACAGTGACCATGAATCACTTACAAGTTTGTAAAGGAAGAAAATAATAAAGCTTGTGAATCAGAACTGTGTTGTATCATTTGAAATTAACTATTTGAGATTGCTCTGTCCCAAAACTTAACATGAATCTTTTATATACATCATGAAAAGGTTACTATTGTACCAAAATCTAGGTTATCCTTAACTAGGACTGATGAACTGATTGATCAGTTCAAATAGATGTAAGATCTTTGGGGCAGGGACTGTAATTTGACAAGAAGTGAATGAGACAAAAAAATAGATGACATGGTGGAAGGAAAGATAGAATAACAAATGTAATTTCATGGGAGCAATTCTCAGCCATTCAGAAGTAGTGATCTCTGCCTACCGTTACTTGGGTTGCATTTCTCAAATTGTTTTACGGCAAAATTGAGCTTTGATCAAGGACTAGAACAGAGACAAAGTGGTGGCTTTACACATTTTGACTTGGAACTTTTCTCTTGTTCATCCAATAACAATTATACTGCAAACCAACACTTAAGGGTTTGGAGTCAGTGCTGTAGTCAGGAAAGAGTTTATAGAGGAAGGATACCTTATTCAGGAGAGAAGGCATTAAATCATTTTCAGGGAGAACAAAAATATGTTGCCCTTGAAAAGGAATGGTTGGCAGTGAAGTGGGTTCCAGAACTATTAAAATGGTGCTTGCTGGAAAACAAGGTCAGTTTGACAATAGATCACTCCCTATTAACCTGGATAAATACAGTAAAACCTGTATGAACTTCATGGAGCTGTATTATTTGTCTTTTCAGCCTTATCAATTTGAAAATAATATATGGACATGCACATTTATATAAAATTGATTAGTTCCTCAAGAATGGGAATGATGGAAAAGACCTTGTGAAGTAAGGACAGGTATCTTCTGAAACAGATTATTTACTATCCAATGAGAAGTGATAAATAATGTCATAGACACAAACATGAGGGAAAGGCGCAACAGTTTTTATAAGTCCTCTAAGTTCAAACCAACTCAAGGTGTATGTCTGTTACAGACTATGTTGTAATATGTAACATAGTGTTTACCATACATAATTGTGAATAAAATTATGAAATTGTTTGAATGACAATCTAAAAGCCCTTGGAATCATTAATTAAAAATCTGATGGCCCATATAGGCTTTAACAGCCTGATCTTGCAGTCCAATTTGATTGGTTTTAGTTGCAGAGACTTATTCTAAAATCAGTTACTGACTATATGGAAGGATGGAAGCTATGGTAGGCAAGAGGCAGATACCACTTGTTTGATTGACTTAATGTACCTACCCTATACAAACGCACATCTTATCATTTGAAAGTTTGAATCTACTTTAAACTGCGGTATGATGTAGAATGGTCAAGTTGTGCTGTTATCATCAAAATGGGGAACAAACGATAATACCATGAAAATATTAAAATGGCCACTGAAACATTTGCATTTCTTTCTTTTAATAAATGACTCTGTATTAGTTCAAGATATAAAATTGGATTTCCTTGCAGCCTCAAAGCATCACAACAACAATCTAATGGGAATAATAACACTGTACAGGTGTCACTGAATTGTAATAGTCCTAGTGGCATTTCTTGTCAATATCATTGTCTTCTTTTTTATTAGTTTAATCTTTGTTGAGAGCACATAGGTTACCACAGTCTTCATTTCCTTGGTATATACATAGTTCTGACTACAAACATAGTTGATTGTGGAGCAACTTCAACTGGTTCAGGGACAAATAAGATCTTGTGGATGCTATTAGGCTTTTGAAAAATAAAGGAAAGAGTTGATCATCCATATTTTTCCATCCTTGTTACAATGACGATCTGAGAGTTGATTCACCTATATGCAAAGGTAGCCAAATCTTTGTTTGCCAAGATGCTCTTTTGACATGCTCTTCACATGATTGGAGTTTGACCAGTAATACCTTTTTGATGGATAGAGTGAGGTGCAAGCAGTTCAGCGATGTGTATGGATTTCATTTTCTTTCTCACTCTGGGAATATAGCACTGCTGCCAAATTCCTTGCTGCAGAAATAGGGACTTGTCTGCCACACTCCCCCAGTTTGAGCAGATCTCTGAAGTGGTAAGTGCCCATTGTTTTAACAACTTTAAAGATAATTTTCCCAATAATGATTAGGGGTGATAGAGAATCACATCCTGTTAATACATGTACAAAAGGAAGTGTGTGGAAGAAGTCAAGAATGAGTGTGTCGCAAATTTCATGCACAGGTATTAAGTGACAACTGTCCATTGTTCTGGCATTGTTTATGGAAAGCAGTGAACAGCGAGGACAAAAACAACTGCATCAGGTGACCAAAAGACCCAAAACCATATTGGCACATAAAATATTTAGAAACATCCTTGTGTGCACTTGCTTCTTAATATTGTACAAATCTTGGGCTTTTTCAACACCTCTTATACTGATGGATTTCATCACCACCAAGAAAGAGTGTTGGTATTGGGTATGCTCCTACACTCACAGGTGCACTTTGAACCATAAATTCACAGAGGAATTTTACAAATGACTGCTTCTTGGATAACTAAGAGTCCTGTGGCACCTTAAATATTAACAGATTTATATGGTCATAAGCTTTCATGGGTAGAGACCAAATAAATCTGTTAGGGTACTTCTACACTAGCCCCCTAGTTTGAACTAGGGAGGCTAATGAGGGTGACCGAAATTGCTAATGAAGCAATTAGCATATTCCCAGCCGATCACCATTTTGGAAACTGACTAGCCCGAAGTAACTGCTCACATCTACACGCAGCAGCAGAGAAGTGGGATTCTGAGATAAACCCCATAGTTCGAATTAACTGTTACTCCTCGTGGAATGAGGTTTAAATTCTGTGCTTCATTAGCAATTTTGGTCGTCCTCATTACCCTCTCTAGTTCAAACGAGGGGGCTAATGTAGACGTACCCTTAGTCTTTAAGGTGCCACAGAACTCCTCATTGTTTTTGCAAATACAGACTAACATGCCTCCTTTTGTTCTTTTTGGATGCAACATTTTCCATGAAGGTACAGCATGTCCCCTAATCACCTGAAATTTATTGCATTCAGAATTATCCTGTCTGGCACTGTGTTTATGCAGTTTTCACTGAGATGCTGTTGTTGTATCTGTCAAAGACTTTGATTATAGAATTAGCTTTGTCAAATCCTTTTAGGACTTGTCTTAAGTACTCAGCAGCCAGTTCATGGAGATGATATGCAATTTTATCTCCGGTCATCATTTGTTTAACAACAGTGACACCCCTGATAAACATGGTCATTTCTTTGTTGCATGGTCTTAATTCATGGTTTCTTTCAGCTTGATCTTCCAACCAATGTCCTGTTTTAGCTTTGTCTGTTCTCATTGTTCCATGGCAGATAGATGTAGGTATGGGTTCCACCAGGTAACTAAGAAAGGTTACTATTGAAACATCACCTCTTTTTAAGAACAGAGCTCTGTAGAAAACAGTTTCTGGACTGATAGCTGTGATTTTCCTTCCCTTGGCAGACTTTATATTTAGACTTCTTCGTCATGTTGGCAAATGTTATAATGTTAGATTTATTGACTGAGCTGAAGAACCTGTGTCCCATCAAAGTCAAGTACACTTCTCTCAACTCTTTCCACTTGTTCTTCACCAACACCTGCTGTTTTCAGTAAAGACTCTTGTACATCTGGTATTATGTGCAGTCCAGTACATAGGTGGATAAGCACCTCTGGATGTGATTCAGGATCAAATGGGTTCGTTAATTACAGTAATTAATGACATAGTTGGTAGGAGCTGTAAGATGCTCTTCATCCCTCTTCATTTAGGCTATGTCTAGACTGCAAGCCTCTTTCGAAAGAGCCTCTTTTGAAAAAGAACGTGTAGACTGCAAGCGGAACTTTCGAAAAAGCAAGCCGCTTTTTCGAAAGAGAGCACCCAGGCAGTCTGGATGCTCTTTTTCGAAAAACCACTGTTTGCATTCAAGAACGCCTTTTTTCGAAAGAGCACTTTCAAAAAAAGGCGTTCTTCCTCATGAAATTAGGTTTACCGCCGTCGAAAGAAAAGCCGCGTTCTTTCGATTTAATTTCGAAAGAACGTTGCTGCAGTCTAGACACAGGTGAAGTTTTTTCGAAAAAAGGCTACTTTTTTCGAAAAAACCCCTGAGTCTGGACACAGCCTTAGAGGCAAGAACTTGTTTGCGGACTTTGTCTTCACTGCTTCTTCTTGGGCCATTTCTTTCCTCTCATAGCTTTTGCATATTCATAATATGAAACTGTGTGTTGTCATTTCTTTTACTAATCTGTACTTGTCACTGAATTTATAAGCTAGTTTCTAGAACATCATGCATAGACAGTTACAAATTAAAACCTTCTACCAGGCAGACTAGATGCTACACTATGCTATATTAGAAATTTGAATAAATTTATCTACCCACTGTGCAATACAAACTGCAGGCATGCAATCTACTGCTATTGGTGCATAGTCTGCACTGTGATAGGGATCTCATTAACAATTGAAAATAGAAAAAACTATTGTAATCACTTCTGATATACTTTGACAATTAAGAATATGCAATGCAAAAATATTTCAAGTTTGTTTATGCAAAGTGTTGATATTCACCATTTCTGCCACACAGTCAACGCTCCATCGTTTCTGGGGGGCGGGAAGTACTTACCCATGCAAATCTTGTGTTAAAATTAGCTTGCCAGTAAAAACTAAAGTCAGAGGCATCTTGCAGTGTTTCTGGAACTTTGCAAAAATAATTCTGGAACTTTGCCTACAGGCTTATGGCACCACTTATCAACTCCACTTCATACCTCATCTAATCATACATAAAATACGCTTTCAAATGATAAATGGTATATGTGGCTCTGTAGGGTGGATACATTAAACTCCAAAAATATGTCCCTTTTTGGAGAATTTCTATACATGCATGTTGGGTGATGGAGGAACATGCCAAGAAGTAGCTTGTTTGTGTGTTTGTGGATTTAGTGTTTTTTAAACAAAGTTATGGAGGGTGATAGCTGGGCATTATTGGAATGCATATTCACCTATACCTGCTTTTATGTGAAAACATCAAGGAGTCCTGTGGCACCTTAAAAACTAATACATTTATTTGGGTACAAGTTTTCATGGGCTGATACCCACTTCTCCAGCATCTAACAAACTGGATTCCACGAAAGCTTAAGCCCACAAAAGCTAAGGCCCAAATAAATTTGTTAGTCTCTAAGATGCCACGGGACTCCTCATTGTTTTTGTTGAAACAGACAAACATGAGTACCCCTCTGAAAACTTGTTTCCGTGTGATTTTTTATTTGATAGCTAACTACTTACAAATTCCACACTCATGTTGCATTTATTAATGATAGGTCTGAGGGAGGCCAAACAATGTTTTCAACAATTAGAAAGTGAATCAGAGAAAGGAGATACATTAGCTCCCTTTATTTTTAATGTTTCAGAGGGAGAAAATAACAAAGTCAGATATTGGAGTGGAAATAAGGCATTGAATCTAATTCTGATTTCAGCTATAATATACTTACATTATGTTAGTGTAAATCCATTTACTTTAGTGAAGTTAATTCTGATTTACCAAGTTTAAATAAGAGGAAAACCAGACCTCTTTTATATAAAACTAAAAATGCTATAAATGAAATAACAGTGGCATGCTAGAATAGCTCACCCCCCATTTACAAAAGATGCTGCTCTTGTTTCTGATGTCTAGACTTGACCTTATATGGAGAACATTCTCCTATAAAAAGATGTCTATGAATAGGAAATATGCAGACTAAACTTGCCAAATATGTTCTTTCTGCTCCTTCAAATGCCTCCTATAAAACCTACTTCCTCTAGGAGTTTGTCCCACTATACATTTTCTCCTCCCCATTAATTCCCTACTTCTTCCCCTTCCCAAACAATTATTTTGTGCAAAGTCTTTGTTTCTCTTGTCTGTCTTGTATAGTAAGCCATTCCGAGAACCAATGTGTTTAGATTCATGTCTGTAAATCACTGTATAACTTAAATGTTTTATTTCAAATAAAACAAATTCTTTTAGGTGAAGATTGTCATAGAGTAGTTGTATTCTTTAAAGAAAAATAAATGTATAATAGTCCAGCTCTGAGGTATTTTGGTAGATTGAGATCTTCAGATTGAGATCTGTAACAAGCTCTGTTCTATTTTTTAACAATTCTAGTAACTCAGCTTGCTTCTTAGCTCTTGCCATATGCAGAAGGGTTTTTAAGTACAAATTTGTGTTGGATCTGACTCATAGTTCATTTTTTTTCATTTTTTCTAAAAATTAAACTTTGAGACAAACAAGACAAAAATAACATTTCAGACACCCTGAAAACAGTTTCCTTTTGTCAGTGTTTGGTATGCATGTCTTATACTCAGGCCTATAAATTTCCTTGTGGAATTTTCATGGGTGAAATGATATATATACCAGGATACATTTTACTGTTTTCTTATAAACAGTCTGCACAATTTTGTGCAACGTGGTGTCTGAACAGCAACATAATGCAGTGCTAGCTTTGTATGAGAGACAATCTTTCAGACAATTCTGGTCTCAGCAAGACAGCAGAGACTTGTTAATGTCTGGGATGAAGAGACAGATAAGCATACTGAGTTCATTAAAACTGTCAGTATTAAGAACATAAGGTGTCTGGCCTGATTCAGAGATTCCAGCTGAGGAGAGACTTAATAGCTGACATTTTAAGGGCCAAGGTGGAACAATTCAAATCACAGACATCCCGCATGACGGGGCATTTTGGATATACTATATTTTGGTGTCCTGAGCACACTAAGGTGTACAATGAGGCCAGCATTTTCAGACTTGGCCACCTAGAGTCATGCTCCAAAGACATGTTTTGGTTGTGAACTAAATGGCCTGATTTTTGGAGGTGCCAGTCATTGTCCACTCTCATTGAATTCAACTGGCAGACTTTGAAGTCAGTGAGAATTGTTGACTACCAGGCAATTTTTCAGAGAATACTAGAATGGGAATGAACATTGAGAGGGTATCTAGTCCAGTCCCCTGCAGGACCAGCTATTATCTAGACCAGGGCTATTCATCTTTGGAAGCCCCATGGGCCACAATGATACTTACAGCACATGCTGAGGACCACAACTTAAGTGTGGTTGCATATACATGCAAATATATATGCAAATAGATTCTTTCACACTGATGGGCATGAATACAAAGCGCTTCCCACAATGTCCCAGCACTCCCACCACCTCCTGCCTGGGGGCTAGAAGTGCTGACACCTTGTACCCATCTGCTCTAGCCAGTCTGTCCGCTTGTGTCTTTCAATGCTCACCCCGCCTGGGAGATGCCTCCTTGTTGTGGAGTCTGTTCCCAGTGGAGGCCATGTTCAAAGGATCCCACCTGTGGGCCATGTGTTGAGCCCCGCGTAGCTCAAATTGCATATCTTATTTTAAGCTACAGTGCAGTGTAGATACACCCTTAGATAATTAAGCAAACTAAAGAGCTGACCCAAAAACCACTGAAGTCAGTGCCATTGTCTTTGTTGAACTTTTAACTCAAGCAGTCAGGTGCCATGGTGATGGGCATTGTATAACAAATTATATAGATAGGTAGAATTTTAGTCAATCAGTTGAATTTAATAAATTATTGCTAAGTATATTGTCTAGTTCATTACTGTACCAGAGATATTTTTTCCAGGAATATTTCTAATATTTAAATTGGGTAATACTATTATAATCGGGATGAACATTTTAACTGTAGGTTAATAATATGAAATAACTGCAATTATTTTAATCTCTGTTGTTCATAACGCTTAATTTTACAGGTTATGTCAAAATGTCATTTAGTTTGCTCAATAATAATTTGGGACTAAATTCAACCACTATTATGTATGCCGAGTACTAGTTTAATTTGTGAGTAATCATTGGGCAGTGAGTATTAATTCCTCATGAAGTAAAGTATTCAGTGTGCATAACATGGGCAGAATCAGTCCATTATTCATTTTAGGGCACTAGAAAAAATTGTACTTGCTAAAAATGGTCAGTGTTTATATATAAATATATAAAATCTAAATATATAACAAACTACAGAGACATCTGGCATGGTACCATAGCTTCTTTTTAAAGGTTCAATATATTTTCTCTTGTCTTTTTGCTTGCCTTTCTTCCCAACTGTTTGTGCTGAGAATTAGCGGTTGCAGTAAAGCACAGTTAGCAAGACTGTTGAAGATATTCTTCCATTGGTGACATCTGGCTCCTTGCCAGGCTTCACAGGCAGTTACAATGGCTGCTTTGTACTTACCTCATGCTCTGTCATACAGTTAAGCCTTTAGGCAGCTGGGAGGCTGTCTGGGCTACTTTTACCCTCCTGGGAGCCATTACCTTGATAAATGTGATGCTGCGTGTTCAGAAATAAAATGGTGCACATGCAGAAACAAACGTGTTTTTAAGTTTTGATAATTTTTTTTGCAATAAAAACATGTTTATTTTTACAATAGCCTTCACATGCAGTAACATGTATTCAAGTGATCCTGAATAGCTGTGTAAATGGATAAATTTTTGCCTTGCTCTTCAGATTCACTGATGTCCTGTCATGCAGTTCACTTGTGCCAGGTTTTTTATTATGATAAAGTACTTCCTGTAAGGAAAGCCTAGGCAAAATGGGCTTATTTAACTGGTAAATAAAAAGCTTCCTTAGAAACGGGGGCCTGTTTTCCATTTTATCAGGTCTCTCTTACTAATTATTCATCACTTTTTGTTTAAAATTCATGGTATTTTTGTAAAGTGGCAGTTTTATCATCCATTTTATTCTATTAGATTCTTCAAGTGAAAAAACTGTCTAACTAGGCAGACTGTGTGCCTGCTCACTGCAGCTTTGCAATATATGTTCTTTTTTATTGCTTTACTTAGCTTTAATCTGCAGTTTTCATGTTTACCAGATCAGCAAATAATCAGGATCTTTAGATTCTCTCTGAATTTATTTTGTTCTTCCTTTGAAAAACAATTAAATGCCTCTATTTAAATAGCTTCTACCACTATATGCAAAACACAAAAGAAATGTAAATAGTTTTTTCGACTAATCCACATCTGCCTGAGTAATTACCGGATGCATGCTGGTTAAGCACAAAATTTTTGAAAAGCCAGCTTTTTAATTAGATGCATGCACTGGGTCAGAAAAATTAAAATGGAGTTCTGCTCAAAAAATCACTGTATAAAATGGCACCTGTTTACTTAACAGATCTGATTTTTACCATGTATTTAAAATAATTTCTATCTACCTGAATAAGGAGGGTGAGGAGAAGCAAAAGATGTTGGTATGTATAGATATAGATATAGATATACACACCTATTAGCCCTACACAGCATGCAAGGTGAGAGAGTAAACAAGATTCTGTCCTTCCTCACACATCAGCA
Organism: Pelodiscus sinensis; assembly: GCF_049634645.1. NCBI lineage: Eukaryota > Metazoa > Chordata > Testudines > Trionychidae > Pelodiscus > Pelodiscus sinensis. Next base: position 22,227,607 of record NC_134711.1, read on the forward strand.
GTTCCAGTTGCAGGAACAAATTTTACCTGGTGTTGCCTGAATCATTCAGGGCAGGGGTCTGTTGGGGGGAAGAAGGGTGCAGGAGTGAGGGTAGGACCTTGAAGATGTGGGGGGGACAGGGCAGGAGGCTGGAGGCATGGGGGCATCCAGAGTTGGGGTGGGGAGTTGAGGGAGGGGCTCAGAACAGGGGGCTGGGCATATGGAGGAATGCAAGAATGAGGGTTGGAGGAGGGGCCCAGGGTGAGGGGTCCTATCCAGTGGAGCTTTCTCTCACACACACCCCCAGCCAGCAGGGGCCTTCCCCTCCCTTTATCTCCCCTCAGATTACCCAGGCTGACAGGGGCCTTCTTTCCCTTCCAGCCACCCCAGCCAACAGGGTCTTTTCTCTATCCCCCAGAACATGGCGAGCAAGGGACTTCTCTCTTCCCAAGCCCCTTTCTCCCAGCCAGTAAGGGTCTCTCCCCCCCCCCCCCCCGCCTTGCAGAACTTTCTCCCTCCTCTCTCTGGCATTGTGGTCAAGGGTTGAGTGGGGGGAGAGAAAGGGTCTGGATGGTGGGCTACTTACCTTGTCTAATGTCAGGCAAGTTGGTGAGTTCTAGCTCTCTTGATGGTGTGATGGTGTCAAAAAATTAGGAGTAACGTTAGTTCGGACTAAGGGCTTTAGTCTGAACTAACGCGTCCCGGCGCGCACTTCCTGGTTCAAATCAGCTATGATTCAAACTAGCGCACCGGCGAGATCATATTAATGAAGCGCAGGATATTTAAATCCCCGCTTCATTAACTACTTCGGTCGTCTCCATTTGCATCCCTAGTCCGAACTAGGGAAGCAGTGTAGACGTACCCATAGATATATAGATATGCTATAAATCTTTGTACCCTTATTGGCTTTAGGGGGATTGCACAGCTATAACTCATGGATAGTGGTGTTGCACAAGTGTAATCATGAGCAGAATTATTCCTATACAATCTTTAGCATAATGCCTGGTCTACACTAAAAAATTAGATTGATCCAGATATATCATTCAGGTGTGTGAATAATCCTGTCCTGAGAGACACAGGTAAGCAAACCTGGGCCCCATATAGATAGCATTTAGTTGATGGAAGAATTCTTCCTTCAGCTTAGTTACCACCTCTTAGGAGGTAGGTTACCTGCACTGAGAGGAGAACCCCTCCTGTAATAATAGATAGGGTGTGTCTAGACTACATGCCTCCGTCGACGGAGGCATGTAGATTAGACAGATCGGCAGAGGGAAATGAAGCCGCGATTAAAATAATCGCGGCTTCATTTAAATTTAAATGGCTGCCCCGCTCTGCCAATCAGCTGTTTGTCGGCAGATCGGGGCAGTCTGGACGCGCCGCGTCGACAAAGAAGCCTTTCTTGATCGGCACAGGTATGCCTCGTGAAACCAGGTTTACCTGTGCCGATCAAGAAAGGCTTCTTTGTCGACGCGGCGCGTCCAGACTGCCCCAATCTGCCGACAAACAGCTGATCGGCAGAGCGGGGCAGCCATTTAAATTTAAATGAAGCCGCGATTATTTTAATCGCGGCTTCATTTCCCTCTGCCGATCTGTCTAATCTACATGCCTCCGTCGACGGAGGCATGTAGTCTAGACACACCCATAGTGTCTACACTGACGTTTTGTGCGACTCTCTTTATAGGCAGATGTGACTGAAAGCATCTCTGTATTCACAGATTGTAATAATCTACCTGATGAGGTATCATTTGAAATCTCATAGCTTGCTGATCAATATATTGTGGTGAATTGTAGGTAGCACCATTTTATGTAAAGTAATGAAATCCCCCTGTGTGATGTTTTGAAGATGTGCTAACACCACACTGTGCTCTACAGACAGAAGTATCTTGAACAAAGAAATATGTGTTTACCTCATTTTACATATAAGTAGTAAACTGTGTCCTCAAGATAACAAGAAGAGGAGATGGCAGGACTCGAAAGCAAATTTGTATTTCAGCATAATGGGTGAGAAGGAAGAACATGGATCATCCTATCACTATAGTCCATGTAGTCTTCCATACTGTTTGAATAAACTTTGCTCTGAGGGATAACCCTCAGAAGAATCCACCTCAAAGGTTACTTGGACTGAAAAAGAAAGGGGCAAAAAACTTCAAGTATCTCTCTCCCTATCTCTCATTCACCTACAAAGATGAAAGAAACAGCCCTTTGGGATAAGGGATCTTTCGGAAAAGGCTTTATTTTCCGAAAGATCCGCGTCTAGACTGGCGCTTTTTTCTGGCAAAGCTCTGAGCCAGAAAAAAAAACCCCACCATTTTTATGCTAATGAAGTGGGGGAGATTTAAATACCCGCTTCATTTGCAATTGTGATATGTCTAATTTGCATGCCTTTTACGGAAAAGGGATGCAGTCTAGACACAGCCAGAGAGTCAGGGTGTAGCCTGCATGATGTTATGCTGTATATGAGCAGCCCCAGTTGGGAATTACTACAGCAAAGCATTGTGAGGCACCCAGGGTTATAGGCTGACCCATCAATGGGGGGGGGGCAAATGGGGCAGTTGTCCTGGGGACCAGTCATTCAAAGGGGCCTGGGGCTCTCGGCTGCTGCCGCTACTACTACATCAGTGGAAGCAGTTGGGGTCCTGGGCCCTTTAACTTGTCACTGGAGTTCTGCAATGTGCGCTCTGTGTAGGGCTGAGGACTGGGGGGTTATGCCGCAGCTGGCTGCTCCTGGACCCACCCCTTTGCCCAATGCCACACCCCTCCTGAGTGCACGGAGGGGGCCCTCACCTTGCCCAGGCACCCTTGCAGGCTGGTATCTCCCCTGATTACAAGGCAGACAGTGCAATGAAGCACAGGTATGGTGGTCCAACTTTGAGGCTATATGAAATTTTATATAGGTGCCGGGAGATCTACCATTCACAAGTTAGTAGCAACTTGGCAATTACGTAGACTTTGATGGCAGGAGATAAGCATCTTTCTGTGGATGGAGGAGACTGAGAGCACAGGACTTCCATGCCAGACACAAAAGAGCTACTCAGATATTCTGATGGGCAACTAAGTAATCCTTTATAGCATCAAGCGGAGCTGATAGCATAGAACTTCTTTATAGAAGCAGCCATGGATTTATGGATCTCTCAGCAGCTCTTTCTATTTCACTTTGCCTGTTTAATTTGATGGGTGACTGCAATAATATTGTCTATAATTTAGATCTGTTTTAAAGCTAATTGGAGGGTGGTCAGGTCTAAAGTTTTAACCGTATAGCTCTCTTCCAATCAATATCTGTTGCTTCTATAGACATGCATGCCTGGGAGATTATAGGCTGCACATTTTAGCAATTGATTCTACATTCATTTATAAAAGAAGTAAGTTAAAGTTATACCTTGTGGCAGGTACTTTTAATAGGCCAGTAGAAACAAAAGAAGGTTTCTATCTTACTCTAAAATCTTCCTTAACATTTTATTACAGTTTATCTATATTATTTCCTTTATAAACTGAGGCTATGTCTACAGTGGGAAATTTATTTTGAAATAACTTATTTCTAAGTAGTAACTCCTGAAATAACTATTTTGAAATAAGCTCATTCCCCAAAGCTACATCTACACTGTGGTGCTATTTTGGGATACCTCTGGTATCCCAAAATAGCTATCCCACATCTTAACAGCACACCCGTTATTTCGAAATATAACAGGCTCGCTATTCTGACATCCCTGTAAACCTCGTTCCATGAGGATTAAGGGACGTTTCAGAATAGTGGGTTATTTTGAAATGTGGCACTGTGTAGACAGCACCAAATTACAAAATAAGCTATTTCAAAATTGACTCGAATTAAACTACGCAATTTGCAAACGTCAAATTATGTAGCTTATTTTGAGCAACAGGTGCAGTGTAACACACCCCAAGAAAGCAGTAGTTATTATTTCGAAGTAACCAGTCCCTTATTTTGAAATAAAGTACTTGGTAGTGTAGATGCTAACCTACTTATTTCGAAGTAAGGGGAGTTATTTCAAAATAACTTCTCAGTGTAGACATGCCCTCTGAGGGTACGTCTAAACTACATGGCTCCGTTGATGAAGCCATGTAGATTTGTTTGTTCGGCAAAGGGAAATGAAGCTGCGATTTAAATAATCGCAGCTTCATTTAAATTTAAATGGCTGCCCCGCTCTGCCAATCAGCTGTTTGTCGGCAGATCAGGCCAGTCTGGACGCTCCCCTGCTGACATGAAAGCCCTTTATCGACCTCCCCAGTAAACCTCATCCTATGAGGCATAACAGGGAGGTCGATAAAGGGCTTTCAGGTTGGTGCGGGAGTGTCCAGACTAGCGCACTGAGCCGACAAACAGCTGATCAGCTATTTGTCAGCTCAGTACGGCAGCCATTTAAATTTAAATGAAGCCGCGATTATTTAAATTGCGTCTTCATTTCCCTTTGCCCATCAGCCTAATCTACATGGCTCCATTGATGGAGCCATGTAGTTTAGACACACCCTGCGTGATTAGTATTAGTGCATTAAGGTCTAAGATTTTGAAAAGGGAGTATCAGGCTACTTATTTATGAGTCTAAAATGGGTGTAAGAGCCTCACTATAGTTACTTTTTAAAATCTTATCATAGAGATTTGGGACAAGCTTTAAAGCCACATGATCATTTACAGTATGTGCCACCCAACTTTGCATGCTGCAGCACCCAAAGGGTATGTCTACACAGCAGCATTATTTCGGAATAATATCCATTATTCCAAAATAACTATGCGAGTGTCTATACATATAGTTCATTATTTTGAAATTATTTCAAAATAACGGGAGGCTTATTTTGGCATTTGGAAGCTTCAGTGCATGAGGAATAAAGCTATTTCAGAATAGCAGTCATGTGGACCCTCTACTGCTGCTATTTCGAAATAGCTCCCCTCTGAGGCCATTCAGAGTAATTACTCCCCAGTGCTTCCTGGGGCTCTAAATTGAAGTAGTGCATCCACATCAGAGGAGCCTGCCTCGGGCTAATTTCCAGGCTTCCTTGTAGTGTAGACGTGCTATTTTGAAATAAGCTATTTTGGAGTATTTCTTCCAGAATAGCTTATTCTAAAATAATCATGCAGTGTAGATGTAGCCAAAGTGAGTAGATAGTGTCTGTTTCCTCATGCTTTGATCTTTTCGGTCATCTTAAAAAGCTATCTCTTTTGGACAAACTTAAAAAATTATCGAAATATAGGGCTAATGTCTGTTCTGTGATACCAGTGTAAAGTCACAGTAACTCATCTAAAGCCAATGCACTATAAATCACCAAACTCAGTGATTGGGCAGCAAAATGGCAAATGAAATTTAATGTGGATAAGTGTAAAGTAATGCACATTGGGAAAAATAACCCCAACTATACGTACAGTATGATGGGGGCTAATTTGGCTACGACAAATCAGGAAAGGGATCTTGGAGTTATCATGGATAGTTCTCTGAAAACTTCCACGCAGTGTGCAGCGGCGTTCAAAAAGGCAAATAGGATGCTAGGAATTATTAGGAAAGGGATAGAAAATAAGACACAGAATATCTTACTGCCCCTGTATAAAACTATGGTACGCCCACATCTTGAATACTGTGTACAGATGTGGTCTCCTCACCTCAAAAAAGATATTTTGGCCTTGGAAAGGGTTCAGAAAAGGGCAATTAAAATGATTATGGGTTTGGAACGGGTCCCATATGAGGAGAGGTTAAAGCGACTGGGACTTTTCAGTTTAGAAAAAAGGAGACTGAGGGGGGATATGATAGAGGTCTATAAAATCATGAGTGGTGTGGAGAGGGCCGATAAAGAAAAGTTATTTATTTGTTCCCTCAATAGAAGAACTAGAGGACACCAGATGAAATTAATGGCAAGCAGGTTTAAAACCAATACAAGAAAGTTCTTCTTCACACAGCGTGTAGTCAACCTGTGGAACTCTTTGCCAGAGGAGGCTGTGAAGGCTAGGACTATAATAGAGTTTAAAGAGAAGCTAGATAATTTCATGGAGGTTAGGTCCATAAAAGGCTATTAGCCAGGGGATAAAATGGTGTCCTTGGCCTCTGTTTGTCAGAGGCTGGAGAGAGATGGCAGGAGACAAATCGCTTGATTATTGTCTTCGGTCCACCCTCTCTGGGGCACCTGGTGCTGGCCACTGTCGGTAGACAGGATACTGGGCTAGAAGGACCTTTGGTCTGACCCAGTACGGCCGTTCTTATGTTTTTATGTTCTTATGTTCTAAATTTGTACTCACATCTTAAATAAAGTAGAATTTGGCCCTGCAAAGTTGGGAAAGGATTTGTGTGGCTAACAACTTTTTTAATAAACTCGTTCCCCTTGCCTAACAAGCTATTACCTGTGATACAGCTGGAACACTGGCTTTGAACTGGTCAATGGACCTTGGGGGTCCACAAACGATGTGGTCTGCAAAATGTTGTCATTACCACAAAACAGTGATCCAAACTGTGGTTTGTGGACCCTTGGAAACCCAGATTATGACTGTGATTTTTCCAAAGGAGTCTGCACTTCCATTCAAATTTTTAGGGGCCTGTAAATGGAAAAAATGAAAACCACTAAGTTAAAATGAACCTCACATTGAAGCTCACAGCATGGGAAGTAATGGTATGTCTACACTGCAGAGTTTTTCTGGAAAAACTACACTTACGTCCACACTGAAGTTGAGTTCTTTCAACAGAAAGTTGGAAGAACGCAGGGGGTTTTCTGGCAGCAGTAAACCTCTTTCCTCGAGGAAGAAGCCTTTTTCCGAAAGAGCTCTCCAGGAAAAAGCACAGGTGCCCTGGTGGCACTCCATCTATAGTAATCTCAACTTAAATGTGAGATAGCGTCCAATGAATGTGGACACTATCTTTCGAAAAAGCATATCGCTTTTTTGATGCGCTTTTGTTGTGTGGATGCTCTCTTTCAGAAGAAGTTTTTCTGGAAGACCTCTTCCTGAAAGGCTTCTTCTGAAAGAAGCCTGCAGTCTAGACATAGCCTAAATCAGCAATTGTGGGCTTGTTGTTTTCAGTACATAGTACCATAGATGTGCATGATGCTTTACAGACAAAAGAGAAAACAAGGTCCCTGCTTCCATGAGGTGACAAACACAGCTAGTAATACAAACAAGCAATCCGGTGGCACTATAAAGACTAACAATTTTATTAGTATATTATGCTGGAGCTGGAGGTAAAATTTTCAGATTTAATACACATATCTGTACTAGCTCTGAATGAACTGATATACTAAAAATAGCAGCTTGCCATGGCTTCATGAGAGGTGGAACTGAGTGCAATCCCTTCTGAATCCTCAGCTTAGTCAAAACGTATATTTCCAGCTCCAGAGTAGAAACACCGTTTGACTCCCTCACATTCACTCAGTTCTTTATACCTAGTATTTTCATGTGCTCTACTAAACTCTGAAGGAGGCTAAATTAAGATAACGTACATACTTAAGGAACCATAAGGAGGATTATATGAAATTAGAATGGAAAGCATATTAATTCACTCCAAGTTATTCTGTGAATAAATAGTATCACTTTCAACTTCCTTAGACATTGGTCAAGTGGTTGTGGGTGTAAGTAACTTGAAACACTGCTATAGCACTTCAGTGTAGGTACTGCCTACGCCAGCAGAAAGGATTCTCCGGTTGGCATAAGTGATCCATCTCCTCAACAGGCAGTAGTTAGGGCAATGAAAGAACGGTGCCCTTTTATGTTCGTAAATTATTTTTATACAGTGTGCCTCTTAATTGGAATGTGCTCTTTTAGGAGAGCTGCTTTAACAATACATGTACTTGGAAATCATAGCTAACAATGGTGAAATGTAAAAAATTATGGTTAATTCAGACAATATTAGTTAATAATGGGGATGTACTAGACCACCTCGTATCTAAGTGAGGCTTAAAGGGACACTTGAGCTTCTCAAATTGAATTTTTTTTTAACTAATTTAAAATATACATTCTGATATTATTTGTATTATGGGAACAACTAGAGGCCTCCAGTTGAAATCAGAGCACCATTGTCCTAGGACATAAAAACAGAGTCAGTCCTGGCCTCAACATGAGGTCTATAGGCAAGGCAGCCAAGAGGTGGGAGGGGAAATTGACACAGAGAGGCAAAGTGATTTTCCCACTGTCATGGAGCAGGCCAGAGATACAGGTAAGGAATAGACCTCAGGTATTCTGACTTCTAATTCAGATCCCTGACAGAATTGTTGAGCCTCTGGACAAGGTGAGGGACAGGGGGCAGCTCTGTGCTCCAGGAAGGGGCAGAGACTCGGCTGGAAGGGGCAGGGCTGGGGGCAGCCAGCCCTCAGCACCGCTTAGACCCTCCCCACACACCAGCCCTTAGTGCCACCCAAAGCATGCCACCGGGGACACCAGCAGTTAATTAAAAGGGCCCAGAGCTCCAACTGCTTCTGCAGTAGTGGAGGCTGGGAGCTCCGGGCCCTTTTGAATCTCCAGGCCCTGGGTTAGTTGCCCTCTTTGCCCCCTCTCCCATCCATTAGACCTCATATGATAAAAACTTGGGACCAGTGCATGAGTGTGATGCCCTCGTACTAGTTCATGAGACAGGAAGTGCCATTGAGAATCAACAAAATTATTAAACTGATTCTACACAAAGTTCTGTCAAATGCACAGAATCAAAAAACTGAGGGGAAAACCCACAAAGAATATTTGTTCACTAACAACAGTGTTAGATGTTACTTGTAACAACAGTAGGTACAAACATGTCAGACAGAATGGTGACTTTCAAGTTTTCTGTCTCTTTAATCATGTGTTAGACACATGAAATTTGAAGTCTGATCTCTTTTATAAAGAAGATTTCAAATAAAGATTAAAGCAAGAAATAGATTGAAAATAAAGAAGAAATGCAGCAATTGCCACTTTTGTTCAGTACAGTATTCTGTTTCCTTAATTTCTAAAAGATTAGATTTAAAACTATATATTGTTTGCAGCATCTGTGTAAGTCAACATCATCCTTGTTCTTAGAGCTACCAATCCATTTCTGTATAACAAAACTTCCTCTTTCAACGTGCATTTTATGAGAGCAGTCAATGATGCACAATCAAGCAGTATATGTAATTCTCTGGATGTTATTCTCAAGCATTTAAACAAAATCAGTCAGCATTTGCTTGCTTGGCTCGCCTTTGGAGAAATCTACATGAATCACCACTTACGCATGTAAATTTTAAAAGCATGCAATTAACTGCTGTCAGATTGTTAGACAGTTTGACCATGTGTGAACTGACCATCTCATTGCATGTACATAAAATTCTTGTCTTTCCCTGTAGTGGCATCTTCTTCTATTTCCTCTACTGACTTGATTGGATTTGTGATTAGAGTGCTTCCAGGAAATGATTTCATAAACTCTTTGGATGCAATTCCAGTAGCAAAAACATTTCTCATTTCATTATTGAATCTTGAGATACCATTAAAATATAAAATTGATAATGCATATTATTTTAGCTCAAATAATTAAGCTATGTATCTGGCGGGGAACCTAGAGCTATCATAGTTTATTGGTACATAACTTAATTGCAGAAGAACAAAAAAATTGTCACTTACATTACTGTATCTTGATTATTCTGACCACACAGCTTTTTTCTTTGTTATAAAAGATACGTACTATTTTGGATTTAATGAAAGTGGAAACAAAAATAGGCTAGTAAGTAATTCGGCTATTGTGTGAACAGATGCATATCTATTTATGAATGTTTATTGATAATCATCAATACACAGTCTAATCCTGATTATCAGAAGACACGAATCAACTGAAACTTATTTTTTAATTATTTTTCTTCTGTAAAAGAAGGCTGCTACATGAGCAGAGTATAAACCCACGAACCCAGTGTTGATGTACAGCATCCATGGAAACAAATTAGTGGGTGCTTAGCACTCACTGACAACTCCTCCCACCGCAGTGCCTCCCCTCGACCTGCAGCCCTGCCAGTCAACTGCTTTCCCTCCCTCCCAGTGCTTCCTACCCTCCAGTGATCAGCGGTTCTGCAGTGTGCAGGAGGCACTGAGGGGAAAGAGAGGAGTGGGATTGGGACATGTTTGGGGGAGGGGACAGAACTCAGCAAGAAGAAGTGAATTGAGCAGTAGGGTGACAGACTCGCCATGTCACTGAGCAAGGCAGGGGGGCTGGCTCTGTGTCCCTGAAAGGGGCGGAACCTTGAGTGTATGGGTCTGGGCGGGGGCTTGCCTCCCCCAGGTATCCCTCAGTGCTGCCTGGGCCTCCAGTGGCAACTTAAATTAGCAGCCAGAAGTCCTGGGCCCTTTTGAATCATCAGGCCCCTGGGCAGTTGCCTTCTTCCCCATTCCCTCCATCAGCAGGCCTGAGGATGGAGTTGGGCCTTTAGGGAAGGGATGGAGCGAGGGCAGGTTTGGAAGAGTTGCGATTGTACTAAGAAGATATCTGGAGCTGATTCCCAACCCATCCCACCCCACCTCTCCCTGCCATGTCTTTGATCAAAGCAAAGAGGGGTGTATGTACTTTGTATTTCCAGTGTGCATAATTTTACTACCGAATTGTGTAGGATGCACACGTAGTAGTGTGTTGGGGTTTTATTGCCAGGCAGACTCTAAGTAGTGAGGAGGGATATAAGCAGAGGTGCTGGGCATGTTGTCACACTCCATGGCATGAAGTGGTTTCCATCATATACGGTTTACAGTTTGGTTGAATGTTCTCAGTGCCCCTCTATAAAATGTGTCCCAGCACCCCTGGATATGAATGCATTCTGTGGATTTAACAATGGCTAGAGGAAAGCATAGGTTTGGCGATATCCTGTGTGAAGGACTTATAAATGGGTCTAAAGTGGTTATTAAATTTTCCAAGTGTGTTATTCTGTTGGGGCTCAGTGTTAGAGCATATGGGAAGTGTAGGTGGTACATCGGCCATCCTTTGGCATATGCAGCTGCGTAGGACACCACTAAATGGTGCCCCAAATTTAGTAGTACCGTATGCTGGATAGGCCTACCCAGCTGTGGGTAGTTTCAGCTTTGGCAGCCCTAATCTCCCAGGCCCTCACCCTCTGCTCTACGTCCCAGTACCCTAGCCCCAGCTCTGCCTCCCAGTCCACAGCTTTGACCAGCTGTGCTGCTCCCCTCTTCCACTTGCTCTGCCACTCAGCCTGCAGGTCCAACCAGCTGATCTGCTCAGTCTGCCTACTCCCCCAACAGCCTGCCTTCCCTGCTCCTGCCCCCACAGACCTGATCACAGCTCCCACGTACACTGAGCAGCCTCTCCCCCCTCCCAATTCCCACAGGAGATGGAGGGTGCAGTTGCTCAGTCTGCGTAGAGCATCAGAAATCCTAAGGATGGCCCTGGTGGCACATGACCATTCTAGTGAAAAGGCAGAGTGGAAAAGGAATAAGCCCTTTTCCGGAGGATCCCTTATTCCTACTTTCAAGTAGGAATAAGGGATCCTCCGGAAAAGGGCTTATTTTCCGGAGAATCGCGTCTACACTGGCACTTTTCTCCGGCAAAAACCCCGAGCCGGAAAAAAGCAGCAGCCATGTAAATACAAATGCCACTGGGATATTTAAATCCCTCGTGGATTTGCAATTCCGAAGTGTCTCATTAGCATCCCTTTTCCGGAAAAGGATGCCAATGTAGACACAGCCTGCATGAGGAGCATAGTTCCTCAGACCACACAGTGGGCAGGAAGGAGGATTCACACACCTACTGAGAGAAAGGATATGTCTAGACTGCATGGCTCTGTTGTCAGATCCATGTAGATTAGTTTACAAGACATACCCAAATGAAGCCGCGATTTAAATAATTGCTGCGTCATTTAAATTAAAATGGCTGCCGCGCTGTGCTGATCAGCTGTTTGTCGGCTCAGCGCTGTAGTCTGGACGCTCTGCAGTCGACATCAAAGGCATTGGTCGACCTCCCTGGTATGCCTCCTGGGATGAGGTTTACCGGGGAGATTGACAAATGCCATTTTAATTTAAATGAAGCGGCGTCTGGGAGGGGTGTTTATCAGTCTCTGCACTCTGCATTCCTTCCCTCCCTCCCAGGAAACCCCTCTATCCCCTCCTTGCCTCAGCGACCCACTGCCAGTCTTCATCTAGCCCTGCCACAGGGGCAAACCTTTGTCTGAAATGGCCACTCATCATTGGCAAGAGAGTGTGGACCTGCTGTCCCTTTCCTATCCTTGCTGCCACTCTGTAGCCTTGCTTCAGGCCATGCAACTTGGGAGTGAGGTAAGGCTCCCTAGCCCTGCCTGCCTTTCCTCAGCGCTGCTCTGTCTTGGGAAACCACCAAGCTTCCTTAGCAGCCAGGTCCTTCCTGCTCCCCCAGCTAGGGCAAATCTGTTTGCCTCCCTCCAGGAGCCCTTATTTATACAGCCCCCAGCTGGGACCTCATTGATAGTATCTGCCTCAGCTGTGGCCTTTGCTCTCAGCCCAGGGCTGGGTCTTATCATTAAAGGAGCATTGAGGGGCAGACCCCCCCCCATCATGCCCCCTTTTATTTAAGCTACTCAGCCCCTCTTCCCTTCCCTACTATTCATTCCCACTTATCTTCCTTTCCATAGTATCTTCCCTCATGGCAGAACCAAATCCTTCTTCCTCTGTTATCCACCTACTCTTGCATCCTAGTTATCCCCTCTGTCAGTGATCATTCACATTCATAATTTATTTTTGTTCCATAAATAGTTTCAGGGCCTTCTGAAGCACCTGCTGTACTCAGATTGTATTTTGCCATGATAAAAACCTTGACAGAGGCAGATTTTTCCTGAATGGTTACAGTTCATTCTCAGATTTCTTCCCAGAGTGGGTTCACACGTCCAAGTTGCAGACTTTGAGAGACGTTAGGTGGCCTATTCACCTCAATAATATTAATCTATGAAAAAGAGCACCTGATGGAGATGAATACTGCCTGCAGCAATAGCTATGTGATGTGTGAACTGCCATGCGGGACACCCGAGAAGGAAATATGAAGCTGACAAGTGCCCCCAATCATTAGGTACATCTAGACTACATGCCTCTGGTGACAGAGGCATGTAGATTAGGCTACCCGGCATAAGAAAATGAAGTGGCGATTTAAATAATGGCTACTTCATTTAAATTTAAATGGCTGCCACGCTAAGCCGATCAGCTCTTTGTCGGCTCAGTGTGGTAGTCTGGACTCTCCGAGGTCGACATCAAAGGTATTTGTCGACCTCCCAGGTAAACCGTATCCCAGGAGGCATACCTCAGAGGTTGACAAATGCCTTTGATGTCGACCGCGGAGTGTCCAGACTACCGTGCTGAGCCGACAAACAGCTGATCAGCTCAGCACGGCAGCCATTTAAATTTAAATAAAGCTGCGATTATTTAAATCACTGCTTTATTTTCCTATGCTGGGTAGCCTAATCTACATGCCTCTGTCACCAGAGGCATGTAGTCTAGATGTACCCTTACTTACCTCCTTGTTGCCTTTCCAGGGTTCCACCACACCTGCTAGGCCTCATCCCTAATCCCTCAACCCCTCTTCTCCTATTTCTACCTATTTTTCCTCCTCTAATCACCTTCCCCTCCCAGCAAGTGTTTGCTTGTATAATTTTTTTAAAATAGTTTCAGCACCTTCTCAATATTCAGCTTACTCCAATTGGCAGAACCAGATTGAAGTAATAGCCCTCCCTATTTTTTAACTTCATATTTCTGCTCTAGGTAGGATTTGAACTTACAATACCTCACATTCAATGACTATACCAGACCCTCAGAGTGACTCTGGTTCTAGGCTGAAAACATAGTTTTCAAGATAGCTGTCTTGTCTCACTGCACATGCTCAGTATAATCCATTAGGTCTGATATTAAGAATGTGAGACTTATGAAAAGCCTAACCAGAGAAGCAGAATCTTTTTGAAATAACGACATGATTTTCCTTCGAAGGGTTGGTGGATGCCATGAGCTCTATTGGGATAACTGTTAACTGCTGGGTCTTTGGTGCAGTGATCTGAGTCCTGGTTTGATTTCCATCAGAGAGCAAAAAAAATAGGTTGCCAGAATCAGTCAACTTTGAGAAAGGGGTTTGGGTCTGTATCTATCTCATAAGGCCTTTGTTCAAATGCTCGCAGGTTTCGATCAGTCATAGGACCCTGCACCCCCCAAAAATATATAAAGATAATCCGAGTAAATATGTAGGTTTCAGAGCACTCAGGAGAGCTGAGCTTCAGACAAAAACTTTTATCTGAATCTTATTTATAGTGGCAGACAAATTTCAGCCAAGTGTCACCTTTGATTGATCTGAATATTGCTATCATTGCTTTTAATTTTTAGTAAAATGGTGATTTCCTATGCCTGATTTGATAAAAAAAATCCATTCTTTTTGTACCAATAGTAATTGAAGTTTTCTTACGTCATCACTATTTTTGTCTCTTTCCAGGTGATGTCATTGTCTATATTAATGAAGTTTGTGTCCTTGGGCATACTCACGCAGATGTAGTCAAACTCTTCCAGTCAGTTCCTATTGGTCAGAGTGTCAACCTGGTGCTATGTCGTGGATACCCTTTGCCCTTTGATCCTGAAGATCCTGCCAACAGCATGGTGCCACCACTTGCAGTAATGGAGAGGCCTCCGGTAGTAGTAAATGGAAGACATAACTATGAAACTTATTTGGAATACATTTCTAGGACCTCTCAATCTGTTCCAGACATAACAGATCGACCGCCACATCCCTTGCACTCCATTCCAGCAGATAGTCAGCTTGATAGCACATTCCCTCCACCTGTTCATGATGATAATGTATCAATGGCTTCCTCTGGGGCCACCCAAGCTGAACTCATGACCTTAACCATTGTGAAAGGGACCCAGGGCTTTGGCTTCACTATAGCAGACAGTCCTACAGGACAGAGGGTGAAGCAAATTCTAGACATTCAGGGATGTCCTGGTTTGTGTGAAGGTGACCTCATTGTTGAGATCAACCAGCAGAATGTACAGAACCTGAGCCATGCAGAAGTAGTGGATATACTTAAAGAATGTCCTGTTGGAAGTGAAACTTCTTTGATTATCCATAGAGGAGGTAAGTCTAGAAAGTCTGTACAATTACAAAAATGTATGTGAACAATTCTAAATGATGGGAACTACTTATCTTTATGTATTGGATTGGAAATGGTTTGTTCTGCGAGGAAATATTTATTCTGAAAAAAATGTGTATACATACAAGTACTGTGGGAAAATGTAATATTTTTTTGTAGATCTTTGTGTTTTGAGACTCTAAGCATACATCAAAATCTCCCTTTTTGTATAACTGTAAAAAACACTCTGCAAGGCAATTCCAGGCATGCATTTAGTAGCATTTAGTAGTTTTGCATGATGCAAGTTTTTAGGGTATGTCTATAATGCAATAAGGCATCCAAAACTGGACCACATCAGCTGACTTGGGATCATGGGGCCCAGTCTGCAGGGTTATAAAATTTCAGCATAGCTCAGGCTGGAATGTCTACACTGCAATTTTATAGTTCCAAAACACAGGGTATGTCTACATTGCAGCATTTTTCCGGAAAAACGGCCATTTTTCTGGAAGAACTATACTTACTATCCACACTGCTGTTGTGTTCTTTCAACAGAAAGTCGAAAGAATGGAGGGGGTTTTCCGACAGCGGTAAACCTCTTTCTATGAGAAAGAAGCCTTTTTCCGAAAAAGCTTTTACAGAAAAGGCGCGTGTGGACACAAAAGAGGGAGTTCTTTTGAAAGAAAAGGCCTCCAGGAAATAACACAGGTGCCCTGGTGGCCATTCTGTCCATGCTAATGCCAACTTAAATGCGAGATAGTGTCCAATCAATGTGGACTCTATCTTTTGAAAAAGTACATCGCTTTTTTGTTGAGCTTTTGCTGTGTGAACGATCTTTTCCAGAAAACTTCTTCCGAAAAAAGTTTGCAGTCTAGATGTAGACCCAGTGCCACAAACCCAAGTCAGCTGACATGTTCTGTTACAGTATAGACATACCTGAAGTAAACCAACTCATGGCACTGCAAGGTTTAAATATAATCCTGAAATGATAGTTAAATCAAGAAGATCAAAATCAGAACAAAGGTGAATTTATCAAAACTGAAAGGTACACTGTCAAATTTACTAGGTCATTTGACCTAATTTTTTTTTAACTGATGTACAAAGATTGTTCATTTTTGCCCCAAAATTAAAAACATCCATATCTTTTGTCTATTTAAAAATGGCTTCTAGCAGCTCCATATTCATTAGTAACCCTAATAAACCTGTGGGGCTACGTCTAGACTGGCATGATTTTCTGCAAATGCTTTTAACAGAAAAGTTTTCCGTTAAAAGCATTTGCGGAAAAGAGCGTCTAGATTGGCACAGACGCTTTTCCACAAAAGCACTTTTTGCAGAAAAGCATCCGTGCCAATCTAGACGCACTTTTGCGCAAAAAATCCCCGATAGCCATTTTCACGATCGGGGCTTTTTTGCGGAAAACAAATCTGAGCTGTCTACACTGGCCCTTTTGTGCAAAAGTTTTGCGCAAAAGGACTTTTGCCCGAACAGGAGCAGCATTGTATTTCCGCAAGAACACTGACAATCTTACATGAGAACGTCAGTGCTTTTGCGGAAATTCAAGCAGCCAGTGTAGACAGCTGGCAAGTTTTTCTGGAAAAGTGGCTGATTTTCCGGAAAAACTGGCCAGTCTAGACCCAGCCTGGGTGTATGTTCTATTGCGGGTGGAGGAGTATAATAGTCTGTAAGGAAACAATAGTAAGAACCAGTTGTTTTTAATACCTGTATGGTAACCTTTAAATTCTTTACTTTTCACATTTTAGTATTTCAGATTTTTTTCGACAGTGTCCTATGTAAGCAGGAGATGATATCCAATCAACATGGCTTCTGCCTCTTATTGAGGTGGATTAAAGACTTAGACAGGAGAGTGCTCTTTTGTCAATTTAGCGCATCTTCACTAGACCCAATAAATTGTGTTAATGGCAGTGGTACCGATTTAGTATGATAGTGAAGACTTGCCTAAAGTCATTGCTTTAAGAGGCATGCATGCTATCCATCTGTTCATCTATCAAGAGCTTAGCAAAGCAATGATGTAAAAGAGGGCAACTGTCTATAAGTAGTAGAAAGTGAACAGTGATGAATATCAAAGAAGGATGGGAGTTTTCAGGATAGTACCAGAGAAATAAGTAGGAGCCATCAAAATAAAACAAAACAAATGAAAA
This sequence comes from Pelodiscus sinensis, assembly GCF_049634645.1. Lineage (NCBI taxonomy): Eukaryota > Metazoa > Chordata > Testudines > Trionychidae > Pelodiscus > Pelodiscus sinensis. The sequence continues at coordinate 22,244,727 of NC_134711.1, forward strand.
AAATAAAACAAATAAAACAAAAAAAATTAGGCTGAATATCAGGAAATAGTTTCTAGAGCACATTTATTACTTTCAAAATGTCGCATGCTATATGAAATTGTGGTGTCCCCTATTATAATGAGTCAACCAAAGGAAAACAGGACAAAGCAATGGATAATTTAATTTAGGGAAAATCTTCTAGCATAAGAAATGTAACAGAAATGACGGTTTCTTGGACGAAAATCTGTTTTCCCACCATTTGTTGTTCCACTATGAAAAGAGAAACATTTTGTGACCAATTCAGACAAGATAATCTCAATATGGATCAGAGCCCTAGCAACATTTCTCTAAACCTACTATGATTCTAAAATATTTCATCTACAAAATTGAGGAAAACAGGGAACACCTCTTTATTATTCTTTTATGCCATTTTTTTAAAAAATGTGTGTGCATGATGACAGTTAAATGTATCCTCTTTTTATTTCATTGCTCTGTGCATCCTGTTTTTAGTTTCTCATTTTTACAAAGACTAAGAATAATGTACTATTTTTATTTATGTTATTTGCTGCAGGAGGGAAGTTGTGTAATACATGTATTTATTGTGGGTTCTTAACAGTTATTTACAAATTTGACATAAGGCCTAAAGTTATGATGCAGTGGGACAAGTCCAGTTTCAGAAGTGTCTTGTCTCTCACTCTCTGAACAAAAAAAAATCGTATTCTTGTGTGAAAAGAGTGGACATTTCTTCTCAGATATATTAATTACAGATACAGACGTCTTCCGGTGGATCATTCTGTGGCATTAGCAAAAGCCCTTTGCCCTCGAGCTTAGAAGATCAGTATCATGGCCATTTAATGGAAATAATAAAGTGTAGGGGAGGGGGAATGGTAGTATCCAAAAGGAAAAGTTTGAGAAGCCTTTGGTACTTCATTTAGACCAACAGTGAGAAGCCAGTGTTTGACCACCTGGAGAGGAGGAAGAACCCCTGATTTTCCATAAGTTCACCTTATTCCTTCTAAAGAGGCATTAGTAATTCATTTGTTTGTCTGATATTGTCATTTCACAGGTTTGCTACATCTCTAGAGAAAATGAGATAGTTCTACTCTCATGTTTTTTTATAATACTAACAGATGGCTAGGTCAGAACTTGTCTACACCAGCTAATCTAAGGAATTGTTGAGGTTCTCAGGAGACACAGCTTTTTATCAAGTATGGTAGGCACCCCCGCTGAGCTTCTGTCTGCCTGCAGTTAAAGCTCCTTCTCTATTAGGGTATGTCTGCACTACCCCGCTAGTTCGAACTAGCGGGGTAATGTAGGCATACCGCACTTGCAAATGAAGCCCAGGATTTGAATTTCCCGGGCTTCATTTGCATAAGCGGGGTGCCGCCATTTTTAAAACCCCGCTCGTTCGAACCCTGTGCAGCACGGCTACACGGGGCACGAACTAGGTAGTTCGAACTAGGAAGCCTAGTTCGAACTACCTAGTTCGTGCCCCGTGTAGCCGCGCTGCACGGGGTTCAAACGAGCGGGGTTTTAAAAATGGCGGCGCCCCGCTTATGGAAATGAAGCCCGGGAAATTCAAATCCCAGGGTATGTCTACACTACCCCGCTAGTTCGAACTAGCGGGGTAATGTATGCATACCGCACTTGCTAATGAAGCCCGGGATTTGAATTTCCCGGGCTTCATTAGCATAAGCGGGGAGCCGCCATTTTTAAATCCCCGCTGCTTCGAACCCCGTGTAGCGCGGCTACACGGGGCTCGAACTAGGTAGTTCGGACTAGGGTCCTATTCCGAACTACCGGTACTCCTCGTGAAACGAGGTGTACCGGTAGTTCGGAATAGGCACCCTAGTCCGAACTACCTAGTTCGAGCCCCGTGTAGCCGCGCTACACGGGGTTCGAAGCAGCGGGGATTTAAAAATGGCGGCTCCCCGCTTATGCTAATGAAGCCCGGGAAATTCAAATCCCGGGCTTCATTAGCAAGTGCGGTATGCATACATTACCCTCCTAGTTCGAACTAGGAGGGTAGTGTAGACATACCCCCAGGCTTCATTTGCAAGTGCGGTATGCCTACATTACCCTCCTAGTTCGAACTAGGAGGGTAGTGTAGACATACCCATACTGCCTTGCCAACCAGTTCAGTTGTAATTCTGGCCAGCCAGTCTCCTAAACCCTTCTTATCTGGAAGGAGGGAGGAAAACATCATACATACTTCTCTGCCTGAGTTAGAAGTCACCTGGCCCATTCCCTAGAGAAGACATAAAAGAAGATTGGAGGTTGTGGAAGAGAATATTGAAGCTTAAAAAACCAAAACTTAACATCATGGTCCCCCTCTCCTTGCTGAAGGCTAAGGGAAAATTGGAGAGTGTGTGTGTGTGTGTGTGTGTGTGTGTGTGTATGCGCGCGCGCACGTGTAAGCATAGCATGGTGAGTACACGTGTAAGCATAGCATGGTGAGGGTGGTTAAACGCTGGAATAAATTGGTTATGATGGTTGTGGAATCTCCATCTCTGGAGATATTTAAGAGCAGGTTAGATAGACATCTATCAGGGATGGTCTAGATGGTTCTGCCTTGAGGGCAGAGGACTGGACTTGATAATAATCTGTTGAGGTCCTTCCAGTTGTAATATTCTGTGATTCTATGAAAAGTGTAAAGAAAATTTCCCAGCCTCTTGGCAAAGGTGCAAGAGGCATTAGAAACAGAACCAGCATATGTCTCAACGCCACAGCTATCCTAAGAAGGAAAATACAGCAGAACATGCTGTAACTGAGGACCTAGAGATTTCCAGTGAAGAGGTAGATTACTTTAGTATGACTTTAGGCAATCCAAAGACTCTCATTGAACATATACTGCAGAAGGCTGCTGACCTTTCAACTGCTGATTTGCAACTGCTGTTAAATCAGTACCAATTCAATTCTAGCTGGAATGTGAAGCCAGCTGAAATGTAGTTACACTGATAATCATCAATACCAGACTGGAGAAATGTGACCCAGTCCTCGTGGTGTATCACAGGTTTCTTATTAACAGTCTGCATTTGCCACTGACCTCAGAATGATTGTATTGTGTGAGAGATATTATCCCTTAGGGTTGATAGTAGTTCACATGCAAGTCTTCAGAGCAATGAAAGCTATGGATTTGATCACAGTGCAATAACGACTATCCTCAGTGTGAGAAAGGAGAAAAAACGGTCACTGTGGGCCATGTCCAGTTTTATCACAGAAATAATTACATCTTTCCAGGAGATGGACACTTAAGGGTCTAGCTGATGTTAGAAATAGGCCTTCGTGTGCAGCCTGTGAGACTACCAAAAAGCAAACTTCCATTAACCCTTGCAGAACTACTGAAGAAGGAATTGGTGAGCCTGAAAAGAAGAGACATCAGTACATGCATTAAAACTAGCACACAGTCAGTCAGCAGGCTAGGATCAGCATTCTAGCAGTAGGAAGACTTCAGGTAAACTGTGGGATGGCAATGACCCAAAACCAATGAATGAAGTTTTAAAAAGAAGTCACTATTAATGTTCCCTCTCATCTGTTCCATCCATGTGCAGCTTTTTTTGCACTGGGTGTGGATCACTATCCCATGTAGTGGCACTTAGACCACTTACAGAGAGAAAGAATGAGTTCCCTCTACAGCCTTAGTTGAGAGACAGCTGGCTTTTAGCTAAAGCTGGAGAGTCTCATACACTAAACTCCAGAGATTCCAGGTTCCTTTCCACCTGTCAGCGTTACATCTGTCCCTTCTTTTTCAAATCCTGTCCCCCCCCCCCTTTTGAGAAGCATTTCCAGCTGTGAACAAATCAACAAGCAGTCTGTGTGGAAAGAAACACCATGTCATTTCTCTGCTGAAATGTAGATTTTGGCCCCCTTTCTTGCCAAGGAATGGCTATGTAGCCGGGAATGGTCGAATAGCCTTATTTACACCTGGCTGAGGCATCGGCTTTTTCTCTGAGGAACCTATTTGGCCATTCTCCAGATATAGCTGGAAAGTATACTTTTAGTCATAGTTTCAACGTACATTTACAACTTCACATATGATTTTGCTTCATACATTTTGCCATAACATTATTGATCAACAAATTGTAAGTTTTTTAATGATATCACATAAGACATACCTTGTACAAAAATTATCACAATATAGTGCAGGGTGTGAACACAGATATATTCTGTCACAGAGATAGGCTATTTGGACTACTCTCAGGTAAGAACCATGATCAAGAAAGCGAAGTGCATGTTGCAAGGCATTTCATAACTGACATTTAATGCTCTGGCAATTAGCCACAGTATGATGCAGGGGAACTCGAACAATTAATGTCAAATGACTGTTTACACACAAGACTATCTTCCTTGGATACCCACAAAGCAATAGGAATGCTGAGTCTGAGACAGAGACAGCCAAGAGACTGATGGCAAAGGCAAAACCGACAAGAAAGGATCCCTGCCTGGCAATGTTGGACCAGTGTAATACATTCTGCCAGAGACTAGCGAGTAGCCCAACACAAAGACTGATGGGGCAGAGAATTAAAACACAGATTCCCAGGAAGAGCGATCTGCTATAGCCCAGCAGAGGATCAACTGACAGTGCACAGACGCAATTAAAAAATCATCCAGCCAAGCAGGCAACCCACTACAAGGAGCCAAAAACCCGAAGCCCCTTATACTCAAGTGAGCAGATCTGGGTCCAATCACAAAATAGCCATGCAAAGATATGATAAAAAGGCAATCAATCACTCGGCCTGTGATTTAACACAAGTCAATATGAGGTAGCTACAGACTTAGGATAGCAGTGGAAACAAAACCAAAGACATTTGTGGAGTAATGGCAGACACAGAGTACTGACAGATGGACAGAGACAAATCCAGGACCAGAAGAACATAGAGCCTGAGCCTATGACCTGACAACATCAAAAGAAAGAAGCAGAAGAATATAGAGCTTCTGCAAATGTCTTGACAGAGTCAGAAGAATTATGGTATAATGCTTATAAATAGAGGAGTATCAGGACATCACCCAATGGAATGAAGGCTGCAGTGGAGCAGGTCTCCTTCCAAGAACAGTAAGGAAAACTTGAAGACCTCTGGGCATGTCTGCACAGCAGCTTTATTTTGAAATAACATTATTTTGAAATAACAGAGTGCGCATCTACATAGCAAGCCTGTTATTTTGAAATCATTTTGAAATAATGGGCTTCTTACTCCAACTTCTGTAACCCTCATTTCATGAGGAGTAAGGAAAGTCGAAGAAAGTGTGTTCTTCCTTCAACTCCCTGCACTGCAGACAGGGCTTAAAGCTGAGTTAAGCTACTTCAACTTCAGATACACAATTAACATAGCTGAAGTTGAGTATCTTAATTCAATTTTAGCCCACAGGCAGAAAAGCTATCTATATTTCTAAGGTGAGCTATGTACTAATAACTTCTGACCACAGCCAAGTCAGCAAGTATATGCCCAAAAGGTACCATAACAGAAACAGAAATTATTGTTTAAAGCTATTAAAATCTTAAATGATCATGGAGGGAGGAGCACAGAAGGAAAGAGTTTGCTGGAGGCAGCGGGATGTCCGTGGAAACATGGATAGAATACCAGGTGCAGTTGAAGCATCTCTGTAAATGTTACCCTTAGTAAATATCAGTTTACTTTTACAAGTGTAGGGTCCTTTCATGTTATTATCCAGGAAGCTGCACATGAAACTCTCTTCATATTTTATCTCACTGTTCCTGTTTTCCAGCTCCATTCTGTTTCTCTGATCCACCCCTCTGATTCCATGCAATGCTCTATTGTTGCCCCTCAGTTCACTTGCTCTCTAGATCCTAGTCCTTAAATCTACCCCTAGAAAAATTAAGGTTGTATATATGAACAGACTTTTTAAATTTCCTATCTCCAAAGTTATGAGCTTTTATGTAGTACCTAGGGGTATGTCTAGATTACATGCCTCTGCCAACAGAGGCATGTAAAATAGGCTACCCAACATAGTCAATGAAATGGGGATTTAAATATCCCTAGCTTCATTAAAATAAAAATGGCCACTGCACTGTGCCGGCTCAGCTGATCATCAGCACAGCGCACAAGTCAAGATGCAGATCGGTTAACAAGGGAAGCCTTTGTCAACCGCTCCTGTAAACCTCATTTAACGAGGCATAAGGGAGCGGTCGACAAAGACTTCCCTTGTCAACTGATTCGCATCTTGACTCGTGCATAGTGCCAACAATCAGCTAAGCTGGCACAGCGCGGTGGCCATTTTTATTTTAATGAAGCTGGGGATATTTAAATCCTCGCTTTATTGACTGTGTCGGGTAGCCTATTTTACATGCCTCTGTCGGCAGAGGCATGTAATCTAGACGTACCCTAAATGTCAAAAATTTCATCCTCACTGATGCTATGGTTTTTCTTTCTTTCTTTCTTTCTTTCTTTCTTTCTTTCTTTCTTTCTTTCTTTCTTTCTTTCTTTCTTTCTTTCTTTCTTTGTGGGGAGGCAAAGTTATGATTGTTCATAAATGAGAGAGATTGCATGAGCAAATGTTTTCTCAAAGATTCCTCTTAGGTATACTATACAATCAGCTTCATTTACTTTCTTATTAGTTGATACATACTAACCAGATTGCTCACCCCTCTTTACCTTCTTATAAAAAAACAGATATCCCTGTATTTTTATGTCATTCCTTTCAGTGCCCACCCATATTTCCAATAATATTTCAATAAGTAAAACCTCTGAAAGACTTTTACGAAATAAAGTTACCATGCTAAAACTACTAGCTTGCTGACATATTCACACTGCATTCTAGATTCAGTATTTTCAGTAAGGCACAGCATAGCTCAGAAAGTACTATTGTGTTACCTGTGGAAGGATAAGGCTAATATGTGTTAAATACACAGACAGCTCTCCTCATAACCTTCAGAGTGCTTTTGTCTTTTTAATGCTACAAATTGAGGTAGCATGTGAATGCTTTGGTTTAACTTCAAATAAGTGTTAAACATCTTTTTATTTAGTATATCACCCCTGTTTAATAAATATTTTACACATTATAGCAGGTAAAGTAAAAAATTGATTCTGTCTCTGGGCTAAACATTTTACATGAAATTTGTGAATCAAAGTTATAATTTGATTAATTATTATGATTATTATTGTTGTTGTTATTGACAAATGATAAATTCTACTTGGACAACGATCAACAGCTTAGAGAGTGATTAAATGTTATTTGTTACTAACATTATATGATAAAACCCTAAAAAAAAACAAGAGTAAGTGAGTGAGAGAGACAGAGAGAGAGAGAGAGAACGAGAGCCATGTTAGAAACCCGGTCACCCTAAAATTCACACTGAGATTTTTATGTCTTTTATCCTGTAGCTCAAATAGCAGTAAAACAGTGTGCATTTGCATTCATATTTGTGAATGAGAAACCATAGACTTTTTCAAGTGAATATAAAGACCTAAAAAAAGCAGACAGCAGTAATAATTAGGGGCTATTGCACTGTATTATTGGAAGTGATGTTAACTGTATTACATCACAAAGTAATTGTATTATGGGTTTACCTCATTCTCCTTAATAACGTTCTTTCACTGTGTGGCGCATTTATGTATTCTTTTACAGTGCATTAGGAAAATCTTTTTATATTTACACATAGAAGATTTTTTAATGAATATCTTTAGGCATTTAATTTTAAAGGTACTTTTATTATTGGTAGAAGTCCTTTCTAACAAAAGCGTGGAAAATATGTATTCAATGTTAATTTTTTTTCATTAAAACTTAAGGGAACAGTTATCATAGGGATTTGTGTGCCTATTTCTTGTTAACTTTATTGGGAGTTACGTATGCTCATTGTGTGGCGAAACAGATCCTGTTAGAATACATTCTAGTAAAAACAAATATAAGTTTTCATACGTACATTCTCATCTTGGCACTCTTATATTGAAAGAATTAAGGATGCCATTAAATGCTTATGCCCAAGATGAGACTACAATGTACAATTTGACATTATTATTATTATTAATTTACCTACCTAGTAATTTTCACAAATCATCTAGTTTCATTACAGAATTACAGTCTGTACTAGCACTGTAGAATCGCTTTGTTTTATCTTCAAATAAAATGTATCCATCTCTGCTGTGGGCGACAAGAATCTGTATAGCACTACCCACAGCACCACACAATGGTTTTGGCATAGCAATTGAAGAATATCTTATCTATTTGAAGTATCAAGGTATTTAGATAGACATAACACATTTGTCTACAGTCGAAAGGACCAGTGTTCTTTTTAAGCTGTGTGGTTGAGCAGCCACCCAGGAGAGATTTCACATGCCAACCAGCTGATTAGAAAAGTACCCATAGCACCCACAGTGAGCAGCATGTGTTTCTACTGTGGTGCACATCTGCACATGCGTTGGTGCACATAACAAAATTTATTCTGCACATAGACAGAAAAATTAGAGGGAACATTGGTCAGTAGACAAGAGTCATTGCAAAAAGTGTTATAAGGACATGGTTGGGGCATCTGTTATGTCTCATCTAAAAAATGGCACATTCTCTGTCCCAGTGCCCCAAAAAGCATTACTCAGAGGTCGATGCTGCTTCCTGAAGCTAGTAATTTTTCTTCAGAGTGTCCAATCTAAGTACAGATTTAATCCAGGCCTCCTTAGTTTATGAGATCTAATATAGCGGCAGGTAGGATGTCTGCTGAAAGAGCCGATGCTTAAAAATACAAGAGTAAAAACAACTTTTACCTAGGTACCATGGTATGTCTAAGATTAGTCTAACTGTGTTTAAGAATTTTTTATCACTATGCATGGTATTATGTAATATTTTATTAAACTTCAGTTGTTGGGTTTTTAAAAAATGTTGTTAAAGTACTTTGTGAAGACACCGTGGCAGTGCTTTGTAATACAGTGCAATATTTTGTAGAAATATAGAAATAAAGTAAGATAATGCACTATGAAACAAGTGAGTACATTATTATGACACAGGCATAAGATACAATATTGGGGAACGAGGAAGAGATGTATGTTCTAATTATTGGCTTAAAGCAATTCTAAACAGAACAGCCTCAAGCTCTTAGATGAGACTGGTTGTGTATCATTATGCCAAGCTCCAGTAACAAAGTTAGCTTTATAGACCTGACGTCTATTTCCTACCAGCTCACCATACAATTTGCTTTCCTTAAAGAAAAAGGTTTACATTCTTAAAAATGAAGCCCCTCAGTAAAAGTTTGTGTGCCTACCTTCTGATAATATGTAAGATTTATATTACTCTGCTTTTAAAAAAGTAGCATGCCTTTATTAAACAGTGTTCTTCATAGAAAGCCTTAGGGTGACTCACAGTTCAAACATAATAAAAAACAACACCAAACCACACATTTTCAGCATCACCCTTTCAATTACAAAATAAAAAAGCCATCACACAGTGGTGGACTACTTCCAGCCCAAGGGCTACATACAGCTCATTGAAGTTCTGTTCTATGTGTGGCCCATGAGACATTTCGTTCATCGTTGCCCATATGCAAGGTTGCCAGATTCCATTGTTTGCCATCTATATAGGTTTTTTCCTACCAATATTACTAAAGCATGGGCACATGAAGTAAAATGCATGATGACTGCACACTACATTGTGAGAACCATATGCTCCCCCTGCATCCAATCCAAGTGCTGCTATGGTTCAATCGGCACACCCTACAAATTCTAGGGACACAAGTGCAATTAACAAACTATCCCAGGAGACTATCTCGGTTCCAACAATGTTGCAGCCCACTTTGATGAAGGAGGGCCATTCATGCAGCCCACTCAGTAGCCTAGGTGGCACATTGCTGGATCAGATCCATAATTGTCAGGCACAGATACTGAAAATGTGAATATCAAGATTGCTTTTTTAAAGCCTATTTCAGAATAACAATGAATTGCTGCCTGGAGCAAGATTTATCATTATTTGGAACAGCATTTCACTACAACAGAACTTTAATTTTATTAACATTAACCTTAAAAATCACCAGTAGTACAAACAGGTTTTCCTGGAGGAAAAAAGCTATATAACAAAAGTGATACTGATGAAGGCAATCTCAACATTCTTTCACATGCCGATGTCTTCAGTGCATTTGCATTCACTTTGCAGTGGTTTGAAGGGCCAGAAAAAAACAAGACAGTGTAACATACTGCAATTTACACACCTTACCTACTGTGATTTTGAGATGTTCAACTTCTCCATTTCATGAACTTCTCAAATTGTAAAAAGGGAGATCTACAGTATATTAAAGGGCAAGAAAACACACTATCTGCTGCTTTATTGTGTAGATGGTGAGATATCCTTACTTGAATTTATTTTGTAACTTTTACTGCCTGGGTCTTGCAGAATACAAGCCTTTGTGCATAAATATAAAAGGATTTCTTTTTAGTTTACATATCAGTTTCTATTTAATGGGTATTGTAATTTATTTTCTCCTAAGTAAGGAAATTTAAGTTAAATGAAAAATATTTAACGATCCAATGGTTAAAAAAAAAGAAGAGAAATCGAAGATTCAAAAATCTTCCACATGAAAAGTTTTTAAGAGTGACTTTAAAATGTAGCATATCATTTTATTAAAAGGAAGCAATAAATGTACATTTCTGCAGTGGGATTTTTTTTCTCCTAACAGACTGGTTTGTTAATGTTTCAGGAGGGAAAAAAACAGTGTTTTCTAAAGAGTGAAAGTAGCTTATGTTGAATAATACATCAGTAATTAGCATCTCAGAAGAAGTTTTGCTGATAGTTTTAGTAACTATAATGGTATCTTCATATATTTTAATATTTCACATTATAAATATGAAACAAGGTCAAAACCTGTTTGTTCTTTTACTGCCCTTGTGAAATTGTTTCTTTCTTGTAACTTGTTCTTATTAAAAATAAATTTGTATTAGGAAGTTGAGCCCAAACTGTGCCACCATTACTCAAAATAAATAGCGGCATATCACTTGTCTATGAACCATTGATAACTACTCTCATGGAATGGTTTTCCAACCAGCTTTGCACCCATCTTAGAGTAAGCACAATCTAGGTTGCATATCCTTAGTTTGTTTATGAGAAGGTCATACGAGGCAGAATCAAAAGCTTTACTACAAACAAGAAGTACCACGTCTACCACAAAGTTTGTTGCCCTGTTAAAGAAGACTATCAAATTGTTTTGACATAATTTGTTCTTGACAAATCCATGCTGATTGTTACTTATCAACTTATTGTCTTCTTAATAATTTTCTCCATTATCTTTTCTGGTACCGAAGTTAAGCTTACTGGACTGTAATTTCCTGGGATGTCCTTATTTCCTTTTTTATAGGTTGGCATTATATTTGCCCTTTTCCAATCTTCTGAAATCGCTCCTGTCTTCCATGACTTTTCAGAGATAATTGTTAATGGGTCAGGTATCTCCTTAGTCAGTTCCTTGAGCTTCTAGGATGCATTTCATCAGGCCCATGTGACCTAAAGACATCTAATTTGTCTACATAATTTATAACTTGTTCTTTTCCTATTTTAGCCTCTGATCCTACCTCATTTTCACTTGCATTCAATATGGGAGACATCCAATCACCACTAACTTTCTTGGTGAAAACCAAAACAAAGACATCATTAAGCATCTCTGCCTTTTCACATTTTCTTTTATTATTTTCTCCTTCACTAAGTAACAATCCTATCCTGTCTTTCATCTTCCTCTGGCTTCCAATAGTATTTGTATAATGTTTTCTTGTACTTTTCATGTCTCTAGCTAATTTGAGCTCGGTTTGTGCCTTGGCCTTGCTAATTTTGTCCCTACACACTTGGACTGTGTCTACATTGGCGAGATTTTGCGCAAAATCTTGCCGCCTGTCTACACTGGCCATGAGTATTTGCGCAAGAACACTGATGTTCTACTGTATGAAATCAGTGCTTCTTGTGCAAATACCCAGACACTCACACTCAGGGATAAGTCCTCTTGCGCAAGTGTTCTTGCGCAAGAGGCCAGTGTAGACAGGTAACATCAATTTCTTGCACAAGAAAGCCCAATGGTTAAAATGGCCATCAGAGCTTTCTTGCGCAAGAGAGCGTCTATACTGGCACTGATGCTTTTGTGCAAAAGCAAATCTTTTGCGAAAGGCACATACCAGTATAGACGCTCTCTTGCGCAAATACTTTAATGGGAAAACTTTTCCGTTAAAAGTATTTGCGCAAAATCATGCCAGCATAGACGTAGCCTTGTGTTATTTGTTTATATTCATCCTATTTATGTGACTCAGTTTCCACATTTGTAGGACTCTTTTTTGTTTTTTAGATCATTGAAAAATCGCATGGTTAAATCAGGGTAGTCTCTTGCCATACTTCCTATCTTTCCTATACAGTGGGATAGTTTGCGCTTGTGCCCGCAATAATGTTTGAACTTAATTTAAAGCCCTCCTCACTAGGTTAGTCAGTCTACATCCAAATATGCTCTTCCCCTTCCTTGAATGTTGGACCACATCTTTCTTAGCAGTCTTCTTCCTAGAATAGCATCCTGTGGTCAAGGAAGCCAAAGCCCTCCCTGATGACATAATCTTCATAGCAGGTATTCACCTCCAGGAAGCATCTGTCACTGCCTGGGCCCTACCCTTCACTGGCAGGATCAAAGAGAACTCCACCTGTGCTCCAAACTCCTTCATCCTTTTCTCCCAGAGTCCTGCAGTCACTTCTGGTCTGCTTAGGATCACACCTAACAGTTTCATTAGTGCCCATATGGATGAATCAGAGGGCTGGATAATCTGCAACAATCCCTCTGCAATGTTCAGCATAACTCCCAATATGCCATCTCAAGGTGGCAGATGGGTGCCTTCCTCCTCAGAAGAGAATCTCCAGCCATCACTGCTCTATATTTTCTCCTGGGAATGGTGGCTGATACCCTCCCAGCCTTGGGGGTACATGACTTCTTCTTTTCCAGTTCATGGGATGATTCCTCATTGTTCATTGGCAGGCAGCCTAACGGTTTTCCATCACTATGATGCATGGGTTGCAAACCAGCAGCCAGTATCCTCCCTGTGACAGACCTGTATCCTCCTCCACCAATGGTATGGCAACAGATCTCTGCATTTGGATAGCTTCCTCAGCCTTGGGTACCTTCATAGCAGTACTCTTGAGGAATTTCTCCTGAGCCTAGCCCCTCCTCCAGTAGCTCTCCCACCTGCTTCCTGAGAGATTCCACCGGCAAACACCTTTCACACTGAATGACACCCCTCAACCTGTTTTTCTGTAAGTGGGAAATGCAGGCCACTGTCTCTACAAATCCACACCAGGATCTGGGTGGAGGCGGCCATGGTTAGATAGTCTGACTGGATACAGGCACAGGTAGCGGAGACAGGAGCAGTGCTGATATAGGCCAAGGGACCCTTCCTAACCATAGCAATTATATTACGACTCCCTCTTAAAACTCCCTCTCAAGCTCTCCTCCTTCAGTCCACTGTTCACTAACCCCACCCCCCTCCTCCCTGGCCAGTTGTTTAGCTTGTGATTTTGAAGGCCTTTGCTCATTATGTTCAGTAGTAACTGTATGCAGGATTAGGCCATAGTTTAAAATATGTGAATGTAGAGAGAGGAAAAAATGATTGAGGACTTTTATTTTTGTGTTATTACACATCATTTTTAAAATCTTTGTTTTAAAATTTTTGAAATAGTTTGCAGAGATCTAGGAACATAAGGGACTGAATTTTAACCTTCTGCTATTCATTCTGATGTCACAATATATGGCAAAATAACTCTGAAGATTTTTTTTCATTTATTTATCAAACTCATTATGATTTACATTAGATGTATTCATTTACAAGAAGATCCAGCCATAACACAGAATTCCCATCAGAATATTCTTATTTAAAAAGATCCTCTAATGATATAAAAGATATTGTTGATGTAGGACATTTACTTCCAAGCCTCTCCAATCACTTTACAGTCTCTGTACATCAGCCTGCGTTTACTGACTCGCCTTCCAATGTCCTCTTCCCCCTCTGAAATGCATTTGTCTATAAATGAACTATATACGGAATTTTTGGAAAAGATACAATAATTACTTATATTGGGATTTGCCCAGGATACTGGGGTTAACAATTCCACTATTGTAAAAAGTGCTCTGGGTTCCTTAAAAACCACAGTCGTCCAGGACATTGCTATTTAGTGTCAATCTCAAAGATGGTGCCCTTTGATTCATGGTGCTCCTTTCTGTTTCTATTGGTAAAACCCTAGTACATATCCTAGTCACCTTTTGCCTTGACTCCGGAAACAACTCTTTGCCTTGTCCCCTGAATCGCATATTATACCTGCAAGGCTATGCAGAATACCCCAGATTAATTCATCTTTCTTGCTTTCTATTCTTATCATGTCACTCAACTCTTTGAACCCCTGCACTAACTTCCATTTTCATTCTCCCACCCCTCTGTCCACACTGTTAGTCCTGCCCGAATTGTGTTGCTTTTAATATCTTTAGGATAGGTGTATTTGTTTACTTGTCTGTAAAGCATGTCATACACCTGTGATACTGTGTGTAATAATAATTGTTGTCATCTGTCAGACTGATGTTAGCATTGCAGTTTCTCTCTTCAGTTTAAATTTCCTTTCAGCTTAGTATGTTAAAATCCATATATTAGTTACATTAATAAAAAGCTGCCTTCTCTCCTCTTCCATGGCGGTAGTCTTTCCTTTCCCTAATCCTGCAATGTGAGGTGATGAATTCCCATTGACTTCAAGAGGAATTCAGAGCACTCACCACTTTGCAGGGGTGTTCAAGCACCTGGCAAAATCAGGCCGTAATAGCTCATCAAGGACATAAAAGGACAGACTTTTCAAGCTTGCGTACTTGAAGTACAGTGTGAATCAGAAGCAGTGAAACAGTAAAAGGAAAATGGTTCTCATAGCATTTCTGAGCTGTTCTAGCATAGAAAATATTTAAAAAATATATTCCTTGAGGGCATGCTCTTAAAAGATGCTCCATTTTAAAAACTTAGTTTAGGTAAGGTTTGGACAACTATCTGAGACCAAACATCTGCTGTCATTTAAATCTAATGAGATTGCATTGGGATAACTTTCAAGTGCTTATACAAACATAACCAAACTCTCAATTTTTAGGGTTCATGTATGATAAACATTGAGAGGTGCAGGGAAAACAACTGCTTACAAAATATGATGGGGAGTTGAGTATGTAACTATAGGAATGTAACACACTAATTTGATCGTGCAGAGAGGAAAACTTCCATAAAGTTAGAGTAATGATTTTTAATAATGATCCCTCAGCTGTCTCTGGCACCCTGTGCCTAACTTCTTCGGCAGATGAGCCCCTTGACACAACTGAACAGTACTCTGGCAGTTCTGTGACAGAACGAAATGCACAGAAAAACATTCAGAAAACAAAAGTCTGTTAATTCAATTATTTAGCAATATTAGTCATAGTCATTTGAATATTTAAATTAATAACACTTTTGTCAATATTTGTATGTTTATCAGGTTACTGTCAAATTTTCAATTTGCCACAAGATCCAATACTGATGTCCTGGAAAAGTCCCAGTCTTTGCTTCTACAGTCAGAATGTAATTTTGCCTCCTGGGATTGATAGGAGGAGGGATATCCAGAGAAAGTAGTTTTCTGCTCATACAATTTAAAAATATGAACAGATTGCGATTTTCATGAATGTCTATTTAAAATAATTTGAGAACTTTTTCTAACTTTTATAGAACTATTGATTAATTTTTTCTAGGTTCCAGTCAGTCAGTCATGAGCAGCCTGCTCACACATACATAAGGCCCAAATCTGCAAAATATTTAAACTCATTCTTTGTTTTAAAGCTATGTATAGTCTCATTGGCTTCAAAGGACTTCTCATGTGCTGTGCTTTAAATACATCCTGCATTCTTTTGCTGGATAGGGCCATAATGCCTAAAGTGATAAAAACTGCACAACAAAAATTATTAATAACTTTGCTGACATACAGCCTGCATATGAAAGTTTTGAAGGTGAAAAAATAAAGGGACAGTAACAAGCTGGTTTTCAGCTAGAGAAAGAAATCAACATTACACAACTTGGGGATCAAATCAGAGTAATTTCTTAATTTGACTCCCTTTTATGTACGTTCCTTCATTTTAATTCAATGAAGTATCATTGATAAAGTATTTTGACCTAATTTTCCTTAATATTTAAACAAACTGAGGAGTTATTGACCCTCTTCCAGATGCCTTTCCTTTCTTCCAAAATTTATATCCATTTCAGGTCTATTTTCCTATTTTTCCAGACAGGTGGTCTTGAATTTAAAAATAATCAGTAATAATTCATTATGCCATGCACAAATCAGGCCCTTTGAAGTGCCCTTTCTATTAACTATTGTTTCTTATATTTGTTAATGATCTCCTGAAATTGAGGCCTCCTTTTTTGGTTTTCCATACTATGCTTCAACAGCAAACTGTCTGGCTGATTTAATTGTCTTAGAGGAAGCAATTCTAGCAAAGAGTCTGGGGAAACTGAGCCTCCAGCCCATGTAAAATATGCTATTTCCAGCATCAGTACTCAAGGATGCAAATAGAAAAATTGCTTTCCATGACCATTCATGAAAATGGCTGTTCGTGGAAAATTAATAGAAGCCCAGATGCTGTCCTCCTCCTATGTAGCATGCTGTCTGAAAACAGCTAGACCTGTCCTCCTTCTGGAATAGGCAGTTGCAGGAAGGAAAGCTCACAAAGGCAACCAATTGCAACAAAATCAGCTATATTGTCATACAACAAAGGGATTTCTTCATCAGATGCACCAGAAGGCAAATTCTGCACCTGCAGAATCACGGAAGCTGCACACCCTGCTCTTAGAATACTGTATATGAATGGACTGATTAACTCTTTTCTGTAGCAACAACACAGAGATGAGAGTTTTGTTGTTTGTAAAGAGAGAGATTCTCCATTTTATTGGTAATCATGGAGCTTTGTCATTACATAGCACTTTGGAAGATCTCGAAGAACTTTACAAAAGTGGGAAAGTATCATTATCCTAGTTTTGCAGCTTAGGAAACATAGATACATTGAGGTTATGTGAGTTCAAGGTTACATATGTTAACAATATAACCCAGGACTCCTTATTTATAAATTTTGTGTTCTACCCACTTTTTCACTGACTCCCTTTAGTCCTTTTAAATCTATATATAATGCATTTTGCATTATAAAGAGATGCCAAACCATAACACAAGTAAGAAATAACATAGTAATTTGGAATGTAATACAGTAGATAGGGAGGAAAATGTGAATTTTAAAAATATACATAGGAATGATGTTAGAAACTAAAGGCAATAAATCTAATTACTGAATGCAAAGTAATTGTCTATGAGCCTGATTTGCTTCAGCAGGAACAGAAGCAATCCCATAGTCAGTAATTTTATGAAGAGTAAAGAATCCTTGTTAATTCATAAGTATTCTAATGTGTATGAATTCATCCTGAGCACCTGTAGCACCTATTGATTACAAAATGAAGGTGTGCATAGTCAGTACCATTAATAATCAAACAGCTGTGCACAGGAACATAACTTTTCAGTCATTAAATCAAAATATCAAGAATCTTGGTCACACAAATACCAAGTTCTTGCACCTGCCTGTGGCCACTTGCAATTATTGGCTCATGCAGTCACCCAATTTACACATGAAAACAGCTTGCATGTTGTAGTTTCTATTCTTATTCAAATATTAAGATAGCCCTACATCCAAATGAAGGCACACTAGATGCTGGGATCTCTCAGAATTAGGCTCTTGTTTAAGCAGTACAATATCCAACCTTTTTATTTCCTATATGGCATTCTTTTAAAATTATCTGAAAGTAGTTTTTGGGTTTATGTTTAAATTTATGAATTGCAGATAATAAATACATAAGCATATAACTGAATTTAACTGAACCCCTTTCCCCCCAAAATTTCAAATTACTTCTTGCCACCCCGATGACATGTCCTGCACTATTTGCAAGCCATCTTATTGTGGGAAAGTAAGAAAACATTTTCCTACTGCTAATCCTGGTTAGCTAGCACCAATGGAGTTATTCAGTGATATTATCCCAGACGTAAGTGAATCATTGATTTTTCGGTTATCTGGCAATTGTGAAAAAAATTGAAAAAGTTTTGTGCCACAGTAAACAGAAATAGAAACTTCTGAAAAATTTTGGTGAAGTGCAAAGGTAAAAAAAACCCCCGATGAACAAAATACTTTGTTTGACCCTGGCCAGACACACTCTTGGGGAAGGTGGGTGGTGATGCTGCTTCTTCCTCTACCCATAGATTCTAAAGCTGGAAGGGACCATTATGATGATCCAGTCCAACTGTTTGTATAGTAAAACCCATCAAACTTCCCTAACATAATTCCTATACTATGTTTTTGAGAAGAACATCCAGTCTTGATTTTAAAGTTCTCAGTGTTAGAGAAGCCACTGTGACACTTTGGTAAACTGTTCCAATGGTTAATTACATCCAATGGTAAAAATTTACATCTTCTATCCAGCCTGTCTTTGCCTAGCTTCAGCTTCAACTTCCAATATATGATACATTTCTCTGTTAGACTTTTAAACTGATACTCTGGGCAACTGGAGTTCAAGGTTCAATTCCCACCTTTCCCTGATGTGTAGCAGAGATTTGAACTTATCACTTCATAGGGCTTTCATCTTATGCATAGGGCATCTTATGATACAGGCTTCAGCCCAACTATTATTTGGGAAACATGTAGTCCTTTTGTGCTGAATGCCACTTTCACTGGCTATTTGGAATATTCACACTATAAACCTGCAGTAGGTTCTGTTTCTTTAATATAACTTCACAGATTTAGTGGTGTGATCACACAGGTTGTGTCCAGACTCAGGGGTTTTTTCGAAAAAAGTAGCCTTTTTTCGAAAAAACTTCCCCTGCGTCCAGACTCAAGCCGCGTTCTTTCGAAATTAATTCGAAAGAACGCGGCTTTTCTTTCGATGGCGGTAAACCTCATTTCACGAGGAAGAACGCCTTCTTTCGAAAGTTCCTCTTTCGAAAGAAGGCGTTCTTCAATGTAAATAGGGCTTCTTCAAAAGAGAGCATCCAGACTCACTGGATGCTTTCTTTCGAAAAAGCAAGCCGCTTTTTCGAAATTTCTCCGTGCAGTCTAGACGCTCTCTTTCGAAAGAGGCTCTTTTGAAAGATGCTTTCGAAAGAGCCTCTTTCGAAAGAAGCCTGCAGTCTAGACATAGCCACAGGGTCAGATTTGGGTACATTTCAGAGACCAAGGAGAAACTTATGGGTGTATCCTAAGTCTGTTTTCTTATGCACAATGATCACAAATGAAAAGAAGAGGGGAAATCTTGGATAGGTACTGTATACCCCTATTTCACAAAAGTAATTTGTAAGCAAAAAAGCTAAGCTAGTTCTGAGGTCCACAAAGGTCTTCACGGTTGTCAGCACCATAATATTCCTTGTTTAACTTGTCATGTTCATGTAGCATTTCCAATTTTCCCCAGTATTGAGGTATTGAGGGGTTATTTCCATTTTGTTAAGCAGGTCTTCTAAAACTTAACCATTCAAAATCATTTATATTTATATTCCTCTGAGAGACAGACCATAGATGCAGAAAAATCACTCATTCACAGTTTGATTTACTTTCATTTCCTTACAATATGTTCATTTAACATTAATACTAAGCACATCTCAAGTATCGTGGCAGGATGCTTTATTAACACAGGTTTTTTAAATGTTCTGCTCATTAGTTTTTTGAAGCACTATGCAAGATTACACAGGAGCAGCACGTAATCTAAACAGTACAAGATCCAGACAAAAATGTTCCCCCTTCATTAGACTTAAGAAGAAAGCCCTTTGCCTGAATGTAAATAGCCTGTCTCTGTGCTGTCAGGAACCCTGACACTTTTTAACCAGGTCATCAGTATCAATTTTATCCTGCTTTATGCTCTTTACTACTGTTACATTGGCTTCTTATCTATCAATTGCTATTTCTGCCTCTCCAATTTTCCTTTCAGCTTCTTGAAGTCTTAAACTAAATCTTGTGAACTTCATATCACTGTACCATTATAGTCTAGCTCTCTGCAAAGCTTTTATTAAACTCCACTGTTTTCTTCTCACTAAGTAAGTCTGACACTGTGAAGTTGTAGTCCTGGCTGTGTACTATGGATGCAAAAAGTTCCATCTCTAGGCCAGTAGACTGTTGGAGACAAAATGTCAAATATTTTAGTAGCCCAGTAGTATCTAGCAGCTTCAGAGGGGTAGCTGAGTTAGTCTGTAACAGGAAAAACTTAAAAAACAACAGTATCTAGCATTTAGTATCTAGCAGTTAGGTGAAGGGGACCAGGGCCTTGGGAGATTCAGCTTCTCTTCCCAGTTTTGTTATGAACTTGCTGTTTGACCTCAGGCAATTCACTACATTAGCCTTCCAGTGGCCACTGTTTTGCCAAATATCACTCCCTCCTACATTGGAGGATTGGGCCAAAAGAAATCTGATGAGATTCAACAAGGACAAGTGCAGAGTCCTACACTTGGGACGGATGAATCCCAAGCATTGTTACAGTCTAGGGACCGACTGGCTAAGTAGTAGTTTAGCAGAAAAGGACCTAGGGATTTGCAGGGGATGAGAAGCTGGATCTGAGTCAACAGTGTGCCCTTGTAGCCAAGAAGACTAATGGTATATTGGGGTGCATTAGGAGGAGCATTTCCAGCAGATTTAAATAAGTTGTTATTCCCCTTTATTCTGCACTGGTGAGGCCACATCTGGAGTACTGCATCCAGTTCTGGAGCTCACCCTATAGAAAGAGTATGGACACATTGGAGAGGGTCCAGTGGAGGGCAACCAAAATTATTAGGGGGTTTGGGCACATGACCTAGAAGGAGAGGCTTATGGATTTAGGCTTATTTAGTCTGCAGAAGAGAAGTGTGAGGGAGGATTTGATAGCAGCCTTCAACTTCCTGAAGGGAGGTTCCAAAGAGGATGGAGAGAGGCTGTTCACAGTAATGACAGATCGCAGAACAAGAAGCAATGGTCTCAAGTTATAGTGGGGAAGGTCTAGTTTGGATATTAGGAAAAACTATTTCACTAGGAGGGTGGTGAAGCACTGGAATGGGTTACCTAGGGAGGTGGTGGAAACTCCATCGCTAGAGATGATGGAGATTCCAGCCCTGACTGGAATGATTTAGTTGCGGTTGGTCCTGCTTTGGATGATTTGATGACCTCTTGAAGTCTTTCCCAGCCCTAGGATTCTATGAGTCTATAATTATATATCAGCAATTTTAAAATGAACATCAACAAAAACAAAAGTTACAATGTGTACACAACAAAATGTATCTCATGATATTTATTATTACCATTTTCCTTCCCAGCCTCCTCTCTTCTATTTATCCACCTTTGGTACAGGTAGTAGGTGTGCAGTATCCCCCCAGATTTTGCATCCTGTACCAACATCCAAGTTGCCAGCCTGCACCTAGGGACCCAGCTGCTACCTGGGATCCTAGCCACCTGGTCAGGCAGCTCTGTTGCAGGCCCCAGACCCCAGCTGTTAGCTCCACGCACCAGGTCTTTGCAGCCATCCCTGCTGTGTTTCCCTCTCAAGGCAGTGACGGGGGTGATGCAGCTCAGTTCTCCCACCTTAAGAATTGATCCAAAGCCACTGAGCTTCTGGCCTTACCATGCAAATGGATCCCCTAAATCAGTGGTTCTCAACGGGGGAGATGCATATCCCTAGGGATACACAGAGATCTTCAAGGGAGAACATTGACACATCTAGATATTTGTCTAGTTCTACTGCAGGCTACCTAAAAATCACTAGCAAAGTCAGTACAAATTGAAATTCCATACAATGACTTGTTTTTATTGTTCCATATAGTATACACCAGAATGTACATGTAGTATTTATATTCCATTTGATTTATTTTATAATTATTTGGTAAAATGAGAAAGTAAGACATTTTCAATAATAGTGTGCTGTGACACATTTGTATTTTTATGACTGATTGTATAAGCAAGCAGTTTTTAAGTGAGGTGTAACTTGGAGGGTATTCAAAACAAATAAGACTCCTGAAAGGGGTACAGTAGTCTGGCAAGTTTGAGCACCACTCCAGTTGGAGATAATCACTTTGTAGCTGAGTCATCTCCAACACCCCATTATCCTCTACAGTTAGTACTCATATAAATCTGATGAGCAGGAACAATAGCAAGAGATTGTGCTTGGCTTGGGATTGTAACTGATGGAGCAAACTGCATCAGCACTTTACTGTATTAACCTTCATATCTTATTACAGACTTCTCCTTTCCCGACTCATCGTGGCAATTATACCTCTTATTTAATAATTGATTTGTGAGTTAAAGGAAATGGGGCTGGTATCTAGTGTGTTGCTGCTAAAACACAACAGGCTGTATTTGTGCTCAATATTCATCTCTAGTGGATAGTGCTGCACTGAAAGCCTTGAAAACTAACATTTTCTGTTTAGCCATGGAGCAGGTAAAGCTTGAGTCCTGGTAGCCAAGTTTCCTCACTCTGATCAATCAACATGTTCAGAAGTGGCTGCCTTTCTCTAGGAAAAGATGAGGTTAATCCCCATGCCCACTAACCTGAGACTATCTTAAAAAGGCAGGGATAGTTGTGATGTCACTGCTTGGCTGGTAGGGCTTAGCGTGAGACACCCAACTCAATTCATACAGACCACCAAAGAGTCATCACAGAACAGTAAATCTTGCTCACTATCGTCCTGGTATGAATTTGAATTGGAAACCTAGGGTATGTCTAGTCTACATGGCTCTGCCGACGGAGCCATGTAGATGAGTTTACTAGACATAGGAAAATGAAGCGGTGATTTAAATAATCTCTGCTTCATTTACATCAAAATGGCCACCGTGCTGTGCCGGTCAGCTGTTTGGCGGCACAGTGAGGCAGTCTGGATGTATCATGGTCAACAAAGGAAGTCTTTGTCGACTGCTCCGGTAAACCTCATTTCACGAGGCATACCGGAGCGGTCAACAAAGGCTTCCCTTGTCAACCGCGGCGCACCCAGACTGACCCACTGTGTCACCAAACAGCTGATCGGCACAGCGCAGCGGCCATTTTTATGTAAATGAAGTGGCGATTATTTAAATCGCCGCTTCATTTTCCTATGTCTAGTAAACTCACCTACATGGCTTCATTGATGGAGCCATTTAGTCTAGACATACCCCTAGAGATTAAATATTCCATATATATTTTGGTAGAGAACGGAAAACAAAATAAATCAACGTTCATTACTCTTAATACACAAATAAGCTGATTTCAGAACCTTTCCCTATGAAGGACTTGATCTAATGCCCATCAGAATTAACTGAAAGACTCCAAGGCTGTGTCTACACTGGCATCCCTTCCGGAAAAGGGATGCTAATGTAGCACATCGGAATAGCAAAATCCGCGGGGGATTTAAATATCCCCCGCAGTATTTGCATTAACATGGCTGTCGCTTTTTTCCGGCTTGGAGATAAGCCGGAGAAAAGCGCCAGTCTAGACGTGATTCTCTGGAAAATAAGCCCTTTTCCGGAGGATCTCTTATTCCTACTTCAAAGTATTTAAATCCCCCACGGATTTTGCTATTCCGATGTGCTGCATTAGCATCCCTTTTCCAGAAGGGATGCCAGTGTAGACACAGCCTTAATGGTTTTTGCAGCAGAGTTTTATATGCAATAATGTGCATTTTATAATGTATAGATGTATAATGTATGGACAATTGAACACATTCAAAGTTGGAGTGATCAGGTGTAATTCCTCCATGAAATCAGTGGATGTTGAGCCAAGGTGCACAAGGCTGGGTGTGGCCCACAAAGTCATTGTACAGGACAGGAGAGTGGAAGGGAATGGATTTCTTGGAACAAAAGCTGGTTTTGTAGATTCAGATGAGTACATCATTACTTAATCCATCTTCATTCACCTTAGCCACCTGCCATGATTGACTCCTTTTCTTATTTAACTGTTAGCATCCATCATTAAGCCTTGTGCCTTTAATATAGTCTCATTAAACATAATAAAATTGAGCTTCTGAAACTTCCTTTTGTTACAGAGAAGGTTTTTAAAGATAAGTGTATACTATTGAGAACATGTTGACAGCCTAATGCATCTTGAACACAAGCATCTAAAGTTAATGTAACTCAGTGCTTACTATAAAACACTTGGGTAAAATTAGTAATGGAGAGTTAGCCGTGTTAGTCTGATCTTGCTAAAACAAAAGGAAAAACTACGTAGCACTTCAAAGACTAACAAGATGGTTTAATAGGTGATGAGCTTTTGTGGGCCAGACCCACTTCCTCACATCATATTCTGGAAGAGAATTGGCATGACCATATATACCAAAGGAATACAATGAAAAAAGTGAACACATTATTAAAATGACAAATCAGATTTAGTACAGAAGGTGGGGTGAGGGAAAGTGAGGGAGGGAATAGCTATTTATGAGTCAATGAATTCATGAGTCAGCCAATTCTCTTCCAGAATATGACCTGAGGAAGTGGGTCTGGCCCACAAAAGCTCATCACCTCTTAAACCATCTTGTTAGTCTTTAAAGTGCTACATAGTTTTTCCTTTTGTTTTGGGTAAAATTGACAGAGTATTTCATCTCAAATGGTATAATTTCATTCTGCTGCCTTGTAATGCCTTTCTAATGGTGCTACTGGGACTTTGGTTTGGACATAAGATTTACAGTTCAGTCTGTGCTGCTTAAAATTATCCTTGAAAACTACTTTTGTGTGGTGAAGAAGCAGTACAAGAAAACATTGTTATTTCGCTGTTTCCTTTTAGCATCAAGCAGCCACTGCTGCTGGCTGCCATTTCTATTGTCCCTGAAAGATCTGTGCCCGGCACATACCTAGACAATGTCTTTGAAAAGAATGGGGGTATGTCTATACTACCCCGCTAGTTCGAACTAGCGGGGTAATGTAGGCATACCGCACTTGCAAATGAAGCCCGGGATTTGAATTTCCCGGGCTTCCTTTGCATAAGTGGGGAGCCGCCATTTTTAAAACCCCGCTGGTTCGAACCCCGTGCAGCGTGGCTACACGGGGCTTGAACTAGGTAGTTTGGACTAGGCTTCCTAATCTGAACTACCAGTACACCTCGTTCCACTAGCCCCGTGTAGCCGCGCTCGAGCCCCGTGTAGCCGCGCTGCACGGGATTCGAACCAGCGGGGTTTTAAAAATGGCGGCTCCCCGCTTATGCAAATGAAGCCCGGGAAATTCAAATCCCGGGCTTCATTTGCAAGTGTGGTATGCCTACATTACCCTCCTAGTTCGAACTAGGAGGGTAGTGTAGACATACCCTGGGTGATTTAAGGTGCTGACTGAGTTAACATGAGGTGCTGACTGATTTTCCACATCCACTGTTGACGTCATTAGTAGTTGAAGTCACTTTGCTCCTGACAGGATTGGGCTGTGACTGAGACAGGAAGAGAGAATAACACCGGGCTGCAACAAGTTGACAGGTCGCTGTTTATAAAACTTGAAATAAATGCCATAGATGGGTTGCATAATTATTCCAAGTGGAAAAGAAAAGAGGTATCTTGAAATTCGGAACATTTGGAATGATGACACTTTGATCTGTTTGAAGGACACTAGTGGGCTACGTCTACACTGGCATGATTTTCCAAAAATGCTTTTAACGGAAAAGTTTTCCGTTAAAAGCATTTTTGGAAAAGCACGTCTAGATTGGCAGGACGCTTTTCCACAAAAGCACTTTTTCCGGAAAAGCGTCCATAGCCAATCTAGACATGGTTTTCCGCAAAAAAGCCCTGATCGCCATTTTCGTGATCGGGGCTTTTTTGCGGAAGACAGTACTGTGCTGTTTACACTGGCCCTCTTGTGCAGGGCTTTTGCCCGAACGGGAGCAGCACAGTATTTCCACAAGAACACTGGCGATCTTACATGAGATCGTCAGTGTTCTTGCAGAAATTCAAACGGACAGTGTAGACAACTGGCAAGATTTTCCGCAAAAGCAGATGATTTTGCGGAAAAATTTGCCAGTCTAGACACAGCCGTGGTGTTCTGCTACTTTCTTCCACTATTTGATCTGAGGAAGTGGGTCTGGCCCACGAAAGCTCATCATCTAATAAACCATCTTGTTAGTCTTTAAAGTGCTACATTGTCCTGCATTTTGCTATGGAAATATGTATTGTTATTAATAATAATGGTATATCATTAAGATGAGCTGAATGTTTAAAATCAGACCCAGAACCATATAAGCAAGGAGATATTATGGGACTGGAAGCTTGACTTGGGGGCAAAAAAGGGAGGTTTTAGCAGACTGGGGAGAGATGAGTGGAGAACGATTTTGGCAAGTAAGAGGGCTACAATTTGGGAAGAGGGGTTTACATAATTGAGGTAGTGAAAGGATGATGGGCTGGGACGCATATGCCACTTCCAAGCCCTGAAAGCTATGGCACTACCCCGCCCTGCTCTGTTTCTTCACTGTAAAGCTCACAAACTAAAGTGAGCAAATGAATGTATAGCGTCTTTAATGGCACCCTGTTGTTTTTCCCCACTGTGTATAAGATGTGGGGGTTGTGTATAATCCCTGGAAAAATTTTAGGTCCCTTATATATGAACAGTTTATGCCATTTCCAGGTCTCATTTTAAATATAAAATATTTGGAATATGCCTAGATATTTGTCAAAGCAACATGCCCAGCACATAAAGTGAGATTTCTCTAATGTGTTTAGAAACAGTGAATGCTGAAAGGGAATTAGATTTTAAACACATGAAAGCACAGGCGCACTGACATAGTCATGCACACGGTTTCTGAGCATTGACAGTGCTGGAAAAACTGGAGCATTTCTGAGAAGTTGGCTTTACCAGTAAAATCAGCCACCGATAAATCCAGTCTAAGGCATCAGACACTTCCACAGCTGATGCACAAAGCTTTTCCTCCAAGTGATACTGTTCATGGGTCATTCAGGAATAGCGGCATTGTCAACTAGTTAAGTTAGGGAAGTGGGACTCTGGAGATCTGAGGCTAAATCTACAAATGGGGTTTGGCTCAGAGTTGCAGTGCCTAACTTTAGGTGGCCTGCTGCCCAGGACAAGTCACAGCTCCAAAGATGGCTGTTGAGCTCTCTGTACAATACATAATGAAAGTTGAGTGTCTAAGAATGGAATTCACAAAAGCCAACACCCAGAGTGGGAAGCTGCCTAAGCTAGCTAGTAAGAAATGCCAATAAGGATGCAGCAACACCTATGTATGGCTTGTAGCCTACAAGTCAGGTCACTCTCCTGGATATAGGAGAGTAGAATTCAATTCTGCCTAATTTGGAGGAGATATTGTAAAAAATGCTCTCGTCTCTTTAATAGCTACATTTATCCAAGACATTGCCCTTCAGTGTAATTCTCAAAGATGGTTCCTTTGAATTCATATACTTCTTTCTGTCTCTAGTGATAAAACCCTGGTCATCTTTTGCCTTGGCTTCTGCGACCACTAGAACCCAGGTCTCCCACTGCCCTATGGAGTGTGTTTCTCTTAGGCCTTATCTATTCTGCAATAAACTCTTTGGGGCAGGGATTGGCTCTCATTCTGTGTTTACATAGTGCCTTGTACAAAAGTGCATTTATAATGCCATTACTAATAATAATTAAATATTTTTACAACATTGGAATATTTTTGTTTCCCTTCTTCCCATACACAGAAACCATAAATAAGGAATGGGTGGTGCCTTCTCATTTATTTCTCCCTTTTTTCCATTGGCTAAGTGGATTTTTATATCCAGTGCCAAGAATATGATGCTGATTGATTGATTGGTAGGTTGATTGAGGAGTTTTGAAAGATCTCTTGGGGAAGTTTGTTGCCTCGGAGAATTTGTATAACATCAGCCTAAGAAGTTCCATCATTTCCATTTCTAGCTCTTGGGATGCAATGATCAAAGGATTGCATCCCCAGGTGCCAGATATCCAGAGAGTAATATTTTGCCTAAGCATGTGAACCAACAGTAGCAACAGATTGTTGCAACATTAATTTCTCTCTTGACAGCAGAAGGGAACAAAGAAGCAAGGAATTCCATTGGACACATTCCTTTCTGCATCAGCATAAATTTGGATGGTTTTTTTGTACCAGAAAAAGACTTCTGATCTTTTTTTAAAAGGATAGTAAGATTTGCATCCAAAGGGCAGTCATAATCAGGAGTGCTGACCAGCACCTGGTGACTAAGGGTATGTCTACACTACCACCCTAGTTCGAACTAGGGTGGTAATGTAGTCAACCGGAGTTGCAAATGAAGCCCGGGATTTGAATTTCCCGGGCTTCATTTGCATGTGGCCGGGCGCCGCCATTTTTAAATGTCCACTAGTTCGGACTCCGTGCCCCGTGGCTACACGCAGCACGAACTAGGTAGTTCGGACTAGGCATTCCACGAGAAGTAATGGTAGTTCAGAATAGGAAGCCTAATCTGAACTACCTAGTTCGTGCCGCGTGTAGCCACGGGACACGGAGTCCGAACTAGCAGACATTTTAAAATGGCGGCGCCCGGCAACATGCAAATGAAGCCCGGGAAATTCAAATCCCGGGCTTCATTTGCAACTCCGGTTGACTACATTACCACCCTAGTTCGAACTAGGGTGGTAGTGTAGACATACCCTAAGGGGTTAACTCTGTACCTAGCAAGGTATCGGGTGATCAGCCAATAACAATGCAGGTAGGAATTTCAAACTGGAAAAGAGGGGGGTTTCTCTCTCTCTCTCCTTTATTTGAGATTCAAAGCAGTTTTCTCCCAAGTACTGAGAGTCAAGAGACGCTTCTCTCTCCAGGAATGGACTTTTAAAATATGTAAGTAGGGAAAAGTTTAGATAGCCCATCAGGGTTTGTTGTTTTCCTTGTCTGGGGATTTGGAAATAATATCTGAGCTCCCTAAATGTTTTTTTTTTCTTTTTGTAACTAAGCCTTCAGCCCATGAATTTTCCCTGAGTATCTATATCAATGGTGGCTCTTTCCATCTAGCCAATTTACTATGCTTGCAAATGTAGTTTTGTTTTGATGACAAATTATTGTTTCTTTTTTTTATTATTGTTAAACCTCCTTGCAGGAGGAATAACGGTAGTTAGAATTAGGAGCTTTAATTCGAACTACCTAGTCCGTGACACGTGTAACAGGTAGTTCAAACTACAGGGCATTTAAAAATGGCGGCACCCGGGAACATGCAAATGAAGCCTGGGATATTTAAATCCCGGGCTTCATTTCCAAGTTCGAATGCCTACATTAGCCACCCTAATTCAAACTAGGGTGGAAGTGTAGACATACCCATAGGGAAGGGAATCCTTATGGTGAATTTGACAAGCAGTTTGCTATGCCTCAAGGGAGTGAAAATGGCTTGATTAAGGAAGATGAAGAGACTGTGCCTGTAAAAGGCAGTGGTCTGTTTTGTGAGACACTTGATTCAGTGCCTAAAAGACAGAATGTGTCTGTTAACAGTGACTCCATCGGCTTGAATTTAGAAAGATCCGAGGTGGACAGTTGTGAAAAAGTTGCAGAGGGATTGAAGGTTGTTTCAGATGAAGTGGAAGCAGCCAGAGGCTATGTCTAGACTGCAGGCTTCTTTCGGAAGAAGCTTTTCCGGACGAGATCTTCCAAAAAATCTTCTTCTGAAAGACAGCGTCCATACTGCCAAAGCGCATCAAAAAAGCGATCTGCTTTTTTGAAAGTTAGCATCCAGACTGAATGAACGCTATCTCACATGTATGCTGTGATTACTATGGATGGGATGGCCACCAGAGCACCTGTGCTTTTTCCTCTTTCCTCTTCTTGTGAAAGAACTCCCTCTTCCCTGCCCACACATGCCTTTTTCCGAAAGAGCTCTTTCAGAAAAAGGCTTCTTCCTCGTAGAAAGAGGTTTACCAATGTCGGGAAAAACCCTCTGTTTTTTTTATTTTCTTTTGAAAGAACACAATTGCAGTGTGGACGTAATTGAAATTTTTTCGGAAAAACAGTCATTTTTCCAAAAAAACCCTCTGTAGTGTAAACATACCCAGAGAGATGAAACCAAAGGACAGTGGTTGTCCAGCTTGCTGGGGAGCATGTGTTGCTGGGACAAGAATGTTTCCAGTTTGATTGTGTGAGTTGACAGTGTGTGTCTTAGGTTCAGAGGAAAGACTGTGTAGCTAAGTATGCAGAGCAGAACAGCTGTGCAGTGAATCTCTGTGGAATGCAGGAGATGGCAGGTAAACTCCCATCTCTAGACACTGTGGACACTTGTAATCTACCAGTGAACTTAACATCTGATTCCATGTGGAAGGCCAAGAGATCTGTAAGTCTATCATGCCAGTGAACATTGACCCTGTTTCTGTGAGACAGAGACCAACTTGGAAAATTAGGCTGAAAGCAGAGCATCAGATTTGGTGTCAAGGCTGTTCCTCACTCTGGCATGACAAATGCAGCAGTTAGGGGCCCACAAGAGCACTCCAAAACTTTGCCTCTACAGACTCTGGTACAAAATTCCCCCCCCCCCAAAAAAAATCCTAAAACCTAGATTTTGGGGAAATCCGCTGGTGCCATCAAGTGCTTTTGAACCCTCAAATAGGGGTGGACATTTGAAACCAACCCCAAAGATACCCCAAGCTCTTTTTCCCCAAAAGAGTTTTAAAAAGAAAAGAGAAAAACAAGCTGCAATCTCTGGTAGCTGACCCCTTAGTCAGAGGCACGCAGATACACACAGACACACCTTCCGGGGACACAAAGATCAACCAATACTGGTTAATTAGAAAAAAAAAACAATCATTTATTATCAAAACAAAATTACAGTTGCAAGCATAGTAAATTAGCTAGATGGAAAGAGCCACCATTGATATAGATACTCAGGGAAAGTCCCTGGGCTTAGTTACAAAAGGGGAAAAAACACTTAAAAAGCGTAGACATTATTTCCAAATCCCCAGACAAGGAAAACAACAAACCCTGATGGACTATCTAAACTTTTCCCTACTTACACATTTTAAAAGTCCATTCTTGGAGAGAGAAGCATCTCTTGACTCTCTCAGTACTTGGGAGAAAACTGCATTGAATCTCAAAGGAGAGAGAGAGAGAAACCCCCTCTTTTCCAGTTTGAAATTCCTACCTGCATTGTTATTGGCTGACCACCTGATACCTTGTTAGGTACAGAGTTAATCCCTTAGTCACCAGGTGCTGGTCAGCACGCCTGATTAAGACAGGGGCCAAATCCTGAGTCCTTAGCTTTTAATGAATAATGGCCTGATCCTGAAAACTCTTACTACTTAGCATAGTGCTCACTAACATAAGACATCCTAGTAGAGAAGATGGGATTAAACCCAGTAGCATGTGCAGAATCAGACCCCAAATTATAATTGAGTAAGGGCCTCAGGTCTTGATCTTCTACTCAGATCTGCTTTGTTATCTTCTGTCATCAAAGACAAAAGCCTAAATCCTGTTTCTCTGTCTTTTCAAGTTAGTGGGCAAATGTCTTGCTAAAAAAAATCCCTGCTGGGCAACTTCTAGGATCTCGATGGAAGTTTGCATTGCCATAAGAAATATTTTATTGAATATGTTCTTTAATTAGGGTACGTCTAGACTACATAGCTCCGTCGACGGAGCCATGTAGATTTGTTTGTTCGGCAAAGGGAAATGAAGCCGCTATTTAAATAATCGTGGCTTCATTTAAATTTAAATGGCTGCCCCACTCTGCCGATCAGCTGTTTGTTGTCAGATCGGGGCAATCTGGACGCTCCCCTGTCAACATGAAAGCCCTTTATCAACCTCCCCGGTAAACCTCATCCTACGAGGCATAACGGGGAGGTCGATAAAGGGCTTTCATGTCGGCGCGGGAGCGTCCAGACTAGCGCACTGAGCCGACAATCAGCTGATCAGCTGTTTGTCGGCTCAGCGCGGCAGCCATTTAAATTTAAATGAAGCCACGATTATTTAAATCACGTCTTCATTTCCCTCTGCCGATCAGCCTAATCTACATGGCTCCATCGACAGAGCCATGTAGTTTAGACACACCCTTAGTGTCTGAGAAAACAGAAGAAGAAAATAATACAGTGTCAAAAAATGAGCCAAAATTGTTCTAGAAAGTCAGTTCTCTACAGAGGGCCACTAATTCATTCCTAGTGACTTTCTAAGCAGCTGTTGACTTTTAGCACAAAAAAATTTTTGTTTGGCAGTAGGGAATATTTTAAAACTTTTAATTTTTCTCAGTTTCTTTTCCATTGAATAATAAGAAACTGTTCATTCTAATTGTGTACTAATTCATATTTGCTTAGAAAATACACTGCTTCGTATTCAAATTAAGAATAGGGAACTGGTCTTTAGTGATTATTTTTAACAAATTTCATAAACTCCTTTACATCACTCATTGTTAAGCAGTTCACAAAAAATGAAACCCAGAGAAAATGAATGGCAGTGTATTCATTTGAATATAAATTAACTCATTTCCATACTAGCTTCTGACCTTTACTGATGGCCGAATTCTTGCTGGCAAACATACCACTCAGAATGCCTTCAACAAAAGTGAGACCTTGTAAATGATTGTAGCTGTAATTACAGATTCTGGGTTGTATTTAGAAATTTTCAAAAGTACCTAACCTACACTGCAAATCAATGGGAGCTTGGCAAATTCATACCATTTCTGTGTCTGAACAGTCCCTTCTTTATCTTTAACTGCTTTTCAGTGTCTGGAAATTATTGATAAAATATTGCTTGAAAACAGTTGGTCAGCAGCACTTCAGGAGTTGCACAAGCCATACTCCTATGCTAAGAAAGTGATCATGGATTGAAGACTCGATCCTGCACTCATTTAAGGCAGTGGTCAAGGTCTGATGGAGGACAATCAGATATTAAATTTGTCAAAGTGTTCCTTGGCCTCCATATCATCTCTGAGAATCCTCTATTTTAAACCCCCACTCTAATAATTTAGGAACTATGTAACTTGAAGCCAAGATATACTGGATGGGACTTAAGTCAGAGCTCATGCCATTCCTAAATCAGTTGTGGCACAGGTGAACAACAGGAAATACTTCCTTGTTATTGGAGCTAATGACCTGACTGATTTTCTACTTCGTTCATTTATACCTCCATAAAGGATTGTAAAAGATACATAGTTGTGTTTCACACTCACTTTACACAGGTGTGAATGGCTGTTCAGGCAAAAAGCAGTGGAGAATCAGACCCAAGTACTATTTCCAGTGTATTCTCTGATTCCTGCTGATACTGATGACCAATAGACCAATAATTAAGCATGAGGCAAAATGCCGCCAAAATACCACCAAAAGAATCAGCTATTGAACACATTTGTATTGATGTAAGCCACTTGCTGGAAATACTGTATTTGTAACTTTGGAGTGTGCCAAAAGAGATTTTTTAAGGGGGGAGGGAATATTAAATGATTGTTATTAAACTGACCATGCATATGATATAATTGGTACACTACAACCAGCCATGATCTTGGTATTCCACCAGGCAAAAGTGTATCACATCTACTGCTCACTGTGCCACTGACATCTGTCATGCTTCACATGGAGAGAGCTCTAGCTAAAACACATTGGGCAGAGTCAATTGTGATCCCCCGTTCACATTGTCTCTAATGTGGGCTTCATTGACTTTAAAACATCATCTCAGATAATATCCTCACCAAAGGCCACTTTTGGGCAGCAAGCACAAGAGATTCAAGATTGCCTTTGCATTTTCACCAGAAGGGATCCTCCGCGGCATAGCACCACCTTTCTAAAGGAAGACTGGATTACAGGACTAGATAGCTAGGCTTGAGGAGCTACCAGTCTTCTCCCAGCTACTCTTAATTACAAGGTAAAGAACTTTATTGATGTTGCTAGCAGACAATTTTGATTCTTTATTCTTTAAATCCAGAAAGAAAGGGTCTCTGAATTTTGTCATTTTCCATGTATAATAATATGTTTTGTTAGAACTGTAGAAACTGTATTAGTGAGTGCCATTCAGTACAATCACCTTACTTTTTAAAACTCTCATGGTAATTTCAAACTCCCTCTCATATTTTTTATTCATAAAGTTACTTCCATCTACTTTGTCACCATTTAAGCTTTTATTTATTATAGTATATGAATTAATCAAATTTGCTTAATCTACTTGTTTTGTTTTTGTTTTTTTCTGAAAGGATATTTGAATGTTAATTGAGTTAATGTTTAATCTTTATTCTTTTTACATCAGGCAATATTCTCTCTCTCTCTTTCTCTTTCTCTTTCTGGAGTATTTTTGTAACTTTACCTGAGGAGATATTTGCTACCCTTTGTATAAAATAACAGTAGATTAAAATCTTTACATCAAATCCATAGTTGCTTAGTAAAAATCAACAAAAGATAATTGCACAAAATTTGGAGTCAAGTTCCCTGTGAATGATAGGAAATTGTTTTCTACCTGCTGCTATTTCAAGTGTATAAAGAGCATAATTTTAAGAGAAGCTGAACACCCATGACTTCACTTGAAGTCAATGGGAACTATAAGTATTCAGCCCTCCAAAAATCAGGCCCAGATTAGTCAATTGCCAAATATCTGAAGTACCCATATTTTTAATCAGGGAGAGAAATGCCAAAAAATCTACTGTAAAAATAAATTAAAATGGTGACTTTTCTGGAAAGGAAAACTTTTGTTTGAGTTAAGTAAACTAACATCACATGGACTTCAAAAAGATGTACACAGAGTCGAGTGACACTCTGGAAAGTGCTGATCAACCATCTGTTCATTTCCCACCACATCTCCATGTGACAAGATCTGTGCAGTGCTTTGGACAGATTGGCTCAGGAAGCTATATGCATGGAGGCATTCATATGTCAAAAAAGCAGAAACCCAGCACAAGCTAATGGACAAAAAGAATGCCATTATCATCAATGTGCTGAATGCAGTAGAATGAAGATGATGTAGCTTAAACATTCCCTTCCTTACTTGAGATGGTCTTGTCTTTGGGATATTAAAGTTCTTTCGTTCCGCCTACTGTTACCCAGTCAGTTGTGGAAATTTATTAACTATTTATAGCCTCTAATTTACTTATATGAATACATTTTAAACAAAGACTAATGGGAATAAAAGCCACACCAGTTCCCAAAAGACCATGCTTCTTGGCACCTTCCACATTAATTGCTTAAAATCTCTTGAGGAATAAATAAAGGATTTTTTTTTAGAAATTGTTCTCTATAGTGTTTAAAAAAGAATAATGGAGACAGAATTCCATCCAAAAGGGATCCAGAATGGGGACCATAGCACCTTACCCATAACCAACAAAGCTGAATTATGGAAGAACGGGCAGCAAGTTATATGGGCAGCAGCACATTACTGGTATTATGTACAGTGTGAGAGGACCATCACTGAAAAAGAAACTGAAATTGGATGCAATTTTACAACACTGCAAAGCTTACTGGTGAGATTGCTTCTAAGAAATTAAATTCTTCACAGTAATTACATAACAGTGTCTGAAATGTACAATCCATAAGCAAATATTCGTATGAATGATCTAATGAAATTATACATTAAAAGATACAGTAAAATAAAAATAAGCATAATATGATTTGTTTTTTGTTATAGGATATCCTCAGCAAAAAAAAAAAAAAAAAAAAAGGAGAAGCATGAGAGACTGAAGCTGGAATTTGCCTTTGTCTCCAAAAAGAAAAAATATCCATTAAGACATATAGTTTCCTAAATAGATTTTTAGTCTGAAACTTCTGTTCTATTACTGGGATTCTCTACTTAAGTAACAGTTTCAGATGTGATTTGTAGACATGGTCAGAAAAGTCCTGTTGTGAATGAAATAGTGGGACACAGCAAAGGAGATCTATCAAAAATGTGTAAAATTCCAACCTTTTGCCAACACATTATGAGATCATTAAATCTGAATATTTAAAGGCATTTTTCTACACTTTTTAAAACCAGCCATCTTATTTTGTTAATATATTTGGTTTTCCTATTTAAAACCAATAAGAGAATTTTACATTGATTTTGAATGTCAATTGTTAATAGTTTAACACAATTTAAATTGATTGCTATTTTGAAATAGTAATGGAGTAGTAAAAGATAGCACATTTATTTCCCTGTCCTTAGACTGTCATAATCATTGTGCTTGGTGAACCTTTTGTTTTATTTTCCTGCCAGTTAGTTTGTGATGTAGTAGTTCTGGCTGTTCTTCATCACAAGTATCTGATTTTGGTCTCCATCATGACAACTGTAATGCAGCCTTTGGGGACTGCTTTTAACAAACATGCCAGTAGTTGACTGGAAGAGAAATGGGGCTCTTCTGGAAACGAATCCATAATCTTGTACTCCTGTTAGTAGTGGTAATAGTTATCAAGCCATCCTTCCACTTCAGATCACTAGAAAGATAATCGAATTAGTGGGTGATCATGGAGGAAAAGCCACCAATGAGAGCACACAGGGCTACCCAAATGTTTTGCTTTTTTCATACAGGCCTGTTGGCTTTTATAGTCTCATCTTCCCAAAGCATATATGTTCCCAATGTTAAATGATTTTCCTACCTGAGCTGGGAAAGACTGCAAACTAGTTTTATGAAGTCTCACCCAAAATTGGCGTTTAGTTTAAGCTTCTTAGAAAGTCAAACTGGACTGTAATTCCTGAGTCTGTAAGAATCTTTGGCCTGAGAAAAAATTCATCCCTGTCTCTAAATCATGGTTGGGTTTCTATCACGGTCAGCTAGGACTGAGGCCTGCTAGTTTAAGAAAGAGTCCCACTAACTCTTCTGATGAAAGGTTATAGCACTAAATGACACTGTGTAACGACAACAGGCAGAATCGAACCAGGTGATGTGTCCAATGGGAGCGGCGAGCAGCCATCCCTAGCAATGCGCAGGTAAATAAAGCATCTGGTGGCCCTGCAGGGGCTAACCTTGGTGAACTGTGCCCAGCCTGCATGCTGCTTATTGCCCACTCCATTTTGAACTATGAAATATAAGGTTTAATATTTCTTACAAAGTCTGTTAACATTAACTGTTATAACTCTGGATATGCTTATTATCTATAAAAATGCCCTGTCACTTTGTCTCTTTCTCGGGTTTTTGCCTCAATGATATCTTATGGCAATGCATTCCATCACTTAATTAGGTATTAAGTGAATAAGTATTTCTGAATGAGGACTTTGGCATTTGTACATTGCACTCTATGCAACAAATCTCCAAGTTGAGTTAAAGTGCAAATGTTTTTAGTTTTGATTGAATGATTGATAAAAAAAACTGTTTTATTGTATTTGTAATTTATTTTGTCAATAAATATGTGTATGTATTTTTATTATATATTTTCTTGATATGGACAGCTTGAGGCAGCACAACTAAAGTACAGTTATGGTCAGAAAAGTGATTATGTACAGTAAATTTCTCCTCAGTGAATTTATTTTGAATAGCTGTAATTTTCACTAAAAACAATTCATGGGCATTAAACTACAGTATTACCTTTATAGATATTTCCAGAACACCCAGTCATCAGTAACTAGTCTCATCTTAACTTTCGGATGAAAATAGGTTTTTCCTGCCTTTGGCTCCTGTCTGCCATGCAGAACAGCAACACACCAGAAAGAGTGAGCTGGATTCTGTTCTGGCATGTACATCATGTAAAGCATCTACTTCATCTGAAGAAGTGGGTTGTGCCCACGAAAGGTCATGATACCTTGTATGTTTTATGTTAGTCTCTAAGGTGCTGCAGGACTATTTGTTGTTTTTTAAATCTAAAGCAGAATTTATCAAAGTTTTCTGCCAGCCTGCTTTGGGAAAGCCACTAATTGGCCTGCATCACTGTGCTTCCTGCAACTCACCTTGGCTGGAAACAGTGAACCAGAGCAAATGGGAGCCTCAACGCTCCATGGCTATGGACCCTTTAGGTAAACAAAGTGGGAAAGCCACTATTGGGCCTGCACCAAAGTGGACTGACAGAAAACTTTGATAAACACTGCTTAGATTTAAAAATCAACCTGAGGAACACTTTGAGAAACACTGATCTCAAGAATTGCTAGCTAACCTTCAGTTAAAGTATCTTTAATACTATCTGGAGCTGATGTGCAAACCAGAGCTATCCAATTTGCCTTCATAGCTTTAGTTTACAGGGGGGATTTTGTGTGTGTGTGTGTGTGTGTGTGTGTGTGTAAACTGCACATCTTTTATATGAAAGATCTAAATAAATAGTAAACATGAACCCCTAATGTCATACATTTTTTTTCTCTAACTTATCTTTTTATTTTCAGAATCACTTTTACAGTATAATCATGCTTTAAAAATACTATTAACTTACAGATAATAGTTGCTATACTGTCAGTGACTTCCACCATAAATTCCAGAATATTTTTGCTCCAAATTTTATCACATCTATGGCAGTTGAAAGTAACTGCCCGCATCTACACACGGCAGTGAAACATGATTCCGATTTAAAGCCCCTAAATCAAATTAGCTGGTAAACCTCATTGCAGAAGGAATACCAGCTAATTCGAGTTAGGGCTTTAAATCAGAATCCCGTTTCACTGCCGTGTGTAGATGAGGCAGTTACTTCGGGCTAGTCAATTTCTAAAATGGCAATTGGCTGGGAACATGTAAATCAAGCGCAGGATATTTAAATCCCAGGCTTAATTTGCAATTTCGGTCACCTTCATTAGCCTCCCTAGATTGATCTAGGGAGCTAGTGTAGATGTGCCCTGAGAGTCTATTATTTTTATTTAGTTTAGCTGTTTCCTTGAGGCTCTTTAAAGAGAACAATAGTTAAGATAGTGTTATCATCAAAATTCATATTTGGAGATCATTTTGTGAGGGGCAGAGGCCTTATCTCTCTTTGAGTCAGATGAGCCGACAGACTCACCAGATCCCCGGGCAAGGTGGGGGAGGGGCAGCTTCATGCTCCTGGAAAGGGCAAGGCCTTGGGTGGAAGGGACATCTTCAGAAGCAGACCGCCTGAGGCCACTGCTGTCCCTGCTGGTGGGCCTGCTTTGAGTAACTAGTCTGAGGCTATATTTTTCCCTCACAAAATGAATTGTGCCTCTGACTACATGATTTTAGCTTGTAAGCATGGAGTTAGAGATACACAATCAAATTACAGTACACATCTTTTTGGACGAAAATTGAGCCTGCAAAGGGAAAGTTATCCTTTTGAAAAATTTGACCCTCTATTCTTTTGAATTAATTTTTCCTTAACTTATCTATGTATTAATTTTGTAGTTAAAATTCTTTTGCACATTGTGCTGCAATACAAAGCAATTACAATGTTTTAAATGTGCATTTTAAGCGATCTAGTTTTATGACAAGGTTATGTCAGGTTTTAAGTCATAATAAGTCAATAAGATGAGTCATGTACCAAAAACCAGGAAAATAAATAACATGATGAAATGAAGCAGTAGTATCTCACTGGCAGCTTTTGTTTCTGCAGGGGGAGGAACCAAGTAAAACAAAAAGCATCAGTTAACTTGTCGAGGTATTATTTTTGTGAGCCATAGTGATTCGTCTTTTCTTATAAGAGTTTGTTTTAACAAAACTTTTGAAATGCTGCTTTACTATGTTTGGTTCTTTGAAATAGATGATTTAGAGCTTTATCTGATGCCATTAGGAGTCCTTCCATTTTTTTTTACTGGGCACTAGATTGAAATTTTGTCCATTTGAGCCTTGCTTTTAGTTAATAGCTATTAGATCCTTTGGGAAGCATCTCTCCTCACCATGCATATGTAATCCTCATCAATGTTAATATAAATTACAGGCCTGCATCAAAAAAAGGAAAGAATAGACCCCCATACTGTCTATACCATTATATATTTCATAGTAAAGTGATATGACAGAAAGATTCACTAACATTGCTTTCTTTATTTCAGGTTTCTTTTCTCCATGGAAAACTCCAAAGCCTGTAAGTTCTCTTTCAAAATTACACTCATTTAAATTCATATGATTTCTATCATTATAAAGCAAATTTCTTCAAGCTTTTATCTGACTATAGCCACAAATAACCTTACATTTACTTTTTCTCCACTACTGAATGGTTGACTTAAATTTTCAATAAATAGAATAGAATAGAATAGAATAGAATAGAATAGACAATCATAAGATTTAACCCTTTGTTATATAACTTAGTCTATTTTTATTTTTCAGTAAATTATTTAAGATAAAAAGTCAGTACCAAACATATTTCATTAACAGACATACATCAATTTTCCCCCTTCATAATCTGTCCTCCCCCCTCACACACACACTTCTAAGAGAAGTAAAGTCTTATGAATTTATACATGAGTACTATTAATTATTAGGATAATTATTTCTGTAATTTCAGAAATGTAGTTGGTCATGAAGATATGAGGATACTTAACACATCATATAGGCAACAAAAATTCATCCTTCTAATTACTATTTAGAGAATATATGCAAGAGTGAATTTGCTTTCCAGTGTCAGCATTTATGTAATGATGTTATTGTGAAACTATGAAATAACGATTGCAGACAAACATATTTATTATATTGAGCCCCAGTTTTCCTACTATATCATATTGTTATAGCTGTGTCAACATTCCTAATATAAAAATATTTTCAACACTATGTGGGCTATTTCTGTTGTCTCTCTAGCTTGTCTAATTAGACCCTAAGTTCTTTGGGAGGTCCTATAAGTTAAAATGTAATAATAATAATAATAATAATATTGAATTTTCAAGCAATTAAGGGTTGATCATCTGTTCTGTTTTTCATGATTGTCCCTGTTCATCTGGACATTCTCATAGTCTGTGAGATTGTATCACGGTACATTGAACAGCTCCTGAAATAACCTCTGGAGCTGGTGAAAGATCATTAGGAATGAGGTGAAGATTTGATGCAACTCCATCACATTGTTTCAATTTGTGATTATTTCAATGTAGTGTGCTAAAAATTGGAGTGTGCTGGCCTGAATCGCACTCATCAGTTTGTTCATTGATCTAAATAACATTAGTGACAAGTATAGTCTGGATAGAAGCACATTACACAAGCTCTTCTGAGAGTGAATGTTGTGGGAGGAAGGACATTTTAAAATTTAAATAAAAACATGTTTGGATGCTTTCAAAATTCGTAAGTGCACTGTGTGCTTAAAAACAATTTAAAGCCGTGTTTGTAAAGAACCGTTGGGAAGTGGGAGACCAGTTGCAGCATCTTGAACTTGGTACGGTGTAGGAATATGAAGTGCAAGTGTCTCCAAATAGTCCTGCCAGTGTATCGCAGTCTTGGCAAGCTTTATGTCAGTTCCTGGCCTTCTTTGTACAGAGAGCTATACTGTGTCGTATTCACTGTTGATGTGACATATTGTAGACAAATGTCTACTAGGAGTTTGCATAATAATGTCAATCTCATGTTGTTAGTGCTACAAGTCAGGATATAAATGTTGATCTTCAAAGGTGAAAAGTTAATGCATTAATTTTGCAATTTTAAAGCAGAAAGTTGGTACAGTACATGCAATACTTACGTATGAGATGAGGTGGGTGAGATAATATATTTTATTAGACTTCTGCTGATGAGAGAGATGAACTGTCCAGCTCTTCTTCTGTGTGTAAACTATGCTACGTCTAGACTACATGCCTCTGGCGACAGAGGCATGTAGATGAGGCTACCAGGCATAGGAAAATGAAGCGGCGATTTAAATAATCGCCGCTTCATTTAAATTTACATGGCTGCTGCGCTGAGCCGATCAGCTGTTTGTCGGCTCAGCGCGGTAGTCTGGACGCGCGGGTGTCGACATCAAAGGCATTTGTCGACCACCCAGGTAAACCTCATCCCAGGAGGCATACCTGGGTGGTCGACAAATGCCTTCGATGTCAACACCCGCGCGTCCAGACTACCGCACTGAGCCGACAAACAGCTGATCGGCTCAGCGCAGCAGCCATGTAAATTTAAATGAAGCGGCAATTATTTAAATCGCCGCTTCATTTTCCTATGCCTGGTAGCCTCATCTACATGCCTCTGTCGCCAGAAGCATGTAGTCTAGACGTAGTATATCTCTTTCACCAACAGAAGTTGGTTTAAATAAATATTACCTCACCCACCTTGTTTCACTAATATTCTCGGAGAGACATGGCTACAACACTGCATATATTATTTGTGGCATTTGGACAAAGAAAAAATGTTTCAATTGCCTCAGTCTGCTAAAGTTTGAAAACATTTCAATGTACTCAATAAGCAGAGTAGTTTTTCTGGTGCTGCATAAGAAACTGTCATCCAATCATTACCTGTGTTCTTAAACATAATTATATAATCTAAATAATTTGTTATATGTTTTACACAAATTTGATGCAATTATGAATTTGGTATCATTATAGTAATTGCCTCAGAGTTTACTTTTAAACAACAATAAACCTATGTGACAAACTGATAAACACAAGAATTCATAGTTAAAGATCTAAATAATCCTCTTCTTGTGCCATCTGTCACCCTCTATAGATATCTATCAGCATTGCAGAATTTTGTCTGGTGTTCCATTAAAATTTCCTAAGTCCTATCAATCTACATAATTACATGTTAATTACTATTGACATCAATAGTAAGTTTCTTGTGCTGGATGAGGGAATAAACAATTCTTGGAGCAATTTAATCCTTAGCATTTTGTGTATCCAACACAGTGCACAACAGTATTATAGACTGCATCATGCAGGGATACCTATTTGGCAGATACGTCACCATTCCAAAATGCAGTTATCTGTGTTGAAAATTTTTTAGTGTTTCATGGATCTTTCAGCTGGGCAGCATTTGATGCTCACCTGACCTGTTTTTATACCTTTTCAGCCAAATAAGAATGGAAAGCTTTGCTCAAACAAGATGGTGGTCAGTCTGGCAGTCAGTTCTGTGTAATGCCTAGGTTATATGGGCATCTCTTAGGTCCCACTGTCAGACCAACCCTCAATCAGATGCCATTTATATGAATGAGTGTGCATCCAGGTTGTTTTATAATTATTGGGGAACTACAAGACAGTATTTGTGATAATTAATTGATGTTCAACTTATGTCATCAGCAAAATTAGATCATTATTGTTAAATCTGCCAATGCCATGTTTGCCAAATATGCCATAACATTCATAGAATCAAAGAATCAAAGAACACTAGAACTGGAAGAGACCTCAAATCATCATCAAGTCCAGTCCCATACCCTCACATCAGGACCAAGCATCTTCTAGATCATCCCTGACAGGTGTCTGTCTAACCTGCTGTTAAATATCTCTAGTGATGGAGATTCCACAACCCCCATGGGCAATCTATTCCAATGTTTAACCACCCTGAGAGGCAGGAAGTTTTTTCTGATGTCCAACCTAAACCTCCCTTGCTGCAATTTAAGCCCATTGTTTCTTTTCCTATCCTCAGAAGCCAAGAAGAACCATTTTTCTCTCTCCTCCTTATAAACACCCTTTTAGATACTTGAAAACCACTATCATGTCTCTCTTAGTCTTCTCTTTTCTAAACTAATCAAGCCCAATTCTTTCAGTCTTCCCTCATAGCTCATGTTTTCTAGACCTTTAATAATTTTTGTTGCACTTCTCTGGACCATCTCCAATTTCTCCACATCTTTCTTCCAGTGAGGGACATTGTTGCCATACATGTCTTAAAGTCACAATAGTCAACTTGTCTTCATAGGGAGTCAGTCAGATCAGATCATTTAGTTTCTAGTAGAACTGCTCTTTCTCCTCATCAGAGTTAGTCATTGTCAGTGCTTAGGCTCTTACCGGTGATGCATAACATTCACCTTTCATGGAGAGTTGGAGCTTCGTCAATCTGTCATTTATACTGATAAATAGGCTCTCCAAAGGAGAAACAAGGTTCTT
Source organism: Pelodiscus sinensis (assembly GCF_049634645.1). Lineage (NCBI taxonomy): Eukaryota > Metazoa > Chordata > Testudines > Trionychidae > Pelodiscus > Pelodiscus sinensis. The sequence goes on from NC_134711.1 coordinate 22,288,373, forward strand.
TCTAATTGCAGAACTGATTCCCATGATGCATGGGTCTTTCTGTGGGCATCCCTTCCATAAGTGTACCTAACGTTCTCCTCAGTCAGTTGATCCTCCTCAGCAAATTTCATCTATCCAAGTAAAACAATGATGATACTGTGTTTTAAGCTACCAAACAACTAGAATGGTGCACCCAGCAGAACAGTCAGTTTGATTTGAAGGCTTGGGGAATTTATGGAGAGTCCATGTTGTAACATTGAGACAAAAAGAAACATTTCAAGGCTTATTTACATTTCAAACATATGATGGAACAAACTCCAGGTAAAGGCTGTTCAGGGCTGATCAGGATGAACTATGTTTAAGGCATGTTTTCTAGATTGAGACTGGTTGTGCTGTCTGTGAATAGAGCATTGGGGCAAATAGAGATACTGCTGAACTACAGTGTCACCCTGAGACAAGTCAACACACAGTGACCAACTTGTCTGTAAATTTATGGCTATGACTTCCGACAATATCCATTGCCTGTCACTTTCACTGTTTCCCCTTGCCACAGGGTTATTGGATTCGATTGTCAAAGGCTACACAGAAATTCATTTAAAATGGACAAGCAGTTGTGCATAAACTTGCACATACTCTCAGCCAGCAAGAACGTTTCCAGTGATGGGGTAAAGAACATAACACTGACCATACTGGGTCAAACCAAAAATCCATCTAGCCCCGTCTTCTATCTTCCAACAGTAGCCAATGCTGAGACAAGTATAGGACTTGCTGGCTGCAGGTTTATTTTCAGCGTGTCTATCTCCTAGATCAATTTCAAGGCTAATGAACCTGGTCTGCCCAATCAGTGCTCTGTCAGCCAGGGTTTTTCAGAAGTAAATCATGTAGGCCTTCATGGCTGTAATAGCTGCATAGAGCAAATAGCTCACCAATCATACTTTGAGCTGAAAAGCAATCCCACTATCCCATCATATGGAGGAGGAGTTGGACTTGTGGGAGGCCTTTTTCAGACACTGCTTTTAGATCAATTTTATTTCTATCCATTTTCTCATTTTGAAAGATAGTTCTTTGTTTCTCTGGTTCTTTTCAAGAGATTAAGAACACAATGCAATTAGGGTTTATATTCCATATTTGTATATAGTCCTAAGTGTCTTTCTGTTTCAAAATGACAAAAGTTGTTTGATTTCACTAGTTTCTTTCCTCCATGAGGGCAGAACTGCATTAAATGCTCCGTCAACCAGAATTCAGACCATTATTTTGCCTGATCACTAAGCACATTTATTAAATGAGGTCCCTGTGTGTCATCTTTCCTACATTGGAATAGGGTTTATTTTCAGGCTTTGTCTCTGCTAATCTTTGAAGTTAGACGTTCTTGACAAAAGGCAGGTGCAATTCTCTGTGATTCAGAAGAACGAAGCGCTGTAGAGAGCCCCTTTCTTGACCTGAATTCTAGTAGGCATAGTAGTCATTTCAAACAGCTTCCTTTCATCTTAATGAAAGTTTATCAGTTTCCTGCACTGAGCCTCATATACGACTCTTCACAAAGCACTTTGGTGTATGATCTATAGTACGGGTGGCAAATTTTCCTCAGAAATTGTTTTATTACAGTAAATAGTGAGTTTTGATTAAACATTTTTGTGAAAAGAGTCCACAGGAAAAAAATGGGTGGGGAGTTTGTGAAAAGAAAAGAACGCCCAAACCCAGGGCTGCTGTTGAAAGAACAAAGGGGGCAATTGTCCCAGGACCTGGCAATTTAAAAGGGCCTCGGGCTCACAGCCACTGCTACTACTACCTTGGCAGCAGCCAGAGCCCAGGGCCATTGGTCCAGTATGTTCTGGGGGCCTGAAGCTGGGGCCCCACTGAGCCTGGCAAAGTTTCAGCCCTGCTAAACCCCAAAACATTTTCCATTTTCTGAAATATTTCAATTCAGCTATAACACTGCTGTGTCTCATGGAATTTGTGATCTTTGTTACTTAAAGTCCCCATTTTGCTCACAGACTGAGCTCCCCAACTGGACTGCATCTACCATAATACACCTTTGCCAGAAACTCCCATAATGCACCACTTCATTCACCAAAATAGTAGACGACGGTGGCTCCTGAGAGCTATAGGACAACCAAGAGCCCAGCTTATATAAGAGAGTGGGAGCTTGATACAGCAAAACCACAGCAGTAGCATTTCCAAAAAGTGAATTTCAGTTTTCGAGAGAAAAATACAAAACCCATTTTTGTTGTTTTCATCATTTTCTATGGGGGAAAATCCCTTCTCTGACCAGCACTAATTATTTGTGATATTTCAGCTGGATAGTTTCTGGCTAGAAGTCCGCTGCCTCCATATTTGTTGAACCCACAAAAACAGATATTGATTCCTCTCTAGATGGAACAGAAGAGTGACATAGCACTGACTATCCAGGTTAGGAATACATGAAACATCTTGAAATGCTGCATGAATATGCCTTGCTGAAACGTTGGGCAATGGGTAGAGAAAGTCACAGTTTGCTGAACAATGACTTTCCCTGCCAATTTAACTATGTAGAAATGAGATATAAAGGATCAAGTCCTCAGCAGATATAAAACCTTGTAGCCCCACTTGACTCAAGATTTGTGTCCTGTTATGGAGAAATTAGCTCAGGTGTTTGAGATCATGAAAGACACTCAGGTTGAATGGTCACTAGGGCTATGTCTACACTGGCCCCTTTTCCGAAAGGGGCATGCTAATTTTAAACTTCGTAATAGGGAAATCCGCGGGGGATTTAAATATCCCCCGCGGGATTTAAATAAAGATGTCCGCCGCTTTTTTCCGGCTTGTAGAAAAGCCGGAAAAGAACGTCTAGACTGGCCCGATCCTCCGGAATAAAGCCCTATTCCGGAGGATCTCTTATTCCTACTTCAAGGAATAAGAGATCCTCCGGAATAGGGCTTTATTCCGGAGGATCGGGCCAGTCTAGACGCTCTTTTCCGGCTTTTCTACAAGCCGGAAAAAAGCGGCGGACATCTTTATTTAAATCCCGCGGGGGATATTTAAATCCCCCGCGGATTTCCCTATTACGAAGTTTAAAATTAGCATGCCCCTTTCGGAAAAGGGGCCAGTGTAGACGTAGCCTAGATGTATTTATTTAGGGAGTGCTCTTGACTCTGAAACTTTATTCCATGTACTATTGCTATGAAAAAGTATCCTGACTTCAGGATATATTGCAAAGCATATCTTTTAACCCAGATGTTTTCTGAGAGTGTGTGTGGAAAAAAGGGATGGTGTTGGTGTTCATAAATCAGACTAATTGTATAACTCCATTCAGTTGCCTTTGATACCTCTTGTACTAAGCGATTGCTGACAGAGTTTCAGTCCCCAGCAGAAATAGATAGATTGGCATTTGGGTGACCCTTTTTTAAGATTTGTGTACATTAGACTTCCTTTACTTGTATGAATTGATTGCCAATTAGCTTATGTCAGCTGACATGTTTGAACATTCTAGTCGAGGCATTTCATGAATGCTTGCTCCATGCTGATGACAAGTCTAGACTAGCACAAATGTGTTACATAACAGCTTCTTTAGTCTTTGCAGAATTCAATTTTTGGTTTTCTATCATTTCAATTAATAATATCAAAATTTATGGGTAAGCATTTTTAAATGTTATTGATTTTAATTTTCACAGTTGCAAGAAATTATGGGGCATAATATTTATTGATAGCAGATGCTGAGTATAAAAAAGTAAAATCTTTATAATAGTTAAAAGAGAAATTGTGAATATCACATGGTAAAATACACAAAGTAAATAGCTATAAATCAAACTCTAAATTCTACAGAGCTGTTTTCTTAACTGGCCTATATTTAAATTTCAATGATCACTGATGGAAATATTTTTTCACTGGTTTGTGAAATGGTGAAATTGACATTTGCCACTAAAAATATAATTCTTCAAAGCCTAAACTTAATTAGTAATCAGTGTTTGAGGTAAATAAAAACTCTAGTGCAAATATATCTTTAGAGACACCAGAAGATAAATTCCAAGAGCTAACACTGCATCCTATATTATCCTCTTCCTGTTCACTGTGTATTTGAGGCCTGGTCATTAGGATATACGTGTCCATGAAGACCCCTGGACTTCAGTGCCTTCAACGTATGGCACCCTACTGTATATCTCCATCTTGTCTCAAGTGTTTGGAGGTATCAAACAACTTGTGGTACTTGTATGAAAGCTAACTCTCTCAAGTATCAGAGGGGTAGCAGTGTTAGTCTGAATCTGCAAAAGCGGCGAGGAGTCCTGTGGCACCTTATAGACTAACTGAAGTGTAGGAGCATAAGCTTTCGTGGGCAAAGACCCACTTCATGATGAAGTGGGTCTTTGCCCACGAAAGCTTATGCTCCTACACTTCAGTTAGTCTATAAGGTGCCACAGGACTCCTCACCGCTAACTCTCTCAAATTATCTAAATAAGACTGAAAATGTTTTAGGTGGAAGGAAGAAACCAAAAGAAATAAAAAGGATTATATCAAAACACTTACTTTTCATAATAGCTTTGAAATTTGAAGATGTTATTAGCCCTTTCACTGCAAGTGGATATTCAAGTAACATCTGTGCCTGAAAATGCTCTTTTTCTCTGTTTTTGTCTAAAATGATGCAACCCTTTTTTTCAGTGCAGACTTCCTTACAGTAATCCATACTTTTCTCACGTCAGTTGTCATGCACTCTTTATAGGTTGCACTTTGGAATCAATCAGATACTTAGGTTCATGCAAAATGTAGTTGCTGGCCTGTTAAGAGGTGCTTCATGCTTAAGGCAATACTTAAGATGTTGGTTTTAACCTATACTTCTTGGTGGGCCTAATTAAAAAATTCTTAGTCACACTGAGTGGCACTTTTCTATATGAGTAGCGTCAGTGAGGCAAATGGAGCTATGAGCAAGTGCCACTCAACCTGAGTAGTATTGCAGAATGGGTTCCCAAATAATGATAGACCCAGCTGCCTGAGAGATCACTGCTTTTGATGTGTGACAAAGATGTAGCTGTTTTTGGGTTAAGAACCTCTGATTTAAATAGAGAGATTTGGTAGCAAGGAAACTTTGGTGGGGAATCCTCCAATCTCGAAATTACTACATCCTATTTTTGGTTGGACAAACTCAATTATGCTTGAGGATATACTGGAAAGTTCATCTATTTCCATGGAGTTCCCTAGTAGGGGAAAAATGAAGCAAGTCAGACAAGAAAGACTTTGTACATATGAGAAGGGTGCAATACATAGTTGGGAAAGACATGGCTGTGTTTTTTTAATTATAGCTGTTTCTCTATTGTGTATTTTGTTATATCTGTAAGCACTAAGACCTTAGAATAAAAAAATTAATTAAATAAATTTATTTTAAGTAATTTTAAAATAAAATTTAGAGCCTCTTTCAATCCCAAAGGTACCCAGAAGATTTTCTAGCCCTTACAAAATAAATGTATATCTACCACATGTTGTAACTGAAGCCATTTTCTCTACAGTATTTAAACTAGTCACAGTATGGTGAAAAGATGTTTAATCTTTTTTTTTTTTTTGTATCATTTATTATAGATGATGGAGCGATGGGAGAATCAAGGCAGCCCTCAGACCAGTTTATCTGCTCCAGTTATACCACAGAGTATTCCCTTTCCACCCACCCTTCACAGGAGTTCGTTTCCTGATTCAACAGAGGCCTTTGACCCAAGAAAACCTGACCCATATGAGCTATACGAGAAGTCAAGAGCTATTTATGAAAGTAGGCGTAAGTGAAAGTGCTGTTCACCCTGCTGAGCATTTAATAATTGTAAGCATTTGCCTATGAATGTGTCAAGGCTGACATATTTTACATAATTATATCTATTGTAGTTTAAAGTAACCCAGACATGAATCCAATTACTGCATACTATTACAAATGATTCAAAGTCTACCTTGATACATTTATTCTAAAATTGTCTAAATTTTACATATTTAAGTTTCAACTTTTGTACAAGTATGTTTTCTTGCTATTTCCCCTCCCCAGTTCCAAGTCTTAAGTCCTCATAGAAGAACAATCTACATCAAAGTATCTTCTTTGTAAGTTAACTGACAAGGTGATGCAAATTTAACATTAAATTATTCTGCTTATTCTTAACCTTAGATTGAAGTATAAAAATGAAACTTCTGGTTGGTTGGTTTGTTTTACATACAGTGACTTTCTGCTTGTTATTATACTATACCTGGCTGTTAAAAATTCACTAACATGTAATATCTGAAGATATAGAGAAAACAAAACTATCTCCAAGATTCATATCATTATTTTCTTTTTTCATGTTTTTAAGGAATTTATTGCATGTATTCCACATCAAGGCATGTCTACACTAGGAAATTATTTCAAAATTATTTATTTTGAAAAAATAACTCCTGAAATAACTATTTCAAAATAGCATGTCCACACTACAGAGAAGCCTCAAAATTAGTCCAAGGCAGGCTCCCTTAATATGAATGTGCTACCTCTACTTAGAGCCCCAGAAAGCACCAGGAATTAATTACTTTGAATGATGTTGGGTACTAGTTATTTCAAAATAGCATCAGTGGAGCATCCACACTATCGCTATTTCGAAATAGCTATTTTGAAATAAGCATTATTCCTCATGGAAAGCAAGAATTATTATTTAAGACTAACAAGCCCATTATTTTGAAATAACGGGCTTGGTAGTGTGGACGTTCTGCTTATTATTTCGAAATAAGGGGAGTTATTTCAAAATAACTCCCTAGTGTAGACCAGGGCCAAGGGAAAAAATATTCTATATATATATTCTCCTATAAAGTTTTACATTAAAATTATATGCTCTATGTAAACTAGAGCTCTTAAATTAAGAACAAATTTTAAATATTATGTGTTATTCTTTACATTTTTGTTCTTACAGTAATTATCTTATGCTTGTATTTAAAGCACCTTTCTCTTTGAAGGCTCTCCAACTAATAAATAAATTATGGGCAAAATATTGCACTGAATTACATTGGTGTAGATTCAGATTAGCTACCTTGGCATCAGTTTGACCCTGTGTACTGGAGATAGGCCTAAGGCAACAAAGTTCAGATTCAGAAACAGACTTTTACAAAGGCTGGGAATGCCTGATTTAGTTTTGTTTCAAAACCACGTCTACTATATATCACTATAATAAGTGAATTATTTCAATCACTGTTGTTATAAAGCCACTCTGAAATGAAATGTGATAATTTATTAAATCTGTGTTTAGAACATTACATACAAATACCTGAATTATCAGAAAGAGAAAACAAGAATAAAATCTATATCATTTTCTAATAATTGTGTCAAAGTACCCCAAAGTAACCCTGTCTTTATCTAAAAATCAGTGATCTGGAAATAAGATGGGCATTTCTCAAGCATACAGCATAATTACTGACAAGGATAATCTGAACTAAATTCCTTATCCTTCTACTCAGCATACTATGACACTCTCCCATCATTCTTTATCATTGTGTCACTTTGTCACCATTCTCCCATCATCCAGGCCCATAACCTGGGAATTATCTTTGACAATTCTCTCTCCATTAAGTACATTCCCAAGCTAGGCCCAAATCTGGCTACTTCTTCCATAATAACTTATCTAAGAATCTACATAATCTTTCTACCCACACTGCTGAAACGCTGGCATGGACCATAAACCTAATGTTCTCTGGCCTTTCTTATGCCTTTCTAATGCCCACATCACACTCTTCCACTCCATTCAAAATGCTGCTGCCAAAACCATTTTCCTCACCAGTCATTCTATATGTATTATCCCCATCTCAGATGCCTCTACTGGTTATCCCTTTTTTCTAACGTATCAAGTTCAACCTTTCAGGGTGTTTCACATTTCTACCCTTCCTTTCCTTTCTGTTCTTGTTTTTTATCACCCCTCTTCCCACCCCTTCCACTCAGCTAATGATGATAGCTTTGACTGCTCACTGCTCTGCTCCTCCAAAGTACCCTCTTTAACTTTCTTCCACATAGCTCCAAATGCACATTACCCTCTCTCCACCAATTTTCTCCTCCATGTAATCTATTTCTTCAGTGTCACCTCCAATAAGCTAGCCTATTAGTAATGAGCAAGGTAGGTGGTCTTTGGATATAGTTGAGTAATTATTACACAAAGTTACAGACAGTGGGATGATAGACATGTAATGGAGTGGTGAGTTGGCCAAGTGTATAGAAGATTATACGTATTTCGACTGTGTCTTTCTCCCCCACTCTTTGATTGAGATTTTTCACTCAGGCTATGTCTACATTGCAGCCTTTTGTCAGCAGAGACAATGCAAATGAAGTTCTCATTAGCATTGGTCATGCCGTCATTTGCATATTCTCTGCTGATGCTTTTTGCACAAGAGATTTTTGCGCAAAAACAAGCAGTATAGATGGGGCCATTTTGTGCAAAAAACCCTTTTGTGTAAGATCCTGTCTACCTCCTTTTTTGAGCCATAAGGGATCTTGTGCAAAAGGTTTTTTTTGCGCAAAACAGCCCTGTCTACACTGCTTGTTTTTGCACAAAAACCTCTTCTGCAAAAAGCATCAGCAGAGACTATGCAAATGACAGCATGACAAATGCTAATGAGCACTTCATTTGCATTGTCTCGGCCGACAAAAGGCTGCAGTGTAGATGTAACCTCAGTTATGGCCCTTTTTGTGATTCTATAGCCAGTAAAGAATATCTCAAATACAGGCCTTGCATAGGATCATGGAATATCCTGTGTACTCTCTCATATAACCCCCTTGTATTCAGGCATGTAGCGCTTTGAGCATTCTTAGTAGCCCATCAGTAATCTTGGAGTTTGAAGCCACATTTGTTCCCTTTTAGCCAACATTGCAAGAGACACAGTGTAGAATTCTTCTTCATGGGTGCTCCGCTGGTGTCAGGCTCATTACGGTGCCACAGCTCGGAGATTTCGAATAGCTGTGGTCAGCTGGGTCGCACATGTGCGATCAACAGCTTGTACCATTCGTACCCTTTGATCGTTGCGCTCACCCGGCTCCCTGCTCAGTTCCTCTCAACTGTCCTCGGCCACAGACAGAGCTCTTATCTCCTCAACCTTTCTTTCAATCTCCTCAGGAGAACTGTAAAAAAAAAAAAAAAAGGAAGCAGCAGCAGCTTTTAATTTAGTTGTAAATAGGTTACCCCCTTGTTACTCAACATTTCTTTTCTTATTAAAAAAAACCCCCAAATGATCGTTAACAAGTGATTTAAACCGCGGCTTCCTGGTCAGCCAGTAGCGGCTTTAGCCTCAGGCTGACATTGACCAGAAACTTTACTAATCTAAGGATTCCTGGATCCCCAGGTTTTAAAAAGTGCACCCTGTGTAGAGAGCCCATGCCTGTGTAGAGAGCCCATCCCCCAAAAATGCAGGCACTGCTTGAAACTGACAGCCCACTCCCAACGGGACAGAGATATGCACCTGAAAATGTTACTGTTTGATAAAGTGCTGGACCCAGACTCTTCTGCAGCAAAACAACCAGGGGAGAAGCAGAAAAAAAAAGAGTCTCCTCCACTGAGCCAGCTGCACAAAAGAAAAGAAAGCTGTCCCCTGCGCGCTCATGGCTGCCTGATCCTACAAATAGGATCAGCACAGGAGATAAGCCAGGGGCCTCCGGCTCTGCCCCATGACCCTTGGTGCCGGGGTCAGAGGCAAAAACAAGGAAGACGACAGCCCCAGAGAGATCTCTCTCAGCGCCGAAGGCAGCTTCAGTGCTGACGAGCGGCACCTGCGCTTTAAAGCCACCGGCACCACACCATTCAACTCCGCCTGCGGTGCTGGAGCAAAGGCCTCTCTCTGCAGTGGGATCAGCACCGAAGGGGACTCCGCCAGCACCGACAAGCAAGCTGGCTCTGATGCCAGCACCACAGGATGATCCCATGGTGTAAACCGTGGCAGCACCGGCAGAAAAAGCAGCAGAGCTGCTAAACAGGCAGGAGCTGGCACCAATAGAGAAGCTGGCACCAGCACAGCTAAAGCGACTGGCAAAACACAGAGACAGGGGAATACCTATTCCCCGTCTCCAACATTCTCACCAGGTCCCTCCCCCTCACCTCTGCTATACCAGTCACCACTTCAGCAGGTTTACCGCCAGGACAGTCCAAGACATCACTACTATGACAGGTCTCACTACTCGTCATACAGATCTCGCTCTCATTTCCATGATCACTACAGGAAACGATCCTACTCTCCGCCACACAAGCAGTCACCACATTACTCTTATTCTCTGCATTGATCCTGCATGCCGGTTATGACAGGCGATATCCAAGTTGCAGATCGTCCAGGTACTCGTCACCTCACCCATCTGACCGATACTATGACCACCGTCATGACTCTCCTTATTCTGTGCGTCATTACTATCACCAGTGCACACGTCACCAATCTCCTCGCTCTGATCCACTGCCAGCGCAACATACACCACCGTAGTTACCACATAATCACCAGCTGACCCCTCCTGTACGCAGTCCAGGTGCAACCAAACAGTAGTCTGAGACTGAAGAAGGCCAATTGTCGGAAGTGGAGGACCAACAAACGGATGTCCCAATTCCTGACCTTTCGTCTTCCTCTCCTGATGAGCTGGTGTTCCCAGCGGATATGTCTCCTCCGGACGACTTCAAACAGTTTCAGGACCTTTTCAAATGGGTGGCCCAGTCCCAGTAGGTCCAATAAACAAAGGAGCAAATGAAGCAAAATCGGCTTTTGAAGAATCTTCACCCAAGACGGAGTGCAAAAGTTGCCATTCCTATCAACAAAGCCATCATGGAGGCTACAGAAGTCCTTTGGCAGACACCAGCATCGGTCCCACTGACCTGCAGGGAAGTGGACAAGAAATACTTTGTCTCTTCCAAAAATCTGGAGTTCCTGTTTAATCACCCACATGCGAACTTCTTGGTGGTACACAACAGCGTGCCAAAACATCACAATACAAGATGACGTCAGATGTAAAAAAGTTAGATATATTCAGTAGGAATGTATATTCTTCCACAACCCTGCTTTTACGCATAGTGAATTATGCTGCCTTGTTATCTAATCACAACTTTGATAACTATGAGAAGATTTCTCAGCTGCTTCAGTATCTACCAGAAATCAAGTGTCCCCTCTTGAAATCCTATGTGCAAGAAGGTTTCGCAGCAGTGTGAGCTAGCTTACAAATTTCATTGGATATGGCAGACACAGCGGACCACATCACTACGACAGCAATAGCGATGAGACGCTTATCCTGGCTTACGTCTGTAGCAGTCCCCAAGGAGCTTCAAACGAAAGTGGAAGACCTCCCCTTTGACAGAAACAAATTATTTATGGAAAAAACAGATGAGGTCCTCCATTCAGGAAAGGATTCCCGCTCAACACCTGCCTTTAGGCGCAGATGGTACTATCCCTATCAGAGGAGGTATGACTACCCCTTTCAGAAGCAACATCATCAACAGCGACCTATAGACCAGTTGCGCGCAAGACAACGCCCACAGCGCAGATGACTCCAACCACCTCATACAGCCAACCAGCAAAACTCAAAGCAGCAAGTTTGATGATTCTGTCAAGGGCATGCAGCAAGTCCTTCCAGTAAAGATGGAACAGCAGGTCACCTATCTCTTTCACCATTGACTACAACCTTTTCAAGCTCAATGGGTGGCTATTACTTTGGACCATTGGGTATTACAACTCATGGTATCAGGGCTCACAATCCCCTTTACAACCATACCACCGACAAATCCACCAACCCCATCCCTCTTCAGGGACCAATCTCACGAGACCCTGTTGAACGAAGAGGCCCAGCGTCTGCTGTCCATAGGAGCTATGTCGTTCCTCCCCAGTAGGGGAAGAGGGTTCTATTCACGGTATTTTCTCACAGAGAAAAAAAACAGAGGGTAGAGGCCAATCCTCGACCTCAGGAAGTTGAACAAGTACCTCTGCCGTCAAAGGTTCAAGATGGTGACTCTTTCCAAGATAATGCCATCATTGGACAAGGACGATTGGTTTGCAGCTCTCGCCTTCAAGCTGCGTATTTTCATATAATGATCCATCCAGCTCACAGACGTTTCCTCTGCTTCATCATTGGTGACAATCAATTTCAATATCGCATTCTACCGTTTGGCCTTGCATCCGCCCCCAGATTTTTTTAGACTCTGGCAGTTGTAGCAGTTCACCTGCAGTGCAGAGGCATGATTATATTTCCATACCTCAACAATTGCCTCATAAAAGGTCAATCGATGATCACAGTAAACAGACAAACCTTCCAATTGCTCAGACTCATAATCAATGAGCAAAAATCGACTATAGATCCCACGCAGATCCTAAATTTTATAGGAGCACGACTAGATTCCACCTCCACTCATGCATACTTACCTCAAGAGCATTTTCAGATTATACAGGAACTAAACAAGGTTGTCATCCATGCCCCTACAGTGACTGTGCTCACGTGCCTCCGCCTCATGGGTCATATGGCTGCCACCACCTTTGTGGTTCACCATGCGAGACTCCATTTATGCTGCCTGCAGCATTGGTTAGTGTCAGTATATACCCCAACAAAACACAGCACTCACAAGGTGATAAATCCAACCCCTCTAGTTCACAGATCACTAGGTTGGTGGTTGAACCCCAAAAATTTGCTAGCGGGGGTTATATTCCAATGTCAGCAGCCATCAAGCCAACTCACTACAGATGCCTCCCTTGTTGGATGGGGCGCACACATCAATGGCATGTGCAGGGGAGATGATCTTCAGCAGAGGCCGTTCTACATATCAGTCTCCTGGAACTAAAAGCCGTATTCATCACTTGCAAATATTTCTGGAAGCACATTACTGGTACAACCGTCCGGGTCCTGACAGACAATATAGCCACAATGTATTATATCAACCATCAAAGAGGAGCGTGTTCCCGATTGCTCTGTGCACAAGCAGTCCACCTATGGAATTGGTGCGTGCAGAACTACATCACCACGATAGTGTCTTACTTACCAGGTACAAGCAATGTCATGGCAGACGTACTCAGCAGACATTTCCCTCACAACCACAAGTGGGAAATCCATCCTGATGTCCTGAACCGCATTTTCCACGCTTGGGAATCACCTTAGATAGACCTTTTTGCTACCTATGACAACAAAAAATGTCACCTATACTATTCGAGAGGGGGCGTAGGCAAAGGGTCCCTTGGGGATGCACTGCTAGTCCGCTGGGATGGACCTCTGCTTTATGCATTTCCACCTACGGTGCTTATACCGAGGGTGAGACAAAAGATCAGAGACAATTCAGCTCGAGTTATTCTCCTAGCACCGGCATGGGCGAGACAACCTTGGTACCCATTCCTCCACAGGATGTCCCTACAACCACCACATCCTCTGCCCCTCCCCCCCCCCAGACCTTCTTTCTCAGATCCACACCTCCTTGTGGCATCCGAGACTGGAGACCCTCCATCTGACAGCGTGGCTCCTAGCTGGTTCGACATAGAGGAGCACCTTTGCTCAGATGCGGTGAAGGCAGTTCTTTTGCACAGTAGAAGGGAATCTACAAGGAAGACTTACCTGGCAAAATGGAATAGATTCGTGGGTTGGTGTAAGAACAGCAACATCGATCCATCCTCTTCACCAATACATATGATCCATCCTCTTCACCAATACATATGATTACGTACTATCTCTTGATCAAACAGGTCTCTCTATCTCTACCCTTAGAGTGCACTTATCCGCAGTTAGCGTCTTTCACGGACCCATTGATGAGCATTCGATCTTTGCCCATCCGCTGACTAAGAGATTGCTTAAGGAGGTAGCAAACCTCAAACCTCCCCGAAGTCCCCAACACCCCTCTTGGAGCTTGGGCTTGGTACTAGACACCTTGATGTACCTGCCTTTTGAGCCTTTAGTCATGACATGCTCACCATGAAGGTGGTATTTCTATTAGCAATTACGTCTGCCTGTAGGGTCAGTGAACTGGCAGCACTAATGGCAATGCCACCCTTCACGGTTTTCAACAGAGACTCGATTATATTGCACACTCATCCTGCATTCATCCCTAAAGTTTCTACACAATTTCATGTTAACAAACCTATTATTCTGTGGGTCTTTTATCCAAAACCGCATGCCTCCGTCCAAGAATCGCTACTCTACACCCTAGATGTATGTTGAGCTATAGCTTTTTACATCGACAGAACACAGACCTGGCGCAAAACAGATCACCTACTAGTATCCATAGCAGACCACACCAAGGGCAACCCGTTATCATCACAGCGTGTTTCGAAGGGCATAGTTTCTTGCATCACTATCTGCTACTTGATCCGCAACAAGCCCCTGCAGGTTTTACCTAGAGCACATTTCACCAGGCCAGTAGCAACACCCACTGCCTTTGTCCACAGAGTCTCATTGCCGGATATTTGCAGAGTGGCCACATGGTCCTCAAATTTGACATTCATGAACAATTATGCAATAGTTCAGCGGTGGGCAGCAGATTCCTTGGTGGCTTCAGCAGTACTTTCAGTCATTGACAAACCCTAACTCCGGAAACGTAACATGAGGTACTGCTACATAGTCACCATCAGTGGAGCACCCACGAGGACACTCAAAGAAGAAGAAGTTACTCGCCTTTGTGCAGTAATGATGGTTCTTCGAGATGGATCCCCGTGGGTGCTCCACATCCCGCCCTTCCTCCCCGTTCTGGAGTTGTTTTTCTCTCTTTCCAGATATCGAACGGTGAGAGGAACTGAGCAGGGAGCCACATGCGCATGACGATCAAAGGGCATGAATGGCAGAAGCTGCTGATCGCGCATGCACAACCCGGCTGAACACAGCTATTGGAAATCTCCGAGCTGCAGCGCCAGGATGAGCCCAACATCATCATTGGAGCATCCACAGGGACCCAACTTGAAGAATCATTGTTACTGCATGAAGATGAGTAACTTCTTGTTTCACCCTTTGTATTTTGCTTGCCTTCTTAGTCAATTTTTCCAAAATGGTTAGAGTCCCAAGTTTATATACAGGCCCCTAAATAACTTGCCAGAATTTCCAAAGTGTCAAACAACCAGCAGCTCCAACTCTGAACATGGGAATTTAATTTTAGGTACCCATTTTTGAAAGGTTGGCTTTAAATGATAAACTCTTTAGGGCAGGAACTGTGTTTTCCTGTGCATATGTGGACAGTGTCTACCATCTTGTGGATGTTACTTCAATACAGATAATAAATATTAATAATCCAATCTTTTTCACTGTTCTGAAAAGTTATTTTCGATTGAACCTCCTGGCAGCAGTTCTACCTACACTCATGAGAGATACATATTTGAAAATGTTTGATGCGGAGTGGACTAAAGCCAAGGAGATTTGAAAAAAGAGTTAGTGGAGCCATATTTGAACAAACTTTGCAAACAGTTTTCAAGCATGGCTCTCTCGGGGCTTAAGTGGGAAAAAAAAGAAAAGAGAAAGAATTTCAGTGCTGATTTGTTATTCTCCAAAGTGCTGTGTTCTGAGGAAGACTGTAAGGAGAAGAGAAAGTAAAAAGGGACTATCCATCATTACCAAGTATTTCTGGTAACTCAGCATTGTTGCTCAAAATATATTTGACTTGATGTCCCATTTTAAGGAGCGAGCAGCCCTTTGCAAATAATTGTTCCCCATATGGGTCGTTTCTCTAATAAATGAAGTATTTTAGCAGAGCCCTGCACTTTCAATTCAGCATGAGCAGCACCTTGGGGTGAAGCCATCATGACAAGAGCTGACAAGTGTAAATTATATATTGATTACCTGACAAGACAGAAAAAATACTTTATGATGAAAATCAAGAAATACCTAAATGTACAGTATGAGATCTGCTTTGATCTTAGATCCCAATAGTTGTGGAAAATATCAAGATCAATTCATATTCAGCCCTAATATGATTCAAATATGGTTGCAATCTGATATCAGTATTAACATTGAGGTAGGGCTTTTGTCCCCAAATAGGTGATTTTGTGTCATGAAAGACCTTCTCTCATCCATCAGAAAACATCTTCTGACCCATGTACATTTATGAGCAAAAATCCTTAAGCTAGATTTTTAGTTCTAATTGCTTACCACTCCTCATGCTCAGCAAGTTATTCTAATTTATCATGCTTGGTAGGATATTCCATGCCAATGTTGTTCTTGTCTTGGGAAGGAATAAGAATTCTGGATAGACTTACTTGAACACATCCATTCAAATGTTTGGTTTCCCTTGAGTTCTGCCCTAATGAGAATTGGAAATTGTAGATAATTGTAGACAGAGACAAAAATCATGAACCTAAACTGAACCCAAGATGAGGCAAGCAGAGGAAGGCTACAGTAACTGTACTTCTCAGGGTTTTAGAAATATCCTGGTCTTCCATGCATCCCTGAAACAAGATATTTTGAAACCAATGTTTTCCTGTGGTCTAATGAATTCTTCTTTGCTTATGCCATCCTTCTGATGTTTTAATGTAATGCTTGAGAGCTGAAAGCACATACATATTCCCCAGTTCTCATGATTGCACATTTCTTATTCACACACTTTTGCCACCTCCAACTTTAAATCATTCTTCTGAGCAGGGCTGGCCTTACCATGAGGCAAACTGAGGCGGCTGCCTCAGGTGCCAGACTGTGGGGAGGCGCCACTAGGACCCAGAGTGTAGAAAATTGTGTTTGCTGCTGGTGCATATATATTCTCTCTGAACAGAGATGGTGGAGTGCTTTGCTGGAGGAAGGAAGGCACATGAGACATAACAGGCAGGCAGAAGAAAAGGTGGCATGGGGGCATCATTTGAGCTCCCCGCCTCAGGTGCCAAAATGTTGTGGGCCGGCCCTGCTTCTGAGTCCAGCAGTGTCTCCATTATTCCTGTCAATTTAGTTCAATGGATACTATGGACAAAGCTCTTTAGCCCTTTGAATTCATCCCCCTCCCTGTTGTTTTTGTATTATGCAATAGATTCAAGGATTCCAAGGCCAGAGGGAATGCAGGTTGACTTCCTGTATAACACAGGCCATAGAACCTCTAAAATAATTTCTAGAGCAAATCTTTTTAGGAAAGCATCCAATTAATAATTCCTAGAAACTCAACTCTAGGCCCTGCTGAAATTTGAACTCAGAATCTCGCAGTTACTAGGCAGCAAGTAGGGTTGCCAGGTATCCGGTATTGACCCGAACAGTCTGGTATTTTTGCCTCCTGTCCAGTAAAAAAATTCAGAAAATACTGGACACCTAAAATGTCCAGTATTTTCTGAGGGGGTTTCCAATACCGGACACCTGTCAACTCTACGACACTCAGCAACCGGGCCCAGCCCATGCCCCTTCCCCCTCCCCCCTGCTTACCTGTTTCCGCAGGGGCTTGTTTTATGGCTAAAACAGAAAAACAAAATGGCTGCTGGCAAAAAAAGTTTCTTCTTAAAGGGGCCATGCTTAATAACTGCTGTTTTTGCTCAACAACTTTGGTCTCCCCCTTTTTTCTCAACAGAATTTTTTTCCCGGTGTTCTGTTTGGGATGGTGGAGGGGGGCAGTGTTTGGTATTTTTGATTAAACCATTTGGCAATCCTAGCAGCAAGTCTTACATTCTCACAGAGTATTTCCTGGAACCCAGGGCTTCAGCCTCTCAGGAAATGCCCAGGGCTTCAGCCTCTCAGGAGATGCTGGAGATAAGAGCTTCAGCCCCCTGGGAGGCACCAAGGTTCAGGGCTTTTGCCCTGGAGTGGAGGGCCAGGGCTTTCTTAAGTTTGAAAATATCTATCAGGCCTCAGATCCGGATGGTTCAGGTTGAATTTACGCCTGTTAGGTACATTTAGCCTACTGAGCCACACTCCCTCTTAAAGTTATAGGACCAACTCAGGCTCCTGAAAGGGGTTATCTTGGAGTCAAATCTGGGACCTCTCATACCCGAAGCATGACTCAAAGCTGTAGAATAGATCAACAAGCTGGCAATGTGGGAAACAAAGTGCAGGAAACCCACTAACCAGTGAAGCAACTAAAGTGTGGGTTGAAAGGTGGGAGGGAAGGGAGAGGGGTTTCAAAATAACACACACCAAGCTTCATAGCAGATGGTTCTGTCAGTTTGATACTCTTCAGCATACCCTTAAAATTTAAAGTACATATCCCAGAATAGACTTATTACCACTCTCATGGCATGACTGAGGGAAAAAGTAAAGTGTTCATTTTTCCCAAAAAGTCCAAATAATCCTGTTGTGGAATCATTTGAAAAAAAAGAGATCATGCTACATATTTTTTCATGTTCATAATTAAACTGTATTTATTAGGTCTGCTTAGCTTAATATAATACTACTGTTATTTTGTATTTATATAGCCCATGTCATCTGAGGATCTCAAAGCACTTTACAGACACTCTCCTATGATGACAAGATATTTGGGATCATTTCTTCTATGATAGCTAAAAAGGGAGTGTATTCATTAGGTAGAGCAAAGTTGCATGAATCCGTCCTGCTTGGTTCTAAATCTGGCTCTTGCCAGACTGCTCAACTCATCACATCACTTACCTTTCCTACAGAGGATAAAGATGCTTTACTTACCTCTTTCTTACCTAACAGAATATTTTTCTAACCTTGGCATATCATGTATCTTTCTGACCTTATATGGATTTTTGCCACATTGATGGGATGTGTTCGACATTTTGTGTTTGAATCTGAATTGTAAACTAGACTTCTGAATGGAAATATTATTCAGAACATGTCCAGGCTACAACTGTTACATGCACTATATGAACATTTTATATAACCACAAGTTTAGCAACAGAGATTAGACAGTGATGACCATGTCAAATGATGCACTGCTGCAAACAATGGTGGGCAACTGTGCTTCATTTGCTGTAATTCTCTAAAATAGCATGTTTGTCACGGTAGCCAGCCACAAGCAACAAATCTCTTGGAAACAGCTCCAAGCAGCAAAGAAAAGTCAAGAAGAGATGCTTTAGAAAGGTGTCTCTATATCCACAGAATAATGGAAGCCCAAAATGTCTGACAACATGGGAAGAAGAACGAGAAGAGCCTTCTTAGCATTCTTTGAAACAATTGCCTTTATGGAGCTTACACTCATAGATGAAATTATTATTTTGCTGCAGCATAGCATGAAGGAGATAGGTTCATATTAAATAGGAACCCTACAGATTTTTTTTCCATGAGTAAAATTTTTACCTGTAAGGTTTTGTTGCTTAGAAGACATTCTCTCCTTACTAGAATATAAAAAACCATATCATACCTTTAATCGATACATATACATTCCATTAATAACAATGAAAGTTAAATATATGACTCAGGAGCACCAGATGGCGGAAGGAATTACAAGCTGACTGCCATTCAGCAAATGTTATTGCTTCAGCCAGAGAGCCAACAGTTTTCCTTCTCAGGAGTTAAATACCAGATAGTGTCCTGAATTTAACATGTTTAATTATTTTCTTGCTAGAATACAAATATATGAAAATGAGAAGAAAAAGTAAAATCTAAAATAACAAAGATCAATTAATATCCTTCCCACATAAGACAGGTTCTCCAATGTTCATGTTCTTTAGCACCTTCATATTTCACTGTTTCCCAGCTCAACCCCAGGGTGCAATATTTTGCAAGTACTTCCAATCCTCCCTCAGTTACTTTTCTATATTGAGTACTGATTGTTATAAATATAAAGTTTATGAGGTAGGATTTCCCCAGCAGCCCCTGCAGTAACACATCAATCAAGCACTGATGTGAAAATTGTTAGGACTCTATATGGCACAATATTCCTTATGGTATAAACTGTTTACAAATTCCATTGTACTTTCCTGTAACAAAAGTATTATAGTGAAATGTTTCTTCCCAGTAGCTAGGATGCATACATGAGTTCTGTCGTCAGTGTGGTAATCCAAGGCTGCTGATGTGACACAGAAATGCCAGTAGAAAGAATGTGATAAGTTCTTATTTAAGCGAAATGTGGACAGCTACATTTCCAGCTTTACTGGCAGGCCAAAAATTCCTGCTTTCTAAATCTCTCATGCTGCTTTTTCTTCTGATCTGGAGAGCAGTCAGTTACTTGTCAGTTAAATGCATCATCTGTAAGTGTGTGCTTGTAATAGAGTGTGCTCACCTCTTGTAAGTGCCTTCTTGGCCAAGTGCATGCACCTGCACACTCTTTTTCAGATTGTCTCTGCTCTGTTAGATCAGTGCCCTAGGGCTCCCTCCCTAGAAACAATGCCTTTGCCTTCTTGGGGATTCCTGGCTACCGCTCTCCAGCTGGGCCATAATAGCTCAAATCCCACTCGGTGATGCATCAATGTCCAGGCCAGTCCCAGTCCCACTCCCCTACTCTGGGTCCCAGAGGGTCTGTGCCCCTTTATCTATGTTGCACAGCTTCTCTGATTCCCTGGGGCACTTCCCCACTGCTTTGTGCCATCTTCACTCTCACCTCAGGCTCTTGTCCTGTGACAAACAACTCAGGGTCCTTCTTGTTCTCCTTGGCTTTTGGCAGTGCTGCCCTGTCACTTAGCCACACGCCATCCACACTCCTTCAGCTCCAGCAAAAAAAGAGAATTCCCTTCGGCGCTGTAGCTCTTCTTGCACTAGGGCTACTGGGCCCTGATTGAATATATCCCACACAGCTTCTGTAGGCAGCATGGAAGACCTTCTCCTCCCTTTTTGGGGGGGAAGGGAGGAATTGGGAAGGAAAGTATCTGGGGGAATACACCATCACAATGCTGTCAAATAGTTTGACCAGTTTGGAAGAGAACAAAAAACTACGTCCACAACAACTTCTGAATCCTCTTTAAACAAGTACATAACACATGTATGCATGTAGTGCATTTAATTAGTGTAGCTTTAATGAAATAAGGAAATCAAAAATTTTTCACCTTCAGGTTTATGAAATTGTTTCTAGGATTGGGGGATTGCACTTAATTCAAGCACTTTTATTTTAATGTAATCCCAACACTTTATTTCTTTTGTAGTATTACAATAACTGGTCGATTTAGGTTTGATTTAAAATAAAATCAATGGGAAATATTTTCCAGACAGCATTAAACTGA
The DNA here is from genome assembly GCF_049634645.1 of Pelodiscus sinensis. Classification (NCBI taxonomy): domain Eukaryota; kingdom Metazoa; phylum Chordata; order Testudines; family Trionychidae; genus Pelodiscus; species Pelodiscus sinensis. The sequence continues at coordinate 22,309,301 of NC_134711.1, forward strand.
TGGAAAATATGACACCCTGAAAGTTCCATTAATAAAGGCTAATGGTTAGACTCCCTTAATGTGATGCTTCTTAAGAGCAGATAAAAATCAGTTTTTGATAAGTTTGTAGATTCATCACGTTGTCACTTTAGGGCCAGCCCTGTGGTCTGCAGGCAATCAGAACTCATAAGTCAATTATTACTCTATGTAAGGACATCACAATTGAGCTGTTACAACCAGCCACAAGTAGACCTGGTTAGAAATCTGGAAATGTATAAAATTTTGATGAAAAATTGAAAGAAAAATTCCATAGAATTCTCTCTCACACACACACACTTTCTTCAACCAAAAGATTTTCTCTCATTTTTGTGTGTGTGCATGGTTTCATCATCTGCCACATGAATTATAATACATCAAATATAAGTTTTTAACAAGTTATTTTTTTATTTTGGAAATCATTCTTAAAAACCCTTTCTTCATGAGGCAGCTATGGTGTAGTGAACTGTACATGGGGGAAAGATCTGGTTTCTAGTTTCAGATCTACTACTGAATGCTGTTTGGCAAGTCATTTAGCCTCTTTGTTCATTGGTCACTTCTGTAATAGAATGCTTTCCAGCCTTTGTAAAGTGCTTTGGGATAAATAATGAATTTATAAGTATAAAGTATTGCTTACTGTTGTCAAACTATTCTCTAAAATATAGTTACGGTGACTAACTTACAGTGAAATATCTCCTCCATGCTATACAATTTTGTTCCACATCCTTTGCTACTCCAATCTATGATATAAAAATGTCTTATATTTTGCATATAAAAATAGAATTAACTCCCCTTGAATCAGAGAGAATCAATATTAAATGGAGAGGCCAATTTAAGAGGCACATATTAAATCATTCCTGTACTGTGCATCTTTTCTGAAAGAATTACTTGTCATTACAAAGCATGTTTGTTGGTTATAGGAGCTGACAATATAACCAAAGCATTTTCAAATAGGATTATGAGACTATCAACACTCAGGTATCTGGATGAAAAGTGATTTTGATTGCCAAACTGAAAAGTCATTCCCAAAGGATTATGTTAATATGAAGTGTCAGTTTTACCACTAATGGAAGTTTTCAACATGCTCTAATATGTTTCACTCAAACAATTCACATTTTTTAAAAAGTTGCTTGAATGTTTTTTTGCCTAAAATAGCAGATCAGAAAATAGAATGTATTTATAAATGGTAATTCACAATATAATGAAGATAATTTAAATTTAATCACTGAAGCAATGAGTCAAAATAGTGTCTTTTTTTAATGTGGATATAACTCTAATGAGAACTGCTTGCATGAAACATTAGGTAAATGGATCCTACTGCATATGTTTGGAATGGACACTGGGGGTATGATTCTACTCTCATTATATTCACTGGAAAATCTCCCCTTGACTTTAAGAGGAAGCAGGGGTTGATGCTTGATGTAAAATATATTTGTGTGTTTGTTCTGCACTCAGCACAATGTGAATTAGGTGCTATGGCAATACAAATATAATTATTGTGAATTTATCATCATCATAGAAACAAGGAGTCTCAGTCATGGCTTCATTGTTCAAGGCACAATTCAAACACGGGGTGGTGGATGGTCCCTGCCTGCAGAGAGCTTACACTCTCAGTAGACAAGATAGACGTGGGCTAAGGAAAGAGGTAAACACACCAGCAGAGTCAACAACGTGTTGGCAGGAAACATCATGTTGCTGTCACAATTTTATTTTTGTGAACGGGAGAGGGTGTAATCAGGCAGGCATCATATAAATGGAAATGAAAGGGAAAAGAAGGGAAGGTGAGGTGGATAGGGCAGGGCAGAATAGGGGAAGGAGGGAAGATACATAATAAAGATAACCTGATGAGACTGTGAGGGAGAGGGAGGGATCCTAGTGTTCTATATGCCCAATTCTGGATCCAAGATGGTGCTAGTTTCTTTCCCACAGGATACAAATAATTCCCATAGGTGTCAATGCGAATTATGTTACCATGTTTCTATCAATGGGAGATTCACTTTTGACCTCAGTGAGGTCATGCAGGGGATGTTGACAGAACTGCAAAGCCCCTGGGCAAGATTGGGGCCAGTTCCACGCTCGGGGAAGGGGCAGAGCCTCAGGCAGCAAGGTCAGGGTGGGGACAGCCAGCCTTCAGTGCCACCTGGAGCATGACACACTGTTCCTCACCACCCCCGCTTCAATTTAAAGGACCAGAAGCAGCAATGGTGGCCAGAGACCTAGACCCTTTTGAATCACTGGGCTTCAAAGCAATTGCCACTTTTGCACCCCCTGTCGGCGGGCCTGGAGTCAGAATTCCACCTCTTATATTTTGATTTGTGGAGTAATTACGACTTGTTATACATATTTCAGCTGAAGAAGAGTTCTGTGCGAACTCAAAAGCGAACTTCAGTGTTGTCAATTCAAAACAACCAAAATGAACTTAATAGTCTATAGCTAATCCGCTTTTAAATGAAAAACCTAAAATATACTGAGAGATATTCAGCCCTGCCAGTTCTGTTTCTCGTCATTCTGGCAGCAAAGAGCAAATTTAAAATTGGCTTAGAATTTCCCTAATATAGGAAAATTCCCTAGTGAAGATATATAGCCAGACCCTTGACAGCCCCTCCACTCTGCCATTGTTCTTAGAATGGCCCTTTTGAGTGACTGCCAAACATCTCTTCTTCCCCAAACCCACAGCCGAGAATTTATGTAGCAACCTTCAGCACTGACTAAAAGCAGTACAAAATCCTAATCCTTCAGGAAGTAGGTATAAGACTCAACAACTTCTGCTCAAGGAGTTCCATTTAACTAGTAGCAGTAATAGGTTCCTCTGCAGAACATGGACCAACAAACAGAGTTAAACACCCCTCAGAAGAGTTAAACAAGACAGACTTAATCAGTGCAATATCCTTTCCCTGTTACAACTCCATCTACCAGGAAATAAGGAGGCATACACCATTGTAAAGGGACCAGGAGTTTCCACTTCAGTCTGACTGACTTCCTTTGTCCTAGACAGATGAACATCATCTCTCTCTTTCTCCTTTAACTTTCATTTTTCTCCTTCTCTCCCTTTTTAGCTCCTGTCAAAAAAGAAAAACAATCAAAGACAAATAAAAATAAGCTCTGCTTGAAGTTCATATATGGGCAGAGAACGACCAGTCAGTTGTTCCTTTCACTGTCTTTGTCTCAGGAATCTGATGCCAGACTGCCTGTAGTCAGCCCTTCCCCAGTTCTTGTTCTCTTATTGAGACCTGCTTCCCTGCAGAGCTGCTTTCACACAAAGGTCCATTAGAAGCATCAGAAATAAGAATTTGAACCTGACTAGCTCCATTCCAGCACCCAACATGTCCTCCATCTAGCAGGCTATGAGAGAAGCCACAGAGATGGCAGACAGAATCCTGCAACTCCTCATGAAATTCCGTAAGTTCTTCGTGGTTAGGTTAATTTCTATCAGAATTGCCCCTTGTCAGGTTGATCCTGGAATTTTCCACTTTTGATCTGGATCCCTTCACTGGTCAATACACAAAAGAAGAGATGAATTCAACTGTGCTGTTTTTCTTAGTTCTGCTAAGGGTACGTCTACACAGTAGCATGAACCTCAAAATAAGCTACACAATGTGAGCTATGCTAATTGTGTAGCTTATTTCAAAATAGCTTATTTCAAAATTTGGCGCTGTCTACACTGAGCTAATTTTGAAATAAATTGCTATTCCAGCATTTTCCTTAATCCTCATGTATGAGGTTTACAGGAAGCCAGAATAAGAAGCCCGTTATTTCAAATGTATTTAGAAATAACGGGCATGCTGTTAAGATGCACAAAACGCTATTTCAGGATAACAGACATTATCCCAAAATAGTGCCACTGTGTAGATGTACCCAAAAGGTGCCAGTCAGACCAGATACAGATCTCCAGGGTGGTGATGGCTTTGCCCCTGTACTACATACTTCCCCACTGGACAAAATAGCCCCTGGGCTCCTGCCACTGTATATGGCACAAAATACCCATTAGGAACTTTTCAGTGGAGCAAGAACTTCAGTATAGCAGACTTCCAACTGTTATTCCCTTCCAAACATGGTGACAGTTTCCATTCACTTTGGGTATGGGATTCCAACGCTTCTATACTCTTTCTGTTGATTCCCTGTGCTGGTTTGTTTATAACAGAGGAAGATTTTATCTGTGTTCTTACTAATATCAGCACAACTACCTTCCCTCTTGAGCCATCACTATAGTCATCCCATTCTCTCTGGCCCAAAGTTATTTGGGGGTACTATCATTCCTCTACCTCCATTTCTACGTGGCATATCTCAAATCAACAAGAATGCCTTCTCTTTTCCTCGTCTCCTCCCCCACCATGAAAAAAGCCTTCTTGCCTTCACATCTCTAAACATTGGAAGTTGTCCTAAGAATCTATGTCTATGTAATCATATTTATGCATCGCCATTCACTAGATCTCTAATTCTTCTTGGGTCTCTGACTCCAAGCTTTCCCCCTTTCTTTTTCACTGCAGAAAGCAGTTTCTTCACATGGACTATTTAGTCTTTGCTTCTGCTTCAGAGACCCTTATGAGCATAGTACCTCCTACATCAGGGAAATCATCGTGCTCCGCAATCTGCTCAGCATCAAGCAGATCTGAAGAAAGTATACTCTCCCTAGTGTTCTCTATCTTGCCTTTGGGTGCAGGGTAGCTTTTCCAGAGTGGTCTTCTTGTCAATGGCATCTTTTCCTGTCCCCCACAGCCCTGAGAGACTCATACTTGCATGTTCCCAAACCTGTTTTCACCTGCCTGGTAGACTGGCCCCATGCATAAGTTCCTTTCCCTCTTCTCTGCTGCCCCAGTGAATAGTTTCATAAGATTTCTGATTTGCTCTCAGATGCTTTTGCCTATATGTAATCTCTGCAGTCTTTGCAGACACAGAAGTAGATTAATTCTTGTTTTAAAATTACTTCTACTTCTGAATCTTTGGATTCACATTCAGCAAGGCTTATTATGTTTTCCCTTGAGCAGCTAAAAGATTCCATCTTTAACTGTTGCCCCCTTGAAGTTTTGACTGGAAGGATACAGCCTACAGTTATGTTTCCCTTCCTCTAGATAGAACTGTTTAAATTTCTGTCGTAGATCTAAGAATAAAATCCCTTCGTGGGCATTTAGGCAGTACCAATTTGCTTAACTCTTACTGTTTAGGCAGTAAGGTAGAACTTCAAGGCAGTTGGAGTGTGTGGTTCAGAATGGATCTTGCTCCTCCACTTTTCTATTGAGACATTCATCTAGACCAGTGGTCCCCAACGTGGTGTCTGCAGGTGCCATGGTCCCCGCCAGGGCATTTATGTGCGCCCACCGAATGATCTGGGCCATCCCTGCCCCAGGCGCGTGGCGCATGAGCAGTCCCTACCCTGGGCGCGCAGCACATGTGTGGTGCTGGCCCCGGGCACATGGCACATGGGCAACCCCTGCCCTGGTGCCGGCCCCAGGCACGCAACGCATCGGCAGCCTCTGCCCCGGGTGCACGGCACATGCACGGCGGCACCCCCGGCACGCAGCGCGTGTGCAGCCCCGCCCCCGGGTGCTCGGCAGCCCCAAAAGGTTGGGGACCGCTGACCTTGACATCTGGTTGCAACTGAGGCTAGAAAAGCCAGTTGTTCAGGAATGGGAAATTCTCAAGCTATTTCCTTACCCAGAAGAAAGCAGATCTCAAAGCATTCTTGGAAATATCAATGTTTATAAATAAATAAATAAATAAATAAGTAAATAAATAAATAAAAATTAGTATCTTTATTAGCAACCATCAAAGAGACCAATGAATGTGAGTTTCCCCTGGAGACAAGAGAATGCAACAGGTGATTTTTAGGATATATATTAATATTGTGCATTTGAAATAATGTGCATTAATAGTGATCAAACATACCAAAGCCTTGCCATTGAAAGAGAGTGAATATTGATTATGTACTTTAGATGGTGTTATTCTTAGTTGGAGCTTGCCATAAAGAAAATGTACGTCATGGCTGCTCTGTGCTCTTCTTCTGAATTTCCAGACATTTGTGGAAATCTCTCTTCACATTATGGTGGTTAGAAATAAGACTTTACAGCAGATTAGCAACATCAGATTCTGCATTTGTGAACAAATGGATCACAAAATTCTAGGATTTTCTGGTGATCGCAAAAGTGACAGACTGTAAGGTGGTTTCATTTAGCCTGTTATTAAAATATTGGGTCCCATTTTGGAATCTGCCAAAGGGCAGGAGGGGAGGGGAGATCAAACAAACCCAAGAGAATGGCCAACTTTTCCTACAATGTTTTCATTTATTTAGCCTGAACGCTCTTATTGTTTGGAAGATGAAGACACCAGGATGTCTTTTAAGTAATTGCTTAAAGCATATTTCACAGCTTGTTAGTGCTCAAAATCATCAAGGGTCTCTGAATAGTTTGGTGAGATTTACCATTTCTAGCAATTTGGTTTCAATAAAATTAGGGCGGTCGAGCTACTTTTAAAAAAATTATCACAATTATACTTGCTGTTAAACAATAATAGAAAACTATTTATTTAAATGTTTTAAAGTTTTCTACATTTTTAAATATTGTATTTCAATTGCCACAGAATATGAAGCCTAGAGTGCTCACTTTTTACTTATTTTTGTTACAAATATTTGCACAGTAAAAAAGAAAAGAAATAATATTTATTAATTCCCCTAATACAGGTGCTGGAGTGCTATCTATCATTAAAGTTGAATTTACAAATATAAAATTATGTACAAAAATAATTGCATTACAGATAAAGCAATGTGAAACTTTAGAACCAAAGCTCTGCTTTACACTAGGGGTCTAAATAATAATAATAAGCAGAGCATCCACACTATCAAATCCGTTATTTTGAAATAACAGACTGGTCATTTTGAAATAATAACTATGAGGATTTCTATGAGGAATAACACTTATTTTGAAATAGCAGTAGCATGGACACTCCACTACTGCTATTTCAAAATAACTACTGGCCAGAGTCATTCAAAGTAATTACTCCCCAGAGCTTCCTGGTGCTCTAAGTTGAGGCAGTGCATCCACATTAAGGGAGCCTGCTTTAGACTAATTTCAAAGGTTTTTCTGTAGTGTTCAACATGCTATTTCAAAATAGTTATTTTGGGAGTTACTATTTTGAAATAAGTTATTTTGAAATAATTTCCTAGTGTAGACATGCCTCAGAGTCCATTCAGTTCTACTTCTTGTTCAGCCAATTGGTCAGACAAACAAATTTGTTTACATTTATGGGAAACATTGCTACCCACTTCTAAATTACAGTGTCACCTAAAAGTGAGAACAGACATTTTGTAGGTGGCATTGCCAGATATGCATTAGGCCACCATTCCAGAGGCCATGTTGATAATTTTAAGAACATTTTCATTGCCGATTTGACAAAATGCAAAGAAGGTACGAATGTGAAATTTTTAAAGATAGCTACAATACTCAACCCAAAGTTTAAGGATCTGAATTGCCTTCTAAAAGTTGAGAGGAACAAAGCGTGGAGCATACTTGCAGACATCTTAAAAGTGCAACTCTCTGATGCAGAAATTCAGAACCTGAACCACCAAAAAGGAAAATCCACATTCTGATGGTGGCATCTGACGCAGATAATAAAAATGAACATGCATCAGTCCACACTGCTTTGGATCATTATATTCTAGAACTTATCATCAGTCTGGACACATGTCCTCTGCAGTGGTGGTTGAAGTGAAAAGAGACATGAATCTTTAGCATATCTAGCGATGCTGGCTATAGTAGTGTCATACAAATGCCTATTCTTCCTCTCAGATGACATTTTGAACAAAAAGTGGGCACAATAATCTCCTGTAAAAGTAAAGGGCTATATAAGAAGTAGGACAGAGTAGACTTTCTAGCCTCTAAAGTTTTACTTAGTTTTATTTTTGAGTGCACTTTTGTTACATAATTCTACATTTCTAAGTTCAGCTTTCATAATAAAGAGATTGCACTGCAGCGCTTCTATTAGATGAATTGAAAAATACTAGTACTTTTGTTTTTTTACAGTGCAAATATTTGTAATAAAAAATAAAGTGAGCACTGTACGCTTTGTATTCTGTGTAGTAATTGAAATAAAAAATATTTTAAAATTTAAAAAAAATCCAAAAATATGTAAAGGGTTTTTCTAGTATTGTTTAATAGCGAGATTAATCACAATTGTTTTTTCAATGTGTTGCAGCCATGAAGAAGGCTAATCCAATCCTAGAATACATCAGGCAAGGTATTTCCTGTGGAGACAGGGAAGTGTTAGTACCACACTGGTGAGACCCGACCTGGAATTTTGCGTGCAAATCTGGTCTCTCCTGTTTAAGAAAGATTAATTCAAACTGGAAGAGGTGCAGAGAAAGGCTACTATGATTCGAAGAATGGAAAACATACTTTGTAAGAAGAAACTCTTGCAACAGGTCCAATAAAACATTATATATCACCCATATTCAATCTCTAATATGCTGGGACCAGCATGTCTAGCACATCGCAAACAAAAAGGAAGTGAGGACATTCACTTGGGAAGGTTCAAGACCCTCCTCTGAAGCAAACTGCATAGGAAATAGAGCCTGCAGTTTCTACATCCTGGCTAAGTACTCTAACCACTGCAGTACATGATTGGCAATGGCAGCATCACTTCCTCCTCTAGTTTACTTAGGATAGGGTCCTATAGACATTCTCAAAGGCAGCCTCAGAGCATGCCTACCATCTCAAGTTCCAAAGGTGAAATAGGTGAGCAAACACCTAATTTGTGAATCTCACTAATGCTTAGGTGTGAGCTAGGCACTGAAGATCTAGATTTACATCACTGTGCACATGCCTGCTGGCAGAAACTTAGGCACCCAAAAACTTTAAGCACCTACCTACAGGAATAGATGACAGCTGGAGAAGGGAACTGTGAAGGCTTGTGGCATCTAAATGTTGAAGGCAGTTTGGGACCAATGTTCCTCTTGTAGCTCTAACACAAGGGGCATGTCTACACTAGGAAATTATTTTGCAATAACTTATTTCAAAATAACATGTCCACACTAGAGGGAAGCCTTGAAATTAGTCCGAGGCAGGCTCCCTTAATGTGGACGTGCTACCTCGACTTGGAGCCCCAGGAAGCACTGGGGACTAATTACTTTGAATGACTCTGGACAGTAGTTATTTTGAAATAGCAGCAGTGGAGCATCCATTCTACCATCCATGCTACCGCTATTTCAAAATAACTATTTGGAAATAAGCGTTATTCCTCATGGGAAGCTGGAGTTATTATTTCAAAATAACCAGCCCGTTATTTCAAAATAAAGGGCGTGGTAGTATAGATGCTCTGCTTGTTAACTGAAAATAAGGAGAATTATTTCAAAATAACTACTTAGTGTAGACAAGGGCTAAGTGACTTTGGAGCATGAATCACATTGAAAGTCAATGAGAATGGTGGTCCTAGGTCACGTAGGTATTATTGAAAATACCAATACCAATATACAGTATAAAATTCACATATAAAGTGACAATATTAAATAGCTAGCTTTTTAAACTGAAGGCATGCACTTCCTTAAAAAATCTTACTCTTTGTTTTAGTAATAACCATTGCATGAATTAAACAGCTCCCAGAGTAATCTTTCTTGCATCAATATACATATTTATTTGGTGTTTCACTCAGCTGTGCCTTGATCTCTCAAAGCATTCAGCAGAGGCTAGTTAATACTCTGCCACCCATCATGTGGAAATGCTTTCTAAATTAGTATTGATAATATTGATCAGCAACTTTCAAGTGAACATCATCATGCTGTATTTTCCCAGGAGAGATTTTTAATTATCCACAATAGACTGGAGCTGCTCCAAGAAAGCCAGTTCATCCTTTGTGTGAGTTCTCAGATATTTCCATGCTGAGATGCTTTTAACTCAGGAAAGTAACATATGCGTCTCCATTTAATGGTTTTCCTACAGCTACTCATATTGTTAGAAAGCACTTCACTTATACCATCAATACAAATCATGCTTTTGTAGAAAAGGTAGATTGAATGTAAAAGAGCTTGATTTACCAGTTGTTGTTGGCTAGTGAATGTGAACTGGTTGCAATTCACTTGTAGTTCTCAGCAGAGATTGTAAAGAACAAGTTCACAGTTTAAAAAAACAAAAGCTGTAAATGCGACTTCAGCTTTCTGTTTGCCTCAGGTTCACTTATTGTTGGTTGTTATACACATGCCTTTTACAAACACCTGCTTCCATTGGTGATAATAAGGGATTTGCAGTAAACTTCACTGAAATCGAGGCTAAGTCCTTTAACTTCAACCATTTAACTTTCTCTTTTGCTGTTGCTGATGAATAAACATAGCCATTTCCACTAGCATCTACAGTGTCAATTACATTAACATCCACGTAAGGCGATTGCCACTTCCATTTAAGGGATACTACCTATTTACAGTTACAATTTACAAAGAAATGAACTGGATGGTATATAAATATTTATACCTAGCTGAACTATATTGGTCTGCTAAAAAGGAGGAGGAAACATAACTAAGCTAAAGTAGCAATTGCACTTTAACCATTCAGATCATGACAGGAAAAAGTGGCGCTACATCTTTAAATGTCTGGAGAAACGTATTTCATCTTTAATTCCCCATTTTCCCATTCAGAGCAAGTGCCGCCCAGGACTGGTTTTCGAGTGGATTCCTCTGGCAAGTATTCTTCAGCCTTCATTGTTTTGTAAAATAATTGTCCTCCATTTTATGTTAAAGTAACATTATTTTAATCATTACTCTAGGTATTAGCCAGTCATGAGTGTCCAGTCACCATTCTAGATAGTACAGCTTTTTTAATTTTGGTATTTAACTAGACAGGGATAAAGAATGATAAGCACTAAAAATCTTCTTAATGTGGAGTGTTATTTGGAGCAGAGTGAAGTTTTCCTTTTTCTTCATCCAGCTTGTCTGTTCATGTAACAATCTTTTATATGCTTTTTGGTGGCATTAATGTTCATTCACATAATGCTAATTTACCATAAAAATATTCCAATATCTGATGCCAGAAGGAATCTCCCTATGCCTTCTAATGAAACTGAGGTTCACAAGCTAACAAATAGAAAGGGTGGGTTATGCAGACCACAAATTTCATCCATCCACAACTGTCTGTTAACATTTTTTGTAAATAAGAACTTTGTCGATGTTTGAATTGCCTTCATTCTTTTGAAATGTATATCATTTCCTAAAATTTCATATTGTTAAATAAACAACTGCAACAAGTGCGGTGGGTACAGTGAATGTTGATTTGCCATTTCCATTAAAGCCCTCTCTAAGGCCCATATCCTACGAATATTTATGTACATAAATTCCTTTTCTTGTGTGCCTAAAGATTTGCAGGAACAGCTTTATGTTGTTTTTTGCATTCCCTCTAAGGCTTACAGGTTGGCTACAAAATTCCCTCTGGAGAAAAACTTTCAGCATTAGGATACAGATCTAATTATCAATCTTATTTATTTTCTATTGTGCAGCCTTCATTTACTTCCTTTGCATATATAAAAACAGAATTATGTAAATTGAAAATACCACTAATAATGGAAATTAGCAGTTTCATAATTGCTCTAAAAACTTTTCATACTTTTCAAGAGCATTTGAAACTCTAATATGAATATATTTATATATTTTGTTCTCACATGGACCACAGTTCATAGTAGTAGTTTTCAAATTCCTGATTTATCTCCTGGTTCTTGGTTTCTTCCTTTCTCTCTCTCTCTCTCTCCTAGTATTCACCTGGAGTGAAAAGGTCCAAACAAATATTTATTTTTAGCAGGAAAAGTGAATAAGCACAGCAAGACTGCCAGTTTTTTCTAATGAAGTTCTTTGTTCTTGTTTTAATTAAAATGTAGAAGAGATTGAAGAAGAAATATATAATTCCAGCATCATCCCATGTGCCAAATTAATTCATACAAAATATCACTCTTTGCATTTGTGAGGTTTGAAATCATTCATGAATAGAATCAATCATTTTCAGTGACACATCTTCTCTTCTAGTTTTATGCCTTCAAAAAAAATCTCTGTGTCCATTTATCAATGTGAAATGCATCCAGGGACTTGGATGAATAGAGTACAAGAATCAAATTGAGAGATGATAGCCTTTTCATATTCAAATCATGTCTGAGATATCACTGTTGTTCATTAATAATACACCAAAGAGTAATTTTTATATAATAAACCACATTTCCTCTTCATCAGGATTCAGCAGTTGGAATTCCTCATTGCTCTGTAGTACCCTTAGGGTATGTTTACACTACAGAGAAGAGCGAAGCTGCCTCTGTCGATCTTCCAGGGTTTGAATTAGCTGGTCTAGTAAAGACATGCTAATTCGAACTGAGAAGGCCACTCCGGTCAGTGCTGGTAGTCATGCTTCCACAAGGAGAAAGGGAAGTCAACCTTCGACTTCCTGTATTGTGGACAGCACCAAAAGTCAAGTTAAGGTACTTCGACTTCAGCTACACAATTAAAGTAGCTGAAATTGTGTATCTTAATTCGACCTTATCCCGTAGTGTAGACATACCCTTAGGCTACGTCTACACTGCAGGCCTTTTGTGCAAGAACTCTTTTGTGCAAGAATTCTTGCGCAAAAAGTCTTGCGCAAGAGCGCATCCATACTGCCATGTACTTTTGAGCAAAAGATGTGCTTTTGCACAAGAGCATCCATGGCAGTGTGGATGCTCACTTGCACAAGAAAGCTCTGATGGCCATTTTAGCCATAAGTGTTTCATGCACAAGAAACCCCTGTTGCTCATCCACACTGCCTTCTTGAGCAAGAGCTCTTGTGTAAGAGGGCTTATTCCTCGTGGGGAGAGGAATAACTCTTGCACAAGAAGCCCTCTGTTCTGACACCTTACTGTAAATTTACTTGCACAAGAATGCACATGCAGTGCAGATGCTCCGCAAGTTTTTGCACAAGATCAGCCATTCTTGTGCAAAAAGCCTACAGTATAGACATAGCCTTCCTGTATTGTGATCAGATCATCCTCTGTACGTTGGAGTTCACAGTGCAATGTGGATCCCAGATTGTTTTATAAGACCGCACTTCAATTAGTATTGTCTCTTCTTGGCCAAACACTTTATTAGAAAAATCTCACTTTGAAGAAAAAAGGAATGAGAGGACTGCAATTAATCTTCATGAATTTTAGTGCAATCAACTGTAAGCTTCCTAGTGCATGCGGTGGGGAGGGGCGGTTGTGTAAGACACATTCTGATTCCCTGTGCAGGCTACCTCTATTATGGTTCATGCGCAAGAGAATAGCAGCTAGTATTGAACTGCTACTCCCCATCTAAAAAAGCTGGTTTGGAGGAGAAAGTAAGCCACAGATCCAGTGGAACAAATAAGAAGAAGAGCCCAAATTGTTATTCTACCACAACTCAGTCCCTGCTTTGCTCCGAGAGCTTCAGTACTATCCATTTCCCATTTCTTGAGTTGGAATGGAAGGTGCCAATCTAACCCATTGAGAGAAAAGATGTTCTATAGTTATCATAAGGATACAGTATGTCTTAAGGCATGAGTGTTTTCTTCTCAGTAATGCTATTTTTTCTTTGTGAATTTGAGCTACTGAGAAATTTCACTGTCTCCAGTAGGAAAAATGGCAAAATTTGGTAACACCTGACAGAGAAAAAAATACTCAAGGCCTTGAATTTATAGGGCCAAACACCAAGGATATACCAAAATACCTTTTGGACATCCACTTCATGTTCTATCTCTTCTTACCCCTTTGTTTACTCTTAGAAGCTTTGTACTACTTGATGGGAAAATAAGCTGTCTTGTAGTGTTCTACTGGATATAGCTGAATCCTTCTTTTAAGCAAATTTCTCAGTGCTTCAGGAACTACACTAATGGCAAAATATAGTAGCTAATGGCTAATGTAGATTGCCAAGGTACATTTGTTTTGCCAGGGTTAATTGGCATACAAAACCATTAATTAGTCAAAGAGCTTCCAAAATGACAGTAGAGTACTATGAGAGGCTGCAAGATCCTGGCCTTGACCTAACGGTCTGGACCTTACCTAGTTAAATCTATGCAGTCAGAGAGAAGATTTTAGGAAAGAAAAATGTCAGCAGTTCTTGTACTGATGCTCATTACAGTATCTGACTTACTGTAATTACTTATCCTTTGTCGAACAGCTTCAGTGGGGAAGATTGACAGAGTACTACATTAGACTATCCCATACTTCAGTGCTTCGACCACTTTTTTGAGAGCTTACAGATTCCATGCTAAAGTCCTCATCACCATCAGGGAAATTAAACCTGGGGCTCTCACATCCCAGGAGTATGGTCTAACCACTTGCTAATATTTATAAGATGTGTGAGCACCATTATTTCCTATCCTCTTGATAAAATCGCATAGGCATCTAAATCCATAAGAGGGTTTACCACTGAGACTCACTTCCCTATAGCCTGGACATAGAAACCTATATAGGTGAAAGGTGTATTATGCTTAGCATTTGCCCTTCTTGTCAAGATCTCTCATTGACCGTCTTAGGTGGCTTCCTGCTTTGTATCCTGGCTTTTGTGAATTGCAGATTAAAGTACCTATTTCTCCCCACTCATTGTACCAGGAGCCTAGGTGCCTAACGTAGGCTTTGTGGACTGCAGTCATTTTCTAGCCCCTAAACATTAGACATTATGATGCTGAGCATCACTCCTAACTTTTTGGCATTCAGCACTCAGATTCACAGACCACTTCCCCAGCGTTTTCATTGCTCTTTACTTGCATTGCTCTTTCATTCTGTTGACTCTTCCAGTTTCTGTTGCTAGTGGGGAACGTAGCTTTTCAAAATTAAAATTGATAAAGACATACCTTTGTTTGTCCATGCTGAAAAAGAGAATTATTGGGCTGGACACCATCTCACTAGAGCACGAAATAGCTTCTAAACTTTGCCTCAGACAAATTATTGCCCAATTTGTGAAAGCAAAAGCATGAAAAGCAAAGTTCTAAATGTTTACACAAATCAATGGCCTAGTTCAAAAGGGTTACAACTCAAAAACAGACTTAATTGAGTATCAAAAAATAAAGCTTTTCAAAGCTTCCCAAAAATCAGTTCCTTTGGAAGGAAAAGACAGTTGCAACTTGAAATGCAACTCTTTATAGAACTGACCAGAAACACTGTGTATAACTCCACATGGTTAAAACTTTATAAAGTGTCAGCCACCCTATACAGTATAATTGTGTTAGGATTAATTAAAAGTAGTAAAAAGCAATACAAATATTTAATTTAATATTTATATTGTTCATTTCAAATGGCAAATAAATAAAGGTAAAATTTCATTCTAGAATTCTCATTTTTCTCTATATTGAATGGGGGGTGCAAAAGTCATAGTTCACTAAGATGCCAAAAACCCTTGGGCCTGCCCTTTTGAGGGAGCAATACTGAATTGGAGAAATTATGAACTTTTTGGTGAAATAAAAATACCATAGAGCCAAACTAATCATTTAAAAAAATCATTTTTTATTTTGTAGTTTTAATTTTATTGTGGATGGTTATCTTGAAAAACACTATCCCGAATTATGGAGAATAGTGAACTCTGTAAAAGAAACCACCCTAATTATTCCCTGTCCTATATTAGGAAAGCATCCAGAAGTAAGCTTAAATGTATTGAGTAAAATGTTAGTCTGCTGTTATTAAAAGCTCATCTTTATTAAAAATGAATCCTGTGGCATCTTAAAGACCAACAAATTTATTTCAACATAAGCTTTCATGGGCTAGAACCCACTTTATCAGATGGGTTCCACCATTCCAGCCCATAGAAGCTTATGCCCAAATAATTTTTTTAGTTTTTTTAGGTACCACAGGACTCCTCATTGTTTTTGTTGAAATAGACTATCACAGCTACCCCTCTGAATCTCATCTTTATTAAGCATCCAGTTCTTGTCAATCTCTTAAATGCTCACTGCTTCGCTGTATTTCCTTTAAAAATTCATTTCCTCTCTCTTTTTGTAGTGAGTGCAAAAAAGTCCAAAATTTTGAATATTGCTTTTTATACAGTAGTAACTTTTAAATTAACTAAATAAATTTTCCAGAAATTTCATTTTAAAAAGGCATTGTGTTCCTGAGCTGAAAATTTGTATGATGAGTTTCAGCACAGAATATATATTTTTACAGTTGAGTTACAGTGATCTGAAAAGCAGGAATTTTAATTATTTATAAAGCTCCTGAAATGTTAATTGTGCAGAAACTTGTTCAAGTTAGTGTTGTGTTATCCATTCATTTCAAACCCTTCATTTTAGAAGCTTCAAATGCCAACTATGACCAACACTACAAAGTAAATACCATCACTGATGATGGAGCATCAAAATGCAAAGGCAGTCATAGGAAGGCAGTACATTATGTCGTGTATCTTGGGCAGAATTTGCCTTGTACTACTCACCTGTGAGCACTTTCTAGTTTGGCTTGGGTATCCTTTACTGAACAACATCGTCTTTAATGATATCTTCATATTCAAGTATCTGTGTCTGTTTGTGTACAATTCACTCTTTTCAATACAGTTTCCACCATCTCTAACAGGACCATCATTAATCATTTCAAATGAACTAACCACTGGGAAAAATGAAAATACATGACTCAATAAGATATCCTTTTAAACCAGGTCCAGATTACAAGGAGCTTGATGTTCACCTTCGGAGGATGGAGTCTGGATTTGGCTTCAGAATCCTTGGAGGAGATGAACCTGGACAGCCTGTAAGTTCTTTTTTCATGACTTTCTATTTAATATTTTCAGGATCTTTGTAAAAGTCAGAAAAATATCACTTCATACAATTGGCATAAAGGAATAGAATTCTAGAACTTCAAGTAGAAACACTTTTTCTAGTTCATCCATTGAAAAAGAAAAGCCTTTCAAAATTGTCAGCAGCTGCTCTTAAAATATGTCATTGTGAATCACTTTGAATTAAGTTAGGAAAAGTGCACTCTCCAACCTTTTTTGGAGAACTGGCTGCTATTTAGCCTCTTTTAATTATTGACCTAAGGAGAACAATTGGTTTCCCTGAAAGATCAAGTACTAAATTTAACCAGCATATTTGTATGAGTATGTATGAATGAATATAGTACTGTGCTGCATAATAAGAAGTCAATGTAGACATATCCCATACACAAATAGAATGTGTTGAGTTAGAGATTACTACTAATGACTTTATTAATCTTTGAGAACACATGCACTATGGATGGCATCTGGCAACAATGAATCAGCCAATGGGAGTTCTACCATTGACTGACTGGAGTCATGACATCACTCATTTAAATAGTGATTTGGGGACTTCAGTAACTCAGCCAGAGCCTATGGATCTATTACAGGACAGATAGATGGACAAACATTGTGGAGTATATTAAAATACATAGTATTGCTGCCTACATGATAAATAGTCTTTACCTCATTCTTTCAACCACTTCACTTACACCCTGTGCACTAATGCACTTGCACCTGGATTTTTTGTCTAAATTACAAATTTCTGAGCAGCTTCAAATAAATGCCTTTTATAAACAAAAATAAAAAATATAAACCTTCTAATTGTTTCTATCGTAATATGGAATTTCTCCCAAAAGACCCAAGCCTAAGACCCAAGCCATTTCATTCTGCACCAGGGACAAATTTAGAACCAATAACTTGTGATGTATCAAGCATGGAAATGAGAGATTTATACCACTAGGAAGGGGCCATCCCACCTTTCCAAAGAAGCATCCAGCATGTGCTCCCAGCCTTGTAAGGCCTCAAAACCTTAAATAATGACTTAAATATGGGCCTCATTTGGCTTTACAGATGGAGGAATCATAGGACTGGAAGGGACCTCAAGAGGTCTTCTAAGCCAGTCCCCTACACTCAATACATAAAATTATAAAAATTGTCCAAATCATTTTATTATCCTTTTTTGTAAAATATATGAGGTATAGTCACTACATGATCATGCGGTGAGACATATGATTTGTTTATAATGGCACTTATTTGGCGTGACCTTCATGTCTCACTCATGGTTTTGCCACTTCAATCTATTATAGACATCCCAAACCTGTATCAACAAAACTATATAATATACCCTACTATTTATTTGATGTTTGTTTGTAAAAGTTAAATAGTTTGATAGATTTACATTTTGTATATTCAAAACAGCAAAAAATTAACACTTACCACATGGTGATATCTGAGAAATCAAAATTATTTACTATATTTCAAATAAGAATTAAGAGTATTATCACAGTTTGTTCGAACTAAGGGGGATTTAAAAATGGCAGCCGGACGGGAACATGCAAATAAAGCCCGGGATATTTAAATCCCGGGCTTCATTTGCAACTCCGGTTGCCTGATTTGCCTACCTAGCTCGAATTAACGAGCTAGTGTAGACATACCCTCAGAGACTTAAGGACACCCAGAGCACAGGGTTGTGTCCATGACCATTTTGGCTAAAAGCCATATCCACCAGGAATGTAGCTAATTCATTAACACTGGTCCTACAATTGACTTTAGATGTTTTATATACCCCGAATTCTGTAATTTCCACTCCAATTTATCCGATGAAGTGGATTTTACCCACAAAAGCTCATGACCTAATACATTTGTTAGTCTCTAAGCCCCAGCCTACACTAAGATATTATTTCAAAATAGCCCCTCTTAGGTCAAAATTATAAGCAGAGCATCTGCACTACCAAGCCCATTATTTCGAAATAACGGGACACTTACTTAGAAATCTGTACTCCTGCTTTCCTCAGGAAATAATGCTAATTTCAAAACAGTTATTTCAAAATCACATTACAGTGGATGCTTCAGTGCTGCTATCGGTTGTAGCTCCCTGGTCCAACACCCTTGGGACTTAACTGGTCCCGGATGAGGAATTTTTCTGTTGCAGGGAGGTCATTTGTGGACCCCTGCCACTGATCTTCCTGGCCCTGCTGCTGGCCTCCCAACCAGTTCCCCACTTCCTGCTGGCCCTGCTGCCCTGCCGACCCACAGGGCAGCCATCGCTGCTGTGGTACCTCTGGGCAACCCAGCACTGGGGCTCAAGGCAGCAGTGTGCACTGTACACTGGGGCTCTGGACCACTGCACATGCTAGGGCTCCCTGGGCAGTGCTGTGCACCAGGGCTTCCTGAGGAGCCACACACACAGCCCCTTAGTGGCAAAGCAAGGTTAGCTGTTAGTTCATTTTCAGTCCACAAGGCCACAACACTGACTCACAAATACCATTAATCCAATAGGTCAACATTGGTGGGATTTTTTAAAGTAAATTGTATTGCCAACAAGAAATAGCTGAAATTAATGGTTTTGCTGCAATCTATCCTTTTTCTCAGATCATTTTGTCAACTGGCCCCCTCAGACATTCCAGTGAGTCTCATTCTGAAAAGATGATGCAAATGTCACTAAATGCCCGATATTTTTCAGTTTTCTGTTTATAGCATTTATAACTACAGGTTGGACCTCCTTTGTCTGGCACCCTCAGGACCTAATTGGCCCTGAACAAGGGAATTTGCCAGACAAGTAGAGGTCCTTCCCAATGTGATCCGTCTAGCCTTGCTGCCCCCGGCTAGACTCCAGTCCCGCCCTGCTTCTGCCGGCACAGCTATGACCCCCCAGGCTGAAGCTCCATGGCTGCCACCAGAGCTGGATCTCTGCAGCTACCACTGTCTGCCCCCAAGCTCTGTGACCGGATTCAGAGCTTCACAGCTACTGCTGCTGGTCCCCGAGCTCCACGACCAGAGCTTTGCAACTGCTGCCGCCAGCCCCATGCTACTGTCCAACTGCAGGGGCCAAAACTCCCTGCTGCTTCTCCCCACTTCCCACAGGGCACCCAGGTCCCCCCTGCTGCTACTGCCCCACAGCCCAATCTCCCTGTATCTGGGCTCTGTGGTCCAGGAACATTCATGGTCCATGCTGGACCACCATGTATGTTGCCGGACCAGGGAGTCCTGGTTAAAGAAGGTACAACCTGTATTAAGAAAAGTAAGTAATTGTGAGGTGAGAGAAATTAGATAAAACAGTGTTTCTTAACCTTTTTTTTATAAAGTACCCCTTTTAAAAAAAATTATAAGTATCCTCAGTATCTACAGTTTTCACACACACAAAATTTTTTTCTACCATTGCATTGCTTTGTTTAAACAACTTCATCATAGCTGGGCAGGCGATGAAATTTTGGGGTATAAAAAGTACAAAAATAATAAAGTGCTGTAAAACTTTTTTAAAAATTCAGTTTTCTCCAAATTTCACTTATGTTGATGTACTCCCCAGACTTCTCTCAAGTACCCCTAAGAGTACTCGTACCACTGCTTGAGAAACACTGAGTTAAAACACACTAAACGATTAGTAGGAATACATTATTCTTTTTTAACAAACCAAAAAGTTAACAGTGGGTCATCTCTAGGTTCTAAACTCTGATCTCTGTTATTGAATATGGTTCCCATTATGTTGGAATAATAGTAGCCCAGTTATGCTGTTAGTTATCTAAAACAGTCTCTCACTCTCAATAGTAGCCCAGTGTCTGAGAGGCTCTAACGCTGAAATGCTGGCTGTTTCCTCTGGGCGGTGCTGTTGCTAAATTCTGGCTGTTCCCTCTGGGTGGCCCGTGCTGCAAGATGCTGTTAGTGAGAGACTGGAGGCTCAGGAGAGAAGACCAAGATAGAAAGGGAATAGGACATGGAGGAGAGACCTGAAAATCCCGTTTTATGACAGGCTAATTGGCTAGTTATGTTGAATATGACTTTTTTAAAACAATCCAACAATTTACTGCACACCGGTGAAGCAGTGTACCTGCAAAGAGCCTCATTGAAGTCAACAGCCGTAATGATAGTCATGTTGACTGACACATCAGGAACCAATCTAGGGATTTCTAGAGCTAAATGCATGATTTGCTACAGCTTGAGCTGAACAGCCACCTTCTATAGCTGGGGCCAGTAACAGAGTCATATCCTTCTGTGGATCATTCATGGCAGAAAACTGTACATCGACCAGTGGGTTACATGGACACAGTGACTTGCAGAATTTGAGCTTAAATGTATTAATGATATGAAAGGAAGTGAACACCAAGTAGCATAAGTTTCAGAAGTGAGAACTCTGGTCATCTGAAGAAATGGGCTGTGCACATGAAAGCTCATGATACCATCTACATGTTTTGTTGGTCTATAAAGTGCTACCAGACCATTTGTTGTTTTTTAAGTTTATCCTGTACAGATTAACTCGGCTACCCTCCTGAAGCTTCTGAACATTATTTAACATGGTCAAGACTAGAAAAGACTGTTAGGAACATTAGAGGAACTTTAAAAAGCTAGGTCAATGTGCACCGCAATGGCAGATGAAATACCACATTGACAAAAGCAAGGTAATGCACAGCAGAAGAAATAATTTTCAGTATCTGTAATTCTAAACTAATGGTGGTATCATTGTAGACAGATTAGTGAAAACCTTGCTTACTATGCAGCTACAGTCAAGATACTGTTCAGTGATTTATCTGCTTAGCATCAGATTTAAAGCAAATGAAAAATATTCAGTGTACAAACCAATGAGCAAGTTTCCCACCATAAAAATCTGCCAAAAATCTGAGTTTATAGGCATTTCTGTTTTAGATAACTAACTACAAAATTTTACTCAGTAGAGATACAGAATCAAAATGTTTTGAGAATACTTTGTGGGAATCTCTCTCAGTGCAGCCTTGGGTTGCTTTTTGTTGTCCAGTAAAGGAGAATAAATGTGTATTTTATAGCTGGATTTTGCACAAAACAGTATCCAACCCTTTGAGGTATATTCGTTCAGCCTCTTGAAGCATAGAATGGAGTATTTCAAAAGAAAATCCCTTGGAACTCTGCTTGGTACTACTTAAAGGGTATTTAAGAAGATCAGGAAGAAGGAGAATGCTGCGGCTTTCTTCCCCCCATACCTTCTGGAAGCAAAAGATTGACCAAGGGGAGGGCCAGAGAAAGAGGGGGGAAATGCTACAAAGTTCCCAATGTGAAGTTTCCTCAAAAAGTTCTTCCATTTTAAGAGCAGGTTAGATAAACACTTGTAAAGGATGATCTTGATAATACTTAGTCCTGCCATGAGTTCAGGGGGCTTAGACTAGGTGATCTCTGGAGATCCCTTTCAGCCCTATATTTCTATGATTAGGCTTCCAGAAGTTTTCTGTCAGGCCCTGCAGATCTCTGTGTGTCCATCAGAGGCCATCACCACCGATATGAAAACACTCATTCTATGTCTCTGCATCACCTTTTGACCCTTGCAGCTAACAAGTTCCCTTGCTGGCTTTTATCCCTTGCTACCTACAGTGGGCACTGCTCAAGAGTTAATACAGCCTAAGGCTATGGAAACTCTTAAGCAGATGGCTGGTTTTCCATCTGAACACCCCAGTCTTTGTTTACCCAAAACCTAAAGAAAAGAGAGGAAAATCAGTAAATAACTTTGAATAATTTAAACATTCAACTTTTTTAAGGGAATTCAGGCTTTGTTTGATTTAACCTTGATTTTTATCCCAAAAACTTCATGGAAAAAATATGTCTAGAAAAAAGTAATTAGAAATCTGTGAATGTTCCTTTTTACTGGGTTTATCTGTTTAAATGCAAGTTGATTTTAAATTTGAATGCAAGCATGTCCTCCATCTCAAAATTCCATCTGCACAGAAAAGGTTGACATTTCTCCTCTTCTTCTCTTTTTAGCAGCCAATTACTACTTTAACGGGTTTTATTAGCAGTAATGTCAGATACAATAACTTTCTTACCAAAGGATGCCAGAGTAGTTTGCTACTCATTTGAGGGGCCATTTGAACTCATTTGAACTCATTACTGACATTCAGCTAAACCCTTTTGAGATTAAATATACCAAGCTATTTTATAGAACACAACAATCAGGGAACATAGGTAGACAGAATATAGATTCAGATTTAATTGCCAAAAGCAACCCTTATGTTTATCTGACCTCCTGCATAACTCAGGCCATAGAATTTCACTCAATAATTTCTGGATCAGGCCCAATAGCTTGTTGTAAAACTAAAGTAGCTTTCTTAGACCTGATCTACACTACCATGGTAAATCAATCTAAGTTATGCTACTTCGGTGACATGAATAACATAACTGAAGTTGACACAGATCCATTTACAATGGTGTCTACTCCATGCTGTGTCAACAGGAGATGCACTCCCACCAACTTACCTTACTCTTCTCAGGGAAATGGAGTATAAACATCAACAGGAGAGCGCTCTGCCATTGACTTAGTGCCAGATCCACTAAATCAACATCTCTGCTGCATCAATCACAGCATGGCCAATCTAATCCTATAAACAGACAAGTCCTTAGATGTATAATGTTGATATAAAGACTGAAAAGAAAGCTAGCCAATATTTCAGTAATGCTAGAATTCTCAGGTTTATCACCATGTTTCTTCTGCAAAACAGAAAAACATCTTTAAAAGATCCTGAGCAATCAGGGTCTTGATTCTCATTTAAAGATCAGTTGGATAGTGCCACCCAATGCTTTGTGGGAGCATTTCGCATTAATTATATTTCAACTGAAAAGGAAAAATGCTACTCAGTGAACCACCAGCAAAACTCTGAATGGATTAACATTCCCATTTGTTTCACTATCTAGATTCTGATTGGAGCAGTAATTGCAATGGGCTCGGCAGACAGAGATGGTCGTCTACATCCTGGTGATGAGCTGGTGTATGTAGATGGGATTCCAGTGGCTGGCAAAACCCACCGATATGTGATTGATCTCATGCATAATGCAGCCCGAAATGGGCAAGTGAATCTTACTGTGAGAAGAAAGGTGCTATCTATAGGTATGTTAATAAAAAGGGGAAATGTGAAAAAAACTAACCAAGGGCTATCAGTAAAGGGGACAATAATTTAGGTAATACTTTTTAAAAAAAAGAAAAATCTTTTACAGAAAATAACTTTTATTTTTATTATTATTTAAAGAATTAATACATGGAAAACATTTGTCCTTCAACATTTCCAGGCATTGTTTGTGAGACACACACTGCAGCATTCTGCTTGTTTCCTAGGAAACCGGAAAGTCACAATGACAATCCTGCTGCAATGATTATGAGTGACTTTGTGTTTGTTCCACATTGTGTTGTCCTGTATTGTCCTTACTTGTGCCATTTTAAGGAATAGAATGCTCATCTTGCTCTTCTGTCTGGTCTCATTGAAGTCATCAGTGTGAGCAAAGCAAGCAGGAAAAGGCAGAACGTAAGCTCTTTAGGGCAGGAATTGCTTCCATTGCTTTGACGTGTTCTGAACCCAGTCCTGCTGCCATTGAAGTCAATGGGAGTTTTGCCACTGACTTTAAAAGAAGCCATCTCAAGTTATTTTAGAGCTCTATAAACAATGACTAGAAATAGGGCAATCTGGATTCCTTTTGTAAGCAAAAAGTGCCAAAGATAAACAGAATTAATAATGTAAAGCAAATTAGAAAGACAATCAACAAGAACCAACTTTTGTTGGTGAGAGAGATGAGCTTTTGAGCTACGCATAGTTCATCTTTGGACCCGGGAAAGATACTAAGAGTGTAACACACACTTTTCTCTCTTGCCAACAGAAGTTAGCACAATAAAATTTATTACCTCACCCCCTTTGTTTCTATAATGTCCTGCTACAAAAACAGTGCATAAAGTGTAGACCATCTAAGGTGTTTTGGTAACACAGAGAAGGAGACTTTTTCTAAATATATCCTGGCAGCATCTATTTAACAAGAGTTTCTAAAGAGGAAATCTGTATTTATTCTGTTGAATTCTTTGCTTATGTGGGAAGCAAATAAAGTTTAATAATCTAATTTAACACACTCATTATTAGGGCACTTTAGTGAAGTGTCAGAAATTACAAACATGTCATCAGCCCCTTCTGTCTGCTTCCTCCCCATCCACTAAGAAGCCCTCCCACTTTCTCTGTTCCATTTCCTTAGCCTTTGCCTTTACTTTTCTGCCCACTCCAGGAAGGCAGCAGCCTGGTGCCCATAACCCACTTATTGTTGTTCAAAGTCCTCATTTCCCATGTCTGGTACACTGTCAAGTCAGTATCAATCTTCCGTATCTGGGGTCTGACTTTCTTCTGTTACCCACTCTAGAATCCTGCAGCCAGAAATCCTCCCTACAACCTGGCTCAACGCCCCCTAGGAGTTCCCCAAACCTTAGGAAAATGGCCAGTTACCAAGGTAAAATACTGAACCCGTGGGGTTTTGTTAGTTTCCTATGAGTTAATAGATTATATCAGCCTCTCTGGAAACTGGATTGTGGGCAAGAATAATAATTACAGGAGTTAATACAGACAGTGTAATTATCATCCTTTGGCGGCTGCATCCTTTGGTGGCTCCTTGCCCTACATTATGTAAGGAACTTTTCAGAATTTCTATTAGTCACATAATACTCCTGGCACAGATATTGAATCAAGCTAGTAAACCATCTTGAATTATTTTTAGTCTTGATAATGGCACACTGAGAAGTATAGTATATGACTCATTGATGTTTAACTGTTTATGAAGCTGTACAAGTGTTTAAATTGATATGATGTATTAAATATTGTCTTTAAACAAAAATGCAGCATTATTTACATGAACTGAAAAATGCAAAATCAAAGGTACTGGCACAGCTCCTCACCCAAGGCTGATTGAGTCAAAATGAAGTTCTCAGTTCTGAGCATGTGCAATATGAAGAACTCGGGTTTTCCTGATGTTGCTGTTTAAAAAAATGCCCAACAAATACTAGCTTTGCAGAAACATTTTTTCTGAAATTTTTACTAGTCTTGCAGTTTTGTTATACTTTATTTACATATTGATGCATGACATTGGGGCCCTGATCCTTCAAGTTATAACACTCAAGAATAATACCTGCAGAAGTAGAACCTAATTTACTGTATATCCAATTTCAAGTTAGAGTGATTTTTCTATTTTTTTTTCTATGAAATGGACCAGCTTCTCATCTAAATTAAACCAATGCAGTTTCATTGTGGTCAAGGTAGTTGCATCAGCTAGGCTGATAGGAGAATATGACTTATCTTTCTGTAGTGAAAATATTGTTAATATAAACAATACTCAGAAATAAGCAGGGTAAATGTAAAGAAAACTAGAATTTGCAGAAAAACATAGAACAACATAATTCTTTTTAAAAAGTTTCCCCTTTTATTGCTACTTACATAACAAAGGAAAGGTTAATTTTGAATGTGGTATTTTAAAAAGTGAGATTCACACGTTTGTACTTTCTTCGGTTGGTCTGTTCATGTCCCAGCTGTGAATGATTTTGGGGGTTGAAAAATCAGGAATATAAGGGTTACGTCTACACTGTCACCCTAGTTAGAACTAGGGTGGCAGTGTAGACGTACCCTAAGGGATTAGAAAGCTTTCTTTCCAAAAAAAAAGGAAAGGAAAGGAAATGGTGAAAAAAACCCAAGACTTAAGCCAAACTATGTGAATAAATGGAGTGAGCATAAAGGAAAGGCCTTAGGAAGAAAAGACCTCCTTAGATAATCCTAATATACACACACTCAAATTACAGACTATGGAAACCTCGCTGGGTTCAGTTTTCAAACAGAACACATCAGTTTGGTTCACAGGTTTTAGAAAAATGCTAGCCTGCAAGGGGAACCTCTGACCTCCAACAAGTTTCAAGGCCATAACTTCCTTGCTTTTTTCTGCTTTCAAGGATTTTGCTGGGAGGTAGAATAGAAATAAAGTTAACCAGGTTCTGGGTTGTGCAGACAACCTCAGGCCATTCACACAAATCATTTTCTAGCGTGGGCTGGGGTGAGAAAAATCATCCAAATGGACTTGAAATTTGATATGACACTTTAGTAATATTTCTGCCTTACAATTGTAGATGTCTTCTTTCTCAAGAACAGAGGTAAAGGATTACCAAACTTGAGCTCCAGAAACCTGCTTGGTTAGAAAAGAGGGATGTCTCAGAGGAAATAGAAATTAAAATGTCATTTCTTTTCAGGCAGATCAAGCAAAATTATTTTCTTCTGGTAAAAATGTTTCAGAAGAAAGAGAAGAAAATCGAATTGCCAACAAAACTTTGTTCTTCTTTCATTATCATTCTTTTTGTGTAGTGAATGGGAATCTCTGGCATTCATTTATAACAAAGCGTGCTCCTGATAATGCAGGGCAGTAAGATCATTTTCTTTTTGTTGCAGCCATACTGACATACACAGTATACATATACAAAGTCAACCTTCTAAAACATGTCTAAAACAGCCAGAAAATGGGATCACTTTTGTCTTTGTGGAATTTAGTTGCAGATTGGGTCCAATAACTCTTGGAGATTATGTATTCTAATGTTGTGACACAGTAATTGTTTGGTTTTCTTCCTCATTACTCCCCTAATCACTCTATTTCTAAGTTGCACAAGAACTGTTAAAGGACACACTTACCTGCCTGAGAAAATAACAGCTTGTCCTTGGACCCTGCTTATTTTATTCAGAAAATAGATTTCATACTTGGAAGTTTTAACTTGTAAGCTCTTGAGGGGCGGAGGGAAATGTGAAGCTTGTCAGATATTTTGTAGTATGACTGCACCACTATTACTGCGAGGGACAAAAAACATCCATTGCATATTTATCTGCAGCTTCTATATTTAAACTTTGATAGGTATGACTCATCTGAAACAAAAGGTCTGCAATTAATATAGGTACATTTTTCCATGTACATGCGTCACTCAATTATTTACAGTTACCGAGTAACAGCAGTCTTGGAAGAGGAAGTGCTTAGCACAGAGAATTTCTCTTCCTCGCCTTTTACAAATGATAAAGCCATAGCAGAAAGGTTAATAGATTTCATTTTCATTTTTGCTCATTTCAACTCTGCATCTAAGAGCATCTTTAAAACTTCTAAATGAGCATTTTAACTGTGGGGGCAGCAACAGAATAATTAGTAGTGATTATTTTTCATTGTATTACTTCTCCATGCCATAAACATCTTTAGAGTATGCTAATCAACTTATAAGAGGAAAATTAGAAGGCTAATCCAAATTACTCTGTTAGCTGCCTGCCTAAATTCTTTTAAACTGAAGACAAAATAATTTAGTATTGGATTAGACAGCAATTTTTCCCCTAGATGACAGATCAGCTAATTGAATATTTCTTCTTAACTTTCTTTGCTGTACAGATTTTTGCTGTTTCTCACAACAGATTCCCCTCTTCTCTGTTGAACAGAATAGGAGTTTGTGTTTATGTTTGCATAATCTGATTTCCCTTGAATGCTTTGCATAATCAGGTAGATTCCAGTTCTTTCACATCTGTTATGTTTCCTTTGTTTAATATAAACAGTCAGCTATATTCATGTTGAATTAGCAAATGTATGGGAAGGGTACGTCTATACAGCAACATTATTTCAAAATAACTTACTCCGCATCTACACAGTAGGCAGTTATTTTGAAATAATGTTGAAATACTGTCAAGCTGGAGAACTTCTTACGACGACTCCTGTAACCCTCATTGTACGAGGAGTAAGGGAAGTGAGAGGAAGAGTGCTCTATTTTGAAATAAGCACTGTATAGACACTCCCAATTTGAAATAAGCTATTTCGAAATAAGCTATGTAATTGACGTAGCTCAATTTGCAGTAGCTTATTTCGAGTTTAGCCCTGCCGTGTAGACGCACCCGAACTGATAAAATCACTGAACCAGATCAACTGTAATACTTATATGATTTCTATTTTAGGAGACCCTTGCCCAGAAAATGGCAGAAGCCCAGGTTCAGTGTCTACTCACCACAGTTCTCCTAGAAGTGACTATGCTGCTTATGCTAATAGTAATCATGCTGCATCTAGTAGTAATGCTACACCACCAGAGGGCTTTCCTTCACACAGCTTACAAACCAGTGATGTTGTCATCCACCGCAAAGAGAATGAAGGGTTTGGCTTTGTTATCATCAGCTCCTTGAACAGGCCGGAATCTGGATCTACAATAAGTAAGTAAAGTCCTACCTAACAATTGTTGTTTCTTCAAGTTTGCATGTAGTGAAAAAATCCGACACTTAATACTGTCTGTATGTTTGTCACTTGTCTGACAGCACAACCGGTAGTTCTAAGGAGTTGTCTTCACTACCCTGCTAACTCACTGCAGCTGCATCACTGGAGTGTGTCTGATAAAGATGTGCTATGTCAAGGGGAGAGTGCTCTCCCATCAACATGACTACTCTACCTGAGAGACAGAAGCTCTCTCAGCAGGAGAGCATCTCCTACCAACACAGCATGGTATAAACAGTGCTTTGAGTCAATGTAACTTATGTTGCTCAGGGGGCTGATTTTTTTTCATGCCCCTAAGCAATGTAAGTTACATTGATTTGAGCAATAGTAAGTAGGCAAGCCCCAAGAGACATTCAAAGATGTTTCCCTGGGGTATAATCTCCCTGGCATATTTTGCATACGAACCTTGAGGAGACATCAAAACAGCCCCTGTACTGAGGCAGGACTAGGCATACCTGACAGGTGTTTGCCAACCTGTTCTTCAAAACCTCCAGTGATGGTGATTCTTCATCCTTCCTTGGAAGCCTATTCTAGAATTTAAACCTAAATCTCCCTTGCTGCAGATTAAGCCCATTACTTACTCTCCTGCCTTCTGTGAATATAGAGAACAACTGTGTCTCACACACTCACTTACCTCCCCAACTAGTAGGATTCAAAGAGCTCTATCCATGAAATATGGTGTCCACTCAGGATCACCCTGCAAATGTCTCAAACTGCAAGCATATCTCTTAGCTTTTATATTAATAACTATTATGGGATCCAGAGTTATACTCACTCCAGTTGAGAATCTGACCCACCTCTTGTTATTAATACATCATAGACTCATGGAGTTATAACAACATTTATTCATTCTAGATACAAAGAAAAATCATACAGCATAGGACACATGAAATAAAAATGGACTCTTCACAAACCCTTTACTTAAGCTGCCTACATTGCTCAAACTACTAGAATTCTTTGTGGTGCAGAGGTCTGATTCTGTAATCAATGGGACCATTTTTTGCGAAAAGTATGGCAGAATCAGACGATTTGTGATCATAGCTCAACTTCTGCTTCAGGAACTATATTGTGATGGTGACTGAACATTGTGTCCTTGTATGGCAGAAGTCCCTGGCCGGTTTTCACTTTCAGAAATTATTAGCACCTTTAGCTGAATTATTAGCGTTCAAGTGAAGTTATAGATTTTCAGTACTTCTAACCAGTGCTTTTTTTGTGACTGTACTGCCCGGTACACAGTACCGACACCTCCAATCAGAGCTTACCTGGAAAGAATGGAGTCTACTGTCACTTCTGTATGCAAATATCCCCCAGTTGGCTGGGCAGTGTGTCTAAAAGGGCAATGCTGGCCCCACACAGGTTTTTTTTCTCAACAACTTTTCCCCTGGAATATCGGCACCTTTTTTTTTTTTCCAAAAAAACCCACTGCTTCTAACAATCAATTCCCATTGGAATATTTACTAGCTAGTTTATGGATTGTAGAGTCAATTGAGCCCTTCTTGTGTGTCCAAAAGGCCTCTTTGAACTGCGTCTTCCCCCACTTGCCAAAACTTTTCTGAGGAAATTAATGAGACTTTCCCCCTTTTGAGCCCCTCCATTGTATTTATCTGTTTCAATCTGATCAAATAAAAGCAAGTAAAAAAATACTGGGAAGAGTACTGCCGTCTCACAATGGAAAACAATTGTGCAAAATATGTTCACAGAATTTCAAGGGCAAGCATTTATAACATTCTTCATGCCATCTTAAATGAACTTTTTTGTTAAATTGAGTAAGCTCCTCAAAATGAATACCGTAACAAAACCAACATCAGTCAGTCAGGTATGACTCCATAATTATCACTTTGCTGTACATCATGGCCAAGAGGAACTTCATGGTAGAAGATGGAGAAAAAATATTCCTGTTCCAAAACCCAGGTCACTAGTCACTGGAGTTAATGGAGAACTTCCTAAAAGTGACCCACAGTAGCGTGCTCATGAGTCTGTCCAGTAGAGAGCACTGATGTACATATATACTACACAGTTAATTACAATACATGTTTAATTATACAGAACTAATTGAAAGGTAGTCTCAGAAGTGCAATAAGAAATATTTCAAATGCAAACCTTCAGGAGACAGTAAAGAGCAGAATCAAAGAGCCCAAACTCCTTAGAACAAAGACGTGCAGCTATGGGAAATTTAGCATTGATTGAAGTGCTTTAAGATTAGATGAAGAGGAGAATCAAGTGCTGAGATGCCAAATTAATAGAGGCCTGTGCGGATATGAAATTTGTATCTGCATCCACATCTGTATCTGCAAAATGAGCCACAATATCTGTACTGGCATCCACAGATACCTGCAGATATAAAGTGGATAACCACAAATTTGAAGGGTTCTACATACAAAATTTGTATCCACATCCATAGCTGCAGATATCCACATCCACATCTGTGAATGCAGATACCTAGGGACATAAAGTAGATATCTGCAGATTTGGGAGGCTCTACAAATTAATTCATTGAAATAAAAATTGTATCAAACTTTTGTGAACTAGAGCACTTCCTAAATCAGCATTTCTTAAACTGTGTTCTGCGGCAAGTCAAAGGTGTGCTGTGGAGAAAACAGAAAAAATTCTGCTCCCACGCCCCCTGCAGAGCCTGTAGACAGATCCCGCTGTGGCTGCCCCCCGTCCCATGGGGCCTCCGCTGCTGCTCAGCCTCCTCCTCCTCCTCCACGTGTGCAGGCAGCACCTTTTACAGAGGCCACTGCTGCTGGGAGGGGTGGCTGGAACTGAGGAGCCGCTCCCGGACCACGGCTTTTTAAAACTGCTGCCTGAAGGGAACCCAGCTCAGGCTCTGCTGCCCCCTCCCCCCTACCTGAGGCGCGCTCGGGCTCTGCTGCCCCTCCCTCAGTGCATGCTTGGACTCGCTATCCCCCATGCGCTGCTTCTCTCTCTCCCCTGCTCCCCTCCCAGCCTGCTGGGAAAGTGGCAGAGTTTAATCTGGTGGGGACGGTTGGGGTTTCTGCTCTCATTCGCACCCCCACCCCGGCCCTGCCAGCAGGAAGCCTGTCCTGGTGCTGCAGCTGCACTGGGTTCCCTGCTGCATGGGGGGGGCGGGACTGAGCTCTCCATCCCCCACCCACCGCTCCCGCCCTGAGGAACAAGAGTATGCTCCCTGGAGGCTTTCCCTGCTGCAGCAGGGTGCCAAGCCAGATAAGCATCCCCCCTCATGCCCAGATCCCACACCCAACCCCCCTCACTCCCCTCCCCCTGCCAAGACCCTGCATTCCCAGCTTGCTCTGTCACCCTGCCCCAAGTCTCCTCCTGCACCCACCCTACCCCAAGTCCCCTCCTCTACTCTCCCTCCTGGTCAAGGGTTTTTTTCTTTGTTTCGCTCGACAAATTTCCCCTGGGAGCTGTGGTGTGTGGGTTTGGTTTTTTGGCTCGACCAAAAAATCGTTGGTGTTTCCCATAAAAAAAATTATTGTTTGGTGTTCCTCAGTCTTAAAAAGTTTAAGAAACACTCTCCTAGATCATGTCCATATTGAAAAAATAAGTGTCACAAGTTTCATAGACAGTAATAAAAGGAAGAGACACATGCCCTTTCAATGCTTAGATTAGTCAAAGGATCTTGAAACTGTGGTGGAATAAACAAATTGAAAAGGGTACAAGATAACACTCCAGTCAGTAATGGAAACAGGTTACCAATCTTTTAGACACAATAAAATTTTAATAGAGTAGCATTAGCAACTATCCATTTTTTACACTGCATATTTATTTGGACAAAGTGATTAACAGGTTTGAGCAAGAGTGTAAAGCATACTAACAGCATGAAAGTATTAACTAGATGATATATCACAGTATTACACAAAGCGCAGCTTGGGTCACTATTTAAATGTATGCCATAAAAATGTTAATGTATTCATTTTAAGTCAGCCAAGATAGAATTAAAACCCATCAGTGAAATAGGTCTGGAAGGGAATAGTCTGTAGTGTCAAGTAGTCATCGCCTCTAGTTTTATTCTTTCAAATAAAGTGCTGTGTTTTATAGTCAATTGAAAGAGTCAGTGCCTAGAAAAAGGACAATCCAAATAATAGTCTCATTGGGCATAACCTTCAGGGTGACAGACGGACTGAATATTTTCTACATTTAATTATGATTTTCTGGCACCTTCTTTCTCTTTATTTTTTTCTTCATTCTGCCAGACTGTACTGTAAGGTTTGACAGTTTAGAATTGTAACATTTTCCCTTTGTTTTATCCAAGAAGATAATTAATAACATAATGATAACATTCTTTTTAGCCTTAATTTCCAGTTAAATTTCTGTTCTACAACAAACAAATTACTGTAGATCCTGGAGGAATAATGTAGCGTGCATTGAAAGAACCATTCCATTATAAATTGATCAAATAGCTTTTATCCTTAACAATTCAATATATGTTACTAATTATTAATTATTTATGGTGATTATTATTTTTTCCATGTCAAGGGACTGATTCATGAGGCTAATTGATCAGTATTTGGCACAAGACCCAAGGACAATGAGGGAAAATGGCTTTATGACACCGTTGCTGCTTTTTAATTCTACGATGAGCATAATTTAGAGGAACGTGAAGGCTTTTGTAATTTGCATCTAGCTGCCCGTGGCTCTAACAGACCATTCCTGCACCAGGAATAGCCAGAGCTGCTTCATTCAAATCCCTTTTCCCCAGCCACATCCCTTTTGATGAGGGCTTAAGGAAGGATTCCCACTAGGGTATTCCTATAAAGCCAGTTAGGCCCACTTTACAATCCCTTTGCTTCAGTAGGGTGGCATAAGGAACCAGTACACACCAGAATCAGGCCTATGATTTTGTTCCAAGTAGTTTATCATTTGAGTTGCATACTCTCATAAAAAAATCTTAATAAAAATTATCTTTGGTCCTGTTTGTTTACCAGATATATCTTTGGAGAAAGCCCAGCGGAGAGCAACAAAAATGATTAGGGGGCTGGAGCACATAATTTATGAGGAGAGGCTGAAGGATTGGAGGCTGAAGGCTTATTTAGTCTACAGAAGAGAAGAATGAGGGGGGATTTGATAGCAGCCTTCAACTACCTAAAGGGAGATTCCAAAGAGGATGGAGAGAGACTGTTCTCTGTAGTGACAGATACCAGATTGAGGAGAGATGGACAGCTCAGTGGTTTGAGCATTAGCCTGCTAAACCAAGGGTTGTCAGTTCAATCCTTGTGGAGGTGATTTGGGGCAAAAATTTGTCAAGGATGGTACTGGGTCTTGCTGTGAAGGCAGCAGGCTAGACTGATGACCTTTCAAGGTCCATTCCAGTTCTAGGAAATCTCCATTAATTTAATTTATTTAGGAGCAATGGTCTCAAGTTGCAATGAGGGAGGTCTAGGCTGGATATTAGGAAAAACTATTTCACTAAGGCTACATCTAGACTGGCATGATTTTCCGCAAATGCTTTTAACGGAAAAGTTTTCCGTTAAAAGCATTTGCGGAAAAGAGCATCTAGATTGGCACGGGCGCTTTTCCGCAAAAGCACTTTTTGTGGAAAAGTGTCCGTGCCAATCTAGACGCGCTTTTGCGCAAAAAAGCCCCGATCGCCATTTTCGCTATCGGGGCCTTTTTGCACAAAACAAATCTGAGCTGTCTACACTGGCCCTTTTACGCAAAAGGACTTTTGCCCGAACGGGAGCAGCATAGTATTTCCACAAGAAGCACGGATTTCTTACATGAGATCGTCAGTGTTCCTGCAGAAATTCAAGCAGCCAATGTAGACAGCAGGCAAGTTTTTCCTCAAAAGCAGCTGCTTTTGCGGAAAAACTTGCCAGTCTAGACACAGCCTAAGAGGGTGGTGAAGCACTGGAATGGGTTACCTAGGGAAGTGGTAGAATCTCCAGCCCTGTGATTCTGTGATGCTCTCTCTATTTGTTCCTTGGTAATTCATTGATTGCAACGTTCTTTAATTTAACACAGGTCTCTGTGCCACTAAATCACTGTTCTTTCATGGGTACAGAACTGGACTGGAGGCAGGACATTAAGACTAGAGTGAAAGAGATTACACTGGGGCAAAGCAGAGTAATACACAAAGTCAGTCATGCTTCAAATTCAGATCAATGAAAATGTATAAATAAATCATCCTGTTTGACATATACATCCAGGAGCAAATCTGCTACATAGTGCTAAGCTCAAAAGGCCAGTCTGGGCCCTGGGCTGATATACATAGGGCAGGTAAAAGACAATAGAGCCTATTACAGTCTTAGGAATAGTTCTGTGCCTCCACCAACCACACTGCTTATACCTGACCTTCCATTCCCCCTTCCTGTAGTTTTGCAGAGTCCCAGAAGAATTCAGCTCAGCATTACACAGGGAGTGTGCATTGCCTGCAAAGCACCTCAGCATCTTCTTTCTCTCCTCTTGAGAGCTGGAAAACCACACATGCACTGCTCCTTAGGGAGACGTACTTAGTCACATAAGCTATAGCTATGGGTAGGATTTGCCCTTTAATTAGACGTTTCTGAAGCTTGAAAGCATTGTTCGGTGAAAAAAGACCTGAATGCAAACAAACCAGTTTCTCAGTTCTACAGAATCTGAAGTGAAGTTCCTTACATGTGGAGCTGTCGGTTCATTACATGAGGAGCTGACTTACCCCCTGAAAAAAACTAGATGAAAATTAAACAAAATGTCTTTTTGTTGACATTTTTTCTGATTTTGGTCAAGAACCTAAAATCTCAAAACCTTAATGTTTTTCAGTTTTCTGCATCTGAAACCTGAACATCTTCTTTTTAAAACTGAAAATAAATTTGTTTTTTGATTAAAAACCCCTCTTTTACAATAGCTTAATTTTTTGGTGAAAATGTCCATTTAATTGAAAAAGCATTTTCCATTTAAAAAAAGCATCAGTGGAAATCTTTGATCATTTCTATTCGGTTGTAAAATCTAGTATCATTGGAGAAAAAGAGTATATTTTTTGTTATTCTTAGGAAGGTAGCCAATGTAATTAATCAAAACTCTGTGAACTGAAGTAAAAGTTTTTCAAAAGATTCTGTGTCATTTTCCCTGTCAGTTGAGTGTTTGGAGACCATAAATATGGTTTCTCGTTTTCATTTTAGAGTGAAAGTCACCAACTAACAAACACTGATTCTAATTTTATTATGAACAACTTCCAAAAAGAAATACTGATAAAAACAGAGGGTGGAATCCTGGCTCCACTGAAGTCTATAGAAGAACTCCCATTGACTCCCCAGGAGTTCACCAAAAACACGGTAATATTTCCTGATCCTGCAAACTCACACACATGAGCAGTCCCACTCAATCCAAAAGGACTAGTCATTGGTATGTTTGCAGGACTGGGGCCACATATATTAAAGAAGTGTTGTGAGAAGCATTCTGCATGCTCTGTGCTCCACAGATATTGAATGCCCAGGTGAGCCACTGAAGCTTGAGAGTAACAAATTTTTAGTAACATTAGCAATCTTTTTTTGTCTAACTTAAGCTTCGAAAATGGTCTCATTTTTTTATTTGTATGTTTGTCATTTGCTTTGAACAACCTATATTAGCTTCAAACTATGTAGAGAAACCCTGGTTTTGCAGATTAAAACGCAAACAACCAGACAAAAAATAAACTCCAAGAAATAAGTAAAAATCAGAATGGAAAATTATATTCTTTGCTTATAAATCACACGTATGTTCCACTGTGCAATCACACTGCAGGTGGTTTTTCATTGCTATTTTCAAAGATATTCAGACAGGGATGGACATCTTACTTTTCAAATTTTTAACTCTCTTAAAAGCTTGGAGATTTGTCAGAACTTGAAGTGAATCTTTCTCCTAGGTTTGGATGCTGCAGCACCTTGTTACCAACTAAGAAGTACAGGTGAAGTGGGGCAAAACAATAGTCTCAGATCTCTTACACAGATTCATCAGTCAATCAATAAAACTGTTCTTTATATCAAAACCCCAAGGAGTTCAAAGAAACCCTTAGTCTGAAGTTAACTTTTTTATAATGCTGTTTTCTATAGTCATTCAGAAGCTTATCTTGGATTTTATAGATGTCAGCTGAACCTGCATTTTGTGAGAAACCGGATACTTGGGGTCTGTCCCTCTCTTATTTAGGGCCTGTTTTAAGATGTGTTATAAATCCAGTCATCATGGGTACATGGTGACGTGTCGTCATACTTCAACAACAACTCCTAGATACTATACTAGAATAAAAAAATCATCGCAAATGTGTACAAAATCATTTGGTTCCTTTATTACAGGGGTGGAATCATCATTCATTGCCAATGCAGGTGGTGGGAAGCAGTATCCTAGTCCACACCACTTCCCACCACTCCCATTGGCCACTAACAGTGATCTGCAGCCAATAAGAGCTGAGATCATCCAATGCCTACAAAAGCGCAGGTAAACATAGCAGCAGCCTGCCAGGGATTAACTCTGGTAAAGAAATCAGTGTACTAGGTGCTCTACACAGAATGAATAAGTTCCATTCTTGGAAGAATTTGCAGCCCAAATATATACACAGAAAGGCAGGAGTGCCCAAGACAAAAAACGGAGTAGGTGACTGAGTAAATTCAGCATTGTCGGTTCCATAATTTGTCTTTGAAATTTAGCCCATACTTTACAGTAGGGAGGATTAAGATTGATGTGACTTTTGGAAAGAGTTCGTTGTGAGGTGATATCTGAACTAGGAGAGAGAGGAGGCATGCTTCCTAATTTATCTTCCTCCTGTGGGCCCATGTTCAGTGCAGATACTTGAGGAATTCTCTGGGGGCTGCTAACTGGACAGTCCCCCCTAGGCTTCAGGTAGGAGCCCCCATTAGCACTCTGCCACCTTCACCACCATAGGTGACTCCAGTATGCCCCCTGATCTCCCAGCCCTCTGGCTAGAGCCTCCCCTTGACTTGACTTTTACACTTCTCTGCCCTAAGATCCCCCACACCTCCTATCACCTTCCTTGAGTTTTTCACCACCTGCCCTGACTTCTGTATCCCCACCTGCTGCCCTCAGCCTCACTACACCTCCTATCCCCCTTCCCTGACTACTGCACCTGCCACACCCACAGATCCCTGCCCAGAAGGACCCGAGCAATGCCCAGTAAATCTTCTAATACATAGATAAAGCCATAAAGATAAAGCTTACATTTAGCGGCCATGTCAACATTTTCACTGCTTCGTAGGCTCTTAGAAGACATTTAGGGGTAATTTAGAGCTAAATAACAGAACAGAACACCGAGAGCCAGGACTGCTGACTGTAAACAAATTTTACAGAACCGCAGGAAAGTTGGCCACTCCCATGATAAGTAGATGTCTAGCTAACTAAATTAGGGTTGCCAGATGTTGCCAGACCAGAAAGTCCTGGACTAGAGAAGTTCAACCTGTATAAGAAAGTAAAAAGGGAGTGGGAGAGCCAGTATGCCTAGCTAAAGTTGGGCCTATGCTTGGAGCTGGTAGTGTTATTGCCAGCTCAAGGAGCCTTACATAAATTAGCTGTGACCAAATTAGCAAACTAAAAATATAGTATAGCTGTAGCAGTACATGTGATGGGTGGGATTAATTGTTCTGCGCACGTATCCATCCTGAGATTGTAGGCATGCACCTTTGGTCTTTTTCCAATAGTTATACTATTTTTTAGCATGTTAGCTTTATTAACGGTAGCCTGTGTATTTGTCCTTGAGCTTGGAATTTTGCCCCCAATTTTAAGTGCAGATGTATCCTAACTCTGCATTTCATTGTCCCTTGTCTACCCTGCTTATCACTGGACCTCAATAAAAATGGTTTTATGAAGAAGTCTGACAAGGGAACAATGAAATGCTACTGCTCTCACTGCCAGGATGAAAGGATTAGACTTTATATTTTTATAAATGTGAGAAGACACTGCTAGGAAGCATTTATTGACACTAGGCAAACTCAATCCACTAGCCCCCTCATCCTGAATTAATCAGCAGGTGGGTCCTAAAGCCCCATCAATCCCCACTGATCAGTTGGCAGTCAAGGCCTTCTGTGATGGGGATGTTACTGAATTTAACTAAAGTCATAAAAATAAAATGTCAGATTTTTGCACTTATTATATTCTCCCAATTAAAACGTGATATGCTGGGTCCTCATAGTTGAATGAAGACTTTTGCACCTAAAGAGAATTGAGGACACAATAAATATTCATGTGATCAACTGTATAACAGATTAGAAAAGGACAGCTGGCTCAGGAGGGCTCATTTGCTTGATTTAGTTTCTATTTCCATTATATTAAGAAAATATGGCAAGAAGTTATTATCTTCCAGAGGATTTAATAGATACAGTAGAGGTTTGATTTTTTTTTCCTCTTCATGTGATCACTTCTGATGTTTACCTATTGTACATGAAAAAATGTGAGAAAATAGCCTAGTGACTTTTTTAATACAGTACCATGCTATTTCAACTGTTAGGGGGAAATGAAAGAACATTGCATGTATAGATGTGGGAAACATTTCTTGTTGGTAACACCAGCTTGTAATGTTCAGTGGCTTCTAGCAGGCATGCTGAGAAATTACTTGGAGCTCAGTATGGCTTTTGTGAATCTGAGTCAGGAGAAATCATTTTTGTTTATAAAGAATGTGAGAGATGGAAAGAGCGAGGGAATAGCAACATTTTATTTAGCACCTAAGGTCTATTCTAACCTTGTATATGCACACGAAGCTAAAGCAAGCATATGGATCATAGCAAAAAAACTTTAGTGGCAAAGATACAAAAGCAGGGCTTTGTACTAGTGTTATCTTTAAAGCATAGATATTTTACTAAATATCTTTAAAAATAAAACAGTTTACAGATAGCTGTAAATAAGTCTGTTAGCTACATCAGACCTTCCATACTTTTTAATCGGTGTTATGTTAAAAATGTGTCCTATTCCTTTGACTCCTATATTCAGAATTCAAAACTTGTCTTGATTTTCCTAAAATTCCTTTTGCGTTATTCATCACAAAGTGCCAAGCCAGACATTAAGCACTTGTATAGTGGTTGCCCTGGGCTAATTTGTACTTCTAACACAAATGCATCAGGTACCCCTTCAGTGACTTCTTTGACCAGCTTCTCAAGCCCTGCAAACATTGCAGAGATGCCATGCTCTCTATTTTTTTCATAATCCTCACAATTTTAAAGTAATTATGAAATTACTAATTCAGGTTAAAATCTACTGATTTTGAAAGCTGAAGCATGTATGTATACACACACACACACATATGAAAAATATATGTATGTGTGTTACTCACCATCACTTGGGTCCAATAAATGTAGCAAATAGGATGGCCATTGGGACATTCTTCTCCAGTGCTCCTGTGGCACAGTGAGGATCTGATAGTACACAAGCCATGGAAAATTTGAATGGCTTGAGAGGCTTTTAGATTTATCCCTCCCTCCCCACGCCCCAGTCACAGGCTGCGTGTTACATTCTAACTATCCCATGCTATCTCTGCTGTACAGTGTTAATGCAACCAGTGTGCCAGCAGGGTGCACAGTAGCGACTACAACCTGTGGCTTGAATTGTGAATCCAGTACCACAAACCCTTGCTGACAATAGCTTACAATAGCTTGCTGCTTACTGGATCCTCACTGTGCTATGGGGGAGAGAAGCTGAAGGTGTAGGAAGAAGAAGAGCTAGCGGAGGAGAGAAGATATGTAATAGAGTAAGGAGAACAGGAAGAGGATTATCCCAAGAAGGAGGTCCTGTCCCCGGACTGGCCAAGGTAATTAAGACCTAAGCAGCTTAGAAGGGCAGCTTTCCTAGTGCCATTCCTCCTCTTCTCCCTGTTTGGGGATGGTCCAGGTGCACGAAGAGGAAAGACAGGCCCACTGTGTGCTCCTAGGAGTCAGGTGTTCAAGCAAGCACTCGTTTTTACAAATAGAAGCGGAAGTGTCAGGTCTCTTGTGAGCACATTTGACACTATCCACTTCTGTAAGTTTGCTATGTTCCAGTGTAAGCTTCCCAATACACTTTGGGATCTGGGGTTATGATTTCACTCACTGGGTGTATAATATTTTTAATGGGAAAGTAAAATATTATTTTTTCACCAACATGCATCAGCATGATAAAAGATATGTATGTGGATTTTGCACAAGGATATTGAATTTTCTCAGTAATTGTGCAAAGCCACTAAGGTGACACTATTAATATTTTACAGGTCACAAATGTATTAGATATTTAGTACTTACTCATAATTGTTTTTGACAGATCCTGTTCCATGGTCACTAAATAGAATATTACAATGTAAATACATTAAAAATTGTAGGTTGCTCTAGGCATGCTAATTATAGTTTGTCTTGTTCACTGAACTAGTTCTATTTTGTAATGGTTCACTTGACTACAGGATATGACTTTATTTTTTAAATGAGATTTGTTTTATAGGAACTTCGTTACTGGCATGGTATTGCATCTAAAGTACCAGCTAGTTATTCTTTCTTTAATTGTTTGCCTCTTTAGTCACATAATTTTCCTGTTCTTACAATTTTTTTAAGCTATTACCGACTTTCAGCCACTGCCATCACAATTCCAATTTTCTTCAAATATTACCAGAAGTGATCATAACAGATTTATAAAGTGAAAACTTTTTTTTCTAATCCAAGTCTGGCTGTAATAGCCTATTTTATTGAGTGTTACCTACAGCAAATTAGCAAGGTAGTTAGAGCATAGAAAGCTAAGAGAGAGAAGTGGCAATAGTCAAATTAAAAGGATAGCTATCAAGTTCAGGGAAGAATCCTTATTAGCTATAAGATTATTCATTTTATGATGTGATTCATCATCTTACTTTTAATAATTCCTTTCATTTTAAAGTGCTCGGCAAATTAGGATAATTTCAGTCACCTCTTGGACAGAACATGGCAGTTGCTTAACAATATCAAGCAACACTGAAAAACAGCATAAAGCTGCTAACCTACAAAGAGGTCTACAAGCATAAGCTCTATTCCCTGAGCAAATCAATGCGACACTGTGAGGTCATTAAAGTCTGTGGTTTGGGATCCCTTGGCAGGATTGAGGCCACTCAGGAAATAAAGAAAATAAAGTATCAGAATAAAACTGCAGGGGACATTTAATTAGGAAGAGTGTTTCTCAGGGCTGTTTCCTACAAGCTACTGATTAGCAGTCTATCCACAATTCAGTGTAACACAGCTTCAGCCATGTGAGTAGCCCCATTGAAGTCTATGTAACAACTCACACACAGTTAAGCACATGCTGAAGTGTGTCACTGGATCAGAGCCAAAAAATTCAGCACCTTGCACAATTGAACCCTAGTTGTTCAACACCACTGAGGCTATGACTAGACTGCAAAGGTAAGTCAGAAAAAGATACACAAATTGTTTGCGTATCTTTTTCCACTTTTCTATCGAAAGAGGCTTTTCCAAAATTTGGCGCATCTACACAGCACCAGATTTTGGAAAAACTTGCTTTTTAAACACATCCCTTTAAAGCAGACGTGTTCCTTTAATTCGGCATTGCTTTTCTGCGATAATCTCGGTGAAAGTAGAGGAACAGCATGGTCTGAAAAATTAATACACACAGCAACAAGACCTGAGAAGTTTAAACATGACTATCACTTTGAAACAAATGGCACATTTTGAGATGACTTCAGATTAATGGTAGGAATACACCCACCTGAAGAGAGAGCATATTTCATATATTATTGTTACATTAATTTCACTTATTCCTAACTACTAACCATATGCTGATGTATATAAAGCATGAATTTCCACCTATCTAGGTTATATACCATAGGATCTGATAACACAAAGAAAGTTACTTATCCTCAAAAAACAGCTATATAAGATCTTTTATCACTCTTAACTATGGGATGAGTGTGCATTCATCCACATCCACAAGGAATGAAAATGAAGTGAGGCTCTTAAAACCATATGTCACAATATTCTCAGTGCTGCTGCAGACTTGGACACCTGCAAAATATGAATTACAATCTGACTACCCCTGTGATGAGAGATAAGATAGAGTTCTTTC
Source organism: Pelodiscus sinensis (assembly GCF_049634645.1). Lineage (NCBI taxonomy): Eukaryota > Metazoa > Chordata > Testudines > Trionychidae > Pelodiscus > Pelodiscus sinensis. Next base: position 22,352,181 of record NC_134711.1, read on the forward strand.
TGCAGTGCATCTCTCACACTACAGAGTCACTGCTGTTCAAAAGAAAATTATTTGGAGAATTGCTTCCACAGAATTCCTTATACAAAGGGTGAAAAGACTAGTTCAGAACTTAAAAGGCAAGTGGAAATGTTCAACCCCCTGCTAAGGTGTTTTGTGCATGTTTTAAGCCATAGAATTCCAGATTGGTTTGTTTGAACAAACATAACTGATAATAAGCAAATTAAGGGAAAAAATAGTAGTTTAACAAAAGCTTAATTTACTGGTACATAATGGAGAGTCACTTACAGAGAATTCCTCTCCTCGGCACCAAAGCCTCTCCAGCTGAATGTAAGGTGACAGTACACTGAACCAAAGAAGTATCAAGACAGAAGCATTACATCATCAGAACAGAACTCTTGTTGTCTTCTTCTACCCTCTTCTTCTAGGCAGGACACTGTTTCTAGCAGTTCCTGAAAGGCACATCTTCCTATTTAACACAGTGCTGATGTGTAAAAGTTTTGCAATGGTGTATAAACCTTAAGCAAAGAACCAAACTCACTTTGCCCCTTCCTCCCAATTTACAGTTGAATTAGTCTTATTTCTCATGTTCACGAGCCTTGTTATCTCCAGCTATGAACCTCATTACTGCTTGGGTGGGAGATCTCCATGGGGTAGATCAGTGGAGTTGTGTTAGTTATTCAAAAAGGGCACATCTATATAGCAGGGCAAAAGTTGAATTGAGCTACAGCTTGAGCTACATCAATTGCATAGCTTAAGTCAAAATAGCTTCATTTGGCTTTTGGCACTGTCTACCCAGCAGGAAGTTGAAGGAAAAACACCCAGGGCCTGATTACATGCATCCTAGAATATTCAAGGAGCTGATAGAGGAGGTATCTGAGGCTTTAGCTATCATCTTTGAAAAATCATGGAAGTCAGGAGAGATTCCAGAAGATTGGAAAAGGGCAAATATGGTGCCCATCTATAAAAAGGGAAATAAGAAATCAGAAAAACTACAGACCAATCAGTTTCACTTCCATGCCGGGGAAGATAATGGAGCAAGTAATTAAGGAATTCATCTGCAAACATCTGGAAGATAATAGGGTGATAGGTAATAGCCAGCATGGATTTGTAACCAGCAAATTATGTTAAATCTGATAGCTTTCTTTGATTGGATATCAAGCCTTGTGGGTAAGGGAAAAGTGGTAGATGTAGTATACCTAGACTTTAGTAAGGGATTTGACATAATCTCACATGACCTTCTTATCAATAAACTAAGCAAATACAATCTAGATGGGGCTACTATAAGGTGGGTGTATAACCGGCTGGATATCCATTCTCAGAGAGTAGGTATTAATGGTTCACAATCATGCTGGAAATGCATAACAAGTGGGGTCCGCAGGGGTCGTTTTTGAGACCGGTTCTGTTCAATATCTTCACCAACAATATAGATGATGATATAGAGAGTGAAACAAAAACCAGGACTATGTAGCACTTTAAAGACTAACAAGATTAGGTAATAAACCATCTTGTTAGTCTTTAAAGTGCTACATAGTCCTGTTTTTTTGTTTCAGCTAGACTACACTGACATGGCTACATCTCTATTGGTATAGAGAGTATGACTATTTAGTTTACAGATTATAACAGTTGGGAAGGGTTGCAAGTACTTTGGAGGATAGGGTCAAAATTTTAAATGATCTGGACAAACTAGAGAAATGGTCTGAGATAAATAGGATGACACTTACTAAAAACAAATGCAAAGTACTCCACAAAGGAAGGAACAATCAGTTTCACACATATAGAATGGGAAGTGATTGTCTAGGAAGGAGTACTGCTGAAAGGGATTTAGGGCTCTACTCTGTGCTAATTAGGCTGCAATTGGAGTACTGTGTCCAGTTCTGGGCATCATATTTCAAGAAAGATGTAGAGTAACTGGAGAAGGTCCAGAGAAGAGCAATAAAAATTATTAAAGATCTGGAAATCATGACCTTATGAGGTAAGACTGAAAGAACTGGTTAAGAAAAAGTTTAGAACACAAAAGACTGAGAGGGAACATGATAGCAGTTTTCAAGTATCTAAAAGGATGTTACAAGAAGAATGGAGAAAAATTGTTCTCCTTGGCCTCTGATGATAAGACAAGAAGCAATGGGCTTAAATTGCAGCAAGGGAGGTTTAGGTTGAACATTAGGAAAAACTTCCTATCAAGGTGGTTAAACACTGGAATAAATTACCCAGCAAGGTTATGGAATCGCCATCACTGTAGATATTGAAGAGCAGATTGGGTAGACATCTATCAGGGATGATCATGCAATGAGGGCAGGGGACTGGACTCAATGACCTCTCAAGGTCCCTTCCAGTTCTAGTATTCTATGATTCTATGACTTCCCTTACTCCTTGTGAAATGACGGTTGCAAGAGTTGGCTTAAGAAGCCTGTTATTTCAAAGTTATTTTGAAGTAACGGGCTCACTGTGTAGATATACTCTTTGTTATTTCAGAATAACGTCAGTTATTCCAAAATAGCACTTCTGTGTAGACATCCCATAGGGGGCACTGTGTACTCTGCATCAGTACCAAACCAGTGACCCATATCTTTATGGGACCCCCATGCTATTGACAGTACTATATCATCTCTAGGTTAGTAATGGCAGGCACAGGAATTTTATTGAGGGTATTCTAGTAAAATTCCAGCCTGGATAATCTGAGTACTTTTCTCTTTCTTAAACTCCCCAGAGTTCCAAAGGGGGACTGCTTTGCTTTCTGTTCTAAACTGTTGTATACTACTGTTCTGGTAATTTGACAAAGCTGTGGCATTTCAGTCCCAGGTTAAATGATTGTTATACCTACAGTGTATAGTTTATGAAGTGATTTCATACAAACAATATTTTTTAAATGTAAATTGTTTCACTGTCAAGTTGCTGTTTTATTCATTTTGGAAAGTTAGCCTTCCATCAGTATACACATATGGAAATTATGCAACTGCAATGGTGTGAGAATAAACTCTGTATTTTTGTACAAAATGTGATCGCTCAGAATTTATTAGGGTATGTCTACACTTGCCCCCTAGTTCGGACTAGGGAGGCAAATGAAGCATAGTGAAGTTGCTAATGAAGTGCGGGATTTAAATACAGGCAGTCCCCAGGTTACATGAATCCGACTTACATCAGATCCCTACTTACAAACGGGGTGAGGCAACCCCGCACTAGCTGCTTCCCCCCAGCAGACCAGGGATATGCAAAGCTAGCACCTCCCCCAGCAGACCAGGGAGACGCGGAGCGGCTTTTCTCAGCAGACACCTCAGTTTGAGAATAAAGGACTGAGGGAAGTGAGGTGTGGGAGAATAAAACTGAGCTCTGGAGAAATGTTTGGCTAGAGTTTCCCCTACAATATGTACCAGTTCCGACTTACATACAAATTCAACTTAAGAACAAACCTACAGTTCCTATCTTGTACGTAACCCGGGGACTGCCTGTATCCCGCGCTTGATTAGCATATTTGCGGCCGGTCACCATTTTAAAATTCTGGTAGCCCAAATTAACTCACCACATGTAGACACGGTAATCCGATCCAAAACCACTCCCTTGAATTAACTGTTACTCCTCGTGCAATGAGGAATAACAGTTCATTCGAGGGAAGGGTTTTGGATCGGACTACCGCGTCTACACGCTGTGAATTAATTTGGGCTACTGGGATTTTAAAATGGCAACCGGCCGCGAATATGCTAATCAAGTGCGGGATATTTAAATCCCGTGCTTCATTAGCGACTTTGGTATGCTTCATTTGCCTCCCTAGTCCGAACTAAGGGGCAAGTGTAGACATACCCTTAGTCTTTAATGTAAAGAAAAGTTTCAAACAAAGTGCCACCTTATGGGTACTTATGTCCTAATCAATGGTACATCTGCAATTACATTGTGTCAGTATTACTAAAACTATAATTAAATTTATATTCTTGACTGAAGCATAATATTAAAGAAGTATGCAGTTTGACTACAGATTAAGTTTCAGAGTCGGGATGTTAGCTATTGTGTAATTGAAAGTCGTACAGCCACGTGAAATCTTATCAGTTACACGACACATAGTAGTGAGCATCATAAAAGTATAGTATAAGAAATCGATGGTTCCTTACTCACCCACTCAGAATTTGAGTAGAAATTCAGCTGTCCAGAGATGTAGAGATGTGTATTATCAGTAGTTTCCTGCCATTAGCATACGAATAATACAACACTGCCAAGTAGCTCTTTACCAAACTGTTACAGGTACATCCCTGTAATAAAGAAAAGTGGGGAAATATGGGGTATAGCACAATCAAGGAGTCCTTTGGCATGTTGGAAAGGATAGGTGGGACTTGGAACTACATAGTGCACCTGATTTTTAGGGGCAATCAATTGTTCCCCCACAAAATGCGAGACCTGTAACAATGAGAATGGGTTTCCTCGCTGTTGTGCCACACCCGCAGATCATCATTTCCATATTCTGAGTCTAAGGCTATATCTACACAGCAGTGTTATTTTGATGTTATTCTGAAATAACATAGTCCATGTTCACACAGCAAGCCGTTATTTCGACCTAATGTCAAAATTATTTCGACTGAATGTCGAGCTGGAGGACTTCTTACCCCAACTCCTGTAACCCTCATTTTACAAGGAATAAAGGAAGTCAGAGGAAGGGTGCTCTGCCCTGGACTTCCTGATATGTAGACAGTAGACAACTGACATCGCTCAAGTTGCGTAGCTTATTTTGGTTTTAGCCCTGCTGTGTAGATTTGCCCTTATATACTAGCCAGTACTTATTAGCCAGAATGGGTAGGAATGGTGTCCCTAGCGTCTGTTTGTCAGGGGCTGAAAATGGATGCAGAGGCATAGTGAGGGTGTTATGCACCCGGGGCAAAGGCAAAAATTGCGCCCCCGCGCCTCCACCGCTGCCACAGTAGGGCCCCAAACCTGGCACATGGCTAAGCCCAACCCTGAGGGGGGCAAAAGAGCTTGTACTGCATCTTCCCTATCCCCTCTAGTTTGGGGCCGGACCCCCACATGCACTAACCCCCAGACGGAGATGGAGGAGGGTCAGGCAGGGGGCAGAGAGATGGGAAGGAGGCTCCAGCCAGCGGCGGCGGGCAGAGGAGGAGCAGGTGAGCTGAGGGATGAGAGGGAAAGCAGAAGGGAATTAAACTGGCAGCCCTACCATAGCACCCAGGGGCAACCGCCCCTCTCCCCCCACCTACGCCACTGAATGGATGACAGGAGAAGGATCACTTGATGATTACCTGTTTTTGTTCACTGCCGCTGGAGCATCTGGCATTGGCCACTATCGGAGGACAGGATACTGGACTAGATGGACCTTTGGTCTGACCCACTATGGCCGTTCTTATGTTCTTATGTCTTGTCTGGCCCCCCCAGTCAGCCTGAAAGTCACATCCACTCTTGATAAAGCTGAAAGGTGGTTAAGCAGGAGCTGAAAGCCCAAAGGGCTCCCTTTCCATGCTGATGAGCTTGAAAGTGGGAGCTTTCCAACAGCCACCTCTGCTAAAGAGGGAGGACGATGATGAGACCTAGAAATTCTGGGCTAAAGGGTTCTGAAGTGAAATTAGTGAATGTGGGCTGAAGGACAAGAAGTGAAAGGAAGAGCAATAGACAAGAGATCTAGTAAATAAGCAAATGATCTGAGATAAGGAGGAGAGATTTTATAGCAAGAGAAAATGGGAGACGAAAGAGCTGGGAAGAACATTAGGAAACAGAGAAAAGACACATCATAAGAAAATGTGAGGAGAATGAGCTGGAACATAGAAAGCATGAGAGAATGAAGGGGAAGGTAGCAAAGAAAGAAGCAAGTCTGGGCTGAAAATATTGTAAGGCTAAACTTTACATAGGTGTGTGTGCATACTGCACATAAAGGTGTCAGACACTAGTTATGCTGTAATTGTACATTCACACTGATATGTGAATATTCAAACTGCAATAAAGCTGTGGTATGATTTGCATTTTTTCTTCAAGCATATATAAGAAGGGGACAAGAACAGTATGTTGAATGGATCCATTCAAATTATTTTCCAAATTAAAAATATGTTTTGAATATAAAGGAAAACATGTCTAGATTGTAGTTATAATAAAATTTAAAAATAAAAGAAATTCTGCACAGTAAGAGCCATATAGCCAACTGAGATTACGATTTATCATATGAAATTAAAACCTGTCACAGTTCCTTTCTTCTGCCACTCCCTGAATCCATTTATTTCACCTGCTTGTAGCATCATGTCATCTGCAAAGTTTGCAAGCCCTCTGAGGTAGCACTGTCTTTGTACTTCATGTCTGCACAGCACCTGGAGCAGGAGGGTACTGAACCTTCACTGGGGGTCTATAGACATGATAGCAATACAAATAATAACTGGCTTTGTGACCTATTTGTTTTTAAATTTATCTTGGAAATTCTTGAAAATGTGACCATTTATTTGTCTGTGGATACCTCCGCCTGTTGTAACATTTGTTAACTATAAATATTTTCCTTATCTAGCTGTACCCCATAAAATAGGGAGGATAATTGATGGAAGCCCTGCTGATCGCTGTACAAAACTGAAAGTCGGAGACCGGATCTTAGCTGTGAATGGCCAGTCTATTATTAACATGCCTCATGCCGATATTGTGAAGCTAATTAAAGATGCAGGTCTTAGTGTAACACTTCGCATCATTCCTCAGGAGGGTAAGTAATTGAGCCTTAAAGTTCAGGAAGAAAGATAAAAGTAACCTCCAATTCATTTGAAAGATTTTGTTTCAGAGCTTGCATGTGCAGTACATAAAGGTTACAGCTGCAACCGTAGAACTAGCTGGAGTATTATCTGCATTCTTGAGAATGATCTAATTGTGGATGTATGTTTCAAAGAACCTAAAGAAACTTAAGGGAGGACTGCAGAGTGTGTGCTATAAACTTGTGGAAGATCTGTCTTCTGGCCAATGGATGTAAAGTACTAAAGGCCTGATTTTGAGCTCACGCCTTTTTATACTTTGAATTCCACTGTCTTCAGTTGAGTTACTCCTTATTTTCACAAGTGTACGAGAACAAAAAATCAAGTCTTTAGCCGGTGGGAAATAAATGACTCACAAACTGTCATCTTGTGTATTCATTTATACCTGTAGTGAGTGACTGCAAAAATGGATATAAAATGCCACCATGGAGTGAAGGGAGACATTTGATTTGATGCTGTTTTGTTCAGATGTAAGTGACTATGTGAAATAGAGGACCCAAGCTCCAAAAACCTCCTTTTGTCAGATGCACACAAGCTACCAGACTCATTATTCTGGACATCACCCTGCAACCCAATCAGTGGAGTTTCTTTGATGTGAGCTTTGTGTAATTTAAGTTCAAAGAGCTGCAGTGCTAGTTTATGAATTCCACTGCATTAATGAAACTGTGAACTTAAGTCCCAGTAGCAGAATACTAGTATGGATAGGAATGCCAGATACAGAAACCAATATTACTTGCTGATCTGTGTGCTATTTAAATGACCTTCAGCTCTGGCAGTGCTATCAGCTCTACTCACACTGAGTATAGCGATATTCTACTAGTATACTGAGGAAACTAGCAGACACTGGCCCTGGATAATGCTGCCCTGGCTTCAGTAAATGAATTCAGATTATGTCTCCTCTTTTCTGGGATGTATGTTTATGTGTTTGGGGGAGGGAAAGAAAGAAAGAAAGAAAGAAAGAAAGAAAGAAAGAAAGAAAGAAAGAAAGAAAGAAAGAAAGAAAGAAAGAAAGAAAGAAAGAAAGAAAGAAAGAAAGAAAGAAAGAAAGAAAGAAAGAAAGAAAGAAAGAAAGTGTCCTAAATGTTGAGGAAGAGCACGGGTTTGCTCCTCTTAGCAGACACGCTGTAAAGCATTTACCCTTTCCAAAGAGAAATTAGATCCAAATGTCCAGTTCAAATTTGTTCAGACTTTTCATTCAGAAAGAGATTTAACATTAGTGGAATACATCTGCCAGGGATCTGTTTTGTAAATCTCTACAGGCATTGAGCTATCTAGTGTATAATCCATGCCATGCCATTTAACGCAGCTTTAAAGGCATTTAGCTAACAAAATGTATACTAGCAAATACATCCATCCATGATGACACTAGTTAATTTACATAAAAAAGAAAAATCAGAAGCCCACCTGAAATATTGAGTGCTGCAACGTGGGCACTCTGGGGCTGTTGGTGAGAAGGGATTTCTCTAGAGGTTACAACACAGGTTTCATGTGGCTTGATACCAGGCACATGCCTAACATCAGACAGCAGTTTCCCCACTTATAAAAAGGAGTAAAAGGATCTAGTTACTTTGTAAGATACACTCAACTTAAAAGTACTATATAAATGCAAAGCAGTTATATGAAGATATGACTTGACTGGTGCGTATGAGTGTCTAGAGTAGACATGAGGGATATTTTCAAACCAGCCTCTAAAATTTTCAAGCACAGATCACACTTGCATATGCAAACTGTGATGTTAGAAATCTAAATATTAAACTTTTTGGGTGCAAAATTAGAGGTATTTTTTGACAATTTGTCCCAAAATAAACAAAAAAAATTAAACTATCCTAAAAAAATCAAACTGAAAATAGTCATACATATAACATAAATATTTGTATGTTGTACTTGTGAGCAGAGCCCTAGCACACTTTCTTTCTTTCTTTCTTTCTTTCTTTCTTTCTTTCTTTCTTTCTTTCTTTCTTTCTTTCCCTCCCCCATACACATAAACATACATCCCAGAAAAGAGGAGACATAATCTGTGCCATATATAAGCCTAGAGCAGAGTATTGCTTCTTCCCTCAACCTGGAGCAAGGGGAAACCTGGAGGCAAATTGGTCTCCCTTGTTTGTGGTAAAGCCACAGTCCAGCACTTTATTTTCATGTTGTAGGCTTCTCCCTACCCTTCATCTTTTTAAATCGTGGATGTGTGGAGTAAGGACTGGGTTTTCGCAGGGTACATGCATGCCATTGTGATACAAATGATTTTGAGATCTGATCATGTGTATCTATAAACATTAGTTGCACTCTCTGCTACCCAACCTGACTGCTCACATAATGGAACTGAGCCTTCTCCCATTGAAATCAATGGTAACACTCTATTTGAATTCAGAAGTAGCGGGAGCAAACAAAAGCATTTTAAATCTTGTTGCACCCATTTGTCATCCTATAACTGAACTAAAAGCAGTAAGATTCTTCTTTCTCCCAAAAGAAAAGTTTCCAAATATCAATATTTATAACCTTTTAAAAGAAACTATGAAACACCGAAACTCTTCACTCCATTCAATTGAGTTTTAAATATCCGATATGTCAGCCACCGTTGTAAAAATGACCAAGATCTCAGAGGTGAGCAAATGAAGTCCGGTAGGTTCAGATGTCTTAAAATCTAATTATGAACATAGATAATAAAAGCAACCAAACATAAATACTTGGAGGTAGAGTGTTATTGAAATTATTCTTGTCTACCTTTGCCCTTTGTGAAATGCCACACTGTGACAGCTCTTTAATCTCCAGCTTCCCATTATACAGAGCTGAACAGCCCAGCTTCCGCACCAAGCTCAGAGAAACAGAGTCCCATGGCCCAGCAGCACAGCCCGATGGCTCAGCAGAGTCCAGTAGCACAGCAGAGCCCTGTAGCACACCACAGTCCCGTAGCACAGCCACCACCTCCTCAACCTCTCCAGTTACAAGGACATGAAAACAGGTAAGAGCAGCTGCTCCACATTCCATTTCTTGTAGGTACCAAATGAGCCAATGGGGTTGCTCCCTATTTTTAGCTCCAGGGATCTGTCGTGTTACTTTGTTGCCAACATTCGAGTGGTAACTTTTATAAAACATAAATTATGTGTTTTAGATTAAACTGAAAAATTTCATTCACCTAAACGTGTGAGAGACGTCAGGTTACACAAGGCTCTATCAAACCTTTCCCAAAATGGAAAGTGCTGTGTTAAAGCTTCAGATTCTCAGAAATTTTTTGCTGGTTTGTTACTTTTTGCCAGAGAACTAAAGCATGTTAGAATATTGCTTGCTAATAATGTCATTGGTAATAAACTTCATGTTTATGTTCTTAACATGTATGAAACATGTTTATATTTAGCATGTTCTTGGTGAAATGGCTTTTTTTTTTAATCCTCAGCCCTATCTCCCTGTCATTTTGCATGGTAAAGCACTGATGTTAATACAATATTTTTCAGTTCAAAGAACAGATTTTATCTACAGCAAACTGATTTTTCCCCAGCTGGTTTCTCTAATTTAGATCTTGATACATGTATGGGTTTTTTGTGTGTGTATATATTCAAAGACATAATTTGTGAATGAAATGAATTTAGTGAACTGGATGGTAAGCTAGAATTTTGTGACCATAACAGCAGAATGTTTCTGAACTATATTTAGGTTGTGGAATAATATAATTGTTCTTACATTTTTGTGACTTTTCCAATCACCATTATTTTGTTATTGGATTAATTTTTTGGCTTGTCAGATAAAGCTGATTTCACTGTCAGTCTTTACACTAAACTTGCATGAGAAAACTATCTCCACCTCCACCTCCACCTCCCTCATCAGCCACTTGCTGTGGCCAGTCTTGGCACCATCTCGTTTAGGCATGGGCTGCTCCAGCTCTGGCTTCCGCTTCACACCCGGGGGGCCTGCACCATCCAATCCCAACACAAACACACACACGGGTTCCCTCCTCTCTCTAAGGCTAACCTCATCCTGGGCCACCCTGCATCCCCTCCGCCATCCAAGCCTGATCGCTCCACATCCCCTCCGCCATCCGAAACTGACACCCTCCCCCCCCCGGGCTGCCCCACACCCCCTCCACCACCCAAGCCAGCCCTCCCAGCTCCCTCACCCCTTCTGCTGAGACTCCCTACCCCCAGTCCTCTCCCACCCCCTCCCTCTTGGCCAGACACCTACCCCCAACCTGCTACTGCACCCTCCCCTGCTCTTGCACTCTCCCCTTTTGGCCAGACACCTAACCCCAGCCTCTTCCTGCCCACTCCCCACACACAATGCCCCCCAGCTCGCTCCTGCCCCCTCCCCACTGGACAGACACTTACCCCCAGAAAGAGGGGAGTTGGCGAGTGTAGCAAACAAGGGGCACAGCCTCCTAGTTGCTATTAATGGCAGTTTTAATTGCATTGTTAAACAATAATAGAATATAATTTATTTAAAACTTTACTAATTTTACTAATGTCACTCATTTCTTGGTTTTTAAATTCTAGTCCCCAGTCATGTCACCGCAGGGGCACTGGGTCTCACTCAGCCATGGAGTCTGTCCTCTCACCCGGGCTCCCACCCCATGCATGAGACAGTGCTGCCAGGAGTTGAGTACTCAACAGATTCCCCTGTGCTCCATTACAAAGGAAGAGACATGCCATATACCAGATCACTAGGACAGTCCATGAATTTTGGCCTTCATACCCCTACATTCAGAATGGCACTCCTGACCACAGTATTTGAGTGACCTGCCTTATTGATTTAATACAAGAACCCTGCTTAAAACGTCAGGCCACCCTCCCAGCTCCAAGGCCTATGGAACTTTGAGCAAATGCAAAACTGGAGGAAGTAGCTATGTTTCCATTACACACAACACATACACACACACACTGATTTATACAGTTTTTCACATTCCATGGGATGAGTGTTATTAATACACATTAGGTAAAACAGATTGTCTGCATCTTACATCAACTAGTTAGCAATTAAAACAGTGCTTAAGTAGTATGAAATCCTTATTAACCACCTTCTGTTCTTTCATTCCTAAATGTGCATCATATTCTAGATCTGTATTTAAATCTTACAATGGCGTATCAGGAATTTTTATCATAAGATCTTTCAGTGAGCTATTTAGTGTACACTATGTTAATGGGTACTGTATCAACCATTTAATTTCTTTTTATTAGCCAGATAATGGCTGGTACAAATAAATGCCTGTTTCTAAATTTGAGAGCTCACAAAAAATAAGCTTTTAGATTAGTAAAATATATGAGTTGTAAACCTCTGAATCTTTTCAAATGTTTTCAAATTGTATTTAGTCTATTGCAATCTAAGTTCAAGAAAAGCAATCAACAAATTCTATCTTTTGCTCTCTGTTACATTTTCTTGTGTGAAAACTGATGTCTGGGTTAGACAAGACACATGAGAATCAGGTTTCCTGGATTGTGCTCCTGTCACTGCCATTTAGGGCCCAATCTTGATTTCACCGAGGTTGATGGGGAAATTATACTTTACTGCCTTGGACAAGTCACTTAGGGTCAAATTTTCAAAAATAATATCTAATTTTAGACACTTCAATTTTTGCTTTGAAGAGCTCATCTCGAATGCACTATCTGCCTCTCAGTGAAGCCGTTTAACAAAAATTTTGCAGCTGTTCTGTTGCTTTTTATCTGTCAGTTTTTGCTTTCAATGCCTTTCTACAAATTCTTTTAGCATTTTGCAGCTTTCTCAAGCTTTAAAGAACTAAAATAATCATTTTAACTTACTCAGTTATAGGTCAGAAGTGAAAGCAAGACAGGATGTGAAACCTGACATCCGACAACCTCCATTTACTGACTACAGACAGCCTTCAGCAGACTATAGACAGCCTCCAATAGACTACAGACATCCTCCTGTCGTGGATTACCAGCAGCCACCACCTCTGGACTACAGGCAGCCACCTTTAATAGATTACAGACAACATTCTCCTGACACTAGGCAATATCCTCTGTCAGATTACAGGCAGCCCCAGGTACAAAGTAAAATAATTACAGCTCTGAAAACAGGGTCTTTAAATTAACCTAAGCATTTTTATTCTGAATTCAAATTTTTTTCAGAAGAAAATAATTCAAGCTTCATTAAGACTTAAGTGTTGTTACTTTTACATTAAAATAACACTATTTATAAAAATGTTGTTACAGCAAGTAGATTTTTTTAAATATTTTGGAGAGTTCAAATAATAATGGGAAAAGACACTTTGCAAAACATTATTCTTCTGATATCCATAATCATGTGATATCCATAATCATATTTGCCGATTGAGGATTGACTTAGTCGCTTACCAGCAGCATCATAGAAAATGAGATCCGTCGATCGATGGCTCAGTCGATATATATACAAGCAACATAAATATTCTTTTACTACAGGCTGTGCTTTAAAGGTACAATCCAGCCCTAAATCATCAGTTCAGATGGAATTTCTACGTACATATCATCTTTCTTTCATTGCAGAAGACAGACCTTATTTATAATCAGAAAAATTACAAATATCTCTATGTCTTTTTATCTGAAAAGGAAGCTTCTCTTTTTTCAGAACATTAATCTTATGTGTGCTGATGGGAAATAATCTATACCAGCAAAAATGGTCTGTGAAGAAATTAGCCAGATGTCTCTTTTTATACAGAGCCCAACTTTGAATTCTTATTTCCAGAAATAAACCTTATGTTAGTAGTTTATTGATTGAATGGGAATGATTTCATGAGTGGTGTTTACTAATGGGTGTCAGGATTGAAGGATCTGGTACAAATTTAGGTTAAAAATTTCCCCCTTTCCTTGCAAGGAGTGGGAGAAGAACATGTGTCAGAAAGTATATTAAATACATGGGTTTCCAGAAGTCCTTGGCCAACACCACATTTCTAGGACAACCCTTTCCAGAATTCACTTCTAGGAGCATACTTGCAAGGCAAGCACACATGCTGTTTCCATGTAAATATGTACATACCTCTTGCCTATGTAAAAATATATTTCCAATGAATTTTTGAAGAAGTACTGTATATGGGGTAATTCCACATTCAAATATATGTTCAAAGGGTTTGGTTGTTGGGTTTTTTTTCGTTAATGTGAACATACTCGTTCATATAGTTAATTTGTTTTTATTATCTTCTGTATCTATGCAGGATTTCGATTATTTCACTGTTGATATGGAGAAAGGAGCCAAAGGGTTTGGATTTAGTATTCGAGGAGGAAGGGAGTACAAAATGGATTTGTATGTGCTGAGGTTAGCAGAAGATGGGCCAGCAATAAGAAATGGAAGGATGAGGGTGAGTAATTTCACTTTTTTGAAACAAAGCCATAACATAAATTGTAAAGAATTATATATTCAGAGGTTTTTGTGCACGGCATGTAAAAAATAGTTATATTTTGTGACAAGAGCAGATAGAAATTCTATAATACTTATTCAGTGAAGGACAAACACTTTCATATTGTTAAATGGCCTAATAAGAGGTGAATTACGTTAAATAAGCAGTAGTAGTAGTTTATTTGTGGATTGACTATTTTGTTTTTGATTGCTTTATTTTTCATTTTGCTGCATATTCTTTCATTCATAGCTAGACAACTTGTAAACTCCAAGCAAAGGAGAGTTTCTAGCTTTCTTAACAAAAATAATAGCAAATTGTTTATTTCTGTATTTCAAATACAAAGCAAGATGATCTAGTTCTATATTGGACAATGTACTAGGTATCAAAAAACTGGGTTCTAATCCCGGCTTTTCCAATGTGCACTTATGACCTTGTGGAAGTCACTTCACTCCTGTCTTGCTTCAAGTTATTTTGTCCACTTAAACTATAAGATCTGTTTATCAGGGACTAACTTTCACTATTTGTTTGTACAGCATCTAGCACAGTGGTGCTCTAATCTCAGTTGGCACTTCTCACTGCTGTTATAATATAAATAATAATAAAAACCACATCAGTGCATTGTGTGAGAGAAAATTGCAAAGTTAATTTAGGAAATTTCACATCCTTTTTAAAAATGTGTTATATATTAGAAAAATAAATGGATCGAGATACATGCTTTTTGTCTGTTCAACTCTAGTGACAAGTTTATCTGCCACCCCCTAAAGCCAGCCCTGCACTTGCAACCCTTCTGCATTCATCACATGACCTCCTTCTTAGAGTCAACAATCCAGACAAAGAAACACTAAGGGTGTGTCTAGACTACATGTCTCCATCAATGGAGGCATGTAGATTAGACAGATAGCAAAGGGAAATGAAGCCGCGATTTAAATAATCGCGGCTTCATTTAAATTTACATGGCTGCCGCGCTGAGCCGACAAACAGCTGATCAGCTGTT
Organism: Pelodiscus sinensis; assembly: GCF_049634645.1. Classification (NCBI taxonomy): domain Eukaryota; kingdom Metazoa; phylum Chordata; order Testudines; family Trionychidae; genus Pelodiscus; species Pelodiscus sinensis. The sequence continues at coordinate 22,367,197 of NC_134711.1, forward strand.
TGTCGGCTCCGCACGCTAGTCTGGACGCGCCATGCCGACCTGAAAGCCTTTCATCGACATCCCCCTTATGCCTCGTAGGATGAGGTTTACAGGGGATGTCGATAAAAGGCTTTCATTTCGACAGGGGAGCGTCCAGACTAGCGCCCGGAGCCGACAAACAGCTCATCAGCTGTTTGTCGGCTCAGCGCGGCAGCCATGTAAATTTAAATGAAGCTACGATTATTTTAATCACGGCTTCATTTCCCCTTTTCGAATACACAAATCTACATGCCTCCGTCGACGGTACTTGAAAGTAGGAATAAGAGATCCTCCGGAAAAGGGCTTTATTCCGGAGGATCGTGCCAGTCTAGACGCTTTTTTCCGGCTTTTCCCCAAGCCGGAAAAAAAGCGGCAGACATGTTTATTTAAATCCACGGGGGATATTTAAATCCCCCGCGGATTTCCCTTTTCTGACTTACCTGCTTTGCATGACTATTCCGTTTTATGGGGCCAGTGTAGACGTAGCCATGTAGTTTAGACGTACCCTTAACAGTATATATAGAGCAGCATAAACAAGCCATTGTCTATGAGTATGTCTAGACTACACGCCTCTTTCGAAAGAGGCTTTTTCGAAAGATACTTTCGAAAAAGCCTCTTTCAAAAGAAAGCATTTAGACTACAGCCAGTACTTTCAAAAAAGTGAGCCACTTTTTCGAAAGAGAGCACCCAGGCAGTCTGGATGCTCTCTTTCGAAAAAGCAAAGTTTGCATTACATAGTGCCTTTTTTTGAAAGAGCACTTTCGAAAAAAGGCATTTTTCCTCGTAAAATCAGGTTTTCCATGGTCCAAAACTGTTGTGTTCTTTTGATTTACTTACGAAAGAACCAGCAGCAGTCTAGATGCAGGGGAATTTTTGTTTGAAAAAGCCCTGTAGTCTGGACATACCCTATATGACATTTTAATTTGTATTGACTTTGATAGTGCTTCTTATGTAGCCTGTTGCAAAGTGAGGAAAATATCTAGATGTATTGCCAAATGCCCGGGAAGACCTCTGTGTATCCCCAAGGTTTCTTTATCCCTGATTCTTTATCCCACTTCTTCAAATTGATATAATACTTCCGTGCAATAAAGAGCTTCTTCATGTGTTGCTCTCTTTTATAACAGTCTCCATGTGCTGTTACATATCATAAAACATGACATCAAAAGTAGCTCTAGAAACCAAAATGCCTTTGTCTCTTGAGTACCTGCCATGAGCTCTGCTGCATGTCACCAGAATCTTTAAATTGTGCCCTACCACTATCAGCAGGTACCAGTCGCTTCTGCCCAGATCCTTCTCAGCAGTGCTACTGCCACGCCAGTTATCCTCTATTCCCTGTGCATTTGGTCTTTCTTCCCTAAGCATAGCACCTTACATGTGTCTTTGGAGAAGTGGGTTGTGGAAAACAAAAAGGAAATTCAACAATTTATCAAAAACCCTTTGAATTTTAGCTTGATCCTCCAAAGGGTTGGCAACCCCTCCCTCCCAGTTTTGTGTTGTCTTCAAATTTGATCAATATGCTTACCTAGACTTACAGACAGATCTTTAATAAAGATGTTAATTAAGAATGAATGCAAAACAAATCCTGGTCGAACCCCACTGAAGACTTCCTTCCAATCTGACATCATTCCATTTACAGTTATTCATTGTTTGTGGTTGTTAAATCAGTTATGCATCCACTTAATGGTAGTCCTGACAAGCCTGAAATATCTCCATATTATGTGTCAGAACGTCATGTGTGAAATTATATCAAAAGTCTCACTAAAGTCCAGGTATATTATGGCCACCACATTCCCCCTGTCCACCAATCAGTTACCCTGGCAAAGAAAGAAACCAAGCTGGTTTAGCATGATATATTCTTTGTAAATACATGCATGCTGGTTGTAGTGATCATCTCTTCATTCTCCAGGTATTTGCAAACCGAATGTCTTATATATTGCATTAATAGCTTCCCAGGTATTGAGGTCAGGCTAATTGATCTATAGTTCACCAGCTCCCCCTTTTCCCATTGTTAAAAATGGGCATTATACTAGCCCTTCTCAAGTCTTATGAGACCTCTCCTGTCATCTAGGAGTTTGCAAATCTTATTGCCAATAGTTCTGAGATTTCTTCAGCTAATCCCTTCAGCACCTTGGAGTGAACAGCAGTAGGCCCCACTGACTTTAATTCATTCAAGTTAGTCAGAAAATATCAGACATGTTCTTTACCTATGATTATGGAGAAGGGATTGTAAGAGGAGACTCAGAATAAACCAAAGCAAAGGGAGGCATATGATGCTGCTTTGAATTATAAACAGAGGTAAATTTAACTATACAAAATTAAATGCACTTTCCAACAGCACTACCAGGGCCCATCAACCCATAAATCACTTGTGGAAAAATCGTCATCCACTGGGGTTGCATGTTAACTGGTGTATTCTGCAACTTTAGATGTTACAGGAACCTCATCTCATCATAGTCGGACAGATACCAATTCTGAGGTTACTAATCCTCCCTGAGGCTGTGTCTAGACTACAAAGTTCTATTAGGAAAAGATGCACAAATTGCGAACTGCAATTTGCGTATCTTTTTCCACTTTTCTTCCAAAAGAGGCCTTTCCGACAATTAGTCAGTCTACACTGGCCAAACGTTGGGGGGGGGAGGGGAGGAGCCTCTTTCAGAACATCCCTTCTTCCTTATAGAATGAGGTTTATAGGGATGCTGAAAAAATGTGTCTGCTTTTCCAAAAAATTTTTGGAAAAGCAGACACATTCCTTGGATGTGGCGGAGCTTTTCTGGGATCCCTCCATTATCCTGGAAAAACTCTGCAGTCTAGTTGTACCCCAATAGCTGTACTACAATATTGAATTCTCTGCATGATGAAGAGGACAAGAAGACTAACCGGCAGCTTTCTCCTCTGTCTGCCAATCCTGCCAAAGTCAGTCCCAGCCTCTGCCCCTGCAGGAAGCGGGCTCTATGCTTGTAGTGGGGAAAGGCAAGGGCCATATGAGATGGAGATGGATACTGTCCACTATCATCCCCCTGCAGACATGCAGGGATTTTCTGTTACAAAATATTGCTAATATTTCAAGCAAGCTATCCCTTCATATTCAGAATAATCTTTACTTTAGATGTGATGTTTCTTGAACAGCTGCTGGGGAAACTAATGGGAGCTGGGCTGTAATGAGCAAGGTAGAGGCAAGTAAATTGTGTTGTCATCAGCAAGTGTAGCAAACCGAATAGTACATCTCCACACTATTCAGCAGAAAAAGCACATAAACAGAAACTAGGACCAAATCTTCGCATGGTGAACCTCCAGGAACTTCCTCTCCCCTATGCAGATTATTTCCTGGGTAATGGACAATTTGGCCCTGTATCTCTGAAATCAAGGGAAGGAAAAGAGGGGTGTGAAACGGAAAAACATAGTCAAAGAAGAGGGCTTGCAAAGCATGAAAAGTGCAACAGGCTGCAAGACCTGTAGTGCGGGAGTCAGTGCAGCAAACACATAAGAAAAGAAATCAGAATGGAGATGGTGGAAAAGCACTTCAGAGGTCAGGAGGATGTGAAAATGCTACATAGGTGAAAGCAGTGGCTAGGTCAATTGATTCCACAGCAATAAATGAGAAAGACGAGTGCACAAGGCTGATGGAACTGAAAGCCTTAAAGATGAGAGGTGAGAGTCACTTATGAAAGATACACTAAGAACACAGAGGAGATGAAACAATTTAAAGTGCTGTCTGGAAGAGGAGAAAAATAATTTTAACTGAATTCTCAACAAGTAGCAAGATATCAAAGGCTCTTTTGTGTATAAAGTATCATTCACCTTCATGAACCTAAAATACTTTGTTCCCACTCCTGCACCAATCTATATACCTTTGCAGCACTCAGCACTTTACAAGACAGAGAAGCATAGAGCTGGTCAGACATTGGTGTTTATTACCCAACAAAAAATTGTGACTTTTGGGCTAAAAAAGTCTAAAACCGAAAACTGAAACTTTCAATTAAAAATTGCTGCTGTGGTACCTTATGCATAAGCACTTGAACTGCAACTCCCATGAGTCACCGTTCATCATTTCTGAGTTGAAATGTTTGTGTTTGGAGTGTTCTGCTTTTTGATGAAAATTCAAAGATCTCTATAGAAAATTGACACCTTTTGCAAAAATATTAATTCTATTGAAAAAACAGTTTCAACAGAAAATTTTCAATCAGTCCTTATAGAAGACACTCTCTTTGCTTTGCATTTGCCTGCTGTTGTTGTTTGTAACAGCTGCTGTATTTGCATAGACATACGTTGAATTACCTGTGACAAAGTCTAGAAAAAACAATACATTTACTCCAGGTTTACAGCAATGTAACTGAAAACAGAATATGATTGTCATGTATCTTACCTATTGCCTTGTAAATCATTCTGACATAAGTATGAAAGATATTATAGAAAACCAAATTTGAAATACAGGTTGGATCTCCCTGATCCAGCACCCTCAGAACCTGAGTGGTCCCAAATGAGGGAATTTCCTGGACCAGGGAAGGTCCCCTGCTACCGGCCCCTCAGCTTGCTGCCCCTCCTCTCCACTGGCTCCTTTGGCCCTACTGCTAGCCAGGCAACATAGCTTCCCTAGCCCCACTGCCGGAGCTGCTTCCCCAGCCGCAGTGCCAGCATGGCAGCATGAAGCCTTGGCCCCGCTGCCATGGCACCAGCCCCACTGCTACGTGGCATGAGGTCCTGACTCAGCTGTCCTGGTACAAGCCAGCTTGTGCTGACCAGCATGCAGCCCCAGTCGGGCTGCCGACCTGCTGTGGCCCAAAATGGGTTGCCACAGCCCTGGCTCCACTGCCACAGCCACTGCCACTGCCACAGCCCCTGATGGGTTTTCCCTGCTGGGCTGCCATGGCCCAGCCTTACTGCCAGCCAGGCTGCGTGACTCTGCACACGCTGCCAGGCAAGTACGCAGTCCCGATTGGGCTGCCAGGGAACAGCCCCACTACTGGACCAGCACACATGAGCTGCCCGGGCTGCCCCTGCCCCGCTGCTATGGCCCCGCTACCACCACCGGTCTGCTAAGGTCCTGACCCTGCTACCACCAGTCTTGCTACATGTGGCTCTCAGCTATTGGCCCTCCTGCTCCAGGGCTCTCTCACTCAGGAATATCCAAGATCCTGCCATACCAGATATGTTGCCAGACAAGAGAGTCCTAGTTTTGAGAGGTGCAACTTGTAGCACATAAGAACATAGTAATGGCCATACTGGGTCAGACCAAAGGTCCATCCAGCCCAGTATCCTGTCTGCCAACAGTGGCCAATGCGAGGTGACCCAGAGGGAGTGACCCAAACAGATAATGATCAAGTGATCTCTCTCCTGCCATCCATCTCCACCCTCTGACAAACAGAGGCTAGGGACTCCGTTCCTTACCCATCCTGGCTAATAGCCATTAATGAACTCATTTCCCCCAAATACACATTTTTCATAATTCTAACCCCTATTTTACTGAATGTCTGGATTTGCGTTTGGGTTACTTAAATCTGCAGTTTCATGGAAGTGCCTTAGTCTTTGTGTAACGCTTCTTCCTGGTGGAGCCAGCAGCAGCCAGGACCAGGTTCAATATCTAGGGGTTCCTCTCCATCCATCCAACACAGAACTGGCTCAAGCCCCCACCCAGTAACCTGGGAAATTCACACAATACCATGGGTGCCTCTGAGAGGCAATGCTTCCCCACTTGCAAAGCACAAAGTCTGAGTGTAGAAAAGAAACCTTTAATAAAAGGGGAGAGAAGTAACATGTATTAATTTTGGGAAAACACGACAGAGTTCATACCCAAAACCATGAGTAAATGTCCCAGCTCAAGTAGGTTGGACAATGTTCTTTTCCTTTCAGGTTCTTAAGTCCAGCAATGTAAATGTCCCCTTCACATGCCCACCCCATTTCTGTACCCTACTCACAGTTCCTGCCCTTAGTCAGGGTAGACCCTGAATTAAAAGGAGCATCCGCAGAGTTCACCTCCCATCCTGAGTGGGGATGGAGAAAAGGAGGCATCATACTTACTCCACTGGTAACTCACCAGCCACTAGCTTGCTGCTCTCTGCCACCGCCTTGTTGGCCATTCGTCTGACTTCACTGCCACCATTCTGTTGGCCGCTCATTACACCTCTCCATTGCCATACTGCTGGCTGCTCATCATGTGGCCGTTTCTCTGCTAGCCACTCGTCACACTGCTGGCTTGTGGTGGTTTTGGCTCTGGGCCAAACCTAGTGGTTTCAGTTCTCAGTGATTTCAGCTGTCAGTTATATCAGCTCTTGGCCCAAAGCACAAGCCAGCCACAAGCAATTGGAGTAAATTTAAAATAATAAAAAAGACTCCTAATGGAGTCTGTTCTAGTTCTATCATTAGAACAGGGGGAGAGAAACAGACTGAACCAGTCTTACAGCTCATGTCTGAAGGGCAGATAGCCTGTTGATTCAGAGTCCTTCCCTTGCCCACTTCACAGAGCTTTGACAATAGAGCCCTTGTTCATCCAAGATTCTTTACTCTGACAGTCTCTCTCCTTTGAACTAAGTTAAACACAGTCTGACTTTCTGCATTCCCACAATAACAGCAAGCATGGGTGATCATATCTCACAATTTGTGACCCCTCAACAGCCAAATTGGTTAGAATGGGCAAAACATGATTGTAACAGTCGAATATCTAGCAGGCCTAAGCGAACTGAGTGAACTGTACTTACAGCTCATTCTTTAAACTGAGAATGATTCCCTCCTTTGTGTCAGGTTAAGCAGACCTGTAGTAAGTTCCCCCAGTAATTACATACATTACAATTAGTATTAACACAATTTGGGTGTGTCTAGACTACATGCCTCCTTCGACGGAGGCATGTAGATTAGCCAGATCGGAAGAGGGAAATGAAGCCGCGATTAAAATAATCGCGGCTTCATTTAAATTTAAATGGCTGCCCCGATCTGCCGATCAGCTGTTTGTCGGCAGATCGGGAGAGTCTGGACGCGATGCGCCGACAAAGAAGCCTTTCTTCATCGGCACAGGTAAGCCTCGTGAAACCAGGTTTACCTGTGCCGATGAAGAAAGGCTTCTTTGTCGGCGCATCGCGTCCAGACTCTCCCGATCTGCCGACAAACAGCTGATCGGCAGATCGGGGCAGCCATTTAAATTTAAATGAAGCCGCGATTATTTTAATCGCGGCTTCATTTCCCTCTTCCGATCTGGCTAATCTACATGCCTCCGTCGAAGGAGGCATGTAGTCTAGACACACCCTTTGTGACCCAGCACCAGCCAAGATTATTACAATGAACAAAACACCATTGTAACAGCCAAATATCTAACACATCTAAGAAAAGCAGGGGCAAGCTGTATTTACATTAAACACACCCAGGATTTCTTTCCCATTCGAGCTGGCTGTAATGGAAACATTGATTCAGACTCTGCTTACATTTGTTATGGCAAGAATGTTCCTTGTGCACAGAAATAGACAACATGACCTTATGCAGGGTTTTCAAACTCTGGGTCATGGCTTCTAATGGTAAGCCACTAGCTGGCCATGAGATGCTTTGTTTACCAGATTGTCCACAGGCATGGTCACTCGCATCTCCCGGGGACTTTGGTACACCACTCTCAGTTAATGGGAGCTGCAGGAAGTGGTGCAGGCTGAGAGGAAACCTTCTATTCACGATATTGTCACAAGCATGCTCGGAAAAGTCCCTTTACCATTCAGTTTCCCCATCTGTAAAATGGGGATAATACTTTCCTGCTTTGTATAGTATTTGGAGATGCTATGTAAGAGCTACTTATTTGTTTCTATCTGTGTCTGTTTTTTTAATTCTGTATTACACTGTACTACTTGGGTTATATTATACCTTGATGTACATCTTCCACGTCACTTTATAAATTATCCACATAAAAAACAGCTTTTAATGATTTTCAGAAGCATCGTGACAAGAAAAAACATTTCTATATTCTTTAGTTGCTACCATTAGCTAGTGATTTGCAATCCACCCTAGTGGTATAGACCAACATTTAGTTGCCCTTTCCCTCTGAATTGTCATCCCCCGAGGGACCCTTTCATTCAAATGCTACTTCATCTTTCACAAGTCGGCATTACTTGTAGCGAGATTGGGTTGTGATTGATCAGAATTCTGGGAATTAAGTTTGGATATTCATATGTATTAGCAGCATGCCAGCCAAGAGCATAGTGAGCCAGCATGGTATTTTAGGGCAAATGGCAACACCCAAGAAACTTTGTTTTAACATACAAACAAAAAAATGACCAACTGTATTGTGAATGTTCTACAAAGAAATGTGAAATGAGTTTCTCTAGGATAATAAATATATTTCAGCAGTTTGAAGGCCTAATAAATCATGACAGAATTAACCAACAGTGAGCCATTCAACAGCATCATTCTTAAAAGCTAAATACATTTTATAGAGCTCATTTGTAGAAAAGTAAGGAGAAAAAATACTTCTTTCACAAATATGATTAACTTCATTCTCTCAAAAACTTGTTGAGCTTGACTTATTACAAACATTTTTATAATCCTATGGCTAATACAAAATCCTTGTAGTCGGATAATTAAAAGAATGTTGAGTCAATAATACCTGCTTAATATGGGTTAATGTACAATTTTACAAATAAAATGTCAGGTAGTGTCATGGGGTGTGACTCTCTGCCACGATGCCTCCTGCTGGTTACACTGAGAATTAGCTCTTGTTCGCTAATGACACCTCTGGCTGGTGTCTCCCCCATCACTCTGTTCTGTCCACAGTCAGACTCTGGACCCAAGTCGCTCCAGGACCATGGTGTCCTCATCAGGACACTGCTCTCTGGCAGTGTCCACTACTGTTGTCTCTCGTCCCCCTTCCAGGGGTTTATCAGCAGTCCAGTGTCTCTGCTGTCATGGTGACTGACTGTGACCTCCAAGTCTAGCCCCTCACTTCAGGGGTAAGCTGTAGTCCTACTAGGCCTCAAAACAATGGTGGCTAGATGTTGTGCAAGAGAGAAGGGGGAGACCCAGGACCACCCACTACTCTGGGTCCCAATCCAGGGATCCCCTGGCATCAGCCTTGTCCTGCCCTCCTTTGCTCCTCTCCAATGCCTTCTATTCCCTGGGCCACTTTCCCGGTGACTGTAGTGGCAAGAGCAGCAGCCTGGCAGGTCTCAGGCAAGAGCTTCCCTTGCTGGCCCTCCTGAGCCTGCCCAGCACTGCTCTAGCAAAGGAGCCGATCTGGGAACTGGTTCTGCATCTTCTCTAGTCAGGACCTAACTGACGCTTTCTGCTGGGCAGCTCCCTCTATTCAGGGCTCCTCCAGCAGGCTACATCCTGATTGTTTCTTTAAAAGAACCTAATTGGCCAAGGCTCTGTGCAGGCTCCCTCCAGCCTGCATTCACCTCTTCCAGTCAATGCAGGGCAATTGCCCCACCACAGGTAGATATTGTACTTAAATCTGAATTTTCTAGAAGAACTATAAAGATGTCCTGCTCTATGATAACAAGGAGTTCTGTGACACCTTAAAGAGTGTCAGATTTATTAGGGCATACACTTTTTCAGGTAAAGCCCATTTCCTCAGATGGATTGGAGTGGAAGTTACAGAAGCAAGAGTAGCAATAAGGAAACAGTTGCTTGTGTTAATGAAGCTAATCAAGTCAGGGTGCAAGTGGCCATTCACAGCATTTGGTCTGGAGATGTGAATATTCAGAGAGGGGGAAATGTCTTTGCACTCCAATTCACCTGATGAAGTGGTTTTTTTATCCATAAAACCTTATGTCCTAATAAATCTATTGGGGTATGGCTACACTTGCACCCTCTTTCGAGAGAGGGATGCAAATGAAGACATTCAAAATTGCAAATGAAGCCGGGATTTAAATATCCCGTGCTCCATTTGCATATTCATGTTATAGCGCTATTTCGAAATAACAGACGCTGTTAAGATGTGGTTATTTCAAGAGAAAACCCTTCTCTCAAAATAACCCTTCTTCCTCATACAATGAGATTTACCAATTATTTCGAGAGATAACCATGTCTTAACAGCGCTGTTATTTCGAAATAGCACCATCGAAAGAGGATGCAAGTGTAGACATACCCATAGTCTCTAAGGTGCCCCAGGATTCCTAGTTGTTTTTGCAGATACAGACTAACATGGCTACCTCTATGAGGCTGCTCTATTATGTGAATTAGCATAAAGTTTAGGAAATTATGCATAACATGAAGAGTGTTTTTAAAAATAGTGCTCAGGAAAGATTCTATATAGTAGGCCTGATGACAGAAGTTCTCCACCCTAGAACCGGTACAGCATGGGCAACATCTCTGTAAAATCTCTCACACTGTCTCAACTCTGAGTTTGAGGGTAGCCTATAGGAGTGACTAAAGGATACTGTCTCGTACGCATTCATGGTGTGTCTAGACTAAATTTCTCTGTCGACAGAGAGATGTAGATTAGGCACATCGAAATTGCTAATGACACTGGGATTTAAATATCCACACCTCATTAGCATAAACATGGCCACCGCTTTTTTTTAAACAGAGTTTTTTCGAAAAAAACTGCAGTCTAGATGCGGATCTGTCGGAAATAAAGCCTTGTTCGACAGATCCTGTAAACCTCATTTTTTGAGGCATACAGGATCTGTCGAAAAAGGCTTTATTTTTGACAGATCCGCATCTAGACTTCCGTTTTTTGGGGGGGATTATTGAAAAAACTCCATTTCAAAAAAAAGTGGCAGCCATGTTTATGCTAATGGGGTGCAGGATATTTAAATCCCGGCTTCATTAGCAATTTCGACATGCTTGATTTGCATCCCTCTGTCAACAGAGGGATGCAGTCTAGACGTAGCCTCAGGCCTTTTTCGGAAAAGGGATGCAAATTAGACGAATAGCAATTGCTAAGGAAGTGGGGATTTAAATCTCGCTCTTCATTAGCATAAAAATAGCTGCCACTTTTTTTCCGCACGGAGCTTTGCCGGAAAAAAGCAGCAGTCTAGACACGGATCTTTCGGAAAATAAAACCTTTTCCAAAAGATCCATTATTTTAAGACGGATAAGGGATCTTTCGGAAGAGGCTTTATTTTCCGAAAGATCCGCGTCTAGACTGGTGCTTTTTTCCGGCAAAGCTGCCTGCGGGAAAAAAAGCGGCAGCCATTTTTATGCTAATGAAGCGGGGGAGATTTAAATCCCCGCTTCATTAGCAATTGCCATACGTCTAATTTGCATCCCTTTTCCAAAAAACGGATGCAATCTAGACGTAGCCTCAGTGTTTGGCACTTTTGTTGGTATAACATACTAGCTTGGGCGGGGGAAACTACTCCTCTGAAAGACATCAGGGACATCAATCTCCCATCTGCATGGAGCAGCTAAATGGGAGAGCTTACAGCGGTGCAACTGAATTAATACAACTGTGCTACTGTGAGGTCTCTGATATAGACATGGCCTAACAGTCTCCGTGGGATTGGATATATGACAGGAAAATTAAAGGCTCTAAGCTCTTGTACATCCTACTAATATCATAGCATTAATATAATTTTAAAAGTGTGTCCATTAAGCACAGTTAGATAATGAACTAGACTTTCAACTTTGAAAGCCAATTTATGCTTAGTTTATGGGCAGGAGTGTCATTTTGTCAGCCAGGTCGGAGGGCACATGTAGACCTTCAATGTACTCTGAGCTGTCCTGCTCTTCTCCCAAGGCTCTTTAGCAGTCTGAGCCCAATTTCCTAACCCCACCACCAACAGCCATGAACATGTTTCAGTCTTCCCAGACATTCTTCCTTCCAGTTTTCAGTGTTTCTTTACAAAACTCTGCTTCTCCCAACAACTGTCCCTCCCCCTCAAACACCTAATTTTTCCTCCAATTTTCACGTCAGCTTTCCTTACCCCAGGCTTGAATTCCCCAAACTTCCTTCCTCCAAGATGTCCCCACTCTAGCTTGTGGTCCTCCAGAGCAACCCTCCCCTGTAAAAGCTGGAGTTGCTGATGGTAGGGGATCATGGCTTCTCTGGGCTCCCTCTTCTCTATGTATATGAACTTATTGGGACCAAGCACAGAACAGCTTCATGCCTGCCCAGGAGGTAGAGCAGTGCCTCGTGCCCACTGTTGCAGCCTTTTCCCTGCCTCGTTCAGTGGCTAATTGTCAGCAGAAGGAAGAGGGATTAGTGCTTCTCAGGGCAACAGCCTCAGACACCCCATTTCCTCTTTCCCTCCCTCCCAACTATCTGCAGAAGGACAGAGATGAGGAGACGTGTTGTCATCCATTCTTCCCAAAAATACAGTCATGCTTACATGTGAAATATTCTGAGTTCAGTCCAGATCAGTGGCCTTACATTATTACTGGGTACATCTGATAACTTCATTCTAATGTTTTTAATGCAACAACAATGGCCTGCTGTGAGCAAGCTTGCCCATCATCTGAATACTCTATGCCTACCTCCAGGCAGTGAAATAAGGGCTTTCTTGTCTACATCTGCTATTTCAGAATAGCTATTCCAGTAAATGCACCAGTGTAGACACTCCCTATACTTTCAGTTTCATGACGTGTATGCAATAATAAATAGTGTAAAAACATGTTTCAGTTGAAAAATATAATGCCCATATAAATGGAAGCTGTTATTTTTCTGAGGATAATTAGTCTCTTTCAAGAGGATTAATTATGAAATGCATTAATAAGGTGGCAGACAGTAATGCCCTCTGCAAAAAATCATCAGGGGATGCTTTTACCATTAGATTTCCCTACTTACCTCAGATTGAAAGCCTGACCATGTAATTACATTCATTTTTGTGCAGCAGGGAAATGCTGCACCTCTTTAATGACACAGATATATTTATTCAAGACTTGCATAGTAGCTGAGGCCAGTTTAAGGTAGGTTGATGTGAGCAGTTTCAAAAGATATAAAAACATTAACATTCTTCTTTGCCACAGAGCAGCTATATCCTGTACATTTTGTCCCTGTGCTGAACATGTTTAAAATTCTGATTGTATGTGCTAGCTGGCTTCCATTAACAAGACAATTATTAATTACTTAGCTATAAACTAAAGATAGTTCAAAAAAGGGTGTAACAAAAGTCACATATTGGAGGCTCTTTATTCTAATGACTTAAGGAAGCTTTACATTTTTATTTCTAATTAACCTATCAATAGTGATGTCACTTAAATGCTCCTTAGGAATATTATCTTCTCATTATTGCCAGAAAACATGCTACCCAATTTCATAGCTCAGTTGTTTTAATGCATGGATGGAGAATATGAAATAACTTGCACTGAAACAGACTTTTTTTAGGGACAACTCCTCCCCTCCCCCCACACACACACATACACACACACATACACTAGTTTCATATGTTCAAGAAATTAATATGCAATGGGAAAACTGAAGAATGTTTATTTTTGTGTTTACATGTCATAGGAATACTAAACAGCAGCAATTTATTCATTAATTTAATCATGTCTGTAGATGAATTAGTGGATTCTGATAGGTATTTATCTCAATTAGGACTGAAAATTCTGCCAGAGCTACATTCTTTGAAAAAAGAAACATCACATTAAATTAATGCTCACACAAGTTTCCAGATTCTTAGCCCTGGAGACTCCATTTCCACAGAATCAGTACAGCAGAGGCAGCAGCCATGCAGGCTTCCCACAGTGACCTGCCAATGGGCTTCAACCTTCAGCTGGTGGGAACCTTTCGAGGGAGGGGGCAATAACTCATTCATGCCTTGTCCTTTTTGTTGAGCCTGCCAAGAAAGTTAGAAATCACTAGTAGAGCCAATTGCGGGGGTGGCTTTTGTGCTGTAGTGATTGCCTGCTGGGAACTGGAATGAGACCGCTAACTCATTTTACATAGGCCATTGAACTGCCATCAGATGGGCAGCTTTCATTACAACTCGGCATGCAGATCCCTTGGAAAGTTGTTGTTAAAGAAAAAAAATATCTTAACAGATTTGAAGCCACAATCTGTGGCTTTATAAGGCCCAAATGTTGGATTCTAAGGGCTACATTCTCCAAACCCTGCATACTACCTATGCTTTTGACAACTGGGTGGGGTGGAGTGCAAGTGCTTTAGTGGCTGCCACATGAAAATTGCACCAACACAACATGTTAATAGTAGATGTTAATTCTCCAGACATTTGAGGTTTTATTCAGATATGCATCCAAAAAGAGGAAGGGGATGTTTATCTAAAACATTTAGGAACTATTCAGATCATTTTATACAGTCCGCACTTAACATAACCATTTTCTTCACAGACCTCTCATGACAAACACAGAAAATAACCCTTCCTCCAGAAGGCCCTGTCTCTCCCATGGTCTAGACCAGTGTTCCCTCTAAGCTGTGGGGCAGCACAGCTTCACAGGTGATTAATCAGCCCCACCCAATCAGTCAGCTCAGTGCACAGAGCTCTGAGCCTCTGACTGGGTAGTGCTGATTATTAACCTGTGAAGCTGTGCTGCCCCACAGCTTAGAGGGAACACTGGTCTCGAGTACTCTGTTGCCATGAGATTCATTCCTCCATGCACATCTGTGGGTAGTTCCTTCCGCTGCTTGTGAGTAGGGTGGGCCCAAACTGAAGCACACCATTTCCCCCAGTCAAATTCTGGGGGCAGACAGTCAGCTGGCTGCCTTCTTACTTACCCAACAAGAGAACAACAGAATCTTTCAGTCCCAGCTACTGTCATTGCACACTAGTATGGTCACATGCTGGGTTGGCAATGCCTAGGCTATGCAAGGCTGCTATATTAAACAGGCCATTCTCACAACATCATTTAATTTTAGGGCAAATAGTGCCATCAATTATAAAAGCACAGGGGCCCAGATCCACAAAGGGACTTAGATTGACTTAAGATTGTAGTGTAGACATGCCCCATGTTAGCTCGACTTTCACCCACCACAGTAACTGCTGCACTAGTTAATGTCCACACTACTCTCCTTCTGTCTGTGGTGTGTGTCTTCACAAGGAGTACTTCTACTGACTAAACAGGGGCAACGTGGGGAGCTGAGAGCCAGGGCTGTTAACTCCACACAGCCACCCACTGGGAGCCCAGCTGCCCCCCAGGACCGGGCTTCTCACCTCAAGCAGGGAGATTCACACCCAGAGTCTTGACAGCTGCAATGCACCCAGTGGGGAACCAAGAGCTTGGAAGGGCAGCCAAACTCCAGCAGGGAGTGAGGAATCCAGGCAGCAGCCCAAACTGGGAGCCTGGGTCATAAGCCAGCTTGCAGCAGAGACTAAGTGGAGCCCTGACATTGACAAGACAACTGAGGATGGAGGATATGCAATATCTACATAGAAACTATGTTGCACTAACTACACTGACAAAGGAGCTTCACTGACAAAAGCATTATGCCTCTGGCGGTTTGGCTGTGAAGATATTATGTTGATGTAGTAGGACTCTTAGGGCTTTCCAGAGGCTGGATGTTCCAGCGGTTGAATTCCTGGGGTTCAGTTTAGTGGGTCTAGTAAAGACCTGCTAAATGGGATGCTAAAGGCTCCTCCATCCACTACACTACTCCTCAGAGTCGCAAAGAGTAAGGGAGGCCAACAGGAGCATTTCTTCCATTGACCTGCTACTGTGGGGCCACCCCAGAAAATCAATGTAAGTTAAGTCGACTCTAGCTATGCAGTTGTTGTAGCTGGAATTGCATATCTCACATTGATTTTCTCCGACAGTGTACATGGCCTTATGTGGGTGGGAGCAAAGCTATACTTTGTACACTGACATAGTTAGGTCAATATAAGCTGCCTTACATCGACCTGTGGACTGCAGATCAGGCCTTTGGCATGACAATGCGGATTATCACAAAGCCTAACCTCTAGGCACTAGTAAAACCATCAGGTATGTTCAGCAGCAACCTACCCAATTAGGCCCCATGGATGAAATAGGCATTCCCTGATTTATGGATCACATCCCAGTGGAAAGGGGTTGTTCTGGAGCTAAGGTCTCGTGCAATAGGCAGTCCTGACAGACTGCTGTGTTTTGCAGAAATACCACATTACAATAATGACCAGATTTCAAACAGCTCTGACCCAGGCCCCTAAGTGAAGTGGCTAGATGTTCAAAGGCATTTTGCCTGCAGTGGTTTCCATTGTTCCCATCAGAGACTGCTGGGCCATGAGTGCTCTTTAAAATCTGGCCACTAGGTGTCCAAATGAGAACTGAGCTCTCTTGTAAACCTGGTCCGAGTGCCTCAACTGAGGTTTGTAGGGGGCCAATCTCCCCTGGAGATGTTAATTAGTGGACCTAGGATTTGGGCCCTTTCAAAACTTCTCTCATGTTTTTTCACATTATTTTGTATTTTAAAAAAGTTTGAAACTCTCTAGTGACTAGATGCCTTCTGCCTATGTCGCAAGAAGTATTTTAATCCATTAAAAAAATAGGAAAGGTTATTTTAATAGCAAGTTAATTTCTTCAGTTTGGCCAATGAGACCAAAACACAGGAACCAGAGGGGTGAGGAGGTGATATTAACTTAACCTTTTTACATATTAAAATGGATTACAACCTCTGACCGCTCAGGAATGCAAAGGAGTTGCTATGAGCTTTACAAAAAGGACTGTAGTCTGACTCATAGTTTTCCTGAATGCCCACTTACAAAGATTTTTAATCAAGCAGCTTTAAAAGCACCTCTTTCATTTGATCTACACTGGCACTTCCTATCTCAGGGTATGTCTACACTACCCCCCTAGTTCGAACTAGGGGGGGTAATGTAGTCATACGGAGTTGCAAATGAAGCCCGGGATTTGAATTTCCCGGGCTTCATTTGCATAAATCCGGCTGGCGCCATTTTTAAATGCCGGCTAGGTCGGACCCCGTGCCGCGTGGCTACACGCGGCATGGACTAGCTAGTTTGGATTAGGCTTCCTAATCCGAACTAGCTGTACACCTTGTTCCACGAGGCGTACAGCTAGTTTGGATAGGAAGCCTAATCCGAACTAGCTGGTCCGTGCCGCGTGTAGTCGCGCGGCACAGGGTCCGACCTAGTCGGCATTTAAAAATGGCGCCGGCCGGATTTATGCAAATGAAGCCCGGGAAATTCAAATCCCGGGCTTCATTTGCAACTCCGTATGACTACATTACCCCCCTAGTTTGAACTAGGGGGGTAGTGTAGACATACCCTCAGTGCTAAGTGCATGACATCATACAATCTTCATAGTCTCCTTCTCTCTATTCTTTCCTACATTATATTTGGTACAGTCATTTTAAAATTAAATACATATGACCAGCAGTCAAGTACCTCCCACTGTGTGAAGGCTCTAAAGGCAGGCAAATAGAGTTCTGAGCCTATTGAGCTACTACAATGCAGTCAAGCTGTCCTCGCACTGATAAATACTATTCTTTAACCTACACAGCTATTTTTCAGAGTGGTTCTTCCTGAGTCTCTGATCTTCAGCAACCGCCTCTTGTTTATATTACCATTGCTACTTCCGATATCATCCCGTATTGCATTTTGGGGTTTGGTTACAGGCAAAATGAATTAGCGCTTTCTTCAGCACAGCTGCAAACTATTAACAAAATGGCTGGTGTCCTACTAATAACATGCTCACCAACCTGTCACTTGGCCACATGGCTCATTAACTATCCGACAAAACCAGGAGGTGGCTGTGTAATTCCAGCACTGAATGACCTGCATAGGAATTGCTTTATATGCATTCTTCCCCTACCAGTTTGTGCCATACTGACCAGATATGGCTGAAAGCAATCTCTCCCCTATTCACCAATGTGATGTACTTCAGGCTATAAAATTCAGAAGAGGTTTGACACTCCCAAGAGTGCCAATGTAGACAAAGCCGAGAGGAATAAGGGATCTTCCGGAAAAGGCTTTATTTTCCGAAAGATCCCGTCTAGACTGGCGCTTTTCTCCAGCAAAGCCCCGAGCCGGAAAAAAGTGGCAGCCATGTTCATGCAAATGCCGCGGGGGATATTTAAAACCCCCGCGGCATTTGCAATTCCGACTTGTCTCATTAGCATCCCTTTTCCGGAAAAGGGTGCCAATGTAGACACAGCCTATGACTTTTGCCAGAAGAGGCAATGCAAATGAAATGCAGATTAGCATTTTCTCATGCTTCATTTGCATAACCTCTTCAGATCCGTTTTTGCGCAAGGGGTTTTTGCGCAAAAACAAGCAGTGTGGACGTTTCCTTTTTGTGCAAAAACCCATTTTGTGCAAGATCTTCATACCTCCTTTTTTGAGACATAAGGCATAACTCTTGATGAGTTCTCCCATTACTGCTAAAGGTATATGGTTAATTTACCACATACAATAGAAAAGGTAATGTATTCAAAACTGCTGTGAAATATATGTCAATTTGCATCCACGCTTCAAGTTTGAGAAGTGACAGATTCCTTTAATAAAACTAGTTATTAAATAACCTATCCTCTTCCATAGAACATACAAACCTGAACAAATTAAGCCCCACAACACCTCTTACGCATCTGATAAGTATATGGCCCTGTTTTATGGAGAAGAAAACAAGGGCACAGAAATAATAATGAACCTGACTGTGAACATTAGTCTAATGGCACATCTGTGGCAGCAGAGCTAGAATTAGAATTCAGTAGTTCCTTGGGCCGACTCTAGCTCTCAGTTCATTAAGCTATACTATCCCATCACTTAGAAAGAGCAGGACAAGTTTTGTTATGAATTCATAATTCAGAATATGATCTCACAAGCACCATAATGTAGCTACTTAACCTATGAAATAATTAGCTTAGAACACTAAACTTTCCAAATTTATTTAATACTAGCACTTTAACTGGTACTGCAAAATAGGATGATGTTCACTTAGTATGATTAGGATATCAACATTGATAGGCCAGTGTCCCTATCCCATGAATTTCAGCAGCCTATGTAACAGCAGCAAAGCCAATACAGTAATGCTTTCAGTAGTAATCAATCCAGCATAGAAGAGATGAAAAAGTTACAATGACTCCAACACTCAGCCAGTTCACAAAATCTTTTATAAAGACGGTCTGACACATGTTTCTACCACCATATATTAGTTTTAACAAAAGATGAATGATATACTGTGGCATATTCAGAGTACATTCTGGGGCTGGGAATGATCTGTTGATAATATCTGTTGATAATCTGTTGATAATATCTTTCAGATAGCTAGGAGCAAATGAACCTTCATGTCATTCATGCAATCTATGATCCACTTAATATGCCTATGTTTTTAAATGCTCATTTTACTGTAGTTTTTGCCTGACTATCTGATATTTTTCTTACCTGACAGGTGGGGGATCAAATAATTGAAATCAATGGGGAAAGTACAAGGGACATGACACATGCCAGAGCAATAGAGCTAATCAAGTCTGGTGGCAGGAGAGTGCGGCTCTTGTTAAAGCGCGGAACAGGCCAGGTCCCGGAATATGGTGGGTTTTCATTTTTTTTTTCCATTAGTGTGTGTGTGTGTATTTAAATTACATGTATTGTATACTAAATATCAGTTACACATTTCAGTCCCAACACTTAAGCACATACTTAAGCACTTTTCTGAATATGGGTAGATTTATGCACAAGCTTAAGTGTTTTCTTATAATGGGGCAGAAAATATGACTACATCAGTTGCAACTATGCCAACCCTGTACCAGCAATGCTTAAAGTATATCTTTTGGCAGGATCACTTTGAACTCATTAGTGGCATCTTTGAGTGTGCTAGGAGTGGCTCATGCATCCTTATAATCTTGGTTCATAAGATGGTCCTTTTTAATACATGTCTATTGGTATTTCTCTGTACATTTGGAGTCATGTGGCTGATCCCACTCCCATCAATTCAATGGCAAAACTCCCACTGATTTCAGTTGTGCACAACTTAACCTATAGTGTTCATTTTGAAATTTATTTCTTTCATTTAGTTACATGGGCAACATAATGAAAGTCAGTTCTGAATAAAGAGACAGCATTTGCTCTTTTGAATATTGTAACACAACCCTGTAATCTTACATTTTGTTTTGTGTGTCTAATTCCTGGGAATTTTTATGTTCCAATTTTTAACAAAAGCTTCTAAAAAGCGTGTCTAATTTCAGGCAATATTGAAATATATTAGTTATCTGACAGATTTCAATGGTGTCTGTTTTGTAAGTTTGTTCTCATGAATATCTTGAAATGTAACCAATATATCAATAGATGTTTAGCCCCAAATCCTGCAAATGTTTACTCATTCTTAAATTTTCCACCATGAAAAATAATATAGGTCTACTCAGATTAGCTAAATTAAGCCTGTGCATAAGTACTTGTAGGATTTGGATCCTTATAGCTCATTTAAACATAATGTTATTTCCCTCTCATCTATAGAAATTCTTCTGACATTATTACCACCAATATTTATATATGGTAAGAACTGTTACATAAAATACAGAAAAAAAGAAAAACTACAGACTTATATAGACCTTCTAATAAAATCCCAGAGCTCTAAGAAAATAAATAAGAAGATAGTCACTAAGTAAAGTTTAGTATTACAATCAGTCAATGGGAACTAGACTTCTATGTACCCAAATTCCTTTTGAAAATGAGATTTAGGCTCTGAAATAGGTTAAGCATTGTCACATTGAGTACAGCATCCCCTAAATGCCTTTAAATATTTGGGGCAAATGTATTAAAATAGTCTCCAAATAAAAAATAATACAGTAAAATCGCTGATAAAAGGAGTAAATCAATTCCCACCACTTAGTAACGAGCTCTGCAAGGGGTGAATTACCTCTGATGATAAAGCTTCTCTGGGTAAAGAAGTAGGGAAGCCCAAAAAAGAAAAATACCATTTATCATTGCTGTTATGTTTTTCCATGGGGACCAACTAGTGTTTGTTTTTAGAAATCCACATAAGAAGGTGTCACCGTGTCCTTGTGATGCTAGACTCATAGCCCTAAAAACTACCATAGAACACAGGAATTCCTGGTATTCCATCTATATCCTGTCTCCAGTCTCTTCTGATTGGAGTTTTACTTTATACAGAGTTACTTGAAAATAGATTAGCATGAACAAGCATCTGAGACGGTTGGCCTTTTTAATTGCTGAATAATTATAAACACTGAAAAATGGTGATTTGCCGAAAATAGAATAATCTGAAATTCACCTGTCAGTATTTCTCTGTCAATGATGTTGCTCCAATAATTAGATTATATTGCCAGTGAATTATAGACTATTTAATTGTTTGTTTTCTTACTTCTAAGCAGTCACTCAGCAGACACTGGGATTTTACATTGCTTTTTACTCTGTATTGTATATTCGAATTCTAGTAATGTAATTGTAATGTAATCACAGCTTTATCCCTCACTATGGCAATAGCTAGCCCTATGGACAGCACAGAGCTCCACTGAACTCAACGGGCGTTGGTGCACCTTCATGTCATTGCAGGATTGGGGTTTACATCACAATTATTTATTGCAGTGTGTTCACTGCAATAGATTTTAATATTTTTTAAAGTTTTTTCTCCTATCTAACCTACATCTTCTTTGCTATAGACTGTGTCTATTACATCTTGTTCTACCTTCAGTGGACATGGATATCAGTTGATAACTGTCCCCCTCAGGCTAGCCCAGAAGCTGCAGGGTTGTTGCATGTTTTTAAACTTTCACTCTACTGAATTCTAACAGTAAGCAAAGCTATATGAAAAAAACTGTAGGATGCAGGACATATAGTCAGTCCAGTTCAGTATTGAGTCTATGGGAGTCTTTCCATTGTCTTCTCTGGAAGATGGATTAGGCCCTGAATGACTTAAAATGGCTGTCCAACCATTTAAAACACAAAATATATAGTTTAAACAATTTATGCCACCTGAAATTTAATTTAAGTTTCTGAGTTCCACGATTATATGTTCTTTGCAAAGTAGGTCAATTTTTCACCTAATCTCCATGCTTAGGATGCATTGTGCAGCATATCCTAGTTACACTTAATCAGGAGTTGGAGTTCGGTGCTTACTTTAAAAAAAGATGTCTTTATTTACAAAAAAAAAAATATTATGTTACTGAAATGTAATACTATCGTATGTTCATTGTCCTGGAAGATTACATTTAAAAATACAGGGTAGAGTAAAGATTAAACTTGTTAAAAAGTTTCTCTTTCAAAATATGTAGCTATATTAAAAGAAAATGGTTTGGGGAGGGGTGCCTGGAGTTGGCAGGGTTTTGTTTGTGATGGGTTGAGAGTGTGGATTTATGTGTTCTTTTAAATACTATGTAAGTATGTAGGAGGTCAGAAAGGTAGACACTTTTTGATAGTCATATAATGTAATTATCACATTTTAAATTAAAAGTTAAATTTATCCTTTATATTTTGTGGTGTCACTCCCATTAATATCAGCTCAAGTCTCCCAGCTACTGCCCCTTCCTCTTCTGGAAACATTAGAGTTAGTATCTGTCCAACATCAGAAGTTCATAGTGAGAAAACTTTACCTTAGTGTCTCACCTAGTAAAGGTATCAGGGCACATTATGGTTATGGTTGGTCAGAGAAGGAATTTTAGTTTATGTTATTTCTTCCCTTGGACCTATTTTTCTCTACAAAGCAGGGCTTTATAAGCAGAGCTAAACCACATCTCTTAGGGTATGTCTACACTTGCACCCTCATTTGAACTGGGGATGCAAATGTAGGCATTCGAAATAGTCAATGAAGCGGGGATTTAAATATCCCGCACTTCATTAGCATGATCTCGCTGGCGCGTTACTCCGATCAACAGCTGTTTCGAAAGTGAAAGTGCACGCCAGGACACATTTGTTCGAACCAAACCCCTTGGTTCGAACTAACATTATTCCTCCAAAAAATGAGGAGTAACGTTAGTTCAAACCAAGGGGTTTGGTTCGAACTAGCATGTCCTGGCGCGCATTTTCACTTTTGAAACAGCTGTTGATCGGAGTAACACGCCGGCAAGATCATGGTAATGAAGCACAGGATATTTAAATCCCCACTTCATTGACTATTTGGAATGCCTACATTTGCATCCCTAGTTCAAACGAGGGTGTAAGTGTAGACATACCCTTAGTGACTTATTTTCTGCTCTTTATTGACACTACAGCCCTACTGATGTGCTGTGTCATTATTTATCTAGAGACCATCTAGTAGCACAGTATTTATATTATCTTTCCAAGGAGATGGCCATCCCTTCCATGTTGTGAGTTAGCTGAATCCTCTCTCTGGTTTCCTTCAGCCACTGATTAGAGATACTGGAGCACAACAGTCTTTTTTCCTTCATGTCTGCAGGCAGTTAGTTGCCTATTTCATCTGCAATTAGCATTATAAACATAATTATACATACAAAGTAATAAATGAAGCATCACTATTTTCAAAGTCAAATATTTTTCTTTCATAGGTCCTATTTCCCCAGCTTTAGCAATACTATTTTTCCAGTTTCCAACACGATTGTATCTCTGGCCAGAACTTCTAACCCCCTTCCTTCTTTCCAGTTACTTATTGCTACCTAGATATCTCATTCCTAGTTGTTAATCATTATGAGAGAAAAGAAAATATTTAGTGAACAAACTACCAGGTCCAATGCATTTCTTAAAGCAACCTTCATTGATACTCTCTATATATAGTTTTTCATGAGTATTTTAATTTACAGGTAGTGTTCAGGGCTTATTACCAGTTGTAATTCATGAATTCACACAAAAATGTTTTTTTCCTGATATGGCTTTAAAAACCGAGTTTGAGGGTTTATGAAAAGTAGGTTGCATTTTTAGACATCTATCCTGCCAAACGTAACATCATAATATGCTTGAAAGTGGGACTTGCGTGCCTCAATCTTTGCAGAATTGGGGCCTTTTCTTATTTAAGGGATGGAGATTTTTGCAATTTAGTTAAAATGTGACGTTTCAGAACACTCAAATACTATGATTAGCAGTGACTCATTTTTCAAGAAGCCTTGAAGATGCTCAGCTGTTTCAGTTTTAGCACAGCCACAGTGACTATCACTGAAAATGACAGAGCTAATACCAATACAGACTTTTCATATGAAGGAATTTGCTTTACGATTTTGAAATTCAATAAAACTCTTCAATTCTATGAGTTACAGCTCCTTTAAAAAGCACCTCAAGATGTCTTCCACAGTACAGCAGAATCTGTTTCGCAAATATATATGTATAGTACCTCAATCTTTTACTAATATGAAGACTTACTGCATGCTTGTTAGTCTTGACTTTACAGAAAATCTTTTTCCTATTGTTTATAAGCTTTTTACTCAGCTGTCCTAAACTTACTAAGCATTCTTTGTTCTAACAATAGTAATATATCTTTATGTCACTGGTTCTGTTAATTCTAATGATTGGTCCTAGGCTGTTCCTCCCCTTCCTTTAGGAATGGTACCTTCCAGTCTCTCCATGTGCATGAAAAGTGACAAGCATGGGTCCCCATATTTCTACTTATTGGGCCACCCTAAAGACACGGTTTGTAAACTCTGCATGTATATTATCATTCTCTAATATTCTTATGTTTCAAACAATTGTTTTAACTGAGACTTTTCCAACTTTTTCTTACACTTCAGTTCGTTCAAAGGCTTCCTACTATTTTGAACTATACTTAATAGCTGAGAACCTAATCAACTAAAAAGAACACCTATCTATTTTAGCCCCTTAAGAATGTATTTTCATTTACTAGATGGGAGCGTAGCCCTGTAACTTCCACTGCTGCTAGTGGGAGAAGCCCGGCTATGTCCCTTTGAGAAGGTATCTTCTTGTATTTGTAACAAAGATTTATGCTATAAAGACAACTTTCCTAAGTTTCCTAACTTTCCTAAAAGTTTTTAGAAGCTTATGCCATGATTTTACCCCATTCTGATGGTACTTGGCTCCCCAAAATGTTGTTAATATGCATATGGAAGTTATACCTTGACCTAAAATAATGATACTGTGCTTTTGTTTGAACATACCGTAGTATACTTTAAAATAATCAGATTCAGATTACACAACTTTGCACTCAATTTCAGGTGGTTTCCCTTCATAAATAAAGTCTTATTACCTGATTTGTTCAAGCTTATAATATATATTCAGAAAGGAAACATTTATTTTTCCTGGTTCGTATTGATGGTGGTCATTAGAGAAAACTCAAAAGTAATCTCTGTTGATGCATTTAATGGTTATGGAAGTCTCTCACATAATAGCTTTGTGCAATGTAATATTTTCATTAGATCTGTGGCCTATAGGCAGAAAAATCCAAAGCACCTAAAGCAAAAAGGTTGCAAACAGAGAGGGAGGTTTCCAAGGGTAACTTACTGCCATTAAGGCCTTTGAAAATCTCCTCCAAATACAAGGCCAAAATTTCAGATCCTCTAACAATGTTCTCACATAATATGCAGTCTCATTAGTGAAGTGTGTGTGCAGTAGTCCATTATTAGGCATCCAGATCAGTTAGTTACCCATCTGATTATCCTTTGCAAATGAGGTTTTCCAGTTTGTGAATCCAAATGTAACTTTGCATATACAGATTGATATACCCATATATTTTGCTGGCACAATATTAGAGGTGGTTTGAAATGATTTTGCTAACAAATTTTACAGTTGTATCCGGTACTTAGATTTGTTTGAACATCTGAGACAGTGCTAAGGTGCTCTGGAAGGGAATTCATTACTTAGTAATGCAGAAATCAGGGTTGTACCATTTTATACAATGTTATCTCACCTCACTTTAGCTCCAGGCTCATTGGCAAACACAGTACAGTTAATCTTTCAAGATACCGAGAGGTAAGATCATGCAGACATAGGGAGCTACAATATGTAGCTATATCAGCTAAATCTAAATTCACAAATAGACAAGTTAGATGACCTTGTCTCCACCATGAACACTATTTCATATACCTATGATTTTGCAGCGTATACACACACAGGCTGTCTCTAGACTGGCAAGTTTTTCCGGAAAATCATCTGCTTTTCCGGAAAAACTTGCCAGCAGTCTACACTGGCCGCTTGAATTTCCGGAAAAGCACTGACGATCTCATGTAAAATCATCGGTGCTTTTCTGGAAAAACTATGCTGCTCCCATTTGGGCAAAAGTCTTTTTCCGAAAGACTTTTGCGCCAAAGGGCCAGTGTAGACAGCATAGTTCTGTTTTCCGCAAAAAAGCCCTGATCGAGAAAAAGGCGATCGGGGATTTTTTGCGGAAAACCGCGTCTAGTGCTTTTGCGGAAAAGCATCCTGCCAATCTAGACGTGCTTTTCCGAAAATGCTTTTAACGGAAAACTTTTCCGTTAAAAGCATTTTCAGAAATTCATGCCAGTGTAGACGTAGCCACAATGTATACGCTTTGTGGCGTTAAGATAACAAACACAGAAAGTTGTTGCCTCCTAAAACAGGTAGATGTTTACATTATCTATCAATGTATGTTAATTTACTTGTACTCAGTGACTCAGCAATGGTTGACTGGCTGCCAATTTTCTAATTATTATTTGGCCTTATTTAGGGTTCCCAATTTTCAAATCCCACAGAACTGATCACTTTAGCCTTGCCCTTTTCCCAAGGTCACACCTTCTACTCTGCCCTTTCTCCAAGGCCCTGCCCCTAGCTCACTACATTCTCCCTTCTCTTAGTGGCTTACTTCCCCAGCCCTCTCACTTTCACTGGTCTGGGACAGGGGGCTGGGGTGTAAGAGGGAATGAGGGCTCCATCTAGGGGGCAGGGCAGGGGACAAGGGGTTCAGGCTGTGGGAGGGGGCTGGAGATTGAGACAGGGAGTTGGGATTCAGGGGGATGGGCTCCATCTAGTGTTATAGGTTCTGGGGTAGGGCCTGGAATGAGGGGTTTAGACTGCAGGAAGGGGTTCCAGGCTGGAAGTTGAAATAGAGAGGTTCAGAGTGTGGTAGGGGACTCTGGGCTGGAGCATTGGCTTGGGGTGCAGGCTCCATCTGGGGATGTAAACTCTCAGGTGAGGCTAGAGATGAGAGGTTTGGAGTGCAGAAGGGGACTCCAGATTTGGGGGGGAGGCTCTAGAATAGGGCAGGGGTTTGGTGCTTGGGGTTTGGGCATGGGGTTACCTCTGATAGCTCCCAGTCATCAGTGCAGTGGGGAGGCTAAGGCAAGCTTCCTGCCTGTCCTAGCACCACGTACAATGCTGTGCCCCAGAAATGGCAAGCAGCAGATTAAGCTGCTAAGGCAGCCAAGACTAACCCACGGCTCATGAGCCACATGCGGCTCTTGCCCTACAAAAGTGCAACTTACGAAGTCGCTCCTGTGCCACCTCCTCCCCCCCCCCCCCCCCCCGCATGGCCCTGCCCCACACCGGCTCCCCTCTTTCAACCATCTGGCAACCCTAGATGTAGCACCAGACCATTCATGGGGAAACCCCACCACTACAGGAACATCACCAGGATCAGGCAGCACAGCCCCAGCCCCACCCAACATGGCCCCCAGTCCTTAGGCCAGCCTGCACTAATCCCCTCTATAAATTCCCCAGGCCAATCTACACAGCCTGTCCCCAGTCCCTCCCACACCCTGGGCAAGCCCTGGGGAGAAGCCAGCAGAAAGTTGTATGTCCACCCCACCCCCTGCACCAGTCTGTGAAGCCCCACTCATTCCCTCCCCCATGATATCAACTGACCATCTTAGAAGCAGAAAGCTTGCTGTGGAAATTAATTAACAAATTACTGCTGCCATGCCACTTATTTTATTTTAATTTAATTAGTATTTCAAGTATTTCTTAAAATCCACCCATCCCTTCTGTATCTTAATTCTCAGCATTTCCGCTTGCACCTTTTATAACAGCCCAATGAATCATTCAATATAATAGCCAGGATAATGGCTTTTTATTTACTTTATTACTTTAAAAAAAATCTTTTCTTATGGAATAGAGTATTTTGGGGCCCATCAAAGATTGCTTGCTTAGTAAAATTGAGCTAAATCACTGACTTGCTTTAACAATGAAATCTAAAGCTCGTAAGAAATGTGAATGAACTTCCTGGACTTTTGTTACTGCTTGTGTAATTGTAAGATCAGCTGCCATGATGCCCTACAAATATTGACAGTCAAGTAAGTCAACGTCGAAGTGATTAAAAACTGCTCCAGTGAATACATGTAATGATAAAGTGTATGCCCATCCATCACAAAGTATTTTGAAACTAAAGAGGGGCTGGCTTGATATGCATTTTCCCCTCGATTTTTCCAGTCCAGCATACATTTTAGAAAGCAGTGGGCATTTGAATATGCAGTACTGAGACACTATCTAGTATCACATCTCAAACAGTAATTTCAGGAAGGTATTCGCTCAAGCGAATCTCATAAATCACACCTCCAGCAACTCTGAATATTCTTCTAACCTGGAGATAAAAGGAACCTGGAGGTTCAGAGTTAGAACATGCCACTGCTCATGCATCTGTGAGGAGGAAGGGAGAGGTGGGAGCCAAATGCTGAAGAAGTATGCAGGAAGAAGGAAACCACAAAGGAGGCAATAAAGGGTTGGTTTGCAGGCATAGGCGGCAGCTATAAGAGGCTCTGCCTCCCCTGGTTTTAGTGCCCACCCACATACCTCATCCTATCCCAGTTCTGAACTGGCAGCTGCAGTTTAATGAATCTTCCTCTTGCCAGACCTATTAGCACAACACTGAAATTGTTCAAGAGCCATTAAAGTGGTAATGAAGCCATCTAATAGGTATTTGTCAACCCCCCACACTGTCAGTTTCTGAATTTACTGACAAAACAGTTCTGTGTTACTGTAATATTTACTCGGAACATGTTGATCTACAGGACCTTAGTTTACAATTTGCTTTAAATATATTTCATTAGTGCACTGATGAAACTTATAAAAATCACATCTCTTAAAAAATGGCTCCATATATTTTTAGACAGTCTGAGTATTCGTCTTTAGCCTTAAGTAATTGGCTCCGCTTTTAAAATAAATCCTTCAAATGACACCCTTATCTAAAATACACATTTTAATTAAATTGCTTTAGTACAAAAACTTGCTTCCTAAGTCTTCCTCACCTTTCTCTCCATCCCTGTAGTTTTCTCCCTTCAAGGGACAACATCTTTTCTTCCAAATAGCTGGACAAAGGAGTTTCCCTTTCTTTACTTCTATTTGATTAACTAGTTTTAAGAGAACATGCCAACAAGATACAAAATCCTTTGTTATGCCTAAAATCTTTGGAAATGTGTTTTTTAGAAGTGGTGACATTTCATAAACATGTCTATTATTGTGGAGATCACACAAAGTAAATCAGTGTTCCCTTTTTCCTAAAAACAATGAACATCGTCATGAACAAACTAAACCTCTGTGACTGATTAATTTTAAATAATGTCTGTTTCAGTGAGTTAAATATGTAATAATCTGGAATGATTACTTTTTGAAGGTTTAAGAGTACATTAAAAATATAAAATCAGCTTACAAATACTGATTAAGAAAATGTAAAACACAGAAGAGTTGCATCATGTATTGCATAATATTTAATGTATTTGCTGGACAGCTCACTTGCCCATACTTTAAAGTTTTGGTAAACTAAATCTCTGAAAAATTGAGGATGTATCCAAAAACCTATGACTGACACTTTTTATTTCCAAGTGTAGTTCTTTTTATTAGATACCTTCTGCATGTCCGGTCTTCACAAATACCATCTGGCATGTAGAAAACATACTCTTTTTTTTTTTTTTTTTTTTTTTTAGAAAGAAATAAATTGTAGAAAAGTGTGGGGGGTGTTTTTTCAAATGTCACCTGTTTCATTTGGGTTCACGGATTTGGCTGAAAGGTGGTGAACAAGCAGGGGGAGGGAAGAAAGGAGGAAGACAGTGGGGAGGCGGTGGGTCCTGGGCAGAGTGGGACAGGGGCTGAAGTGGAGCAGGGTTGTGGTATGGGCAGGTCTACACCCAGAAGGTAGCCTCCTTAAGCAGTAGTTTCAGTAGTTTTACCCATGTTTGTAGGGCCTTTTCTCTGGAGCTGTGCGAGTCTCGTTTGTGTTGGCTTGCAGTGGTTGCTGAGACCCTGTGCTTCAGTTTCACTTTGCAGATTTGTACTGCATTAGCTTCTAACTGTCCCAGTCAGGATCAGAGCCCTATTCTCCTTGACATTGAATAGTCTCAGTTACCATACGTAGCAGCCTGGCAACACTAGCATAGGCAGCAAGTTTGAAGAAGATTGCAAGGAGGCTGTTCTAGGAAGCCAGGGCGGTACAAAAAGGAGGCAAGAGGACAAGTATGGGAGAGGGAGATAAAGGGAGTAAGCAGAAGGCGAGAAGGTAAGAGCAAATGAGCAGAAGGGGGAATGATAGGAGACAATTTCAGAGACATGGGCAGGGCTGAATAGAAATTGGCATTGAAGGGGCAACCTCTCTGAGCTTGCATCTGATGTGGAAAGCACATCAAAGTCAATTTATACCCTTCTCTAAATACCCTCAGGCTACGTCTAGACTGGCATGATTTTCCGCAAATGCTTTTAACGGAAAAGTTTTCCATTAAAAGCATTTGCGGAAAAGAGCGTCTAGATTGGCACGGACGCTTTTCTGCAAAAGCACTTTTTACGGAAAAGCATCCGTGCCAATCTAGATTCGCTTTTGCGCAAAAAAGCCCCGATCACCATTTTCGCAATTGGGGCTTTTTTGTGCAAAACAAATCTGAGCTGTCTACACTGGACCTTTTGCGCAAAAGCTTTTGCGCAAAAGGACTTTTGCCTGAACAGGAGCAGCATAGTATTTCCACAAGAAGCACTGATTTCTTACAGGAGATCGTCAGTGTTCTTGCGGAAATTCAAGCGGCCAGTGTAGACAGCTGGGAAGTTTTTCCACAAAAGCAGCTGCTTTTGCGGAAAATCTTGCCAGTCTAGACACAGTCTCAATGTGGCCATAGTGAACAGTCTCCTTTATTCTAGTGGTGAGCCCTGTATTATCCATTGTGTAATAAATGACAAAATTAGAAAGCTGTGCTGTTTACCTGCCTTGTATTGATTGTGAAGGCAAAGCTAAACGCCACAGGTGTCTTCGACCATCTGCGTGTCTAGCTCTTTACATGTTTAAAAGTGGTTACATTTGCATAGTAATTGGCTAATGAGTTTTGACTCATATGGTTACATCAGATACTCATATCTCTTGAGAGTACTAATCAGATAATCCAGTTCATTCTTTTGTAATACCTGTCAAAAAAATCTCTGGGAGCTCATTGTTGAACGGTATTGAGAACTTGAACTGTCCCATATATCAAACAGCAGATGTAAGAGGCAAAAATCAATAGAATATTTTTGAAAAAAGTGCCTTTTCCTTATGCAACACCCTTGACTGAGCTGAGAACATTCATTCATATTCATTCTGCATTTCCAATAGCCATCCTCTTATTTCGAGCCACACCAACTTAATTTCTGGAATTTGTGATGTGGAAAAGGGACTAACTAAATGAATCAAAATGCTGGTTAATAAAATTGGCCTAAAACCATCCGGCAATTTGAATATGAGCTCCTACAGGTTCTATCAGTTTTTAGACCTATGGGTAAAAACTATCCAAGGACAAAATTCAGTATGAAAACATATTTTACAAACAAATCAATAGCATTTAATAAATATGTAGCACCCTTTTATATCGGTATTTTGTGGTTTTGTGCTACAGAGCACAAAGTATAAAATGCCATTTGGAGAGACAGAGAGGTGGAGAAAGTGTTCATGGGTTTTGTGGCAGTATGTCTAATCTTACAGAGAGATGCCATAGAGCCTTTTTTTTCAATGTATAGCCCCTAGAAGACAAGTTCATAAGCCATAGCTCTAACTTACTCAGCGACCTTGACCACGTCACTTGAACACTCAAACCCACCACACTCATCTGTAAAATTGGGGGTGATAATATTTATCTACATAGAATCATAGAATACTATAACTGGGTGGGACCTTGAGAGGTCATTGAGTCTAGTCCCCTGTCCTCAGGACCAAGCACCTTCTAGATCTTTCCTGATAGATGTCTACCCAACCTGCTCTTAAATATCTCCAATGATGGAGATTCCACAACCTCCCTAGGCAATTTATTCTAGTGTTTAACCACCATGACAGTTAGAAAGTTTTTCCTAATGTCCAAACTAAACCTCCCTTGCTACAATTTAAGCCTATCGCTTCTTGTCCTATCCTCAGAGGCCAAGGAGAACAATTTTTCTCCCTCCTCCTTGTAACACTCTTTCAGATACTTGAAAACTACTATCATGTCCCCCCTCAGTCTTCTCTTTTCTAAACTAAACAAGCTCAGTTATTTCAAGTCTTCTATCATAGGTCAGGTTTCTAGATCTTTAATCATTTTTTTTGCTAGTCTCTGGACCTTCTCTAGTTTCTCCACCTCTTTCTTTAAATGTGGTGCCCAGAACTGGACACAATACTCAGTTGAGGCCTAATGAGCACAGAGTAGAGTGGAAGAATGACTTTTCATGTCTTGCTCATAACACTCCTGTTGATGCATCCCAAAATCATGTTTGCTTTTTTTGCAAAGTACTCCACTTAGGAACAATCAGTTTCACACATATAGAATGGGAAGTGATTGTCTAAGAAGGAGTACTGCTGAAAGGAATTTAAGGGTCATAGTGGACCACAAGTTAAACATGAGCCCAAAGTGTGACACTGATTGTTCCTAAGTGGAGTACTTTGCATTTGTCCTTATTAAGCATCATTCTTTTTACCTCAGACTATTTCTTGAGTTTGTCCAAATCATTTTTTACCCTATCTTCCAAAGCACTTACTACCCCTCCCAGCTTGGTATCATCTGCAAACTTAATAGTCTTACTCTATATGCCGTCATCTAAATTGTTGGTGAAGATATTGAACAGAACCAGTCCCCACACAGACACCTATGGAACCCTACCTGTTATGCCCTTCCAGCAGGATTGTGAACCATTAATAACTACTCTCAGAGTCTGTGTCCAGACTCAGGGGTTTTTTCGAAAAAAGTAGCCTTTTTTCGAAAAAACTTCACCTGCGTCTAGACTGCAGCCGCGTTCTTTCAAAATTAAATTGAAAGAACGCAGCTTTTCTTTCGATGGCGATAAACCTCATTGCACGAGGAAGAACGCCTTTTTTCGAAAGTGCTCTTTCGAAAAAAGGCGTTCTTGAAAGCAAACAGGGCTTTTTAGAAAGAGAGCATCCAGACTCACTTGCTGCTTTCTTTTGAAAAAGCAGCTTGCTTTTTCGAAAGTTCCGCGTGCAGTCTAGACGCTCTCTTTCGAAAGAGGCTTTTTCTAAAGTATCTTTCGAAAAAGCCTCTTTCGAAAGAGGCTTGCAGTCTAGACATATCCAGAGAGTGGTTATCTAGCTAGTTATGCATCTACTTTATAGTAGCCCCATGTAGATTATATTTCCCTAGTTTATTGATAAAAAGGTCATGTGAGACCATGTGAAATGTCTCACTAAAGTTTAGGTATACCATATCTACCACTTGTCCCTTATCCACAAGGCTTGATATCCTATCAAAGAAAGCAATCAGATTGGTTTGATATTTGTTCTTTACAAATCCATGCTGGCTGTTACCTATCACATTATTATTTTTCAGATGTTTGCAGATGATTTCCTTAATTACTTGCTCCATTATCTTCCCTGGCACAGAAGTTAAACTCACTGGTCTGTAGTTTCCTGGGTTGTTCTTATTTCCCTTTTTATAGATGGGCGCACAATATTTGCCCTTTTCCAGTCTTCTGGAATCTCTCACAACTTCCATGATTTTTCAAAAAGGATAGCTAAAGGCCCAGACACCTCCTCTATCTATTCCTTGAGTATTCTAGGATGCATTTCATCGGGCCCTGGTCACTTTTCTAAGTAATTTTTAACTTGTTCTTTTTTTATTTTAATGACTAAACCTACCCCATTTCCACTAGCATTCACTATGTTAGGCATCCCATTACCATCAAACATCTTCATGAAAACTGAAACAAGGAAGTCATTAAACACCTCTGCCATTTCCAAGTTTCCTGTTATTGTTTGTCCTTCTTCACTGAGCAATGGGTCGACCCTGTCCTTGATCTTTCTGTTGCTTTTAATATATTTGTAGAATGCCTTCTTGTTACTCTTTATGTCTCTAACTAGATTTAGGTATGTGTTGTGAAGATTAATTAATGCTCAAAAACTCTTTAAAAATTGAAAATTCTAAAGATTAGGTATTATTATTTTTATTATTAAAGTAGAACCTCACTAATCCACACACATTATAATTCATATCAAAACTGGCACTCCATCTCCACATCTGAGGAAAAATTTAATGAGTTCCATAGAGTTCCATAATATGCTACAATAGATTTACTATTACCATACAAAATATGTATGATCACAGCTGAAGTACAGTGAATAAAATACATAACAAACCTTACCCTTGAGCGTTTATCCATGGTTAGTCACTTAAACTAGGATCCACATTATTTTTCCCTTACAGGGTAGATGAAAGTCCCAATTAAAGGTCTGTTTCTATCCCTTCTATCCCTTGTCATAGTGCATTTGTTTACTGTATTTCCAAACACAAACCAACTCAACTCTCACTATTGAGTAATAACCACCTAAGGCCTAGTTAGTTGTGAGGAGAGTTCACATCTTTCACCTACCATAACTTCTTCTTCACCAGCTTCCTCTTTCCTTTTTTAATCTCACTCAGCTCAGCCATGTGACAGGAAGGAATACAGTAACCCCTTTAATGTTGGAGTGTAGTGTAGGAGTTGTACAATAACATCTTCTCACTAGTCACTAAGGGCACTTCTACACAGCAGGGCCAAAGCCAAAATAAGCTACACAACTTGAGCTATTTCAGTTGCATAGTTTAAGTCGAAATAGGTTAACTTGAAATAAGATATGCAATTTGCATAGCTCAAATTGCGTAGCTTATTTCAAGCTATTACTGTAGTGTAGACACACCCTCACTGAATTAAGCTAATTAGCAAGTAATTTACCGTGGTTCTGCCATACAATAGCATAATTCTTTGTATACAGCCTGATGAGTCTCCATATTCTAGTCAAATAAGCTTTCCCTCCCCTAGTCCCACCTCCACGCTCTTCAGCTCATGCCTTCTCACTTCTGTGAAGTTATTCTTGCTAGCACCATGTGTATGGGAGCTCTTTCTATATACTGTATATAGCCATGTTTAAGGGCTATTGATGATCCAGGAGCATACGGTGTAAGCGTGCTAGTCCTGACTCCTCCTTCCCAGAAAGACCCAGCATAGCTCCTATAATAGAGGCTCTGCAGACCCTCTGTCTGTATGTTATTGAATTAGCCAACCATAGGGGCATCGCGTGCTATATTCGCTGGATGTAAGTTTTCAGGAGGCACTTTATGCCTGGAACCTACAGTGTGGGGTTTGCTAATCTGAATTTTCAAAAGTAACTAGTGATTTTGGGTGCCCTACTTGAGTCACCTTAAAGGGACTTGATTTTTCAAAAAGTTCTGGGCACGCCCTTTTATAAATCAGACCTCTTTCTGGTGATTCAGATTGAGCACTTTACACCTTTGTGTATACAAATGGAGACTACACTTCTAGAAATATAGTGAGCTTCTCTATATAATGTGGTAGTGTTCATAAATGGGGTGGGGATTCCAATGCACACCAACACGTTGTGCATTTATTGGCCTGTGAAGACCCTGCTGGCAAGCACTAAAGGTTTCTTAGTGGGTGTTTCCATAGCATTGTTTGAAATAAGACCACATTAAGTACTTTAGGAACATTTCAGTATGCAGCAGAAGGGTTCATGGGTGTCAGTTAATGTGTAACACATGGATGTTCATTAGAATTCATCCTCCACCAATGTATCGATATCATGTAGACAAGTCCAATAAGACAACTTACTGTTTCTCTGATGTAGCTAAAGAGCATTCACAGGTTGGGCTACAGTGCCTACATTCTCATTTCATAAAAGTATAAAAAACAGCTTTTCAGCTTGCTTAAGGATTTTCAGGGCTGTTCCCCACTCTGGCACTCTGAGTACAGAAGGTGGGGGCCCACAAGAGACCTTAAATACCTTGCCTCTGTCAGCTCTTTTTACAAAAACTCCCCAGAGACACAGATTCACTGACTTTGGGAGGCAGCTGCCACCACCAAGTGAAACAAAAGAGACCAAGGAAGAAAGCCCTTGGACTTCTTCCAGAAGGGTATCCCCAAGCACTTTTACCACAATAGAGCTTGGCAGGGGGAAGAGAAACCAAACTGCAGTCTCTGGCAGCTGAACTCTCAGTCTTAGGCATGCATACGTAGACACAAGTCTCCTGTTTCCTTCCAAGACATAAGAATCAAAGCATCACCTTAAAAAGGATGATTTTATTAACAAAACAAAAAGATATACTTGATAAAGCAGACTTGGTTGCTAGGTGTTACAGAGCAACTAAGAAAAGAGCAGATTAAAACAGAACAAATTATATCTCTGGGAACAGCTTAAATAATGAATGGGGGAGTGAGCACATGGATTTCACACAGAGAGGGTTTACCAAACAGCAAAATAAAGAAAAATAACCTGATCACAACTAAAGACACATTTTCTCACTACTCACAATCTCCCATTACGTTTGTATAGGCTTGGTAATTGTGATTATTGTATCTGCTCCCTCCAGCTCTTAACTTAGAATTTCTCACACAAAGAGAAACGGCAGCAGGTATCTATATACAATTCAGATTTCAGCACTGTATACCATTGGTTCTTCTGGCCCCCTCCCAACACTCTGGCTAGCTACCTGAGTTTAACCCTTTAGTCACAGGGTGCTGCCCAGCTCTCCTTTTATCCATCACAAGGATATACACAAGAAAACAAAGAACCACCTCTTATCTTAGTAACTGATGCACTGCCAGATGTACAAATACAGAGGCACACATTAAGTAAAGAAAAGGTATAATTGTGGAACTTCTGAGCGATATTAAATGTAATACTGTATTTCAAAAATAACCCCTCAGTAAAATAGTCACTGGTGCCTAGAAACCAATAGCTTCCAAGAGCTTTGCAGAGCCACGTAGGAAAAGCAATTCCAGCCAAATGGGAAGGGAAGGCAGGCCTTTCTTCAGGAGACCCAAGTGATTCTGTCTCCCCACTTTTGAAACTCTCCCAATCTAGTTGTGATCTTTTGCCCAACAACTGTGGGTGGATAATTGAGTTCTTGACATCTGTCCTTAATTCCATAATAACCTTTCAAACAAGTATAACTGTATTTTTAAGCACTTAAGAACCTGGGGTCTTTAAAATTACCAGATATTACAAGATACTATTGGAAAATATTTTTGAACAAAGATGACTACAGAACTTTTTATACACCGGAACAGTTTAGCAAATGGAATTGTGTACACTACCCGCCTTTCTAAGTGTCTGACCTTTCCATTAATATATAGATTGTACCTATAAACTATATACTGAATATAAAAATGTTAAGCTCACTCATTCATGGACTTCTCTCTCATTATATTGCTCTTTGCAGGAGACTCTGACCAACATTATAAAGAAGAATAAGAAAATCTGACACCCTGATTAGCCAATAGTCATAACTAACCTGATTCCAGTATCCTAGTTCTTGAAAGCTTTTCCCATGATACAGCAATCTACACTGTTCAGCAAATATTTAGGCACAGACTTAAGTGCTTTCTTCAGTAGGGACAGGCTTAAACACCTTGCTTTGCTAAACTGAGTCCTTACAGGGGGTGATCAGCACCTAACAGAAGTCACTCAGCACCTGGCAGGATCAGCTTCCTATGCGAATTCATTTATTCA
This sequence comes from Pelodiscus sinensis, assembly GCF_049634645.1. Taxonomy (NCBI): domain Eukaryota; kingdom Metazoa; phylum Chordata; order Testudines; family Trionychidae; genus Pelodiscus; species Pelodiscus sinensis. The sequence goes on from NC_134711.1 coordinate 22,404,754, forward strand.
GCAATTTGTGCAAATCCTGTGAGTTGAGGCTACTCTTATTTAGCAAACAACATCCCAAATATTATTCACAACGTGATAGGTTCACTCACAAAAATCACTTGAAACAGTCACTTGATGGCTGACCCACATCCCTGCCCTCTGAGGTGCCCCACCATGTCCTGCTAATCCAGAACCTCTGGTTTCTGCTAGCAAAAGTACAGAGTTGGGGCCAGAACCCACAGCAGGGCAACACAGACACTGAAAGCAACTCAATTCTGAGAAGGCTCAGTCACAGGGACTTGACACAGCACCCAAGTGCACAGCCCCCATGAGACCAGAACCCCAAATAAATCAATTTTACTCTGCATGAAAGGTGTATATAAAGCAAGCTCATAATTTGTTCAATCCCTTTATCAATGAAAGAGAGAGGTACACAGCTGTTGTTCCCCTCCCCTTTGGTAACAATTATTTATACTGGGTTTAATAATGAACAGAAGTGATTTAATTAAATCTAAAAAATAGGATTTCAGTGGTTGCAAGTGGTAACAGACAGATCAATGTCAGTTACTAAGCCAAATAAAACAAAATATATCAGCTAAGCATAATACTCTAAGAAACTTGCTACATGCTATTTCTTACCTTAACAGTAGTGCTGATCATCTTTTCTCACATGTGAGGCAGCCTGATCCTTCCCCCTGTTCAGTTTTAGATGTTTCCAGCTGTCATCTGGGTGATAAGCAGAGCAGGGGAGGGGGTTCATAGTATCTCACAACTGTCAACTCTCCAATTATTTGGTTTCCTCTACCTATAAATAGATTTCACCCAGCTTCAACCCTTTCACACCCCCATGGAAAAATAGCACATCTAAAATGGATCCCAGCATCAGGTGACCTGGCCAAATGTCTTGACAGGACCAACCTTAGTCCAGGCTTACAGAAAAGCAAAACTCTTCATAGATCTTTGTCATGAGTACCAGTCCAATAAGTTCATTGAGTCCTACTAATGGCTTTCATTAGCACACCTAAATATATAAACAGGTTTATACTTCATATTTCTAATGTCAAATAGAGGAATGAAAGATGCACACAAATAGATTATGCATATTCTGCAGATTACAAGCTTTTTAATGACAGGTTACATGCTACATTTCACATAAAGTATATTCAAGTTAGGCATATTTATATAAAAAATATTTCAATAAAGAATATGGGGCACAATATCACATATGTAATTCTAAGAATGACAGCTATTTACTGACCAGTCAAAATGTGAGATTTCCTAATGCCTATTTTAGCTGCAATAATTAATAATTTTAATAATTTAAGTATAATTAATGGTGCATTATCACCCTCTTAAATTATTCACTCCATATAGAATGTTTTTTCATTAATGCCGAACATTTTATTAACATATTTCTGAACACCTTTTATGACAGTGTGGCTTAATGCTATTAATAAAAACTAATTTAAAAGTCATTATATTTTTAAATTATCCAATCATTGTAATATAGAATTTCTTGCTTTGCCTCAACTCTGGGATAAGATCTGCTCTGGCCAAATTTAAAAAAGTGAATAAAGTATTATCACTTGAATAGCTCGTAAGCTGGTCTCTTTCACAGGTGACTTAGCAGTTCTCTAGGTTTAAAATACACACCGGTGATTTTCAAATTAGATTCATAATTCTACAAAACTCTACTTGGACAGGAAATCAAAGGGTTCCTCCCCCCCATATGTGCACACAAGATCCTCAGCAAAGATACTTGGGAAACTTCCTGTCTGATCTATTTTCGGACTTTTAAAGGCACATACCATTTTGTATCTAAAAAAAAACAGGACAAAATTAAAAGTGACATGAAGTAAATCCAAAAGGAAGCAACATCTGGACATGCAATAATAATAAAGAGTCTGAAAAGAACAATGGCAATAGGACCTGAGATGTGCATACATGCGGGATGGAGGAAAACTCTTGGCACTTTCTACATATCAGACTAAGTGCTGCCAGCTTTCAATGCAGACAAGTCTTCTTTATCAATCCCCTTTTCCCATCCATGTATATCTCTACATTGACACACCTCTTACGGACTTGCTGACACCTGCAGAAGTGAGCCCTCTTTAAGGAGCCTCCTGCAGAAATTATCCACCAAGCCCAAAGTAAACCTTTGTCACTTACTAAAACAAAGGAAATTCCCTCAAAATCACGTTGTTTGAAAAGTGTTAAGACTGAATGTGTTTCACCTGCCAAAATATTATATGCAATAAAAATTCCAAACATTTGCTAGTCTAGGAATGAAAAAATAAGAGATCCAGCCACTTCTACACACACAAAATGTGTATATATCCTCTAAACTCCCCACAAACCAGCCATACCAAAATAGGGTATCACTAGATCCTAGCATCACAACAGATATAAAAACTGCTACTATATCTTCACAGTTAAAATGGTCCTTCCATACACCGTACAACACCCGTTTCAAGCTCAGGCCCATCACCACATGTGATGTACCTCATCCAGTACATTATATGCCCCAACAACAACTCTGGATGAACTCACAAAGAAAAATGCTAAAAAACAAGACATGTTGTCAGTGTGAGCAGACACTTTTCACAAAGTTATCGTGTCATAGCTGACCCCCTCCTTCCCAAATTCTCATTCTGAAAGAACCCTGCACACCACCTTCAAAAGAGGAACTTCAATTCATAATTCTGTGGCTAGTAAAAAAAACGTAAACTTAACACAGGCATTTGCCTTATGGCTCATTACAACAATTTATAACACACCTGCTACTTTAATCAGCCACTTCCTTTTAAGCAGTCTCTTGCAGAGTGTGTAAATTATTTTTGCGTAAAAGTCTGCAATGCCTTGTTTCAAGTGTAGGCATTTGAGAGCTCTGTAAAGCTAAAAAGCTTGTTTCTTCCACTAACAGAAATTGGTCCAATAAAAGCTATTACCTCACCTCACCATATCTCTCTCATATCCTGGGACCAACATTGCTACACTACCACAGCAAACAATAGAGAGTTATTGAGCAGTGGGGGGAGTGAGCAGATCCTTTAACTGTTTCCAGCTTTATTTATGTTTGGGATTTTTCTAACAGGGTAGACAGCCTTCTCCCCACCCTTCTGTTATAATGGTATAGTCTCTCTCTGGCTATGTCTAGACTACAAGCCTCTTTTGAAAGAGGCTTTTTCAAAAGAATCTTTCGAAAAAGAGCATCTAGACTACAAGCAGATTTTTTAAAAAGCCAGCCACTTTTTCGAAAGAGAGTATAGACGCTCTCTTTCGAAAAAGCACAGTTTGCATTCAATAGTGCCTTTTTTTGAAAGAGTACTTTTGAAAAAAGGCGTTATTCCTTGTAGAATGAGGTTTACCACAATCAAAAAAACTGCCACGTTCTTTCAATTTACTTTCGAACGAATGCAGCTGCAGTCTAGATGCAGCTGAAGTTTTTTTGAAAAAAGGCTGTTTTTTTCATAAAAAACCTGTAGTCTAGACACACACACACACCCTCTCTCTCAATACCAGTCTATTACATTAACATAGCAGGCCCTGAACAGAGGTTATGATGGCAAAAGCAGAAGTACAAACACTTCATAAGTTTGGCTCCACTGCCAAAACATCATCAAAACATCTATTGCCAGAGTTTCCCTTTCTGTTACCTTTCGGAAGTCACTATTCCCCAAAATGATTCTCTGTCTCTTATCTGTTCCCCCCATAGACGTAACTGTTCTTTGGTTTCTACGGCATTCAGCACCTATATACCTTTGAGGATATGTGACTCTGCTACTGTGGCTACATGACTACAATTCGTTACACGAGTCGATGTTTCTAGTTAGACATGCTCAGTGCCCACACATGAAAGGACCTCTGCTCACATGACAATAGGTAGTGAACACCAGCATTGCCCCAAAAAGCACTTACTAATCATGCTAATTGGCATGCAAGTGCAGTAACTATTGACATTCCCTGTTCATCTACTTTATTTACAATATTAGGTCACAGAACATTTTTCACAACATAGATGAGAGAGGCACCCATTAACCTTCAATAGGAGTTGGACACTAATTGGCCTTTGTAGCTTTGGAAAGTTTCATCTTACCTCATTTCCTTCTTTTTGTCACTATGTTAAAAATCTCATGGCACTTTTTTTTCTTTCCGTTTCTTATCTGGACATAATAAAGGTGATGGCCTTAGCATTATAGTCACATTGTGCGGTTTCCACAGAACATCGTATTCTTTTCATGCATTGTTAATTGTCACACATGTGACTTCATTTCACTGGAGTGTGGAAGAGAATAAAAATATATCGTGGTGTATGTTTGTAAAATTATTTCGGATCCTTTGGAATGAAAGAGTGAAAGAGTAGATTATATTTATATCTAGCATTGCACGCTTTGTTTGTGTCTTTAAAATATCTTAGCGTTAAAACAAAGATTGGCCACATCAGACACATTACCAAATTCCTCTAAAATCTAACCATGACCTCAGAAATGAGATGAGGTGGAGAGGGGAGACAGAGAGAGAATGACATTAATTTGGTAGCTCTAAAGCATAAAATTTGTGTTTTTTCATATTTATGTTTGTTATGGAAAAGCAATCATCTTAGTGATGGTTGCACAAGCCCAAATGAACCATTATATTTGAACACAGCTCTTAAAAGGTTTTTCTTTTGAACGGCAAATTACTTTACATTACTACCCTTTGATCTACCCTAGAATTTTAATATTTTCCCATAGTGTTCTAACAGTAGAGGATTTCAATACCGTTGCATCAGTATACTCTTTGTTAGGCAATTCCATGTTGCAACAACAATGGCTCGCTGGCATTAACATTTACCATGATTGAAGGGTACTTTTTTCTGCATAATTTCTTCTGATTTAAAAAGAAAAATGGGGGGCAGGCTCTGTCTCAAACTGAAGCTGTTTAGAGATACAGAAAGTTATTGTTCTCATGTTCTTACTCAGATATGATATATTTCCCCAAAATGTAAACCAGGGGCTTTACTGTGTACAGGTTTCTTTTGTGATGTAGTCACACTGGAAATTATTTTCTTAGGGCATTTCAAATTCCACGAATAATGGCTGTCTTCAAAAATGAATGTGCCCATTTTGTGAGAAAAAACAATTGCCTTTCAGTCAAAGGGACCAATCACACAGGTCTTACACAGGCAAAATATCCACTGAGGTCTGTTTTCCAGTACTACTTCTTGGCTCAGAAATGGCAAATACCAGTAATGTTATACATTCTAATTTGGCACCTAATAAGTCTCAGGGAGTTAGTCATGTAAGTGTGTATCTTTGAAAACGAGGAGTCCTGTGGCACCTTAAAGATTAACAGATTTATTTGGCATAAGTTTTTGTGGGTAAAAATTATTTGCATATGACAAAGTGTTTTTTACCTATGAAAGCTTATGTCCAAATAAATCGGTTAGTCTTTAAGGACCACAGACTTCTTTGTTGTTTGGGAAGCTAATGTAATGCTTCATATAATTCACCTGAATTCGCTATTAACTGTGAAGGATCTTAACTATTGAAAAAAACTGACAATTTATAAAATAGGTGACTGTAAGCAAAACATTTCCATTAGTCTTCCATGACTCAATCATGTATAAAGAAAGTAAACAGGAAAGTCACTTCAGTGCAAGCTTCCATTTTGGTTATTAACTGTACAAGTGTCTTTACCAGTCTACAAAAATCCTATGTGAGCTACAGAGAGAAATGTCAAGGTTTCAGTCTTAACATGAGTCTTGCAAGCAAAAGTTACAGCCGCATGTAATGCAGTTATCTGTGCCTGCCCTGCCGCACACCAGCAGCGCTCATCAGCTGAACAAAGCCAGGGATTGGAGGAAAGACTTTCTAGTGCTATAGGAATCGGGTTCCAGGTGGTAAAATAGTCTACTTCCATATGTAAGCCAATGCTCAAGCATGATGCAGAGAGCAATATGCTGCTGCAATTGCAGCCTTTGCAAAGGAGAAAATCGAAGACCATTTGGGAGTCATTAAAGATCCTAATGGCACTTTTAGCAAGAATTAGGTGTGTGTGTGCCAACACCCCTGGCCAAAGTCTGAATTGGGTAACTTCTAAGGCAGGATGGTCTGGCTCAGAGTATAAGAAAACCAGGCACAGAGCAAACACCAATGCTTCACCCAAACTCAAACTGAGTTACACTCATTTACACTAACCTGACATGCTTGGGTAAGCTGGGATCTTGGGGAATAGGAGGTCATTTTCGGAAGGCGACTCAGCAGGCTACTCACCCCTTGATTCCTTTCCCTCTGGGTGCTTTGGAATTGGTGATAGGCCTGCGGCCGCTCTGCTCTATTGTAGAGATTAGCTCATCCACCCTGGTCTTTATCTGTAGCAAACGTGCACTTCCTCCACCATAAGGGCCAGGTGATTTTCAGGGGATGGACAGGCTTGTTCAGTGGCATATAGATTACTTCACTGGATCTTAGTGCTCCTAGCTCAGCATATTTTTATGGCTCTGAAACTGATTCCTCAAGGACATGATTTACTCTCACAGGGTATGTCTACACTACAGCACTAATTCGAACTAACTTAGTTAATTCGAACTAAGCTAATTCGAACTAGTGCATCTAGACTTAAAAATTAGTTCGAATTAGCATTTTGCTAATTCGAACTAGCATGTCCACACTGAGTGGACCCTGAACTGAGGTTAAGGATGGCCGGAAGCAGTGCCAGCAGGGCATCAGATTAGGATTTAGAGTGTGGAGCTACTGCCTCAGGCTAGCTTAAAGGGACCCGACCCCCACCCCGGACAGACAGTTCTCAGGGGTTCCCCGCTTGCAAAGCAGTCCTGGCTTGGAGTGCCCTGAGTGCCCACACTCGGCACATCACAGCACTCGGCCATCAGCCCGGATGCACTTGCCGCAGGCTGCCATCCAGAGGGGGGGTCAATCAAGGGGCTTCAGGAGAGCTTCCACCCCGAGAAGCCCACAGAGCCACCCCAGTCCTCCCCATCGGGGGCTCGTACCCCATTCCTCCCTCACCTCCTTCCACTTACCCCTCCCTAGCCCCCCTTCCTGATGTACAAAATAAAGGACGTGTGTGTTCAAAAATAGAAACTCTCTTTATTGAACAAAACTCGGGGAAACTGGGAAAAGGAGGTGGCAGAGGGGAAGAGAGAGGGTGGGAGAGGGGAGGGCAACTAAAATGATCAGGGAATTGGAACAGGTCCCATATGAAGAGAGGCTAAAGAGACTGGGACTTCTCAGCTTAGAAAAGAGGAGATATGATAGAGGTCTATAAAAGCATGAGTGGTGTGGAGAGGGTGCATAAAGAAAAGTTCTTCATTAGTTCCCATAATAGAAGGACTAGAGGACACCAAATGAAATGAATGTGTAGCAGGCTTCAAACTAATAACAGAAAGTTCTTCTTCACAAAGCAAATAATTAACCTGTGGAACTTCTTGCTGCAGGAGGCTGTGAAGGATAGAACTATAACAGAGTTTAAAGAGAAGTTAGATAAAGTCATGGAGGTTGGGTCCATGGAGTGTTATTAGCCAGGGGGTAGAAATGGTGTCCCTGGCCTCTGTTTGTGGAAGGCTGGAGATGGATGGCACGAGAAAAATGGCTTGGTCATTGTTTCAGTCCATCCCTTCCAGGGTCCCTAGTGTTGGCCACTGTCGGCAGACAGGCTACTGGGCTAGATGGACCTTTGGTCTGACCCAGTACGGACATTCTAAGCTCAGGGCTCAGGGTCGGGGATCTCAGTGGACCACCTTGATTTTCATGCAAACCTGCTCCCGGGTGGCCAGGCTGGCAGCTCTCCTGCCCTAGACGGTCACTTTCCTGTGCCTAGTGCGGAGGTCGTGGATGAGGTCCACGATCTCCACACTAGACCAGGCGGACACCCGCCTCTTGCGGACCCGGGCAGGCTCTCGGGAGCCACCAGCCTGGTCCCGGGAAGAGGCGGAGGGCTGGGTGGCAGCGGGTGGCTGCCTCGAGCCATGCCAGGTGCAGGGTCTGCTGGCTGGGTGCTGGCAGGCTTGCACCTGGCACGGGCACCGTAGCCAGCCCGTGCCCCTTTAAGGGCTCTGGGGCCAGGAGGGGGGCAGATGAGTTTCCCTGGTGGTGCCCAGAGTGGCCACCAGGGAAAGCTGGGGAGGGCTAGCCTCCCACTAGTTCAAATTAAGTGGCTACACAACCCTTAATTCGAACTAGCTAATTCGAACTAGGTGTTAGTCCTCGTAAAATGAGGTTTACCTAGTTCGAATTAAGCCCTCCGCTAGTTCGAATTAAGTTCGAACTAGCGGAGCGCTAGTGTAGCGCCTATCAAAGTTAATTCGACTAACGTCTGTTAGTTCGAATTGACTTTGTAGTGTAGACATACCCATATGGAATTAGGGATTTCAGAATAGGCCAATGTGCTCTGTCACTGGTGAAAAAATATAGTGTTGCAGACAAGTGTAAAATAAAAATACAATGGCTACGTCTACATTGGCCCCTTTTCCGAAAGGGGCATGCTAATTTGACAGGTCGTAATAGGGAAATCCGCGGGGGATTTAAATATCCCCCGCGGCATTTAAATAAAGATGTCTGCTGCTTTTTTCCGGCTTGTAGAAAAGCCGGAAAAGAGTGTCTACACTGGCCCCGATCCTCCGGAAAAAAGCTCTTCAAAGTAGGAATAAGAGATCCTCCGGAAAAGGGCTTTTTTCCGGAGGATCAGGGCCAGTGTAGACGCTCTTTTCCGGCTTTTCTACAAGCCAGAAAAAAGCGGCGGACATGTTTATTTAAATGCCGCGGGAGATATTTAAATCCCCGCGGATTTCCCTATTACGACCTGTCAAATTAGCATGCCCCTTTCGGAAAAGGGGCCAATGTAGACGTAGCCAAAAAGTTCTGTTGCATTCAACTGAAGATCAACATCACCTTTAATTTCGGTGAGGAGATATTTTTTACTGTTGAAAAGAGCACACTTAGAGTTAAGTTGTTTCTCTGTTTCCTTTTTTACATTCTGGGCGATAGACTGGTCTCCTAGCTGACTTCAGTGGTGTTTCACGCATATTAAAAGAATGCGGAATTTGACTCTTCCTCCTTCCCCTCCCCCATGTCAACTTGGAACATAGGCTCTTCACTTGAAAAGTGTTTTTCCTACTGGTTCCTAAGGGGGGAACTAGTAGGAAATTAATTAAGAGATTTATGGTGTAATGAGGAGGGGAAAATATCAGGTGGTTGCCATTTAGAGCCATAGTTTTTGTACTAAAATATTTCAGAAAATTACTTGGGCTGAAGAAGTGAAACGTAGCTAACAATTTAGATAAAAGAGGCTCGGATAGACTGCAAATTTTTTTTGTTTGTTGGTTTTTGAAGAGTCAAGTGGGGATGCTTTGCTCCTTGTTTCCAAACATTACTCCCATTAACCCTACTGGGACTTATAAAGTAACAATAAACAACAAATTAATCCATTGATGTCTGGAAGAAGCCAATGTGACTGTGGAGCATTATTTTTTCATAAGCAAATTCATGAGAGCTGGGAGGCATGAAAGTTGAATCCTGAGGGGCTGTAAATTCAGTGGAGACCATGGACCCAGTTGGATTTCAAGCCCAAAACATGTTTGGCTTACACAGAATTTACACTTTCAAATGCTATTTTTCTCCAGATACACTCATGGTGCAAAAGAACATGACTGGCACCAGCTGGGAAAATAAATGGTGCTCACTCTCACTATATCACCTACCTCGATACCATCTCTTCCATTTTTATTTGCAAAAGAAATGAATAATTAAACAGGCTGCTTCTGTTAAATGTACGCCATCAGAATGGGTTTGAATAGAGGTTGGGAATGGCTCACTCATTACCAAAAGTAATTTTCCACTTAGATATTCTCACCTTGTTATCCACATCCACCCTAACTGAATTAGCTTTAATATAACACTGCCATCTCTGTACTCCTACTGTCCACTTCTTTTTCTTTCCCTTTATGCATCTTTAAGGTGCCACCGGACTTCTTGTTTCAATCTCCATTGAGTAGGTCTGTAGATCCCAAACTGAAGCATAAAGTACATTTCACTTTGCACGCTAAGATGCATCCTTATATTGATATGAAAAAAGCCACAATGTTACTTGTGAAAAAGAAATGTTCTAGATTTTTAGGAACAGTTCAGATCTGTAAGTGCTGTCTTTTAGAAGCCCAGACTTAACCCTCCAAGAGGAGATAATATTTTCTCCTTAATAAACAGACTGTCTCCTCACACTGGGTCCCATCATTGCATGGATTTGTTCATCTGTGGCAGCACTTTGAGCTTATCAAAATGGTGGTAATTAAGGGACAACATTAGCCAAGCTCAAAGATATCTCTGTCCTCCCAGTAGGAGAGGATGAAAGCCAAGCAATTCAAATGAGTCTCAAATTGGGAAATTTAAAAAAATACTGATCATTCACTTGAAAAGAAAGAAAGAAAGAAACACTGGCCAGGCCGAGATAAGACACTTTGGGCTCGTCTACACTGGCCCCTTTTCCCGAAGGGGCATGTTAATTTCAGCTATCGTAGTAGGGAAATCCGCGGGGGATTTAAATATCCCCCGCGGCATTTAAATAAAAATGTCCGCCGCTTTTTTCCGGCTTTTAGAAAAGCCGGAAAAGAGCGTCTACACTGGCCCCAATCCTCCGGAAAAAGCGCCCTTTTCCGGAGGCAATTATTCCTACTTCAAAGGATATTTAAATCCCCCGCGGATTTCCCTACTACGATAGCTGAAATTAACATGTCCCTTCCGGAAAAGGGGCCAGTGTAGACGTAGCCTTTATGTTTTGCTAGTGGTTTGGGATGTATGTGCTGAAGTCTAATTAACTCAGCTTTCAGCGCTTTTGAATCACATGTGAAGAGCCACATCCTGCACCATCTCGTTCACGTGAGTTGTTCCAAAGAGGTTAATGGGACAACTCGTGAAAGGAGGGCTTGTAGGTCTGGGTATCTGTGAACTGGAGAAGAGCCTGATGCCTCTGGCTTTCTTTGTGGCTCAGCATATCTTAAGCACCATCTATCTTAAGGAAATGGGACCTACAGAGTGTAAGCAAATTCTACTGAGGCAGAGGAAATGACAAAGTCAAGGGTCATAGTCAAGACTTTCCAAAGCCCGTATGTCCTTTCATGAGACAGAACACTTTAGTTATGCTTTTAGAATAATAGACGCTTAACCATTGCAATATTCCAGTTGTTTACATAAAATTGAATTTGATGGATGACCTGGCCTGGATCACAAATTTTGCTGACTGTTATATTATTGTAGGGATGTGTATAACAGATAGCAGAAAGGCCTCTATGTTTATCCTTTGAGAGAGCAATTATATGGCTAAGAAATCCACTGTAATGGCACAAAAATACATTTTGATTTCACCAGCATAAGCCATTATTATTATACTTTACATAACATATATGCAGAGAAAATTAAAACTTAATCAATGCACTAGATATTATCACTACTGACAATGTGCCAAATTCCTCAGTTCTTACTCCAGCAAAGCTGTTGATGTTATTTCTCCCTCCCACACGCCCATTGATTTCAGTGGGAGTTTTGCCCAAATAAGGACTGCAGAATTTAGGACCAATATGGATTTTGGGTAGTGTAACTGGTGTTTGAAATATATGGAATATGGTCCCAGTTATGTGAATAATTCCTTAACTCTCTTCTTTTTGTTGTTCTAACAGACGAACCAAACTCCTGGAGTTCTCTCTCTGCCACCTCCCCAGGTCTGCCGGAAATAGCTATTTCCCTTGATGACATAATCTCACCATTATCTTCATCACATCTGGCCCCACCCTCTGACCCTTCTCATCAGATAAACTCAGAACCAAGATGGGATATCAAGAGGGAACATGATGTAAGAAAACCAAAGGAGCTTTCATCAAATGGCCACAAAAAGAAAAGATTAGGAGAGCAAAGAGAAGGGTCAGCAAGTCCTAAAAAGATAGACAAGTCAAAGCATGAAGAGGCTTCTAGGAAAGGATACTCAGAAGGCAAAAAAAAGCCCACTGATGGTGGCAGGCCCACCTCCGAAAGTAAGGCAATGGGACAGAGTGCTATGATCGAGGCTGGAGCAAGCGAGCAGGCTTATGTCGGAATCAATGATGAACATCTTGGGAGATCCAAGAAGCCAGAAAGCAAGAGAGGTGGATCTCTCAATATGAAAGAAGATCACAGATCTGGAAATATCACTGAGAAGAAATCAGCTGCAGCTTCTGAACACGTCAAGCTTGATTTAGTTGGTGCTACAAAGACGTACAGTAGCAATAGCTGCAGCTCACATGGAAGTGATATGGACCAGAACAAGAGGGACCCTGATGGGAAACCCAGTGAGTTCCCCAGGAAGGGACATCTCCATTCCATTAACAATCGCAGCATCAACAATACAGTTCGGAAGGCAACTGTCTCACCAGGCCCATGGAAAATTCCAGGCTCGGATAAGCTGCCCAGTGTACTGAAGTCTGGCACTTCTGCCATGAGCAGATAAATAAGTGAACTGTTGCCCTCTAGCTGTTTCACACTGATGCAGAACATATTTCTTAGCTTCTGTCTCACATTGATTTATTTTAATTTATTTTAACTATCACACATATACACAAAAACACTGAGGAATGGAAACATTAATGTGTAATTCCATGATAATGTGCACAATGTCTAATAAATTCAAGCAGCATATAGTCAACATGGAGATTTAAAACTGACCCTAAAGTCCCCAGTTCCATTTTAGGGACTTTGGCAGCTATGGAAGAAACCAAAACAATACAAAGGACAATACATCAGAGAAGGACAGTGCAGTGTAGCTTTAGTACTTTTATTCCACTGCATGAAGGACTTGGATTTAGTTCAAACTTTATATCAAGGAACTGGAACAAGTTAGAGCACTCACAAACTGGAACATCGCCTTAAATAAAATTGCACGAAGCAAGCTGAAACTGAGAGAGGATATTTTAACTGAGATAAGAGGTTGTAAATACATTGTTCTCAACATATCTAGACAAGGGTGCAAAGGTTTCTTTGAAACTATACACCTATGACATGTTTCCACTGTTAACAATTTGGAATAATCCACATGATCCCCAACAGCATAGTTCACTTCATGGGTTGAGTTGGATGAGTTGGGGAATCTAACGGATTAGTTGGTGTGATAGCATTTCTACTGCCATTTTGTGAACAAATCATATTTCTGTACATTGGAAAGGAGTTAGGGTGCAGTTGTAGTTGCAGATTATCCTCAAAAGGGATTTACCACAGGTTCCCCTAATATTACAAGGTAGCACAGAAACCTCAATTGGTCAAGCTCAAAACTGAGATTTACAGTTACAAGACCCTTATAATGAAAGGATGATTCTTAAAAGAAGAAAAGCTGCAGGTTCCTTGACGTAAGGCCTTCTTACTCACAGAAAACAATAACTTTGCTTATCAACAGTGCTATATTAATTAAAATATCTTTACGTTCAATGCACATACAAACACAAAAGAGACGTGTTTCCAAGTTAGTTACAGTTCTTAGTTCTTATATTTTCATCAAAAGAATTTTCTCTTTCTTTTATTTCCATATCGTACTCTGTCTCAAATTTCAAATCTCAAGTCTATCTTCCTGGGGAAGGATTCCACGTTCCATGAGTCACAGTTCTATACCCAGTAGACTTTTAGTTTGGCCAAAATAGTCTGGTCAATAATACACTGGTTGTTTACAAAATTGTGTGATGCTGTGTTCAGAAATACACAGACATCCAAATACTAGCAATCTCTGATCTGCATGTGCTCTGCTCGAGGGTCACACTGAGATCAAACAGGTCAGGAAATAACCATAGCTCTCAAATATTGAACGAAACTCATTCTCCCCTTAGACATGTGGAGCCATGTTTCTTCCTAGCAAATTATTTTAAAAGTCTGAAACAAAGGATTTTGCAGCTTTTAAACCTTTTTTTAAGAAAAACTCCATTTATCATATTTTTAAAAGCACAAATCTATGTAGCTGTTGACAACATTTATTTAATTAAAAAAATCTTTACCCCCTGAACTAGAAGCCCAATATAATTTGTCATTAATGTATTGAATTGGATTTTGGACAATGCTTCGGTAGTGTAGATGCATGTCCTGGTATCTTATTTTCTATTATATAATGAAACAAATCATAAACCCTGAAAAACAATTGAGATTATGCTTGCATAAACTCTAATTTGCACAGTTCACAGCTACTCCTTGTGCAGTAATTGCTTTATGCGGCTGTAATCAATGACCTGTGAAGACAGCACATCATCGAAACCCGTTCCAAATAATATTTCTGTGTAGTGTTAGCTGTGAATTTACCCTGTACAGCTCTATCTCTATAAATATAATTCCATGTATTAATAGTCACAGAAAGGCTGTAAGTGAGCAACTATTTTTATGAAACGCACCACTATGGATAAATTAACTTTTACAGAAATCTTGTTTACTGTATGATAATCTAAACCACTGTCAAATAAAATATATATATATATATCCAAAAATCTTCTTTTTCCAACTGTATGTACTGTGTATTAGTTTTGAGAGGTTTTTAAGTGGGCTACCAAGAAATAAATATTTGTGTGCACACAAGAATGGGTCAGTCCAAAGGGCCATCTGGCCCAGTATCCTGTCTTCCAACAGTGACCAATGCCAGATGCCCCAGAAGGAATGAATAGAACTGATAATCATCAGGTGACCAATCCCCTGTCGCCCATTCCCAGCTTCTGGCAAACAGAAGATAGGTACACCATCCCAGCCCATCCTGGCTAAAAGCCATTGATGGACCTATCCTTCAGGAATTTATCTAGGTCGTTTTTTAACCCTGTTATAGTCTTGGCCTTTGCAGTATCTTATGGCAGGGAGTTCCACAGGTTGACTGTGTGAAGAAATACGTCTTTTGTTTGTTTTAAAGTTGCTGCCTATTAATTTCATTTGGTGATCCCTAGTTCTTTTGTTATAGGAAGGAATGAATAGCACTTCCTTTTCTAGTTTCTCTATAGCAGTCATGATTTTATAGACCTCAATCATAGTCATCTCTTTTCCAAGCTGAAAAATCCCACTCTTATTAATCTCTCTTTATATGGAAGCCATTCCTTGAGCGAAAATAACTCAGTTTCACTATGTAAAAGATATTGCCATGTGTATTTCTTATTACGAGGAAGAATACAATTTCTGAATTAAAATGCAGGCAGCTAGTGCAGCTACCTTAAAGTTTATTTTGTATGGCTATGTTTTAAAACAGAAAAAACTCACTTTGGGACAATCCTCTCCCCTTCAAAAAAAACATGAATTCACCCTCCCATCATCAGATTTTTTTAAAAAGAGCTAGTCAGACACACAGTACACAGTGTCTAATATGGACAACTGTAATTTGCCAGTCTGAGCACTATAAAGGTTTGCTGACTAGAGTGGAATTTGGGCATGATGTAATTAACAAGTCACCTGATAGAAATCAGAGAACATGCCAGGACATATCAGAGAGTAATTGTATTGTATTGACTGGATTTAGGACACAGTAATGTATGTTATGGGGGCCTTTTCCTGCTCCCATTGAGGTGAAGAAAATACAGTGAGTCATCTGGATAATTAATTGCCACTCATAGGGGTTGACTTGCACTTCAGATACTGGACCAATATCAATCAGTAGCACATGTCAAGGCTTGTTCCTGTGGCCTGATCCCACAAGCACTCCAAATACAGAAGTCCCTTTGATTCCATGAGGAGTTCTATGCATGGCAGGCTGGCAGATTCAGACTTTTAGCATGGCCGTCACTTCTGATCTTTTATCCTTTTTTTGTAGATAAACCACAGCCATAGTTCACTGGCATCACAGCAACTGCTCCAATTTCCTGAACAGGCAGATCTAAATGTGCCATGTTCTGAAGGGGGGGGGGGAAGAGAGGTCACTTCCCTTGGACAGTAACTGGCATAGGTGGAAGAAATGCTCCATTCCCATAGGTGTGCCACTTCAGGTGTGCATACGCCCTTATGCCTCCATTCAGAACTTAGCAGCAGCAGCAGCAACCTGTTTGGTCCACACATGCGCCCCAGCTAGCCTTGTGTCCTGCATGGAGTCTATAGGGCTGCAGCAGAACACCCCAGTTCCTTCTATCCCAAAAATTCCATGGAGATGAGCTGCTGAAGCAGTGGGGATAAGATGGCAGGGGATAAGATTCCATCTTCCATAAGATGGAAAAGCTATACAAATAAACATCATGATTCCAGTTGCTGTACAAGGTAAGTAAGGGTGTGTCTACACAGCGCCCTCACCTCAAAATAAGCTATGCAATTTGCGCTATGCGTAGCTTATTTCGATGTTATTTCAAAATAAAGCACTATTCCGAAATGCCCTTTATCCCTCTTGCAATGAGGTTTACAGGAATGTCAGAATAGCAAGCCCATTATATTTCAGTATAATGGGCTTGCTCTTACGATGCGGAATAGCTATTTCGGGATACCAAATGTATCCCAAAATATCTCCGCTATGTACAAGTAGTCAAAGGGTGTGTCTAGACTACTGAGTTTTGTCGACAAAAGTGGACTTTTGTCGACAAAACTATACCTGCATCTACACTACCGCTGAGTTCTGTCGACATAACGTCGACAGAACTCAGCAGTTTTGTCGACGCTGGTAAACCTCATTTTATGAGGCATAACACCTTCTGTCGACAGCGTTCTGTCGACAGAAGGTGTTATTGCCTGTAGGGTTGCATCTAGACTACAGGGTTTTGTCGACAAAGCACCTTGCTTTGTCGACAAAACTGAATGTGTCTAGACGCTCTATGTTGACAGAAGTTTTGTCGACAGTATCTGTCGACAAAACTTCCGTCGACAAAACCCTGTAGTCTAGACGTACCCATAGTGACCTCTCCTTCTCTAAGTAATATCCCTATGGGTTCCCCAGAGGATTAACTGAGAATGGCCGGCACTAACTGGTAGAATCCCGTTAAGTAAAGCAACATGTAAATCCTGAATATTTGTGCATATCCCAAGGGAAAAAAACCTCCTTTGGGGAAAGAAAGGCCCCCTGGAAAGGGAATAAGATGGAGTCCATGCCGCCCAAAACACACACACACAATAAAACTAAGCTATTAACAATTAAAAACAGTTAAATTAGTCTGTTAGGACTGGGTAAACTAAAGAATAAGTACACAGAGGAACGACATTAAACTAGCTAAACACGCAGGCACCTTATGGACCTGAGGATGTTTTGTCTGTCACACCCCTGTTGGTAAGGGGCACAGAAATAGCTGAGGCATCCGCATGAACTGAACACATGCTGCTGAAATTTTCTAATCAAAGGTCCATGGGTACCCATAGGAACATAAAAGCAAGTGACAATCCATAGGAACATTATTTGAAGAAGAATGTGACTCTCCTAACTTTAGGAGCACACATAAGTCATATAGTTTGTGATGGTGCCAAATATTTGCATGTTGTATTGGAAAATACAGTGCATGCTCAAAATATTATAGTTGCATAACATATCTGACAGGCCGGATCACAAAGATCCCCTTGAGACTGTTAGCTGATGGCCTGATCATACCTCTGAGGTGCCCCACCACGTTGTCCTGCTGAGCCAGACGCACTGGTTTCCTCTGCAAAGGCAGAGAGTTCAGGTAACCACCCCCCTGCAAAGCAACACAGACACAGATAAGAGGGCACAGTTACAGGGATTTGACAGCACCTGGGAGCACAGCCCCTAAAGCCCAAAATAAATCCAACTTACTCTGTCTACAAGTTTTACACAGCACAAGCTCATTAGTTCACTCCCTTTATCAATAAAAGCGGGATAACCACAACTGTTTCTCCCCACAGGTAACAATTATGAATATGGGGGTTACTAAATAGATTTACATGTCATGGTTCTAACTTCATTTACATGAAAGATACATGCACACAACTAGAATAGTCACAGTCTGGGGATTACGAGCTCTTGAATGGCAGGTTACTTCTATCTGAGCAGACTCAAGCACGAAATGCTGTCAGATGGAAATTGTATTGGTTGTCTACCACGAATACCAATATATGAGCACATCTGTCATGGGTTAATAGACTTTGTCACAAAGACGTTCTCCATTCAGTGGGGAACACAAGTAACTAAATCTAAAACCTTTCATGACCACAATGCAGAATTCTTTAACTGTCTACTGACAAGCAAGTACGATCCCTGTGTAGCTACGCCACCGACAACTTTCTCTCCGGTGGCTTGATAAACGACATTAGTGTCACAGGCATAGATGACAGGCAGTGTTCCCTGTAAAGGGCTGCATTGCAATCGTGTGTATACTATGCCGGTCAGAAACTATGCAGTTCAAGGCTCCTCTGTGCAGCCAGGCCACTTAAGAACCTGCTCTGCTCACCCCATCCTGCTTGCTGCAGTGGTGGAAACGCTTCCTATGCTGCGCTCAGCCTGAGGCGTTAGTGGCTCTGCATTGGCCCATGTGCAGGAGCTCATGTGTGGAGCTTGGCTGGACTCTGCAATGCTAGCTGGTCCAGTGGGAGCTGCAGAGCTGCAGCTTGATGGGGGCCAAAGCACCAGCCACCCCGCCAACACCTGGTTTCCAAGGATGTGGAGATCGCTGCTGTTGAGTGGCCATGCAGGTAGATGCTGCAGCCAGGACCACTGCAGCAGCATGACAGTGGTGTCATCTGACCCCCACCCCCCCCAGCCAACAGTCCTGCCAGGCTCCTCTGCTCATAGGTATCAGAGATAACTTTTAGAGGGACTAGTGTGTGATTCTGGTGAGGAACAAGACCCACACACCTCAACCCCTGCACTTGCTATATAGCCCTCACCAACACCCCCCCACACCGCCTAGTCAATGCACACACGCGTTGTGTACCTCACATCAGCCCCTCCATATGCCCATCCCGTAGTCAACCCCCCACTTATGCCCCTACATGCTCCTTAGCACCCCCTCACACATATACCCCCTTCACAGCACTCACTCCATCCACACACACACACACACACACACAAACCTCACTGTCCCCAAACCTTTCATCCTCCGTGCAATCCCTCACTGCTCCGCACACATCCATGCATCTTGTCGGGGGGGAAGGGTCGGTGTAACAACCATGCTCTGCACACACATTCCCCTCCCCACTCCATGCACACAGGTACGATTGCCCAAGGTCAGAATGAAGTGGTCAGTGACATTTGTAGTCTGCTCTGTACAAAGAAAAATTAGGGGGAACATTGGCAATAAACCTATTCTCAGAATGGTATAATAATTATAATAGGGCATGACATGCTGCATGTTACAGAGAGATTAAAAGAAAGGGCAGAAGAGATTGATCTGCTTATCCCCATATACCACACCTCGGTGGACTGTACAGTATATGCTCCACTTGCCTCATAATCAAGTGCAATTCATCTTTTAGACTGATTTGAGCACTAATATTTCCAGCTTCTGTTTCACAAATTGTTACTGATACCAAGTAACATGACACACAAAGAGTCACTCTAGGGTAAGAGACCTGCCTGGGCTTTACATCAATTGCTACCCCTGGGGATGGACTGTATATGCTATATCATAAAGGATGCTTTGCAATTCAATAAAAACCAAAGCTAATTTTCCTATTCAAGATCTCTACATGCTGTCTTAGTGACTTTTTTTTTTTTTTTTTAAGCATTGCCATTTAAAGGTGAAGGTATATCCTTTACTCCCGAGTACTAAGCACAGAATTTGGATCCACTTCTATATGCTGTCCACAGAAGAACAAAGCATTTGACTGTTTAGCTGATAATAGTAAGAGAGGCAGCTATTAAGAACATGAGCAATATTTTATTCAGAAACTAGTATGACCTACATTACAGAAGGTTAATAAGTTACTTCAAATGCAAAGATCTGTCTGCTCTCACCTTGAGTTCTGAACGCTTTTAATTGTGGGACATAATAGAAATTTTAATCATAGGCTCTAACGGCTTCAGTGTTGCCAACTGTCATGATTGCTCCGTGAATCACTCACGTTCAGCTGGTGCCAATCTCCCAGTGACAAAGCAGCATGAGTCCTCTTGAGAATTTCTAATCTGCCCAGGGGAAAGCCCCAGCTGATTGGCTGTTTCCCCATTCCCCCACCTCCTGGAGAAAATCAGCCAATCATGGCTGCTGAAAAAGGCAAGTCGAGCTCTATTCTCCTTGCCCCGGAAGAGACACCATTCTTATAGGAAGGAAGTGGAGAGGAGGGAGTAGAAAGAGTCCAGCAACTCAGAATGGCTCCCCTCCCCTTTTGTGAGCCATGGGGCAAACATGGGTCCTCTGTTCCTCCACTTTCCCTCTCTCTTCCTGCAGCATGGGATGTGGCCAGCGAATCAGTCAGCAAGACGCACACATGCTCACCTACCCATCTGCACCTGTGTGTGTCTGTAGAACTCCAGAACCAGCAGGAGAAACAAAGATGGGGCTGGAGAGAAGCAGCATTGATGGATGCAATGGGAGAAGTAATAGATGGCTGAGGACAGACCTGACGGGGGCAGAGTTAATGGGGAACTATTGATGTACAGAGGGATGGGCGTAACTCTTTCAGCAGGGGCCAAAATCACATTGGTACATTTAGAAGCACTGGTAGAGTCTTGAAGGGATAAAAGAATTTGTAGCCACATTTATATCTGCAAAAATGAGCCGTGGGTATCCATATCCATCTGCACAGATGTGGATACCTGTGGCTATACAACTGATATTTGCAGGCCTCTAAGCATGGGTAACACACTTTCTCTCATCCCCCAGACGCACCCCAAAGGTGGGGCAACTGAGGTCCAAAAGCAAAACACAGGCCAAAATTACATTTTTAAAAAGAATCAGTCAATTTTGGGGGACACCTAAGTTTTAGTCTTGGGGGTTGGCAATGCTGCAGAGTGGAACTGCAATGTGGTGAGAGAGCTGGGACTTAAAGTTTGGACTATTTTGTTTTAAAAAAGTTTGAAATTCAGTCTCTCTGAAAACTATATACAGGCTAACAAAGAGATGGGGAAGATTTCAATGTTTAACAAAAGATGGCTTATAAAGCCCCTGAATAGCTGACCTAGGTTGGAACTCTGTGGACACAATGACGCCAATGGGATAGGAAGGTGTTAGGGACTTTGTAAAGATGAATGAAATCAAACAAGCCGGGTTATTCATGATCACAAGTTAAGGAACAGTATGGAACACATTTATACCCGCTTCTGCCAATTGCTGTTTTAATCGACAGTATAAATTCACTATATTTGGAGGAGACTCATTGAGCCTCAGAATTGAGAGCCCAAGTCCTAGAACCCTTACATGTGAAGGTTTGAAGCTGCAAGTAAGCTTTGAAGGCAAAGTGAAGTCTCACAGTGTTTGAAGAAGACAAAGAAATGGATCGCTGTTAAGAAGTCTGAAGTAAACGGCACTCCCAGGATGCAAAGAATATTGTCCCATACTAGTGCTGCATGAACTCTTTTGCCAGCAGTGAGAGCTACAGAGCTGATGGCTCAGCCAGCAGCTTTTAATAAACAATTTAGAAGAAGATTTATATGTATCTAAGCTGTAAAATCTTTTAGTTACAAGAGCGTCTAAAAGAGAAACAAATGTTGCCTATACACAATCAGCCTAAGAACAAATTGGCAAAAAGAAGAAAGCAAAGACTGATTCTCACCCATCAGAGAAGAAAAGGTGATATCCCCCATTTCACAAAATAGGAAGGGGAAAAACACAAATGATACTCATTTGGAAATAAAATTAAAGTAAATAGGGTCCAGATTGTGTTGTCTCAAAGGAGAAGCGCTAAGCAAAATTAATAGCATTTGATTTATTTTTTCCTTCTTCTTGCCAGCCACACCAAAGACATATATTTTTGGAGATGAATTTAAATGTACTTATTAAACTCCAGGGCTATGTCTACACTCACGGCGTCTTGCATGAGAAATATGCAAATGAGGCTAAGCATGGAATATCGCTGAGCCTCATTTGCATACCTAATGAGCTGCCATTTTGCAGAAGAGGCTCTTGTGCCAGAAGGAGCCGTCTACACTGCTGCTTCTTGCACAAGAAAACCTCTCTTGTGCAATGCCGCTACGCCGATTATTTTCAGGAATAATGCCATTGCGCAAGAGGGTTTTTCTTGCGCAAATTGGGGCAGTGTAGACAGCTCCTTCTGGTGCAAGAGCCTCTTCTGCAAAAATGGCGGCTCATTAGGTATGCAAATGAGGCTCGGCAATATTCCACACTTAGTCTCATTTGCATTTTTCTCGCGTAAGAAGCCACGAGTGTAGCCATAGCCTAAGTGTGTATGTTTCAGGTCATTTTGTTATAGTGGTTTATGTTGGTATGTTACTAGTACTGTTTGTGTTTCTGCTGTTTCACTGGAGGCTTTTGGAAAAGGTTTGCAAGGTCGCTGCAAGTGAAAGAAGTGCTGCTTGTTAATGACTGAGTTACTGTCTTCAGGAAATTAAGGCCTCCAACTCTCTCAGGAAAAAGTAGAGTCTAGCTTGCAAGGGATCAGTTGCTGGTTTCTGTAAATAAGCTGCAGCGCTTGGATATAGGAAGCTCAACTTGTACATTCCTCCAAATGCAGCTTTCAATCTCCACCTTCAGGAACAGCAGAATATTGCACCCCACCAGAACTGGGACATTAGGACCAGAGGGGAGAAATCGTATTGCCATCACAATATAACCACAGAGAATGTCCTAGACTGAAATAATCATGAACATGAATTGCAAATAAAAACCTCAAAAAACCCACATAGTGCAGAAATGTGTCCTGAGTACCCTGGCTAGAAGAACTATTCATGACATTGCTACTGACAAAACAATGTTTTTAGGGTCAGGTCCTTAAGCTGCTGCAAAAGGATGGCAGTCCTAGAACTCTGCTGGAGCATGGAGCTGGAAGATAAGTGCAGATTTTAAAAACACACAGACCTACGCGACTTCATATAGCATTTATATACATGCAAAAGGACAAAAAGCAATTATAGTTGATATGAAGGGAAAATAGTTGCACCAAGTAGTTTTTAAAAGGGCATCACCATAGGCAGGCTTCTTGGTTTCATGTCATTCCACAGTAGCTGTGAGATCACTGAAAGAGACAAATACAACCATCCACACACCTAAAATTCTCATCTAAGCTCCCAACTCATGTCTGAATTACTACCACAGTCTTCTCTCTTTCATAGAAAATGTAATCATGCCCCGTTTTAATGCATTCAGACTGCTGCTACCAATGTAGCTTTGCTCTTGCCACCCCTCTGTCTCCTTTCACTGGCTTCCCCCTTCTCTATTTTATCAAATATAAGATGCTTTTCTTTACTTTCAAGGCCTCTTCATGGTTTATTCCCATCCCTGCCTTTTTTCTCTTACTCCCATCACTGATTGCCTCATTATGTCAGCTTCCACATCCCATTTGTTACAGTTTCAAACAAGCACCTTTGTGTTTTCTCCCATGCTGCCCCTCCTGCTTGGTAGCTGCTTCCCAAAAGGATCTTCAAAATTATTTCATTGTCCACCTTCAGATCCCTCCTCAAATCTCTGGCTGAAACACCTACAAATATTGACAGTAGTTAAAATGTTGATGTGCTAAGACTATATCCTATCATGCTGACCAAAATTGTCATTGCTGCCTTGAATTAAACATCTGAGAGTAACCATCTCTGGTCTCTTGCCTTATACTTAGAGGCTGCGTCTAGACTGGCAAGTTTTTCCGCAAAAAGCAGCTGCTTTTGTGGAAAAACGTGCCAGCTGTCTACACTGGCTGCTTGAATTTCCGCAAGAACACTGATGATCTCATGTAAGATTGTCAGTGTTCTTGCGGAAATACTGTGCTGCTCCCGTTCGGGCAAAAGCCCTCTTGCACAAATGCTTTTGCACAAGAGGGCCAGTGTAAACCACACGGTATTTTTTTGTATAAAAAAGCCCCGATGGTGAAAATGGTGATCGGGGCTTTCTTGCACAAAACCACATCTAGATTGGCACGGACGCTTTTCCGCAAAAAGTATTTTTGCGGAAAAGCGTCCATGCCAATTTAGACACTCTTTTCCACAAATGCTTTTAACAGAAAAACTTTTCCGTTAAAAGCATTTGCGGAAAATCATGCAAGTCTAGACGTAGCCAGACTGTACTTTCTTTGGAACGGGGACTTTCTTCTTTTTGTTCTGTGTTTACTAAATCTGGTGTCAATGCTCCTGGGCATCTTAAAATAATTTTTCTTCTTATCTTTAGAAGAAGTGGAATGGAGGCAACATTTTTAGTCTCAGCCCAGGGCAAAAGTAAGTGGTTCTCAATTACCGCTTTTAGATGACGCAGACTATTCCCTGTAGTTATTGAAGCACAGGGAATTTGGTGATTTTATCTGAAGTTTGTCCGTCAGCCTTTTCCTTGTGTTTGGAGGTTTCTACATTATCTAGACACATTCCTTTGCTTACAGACAGGCAAATCACTAATATATACAATATTATCAAACATGTCAAAAATAATTTAAAATCTTATGAAAACTGAAACCTTAAAAAAAAGTATTTCCCCAAAATCCCAAATGAGTATGTAATAAAGAGTTTGCCTTAGAATGTGTGTTTATTATTGTTGTAATACAATTCTTTAATAACTTCTGCTAAAAAATTTACTGACTTTTCTTCATCCTATCTGCTCAGTAATATGGCCTTTGAGGATGAATAAGGAGCTTAATTAGTATTATAAAATATCTTCTTTTGGATTTTTCGATTTGATTCACAATATCTGCAGTAGATAAGTCAAAAACAGCTTTCATCTAACTGCCGGAAAGAAATTAATTTAGTATGACTGAAATTGATGGGCACATCAAAAGTATTTGCTCAGAATGTGTTCACAGTGACTAACATCATGAATATGGAAAGCTATCTTGTCTAAACCTAACTTGCAGATGGGCTTGGCAGAAAATAAGTTAAAGGAAATGAATGTCATAATTTCAAAAATAGGTAAAAATGACAACGATGCAGAGTCTAGACAATGTGAGATGATTGTCATGTTTTCCAGTTTAGAATGATAAGATCTCTTATAATTTGTTTGGTCTGTTGAATGCACAAACACAAGTCACTGAATTTGTATGATCAAGTAATTTACCATGTTATAGTGCAGTGGTCCCCAACCTTTAGAGGCTCCCGGGCGCCTGGGGGCGGGGCCACTCATGCCGGGTGCCCGGGGGTGGGCCACTCACGCGCCGGGCGCCCGGGGGTGGGGCCACTCATGTGCCGGGCACCCGGGGGCGGGGCTGCACTTCCTGGGGCATGCCAGGGGCGGGGATGCCCTTGCACCTGGCACCGGCATGTGCCCAGGGCTGGGATCAGGGCCACCCAAGCGCCTTATGCTGTTGGCCCAGGGCCGGCGCCCGAGCCATGTGCCTGGGGCCAGCACCAGCACCGTGCGCCCGCATGTGCCCCGGGGCTGGGGCCGCCTGAGCGCCGCACACCAGGCGCCGGTGCGTGTCGCGCGCCTGGGGCCGGCCCTCCAGTGCGCAGCGCCCCGGGGGTAGAGCCGTCCCAGGTTATCGGCAGGCATGCACAAATGCCCCGGCGGGCGCCATGGTGCCCGCGGGCACTGTGTTGGGGACCACTGTTATAGTGCACTGCATGAGCACACTGAAATGTACCACCAGAAAAAAAAATCAAGCCATATGCTTCAGATATTAACCAGAATTATAAAAACTGTTCCTCCCCTACCACATCAAAATAAGAGACTGTCCTCAATCCCAGCACCTTCCTTTTCTTCTCCTTCGCTTTCTCTAATTCCCCTCTCTGCCCCAAATCCCAATGCCTCCTCCCTTTCTGACTCATGACTTCTCTTGTCCTCGTTCATACTTGCGTCTTTAATCTCTCACTCTCCTGTCATCTTTTCACTTCTCAGAAAACCATACCCACCTCTCCACCTATCAACTCCTCTCCCTTCTTCTAAATGAGGAGTGTGCTGCTCACAGCTATTGCTTGAAGTTTCTCTCCTAAAATACCAGCCTGACTGGCTTCTGCTCTATCCGCTCCACTGACACAACACTAACTCAATAACCATTTGTGGCTAAACTTCAGAACCCCTATTCCAGCCACATCCTCCTCAATCTCTCTCTTGCTTTTAGCACAGTAGTCATATTCTCTTATTCAACATTTTGTTTTTCTTTGAGTTCTGTAGCTGTCATCTACAGATTCTCCTTTTACCTGTTAGGTGGGCTCTTTGAGTAGTCAGCCTTCTCCTTTCAAAATTTTCCATAGCACCCAATCATTGGCCTTCTATTTTCTTTCCACACCTTCTCATTAGAGGACTTCATCTGTTCCTGCTGCTTCAGCCACTGTTTCTATGGGAATGGCTCACTCATCTACCTCTCTGCTGCTGACCTGTTTCCTTCTATGCAATCCCACGTTTTGGTTTGTCTCTAACATCTCACCTCCTGTGAGATAGCCAGTCTGCACTCTTGATCATGTCATCCCATCTTTTGCCACATTTTCCATCATTTTTGACCAGCACACCATTTCCTTTGCACAGACCCCATAACCCAGATGCCATCTTTAAACTTCTCTCTTACCCTAATCCCATAACTTTCAGGTTTTTTCCTCCTTAATGTCTTGTTTTTTGATTGTCACCCCATCACACCCTCCTTCTTACCCCAATATTACCGACCTCAAATGTCCATTTTTCTGCTTTTCAGCTAAGTGTATGAATCTAGAAAGATTCTGCCTTTGGAGCATCGTGCTCTTGTGATGCTTACACTAATTTGCCCGCTGCAGGTGCCTAGCTTATGGTGACTTGTTGACATTGTTATAAAAGTTTTTTAAATGATTTGGAGCCATGAAATTGAGTGTCTAGCTAAACCATAGAGCAGTGGTCTCCAACCTTTTAAAGTATGAGATCACTTTCCAAATGTAAGTGCAATCCAGGATCTACCTCAACCCCAAATACCTTTGCCCCACCTTCTTCGTGCCCCTTCTCCAAGGCCCCACCCCTGCTCATTCCATCCTTCCTCCCTTTCATCAGGCAGGGGCAGAGGGTTGGGGCGCAGTCTTTGGTTTTGGGCTAAGGGCTTTAGAGTGTGAGAAGGGCTCTGAGTTGAGCCTGTGGCAGGAGTTGGGCTGTAGGAGAGGGGGTTCAGGCTCTGTAAGGGAGGTTGGGTCTAGGGGGGCTCAGGGCTAGGACAGGGACTTGGGTATATGACTAGGACAGGGATTCAGGCTCGAGCTGGACACTGCTTACCATGGGTGGCTCTTGTGTGCAATGGGGCTAAGGCAGGTTCAACCCCTGCCCTGGCCCTGCATCACTCTCAAAAGCAGCCAGCAAATTCCATCTCAAGTCCTGTTGTGCCCCCCCAGCCCCATTCTGTGGAGATAGAATACAAGGTGGGAAAGGGGAACAGCTCCAAGGCAAAGGGTAGGAGATGCACAGCAGTCAAAATCACCTGTCAGAGGCTCCAAGATCTACCAGTAGATCCCGATCTACTGATTGGTGATCACTGCTATAGAGCTACATAGTCTTCTTATTGTTATCTTTCGCTGCCATTCTTCCAGTTGCTTGCTGCCTTCATTGCACCCTATCTTAAATTAGGTTGTAAATACTTATGGTAGAGGACTGTGTCTATGTGCCTGTACAGCACCTAACACAATGGTGCTGATACTGAAAGAAGTCTTTGGGAGCTACTGCTTTACAATTCAACTGCTAAATAACAGGTCAGCAGCGCATACCGCTCTTTGGTATAGACTAGCATTTTAAGCATAAACTGACTGACCCAAATAAACAAAATAAGGCAAATGTACACACGTGCAGAACAAAATCTGGCTGCCACTTCTCCACCTTGTTTGCTCATGTTGTGATAGTTTTATGAACCAGTGTATATTTTTGTATTTTGAGTGCAGGGAATCAGAACTGATTGCCCCCAGAATCGTTGCTAACTCGCTGAATTTCCAGCTGACTAAACAAAACTCTGTCTCAACCCTGCAATGTCACTTGCAAATAGTATATTTTCTTCAGTCTTGTAAGTGGTAGTATAAGGTGCTATGAAGTGACCCTGCTAAAGTCCCTTCACTCTGAAAGATCCCATATAAATGTAAAATATAGTTACAAGTAAAGTGTCAAAAATTTGAAAAAAAAATCAATAACATCTCAGTCTCTTTTAGCTTAATTTCTTTTTTATTTTGTTTCTTAAGACAACTAAAATTTAAATAGGTTTGAGACTAGATTTAAGGAAGGAATGGGGTTTCCACAAAGATCTAACACCATACCAGCCTGCTCTGAGTATGATCTGCAGAACGTAAAAATGAACAGACTGGGTCAGACCAAAGGTCAATCAAGGCAAGTATTCTGTCTTCTGACAGTGGCCAATGCAGGGTGCCCCAAAGGGAATGACTAGAACAGGCAATCATCAAGTGATCCATCTCTTGTCACCCATTCCCAGCTTCTAGCAAAACAGCCATCAGCAATGCGCTGAATAAACATCTCTTTCAGTCTTACTCATACTCACATCCTAAGAGTCTGGAAGTGATTGCTCAAGTAATAATTGAATCAGATAAGGAGTATATCAGGAGATTGTCAGATTGACTTTATTGATTTATGGTCTGCATATCTCCTGGTTTACTTTATAGTTCTGCTGCACCATAGGTCTTTAAAATAACATAAACAGTGCAATTCAAAGTGATTAGTTCTGTGTGTTACATTAGTTTTGGAGGGATATGCTACAAATGAAGTTATAGGACTTAGTTTTCAAAATTAGAAATGTTCAATTACAGTTGCCTTAGGACAATAGAAGTTGACATGACCTCACCAATAAACTGGGTTATTCCAAGCATAACTAGATAGTCACATTATAACCATACTGAATGTGACTGCTTTGTTTTGGAAAAGGCAGGATCTCTCTGGGGGTGCGTCTAGACTACAGGGTTTTGTCGACAAAAGTGGACTTTTGTCAACAAAACTATACCTGCGTCCACACTACCACTGAGTTCTGTCGACATAACGTCGACAGAACTCAGCAGTTTTGTCGACGCTGGTAAACCTCATTTTACCAGGCATAACACCTTCTGTCGACAGAGTTTCTGTCGACAGAAGGTGTTATTGCATGTAAACTGTCCTTTGCGTCCACACTACCATGTCGACAAAGCAGCTTGCTTTGTCGACAGAACTCAATATAGTCTAGACGCTCTTTGTCGACAGAAGTTTTATCGACAGTATCTGTCGACAAAACTTCTGTCGACAGAAGCCTGTAGTCTAGACGTACCCTGTGTGTGTTAGATTGTAACTCCAGGGGTGTAAACCTGGACCCACTGAGGCCCATGGGAGTTTTGCCACGAAGCTTAGTGAAGCCAGAATTTCACTCCAATTCTTTCTTCACAGGCTCTTGGTGATATCAATGTTTCTGCAAAGTAAATCATTAGCTTTGCTGTCTTTTTCTTCCTAGTTCACTACGCTTTTCTTGTGACCTCATCTCAATGTTTACATCAGTCTGCCACAGCTTACATAATCATAGGAGAGTTTGATTTCTAATTATAGAACTGTGGCTCCAAATAATATTGTGCTCTTGATCACATAGGCCAGTTGGACTTGCTTTATTGCAATGAACCCATCTTTCACTGTTGTGTTCTCCACACCAAAAAGCTCTGTCAAGAAGTAGTAGACTGATTCGCTGGCCAATCTCCTGGGTGCAGTAGCAACTACCTTGTTCCCCATGACAACAGCGCTTCATATTTTTTTTCTTGATGTCAGGCTGCTGCCAGCTTAATGCTGAACACTGAGACTCAAAAGCAGGTTTGCTCAACTACAGGTGTTTCAATCAGTCACTGATAGTCCAGACAGCTACACTGTCTCATGGATGAGCAAAGGCAAAGATCTTATATGCCTACTAGCTTCAAGTACTTAGTACCATTTCTACCCCATTACATTTCCAGGATGTTAAGCAGCAAGTTTCAGAAGCTGAAGAATGTAGCAACTGTACTGAAAAGTAAGTTTCCACAATGGAACTAAGATGTTGTAATCCCTGTTTCAGGATTATGGAATCAGCAGAATAAAATCATATAAACCTAGGTGGAAGGGAGTAATCCTAAAAAGCTACTCAGAATACATCTACAGAGCAGTATTATCCAATTCATAGTTCCCCTCATTTCATGAGCAGTACGGGAACTTGAAGGGAGTGTGCTCTTCCTTCGATTTCCTGATGTGTAGTCAGAGCCTAATGCCGAGTTAAGCTATTTCGACTTAAGATACACAATTGATGTAGCTGTAGTTGTGCAGCTTAATTTGACTTTAGCCCTGCTGCGTAGATGTATCCTCAGGGAGCTATTGCAGAGGCACTTAACCTTAGCGGCCTTGAGTGCATTAAAAAAAAAACCATAGGCAAAGTACAAGATGTGAATGCAAAAACCTTCATGATGGCAGAAGAACTGTGCTGAAAATCCAAAACATTTTTTCTTGTGACCAGTTAAGATTACTGTGGTTCTAACTGGTTACACGATCATGCTTGTGGCTATGTGCAATGGCCCCAGGTGACTTACGTAGCAGAGAAAGAAAGAGCCTGGAGCACTGGGACTGGTTTAGAGTCCTGAACCGAAGATAGGGCATGTATTAAAGTAGCTGTTTACATGTTCACTGTTCAGTAGGTGAAGTTGGCAAAGCTGTTGCTCCTGTACTAGGCACCAGATAGCTGCACAAATGTATTTCTGCTAGTATCGCTGTATCCCAAATAATGGATACAGATGTTTTGTTCAAATTACCAGGAACAAGTCGATGTCATGAAATATGAAGGTGGTATGTAAGTTGTGCATTTTAGTTGTCTGGTTTAGCCTATGCATATCAGGGTACTTAGCCTTAATACTTTGTTCAGCAAAGGGAGAGAAGAATTTCCTGCTGCTGAGACACTCCTTGTCACAGGGAGGTCATGTGCTCATATACCTGTAAGCATGGAGCCAGGGCACTTGGCTTGTGTCTTGATGGCAATAAACGTGGCTAATTGCCTTTGTCACTGAACCTTGCCTGTGGCCTTTATGAGTAACATCAAAGTCTGTCAAATGAGCAGGCTGCCTTCCCTGCCCCAAGGACAGAAACACTAGGCAACCTGAACAGCATTACTAATGGAACAACACTCCAGCCTTCAGCACATAACAGTGAGTAATGCTACCCAGATTTGCTAAGCCAGCTATCTGCATGGAGGTGGCCAACACACTGACAGGACACACACACACACAAGTCACCTGACAACTCTTCAGGCTAGTTCAAAAAAAGAGAAAGGCAGAGTTTCTATCATTTAAAATGCTAGCACTCTCATCTCCTAGACACCCAACTTCTGCTCTGACTAGCACTGTTGCAGAGATCTTTTGACTTAATCAAAAAATAAATGCAGACCTTTTAAAATATCTGGATCTAAATGTTTTAAATGTTGATATTTAACTTGTGATTTATATTGTGTGTGTGAATGACAAGCAACCATTTAGATTTAGTCAAATTAATTGCATTTGTCAAATAGTGAAGCAGCTTGCACTCCATTCAGTTCTTACATAATAAAAAAACCCAAGATATTCATTTAATTGCTACTATACCTCCAGTGGCTTCGTTTTGGATTTTTATGTGGTTGGGAAGCAGCTAATCCTTGATAAAACTAACTTTCATTACCAGAAAGATTAAGCTCACTTCGGAGATGCTTGTAAATAATTTCTAAAGACTGAACAAACAAAAAGGGCAGCACAGGGGATTACATTTATCCCTTCTAAATAAAAAAAATGTAGGTCAAATAAGCTTCACCAAGGGAACAGACCAGTCCTTGTTTATGAGCAGATCCTATGAGTAAGCATGCACTTCATTTAAAAAAAAAAAAAAAAAAAAAAACTAAATCATTTCTGTAAAAAAAAAAAAAAAAAAAAGCTCTACAGCTACGTCTACACTAGCATGATTTTCCGCAAATGCTTTTAACGGAAAAGTTTTCCGTTAAAAGTATTTGCAGAAAAGAGTGTCTAGATTGGCACGGATGCTTTTTCCGCAAAAGCACTTTTTGCGGAAAAGTGTCTGTGCCAATCTAGACGCGCTTTTGCGCAAAAAAGCCCCGATCACCATTTTTGCGATCGGGGCTTTTTTGCGCAAAACAAATCTGAGCTGTCTATACTGGCCCTTTTGTGCAAAAGCTTTGCGCAAAAGGACTTTTGCCCAAAGGAGAGCAGCATAGTATTTCCGCAAGAAGCACTGATTTCAGACAGTAGGAAGCCAGTGTTCTTGCGGAAATTCAAGCGGCCAGTGTAGAAAGCTGGCAAGTTTTTCCGCAAAAGCTACTGCTTTTGCGGAAAAACTTGCCAGTCTAGACGCAGCCTACTTGTATTAATCTCCTTTATCATGCTAACAAATTGATAGTTTATAATGGAAGAAGAGTCTTTAATCAAAATTTGATAGTATTTTTATTAGTCAATGAAGGGAAGGGATCTGTTCTGAAAAGTGCTCTGCAGCAGTTTCAAACTTGTCCAAAGCTTGGAATGTAAGAGAAAATCCAGTATGTGATTGCTTTCCCTGAAGGATCCCCAGATATTGATAGTGTGAGATTTAGCATTGCTAACACTACAGCTATAGCAGAGATCATGGGTTTTCCAATTTAAAACCAATTTTCAGCAATTACAAACTGCATCTGGCTGAAACTTGACAAATGATCAACTCAAATGAAAGACTGGTTAAAATCATTTACATTTTTTGCAGATAGAGACAGGCAAGTCAAAATACCCATTTCTAGGGTTGTGGGGGTTTGGGAAGCATTTCAATGAATTGTTTTTTAATGAAATAGGATCACATGGTAATCTCACTTATAATTATGTTAATCCAATATAAATAAGGTTACATATGACACAAAGGGGCAGATATGTAAAGGTATTTAGGCTCCTAGGAGTTAGACATCTAAATGCCTTCACGAATCTGGATCCAAAGGTTTAAAATGACAATTTGTCAGACTATTCCAAAAAAGTATCAAACAATTCAAATATTTTTATTTTATCTTTTCTATTAACTTCCATAATTATGCTCTGAATTTTCCCTGATGTTATTGAGGCTATGTCAACACTGAGTTTTTCTGGGATACTGGAGGTCTCCCAGAAAACCTCTACTGCATCCAGGGAAAGTGTCTGCTCCTCCACAATTCTTTGGAAGAGCAGACGTGCTTTTTCAGCATCCCTGTAAACCTCATTTTATGAAGAAGGGATGTTCCAAAAAAGTAGTGTAGATGGACCAAATGTCAGAAAAGCCTTCCGAAAAAAGAAGTGGAAGAAGCCACATAAATTGCTGTTTGCAATTTGCATGGCTTTTTCCAGAAGAGCAGTGTAGTGTAGACATAGCCTGAGATAAAAATCTGGCCTTTTAGAAACAGAAGATGAGAATACCAAAACTATCTGGCCTACACTAGCGCTATTAAGATAATGAAGTGCGCCTACTCTGTTTTACTCAGGGCCTTCAATGTTAATGGAATGGCTTGTATTAATCTTGTAGTCATGGTCTCAAACATTCTCTGAAATGAAGTATTTAATATTTCTTGATTTTTTTGATCAGAGGCAGACATTGATCCTGCAGAATCACCATCAGCAGAAAATCATCTGCAAGATTGATCCTTAAGTGATCACATTTGAGCTAGAATTTTATACTGCACAGGGAAACTTGTGAGAGTAGCGTCTCCTATTTCCTTCTGTACAAACTACCTTCTCAGCTTGTCTCCCTGATGATATCCTGTGAATGTCTTCCCATGAATTTAAGCTCAACATAGTTAAAACAGAGCTTCTAACCTTCCTTCCCTCTCTTCCCAGCTCTTCCTATTTATCTCCTCTCTCAATCCCTGTGGACACCACCGATTCTACCTCTCACTCAAGTCCATAAGAAGGGTGCCATCTTTGATTCAGATCCCCATCTACAGCCTCACACCTAGTCTACATCTAAAGTCTTTCAGATTTTTCACATCTCTTAAGATAGAGCATTTCCTATTCATCCACTCAGATCACTCTCATCCAGGCTCTCACCTCACATCTCAATTACTGCAATATCCTTCACTTTGGTCTAGATAAATGTAATCTTGCCACACTGATAATATCCATGCAAAATACTGCTGCAAAGATCATTTTCCTAGCCTTTCACTTTGAACATGTCACCCTTCTGTTTGCATCACTTCACTTGCTCCCTCTTTATAGCTTCAAACATGACATATATTCATTTTCAAGGCCCTTCTAGATTTACTCTTACCCTCCCTTATCTCTTACTCAGTAAAGGAAAGTTCACTTATGTTTCTATTTGGCCCCTGATGTCAGACTCCATTGCTCACATGCACAAAGTGCTTATTTTGAAATTTAGCTTTCTCCCCCACTAGCCCTCATGCTTGCGAGAAGCTCCCCACAACAAATTCATTATCTTCTTTCAAAATCTCCCTTGCTGTGATGCCTACAAAAACCTTAATTAGGCTGCTGGTGTGCTGAGACCATGGCCTATTATTCTGATCAATACTGTTGTACTGTTTCCTTGTACTTTCCCATCACTGCGTGTTTCCATCTGTTGTCTTTTCTTATAGTTAGAATCTAAGTGCTTTGTTTCAGGAACCAACTTTTGTTCTGTATGTCTACAATACCTAGCACAACAGAGTTCTAGTTTATCACTGGGACTCCTTGACACATGATAATCCAAGTATTAATGAGAAATTTTGTACCAATAATGCACGATGCCATGTGTGGCGCATGGGACATCAGTGAAACCCAATTTAGGCTGATAAATGGCATTCAGCTGGGGAGCATGATACACGATAGAACTATGACCACTCTGGAGGGAATGTGCTTCATCTGCTCAGAGCGATGTTCCTGCTCCTACTCCTCTGAGACAGAGAGAGAGTCTGGATCAAGAAGAACTTTTTGCCCTTCAAGTCTGAGTTGCTAACAACTGGGATTAGTTTAGTGGAGGAAAAACCCATGGGGTAGTTACAGCTCTGTAGGGCACTGCGAAAGTATGAAGAATAGTGCTTATACAGAATAGTCCTTATAAAGCTCACTAATAATACTTCTATTGCACATTTCTTGCCTTCTGCATACACTTTAGAAAATAAGCAGCCAATAGAACAGCAATCCAGAATCTGTCCTTATTCCTGATCAAAAGGCACAGAGAGTACTTGTCATGAAGGTATATGGAGGTTTCACAAAAAAGAAAAAAGATTTAAAGCCTGAGTATTTTCATTTTGTAAACATCTGTGTTGATATTAAAATTGTTTTTCATGTAACTGGCTCAACATTTTCCAAGAGCACAATTTTCTTATCAGAAAATGTTGATTTGATTAACTTGAAATATTTCACAGGAAATTACTGATCTAATTCATTTTTAATGAAAAAAATCAAAGTGCTTCTTTTTAACAAGTTTGAACTAGATTGTTTTGACTATATATCATTTTGACACATACGTTACACATCTATTACATTATATTGCGTGTAATAAAAATCAACATGAAAAGTCAAAATATAATATTTCAACCATATCGATATAAAATGTTTTGAAAAGGGCCTTTCAATATTTCCAAAATGAAAATTTTGGGGATTTAGCTTTGTGGGAAATTTTTCATTCTGATTTGGGATAAAAGGAAATTTTGAAATATCTGAATTTCCAGTGGAATGGAAATTCCAAAATTTGACCAAGCTCTAAGATTGGGTTTTGGTTTTAAGCCAGCGGAGAGAGTAGTTAATAAAGCAAAAAACCTTTAATTCTAGAAATTGGATTGTGGGGGAAGAGGCATAGGCTGCCTGAATTCTGTCCTGCAGTCATGGGAGGTCAGAAGAAAGACTAGAAGCTGACCCTGCTCTGTGTCTTATGTCCTTGGGTAAGAGGAAGGTGCAGTCCCAATGGACACTGCTGACCCAATGAATCTCATCTCACACACGTAAGTGCACATAAAGTAGAATCCACATTGGCAAATAACTCAAAGAAAAATTAAGGTTGTGGGTGCTCAGTGCTGCCTTATGCCGCTCATTAGTGAAATGAATCAAATAAGAGGTAAGATTCCTATGCCTGGAATCTACATTTTCAATCATGAAGTTCTTTGTTGGTAAAATAAGCCACTATGTATGAACAAAAACTATGTTGCTAGAAACACCAACACTCTGTAACTGTCTGTTCCAGCCAGACTGTGCACTTGCATCTTTCAGTGCTCTCGTTGTGGAGCGTTTTCCCAGTGGAGGTCATATTCAAAGGACCCCACCTGTGAGTGAGCCCTGCTCAAACCACCCCACGGGCCGCAAACAAACAGTTACAAGAGACACAGATCATTGGACAGTTTTATACCATCAGCCACAGAATGCTTTATTCCAAGCCTCATTATACTTTCAGTTACAAAACATGGCAAAAAACAACAGTTAACACACAAGATCTGCCATATTTCTAATTACCTCTATATTTGTACTAGCTTTCCATATTAAGGGATGTAGACCATTTCTCTCATTTTATTTTCTTGAATTATTGATATACCTAATGACAGCAATTTACATGTGTCTGGATTTACAGTGAAGTACCCTTTGCTTCCTTTTACAAACTCTCATTGTATTCTTCCCATGCTCCCACTGTTCGTGTAACAATCCAGCATACTGCTAGTTGCTGAGGTAGGTATATGTAGTCAGAAACTAGTTTACATCTTCAACCCAAACCGTTTTTTTTTTTTAAACTAAAAGCAGTATATTCAACGCAAGTTTCTCAAAAATATTTCCATTCTGGAATAAATTTTATAGTGACAGGCCGTGAAAACCGCCTCATCTTTTACCCCTACACAGTTCTTGCTGTTTTTCCCCCACCCCCCTTAAAATATATTCTGTGCAAAATGAAGTTCTGTGTAGGTCTGTACCATATTTTGGAAAAAAAACTTTATAAAATATACTTAATTCCTAAAAACAATCCCAACATCAGACAACATAGAGGAAGAAGAAACAAATCAGACATAGCCAAATTTATCACATGAAAAACTAAGTACAACATGTTCTTAAAGCTCCAGTAATACATTCCTTTCAAAACCAGAATGCACTTTGGTCATTATTAAACACTAGTACATAGGCAAATAAAATACAAAATGCTTGTTTGTGTTGCTTTACATATAAAAATTTTTATACCACACAAGTTTAAGACACATTATCCTCAACTGTTTAATGACTGAGGATTAGTAAGTATGGTGTCACATATGACAGATTTTTTAAACATATGTATACATATGTGTTACATAGCCTAATACATTTTCTACTCTTTTCCAATCCGAAGCAGATGATTTTTGGAATTCTGATCATAAATGTGTTCCCCTAAAAGTAAAATGCTTAAGGATACTCAAACATGATATTGGCCCTCCTAATAGTTTTGTATGTGGGATGCTATGTTTAAGCACAAATAATGAACTCTGAAGGGATGAATTCCTAGGTTTGCCATATTCAAAAACTCCCTAATATTCTAAGAAATTAATGAGTCACAATTAAACTAATCTAAACTGTTAACCCCAGAATAATTCTGTCTTCAAAATCACACTCCCTAAGTAGCATCAGGGCTTAGAATGGACACTTGGCAACTAAAATAAAAGCCCTGAAGAGGAGCTTCTTGATACTAACATTAGCAGCATTTTTTAACTACAATATCATGGCAAACTAGCTTTAGCTGACAGATTTTGCAAACTTTTATAGTTGCAAGAGGTGTAGGTATGTCCAGTCAAAAAAATGAGACTTACATTACATACAAACTTTTCTTTAAACAATTGTTCTTAAAGTTAAGTGTGGTATAAATGGCATATACTATAGGGTACTATGGAAGAATATTTGTTCTGTTTTTGAGTATATATAAGTTACCATCTTCTATTAACTTTTTCACTGATAAGTGAAGTCTAAATACTTCGCTTGCAAAAATAATATATTGTTCCATAGTCCACCATAATATATTCCCTTAACTATATATAAAGGTCCTAATTAAAAGTAACAATAAAAAGTGCACATATTGAGCATGCACAGTCAGATCTGTGCAAATAGCCCAGTGTTTCAAATAAATACAATAGTTAATTTTATCAAAATATCTTACAGTATATTAACCATTTACAATTATTGCTCTAATAAAAGTGTTATCAAAGAGCACTTGTTGACCTGCTTTGTAATACCTTATTAATATCCAAGGGTATTTAAACTGCAGCTTCATCAGTTTAGATCCTGAACTCATGACAAGAGAAAAATAGTAAGAAACCAGCTTGGTTCTAGTGTTAACATAAAATATTTCCAATACCTGTCATACTGTATTGTCAGTACTTTAAGTTATTTGTAAGTATCTCATTTATACTATAAAATCTACCAATATGTTTTATCAATGGAATATGAAATATAACAGCTTAGCACTGGTGTTAGTTTTCGCAATACAGTAATTTAGTGCAACCAGTTACCAGGATCTCAAGTAGCTGGATATCAGTTTTCTAAACCTTTCAATAACTGAGCATACCAATACTTGAAAATAAAATACAAATGTCAGCTAAAACATAAAAAACAGTGAGATGATAAAATAAATATAAAGATTGCACAAGACAATCAAATGTAAACACTTCAATTTTCTAAACTACATCCTTGAAGAGGCCAGAGCTTCTGAAGCACAGATTCAGTGATTGCTCGGAGGAAGTTTAGCCAATCAATGCATTTTATCAGAATCCTGTGCTATATCTTCTGTTTGTGTATTGTCATGATTTGATCTTCCAGAGCTGAAAAAGTGAAAGCAATGAACATTAAGTTTTGCATGAATTTTCAGTTAAACATCAAAGTTACACTACATCCCTTTGTTTACTTTAAAAAACATACTGTTGTGTCTAAAGCAGAGATGGGCAAGAAGCGGCTAGTGGTCCAGATCTCGACCACCAAGCCACAGGATCCAGTCCATGGCCACCTTACTAGCACCCGTACTATAGAGCAGCTCAAGCTGCTTTAAACAGTGGGCTGCTAAATGTCTGCACACTGGGGAGGGACGGGAGACTTTGTATGCCATCCCCGCCCCCCTAGCAAAACCCCTAAGCTTCCATTGGCCAGTTGCCAGCCTATAGGAGCTGAGAAATTTTGTTGGTGGCAGGAGCATCCTGCAAAGCCTCCTCCCTCACTCCCCCTTCCCCGTGCTGGAGCAGGGCCACAAGGAGCAGAAAGCCCAGCACACAGGTATGAAGCCTGTCCCAGGTTCCTGCAGGGCTCCTAGCTGGGAGCCACCTAGGTAAGCATCTTTCAGCCAGAGCCTGACTCTGGCACCCCATCCCGTTACCCCCCCCCCCAACTTCCTGCCCCAGGCCACCACCTCCTCCTGCCTCAGATCACCACCAAAAACCCTCTGTACCCCCTCTTCCCACCTCCAGATTGCAACTCCCTCCCAGATCCTACACCCTTCCCCCAGGCCAGAATCCTCTCCCGCACCCATACCCCTTCATGACTCTGCACCTCAAGCCCCTAACCAAGGTCACCACCCAAACTCTGCACTCTCTGTCCCCCGCCTTCTTTCGGGTCACAACTCCCTCCCAGACTCTGTACCTCTTCTTCCTACATTCCTCCCCCAGGCCAGAATCCTCTCCTGAAGTAATACCCTTCCTGGACCCTGCACCCCAAGCTCTTGCCCCAGATCATAACCCCCTCTTTCATCCAAATTCCCTCCCAGTCCTCTATCCCAAGCTCCCATCTGCAATCCCAGTCCCTGTGCCCCCTCCAAGGAAGTGCAGCCCTTGACCACTTACCAGAATCTTGGAGTGGCCCCCACTGAAAATTATTGCCCACCCCTGGGCTAAAGTGGAAATACTCATTGTGGCATTCCTTTACTTGTGAAAACACAATTTTGTAAATGGCAACCTGATACAGGTTGAACCTCTCTAGTCTGGCACCCTCAGGACCTGACCAGTGCCAGACCACAGTTGTTGCCAAACTAGAGAGGTTCAACAGGTATTACTGAAAGCTTTTTTAACTAATATTCTCCTATCTCCTGAATCTGGAAACTATAACAGCTCATGTACTTCATTTCTTAAATTATCATGGGATGATATAACATATATAAGGTGTATCTCTAAAAACTGGCACTCTCTGGTCGCCCTTGGACCAGTGAGCCCAGCAGCTTAAGGGCAAGAAGAACAGCTGGGACTGGGGAAAACAGGGTCAGCTGCAGGCAGTGCAGGGCCAGGGCGGAAGTCCCGCAGTATCCCCACGTGGAGTCTACTGACAATTCCCAGGAGCGCAAGGCCAGAGCCCTGGAGCATAGGGCTGGAACCAGTGACCACGGCACACCACAGCAGCACGAGGCTGGGACCAGAGTCCCTGGCCAGTCCATGTCAGCATGGGGCCAAAGCCCCACAGAAGCCCCTGTGAACACTGGGCTGGAGCCAGAGCCAGAGGCAGTGCATGGCCAGAATCTTCTGGCAGCCTTCAGAAACACAGGGCCAGAGCCCCCACAGCAGCCCCTTGGAGTGAGAGTATGAGGCTGGGCCATAGCTCCGCAGCAGGAGCCAGTGCCTGTGCCACTCAGGGACATGTCAGCAGCTGGCCAAGCAACACAGACAGTTGAGGGGGGAGGAGGGAGGCAGGGTGCCTGTTGGGGCAGCCTGCCGGCAGCATGGGCTTAGTGGCAGACATAAGATCGTAAGAATGGCAATTCTGGGCCAGACCAAAGGTCCACCTAGCATAGTATCCTTTCTTATAGTGGACAATGCTCACTTCCCCAGAGGGGGAGTAAACAGAACAGGCAATCATCATGTGATCCCTCTCCTGTCATCAGTGTCCACCCTCTGACAAACACAAGCTATGG
The DNA here is from genome assembly GCF_049634645.1 of Pelodiscus sinensis. Taxonomy (NCBI): domain Eukaryota; kingdom Metazoa; phylum Chordata; order Testudines; family Trionychidae; genus Pelodiscus; species Pelodiscus sinensis. The sequence continues at coordinate 22,445,411 of NC_134711.1, forward strand.
ACACCATTCTTAGCCATCCTGGCTACTAGCCATTGATGGACCTAACTCCCATGAATTTATCTAGTTATTTTTTGAACCCTGTTAAAGTGCTCGTCATCATAACATCCTCTGGCAAGGAGTTCCGCGAGTTGAATGTGCACTGCATGAAGCAAAACTTCCTTTTGTTTGTTTTAAACCTGCTTCCTATTTATTTCATTTGGTGACCCCTACTTCTTTATTCATGTTCCATACCAGTTATGATTTTATAGACCTCTATCATATCCCCCCTCCCATAGTCTCCTCATTTCTAAGTTGAAAAATCACAGTCTTTTTAATTTCTCTTCACATGGGACCTGCTCCAAACCCCTAATCATTTTTGTTGCCTTTTTCTGAACCTTTTCCAATACTAATATAGCTTTTTTGAGATCAGGTGACCACATCTGTATGCAGTATTCAAGATCTGGGTATTTTATATAGAGGCAATAAGATATTCACTATCCCTTTTTAAATGATTCATAACATTGTTTGCTTTTTTGACTGCTGAGGCACATTGAGTGGATATTTTCAGAGAACTATCCACGATGATTCTAAGATCTCTCGAGTAGTTTTAGCTAAATTAGTCCTCATCATATTGTATTTAATAGTCCCCATCAGGCTTCCCTGGTCTGGCAAATTCTCTTGTATGGGACCAGTCAGGTCCCAACTGTGCTGGACAAGGGAGGTCCAACCTGTAGTACGATAAAATGATCTTACATCATGTTGTGACATCGTGCATATTATGGGACAAAAATCACATTTTCTGTAGCATTCCAAGAACTGCAAACAAGCTAGCAGTAACAAATCAATGGCCAAGAGTCAGAGATAATTTCGTATATTTAAGATTAAATAAACTAACTAAGCCTGTACAGAATTATATCTGCTAAACAAAGGCCCAAAGTTGAAAGAAAAATTTGAAAAGTTTTCTAGCGGATAAAATGAAGATATCCTATTTCTCGTATGCTACATTTGATTTTTTTTTTTAAACAAACAATATTCAGAACTTTACTATGTATTTTAGTTGAGGTGACTATACATATACAATTATGACACTTTGTACATTCTGTGTCAATACATGGTACTGGAAGTGATTACCTTTAGATTAAATCCAAGCAAGTCACTGATAACACCAGAAACGGCAGACAGGATGACAACTTGGGTGATATTATAAAGCAGTGGGTTCATTGTAAGCCCATATAACCTGAAGGGGCTGTCCAATTCCTACCAAAAAATATATTTACATAATTAAAATGCAGCTATTTCCCAAAAGCAATTTTTCATATCGGGAAATATAGAACCAATACCCCCATGATCACATTAACAAGATTTGTGATACACAATTTTGAATGCCTTTGAGGTTGTAAAAGGGCTAGATACAGTATTGACAAATAAAGACAAAATATTTTCAGGGAAAAATTGCTTACAATTCTTATTACTGCACTGGAATAGCCAACCAACTGATTTAATTTACCATTCTGATGTTGACACAGTGTATGTGCTTGAGAAGGATCTTGAAGTTCCAGCTCTGGATCCAACAAATACTGGGAAAACTGAAGATTAGACTTCCAAAAGAAAAAGGCTGTTATGCAGTGAGAAGGGCAAGAATTTAAGGGCTGAGCAGAATAAAAGGGAAAGTAACAGAGCTCAGACATTTGAAGACTGGCTGCTGTACTGTAAAATAATCTCAAAGAGGATTTTTTAAAAAGCATGTTCTTTCTAATGCCTCCTCACTTCTGCTATAAAGCAAAAAGAAACCTACAAGCCTTTATAAGCATGAGTTCAACTATTCTGAGCCTAAGCAATAATACATAATATGTAGCTCTTTTATGCAAAGGGAATCACTCTAGGCGAAAACACTTATTTTCTTGGTCTGGAAAAACCAAATTCGAGAATCACTGAAAATTATATAGCAAAATGTATAGCAAATATTCATAATATTAAAGTGATTACTTTGTTCATTATTGAGCAGAGATTTTATGTGAAATGGTGTTATCTGACACTTTGCATAGTGTCAAAGCTATTAAAATATTTTAAATCATTTTATTATGTTTTTGTCTTTGACTCATAACCTTCTGTAACAAACAGTTGTTTATAATTGCTCTAAATAGCCATTGACAATTATAAAATCAGGCTACAAATGGCGACATCTTCATAATTCTTATGGCTCATTTGTTATTTATTACTTGTATTACAGTCGTTCCTAGAGGCTCAGGTAAGACTGTAGCCCTATTCTGGTAGGTGCTATACATATACATTGGAATGGGAGTAAAGAGTAAAAGCCCAGACGGGTTGCAAATCTAGAGATGAAAAGTGTGGGAGAAAGAAAAAATTACTGGTTCCCACTGTGCATAAATTGGGGGAAGGGGGGAAGAGAGTAGCAATCTTTATAGTTCAAAAGCTCATAAAAATAAAGTGATTTCTTTTTTGCATGCTCATATTTGTTTCTGATCACATTTTTTCCCACAAACTTGCTGAACTGCATAATAATAATACCTAAACAAAGTCAGATTAAAGGTTCATATATGATTGTATCTGAGGGAAATATCTAAGAGATCAGACCACATGGTCTTTTACCTGTTAATTGATATTCACCTGTTAAGTAATATTCTCTGAGAAGTCCTTTTCAGTTACTCTAGAACAGTGGTTCCCAAACTTTTCGGCATCATGCCCCCTTTTTGATTTTTGAGAAACCCTCGTGCCCTCCCTCCCACTCCAAAAAAATAGCAGCAAAACACTTGAGAAAAAAAAAGTTGCCCTTTTAAGAGCAGAGCAGGCATTGCTCTTTTAAGACAGCCATTTTGAAGTCTGTCTGGGATGCTCCATCCTCCCCTGGCCGAGCCAGCCTGAGCTATGCATGTTTCAGCGGATGCCCAAATCAAGAAAAACAGAAAATGCCAGACATTTCATATGGTATTTTCTGAAATTTTACCACCAGATGGACCAGGCTTTTTCTTGGGGGAGGTATTGACCGGGAGGGACAGGAGGAGAGGTTGGGTCACCTCACCCCCCCCCTAGAATTTCTTCATACCCCCACGGGAGAGGGGGGCATGCGCGCCAGTTTGGGAACCTATACTCTAGAAGATCTACCCACTTGCTTCTGGAGGAAGAAATATGCAAATTTATTTCTCCAGGTATTAGATCCTGGTCTTTCAGAGCCACCCAAACACCTGAAGCATGCCTCCAATGCTAGAAAACTCAGGCAAGGAACCTAGGAAAAACACAAAGTGGGAAGGATATTCCGCTCTGGCAGAGGGCCACTGTGTAAGAAAACCAATTATCAAATGAGACTAAATTAGTCTGTTCTCAGAGTGGCCTCCCCACAAGTCAGCTACAACTACTGGGGAAACAGCAAACTGTAAAATCAGAGAGAGAAGTCTGGAAAAAAACCTCAAAATAATTGGCAACCATTTAATAACCAATATTCTGAACTTTGTTAAATGGTAGAATCTAAATCCAAAGTTCAACCAGAAATACTCTGCACCCAAATAAGGTCCCTAAAGAGGCTTCCATAACAGCTTTGTAATGCTTGGTGAATGAATGGAGGTCCAGTTTGTGGATTTTAAGATGTCTTCATGAGATTCTATACTTGGCCCTGACAAAATTTGCCAAGTAGAGTAAACACAGATTTACGAAGGATGCATTTTTTAAAACTTAGTATTGCAGAATTATTTGGAAGTCATGTTGGCACATCTAAAGATTGTAGCTTTCGATAATTATGCTTACTACATAAAGGGCCAAAAGTATCAGACTTTTGGAACAGGCTCTTTTGATTGAAGGAGAACTTGAGCGCATGACCATGTTAGGAGAACTATTTTGTTCAAGTGAAATGATTTATGATTAAAGGAATTAAAAATGAACTTCCTGATTTGGATGCAGTGAAGCTTTTCCAAGTGGGTCACAGGAAACCTTCAATGAAAGAAAAAATTGCCAAATTAAAACTCCATTTAACTTCTAGATCTACGAGATTTGATTGCCTTGAGGAAATGTGAGACATAAAAATGAACTGCCAGTCAAATGCTAGTGCTGTACAGTAGTCAAATGATGAGCCACTAGTAAAGGTCTTTCTCCCTTTAGAAGAATTACTAGTGAAAATCCAGTGGAGGCCTGATGAGAATGGAAGATGATGCCCAACTATACTGGTAAGCCCAGAGTAGTTGATTTCTTTCTGGAAGGAAAGAAAATCTCTATTGCTCGAGGGGAAAAGACTGGAGTATCATCCAGACAACCTCAAAGTTGTTAAATGTACCACATTGGTTCTGATGAATTATTGGTCCCTGACGCTTAAGAATCTGAGAGAGGTGGGGAAGCCATAGCACCAAGACTCATTTGAAAGAAACAAAACCAAAGTATCTTGGAGTGCCACGAGAAAGACAAAATTATCTTCACTCTGGATTTTCCTGACTACTCAAGAGGAAGAGCAGGGAAATTAAAGCAATGAAGATGTAATTCAGAGAAGAAGCTGAATGAAAATGTGTCCATTCTCCACACATGAGGGACATTCTGGGTGGAATAATTCTGGGTGGAATATTGAGCAGGTTTGTTCGATGGAGATTTTTTAATAGAGGGGGTTAACAACCACTGGAACAAACTATCAAGGGAAGTGTTAGATTCTCCATCTCTTGTTTTCTTCATATCCTTCACCACAGCTCCCATTGGCTAGAAACAGTGAACAGCAACCATTGGCAGACAAAGAGGGGCCATGTCTGCAGATGGTCAATGTCAGCAAAATGTCTCATGGCCTGCCAGTGGATTACCCTGACTGTATCGGTTTAGACCTTAAGAAGAGCTCTGTGTAAGTTCAACAGCTTGTCTCTCTCACCAACAGAACTTGGCTCAATGAAAGGTATCGTTATCTCACCCACCTTATGTACCTGTTTAGAGCTGTGGACTTGAAATGAATGCCTGGAGCATGTGTTGGATTTAAGAGACTATATCAGATTGATGAATCAAGAATCAGATCCTCCAGGAATATCAGATCCTGAACTAAGAAAAACGAGCACCTCTTCCAGCTGATGATTCTCATTAGTTTGGAGAATGAAGAGGTAAATATAGAGGTAAATCTGGGCAGGTTTGAAAAAAATAGTTGGTCAGAAGAGCACCCAAGAAGTGAAAAATATGGACATTTCTCTTCCTTGGTGCAGCAGCCACCTTTACCAGCTGGGGAAAAAAAAACCCTTAGTAGCGGATAAGATAAAAGGAATGTCCACATACTAAGAGTTCCTGTTCATAACGAAAGTATTCTATCCAGTAGCTAACCAGGTGAATGAGCACATACAGAAAGATCCACTTGACACAATGTCCTGAGAGATTATCTTTTGGATAAGGAACACCCAAGGTTTCCATCCTGAATATGGATTTCTGGACAAGGAAATACAGTATGCACAGAAGATATCCAAACTGTGACAAAAATCCACCTGCTTAGATGATAAAAAGTATACTACAGACATCTGTGTTTTAGTTTGCCATCAGGATATGAACAATTAACCCAGTGCACAACAGGATACAATTTGTATCCTTGTTTTTTCCAGATTGGCTTTTAATAATCACCTCACAAGATCTGGGCTGACTGCCCTCGATCTCAGGACACATATTTTCACATCTTTATCATTCTCGCCAACCATCATTTCCTTCATTTTGGGGTGGCAAACTGTCATTGTCAGTATGCAGTGCTGTCCTTCGGCCTCATCATGGCACCTTAGGTCTGAAGGGATCCCCAATTATATGTTGCAGCGCTTGTCATCCTGGATCACTACGTGCATCTATGCTTTGGCTAAGATGCCAGCTCCATCTAACATGGCCCATTCCTCCAGGGCTAAGAGGCCTTTCTGGCACAAGTTCCACTTCAGGCCATTTGCAGGGCGATGGTCCTCTTTGCATATCTTCATGAATCATTATGCCATTACCCAGAGCTATCCGGCACTCGGCAACAAGTTGAGGTCTGACCCCTCCTTTGTACAAACTGCTGGTGAGTCACATATTGAAATGCACACAAGCAATCACTCGAAGACAAAAGAACGATTACTTACCTTTTCTACACCCTCCTGTCTCCCCCCTGTCGAAATGCTGTGGCAAGAAAGAACTGAAGTGGGAGTTGGAGCATCAGGGGTATAATATAACACCAGAAGGCATCACCACAGGGGGCTCCACAGCCAACCCAATGGGTACTGCTAGGGAAAATTTGTCGACGATCATGCATGCAGTGTGCGCACACATATATTGGAATGCACACAAGCAATCACACAAAGAAGAATTATATGGCATGATGTGATGTTGATGAAAACCTGACCTAATTATCTGCAAGACTCATTTGCCATTGGTCAATCTCAGCTAAGCTTCTGAACCACCTCATTCTCTTCCTAGGCAGTTATGGTTGGCCTAGGCTAGCATGGCCTCACTGTAATCTGATGATCTTCTTCTTCTGGCTCTTACATTGAAGATACTGAAATAGCCTTTACCTCTAGAGAAGGCTAGAGAAAGAAAGATGTGGAGAAATTGGAAAGGGTACAGAGAAGACGGACAAGAATGATTAAAGGTTTAGAGAACATGACCTATGAAGCCAGGCTTCATGAACTGGGCTTGTTTAGTTTGGAAAAAAGAAGATTAAGGGGGGACATGATAGCGGTTTTCAAATATCTAAAAGGGTGTCACAAGGAGGAAGGAGAAAATTTGTTCCTCTTGGTTTCTGAGGACAGGACAAGGAGTAATGGGCTTGAAGTGCAGCAGGGGAGGTTTAGATTGGACATTAGGAAAAAATTCCTAACTGTCAGAGTGGTCAAATATTGGAATAAATTGCCAAGGAAGGTGGTGGAATCTCCCTCTCTGGAGATATTTAAGAACAGGTTAGATAGACATCTGTCAGGGATGGTGTAGACGGAGCTTGGTCCTGCCTTGAGGGCGGGGGGCTGGACTCGATGACCTCTCGAGGTCCCTTCCAGTCCTATTATTCTATGATTCTATGATTCTAAGTGAAAGAGAAATCAGTAGCCTCTTTCCAAGCCAGACCTAGAAGAGCGGTTTTGGTTTTTTCCTTCTCCAGAGTGAGTAGTCTTAAAAAACCCTTTTTTAGACTTGAAGGATTTTATTGGTATGATAGAGATTACTTAGTTTAAAATAGAAAATACAGGTAAAATCATTTTTTTCTCACAAACAGGTAGAAATTCCTTAATCACACCTACTGTAATATGTTTAGTTCAGTGGTGTTCTTCGTTGTAGTGACTAGCACCCCACCAAACAGTTTCTTGAAACTGAATAGCATATGGATCTAGATTTGATATATGCATTCAAATACTGCCAGGTTGTGTTGTACAGTTACAGCTGTAGAGGCTCAAATCACTAGTGAGATGTCAAAAACAGTCTGCTATACCAGCATTTCTAAGATCTCACCAGAATAGAAAAAAAATGCATAACCCTTCCTCCAGAAACAAGTGGGAAGCGTTACTCCAGTAGCTGTCTCCATAATCACAGAGAACAAATCTATGAGATTTATGACTGAGGTGCATTCGAATACAAGGGCTTCTACAGAAGATTCTGGTGAATGACTTCCAAAAGCACAATCAGACATATGAACACCTCCAACCATTCAATCATAATCCATTGCTCATTTGACAAAAGGAAACTTAGTAAAACACTCCACAGGATGGTTTAGTCACATCTATTTTACACCTATATCATGAGTTCACTTGTAAAAATATGAGTAACTTTATGCACATGCTGTAGCCAGACAGGAACCGCCCCTCCCCGCTTGCAAAATCCATCTTGCTTGCCCCTCTCTTAGGTGCCTGGAGCATACAGGGCATAGAGAGAGCAGTAAAATCAGCATAGTCTTTGAAGCCTTGACAGGAGGCCCGGATATGCTGGCTGCTGTGACCCTGGATGGCTGTAAACAGAGATACGCCAATTGTTGACCTAGAGGCTGCAGAGGAGTGCCCTTGACTGAAACCCATATTGATACAAACACACACTGCCCTGACCATCGGCTGACACATGCATAGTCTCATTTATCAAAGTCTCATTTATAACGAGATCATTTAAATTTGACTGAATGAAATACTCCACAACGAGCACAGAAATGAACATGACTACAAAACTTTATCACTTTTCTCTCACTTATGCTTACATACTCAAGAATCTTGTCATACAAGTTGATTTTAATTTTAAACAGCAACTAACTAGCAACTGTGACAGTATATAGGGGAATTAACTTTACAGAGGAGTTTAATGTTACAGTAATTGACAGCTTATCACCCTATAAAGAGCAGAGATTAAAAAAAACCAAAGCAAGCCAGCAGACTCCTCTTTCTTTGATGCAATGTACTGCCTGTTCCAAAGGCTCCCCTCACTGTACTCTCTATGTGCTGTTGGTTACAAAGTGAAGCTTAGCAATGATTTTAATAATTTTCTTTTTGCAATCCACAGTGATGATAGAAGAAAAACAGATGGAAACACATGAGAGAGAGCATCATGATGACAACACAGACTATTAGGAAAAGTGGGTTTAAAGAGGAAACATATGCATTGCATCTTACAAAAATACCAGGAAGTTGACTTAAGACGATTTCCTTGATCTTGTATAATATTGCAGTACTCCATTTTCATCCTTACCTTCAGGAGTTTAGTTGCAAGTTTTAAAACATTGTTTACTAGTGTCAGTTCCTCCTTCTTATTAGGCTTCTTCTCCATTTTCAAATATAGATTTATCTATTCAAATAAAATATTGATATAATACCTCAACTGGGTTAGCAAGAATCCATTTAAAAACCATTAGCAAGATAAGATGTCAGTAATAATATGATAAACACATAACTTTACTGTGGAAATCCACAGAGTTTTTTTAAGGACACTGTACACCAAAGAATATTTTATAATGTTGAAACAAAAAATTGTGACACTCTTATTAAGATAATAATGGACTGTAATTTGACATATACACAATTTTGATTGGAAAGAAACAACAATAAAAGTTGCTTAAAGGACACTACCAGGCTCTAGAGTTTTAATACTCTGACAAAAGTCTCCAGGTGATTATCAAATATTGCAATGAATCAAACTCCTTATTAAAGGAGAAAAACAGAACACTGACAAGTTCAGTGATCTTGTAAGACCTTTCTGGTGACATCATTGTCCTGACAGTATAGCTAAAAGTTATAATTTAACTTCCTGTCCCAGGCCTTCCAGAAATTCTGGAACAAAAAGACAAAACATAGCAAACATCACTTAATAATTAAGTAATAAAAGCAAATGAAAAGAAAAAATTATACTTGGTAGCTTTTTATACTTAAAAAAAAACCCACCTTCAACATAGAATAAAATGAGCAATTTAAACAGATTCCAGACAGAAAAATTCACAGATGCCAAGTAGCAGAGAAAAAAAAAAAAAAGAACCCAAAGAATCTAAACTGGCGTTAGTGTAAGATGAGGGTCAAACATGAGGAATGACCCAATATTGGCTACTAGCATTTATACAAAGAAAAATGCATTCCTTTTCAATGTTATTGATTTTACTTCTGAAAAATCTGCCATTTGTTCAGAACACAAAAATAAAGCAAAAAAAAAAAAAAAAAAGAAGAGAACTTATCAGTTACAATGATGTCAAACTTCTTACTTATAGCCAGCCCACTTAAAAGTGCGTTCTGGCTTTAGATGTAAGACTGATTCAAACAATATTCCCTATTCTTAAAGTGGGAATAGTTTCTAAACCAAAACCATCTCTAAAACAGAAATAAAGTGAGCTTACTATATTTAGCATTCTAAATTGTATTCAGAAAGGAATAAGCAAAGGACTCTGTAGGAGTACAAAGATCCTTTGGCAATAACCAACGTCATGGCTAGTTCACTAAAATTAAGAAGAGCCGATTCCCAAGCTTTTCAATGACAGACTGTGGAACTCTCAGAGGGTATGTCTACACTACCCTCCTAGTTCGAACTAGGAGGGTAATGTAGGCATACCGCACTTGCAAACGAAGCCCGGGATTTGAATTTCCTGGGTTTCATTTGCATAAGCGGGGCGCCGCCATTTTTAAAACCCCGCTGGTTCGAACCCCGTGCAGCGCGGCTACACGGGGCACGAACTAGGTAGTTCGAACTAGGCTTCCTAGTTCGAACTACCGTTACTCCTCGTGAAATGAGGAGTAACGGTAGTTCGAACTAGGAAGCCTAGTTCGAACTACCTAGTTCGTGCCCCGTGTAGCCGCGCTGCACGGGGTTCGAACCAGCGGGGTTTTAAAAATGGCGGCGCCCCGCTTATGCAAATTAAGCCCGGGAAATTCAAATCCCGGGCTTCGTTTGCAAGTGCGGTATGCCTACATTACCCCCCGCTAGTTCGAACTAGCGGGGTAGTGTAGACATACCCAGAGGGACATTTTATACAACCAGGTACTAGACAATGTGTGAAAATACTTTTTGATTTTGAATTTGTGAATTATGAGAGAACTAGAAGATTTACCCATGTAAATGAAGATCATCAGTTAATCGTGTAACTGACTACATGGTGACATCAAAAGCCACCTTCCCCCAGCAGCACAGGGGGACAGGACAGGTGGGAGATGACATAGCTGGCTTTCACAGAACCAACTGCCCTTTCCCCTCCCACCCTCTCCCCACAGCTGCCTCTGACAGACAGGCAGCAGTGCGAGGGTTCAGAGGGGCAGGCAAGAGCCAGTACATGCAGGAAGCAGTTCTCAAGCTGGCTCCTCATATGTATGGGCTCCCATGGAGCCCCCTGCCCTGCTGCATCTTTATCAGAGGCAGTGATGGGGGAAGGGTCAGGCAGAAGCCAGTGTTCACGTGGAGCTGGCTGAAAAGATGGCTCCCCTAAGCTTTGGATCCTGCCTGCCCCTCCCTGCGTGTAAATGTGTAACTGCTATAATTTCCAGTGGTTATACATTTCCACAAATAAATGATAGTTAACATCCCTAGTACTGAAGAGGTTCAAAACTTCTGACCACAGGCCTGGACTCTGATGACTTATATGTGCTCCTTAACCCTTACAGCAACTCTCAATGAAGTTGTTTTGAAGGGTAAACTGATTTCAGCCAGTCTTGAAAACTATGAAGAGTGATGAATATACATAAAGTATTGTGCCTTAAAACTAAGTCATGATCTTCTTGTACAAGGGTTGCTTTACAATTGGGTAATGATTCAAATTGTCATTTCAAATCTGGGTTGCTATGAAATAGAATCCAGAAGGCCATCTATGAATTTTATTTTGTCTTTATGGGAGTCAGATTTCCCTTGTTTATTGCAAGTCCCAAATTGGTAAAGAGATAAACAGTCTTCCAAATGCTAACTGAAATTTGCTGAGAAGAGGTATCTTGAGTTAGCCAATCATCAATATAAGGATAAATTTGAATGTTCTGCTTTCTGAGGACTGGTCTACAGTACAGTTAGGTGGATCGAATCATGGAACAGACCATCCAAATATCCCAAGATAACCTGCTTCAATACAGAGATAAAATCCCCTTCAACCACACACCTTTAGTTGTCACTTACCATACCGCACTAGAACCCAAACAGAGAAACAAACAATTACAATCCACATTCTGAAAGAAATCTTTCCTGAACTTCCTCTTTTGACCTTCAAACAACCCCCAACCTCTGCAGGCTCCCCACAGATGAGGGCAAACAACTCAAAGCAGCATCAGACCCTCCCAGAGCAACAGATGCAAAACCAGTTAATTTCTTTTTACATTTATGATGATCAATACCTCCACCCCACAATACACCTTTCAAGATCCTTAGGTTCTATACATGTGTATCATAATATATGGTGTACTTCATCCAGTTCACTAAATGCCCCAATAAAAACTGTGTGTATGAAACTAATCACTGTATTCTCAAATTAAGTCACACAGAAAAATGACAGAAGACAAAAACACTATCACCCATGGGTGAACATTTTCCACACAGCAGTCACTCCATAGCTGACCTCTCTGCCCTGATGCTCGAAGGAAACCTCCGCAAAATGAGCATGGGAGCTTAAATTCATAACTTTGCTAGATATTAAAAATAATGAACTTTACAGGCAGATTGTTGTAATGAGACATAAATCTGATATATAACCCACTTAAATCCTATCCTCAGCATTTTTCCCCTTTCCCTATGACTTCACCTTGAATAGTTCCTTGAAATGTGTTCACTATACATGATAAACAATCTGTTCTACCTTGTATTTAACTCTGACATTGAGTACATTTCCCATATTTAAGACTGAAAACTTACTTATCCCACCAACAGAAGTTGATCAAAAATAAAATATATTACTTCACCCACGTGGTACCACATTTAAAAATATCTTTTTCTTATGGGAGGCCATTCTACTAGGGCAGGGGTTGGCAGCTTTTGGCACATGGCCTTCCAGGGTAATCTACTAGCAGGCTGCAAGATGGTTTGTTTACACTGAGGGCATATCAACACTTCTAGGAAGACCGACACTCTGAAGGTTAATCTTCTGGCATTCAATTTAGTGGGTCTGGTAAGGACTCACTAAGTCAAATGCTGAGGGTGCCCCTATTAACCCCAGAATTGCTTTCAGCTACAAAGAGTAAGGGAAGTCGGCCATAGAGTTTCTCCAGTCGACCTTCCACTGTGGGGCCACCAGAGAAAAATCAGTGCGAGATACGTAGACTCAAGCTATACAATTCATGTAGCTGGAGTGGGGTATTTTTCATTGATTTTCTCCACCAGTGCAGACCTGGCCTGAGTATCTGCAGGCACATCACTGTGCCTGAGCAGTGGGAGTTGCAGGAAGTGGCAGCCAGCAAGACCTGAGGGGGACCATGCTTGCAGACACTCAACATAAACAAACTGTCTCATGCTCTGCCAATGGATTATCCTGACAGGCCGTGTGCCAAAGGTTGCTGACCCTCGTGCAAAGGCAACAACAGTTTTTACAGTAGCTTTTGCAGATCTTACTAAAAGATTTGTGAGGTGGCTATGTAAAGCTTAGAGCACTTTTTACTGAACATTAGTCTAGATTTGGTAGTAGATAAAAATGTGGGAATTGAAAATCATGTTAAATGTGTCTAATACCAGGATTTCATTGAATTTGGTGCTGTTTAAAGTCTATGGCCAATGGACTCTCAGAATGAAGACATGTGGAAAGTGAAATGTGTACATCTATGTACATTCTCACCTGCTCAGTAAGTAATATTGAGGTATTGCTGTATTTTTTACTTGTTTCAGATCCAAGTGTAACAAATCTTAGGAGAAAGAGAGTTAATGAAATGCACCAAATCACTAGTTCCCAATTGTAGTGACAATCAAGGAAGATCTCATGCACATGAAGCAACTGAAAGTAAAGAAAAAAAGCAAAATTAAGCGTTATTGAACTTCAAAGTAAGTTAAAGCTACAGTAAGTTCAAAGATTTATTTTCTTGTAAAAAGTGTGGCCCTGTTTTTTACTTTTACTTGACTTTTTATATTTCAGAATCAACATTCTATTAGCAAAGACAGGTTTTCATATAAAGGCTTAAGAGGAAGTTAGGAAGCTTTGTTCTCTTTTGCATATAAGTGAAGGGAAAAACAAAACAAAACAAACAGCAACCCAGAAGAAAGAGGTTTGAACTCAAAGTTATTGCAATGGCTTCAAAACAGCAATATACTTAAATTGGATTAAATAGAAAGTGTAATCAAAATACGGTTGCTAAACTTAAAATTATAATTATATTAAAATATTTATGATTAACGCTAATATTTTGGCATGGCGCTTATAGCATTCTTGATAATCATGCACCTAAATAAAAGCTGGACAAGCCTGTCCTATGGGGCTGAATCCAACTCCACAGGTGCCAGAGACAAGAGGGGTGGAGAGCCCACAGAATCCCTGTCCTCTTTCCCACACACCCCTTTTAAAAACTAGCCTGCAAGGAGAATGTGCATTGGCCTGATCCAACTGTTCAGCTGCCAGGTCCCACTATATGTCATCCCATGTGCTGGTAACTGGGCTCTCACCTATTAGTGGCCAAAACCACAGTAGTACCTCTCGCTAGGTCAGGGATGAGCAATACAAAAATGGAAGCCTGCAGGACTAGTCCCTGAAGGGCCAGGGCTGCTATGGAGGTGGGGGGCCACCAAGACTAACTCTGAGGACCGGATCTGACCCATGGGGTGGAATTTGCCCACCTCTGCTCTAGGTGCTATGGACCATATGAATCCAGGAAAAGGGACAGTGCATCAACCCGGCAGCCTCAGGTACACCAGCAGGGAGAATAAGTTAAGGAGCAGGCAAAGAATAGCAAGGCCTCCAAGAAAGCCAGACAGACTACCACAAATGACCTTTCCATAATTTATCGTTTTTTCCTTGCACCTCTGCCATGAAATTTTCTGTAAGTTTCTACACCAAAATTGTAGCCTTAGTTACACTATATACCAGGAAAAGGCAGTGAAATTATATTCCACTAGAGGGCAGGCTAATACTAAACAATGAAATTTTTCCTTCTTTTTAAGCTCTCACCAACACAAGCCAGACTTATTAAAAATATTACCACATCTTGTGTGTCTAATGTCCTGGGACCAACATGGCATTTCCTATTTTTTACAGAAACCAGGATGGAAATGTATGAGAACAGAAGAAAATGAATAAGAGATAGTATACAAACACTTGGAATGCAAATAATGTAGATATTATTAGTTTTGGCCACTAATAGGTGAGAGCCCAGTTACCATATGATACTTCTAAAATCACCAATTACCCCCTCCGGATTAATCTAGGCATGTAATGGTATAGTTGATTAGCCAATAAGCAAAAGCTCATAGGTTAATGCTATAGACTACACGCATTCCCTCCCCCCCAGTAAATTTTTAGCAGGCTGGCCAGCAGCACGGCTCAGTCGTGATTTGAAGTAGGTCCAGGATCTACACCTCTGTGGCTCTGCATTTAAAGTGTATTAGGAGCCATGTGGGGAGGCAGCCTGGCCTAGTTCCGGCTCACACCGAGTCTGTGAGATCAGAAACACAACCCCGGACAGAGGCTGCTGTCACCCCATGCTGCCACTGCTGTATCAGAGGCAACAGTGTGGGGCGACAGGCAGCCAGCAGCCAGTCTATGAGGGGAGCTTGGCAGTCAGTCTATGCGGGAGTGGGGCTGGATTGCACTGGCTGACAGCCCCACCCCCAGGGACTATAGAGTAACTGAGAAGAATTCATGAAGTTAATCGACTATTCAATTAATCAATATTTAACATCCCTAAATTAATGTCATTACACAAGTGCCTGCAAAAGCAGGTTTTTAATAAGTGGTGTCCTGAAAATCACTAAGCTCCAATATTCATGAGGAACATGAATGAAAAGAACTGTAATATGTGAAAATAATGTCATAAGTTAATTTACTTTTAATTTATACTCTAGGTAGAATACACTTTAGCTATACATTGGTGGTTAAAAAGTTAAATTTCTAAAATGGATAAACTGAATAATAGATTATAGAAACTATAATCTTGTGAAAAGACACTAACCATGTATGTTTGTTTCACTGTATATCTACCACTCTGGAAGACTTACTTATAAAGTGAAACATTTTAAAAATATTCAAAAGTCTTGGCTGTGTCTACATAAATGAGGTATCCTCACCTGAGCACAGCAGGTAAATACAACTGAGATTGTCAATAAGAAGGCAGATGAAACGATTACATCGACTGACCGTTGAGGACCTCGACGCTGAAAATAAAGGAAATATTGAGTGAAAGTCATTGATCAAGAAAACTTGGTAGATCTAGTCAGGTTCACACTAGGGATGTAGTAATGTAGTCGACTAACTGTATAAACTGACACACAAAAGCTTATAGGTTTATGCTACAGACTATATGCATTTCCCTCTCCTTCCTCCAACCAGTAAATTTTTTTAGCAGGCTGGCCAACAGCCCAGCTCAGCTCTGGCTCACGCCGGGTACGGGACCTACCCCTGCTGTGACTCTTCATTTCAAGTGTATTGGGAGTCAGGTGGGCAGGCAGCCAGCCCAGCTCAGTTTCAGTTCATGCCAGGTCCAGGAGCTTAGACCCCGTTCCCCCGCAGATGGAGGCTGCTGCTACCCCACACTGCTGTGTCTTTATCAGAGGCAACAGCACAGGGCAACAAGCAGCTGGTTCGCAATTTAACTGGCTACTCTCACGGACTAACTGCCGCCTGGAACCCTGCGCTGCTGCTGGCCCCGCGCCCAGGGACTACAGAATAGTCAACTGACCGATAAGAATTCATAAGGTTACTCGACATTTCAATTAACTGATATTTAACATCTCTAGTTCACACCCCCAGCAAAGGCTGATTGTGGCTGACAGTAGCATAATCTAGAACTTTAAAAACAAAATGTTTTATTTTAATTTTACAGTGTAATTACACATCAATATTCCCTGAGACTGCATCACCAATGAAGATAAAAGTGGAAGTAGGTGGCTCAGGGAAATTGTAAACAGACTATGAAACTGTTTTGGTTCAGTTCCTCAGTGATCAAAAGTTGTTTCTATGGCAATTGTCTTCCCTAACTGTCCTATAAATGGAAAATATATTCTGTCTAAGACCACAGCAATGAACTAAACTTGGGTTGTTGACAGGAGAGCTGGGATACAGACCACGGTAACCAAGATGCCTCCTACATGCATCAGTGCAAAAAGCTTGTAATACATTTTTCTATCCAGCAGAGGATTCTCAATTCTTAAGGCGGGGGGGGGGGGGGGGGGGGAAGAGGACACATTATCAACATACATTCATTTTAACTTCCCATCTTCGTTTACCCTTCTGAAAATTTTAATTCTCTGTTGCATGAGGATGAAAAGATGAGTTTTTGATTGTGAGGCATTATATTTACTTATTTGGGACATTCTAAGAACCTGAACAAACAAGACGTATAATTTCTCCTGAATCCAATAACTCCAATCTTTTTCTGGATAATGCTCTAAGTGAACACCAAGCACAGCTTGCCCTAGCACAAAGCAGGGTATACTGGTGCATGCATAACAGCCATGGAAAAAACAAAATAAGGGAAAACAAAATTCCACACACGAATTACATTAAAAAAAAAATCTAAAAGTCTTGAATCACACCAGAACATACAAGCTGCACCAAGGTAGTAACTTGCTTTGCTTCATAACTCCCAGATTATATAACCCCAGTTTGCACATGGTAGAATTGACTCAGAGGTTCTGCAACAGAATTGTTCAAATAAAAAAAATGAAGTACTTTAACAAAACGGAAATCTTTACAACAAAACGTGTGTGTGTGTGTGTGTGTGTGTGTGTGTGTGTGTATCTTCTTCATGGCTTCTGGCAGTGGTTTCAGAAAGCAATACATTTATCTACAAAAATGCATGGGAGGATAACTGACAAATTGTTTTTGGACTACAATGTAGTGTACAGTTTAACCTGTTACATCAACGAATACTGGAGACAAATGAATTGCATATATAGTAAAACAAAATTCTGGCTCCCGATAGGCTGAATGTGGTTTTATAAATAGTCTACAGTTCTACGAAAAATAGTTATTTTTTTTTTCTTTTAAATAACTTCTTTAAATGACTGGAAGGTACTCTGCTTAGGAAATAACTTGTGACCATTCAAAGCTAAAGTTAGAGTGTCTGATAACATCACATCTGATTACACCAGTGGCTCTTGGCTTCCAGACTGAACTGAATTTTATTTTGACCTTTAAAGTATTCCTATATGATTTTGGCCCAATAACATTTCAAAGATTGCCTCTTATTATTCCATACTACCAGAGTTTTGATCAACAGAGTTGCTTGAAATGGAGCTCCCTTGACAGAGATGAGGAAGAGCTTCCAGAAAAGCACACTCTGTGAGGGCCACTCAGCTATGGTCTTCCAGCATCCAAACTAGTTAATCTTCCAGACACATAGTGAGGCTCTCCTATTCTTAGGGATATGCTGAGAGAGAATACGATGAGGTGAGGAGAATTTGTGAATTATGCTATAATAGTTACAGGGTGAGAACAAAGTATAATTGTCCAGGATGATAGTGAATTTCCACTAATTTACCAAACCTCTGATCATGACACATAATTAAGGCATTGAGTTTGGCAGGGAAGTCACAGATTCTTGAACGTTCCAGGACTGTAACATCTGCAGCAGCTGGTTATGGAGTCACCAGAGCAGCTAAGTCAGCCCCTGGGCCAGGTCTGGAATAACCTTGGGCCACCTTACCTCCTCCCACAGCAGCAGCAGCTTGGGTGTGGAAGGGGACGGGGAAGTGGGGTGCAGGAGAGAGCGAGGGCTATCAGTGCTGCTTACCTTGTGAGCTCCCTGGAAGTGGCAAAACGTCCCTCCCTCAGCTCCTAGCTCTATAGGTTGTCTCCACCCACAGGCACTGCACCTGAAGCTCTCATAGGCCATGGTTCCTAGCCAATGGGAGTTCTGGAAGCAGCACTTGGGACAGAGGCAGTGCATGGAAGTAGGAGCTGAGGGAGGGACATGTAATCGCTTCTGAGGAGCTGGGTAGGGAGCCTGCAAGAGCCACCAACATAAACATTCCATCCAGAACCAGCTGGGCTTCCAAGACGCATGCTGCCACCTGTGCCCCCCAGCATCTATGGGGCACTGGATCACCTCCCTCCATCATATACAGTATGTGTCATGGGACAGGGTATGGACTGAGATTTTTAATTTTTTTACTGCCCATGATTTGTCCATTACTTTTACTAAAAATATATGTAACTAAAACGTAGCCTGACATATGATGAAAGGAGTGCTTAATATAATAGACAGGTGGTCCTAGTAAGTAAGGCTTTCCTTTTTTATTGCAGTGTTTAAACACAAATATCGCTGTGCTGAGTAAGCGATCACATAAAGTGAAACTGATTTTTCTGATTTTTATTGTCTCATGAGAGAAATAGAATAAGAATTATCAAGTGAACTGTAGTTCAAAACTTTCACAAAATACTAAATACTTTAAAAATATTAATCAGATGGGTAAAAAAATGTGTTTACAAATTTTTATGTTGACCACTCCTCTTTAAGAAAGTGATGTTGAAAGGGTTCAGAATTTAGTCCTGGACTGACCTCTCTCAAATGGAAGGTTGGTGGAAACAAAGAGAAAAAGACTGTTTCAGGATCACCAAAAAAAGTGGAAGACCTCCTTCCCTTTCAGGGAAAAAAAATGAATTTTTAACAACGGTATCTGTCCAATAAAATTAGCAGTCAAGGATATAGCAAAGTTGACAGGTCTATGAATTCTACCTTTTTAAGTATCTTAGAAAATAAAGTTTATTTCATTAACAAGACGAAACAGAATATTTGCTACTTGACATTTTCTACTGGGACTAATCTCTTCTCCAAACAATCAGACTACAGTTGACTTCCTGCAAAGACTGGAGGCAGTTTGGTCTTTTCCATGAGACTCTAGGGCTCAGGCAATCCCTAGAGTTTTGCTGGAAACTAAAGCTGCAGCTAAAGATGGAAGACATCTGATTTCACAACACTCTGGAAAATCACTACAGGTTGGACCCCTCTGGTCTGGCTCCCTCGGTATCTGACTGGTGCCAAACCAGAGAATTTGCTGAACCACAGGAGGCCAATGTTGTCTGGTAGCACTACCAGTCCTGAACGAGGGAGTTTATCTTGACATGGAAAGGTCCCATGCTACCAGCCCCCCAACCTTTTGCGCTGCCGGCCCCAGGTACTCCCTACCAGGCTGCCGAGCTGCTGCATCCCCAGCATCCTGGGCTGCTGTTTCCCCAGTCCCGCTACCGTATTGCTGGACGAGAGAGTCCTAGTTTAGGGGTCCAACCTGTACCAGAATCTTATCAATATGAAGGAAGCATCACTACAATAAAATCTGCTACTGGAGTACGATCGAATTTATGGATAGAAATAATAGTATTCATGACTTTAAGGAATGGTAGGTGGGAAAATAGCAAAATAAAGACAATGGATTTCAAGAAGGCTGACTTGAGCAAACTAAGGGAACTGGTAGGTAAGATCTCATGGGAAGAAGTCTAAGAGGAAAAACAAATTAAGACAGTTGGCAGCTTTTAAAAGAGGTGCAAGCACAAATGTCATGGATAACGAAAGAAATGAAAATTTTTTTTTTATATTAGCAATGCAGAGAACAGCAGATCTCAGAGCAACAATATCATCAGCTTTCCAATAATGGGACATGAATTTATATTAACAGTGTAAGAGTGACAGGAAAAAATATTGGCATTTTACCTTTAGGTAGGACCGGAGAGAGAGCCACATTTTTATATTTTGCACTTTCTTCAACCGGAAGTGAGGAATTTCTGATTTTCTTGCCCTTCTAGCAGATGTTAAATGACCAAAGAGTTTGGCAAAAAGAAGCCTCTAAGAGAGACAAACAAATTTACTGTAATGTGAATAAATTATGAGTCCATTAATGCTACAAAATAGAAAAATGTAACTGTGTTTAACTGAAAATTTGTATTTTACACATCTCCATAATAAGTAGAGCTAGGCAAAAGTTTATTTGCAGAAAAATGCAGTTTTGGTCAATCAAAAGTATTTACAAATTCATATCACATTTACAGCATAGTTTTGACCACACACACAAAAAACAAAACTAATAGAACCCCAAACATTTTGGTAATATCATAATGAGTCATTTTGAAACACGTGCTTAGAGAGATTCCAAAGAAGCAGGGGCTTCTTCCCTTGAGAAGACTACAAAGAACAATGCACATCTTGTTGATTTTCCCTTTAGGAAGAATTTTAAAACACAGCTCTCTAGCTTTTGGGATGCATTCTGAAAAAGACTTACAAAATTCACATACTTTGTGGACTTATAGACTTTTCCCAGAGGAAAAAAACGGCTCTTATTGTGTCCATCATTTAATGGAATAGCTGTGTTACACGACAGACGGCTTTTAAACCCTGGAGATTTTCAATCAGCCACAGGCCTGCTAGATCTAATGCTGGGGTAGCTAAATAAAAATAACCTAACTTCCTCTCTCTCATGCACACAGAGAAAGATCTATATACTTGAACAATAGGAATGTGAAAAATAAAGAAAAAGTATAGTAACTATACTAACTATATATCTACTCAGAGACTACAGTAGTTAAGGAAACAACTATGGTTGATCTCACTGTCACCAGTGTAAGAGGGAACTAAGTTGTAGTTTGGATCCAGCTCCACTCTTTATGCCAGTGGGGGTATTTAGTGGAGGTAATAAGCATAATAGCATGCAAAATCCATTTGCCATTCTAATTAAAAGATGTCTATTCCTGTGTACTGGGATCCACATGGACAGATAAGATCTTTAAGAATGGCAACCCAGCCATCACTGTGATAACTGTGCAAAACAACCTGGTAAGGAGTAGGTGACCAATAGCTAGTCTCTTTGGCTATGTCTAGACTGCAAGCCTCTTTCGAAAGAGAGCGTCTAGACTGCACGTTGAACTTTCGAAAAAGCGGCTTACTTTTTCGAAAGAAAGCATCCAGCAAGTCTGGATGCTCTCTTTCGAAGAAGCCCTATTTACATTGAAGAACGCCTTCTTTCAAAAGAGGAACTTTCGAAAGAAGGCGTTCTTCCTCGTGAAATGAGGTTTACCGCCATCGAAAGAAAAGCCGCGTTCTTTCGATTTAATTTCGAAAGAACGCGGCTGCAGTCTAGACGCATGTGAGGTTTTTTTCGAAAAAAGGCTACTTTTTTCGAAAAAACCCCTGAGTCTGGACACAGCCTTTGGGTACGTCCAGACAGCGGGCACGATTTCAGCATAATGTTGTATCCCGAAATAGCTTTTTCCACGTCTTAACAGCATGCCCTTTAAATACAATCAAAATAATAGGCTTGCTATTCAGACATCCTGGTAAACCTCATTCCACAAGAATTAAGGGATTTGTTGGAATAGTGGTCCGTTGCAAAATGTTTGACACTATCTAAAATAAGCTTGAAATAAAAATTACGCAATTTGCATAGCTCAAATTGCATAGTTTATTTCGAGCTAGCACCACTGTGTAGATGCACCCTTAGGTGTGGTAGGAAATATCTACCCCTCTATTAGAGCATCTTCCTAGGAAGCATAGGAGTGAAAAGTAGTTATAGCTTGTATACGTCAGCCAAAAACCTTCTAATTATAAAACAACGAGTAGTCCTGTGGCACCTTAGAGGCTAACAAATATATAGGCTCATGAGCTTTCATTGCAGAATTTAGTATTCTGCCTGAAAGATAATCAATCTTTTTAAAATATATAATTTTATTATTTAATCCCTTAACTCTAATATGGATAGAGGGCCTTCATTCCTTAACGAAAAATCTCACACTCATACCCTCTCCCTCTCTCTCTTCCTCCATCTCTCCCTCCCCCTCCCTCCTCACAAGTCTGTGGTTTGGTCTTTTTCTGCCTACTCATTGTCTATGAAGCTGAACAGGGGAACCAGAGCGGATATCAATTATTTACATTCCATTTGGAAATCTGGCCCCATTGATGCTCCTTCGTAGAGAAAACAAATTCAGACACTTCCAAAAAAATTTCCAAGTGGCTGGCAATCTGTCTTCAAAGGAGCAGAGCTAATTGTCTTGTCCCCGTGGGACAGATCGTTTCTGGATCTCTCAGATAAGGTACCGGAGTATCAAGAAACGACACTCCAGAGGCTCTAATCATATCTACTGCATGGAAGCTATAAAGGACAATGGTTCTACATTTTCCCTGATAGTCCCAACATGGTATATCATTAGGGATCCCCTGGGAGGCCTGTTGTTGTGGTGACAGCAGGGAGAGGAAGCTGGGCCTGCACTATCTGATGTTGGAAGTGTCTGTACTATAGTCAGTGTCCTCCATACACTGCCTGAGGGGAGGCAGAAGAGGAGAAGACATCTGAATTCTAAAGTCAGGAGTGGGCTGATGATGTGGGTTCTAAAGATTAGCCACTATTTTCCATCTGGATTGCTGTCCATCTGGAATCACTCCCGTTGTGGAAATAAGGTAGGAAGAACTGCTTGTCAATGGACATAGGATATTCCAATCCTGCCTGGGTCATTTCCTATATAGAGTATAGGAGAGTTGAGAGAAATTCAGCATGGTTAAGAATTTGTTGGGCAAATTATTGAGCTAACGTATTAATCATGAATTTGAAATAAAAAGTGAAAGATTCCCTAGGACAAAACTCTATAGCAGGGATGTCTTACTGAGACATTGGTTGTAAGGGAGACTGATAAAAACTAGAGGAAATTTCAAAGGCATAGGTGTTTCCCTTCTGCCAGTGACTATCAGGTCTGGTTCTGCCACCAAAATAAGCAAACTGAAGTGTCCAATGCAATGGATCTGTGGATCTTAGCACCAAGAAGAAACAGTTTAAATTATTGAGAACCAACAAAACTCATTAAGCATAATATAGGTTGAACCCTCTTCAGTCTAGCACTTTTTGCTCTGGTAACATCCATGGTCCAGCATGATGTTGGTTAGCCAGATATCCACTTATCATGGGTGTGGCCAGGTTTCCCATAGCCCCATAAAGTTTGTTTACAGCCACTAGTCTTGGCTCTCAGTATTCTGGGCAGTTATTTAGCTAGAATTTGCCCCTAAATGTCTTTTAAGAGCCCAGTAAACAGTGGAAGTGTTGGTAATGCTGCTAGGCAACAATGACAACTTGGACAAATTCACTAGTTCAGCACCAGGCCGGGCCCTGAGGGTGCAAGACTAGAGAGGTTCATTCCATACTTTTCCTTCCATGAAGGAACACAACAATGAGAGGCTTGATATTATATTTACCTGTTTATATGTTCTCTCTGCTACACATAGCAAAAAAAAGAAAATCCATACAAGGGACACACGGACTACAAAACTTATTATAACCATAGAAAGAACTAGTATGTCTCCATTTGACCCAAATGCAATAACACAAAGTTCAGAGGCAGAATGTGTAGCTAGCTGTTCCAAATCTTTAGTTTGGGAAAGTCGAAATATAAATGGTGTGAAACCCAGGATTAAAGAGATTACATTTCCAAAAATCTGGTATCCTATTCCTGGTGTGTAGCTGTTCACCTAAAAATGGAAGATATAAAATTATCCAGAATTAACCTCGTGCCTGTTAATGTCAATAACTTAGTTATTATTTCAGTTTAACAATGATGGTTTTAAAAAAAAAAAAAAAAGCCATACAAGATGTAAAATATTTATTTTATAAACACTTTCAAAAATTTACTGTTACAGAAACTATATACCTCTTTGAATATATAAAATGACTATGAAACTGAAGTTGAGGATGGATAGGTAGCTATAGAAGCAGGTGAAAATACTTTATTTTCAGTGTGTACTAACTAAGTAAATAAATTAAGCCTATAAATTGTTATTTTTGTAAGGACAGGCCATGGGGTAGCTGGGTAATTTTATAAAAAAAATTAGACAACACTTAAATAATATATGTGCCAATTATCCTCATTCCTTTGCTTAAATGTATCTTGTTCTCCTTCCCTGCATCTTTGTCTTTTTAGGTTTTACATTCGTTGCAGGGACATCATCTTCTAAATATTTGTAGAATACCTAGCACCATGGAATCCCAATCCTGTCTGGGTCTTTGGGTTTTACTACAAAATAAATGAATAATTGATGACTATGCTATCTCTATGGCTAAGGCAAATGTGACTGAACTAACCTGTAACTGTACTGTCCTCTAACTGTTCATCCACAGAGGATAAAACTCTCATTATTGCTAAAACTAATGATGGTTCTCTTTAGCTAAGCTTTTGTTTATCTGGATTTGCTACTGAAGTCTATTTTTTTTCTCTGCTAGCATCCATATCAGTTCTACTGGTACAGCATATGGGACGGGTAGTCAACAGGCCAAATGTGGACTACCGCATGCTTCTGAACGAATTCCACAACTTTTTATTTATTTATTATCTTTTTTTTTTTTTCCTTGGAATCTGAGCCTTGACTATACCCTCATGAAGAAATCTGGACCTTGACAAAAATAATTGACTTACCTTTGGAAATGGGGTCATATCAGTAAGATAATTTTATTTGGAAACATTTTGGTGCAGACATAGCATCCATTTCCTTAAATATTTATTTCTTGAAGTATGCACATTTTTTCTAACCTGAACTATAGTTTTCAGATACTTATATGTATGACTATATCTTATATATAAAATCCAGAAGTGATACTGTTTGTTCCCAAGAGTTGGGAACCAATGGTGATGTTCATAAAATGTTCTATAGCCTGAAAATAAATCCAATAAAAGTAACAATTTAGCTCACTCTATGGATCTATAGTCATTCAAATTTAAAATGCAGTTTTAAGATCTGAGATTCAGTAACTCTTTTAACCACTGTTGGTAACAAAATGAGAATCAAAATAAGATCTTATCAAGGAAGACTGCTAACGATATTTGCTGAAGGTTGTCAGAGAAAATCTGACCAACTTTGGATAAATACTGAGTGCTAATTATAGTTTGCACGAAGTAAAAATAAAAGAATACTCACTCTGTTCATTATCATGCCGCTGATTTCAAGCACTGACATATCAGCCTTCTTGCAATCATTACCCTCCCATACAATAGCGCTTACTTTTTCTAGTCCTGGATTGGAACTATGGAGCCACGGCAAATGACTCTATAGAAAGCAAAGATATTCATTTGTAAATAATAAGTATTGTATGGTTCACCAACAAGATTTACTTCACTGTCAATACTTTTGGCTGACAAAAGAAATTACAGCAGACCATATCTTGAATATAGTTGTGAAGAGCTTTCATGTGTGCCAGTTATCAACCTGCGGGTCAAGACCCCAAAGTGGGTTGTGACCCCATTTTAATGGATTTGTGAAACTAAATTACTAAAACAATCGTTACATTTGGTTAGTTGCAGGGACAAAGCAGAGTGGAATTTTAAAACAATATAAAGGATTTTCCTTTCAAGGCGTAAAAACACTCAAGAGCATTTTTTTTTTAAATGTACAATTGAACATCTGCAGAAAATCAAAGGCAGCATATCTGGTCTAATACCATTCTACTGTAAGTTTACTTATTTTATTCTTGATAAGAAATTTAAGCAAAGTGCAACTATAAACAGAACAAAAGATAGTAAACAGTAAAACTGAAAGCTAAAATGAAATCCCTATGTTTAGCACAAATATGCAAATTAATATATTCAGTTTATATTAGAAAGCTATTCTTTTCAGAAGCCATATTTTCATGGTTTTTTAAAATTTCTAACAACATAACTGCTGATTTTTTAAAAAAAATAACTCTAGAAAGTATACACAAATCATACATGCACCAAAATTATAATATTAATAGGTACAAAAACAGAGTATATATTTTAGAAACTGATTAATTTTAAAAACACTTAATGCCCATATTTTCCAAATATTCATGTGTATGTACGTAATTTTAATTTACAGCCCATATGTAAACTAAGAAGGTCTCTAAAAAGCCCTGTTTGAACTGTGTCTAATTCAAAGATTAGTTTCTAAAGTCTGCATTGCAGTAATAAAGCATAATCATTCTGATGATCGTGTTCCATCAGTGATTCATGAATGCTACAACTGTCTTACTCTTATCTATTAATAGATAACTGACCTTAAAACAAAAAATTAATCTAAAAATATAATACAATAAAGCTCTGCAGAATCAGAAGCAAGTTAAATGCCAAAATTCAATTTTCTCCCTTGTATGATTCAAGGTATCAAGAACTAGTTAAAGGAAACAATCCAATAACAAATAATACACATTATTACTAAGAAATAATGTGCAACAGATATCTGATTAATGTAGTATGTATAACAAGAGCAATGTTTAAGTAAAAACATTCTCATTTTCTCATGGTTAAATGGGAAAAGAAAGAGTTACTCACCTTGGTGCACTAACGGTGCTTCTTTGAGATGGGTCCCTATGGGTGCTCCACTCTGGGTGCTGGTGCGTCCTCACGCCGGCGACCGGAGACTTTTTCTAGCAGTTTCTGCCGCACCACGCAGGCACTATAGCACCCTCTAGTGCCATTGGAATTCTTGGGCGCGTGTGTGCGCGGCTCCTCCATTCCTTCTCTACACGCTAGAGTACAAGGCTCCAAAGCAGGGGAAGGAGGGAGGGTAGTGGAGCACCCACAAGGACCCATCTCGAAGCAGAACCGTTAT
The DNA here is from genome assembly GCF_049634645.1 of Pelodiscus sinensis. NCBI lineage: Eukaryota > Metazoa > Chordata > Testudines > Trionychidae > Pelodiscus > Pelodiscus sinensis. The sequence continues at coordinate 22,472,455 of NC_134711.1, forward strand.
TGCACCAAGGTGAGTAACTCTTTCTTTTCCTTCAAGTGTTCCCTGTGGGTGCTCCACTCTGGGTGACTACAGAGCAGTTGTCAGCTCACGGAGCCATGTGGTAGTCACTGTGGACAACACTGCGTGTCCCGCCGCCATGGATGATGCTATAGAAGAAGAGAGTGCATAATGCTGCACAAAGGTGTGGTCGGATGACCAGGTGGCAGCGTCACAAATGTCTTGGAGTGGAAAATTCTGAAGGAAGGCAGTTGTGGAAGCCACAGCTCTGGTGGAGTGAGCCGTGATGCTCTCAGGTAAGTGTTTGTTGTATAAGGTATAACAAATTCGAACGGAGGAAGTAATCCATTTCAAGATTCTCTGAGATGAGACCACTTGTCCCCTAGATCTTTCGGCGTAGGAGATGAAAAGCCTAGGTGAGGCTCACCATGGTTTCGTGGGGTCAACATAAAACGCCAGTGCACGTTGGACGTCTTAAAGTGTGCCATGCTGCCTGGATTAGGTCAGCATGAGGGTTCGGAAAGAAGGCAGGTAAGTGTATATGTTCATTCATGTGGAAAGGTGAAGGTAATTTGGGAAGAAATTTTGGGTGGGGTTAGAGTATTACTCTGTCCTTTGTAAATACAGTATATGGTGGGTCGGCCATCAAGGCCGCCAGTTTGCTCACCCTCTTGCTGTAGGTAATTGTGATGAGGAAGGACACCTTCATGGATAAGTGAGACCAAGAACAGGTAGCCAGCAGTTCAAATGGAGGCTTTGTCAAGCTTTTTAGAACGTGATTCAAATCCCAGATGGGGACCGGTGGACGGACCGGCAGGAAGGTGTTCTGTAGGCCTTTAAAGAAGCGTTTGGTCAATGGGTTAGCGAGGAATGACACGCCATCCGTAGAATGATGAAAAGCCGCTATAGTGGCAGCGTGGACCTTGACACTGCTGAGTGCGAGGCCTGACTGCTTGAAGGATAACAGGTAATCCAGTAAGGTAGGTAAAGAGGCAGACTGTGGAGGAGTTGCATGCAGCCAACTATACCAGTGAGAGAATCGCTTCCATTTGTATAAGTAAGCTCTTCTGATAGAATGTCTTCTATTGTTTTTCAGTATGTCCTTCACCTGTTCCGAGCAGGTAATCTCCGCATCCTGGAGCTATGAAGGAGCCAGGTGTGGAGGTGAAGCTTGACAAGGACTGGATGGAGAGTCCTGCCATGATTCTGCGACAGGAGGTCGTGATGGAGACGGAAGGGATACGGGTCTGTCATCATCATCTTGAGAAGGTAAGGGTACCATGTCTGTCTGGGCCATGCGGGGGCCACTAGTATGACCCGCGCTTGGTCTGTCCTTATCTTGTTGAGGACTCTATGTAGAAGCGGGAAGGGAGGAAATTCATAGAGGAGAGGGGCATCCCATGTGATAGAAAAGACGTCTCTGAGGGAATGTTTTCCCAGGGCTCCTCTGGAGCAATACAGATGACATTTCCTGTTGTTCTTTGTAGCAAAGAGGTCTATGTCTGGTTATCACCGAAAGAATAATAGGGTTAGGGCATGTCTGTCAAGCTCCCACTCATGCTGATCTTGGAATGTTCGACTTAGGGCATCCGCTGTGATACTGAGGATGCCTGGGAGGTAAACAGCAAACAGAGTGATTCGGTGTGTGAGACACCAGTTCCAGAACTTGATAGCTTCCCAAAGGAGGGAAGGGGATCGAGCCTCCCCTTATCGGTTGATGTAGTACATGCAGGTAGTGTTGTCTGTCGTGATGGTAAAGGACTTGTGCATTATATACTGTTTGAAGTGTTGGCACGCATATCTGACCACTCGTAATTCGAGGAGGTTGATATTGAAGGTTTGTTCCGGGAAAGCCCATTTGCCCTGGACTGTGATGTTTTCTAAATGGGCTCCCCATCCCATAAGCGAGGTGTCTGCTACAACTGTGAGTATGGGGAGGATGGGGACGAGGACGAAGACTCTGAAAGGGAACGCCTTGCAGCATGTTGTATAGAATTGTCCACCAAAGCAGGGAGCTGAGAATGCATGGTGGGATAGTGACAAGCTTGGAAAGTTGATCTCTCGAGGGTTTGTAAACTGTCACGAGCCAAGACTGAAGAGCTCTCATGTGGAGCCTGGCCAAGGTGACAACATAGGTCGTGGAAGTCATATGCCCAAGGATCTTGAGACAGTGTCTGACCATCACGGTCAGAGTTGACTGCGCCGACCGGATCAGGTCTCATATGGTGGCAAACCTGTGGTCGGGGAGTGTAGCCCTTGCTGTGACTGTAGATGAGAGTGCCTATAAATTTTAGCCTCTGCATTGGGAGTAAGGTGGATTTTGTGTAGTTTATGTGAAAACCGAGGAGGAGGAGAAGGGCTACTGTACTGTGTCTCATGGTTTTGGTTTCGTGGAAAGACACGCTTTCTATAAGGCAGTCGTCCAAGCATGGGAATATTATGGTCCCTTGTCACCGAAGCAATGCCATTACGACTGCTAAGGTCTTGGAAAACACCCTGGGGAAAGTTGAGAGGCCAAACAGGAGTACCCGGTATTGATAGTGTTGGTTGCCTACCGTAAGTCATAAGAAACGTCTGTGAGCAGGATGAACCATAATGTGAAAATAGGCATCCTGGAGGTCGAGAGCCAATAGCCAATCTCCTTGATCAAGAGTGGGAATGACTGTTGCTAGAGTAACCATCTTGAAATGGTGGTATGCCATGTATTTGTTGAGGCGCCTGAGGTTTAAGATGGGTCATCACCCTCCCGTCTTCCTCTGGGTAGGAAGTAGGTTGAATAGAAACCCCAGCCCTGGAATTGCAGTGGTACTTGTTCCACTGTGCCGAGTTGAAGACGACATGCAACCTCCTATTGCAAAACGGCCTCGTGAGAGGAGTCCTTGAAAAGGGACAGGGTAGGAGAGTGGGTAGGAGGGATGGAGGTAAATGGGATAGAATGACCGTATTGAATCAGTTCCAGAACCCATTTGTCCAAAGTGATGAGAGACCATTGGTGGAAAAAGGCCCGGAGGAGTTGGTGGAACTGAGGGGTGTCAGTTGGCGATAATGGTCAATTGGCTTTGCGGCTCTCAACCTGACCTTCAAACCTGCTGCTTGCTTGCCAGAGGAAGGGTAGTGAGGTGTTGTTGGTGTTGCCGTTGGGGTCTATGCCGCTGTGGTCTTTGTCTTGGGCGGAAGTCATTTCTGGGCTGATGCCTGAAGGTATCTCTGTGGCATTGGTATGGCTTATACCTAATTCTCTTGAAGGGGGGAGTGTACATTCCCAGTGTCCTTAGAGTTGTGCAAGAGTCCTTCATGGAATGCAGCACTTCATCTGTCTTTGCAGCAAAAAGGTTGGTTTGATAGAAAGGTAGGTCCTCAACTTTTTGCTGCAGATCCCTGGGTACCCCAGATGCCTGTAGCCAGGATGTTCTGCAAAGGACAATCGCGGAGGCAGTCATGCGAGCTGCGGTGTCCGCTACATCCATGGCGGACTGTAGGGCTGTACGAGAGATGTTGTGACCCTCTTGCATGATGTTAACAAGGTCGGCCTCTTATGCTCTGGGAGGTGTTGGAGCAGATCCTGTAGCTTTGAATAATTAGCGTGGTCAAAGTCTGCGAGCATGGCTATGTAATTCGCAACTCTCAAAAGTAGCGTGGGCGATGAATAAACTTTACGCCCCATAATGTCCACCTTTTAATGGTCCTTATCTTGTGGAGTGGTCCTGAGATTGGGTTGTTTGCCCTTGTGTAGTACCAAATCCACCACTAAGGAATTCGGAAGTGGGTGAGTAAAGAGGAAGTCCATGTTTTTAGGAGCAATGAAGTATTTGTGATATACTCTTATTTGTTGGGGTGATGGATGCGGGAGTTTGCCAGATGTCATCGGCCAGGTCCATGATAGCTTCATCCATTGGGAGAGCTAATCTGGAGGTAGCTGTAGGCTGTAATGTGCGGAGAAGAAAATATTGTTTCTCCTGCACTCTCTGGAGATCTCTTTGTTGAACTATAGCCACCCTTTTCAAAAGGTCTTGAAATTTCTTAATGTCATCACCAGATGGTGCAGCTTCTGGTGTGACCACTTCGTCTGGAGATGAAGACGAGATATCAAGTGGTGACCTAATCTCTCCTTCAGAGAGAGGGAGTCATGTGCTTCCGAGGGGGCTGGAGAGTTCGGCTCGGTGGAAGAGATCGTGGTGGCAGGCGAGGCAGGAGGTGACCTAGAAATGGTACAAGGCGCCCGATGGTGGCCCCTTTTCAAACGCCGCTCCCAGGGTTGCCATGGGGTGGTGTATGGCGGTGGTGGGTAGGTGTATTGCTTGGCATACCATGGATGTGGAGGAGGAGAGTATGCGTATTGAACCACAGCAGGCTGCCAGGAGGGAGGTCTATGCTCCAGGCTAGAGTGCCACGAAGAAAATTTGCTCCGTGATTTGGTGCCGATATCACTGGGGGAGCGAGAGACGACCGAAGAGCGGCGGGACCTCACTGAATAAATGGAGGAGCCCAGGGAAGGTGGTGCCGATGACATGCGGCTTTGGACTGGGGATTAGTGTCATTCATGCCTCCCGGTCAGTGCCGTACGGTATGGTGTAGGTGGTGCTGGGGCCGGTGCAAGTAATGGTGGTGACGACGGTGCCGGGGGTTGTTCAGGTGCCGAACTACTCGGCGGTGGCATGTCAGTGTGGGCCTTCTTCAGCACCAGGCCAGGAGCCGGTTTCACATGGTGCTTCGCCCGATCTTTGTGGCAACTTGTCGGTGCAGTCAGCACCAAGGGTGCCTCCGGTGCCATACTAGTCAGTGCCGCCAATCTCTGTCTTGGCTCAAAGTGAGCTCTCTTGTGCGGTGCCCATGACTTAGGCAATGCTGCCCCCAAAGTTCCAGGCCTGGCCTCAGTGCTAACCCGTGCTGCCGCCGGCGCCGAGGGTAGCAATGGGCTTGGGGGTAGACCAGTTTTTGAAGAGTTGCGGGGCCAGAGTGGGTAGAAGGAGGATTTTTTGCCATACCTTTACTCAACTGAGCTGATCTTGAAGGCGTAGGAGAGTCCTCCGAGGATGGGCGAAGGAACTTCTCGTACAACGTCTTGAGTCTGTTAGCTTGGTCTTGGCGTGCCCTTGCTGTTAATTTCGAACAGTAGGGGCACTTTTGAGTTTGGTTCGCCTCCCCTAGGCACTTAATACATTTGGAGTGCCCGTCCGAAGCAGGCATGGCATCCCGACATGACTCTCACCTCCTAAAACCCAGGGAACTGGGCATGAGGGGGTTGGGGAAAAGCGGCAAAGTGCAACAAGGACTTTTTTTCCCCCCTTAAACTTGACAGGGGAAGAGAAGAGGGCTAAAAAACTTGGATTATGAGGAACTATTTTTTCAACAGGAATAAGGAGAACAGTTGGCTCCGTCTACTGCTGAGGACGGTAGAGAAGGAACTGAGGAGCCACACCATGCACGCGCCCAAGAATTCCAACAGCACTAGAGGGCGCTATGGCACCTGCGTGGCGTGGCAGAAACTGCTAGAAAAAGTCGCCGGTCGCCAGCGCTAGGACACACCAGCACTCAGAGTGAAGCACCCATGGGGACCACTCAAAGAAGAAGTTAATCAAATTACAAAAGTATGCAATTTGATTAAAGGTATCATATGCACTCTAAGGCCTGTAGTATACTTATTTGACACTTGGAAGGATTTTCCTAAACAGCATGGCACAAAATTAAGTGTTAAAACAGATATTATTGGTGTTCTACTATAGTTCAAGGAAGGATTAAATGACATGTGAATGTTCACAACTTTCAAAAATGAGTGAATGATTATTGCTTAGGAATAGTATAGCAGTATTTACATTTTTTTATAGTTATATTTCTATCTTACACATAACCAATGGAAGAAGATTCACACAAATGAAAGGCACACACACAATACTGAGTACATAAACCAGAAGATATGTCACAAGGGATTGGTTTTGCTACAGTAGAAAAAAAAAGATGTTTGGCAATTATATTGAAGCCAAACATCTGAAACCCTTCCCTTCTTTAGAAACAATCCCAGCACAGATTATTAAAAACTGGAATTCCATCCCAAAGAAATTCTGATACTTCAACATATGTTTTTGTCCTGAGTCACAATGAAAAAGTTTAAATACTGAAATTTTTGTAGAACAAAATGCTCCAAAAAATGTAATTAGGAAGTGTTTTGACATTCTGAATGTAAATGATTAATTTCCCTCTTAGTTGAGCACTGAATTATGCTCACTAGAACTGCAGCATACTGCGGTACCTTACGAGAGTTGTAGTTTTGGTGCTTCATGATCTCCATATTTCCCGTATGGGCTAGGCTCCCTAGCTGGACTACATCTTCCATTATACTATTTTCCATAGTTTATAGGATTTAAATCAGATCTTTGCAACTAATCCATCATTTAATTTCTGGTTTTTTTCATATAATGTAAGTGTCTCTCCCCCTCTTCTAATTCCTGAACACTTTATAAAGCTGTTAGGACTACAGATAGCAAGTACTCCATTAGATAACAAAAATCTTAAAGGACACCAACCTGATGAAATGGGTCATCTCTGTATTCTTTTTTCACACATGGATTAACTTGAGGGTTTTCAACATCTGTCTCACTGGTGCAGGAAGAGCGGCACTCTGCACAGTGCAACAGGTCTTCCCACAGCACATCTTCAGTTTCCGATTCTGGCCTTGTGCTCTCAGAATCCTGTCTGGAACTTGAACACCGAGAACTGCAACTAGTCCCTGATTTAGGGGGATCCTGCAATTAAGATATACACTGGCATTAATCCAGTTTGCATAGTCCACCCTATTTCAAATGCCAATTACCAAATTAAACACACACTCATTTTTAAACCAAGATTATTGTCCAGTTTCACTGGAAATAAGAATAAACAGTACAAGAATCATTAAGAAGAACTAAAATTAATTTGTTCAAATGTCACTGTTTCATTGTAGACTACAAATAATTATTACACACTGCAGTGCAAATATTCCAGTACGACCTCTTCCACATAAGTGTTCTAGATGTGAAAAATAATTTGAGGTGTGGGTCATGTACATAGAATTAACACAGTGTAGAATTAACACCACACTATTTTAACAGAAAAAAGAAAAGCTGAAAAGCCAAATCAGTTCTTTTTTCACTGGAATTAATTCAGGTGCTACTTAAAATCCCATTCTTATATGTTTATGACTCAGCCATCAGTGGTGATCAAACCCCAAATATTGTGAAAGCCTGTCCCCAAAATGGAGAGATGAGGTGAGAGGAGCAAGAATTGGAACAGTTATCTGGACAAGCAAGTCTACTGCTGCTATCTGGACAAGCAAGTCTACTGCTGCTATTGAATGCCATAATAATGTGTCTGCTCCCCACAGCAAACACAAACCCCTAATGATTGCAGAGGGAGTGGGAATGAGCTCCACCCTGCCTGTTCATGTAGAACATGCGTACTAAGTTGTCTGTCATGAGCCTTATATTGCGGCCTCTGATGACAGGGAGGAAGTGGAGGCTGGTGTAGCGTATAACTCTGAGCTCAAGGAGGTTGATGTGGAAAGTGGTTTTGGAAGTGGACCATAGTCCCTGCATAGTGATTTGTCCTATGTGTGCTCCATATTCTGTGACAGGATGCATTAGTTGTGATGGTGATGGGAGAGAGGGGCGAGGGGGGACGGGAACCCCTTTGCATATGTGTAGTGGGATGGTCCACCACAGTAGTGTGTCTTTGTAGAAGGCATTGTGAGGTACTTTAGAAGTATGCACCATTTTGGTTTGTATACTGAAGATGGCCAGATTTAAAGGCCTCTCATGTGCAGGTGGGCATTGGTGACACCAAAGGTAGAGGCTGCCATGTGCCCCAGTAGCTGGAAGCAGTCACTACCTGTGTCCTATGGGCGGATGTGAATGGAGTGTATGAGATTGCAGATTGCTCTGAATCTTTCCTGTGGCAGTGAGGCTCGACCAGCAGTGGAGTCGAGAAAGGTGCCTAAAGTGGATTTGTGGGGTAGGTGTTAACACTGACTTGTCTCGGTTTCTTTGTATGCCCAACTTTTGGAAATACTGTATTGTCATTGATGTTGCATGAAGAGCATGAGAATGGGTTGGAGACTTCAGCAGACAATCAGCCAGCTTATGGGAAGATTATCAGGTTACCACTGCCAGTAGCTTTGAAAACACTCATGGCACTGTGGAGATACCAAAGGGAAATAGAGTGTATTGATAATGGTCATTCAAGTGTAAATCTGAGGAACTGCCTATGTGCTGGGCAGACAGTAACATGAAAATATGCATCTTGGAGGTCAACAGCTGAAAAACAATCTCCTTGAGCCAGTGCTGGGATTACTGTGGAAAGAGTGACCATCCTGAATTTTTGTTTTTATTCATATTTGTTCAATATGGAGGTCTAAAATGGGTCGCCATCCCCCATTTTTCTTTTCTGTCAAGAAATAACATGAATAAAACCCTTCCTCCCTGTGCTGAGTAGGCACTGGCTCTACAGCTCTTAGGTGGATAAGGCATTGCACCTCTGAACAGAGTAATAACATGTGAGAAGGGTCCCTGAAGAAGGTCAGGAAGAAGTGGTGGTTTGGGGGAAGGAATGTGAATGAAAATGGTGTATCCAGATTGAAAGATCTCCAGGACCCAACAGTCTGAAGTGATAGCTTGTGGAAGAATGGTCATAAACAGAAGATGAAGGATTGGTTAGTCACTATAAGCACTGTGGCCTCATTGCTCTCGAACAATGCCTCAAATTTGCTTACTGGAGGCTGCAGGTTGGGTCACCCCAAGAGCTGGAGGGCAATGTCTTTGGGCTCTGGGTCTCTAGCATTGTTGGTAATGAGTATCATATTGTCTTTGCTGCGCTTGGTACGAGTAATAGGGGTATCACTGTCATTGGTTTGGTTGATACCTATATTTTTCTTCTTTCACATAGGTGTTTATATGCCCAAGGATCTCAGGGTTGCTCAAGAGTCCTTCATGGAGTACAGGACCTCATTGGTGTTGGCAGCAAAGAGTTTATGCCCATTAAATTGAAGATCCTCTATTGCAGTGTGGTTTTCCGTTGGGAAGGAGGAAGATGCAAGCCAGGACACATGACGCAAGATGACCGCTATGGCTATGATGTGGACACAGATGCCAGATTCATCTAGTGCAGCTTGGAGCACTGTGTGGGATATTAACTGACCTTCAGAAACCAGGGCCTTCAATTGAGGTTTCTTCTCTGAGGCATGTCATCAATAAAAGTTTGTATTTTGGTGTAGTTTCTGTGGTATTTTGCTAACTCAGCCGCATAACTGGCCACCTAGAATTACAAGGTGGAGGAAGAATATATTTTACGTCCAAATGCTTCCATTTTTAAAATTATCTTTATCAGATGAAAAGGTCTTGAACTGTTGCTGTTGCTTGTTCTTTTCATTAGCTGTTTCCTAATGAGTAGGGAGAAGGGTGTGTGTAGAGGAATTCAGTATTCTTAGAGGACACGAAGTACTTCTGGTCCATGCACTTGCTTGTGGGTGTGAGGAAGGCAAGGCTCTGTGATATAGTTTGTGCAGGCTGTAGGGTGGCTACATTAATGAGGTGTACTATTTTGGAGGTAGTAGTGTACTTGCAATATGTCCGTAGCTCATGTTGGTTATCCTAGACTTCTTCCTAAGCAATACTGAGTTTGTCCACCGCCCTCTTAAAGAGATCCTGAAATTGGAAGAGTCCATCTGTAGATGTAGATATGATGGGCAATTCAGCTTGTTGAGGTGAAGGGGGTGCCCCAGTGACCATAGGTAAATCATCCTCTGCGATTTGTTTGTATGTCCAGTATAGATTCAGTACTAGAGTCTACCTCCACTTGAAGGGTTGGTGGAGGAGGGTTGTGGACTTGCCTCCATGTACCAGAATGGTTAGTGTGTTGCACTCTGTAGTGTTCTCTGTTACTCCAGTATGGCAGATAGCCAGGGAATGGCATAGGTGGTGCCATCCAGGGGTGGATATTCCAAAGGTATTGTGTGGCAGGTGTACTTTGCCTGCATGAGTCCCTATACCTATAGGGTGGAGAAAGGTCTTTGTTCTCCAAGTCATCTTATAGTCAGTCGTGGGGGACTGACTATATTGTGCTTGTAGCTCTGGAGAGGAGATCCCAGAGATGGGAAGAGCATGAGATCAGCTGCACTGTGGAACTGGTGCTGAGCAGAGCCAAACTACAGTATATGTTCTGGAGCAGAGTGGGACTACAGTGCTGTGCTGAAGTGAGCTGGCAACAGTGAAAGCTGAGGAGAGTGTTGGTGCCCTATGAGTCACAGCTGTTTGTTGCTGCATTGTTGAGGAAACATCCAAGGCTGAAATGGAATGTCAGGATCAAAGGCAAGTGCTGCTTTGGTATTTGAATAGGCTGCTGTGAGCCTGAGGCTGGCACTGGGGTCACTGAGGGGACCATAGGTGCATACTGAGAAGCGGCCAGCTGAAAGCCCTTTGCCTCAGCACCTTGGGAAGCAGTTGCCAACTGATGGTACCTGAGGTGCCTGCGCAGTTAAAAGTGGCTGACACGGATGAAACTGAAAGTCTGTGTTTCTTTGCTCTGCAGATTTTTTCCTAAACGTTGAGAATTTTTGTTAAGAGTCTGCAGAGGATCAGATGCAAGTCTGAGGGAGTCCTAGAGCAGTGAAGTATCAGAGGGATAGCCGTGTTAGTCTGAATCTGCAAAAGCGACGAGGAGTCCTGTGGCACCTTATAGACTAACTGAAGTGTAGGAGCATAAGCTTTCGTGGGCAAAGACCCACTTCGTCAGATGCATCTGTCGAAGTGGGTCTTTGCCCTCGAAAGCTTATGCTCCTACACTTCAGTTAGTCTATAAGGTGCCACGGGACTCCTCGTCGCTAGAGCAGTGAGAGCTTCAGATGCAGCTTCCTGTTCGAGTCCATGTTTTTAATTTTTGATATAGTGAGCACATTTTGGGGGGGACAGGAGAGTCTCCCTCAAATACCTAATGCACTGAGAGTGACCATGAGATACAGAGATGGCCTCTTTAGAAGAGGAACACCTCTTGAAACCGGGAGAGCCTGGCATGTTGAAACAAATGAGTGGTTTTTTTGTTTGTTTTTTAAAGGAAGAAGAAAAATACTGTTATGTAACTATGTATAAACTAAGTAACTATGTTGCTGAGGTGAACAGCATGACAGCTGTACTCCGTCTCTGGCCTGGGACAGTAGAGAAGGAATTGAGGCTCTCAGCCCGTGCACGTGCTAGTTATACAGGCAAAGTGCATGTACAGCCTGGGAGGTATGGGTACTGCTGAGAAATCTCTGATGAAAGGCGCTGGGATGCATTTTGACCTGAGTGGAGCACCCACAGAGACATTTGTTGAAGGAGAATGTTACATACCCACATACCCATATTTAGGAGATCATTCACATTGGTGGATCCTCTCACAATGGAGCTTAGATGTAGAATCAAATTCTCTTGTACGCTCAAAGTCACCCTCAAATGGGCTAACAGATTTATTGGAGATTATGGTAAAAGAAGGTGCAGCCTGAACTATGGCATGTGGAAAGCACTCGCATCCACCCAATAATGACTAAAAGCGAAAACAAATGACTGGGAAACAATCTGCCAAATCTCCATCAAAAAAGGGTTTTTTTCAAACATAAGAGGAAACCACTATTTTTTTATGCCATCTCTACACTATGTGGAAGATAGATGCTGCCATGATGGATCTTCTGGAGTTCGATTTAATGGGTCTAGTTAAGACTTGCTAAAGCGAACTCAGAGGGTGCACCCATTAGCGACTGGTACTCTTTCTCTTGGGAGCATTTGCTCCTGTTGGCCTCCCACTGTAGGGACAGTGGGGAAACTTAAATCAAGGTACATCGACTCTGGCTACATAATTAATCTTGATTCAACCTTCCCTTTTAGTGTAGAGCTGACCTCTGATGACTGCATCTCCAAAGGTATTTGCTACATAATGGGGCTGCTTTTAGAAGGCAAAACAGGAAGCAGAAAAACTTTGATATAAGAGGTATATTATGGGGTATTAGAGCATAGCAACAGACCAATTATCCATACTAGCATTTCCCATCCCGTTGCAATGGTAGATGTACACATGGCCTCTTCCCTCCCCGCTGTTCCCAGGGGCAGGGAGGTTTGGGCCAGCTCAGACCATGTGGCTGCTTCCCTTCCTACTGCTCCAGGGCCAGGGAGGCTGGACCCATGTGGCCTCCTCCCTCCCCGCTGCTCCTGGGTTTGGGGAGGCTCAGGGGGAGTAGGTGTAGGGAGGCTCGGGCCATGCGATCTCTTCCCTTCCTGCTGTTCTCAGGGGCCTGGGGAGGGGGGGGAAAAAGAGGGCTTGGGGCTGCGTGACCTCTTCCCTCCGGGGGGTGCTGAGGCATGTGCAGGCTCAGCATGCTGGTTTCCTTCCCCGTGGTGAGGGTGGGACTGGGGGCCTGCCTTCACCTAAAAACTTCTCAAGTCTTCTCAAATATTCTCTGTGACAGACCGCATGACGGATTCCTCCCCTTTTAGAATAGCATAGATATGGATTGTGGGACCTTTTCTCCCAATAAGTGAAAAATATGGTAAATTTTAAACTGACTTTTGTATAAACTGGACACCTAATCACAATCATCAAAGAAAGACATCTGACAAAGTAGTTTTTATGCATGGAAGTTTATGCCCAAATAAATCTGTTAGTCTTTAAGGTGCCACGGGACTCCTAATTGTTTTTGCAGTTACAGACTAACATGGCTGAGAAAAAGAGGGTTAATTATTTCACAAGATTATTTTAATGAGCAGAATGAATTATTAATGACAACTGCCTGTTAACAGAAGATCACTAAATTCCAGTGATCCATAATGCATTCAGAAGATCAATGAAACACTGGCAAATTTCAGTTACGAAAAGGACTTGTAGGAAAAGAACATACCTCCACAGCGTAGTGTTTCTTATAATGGTGCGACTTTCTGTTTCGAAGAGCACAGTCACTAGAAGCACGTTCTACATTACGGCGTAAGAGATATCCAGATTCAGCTCCCTCCTCACTTGAAACTTCATCAGATATATTTGTTACTGTCCTTTGTGTATCCTAGACCAATTAACAATTTGCTATTAGTAAATCACAGTGTTGTTTCATAATGGTCTTTTAATTCATCTTAAGTACTGCAATTAAGTTTATTTCATGAATAATTTTAATTAAATATTTAATAATCCCTTTTTGCTGAGTAGACCACAGGAAACAGTTTTCCCTCTTTTAGACTACAAGAAAAAGGCACAGGAAGAGATATACTACCGAAGATGACACATTTTTTCTTTTTTGCTAATGTTAGCAGGCCTAATGGGAAATGCCACACATGTTTATATTTCAATAGAAATTATTTTACCTGGACAAAACTTTTTTTTGTAATTTATTCTAAATTTTAAAAGATCTTCCCTCCCCACCCAAACAAACACCCCTTCTAAGAGGTAGAATAAAAAGCTGCTCTTCATTTTCTTTCCATTACTTTCCTTAAATGATACACTTCCAAATCTTTATGTACCAAGAATGAATAATGCAAGAATTGTTTTGGGGAGAATGAAGTAAGATGAAATAGGACAACTGAGAGCTATCACATCTAGCCAGCCAAGCTCTCTGTTGAACAACACATGCTTCCTCCTCATTATGCCCTGCTCTCTGAAGCCTACCTTTCTTCTCTCCAATCACCTCTGTGTTCTGCCTTCCAGAAAGTCTTTTTCCTTCCATAACGAAGGAAACAAATCACTTGCAGATCTCAGTACTTATGCACAGGAGAAGGGAAAAGAGAAACTATAAACAAGAAGGATTGGCAGAGAAATCTTTTGATGATATAGGGGGCTGTTTGAATTTTCAAAGTCACCATTAATGTGAAATTTGTCTAATAGTAGCAGAGAGATTGGCCCACATCAGAGGAAAAAATCTAACAGAGGCAGGTGAGGTAGAAACAAAGTCTTCTCATGAAGGATAAAACAAATAAGAAATACAAGGACACATGATGATGAGTCAAGTTGAAAAAAGCAGAGACTCTAAAAGTCAGTTAAATGAAGTTCTGGTGACAGGAGTTGAACCGAAGATATGCAGCTGCCCAATCCTAGGTGACCAGTTCTGCGTCTATGGCAAAATATTTATGAAGTAAAACTCACATGAATTACAACAATTTAGATGTAATAAAATATTTTCTCAAAAATAATATTTTGCCTTTGGGATAACCTAAGTTGTACAATATGGTATGTCATGTCCAAAGGAAGAATGACTCCAGACGTAACTACAAAAAGTTTCAAGTCAAAATTCAGTTGTTTGTAGTACATTTTGTAAACTGAAAATTTTATTTTACTTTTTTTTATTAAAATACTGCTCTAACATTTTTCACACGTGTGAAGGAAGAAAATATTGATAGAGAAGCAAAGAGAAAACATAAGGAAAAATTTAAGAGTGAGAAATCCAGAACTAGATCTTGCACTTAGGCCCTTAGTATCCCAACAAAAGTTATATTTTAAACTTTTTATTTAACAAAAGCAGGGTCATGATCTAAATATGAACTTTCCAAATTGTCACAGAAATAAAGTGTGCATGTAACTCAATACATTACTGTTAGTTATGTAAATCTGTTTCTAGAAACAATGAACTAGGCTTACTTTGTGATGATTATGATTGTTGTAAGTGTTTCTTAGAGTACCAGCGTTCCAACCTCCCTCTTCTGACCTAATCACTTCACAGTGGAGCTCATGGGTCTGTACTCCATCTTCACTGCTTTTGCCTGTCTTTTTCCCATCAAGGGAGACATAGCCATTATCAGTCTCTGTTGATTTATCTATTGAATTCTTTGCTTTCTTTGATCTACATTTAAAACAAAACAAAAAACAAACTTGCACATAAAATTACTATATGATTGGTATTGTCTATGTTCTCTTACTCTTCTCCCTGAACTATTTATTTGACTTCACTATTGAGATGAAAACTAGTAATCTAAATCAAGAATCAAATTCAGTAATATCTGTGCTACTTTTCGCCATCTAAAGCTTATCTGTTACAACTGTATG
The DNA here is from genome assembly GCF_049634645.1 of Pelodiscus sinensis. Taxonomy (NCBI): domain Eukaryota; kingdom Metazoa; phylum Chordata; order Testudines; family Trionychidae; genus Pelodiscus; species Pelodiscus sinensis. Next base: position 22,487,467 of record NC_134711.1, read on the forward strand.
AATATAGAATACCAAATTACACATCCAGCACACGAAGGTAAGATTATATATTATGCTACTGAAATGAGACAAAACCCAATAAAACCTATATTTTTACCAAAAAAGGATTTATAACAGCAATATGACAAAGCTAACTGTATGTTCTTATGTTAACAGAAATGCAGATGTATGCCCAAATAGTTCTTTATTCTCAGGAATTTTTAAATTGTACTAATTTAACCTAAATGTTCATATTCCTTGCACATCCATGCAAGAAGCATGAATGAATAATACAATGATGTAAAATTAAAGCTGCTATCCAAAAGTTTAACTTTTTGACCAAAGTTCTCTTTACTTCATCAGCACTCTAAAAGTTTATGCTAATTAGGGCATTTCCAGATGAGCAATCCAGATTGTTGCAGTCTCCCATATTACCTGCCTATAGTATAAATGACTATTAGGGTACGTCTAGACTACATGCCTCTGGCGACAGAGGCATGTAGTCTAGACGTACCCTTAGTGTTAAAGCTCCTTGGCTAAGTCTTCCCCTTCAGAAGCACAAAATAGTAGAGCAAATATATATATAGCCTATATCAAATACCATGCTGTAAGTGAAGGCAGGGAGGATTTAGGACAGGAAGAGAGAGACAGGGAATTAGAATAATATTAGTTCTACAAACTAGAATGAACTTCTCTGTCACGTGTTCTTCTCTTCCTATCGTGCACTCCAACATCTCAGAGAAAGAAGCAGACATAGTAACAAGCGGAAATTCCAAGAAATTCTTAGTATAGTGGAGTTTCCACTTGTTACTTCCAAATTATAACTTGATATCCATGGTGACACTTCCAACTGGTGAGAGTGAAAGAGCAGTGGCTAATTTACCAACTGATGAGACAGGTGGCTCAGATCTACAAGCCATTAAGGCTGACATGCTGTAGATATGCCTTATAGGCACAAGTGGCACTGTTAGATTAAAATCTTTATGTAATAAGCAATGGAGATCTTGTAACAGGACAAGGTGGCACCCCTCTAAATTCTACAGTCTTTCAATTTCCATGCCATCAGAAATGTATTCTGGACAGATGAACTGATTGAAGGCATAAAGTTAAAAGATTTTCTTTGGGAAGCATATTCAATTGCCAGGAGATGGTTACACATGAGAAACCAAGATCATCAGGTTACCTAGAATGATGATGATGATGATAATCCATTTTGTGTGACTTATTATAAACATGGGGACTAGGAGAATGGGATGAATGCAGTAACTTTGGCTTATAAATTGGGAGAGCTGAGTTCCCTTATTTCTCTATTCTAATTTTACTTTCTCCAGATCAAGGGATGTTCTACTTTCCCAGTGTGTCCACCTCCTCCAAATTTGCAGACACCTATTTCCAAGCTCTAAGCTGAACGGTACGCATTCATCTAAGAACTCAGGTTCAAATTGCTGGATAAGTGTTGAATGAACTTTGCCACTTTGCAAGTGACATACCAGTCAATCAAATAGTTGTTCCAGTCTTTGGTAAAGGCCACTGGAGACAATCTATCCCGGGATGGCCAACCCGCATCTCGCAAGCTGCATGCGGCTCTTCTCCCCCGAAAGTGTGGCTCATGGAGCCGCTTCTGTGCCCCTCACCCCCCAACAGCCTCCACCCCCGTGCTTACTGGGGGTGGCAATTCAAAATGGCAGCTGTCAACAGAAGCCTGATATGGGCAAAAAGCCTACGCTTATTTCTTAAAGGGGCAGCCTCTTTTTTTTTTTTTTTTGCGCACTTGACAATTCTGGTGCAGCTCTTCACATTTTTTTCCCCCTGCCACTGTTTCGGCTCTCTTTGTTAAATGGATTGGCCACCCTCATCTATTCTCTGAAGAACTAATTGAGATTACACTAGTCTACAATTTTTTAGACGTCATCTGCTTCAGAGATAAAATATGCTATTTATTATATATTTTGATATGCTGAATTCAAATATGACAATCAAAACAACTGATTGGCTACTGTTTACACTTAAAAGATATTTAAGTTTTTACATTTTACATCTATGTATATTGTATAGATAGTAGAGTTTTAATCATAAATTGTAAACCTAGGTCTTTTCATGTGTTTATGGTTGCTTTACATGATAATATTTCACCTGTCCTGTTTATGTAACACTTTCAAAATCAGCAAAAGGGTTATATAAATAAAATGTATGATGAAACAAAAGGCAAAAAACTATTATGTACATAGTTTAGTCCTATTCAGTGTCTACTCAGCGCTTCTTGGCTTGTCTCTTGTATTCATTAAATGGAGCATCTCTTGTCACTGTCCAGCAATAGTCTGCAAGCATTGATGGGCTCCATTTGCCCTGATAGCGTTTCTCCATTGTTGCAATATCCTGGTGAAATCGCTCTCCATGATCATCGCTCACTGCTCCGCAGTTCGGTAGAAAAAAAATCTAGATGAGAGTGCAAAAAATGTATCTTTAGTGACATGTTGCAACCAAGGCTTTTGTATGCCTTGAGGAAGTTTTCCCACTAACAACCTGTAGTTGTCTGCCTTGTTGTTTCCGAGAAAATTTATTGCCACTAACTGGAAGGCTTTCCATGCCGTCTTTTCCTTGCCACGCAGTGCATGGTCAAATGCATCATCTCGAAGAAGTTCACGAATCTGAGGACCAACAAAGACACCTTCCTTTATCTTAGCTTCACTTAACCTTGGAATTTTTCCACAGAGGTACTTGAAAGCTGCTTGAGTTTTGTCCATGGCCTTGACAAAGTTCTTCATCAGACCCAGCTTGAGGTGTAAGGGTGGCAACAAAATCTTCCTTGATTCAACAAGTGGTGGATGCTGAACACTTTTTCTCCCAGGCTCCAATGACTGTCGGAGTGGCCAATCTATCTTGATGTAGTGGGAATTTCTTGCATGACTATCCCATTTGCAGAGAAAACAGCAGTACTTTGTGTATCCAGTCTGCAGACCAAGCAAGAGTGCAACAACCTTCAAATCGCCACAAAGCTGCCACTGATGTTGGTCATAGTTTATGCACCTCAAAAGTTGTTTCATGCTGTCATAGGTTTCCTTCATATGGACTGCATGACCAACTGGAATTGATAGCAAAACATTGCCATTATGCAGCAAAACAGCTTTAAGACTAGTCTTCGATGAATCAATGAACAGTCTCCACTCATCTGGATCGTGAACGATATTGAGGGCTGCCATCACACCATCAATGTTGCAGGCTACAAGATCACCGTCCATGAAGAAGAATGGGACAAGATCCTTTTGATGGTCACGGAACATGGAAACCCTAACAACACCTGCCATGAGATTCCACTGCTGTAGTCTGGAGCCCAACAGCTCTGCCTTACTCTTGGGTAGTTCCAAATCCCTGACAAGGTCATTCAGTTCGCCTTGTGTTATGAGGTGTGGTTCAGAGGAGGAGGCTGGGAGAAAATGTGGGTCCTGTCACATTGATGGTTCAGGACCAGAAGTTTCATCCTCGTTCTCGTCTGACTCAAGTAAGAATGATTCTGGTGCATCAGGAACTAGCAGTCCTTCTCCGTGGGGTACTGGGCGTATAGCTGATGGAATGTTTGGATAATGCACAGTCTACTTTTTCTTCTTTGACACACCTTTCCCAACTGGAGGGACCATGCAGAAGTAACAATTGCTGGTATGATCTGTTGGCTCTCTCCAAATCACTGGCACTGCAAAAGGCATAGGTTTCCTTTTCCTGTTCAACCACTGGCGAAGATTTGTTGCATAAGTGTTGCAGCAAATGTGTGGGGCCCACCTCTTGTCCTGCTCTCCAATTTTGCAGCCAAAATAAAGGTGATAGGCTTTCTTAACCATAGTGGTTATACTGCACTTTTGTGATGCAAAAGTCACTTCACCACAAACATAGCAGAAGTTATCTGCACTGTTCACACAAGTACGAGGCATCTCTGCTCATTTTGGCTAAACAGAAATGTGTCCCTTTGCAAAAATCAAACACTGACAAATAAGAGAGCACGACACTGTATGATTTCTGGAGCTGATATAGGGCAATTTGTTCAGCAGAGTGATGTAAGCTTTGTTATGATTGCATCATCCATGACTTCTAGGAATAACATGATGCAATTCATATAATGTATGACGCAATACTAGCTTCAGATTGCATCATTCATTGTTTTGCCTAAAAAGCAAGTACTGTCCAAACCCAGTCATAGATTTATTCATAGATCCAGTCAAAGATGTATTTTAGTAATTTCTGGTTTAAATTGAGATCCCTTCCCTTTATAACTCTCTTATCCTCCGCCATTCGCAAGTCAAGGGTCGTATATACTGACCCAATAGCATATCTTGAAAACTAGAGCCAATCAACAATTTTAAGCATCATTTTCATTCTCAGTGACCCATAATTAGTAAAGTTTGACTACATTTATTTCAGAAGCATTTTGGCTGTAGAGCAGTGTTATCTGTTGCCCAAACAAACAAGTTCCTGGAAGGGGGACAAGAGGGACTTCTACTAGTTTGATAGACACCTATGACGCACAATATTTTTGTCTGTGTCCATGGAATGGACGAGGACAGAGGCTGAAAGTGCCTAAAACAAGATGTTATCCGGGTGGACACATACAAGGCACTCTCCTGGTGCCAACTGGCTATGATAAAGACAGGGTAAATCAAGGGTGGGGAACGTAAGGCCCAGGGGCTAGATGTAGTCCCCAGCTTACCTGGATCTGGTCCCCAGGGCTCAGGGATTCTCCCTCCACCCAGCACTGGGGAGTCACGCTGGCACTCCAACCCCTGCTTCCTCACTCCTGACTGATTGTTCAGCAGCCCCTGACCCAAAGGTTCCCCACCCCTTGGGTAGAAGATAAATGGGGGGAAAAAAAAAAAAAAAAGAACAGAATTTGAAAAATGAACATCCGTCTTTCAGGCTGACCAAATGATTAAAATCATGCAACAGAGCAGAATGAGACACGTGAATGTTTCTATAAGTGTTTTAGATCTTCTGAAATATCTGAGGGTCAAGAAAGTGAAGGATCAGATTAAAGCCTTCAGCTGCTTATAAACTGATATGTATAACTAGTACAATCTCCTACCCTTGTGTGCACTGAGGGGGGAAGACTGAAGGGGAATTAAACAAGCGACCTGTTGATGGAGATCTTTGTTTTCTGCACCAAAATAGGGCAATGTCACTGGAATTACAGGTCAGGCCATAGAGAAAAATAATCCCAGGTCTCTGTAACTCTCACACTAACTACCTTCTAACAAAATTACTTGACAAGAATCTGCAAAGCAATGAAGATTGCCCTCAATAGGAAAGGCTGATCCAAGGGCCTGAGTTAGCTAAACTTTTAATAATATTGCTTTGGCGATCTGGGGGCTGGAGCAATAGGCAAAGCTAAAAAAGAGAACTGTGGATGAAGAACTAACTACACGTAGAACAGGAATGGCTGAAGCAACAAACACCTTTTACAGCTCAAAATGCTCTTAAAAGTAATTTTGTTCAAATGTTCCTCCCGCAAAGAGTTTTAACTGCCTCAAGATACTCAGACTTTTAGTCCTACCTCCTACATCAGTATGGCAGCTCCTCATCCAAATATGCCAGCAACACAATTTAAACAGACCCAAGAATCTAGTAGTTATTTATTGCCATTAAAGGATTCTTGAAAAAGACAAAGCAACTTAGACAGAACTGGACAATGTGCCCAAGGACTTCATACTTCACCTAGGGGAGGAAGACAGAATATGGTTGGTGGAAAAGCAGGAAAACCTGCCAGTGCAACCTGCAAAGTAGAACACTAAATTTAATCTTTCCATTCAGTTGCCCAAGAATTTTATGGGTAATCAATGCTACACAGAGAACTGGAAAGAACAGTAGGTGTCAGGATCACCAAAAACACTAGGCCCCTAATTATATTCCTGAATAGCCTCTCAGAACTCCATGAAAAAATGTTATCTATGGAACTTGCACAGCTATAGCAAGAGATATAGCTGTGACCGGGGAATATCATGCTCTTCTTTATAATTTTTCATGCCTTCATTGTCTCCAAGACCTTTCCTCTTCTTTGAAGTGCAGAAGTATCCCTAGCATTTTAGGGGCCGAGCAGAATAGAGACTTATGACCAAATGAATTAGAGTAGTAAGTAAGTAAATTTTATCTAGGGATCTATCAGAGTCTAACTGGGATGGACAAATAGAAAGATTTAGTTCATGTGTGTCTGTTTGGGGCTCTGTTTGCAATTATAAGACTTCAGTTTAGGAGCTCAAGCAGAGTTTGCTCTGCAGGGTTTTTTCAAGAAAGGCATTCCGCAGAAGAGTTTTTTCCCCACAGGAGTTTTTTCCTCAAGGGATATTCCCCAGAAGTTCCCCCCAGCACTAGAAGAGGAATCATGCTGTAATATTTTGATGAGTTTTGAAGGTCTATTCTGTTTCTGCATGGTCTAACCCCCCCCCCCCCCACACACACACACACACTATAATCAGCACAGATTATAATCTGGGGATTGCCTATTTTAGTCCTCACTACAGATGAACAAAGTCCCTACTCCAACAGATGTACAATCTAAAAAGACACCGGCGATGAAGAGAGGGGGGAAAAGCGAAGAAATACGTACACAAAATAATGGGGTATTGATACACATTTTTGTTTTAAGGGGAAGGATATATTTTATTTTAGTAAAAAATACTAAATTACCCTAAATCATAATTACCTTTGGACCTTATTTCTCCTTCATTAATTCCCAATTTTAAGTCCAGTGTTTTTATGTCCCTCTCTTCACATTTGAAGAACAATTTTATTCATGAGATAAATTAAACAGCTATGCAACTGAGTTAGCTAGCCATTTTGTTGTGTTGTCTATGAATTGATCTCACAGGATGGATTTAAATAAAGGGAAATCACTTCCACAAAAGCTCATAGAAAGGTATTCCATATATAGTGTGATGTGTAGAGGACAGAATAGAGACGGCTGTGAAGAACTGGGCAAACAAAGACAAAGCTGGAATAATTTGTGGGACTGGGGGTGGACAAAGCAGGGTCTTTATTTGTGTTGCCTTCGCTTTTTTTCTCTTAAGGAAATACGAGAAGGACTGCATGGGTAAGTGGTTTAATATAAAGCAGACAAATGAAAAAGAACTGAAAATTAAAATTATTCAGGTGAATGACAGAACTTGCTGCCTACTTACTGTCTGACAGAACCATAAAGCTGATATTCATGGTTACTACTAGGTAATATGGGAGAACAGGTATGTGAAAATTATTGCTTCTGAAGTAGAATATATGAATACTTCTAAAAGATAACCTTACTAAAAGTTTAAAGAAAAAAAAAAACTGATGGCAAAATTGTCCACACCTTTAAAAACGTGAAGACACACTTGTAGGAATTCTGCTTTTTTCATATTGCCAATCCTTTAGCTTCATTTTAGATTCATTTTAATGTTTCTAAATACAGATTAGCCTGATGAAGTCCAGTCGAACACACTGTTGAGACTTTAGAAAAACATGTCAAACTACCCCAAAAAGATAAATTAACATTTTGATTTAGTGCATTTCTACAGTGTTCAAATAATTTACTTAACAGATGAAGAGTAGGCTAAGGAGATGGAAAGGAAGGTGCATATGAAACCTATAATTTATGTTAATGGAAAATGGATAATTAAGCCTATGAATAATCAATTATCTGGTGCTAGCTGGTCTTGTTTGCAAGAGAATGAGCTTCACAATATCCCAATTTCCAACAATTAGGGGATAAATAAAATAAAGTAGCAACAGTGACAAAATAGTCTTAATAAGAGGGAGCTAGAAGAAGCTCATTTTAATTAACTAAAACGGTATTTATGGTAACTTTTCTTCTTCATATGCTACAATGTTTGAAAAGAAATGTAAATCTCATCAGATGCACAGTAAAAACTCGTATAATACCAAACAATTAAGTGCTCAATTCTGATCAAGTCTACCACAAACAATTTGTTATAATTAAGCATTAGATAATGTTCAGGAAATTCAATTCTTTGGAGCTTTTTTTCTGTGTATAGTACATTAATAAAGACACAAAGCTCATTAAATGTCTTCTGGAAGAGAGCATCAAAAGTATTAAGTGAAATAAGTAGTAATGGAATACGAAAACAAAATCCAACTCTTGAAGACAGCACACAGAGATAAAAAATGCCAAGATATAAACTCTGCTATTTCATGACTTATTGAATGGATATACGAAATACAGTTGTGATACCAACTTATTTATTATGTGTATACAGAGCTTGTTCAACAAGGCCCCAAACTGGCTGCGATTTCTAGATCATATCAAAATATAATAAATTATAGTTTGTACAGGGTTTCCTTTAAGGATGTTAAGAGGTAGGTAATCCACTAATTGTATAGTCGATAAAATTTTAATTGACTACACAATTAGTCAATAAGGGAAGTCTTCCCTAGGCTGAGCTTGCACCAAATCTAGGAGCTACGCCTCTTGCGGATCTACAGTTTAAAGGCAGTAAAAGCTGGGCATGCAGGCTGCCCAGCTCCTGCTACATTTAAACTGCAGAGTCACAGTTTACACACATTTAAACTGCAGAGTCACATAGCTCCTGGCCCCGGCACAAGCTAGGATTGAGTCAGGATCACTCAGTCTCAGCTTGCATCAGGTCCAGCAGCCCCTGTCGATGGCAGGTCCCAGTGGGAAGCTGGGACCCCCAACAGACAGGGGCTGCTGCCAGAACAGCCTCTAGCCATTGCTAGTCCAGGCCACCGTGGACAGGGGCTGCTTTTAAGCTGGCTCCCCCCAACACCAGCTCTGCTTCCCCCTCCTTGCTCCCTCTGCTGCAGAGACTGCAAGGGCGGGGCGGGGGGGGGGGGGAGCAAGTATTCAAGTAGCACACTTGACTACCCAATATGCCTCACCTTATCGGGTAGTCAACTACTCGCTTACATCCCTAGTTTCTGTCCCCAAAATGTTATTCAAGACTGGGTCAAAATTTAATAGATGATCTTCATCCAGCACAAGAAATAAAGTACTAAATGTCCTACAAATTGTAACTGATATTGTGTGGACATGGTTATTCAGCATTTAAGTGACCTCAATATGACTTAGTTTATTCCACTTAGTGAATTAAGCTAAACTGAGTACAAACACACCTGAAACCATTGAGCATGCACTCAGCAGAGCTCAGCCATACCTCTGCTACTGCTGTCCTTACAAACACAGCTATGCTATTAGTGGTAGAAATGCAGCCATGTTAGTCTGGTGCAGCTGAAACAAAAATCAGCACTTTAAAGACTAACAAGATGGTTTAATAGGTGATGAGCTTTCGTGGGCCAGACCCACTTCCTCAGTTCAAATAGTGGAAGAAAATTGTCACAACCATATATACCAAAGGATACAATTAACAAAAATGAACATATATGAAAAGGACAAATCAAATCTGATTTCATATACAGTATGTTCATTTTTGTTAATTGTATCCTTTGGTATATATGGTTGTGACAATTTTCTTCCACTATTTGATCTGAGGAAGTGGGTCTGGCCCACGAAAGCTCATCACCTATTAAACCATCTTGTTAGTCTTTAAAGTGCTACACAGTCCTGTTTGTTTCAGCTATGCTATTTATACTCATACTAATGGATCCACAACCAAGGGACTCATGTACCTCTAGCTCATAGTGTAGACAAAGACAACAACTTGAGTCTTTCTTATGACCTGGTAATAGTGCTATGCCATGTGTCACAGGAGACACAGGTTAGACTTGAGTTTGGAATTTCCTCAACTGCCCTGTCGGGGAGCCTTTTAGGGGTGTGGTATTTTAAGTTCTTTGCTTATAATGCTGAGATTTGATTACATTATGTAAGTAAGCTCTAAAATGAGAGACAGTCCTGCTTAACTGGAAATTACATTTATAGAAAAGTAAAATGGGATAGAATTATCAGTGCTTTAAAATATCTAAAAACCTGCAGCTCAGTATGATGCTCACAGTAATTAGTTTTAGAACACAGAATAAACCTTATCAGAATTTAAGAGCACATAATCACAAATATGACAGATGTTAGTGTACTAATATTAAGATGAGGCTTGTACAATAAAACATACATGTAGGAAATTGCAGTATCCCTCTTCTCAATTTTAAACCAACTTGCATTGCATCTGTCCTGTTTCTAAATGCTTCCCAATTTTTAATGCAGATACACAGTGCACTAGGATTTTGATTCTAGAGAGCTATTAAGTGTTTTTTCATAAGATTTTCTGAAAACCATAGTTTGGATTGATATACTTTTTGCAAAGGAAAAGGGTACTGAAGGGAACAATAACTATACTTTTCCTCCAGTCATATAAAGCCTTGATTTTTAAAAAGGAGAAATATGCAAGCTGAAGTTCATTACCGTAATTGTACTATGGTCCTTGCTGGACATCAAAAATTATCAGTATGTGAGTCTTTTTTGTTTATTAATTGTCTTGCTTGTATAGAATGAAGACATTTGAATTGGATCATGCCACAGTATTCCATTAACATTTTGCCACAATGGTAATAAGGCACAGCCATCAATAAGGTATTCTCTGACAGGATTTAAAAATAGAGAAACTGACGTGTGTTATCTTTGGTAACGCGTACCTATCACTTCTCCCTAAAACATTGTCACACATCTGCAGAATTAAGCCAGTAATTCTGTATTTCACATGGGTTATTTCATTAGAATTTGCCAAAAAGAAAACAATGTCCACACACTCAAACAATTCAGAGTATGTTAGAAAAATAGGGGAAAAAATGATAGAAAGACTGATCAAATTTTACTTTTTAGGAAAAGGGATACTGCATATCTAAGACACACATAGCCTTAAATAAATACAAACCCTGATAAAAAGAAAGCAGCATGCCAGATATCTCTGAAGACAGCGCCAATACTGTAAGGGGTGCTTGTACCGAAGCTCTGCACTGTTCCCTCCTGTGTGTTATCTGTGGTACTAGAGCCATCTCCTTCCCTATGTACTTCCAAATGTGCTGCTTTCCTTAATTTCCTTCATCAGAAGAGATTAAAATTGGAAGGCATCTTTATAAATGTAATCCACTAGTTCTATAATGTGTTCAACAATTTTTGTAAACATGCAAAACAAGAGACTTTTGAAAGTGTTTTAATTTAGTAATGTATTTTGCTTTAATAAATATTTTAAAATATTTAGCACATTAGAACTGTCCGTTTTCATTATATAATTTTTTCTATACAAATATTTAATTCCACTAAACACTAAAGTCTCAAACCTACAAAAATTTACTGTTGTGAATAGTCCCACCAATTTTAACAGGATTACTCATAGTAGCAAACCCTATTCACTGGCAGGATGGGGCCCACTTTTTAAAATTTGTGCCTTCAACAGGAAGATTTTTTTAAATCAGTATTGAGTACTGAATAATAGGTGTTTAAATTCATATTTACACAATAGTCATTTTATCAATATTTAGCTATATAAAGGTGAAATCACAAGACTAACATTTTTAACAGACACTTTTTTAAATTAGTAAAAATATTAACAGTGCTCAAATTTCTTACAGGACAATGCATAAAATTATATGGTATTATCGACCAAACCTGACAAAACGGTTCAAAAATTATATATTCCACAATAAAATTTCACATACTCATGATCCTACCCAACAAAAACATTTTAATATACACCGTACCTTCTTCTTTTACCCCCTGTGCTAAGTGATGGTTTAAGAGTTCGTGTTGAAACAATCTGGCAATGCACAGTTCCAAGCAGCAACATTAGCCATATTGGCCCAATTACTTCAGTTAGAGGTATATTATGTGGGTTTACTGCTGTATAGAATAATACTATTGCGGCAACTGCAAAAAAGGAAAAAATATTCAATGTCTGAATTGTCTTTAAAATCTCTCTTGGTCAAGTAACATAGGTATTTCACAAAATTAATACTGTTCACATCCCTAGAGATGATTTTCCATATACTAATGGCTCTTAACTCAGCAAAATATATCCTCTAATGCAACTTGCATTGCTAAATGGCAGGTTGCAGATTCTATTCTAATCTTAGAAGCAGAATGACATTCATTCTGATATCTTAATTAGAAGTTACAAATATAGGTGTCATTTCTGACCCAGACATCTGGAAACAATTTCAAGTTCTGGTAATCTCAGAGGATAATTGGAAGAAATCTTAAAATACGATTACTAAAAGATTTTAAAAATTACCAACTATAGGACAGTATTACTTAATCATATTGTCACATCTATTACAAATTTATCTTCGTCTGTGTGTGTGTGTGTGTGTGTGTGTGTGTGTGTGTGTGTGTGTGTGTGTATATATATATATCACAGCGTGGCATGTTTATACATGTTTTAGAATTATAACAACATTGCTCAATGTATTTTATGGAACATTTCTGATTCTCTCTCAACTACCACATGAATCCTTTGAACTAGAATATCAGCTTGTGTCATGGAATGTGTCCTGGTTCAACTATTTTTTACAGTTGATCAGAAGAAACCTATCTAAATAGAATATTCATGCATAGGGATGTTAAATTTAGATTAACTAATTGAATAGTTTTTGGGATTTCCATCGACTATTCAATTAGTCTATAAGAGTACCTTTGCCTTGTTGGGCTCTTGCTACAGTTCAAAAGTGGAAGCCCTGCAGGAAGCTAGCCCCAGTGGGGCTCTTATACATTTCAAAAGCCAAAGCGAGCCCCGGGCCAGCAGGGGACTCTCCCGCTGGCCCCATGCTCCCTGCAGCGCCTGAGCCTTTGAAATGTACAAGAGCCACATTTGAAAAGCAGAATCCTAGCAGGGAGCACCAGGCCAGCAAGGACTCCCCGCATTCCCTGCGGCACCTGAACCTTTGAACTGTACAAGAGCCTTCGCAGGGCTCTTGCACATTTCAAAAGTAGATTCAAAGCAGAAGTGGTACAAGTGGAGAATGCTTCAATCCCCACTTGCACCGTTTCCGCTGTGTCTCTACCTCCCCTGCCCCTGCAGAGACAGTGCTGCGGGGAACTGGCTTTCAAGCTGGCTCCATCCGGCACTAGCTCCTGCTCCCCCCACCTTTGTTGCCTCTCTCAGATAGCAGCAGCGCGGGGGAGGGGGGAGGAGGGAGAGCGACTAGCCGCATCACTAGTCGACTAGTCTCTTACATCCCTATTCATGCATCAAGAAATATGTTACCTGTGGGAACATCAAAATAGGAAGTGTTCATACTTCCAAGAAGATTCTTGAGGTACATGAGCTCATGGAATCCAACAGTCAGAACAAAGCTTTTATATATATATATATATATATATATATATATATATATATATATATATATTTCTCCTTTGGAAGGATGACATTTCAGAAAACTATAACTAAATGAATAGGCTTATTCAGGTGAAAATTTGAGACAATTGTAAGGAAGGAACTTTGATGTATTCACAGATACACCTTGTCTGCATAAAAGACTGTAATATATGGCTGGTTGATCAGATGTGTTTGAATTTCTCCAAATCATCTTGCTGATGTAATTACAACTTAAAAGGAAGTCTTTGTGACAAGATATCCATACATATTCCACATTCCATTTTAGGTGTACATGTGGCCCATGTACTCAAGATCAATGATTATTTGCTCGTTGTATCTCTTCAGTCCATACGCACACTGACTATCCTTGTGCTCCGTACTAAGGGTATAAAGGGCAGTGGAACTACCATCCACCACTCCAATTCTTTATCTAGTCCAACTCCCATAGCACACAAAGAGAATCTAAAGCAGAGGTGAAAGAGAGGTGCTCATGGAATACACATATGGACAACTCATCCAAAAAACCTTCACTTATTGTACAGGTAAACCAAGAGTACCTGTCACCAAGGTTCTTTGAGATGGACTATTCATAGTCACACTCTTGAGGAAAGGTTAACAAAAGGTGGAGCAGCAATGGTTGCCACCTCAATTTCTTCTACCACTAATGCAGAACCATGAGTTGTAAGGACTCCACAGAAAATGGATAAGGGCAATAAGTTCGAATATGCAGGGCCCATCTCAAAGAACTTTAGTTACAAGTGTGTAGCCTTCATTTCTTATTTGAGTGCCCTCCACATATTCCCCCTTTCAGGATAGTCTAGTAGCTGCATGTACACAAATACGGATAGCAGGTACGGAGTAGTTATAAAATTAGGATTGCAGTTGATCTATCAAACTAGGTGTCCAATCTAATTGAGATATCTAATGCATAATGATTGTTAAACACAGGTATTGAATTCTACGTGGTCTCTTTCAAAATTTCAATTAGTGGGAAAGGCTTTAAACGTGCTATAAAATCAGCCATCACCCTAATGGAATGTGATCTTAGCAGGGACAGATCAAGAAATGTTTTTATAAGTGTCTATTATGTATAGCATGATCCATCTAGATGTTTATACAGAAAAAAGATTTCTGTATAAACAGTTTACACAAAGATCTAAAATACTTGGTCCATCTAAACAGAAAGATTAGCATCCAAACAACATATCTTTTACTTGCACTTACATGAATGTGGCGGACTCATTGACATGGAAATCAGAAGTTACTTCCATTATAATTCTTGGGTAAGGATAAAGAAATATTTTATCTTTAAGGAAAATTGAAAATGGAAGGTAAATCATTAAGATGTGAAGTACGCTAGCACTACTGACTAAACTGCTTTTATTATCACAATAAATTAACTGAAAGATGAAAAAGAACTAAACAGTCTGAAGGGTGGAAGGGAAGGTTACTCACCTGGTGCAGTAAACCAAGTTCTTTGAGATGGTTATCCCTATGGGTGCTCACCTCAGGTGTCTGAGCATCGTTGTGCTTCTAATCAGAGATTTTAGGTAGCAGAGCCCACAGTGAGCTGCACAGCCAACCATCCCTTCAAGTTCCTTCTCTGCCCCAGACATGGAGGATTCCGAAGCAGAGGAGAAGAGGGGCAAGTGGTGGAGCACCCATAGGAACAACCATCTCGAAGAACTACAGTTACAGCACCAGGTGAGTAACTTCCCTTCTTGAGTAGTGTCCTGTGGGTACTCCACCCTAGGTGATTAGAAAGCAGTAGTCGTGCTTGGTGGTGGGAACTTCGGGAGACCTGAACGGTAACCAAGAGTATTGTTTGGACTGAGTATCAGAAGCGGAATAGGTCTGGGTGGCATAATGGTTGGTCAATGTATGTGCTGAAGTGCAGGTGGCAGCTCTGCAGATTTCCTCTGTTCGTATGCCCCAGAGGAAGTCTGTAGATACTGCCACTGCTCTTATTGAGTGAGCTAGAATCTTGTTGGAATATGCTGTACACCTATGAATGCATCCTGAGATCCACTTGGATAGTCTTGGTTTTAAACTACACAGCCCCTGAGATCTCTCTGCAGTTGAAATGAAGTCTTGAAGATCTGTGGAAGGGTTGTGTGTGTTGTAAGTAAAAAGCAATTGCCTGCAGATGTCTAAGGTATGCAAGGTTGCCTCCCTGCTGTCCTTGTGGGGTTTAGAAAAGAAGACAGGTGAGTAAATGGGTTTGTTGCAATGGAACAATGTAAGTACTTTTGGGAGAAACTTCAGGTGTGTGCGGAGAACCACTTTATGTAAAATCATAAAGGCAGGATCTGTCGTAAGGTCCCCTAACCTCACCCAACATACATGCTGAGGTAATTGCCATGCGGAAGGAAACCTTCAATGAGAGATGGAGCAGTGAACAGGTGGCAAAGGGATTGCCTGCTATCGCTCTCAGCCCTAGAGTTTAAGTCCCATGCTGGAATTGGATTTCTCACTGGTGAAATCACATTATGTAAGCCCTTGAGAAATCATTTGATTGATAGGTGCGTAAAGACGGAATAGCCATCTATGGGAGGATAGAATGCTGCAATTGCAGACAGGTGTACCCTAACAGAGCTCAGGGATAGACCAGAATGCTGTAGACTCAATAATAATTGAAGGATCTGTGGGAGGTTTGTGGATATTGGAGTACAGCCGCATTCAGAGCACCACACTGTGAAGCGGTGCCATTTGTGTTTGTATGTCTTTCTGGTCTATGGCAGTTCATGAACACCTCTTGTACAGATGTAGGATATGCAGTTTTGTGAGGAGTCAGCCAACCAGAAGACACTCCTAGAGATGAAGCGTCTGTATGTTGGGATGACATAGTTGCCCATTCTGTTGTGTGAGCAGGAACAACACCAGTAGGAAACGCCACGGAGGAATTATGCATATATGTAGCCGGTATGTATACCTTTTTTGTCTGGGCCAACTAGGGGCTATGAGGATGACCCTGGCCTTGTCCTGTTTGATTCTGAGGTTTACCCACTGGAGGAGTGGAAACAAAGGGAATGCGTAAAGCAGCAGCACTTCCCATTTTATGCTGAACGCATCCCCTAGAGCGTGGTGGCTTATCCCCACCTTGGAGCAATAGTTGTGACACTGGGTGTTCGACTGGGTTGTGAACAAGTGCATAATGGGGAATCCCCACCTTTTGAATAGGGAAACCAGCACTGAAGGGTTGAATTCCCACTCATGATTCTGCGGAAAATGCCTGTTGAGGCTGTCTGCCAGCATGTTTTCTGTGACCAGCAGGTAGGCCATAAATACAGGGATTTTTCGTGGGATGCACCACTCCCATAAGCAGACCTCTTCCATGGTTTATATAAAACATAGTAGTGAGGTTGTACATGAGTAATTGCACTGTCCTGTTCTTAATTAAGAGGAGGAAGTGCAAGCAAGCATTACACACTGCTCTAAGTTCCAGGAGGTTGAGGTGTTGCTTGGCCTCCCCCCATCACCTGAATGACATGGTGATCTAGGTGAGCTCCCCATCCTATCAGGGAAGCGTCCAGGCTTATTGTTACAGAAGGCTGTGGAAGGCCACTCCATTGCAAACATTGTTGTGGATGGTCCACCAAGAGAGGGAGTTCTTTATTTTGGAGAGTACAGCGAGCTGTTTGTTTATATGGTGGACATGCAGTCTGTATACCGCGCATAACCAGGCCAGTAGTGGTCTCATATGGAGTTGTGCGAATGGTACCACAAATGTACCACTTTTTGGGTGCCTAAGCCCTGTCAGAATCCTTAAGCCTCAACTTTATGGGAGCCGCTCTCTCAAAAGTCACACCAGGAGATGGTTGTATGGGCAGTGTAGTGCACTCCAGGTCCAAAGTGGGTCAGGTGGCTCTCAAGGAACATCATTTTCAATTAGAGCTCCCTGGCTTTCCTTGCCCTTGAGGTTAACTTTTTGCAGTGGAGGCACTGGGCAGTAGAGTGCTCCTCGCCCAAGCAGTGAACACACTAGGAATGTCCTTCTGAAATAAGAATGGACAGCCTGCAAGTTATACACCTTTTTAAAACCAGGTGAATCAGGCATGTCCCAGGAAAAAACAGTTGCTGGAAGACAGGAACCATGAAACCTAAAAGGGAAGATTACTCACCTGGTGCAGTAATTGGACTTCTTCGAGATGGCTGTCCCGTGTCAGCTGTGCACATGGAATGTTGGCGTGCAATGTTTGAAACAGCTACCCCGTGTGCATAGCCAACTGCCCCCTTGGTTCCTTCTCTGACTTGTAGCTGAAAGAGAGGGGAGGAGGGTGGGTGATGGAGCACCTATGGGGACAACCATCTCGAAGAACTCCTGTTACTGCACCAGGTGAGTAACCTTCCCTTCTTCGAGGAGTGTCCCTGTGGGTACTCCACCTTGAGGTGATTATGAAACAGTATTCATACTCGGTGATGGGCACTTCGGTGAATTTGACTCAGTAACTGCAAGTATCACTCAGCCAAAATGCATATTAGCATCTGCAAATGACTGGATGGTGTAGTGTTGCATGAAAGTGTATGCTGAGCCCCATGTGGCAGCTTTGCAGATTTCTTCTGTTGGTATGCCCCAGAGGAATGCTGTTGATGCTGCCATTGTTCTCGTGGAGTGAACCCATATGGTCGATAGGGGCTCCTTTTGGAATATCGTGTATGCAGCCTGAGATCCATTTAGACAGTCTTTGTTTGAATATGAGTAACCCTTTGACCTCTTTCTAGATGATACAAAGAGTCATGGAGTTTTGCAAAAGGGTTCCATGTGTTGTGAGTAGAAAGCGACTGCCCTGTGGATGTTGAGAGTGTGTAACGCTCTTTTTCTATGGTCCTTGTGGGATTTCGGGAAGGAGACAGTATGGTGGGCATGCAAGAAAATGGGTTCGTTACAGTGGAATGAGAAATACTTTTGGGAGATATTTAGGGTGAGTACGAGGTCCTTATGAAATATTGTATGCGGAGGATCTGTCATTAGTGCTCCTAGCTCGCCCACTCTTTTTGCAGAGGTAATTGCAACTAAGAAGACGACCTTCATCAATAGATGTAGAAGGGAACAGGTAGCCCATGGTTCAAAGGGCTTGTCTATCAGTGCCCTGAGCACCAGGTTAAGGTCCCATACTGGAATTGGGTCTCTGTGTTGGGAGCATATTGTGTAGGTGCCGGAGGAACCTCGACAGACAGGTGAGTAAAGACAGAATAACCCTGCACTAGAGGATGTCGAACCACTATAGCAGCGAGGTGTCCTTTAATAGACCTTAGTGACAATCTTGTTTAATGTAGGTGTAGCAGATAAGTAAATACATGTGAAACCCTCATATCTATGGGAGTGCAGTTCTGCTTTGAACACCAAACTGTGAAGCCATTTTTGCTTATGTTTTTCTGGTTGCAGGCCTGCAGCACTTGACAAGGATTTGCTGCACTTCCTCAGAGTACTCTGTTTCTATTGGAGTCAACTAATTACCATCCACATGTGGAGATGGAGTGTGGACAGCTGCATGGTGCATCTGCCTGATCTGTGGTATGTGAGCAGGGATCGGACTGGAAGGAGACAGTATGGTGGGCATGCACTCATCTGCACCAGGTAAGGATACCAAGTCTGTCTGGGCCAACTCGAGGTTCTGAATATGACTTTGGCTCTGTCCTGCTTGATCTTCAGAATGGTGCACTGGATGAGTGGAAAAGGTGGGAAGGCGTATAGATGGGGTGCTTCCCATTTTATGTTGAATGCATCCCTCAAGAAATGGGGGCTTATGCCCACTCTGGAGCAGTAATACAGGCATTTTTTGTTTTTGTGGGTGGCAAACAGGTCCACCAGTGGGAATCCCCACTTCTTGGAATAGAATGTTCACAGTGGTTCAGTATGGTTGGGTTGATCTCACACATGCTTCTGTGAGAAGTTTCTGCTGAGGCTGTCAGGATGTTGTCTTTGAATGGAAGGTAAGTCGTGATCAGGGTTACATTTTTCGGGATGCACCATTCTCACAGTTGTACCACTTCCCAATAGCATTGGTAAGATCGAGCTCTCCCTTGTTGATTGATGTAATACATCATTGTGACATTGTCCATTAGTGTTTGTACTGTTTTGTTCTGGATCAGCAGTAGAAAATGGGTGCACGCACTGCAGACTTCCCTGAAATTGGGCAAATTAATATGGTTGTTAGCCACCTCCTTTTCCCATTGGGCTTAAACAATGTGTTTGCCCTGCCTGTTAGCAAAGCATCTGTTGTGACTGTCAGTGTTGCAGGTAGTTGCTGAAAAGTGATGCCCCCTTCACATGTTGTGGTATAGTGTCTACCACAGGAGTATAGATTTTATTTTGCTTGGTATGGTCAAGCATTTGTTTATATGGCATATGAACAGCATGTACACCATCCTTAGCCAGGCCTTCAGTGGTTCTATGTGCAACTGGGCATATGGCACCACAAACGTGGCTGCGGCCATATGTCCCAATAGTTGTAGGCAATGATGTGCCATTATACAGGAGCTGGTCTATGCCAGGGATACCAGGTCCCTAATAGTTGAGAACCTGTGCTCTGGTAGTAATGCTATTGCTTTCCTGCACTCCAAATGTACTCAGAGTGCTATAATCTGAGAGGAATGAACACACACTTTGCTAGATTTATTTATAGGCCCCATATCAAACAATGTTCTGGTGGTTGCTACTGCCTGCTCAGTGTCACGCACCATGGGGCCTTTTAGCAGGTAGTTGAGGTATGGGAATATGGTGATGACCTCTTTCCTTAGGTGGGCAGTCACCACCGCCATTACTGTCGAGAAGACCCTGAGGGCTGTTGAGATCCCGTAAGACAACACTTTCTATTGGAAATGTAGGTCCCTTATCGCGAACCGTAGGAAGCATTTGTGGGATGGATACTGAGATATGAAAATATGCATCCTGAAGGTCGAGGGTAGACAGCCAAGTTCCCTTTTCCAAGGCAGGAATAATGGCGGCTAGGGTTACCATCCTGAAGCATTGATAGCGGACAAAACAACTGAACTTTCAAAGATCTAAAATTTGTCTCCAACACCCTGTCTTCTTGGTGGTAAGGAGTAGTGGGAATAAAATCCCATCCCCCTGTGTTTTGGTGGAACCTCTTCTATGGCCCCTAATTGTAAGACATGTTGTGCCTCTTGTACAAGCACATTCTTGTGGAAGGGGTCTCTGAAAAGGGGGGGGGTGAGGGATGTGGCATGGTAAGCAATGGGATGCAGTAATCCGTTTTGATGATTTCTAGCTCCCACTTTCAGTGGTGATGGTCCGCAATGCTGGATAAAATGCAGCTAGACTGCTGCCAAATGCTGCATAGCGTTTGGCTTGCTGCCTTGGAAATCTTGGTGCTGTCTTCAAAATGCCTGTCGTGATATTGATGGTTGTTGCAAAGTCACTTGTTTGGAGGTCTGTCAGCACCTGTTCTGCCTTGGGCAACACATATAGCGTCTTGGCTGTTGGTTAAACAGAGCCGTCTTCTATCTCTGTGTACATGACCTTACGTTTTCTTTTATTTGCTGGTATGTGGATGCCTAGGGTTTTTAGTGTGGCTCATGAATCTTTCAACATATCGAGTGAGAGATTCTGCAAATAGCTTCGTGCCCTGGAATGGGAGATCCTCTACTGCGGCTTGGATTTCCCTCAAACCCTGAAAGCTGGAACCATGAGGCATGTCTCATGATGATTGCTGAAGGTAGTGATCTTGAGGCTGTGTCCACTAAATCTAAAGCAGCCTGGAGAACCGTTCTGGAAATCAATGCTCCTTCATTGATGTCTGCTTTTAATTGTTTTTTATTGTCAGGAAGGCACTCAAAATTTGAAAAGCTGGTCAAATAAGTGGTGCGTAAATTTTGCGAGGAGAGTGACATAATGTGTCTTCTTGCCTGTAAGGTCTAGGCGTTTCCAGTCCTTGTCGTAGGGGACTGTGCACATGGCCTGCTGCTTGCCCCTCTGACTGCCTCGATCACTAGTGAGCTTGGCTTGGGATGTGAGAAGTACATATATATTTATTCAAAATTTTTAAAAAGGAAGGTCTTTTTGTATGTGTTTGTGGGGACACATATTTTCATGGTTTTACACTACATTAACATACTTTTAATCTGATTTTATGTTGATAATTACAAAATAAACCCAACTATCCACAGATTGCATCTACCCAGAGTAACATTTCTCCAGTGATTTAAAATGTACCCAAAATTCACACCTAATTATAGATCCAATGTAGTTGCAATAACAATTATGGATTTTAAATACACTGAGGAACACAGTAAATACAAAGTTGAGCAACAGGAAGTAGTAGCGGGAAATGGAGCTAGAAACTTGGGCAGCATGGAAAAATGGTGGAGAAAATAGCTGATCACAAGTGTTACTTGAAAGGGGGTTAAAAGGTTATTTTCGTATGGGCTCACAGTCATGGTATTTCCTGGACATTCAGAAAAACCTCTTAATATTCGTACCTCTCAGAGAGGATGAAAGAACAGCACTGTTCAAGTGGAAGGGGCACTAAAATGGCTATAATCCACCCCATTATGTCCTCCCAATCTTGGATTGTTCATGCCCCTTCTCCCCAGTGCCTAATTGCCATAGTGCTGTGCACTGATGTCTATGTTCTTTCTCTGCCCCTTTTCCCAGGACTTAGGAGGCCATCCTTAGAAAGCAGTCATTATATGGAGTAAAGCTGTGTAAGTTAATGGGGCATTATTAGGACCCTAAAGCATTTTGAAAATGCTAGATCTTGTCAGTCCAGAGTGAACTTGATAAGACACAGTATTTTCTAATATCAGAGGGGTAGCCGTGTTAGTCTGGACCTGCAAAATCATCAAGGAGTCCTGCGGCACTTTATAGACTAACAGATGTATAGGAGCGTAAGCTTTTGTGGGCAAAGACCCACTTCGTGACATGCATCTGACGAAGTGGGTCTTTGGCCCACAAAAGCTTATGCTCCAATACATCTGTTAATCTATAAGGTGCCACAGGACTCCTTGTAGTATTTTCTAAATGGTTAAAAACAAATGTTTGTTTTTATTTTATCTTGTTACTCAATTATACCTTGGAGAAGATAAAGAACAAGCAGCCAGAAAAAGATGACCTTTGATGTCACTTGTAACCACCATCTGAAGAAGAATGGAAAGAAAACTACTCGAACAATTCCTTTTCGGGTCAAAGAGGTCCAAGGGCTTTCAGGTTTTGCTTTAGCAAAAGCAGATCCTAAAATTAAAGAGAACACAAATTTCATTCTTTGACACTTATATAATAAAGTTTTGATTACCACTGGAGTACAATACTATCACAATTCTGTCTTGCAAATGGTCTGGTAGTACTTTATAGACTAACAAAAGATATAGATGGTATCATGAGCTTTTGCATGGTACATACATACAAATGTACCACCCAGGGTGTATTTATTGTGATGAAGGCAACCTGCTGCAGGATTTGAAATTTCAAAACCAACTGCAGTAATGAGTAGAATAAAGCTACCATTAAAGATTTTTTTTTTGTTAGTAAGTTTATTTTCAATTGCAATATTTTATTTAGCTATATTAGAATAAAGTTAGGTACTCCTTTCTGAGCTATGCATAACTTTAGTATACCTAATTAAGTTATCTAAAACACACTACAAATAGTCAAATGACCAGGAATTTAAGATTTACATAGATTTGCCCAAAGATAAATTTTAAGGGCATAATAGTTAGAACATAAGAATGGCCGTACTGGGTCAGACCAAAGGTCCATCCAGCCCAGTAGCCTGTCTGCTGACAGTGGCCAGCACCAAGTGCCCCGGAGAAGGTGGACCGAAGACAATGATCAAGCGATTTGTCTCGTGCCATCCATCTCCAGCCTCTGACAAACAGAGGCCAGGGACACCATTCCTACCCCCTGGCTAATAGCCTTTTATAGGCCTAGGCTCCATGAACTTATCTAGCTTCTCTTTAAACTGTTATAGTTCTAGCCTTCACAGCCTCCTCTGGCAAAGGAGTTCCACAGGTTGACTAAGAGCTGTGTGAAGAACTTTCGCTTATTAGTTTTAAACCTGCAACCCATTAATTTCATTTGGAGTCCTCCAGTCCTTATATTATAGGAACTACTATAGTTTAACTACAATTAGCCACCCACTAGATCCAGAAGACAAGTGGATGGTGCTCTCTCTTAATTAGCAAGCATACATTTGAAAATATGATGATAGGCTGTACGGGCAACATAGGAACGCAATTTTCTCATATGTTAAAATGTAATATTTATATATAATTTTCCTGGATTCTGCAGACTATCAGTGTGTCTCTTGGTCAGCATTTTGAAAGCAAACAATATTTTGCTAAGATGTTGAAAAGCAAATGTGAATGCAATAAAATAATTGGGACCACTGTTCCCTGAGATTTAGGTGCCGTCCAACAGATTAGCAGAGCGCTTACAGCCAGCAGCATGTGTTTCTACAGGTGATGCAGATCAGCACATGCCTCGGTGCACATCTGAAGGAACATGGATTAGGACTTGAAAAATCCACTTGCCAGTAGTAAAAAAGAAGCTTTTTGTGTTGAATATGATGTCTAAGCTATCAATTTTTGCAGAATCACAGCCATCAAGAAACTCTATTGATGGTGATGCTTACCAAGTACTGGTACCCAGGAGCGGCTCCCCGCCTGCAGTGGCCCTGTACCTGCAGCCTGCAATGGGTGAAAGGCTGCTCCAGCTCTGCAGGGATCAGGAGCCTTCCCCCCCCCCCCACACACACACACTCTTGGAGCTGCCAGCTCCTGCTGCCGCTCCCCTCCCCTCACGATCCCACATAATCAGTTAAACCTAAGGTTTAGCTGGTTAACTGATTAGGGATGTAAAATCCTGGTTAGTAGAGTCCTCTTTCCTTCTTTCCCCTTTTCCTCTCCCCCTGGATCTTCTCAAGAAGTCCTGTGGGCATTACAAAGAAACAGAAACAAAGCACTCATACAACAGATTGAGAAGGATGAAAGTTCAAGAGTGTCAGTTATCTACTAGCTAGCTATATTTGAAGCTTCTAAAATGGATCCAGGAATAACACTACTTGATTGTTAGTTCTCCCTGGCTATACCACACAAGATGACTGCTAGAAACATCTAAGACTGAATAGGGAGATGGGCTGAGTCCAGTTTGTGAGGCTTTCCAGTCTGTGAAAGAAGCTTGTCAGAACAACTTAAGAGTGAAATATTACATGTAACCAATTTCTTAGTGTAGTAAGCTTAGCTTGCATCTTCTGTTTTATTGTATTTGGTAACCTACATTGTTCTATCTGTTAACTCTTTGGATCACTTAAATCCTACCTCAATGAGCACTACTACCAAAAAAATCTCTGATTAGAGGCACAAGGGTGCACATGCACCTACTGTGGGGCACTGATTCCTGTTCTCCAGTATAATTAATTCAATGCAAACCTATTTTAAAGGCATCTATTGAAAAGCATGAAGAGCTGTACAGTAAAAATGAAGCTCTCTCATCTTGTATAATAATGGAGGTTTTTCCAGATATATATCCTATGGGTGCTCCACTTCAGGTGGTGGTGGTCCTGGTGCTGCCAAATGGAGATCTTACTAGCAGTGTCTAGTTGGGGCATGCATGAGCAGTAACTGTCTCATGGCACCACTAATGTCTCTTCTATCACATGCATGTCTCGACTCCCTCAGTTCCTTCTCTACTGAGGAGCAGTTGAGTTTTGCTCAGAAACAGAGGGAAGGAGGGCAAGTAATGAAGCACCCATAGAGACAAACATCTCAAAGAACCTCAAATACTGCACAAGGTGAGCAACCTTCCCTTCATCATCAAGTGGTGTCCTGGGGGTGTTCCACTTCAGGTAAATGTAGAGCAGTGCCCTCATGCATAAAGAAGTTTCTGAGTCAATTGTATAGCTGCTGCTAAAGACTAAATTAGCATCTGCACTCAAGCTAAGTGTTACTGTGGTTGGTAAAAGTACATGTAGATACCCATGTAGCTGCTCTGCAGGAATGCTGTAGAAGTTGCTACAGTCCTTGTTGAGTGTGCTCTTATGCCTGTTGGTATTTCAGTGTTGCATAAGGAGTAGCACAAGTTTGAAATCCACTTTGACACTTGAGTTGATATAGTTGCAGCTTTTGATCTTTCTGTTGCTGATATGAAGTCTGGGGGACTTACGAAAAGTCTTAGCCCTACCTAGGTAAAAGGCCAGGACATCGCGAATATCTAATATGCATTATATCACTTCTTGTAGGTCATCTGGGTCTGGGTTTCTTCTATATTTGATTGTTGCTGGGGAAGAGTGGCCAGAAAATAGAGCATTATCTTTTTCACTTCTTCCTTGCTTGAAAATGGTGGTGCAATGGGAGAACAGGGTTGCTCTGGTACCATTGATAATGGTGAATTCGCAGTGCCAAGTACAGGAGAGCTCAGTGCTGAGTCCATATGACTCAGTTTGTTCTGCAAGCATCAGTGCTGCAGCATGCATGCGGTGCGACTGCTTCTGTGGTCTCTGAGCTTGTGGAGTCTTGAACAGATTATTATTCTATACTCTGTACCATTAACATCAGTGCCAGAGGAGATGCCATAGTTTGCAGCTCCGATTGTGGTCCTGTTCCCTTTAAAGGGGTAGATGTTGCCATGGAGCTGGAAGAGAAGGCTGAAGAGTACCCGCTACTTGACTCCTTAACTTTAGCAGCAGAAATCCTTTTGCAGGTGGTTTATCAAAATTGCTCACTCTAGTGGAGTTCGGTACCAAAGGCACAGGTCTCGCTGGAAACAGTTTCTTTCTAAAGGGTTCTTGGCTTGGAGTTGATGATGCTCTCTTCCTTGAAGTCTCTGAAGACAAGGCACTTGCTTTGTCTAGTGATACGGCCTCTGGGTAGCTCTTTGTTGATTCCATTGTGGAAATCAAAATTTTCTCCATTAGAATTAATTTTAGACCAAGATCCCTATCTGCCTTTAGGTTATTACAATGAGCGCGTTTCTGAGGGATGTGTGACTCCAAGCAGCGGATACAGAGTGAATGGCCATTTGAGACAGGGATGGCATCCTTGCAAGATGCATACTTTTTAAAACCTGTGATACAGGCATTTTTGTTTTTATTCTTTGTGAAGGGTTGTGGGGACAGAGAGAAAGAAATTTATTTTTTTCCTTTTAACTAGACTATTAAACCATGTCTACTTTATCCAAGCTAACTCACTGTAATGACTATCCTAAAATCTATTTTATTGGTTATAGATAGGGACACTGCCAATAGTCTCTGTTTCAAGCTGACGATATTTGAGAAGAAACTGAAGGGGTCAGGGCCTGCGCACTATAGAAGAGTGTATCAGTGCTACCACAAGACTGCGTACACAGGCCGCAGCCAGACACTGCTAATAAATAGCACTGGAATACAGCACCACCTGAAATGGAGCACCGAAAGGGATGCCACTTAATGAAGAACCAATCTAAAACAAAAATAAAACACTAACAGACTGTATATATAGGTTAATCAATGGACCTGGAACAGGGCAAAATACACCATCATTCAAGCAAGTCACGAACAAATGAGAGCATTTAGTTCCCAAATAACATAATTCCTAGGAAAATGAAGCAATAATATATAAGAAAACAGAAGAGAGGGTTGACAGTTCTAAAGGGATAGGCCTTCCAAAAATAAACAGAACCTGAACTGCATCAAAGCCAGACTCAGGCAGACTTCTTTCTAAGAGACCTCCACACCCAAGGAGCCTCTACTGAGACACTCTTGTTCCTGACTCAGTTGGAGAGTAAGCGTGCCTGTCTGACTTCAACTGTGGGACAGAGGCACAGGGTCAGAGGTGAATTCTTCAGTACTGAGGGACTAACCTATGAAGGGCTTTATACAATATGTGGCAGAGCTCTGGCCATACCGCCAGGTCCTGTGCTTCTTGGAGGATTTTTGGTATACCTCAGAGGCTCGCGGTGACCCTCCCACATGTTTTGCTCAGAAGCAAGGGTTCCCTGATTAATGAGCCATTTTCATCATAAGCAAATCGCTAGTTTGAAAGGGAAACCCTGGGCATGGTAAGGGTTGGGAGGAACCTGGTCCCACCCACTTACTCCAGGTTCCGCCCAGAGCCCTAGGAAGCTACTCCTAATGGGGCTCTTGTCCTCATCCTCACAAAGTAGCAGCCTCACCCTGGGCCATTTCTCTAACTGCTCCCCCAATACCTTCTCTCTGACACCTAGGAGAAAATCTCTCCTGCTTGCAATCTGCAGTTTCTCTCCATTCTGCACTTCCTCCTCTCCAGTCCGTCCCTCCTCTTCTTCCCCCACCTTACTTGAGAGGAAGCCTTTTATAGCGGACCAGCAGGCCCTAACTGCCATCGGGTCCCTATTAGCCTGTGTTAATTGCAGAGCAGCAGTCCCTGGCAGCCCACACAGAAACCCGCTCACCTAACTGCCAGTATTCCAGATCTCCACCTAACTCCTGCAGCCTACTGCCTTTGGTCTGCCACAAATACTGGGATATTAAATTGTTTTCATTCTGCTCATAATGTATGGATAGTTCCATGATTCCTAACATAATGGGGCTTTAGTCCAAGACTAGGATTCTTAAATGCAACAATAATACAAATTTAAAAAATAAATAGCTCTGCAGTGCTATCCACTCAGACATTCCTGAGAACTACTCCTCTTTAGATTACACTTCCAAATATTTAACAAAATACCAATAGAGCTGTTCCTTTAGCTTTATATTGCCAAATAAAGATTGCATTTCATGTTTCACTTAAAATAAATGCAGGGCATTTCATGATTATGAGGTAATTATGATCCTTAAACCTTTGAGTTTGTTACACAGGGATATAGTTATTACTGAACTAGCAGAAAATATTCATGCTATAATAAAATGGTAGCCACCTTCTCATCTTTTTCTTTGTTCCCAAAAATCACCAGTCTGTTTCAAAATTGATTTGTGTTTATTTTTCTTACGCCTTTACTTTGTACTCCCATCTTATCCTTCTAAAACAGTGGTCCCCAACCTTTACAGCTGTGGTCACCAACCAGTAGATCGTGATCTACCGTTAGATCTCAGGGGCTCTAAGAGTAGCTCTTGAGCCCTCTCTGAACTGCATGCCTGTGCAGTACATTTACATTAGATTTACTCATTTGAGGAGCAGCTACTCACTGAGCAACAACACAGGTGAGTAGCTGCGAGGAATGGTGGGAGCTGAGAGGTCAGGAGGGCTGAAACACCCCAGCCAGCTGACTGTGGCTTTCAGCTGAAAGAGGCTGCCCCGTGCTCCAGGTGATCAGCGGCTTCTCCTCTTCGCCTGCCCACGTGGAGCTTGGTGCACCCCGGTTGAGCGCCATGGCCAGCTGGCCGGGCAGCCGCTTCTCTTCCCTCCAGCCTGGCTGCCCTGCGCTCAGCCCAGGTAGGCTGTGTCTAGCTCCAGCTGTGCTGGAGCAAGCTTCCCGGGCTGAGCGCAGGGCAGCCGGGCAGGAGCGAAGAGAAGCAGCTTCCCGGCCAGCTGGCCATGGCGCTCAGCCAGTGTGCACCAAGCTCCACGTGGGCAGGCGCAGAAGGGAAGCCGCCCGATCAGCTGGAGCGCGGTTCAGCCTCCTCCGGGCTGAACGCCACAGCTAGCTGGCCGGCAGCTTCTTCTCTGCACCAGCCCACATGGAGCGTGGTGCACCCTGGCTGAGCACCACTTCCAAATGTTGAAAAACCTCTTCCAAATGTTGGAAAACCCTTTTTTTTAAAAAAGCAGCAGTATAAGGATTGGGGATAGCAAGTGATGGAGAGGAGGAGAATAGAGAGGACGGGGCTTCAAGGAAGGGGCAGGGCTTCAAGGAAGGGGCGGGGCGGTAGATCTTGGCTTGGTCTGTCATTTAAAAAGTGATCTTGAGTGTAAAAAGGTTGGAGACCACTGCTTTAGAGGCTCCCGGGCGCCTGGGGGTGGGGCCACTCACACGCCAGGCGCCCGGGGGGTGGGGCCACGCATCCTGGGGCACGCCAGGGGCGGGGATGCCCTTGCACCTGGCGCTGGCATGTGCGCCGGGGCCGCCCGAGCGCCTTGTGCCATGGGCCAGCACCGCTGCCCGAGCTGCATGCCTGGAGCCGGCACTGGCGCAGCGCCCGCATGTGCCCTGGGGCTGGGACCGCCCGAACGCCGCGCACGTGGGGCCGGCGCCTCCAGTGCGCCACGCGCCGGCCCAGGTTGTTGGCAGGCGTGCACAAATGCCTCAGTGGGCGCCATGGCGTCCACGGGCACCGCGTTGGGGACCACTGTTCTAAAAGGTTGAAAGGGAACAGCCCTATAAGACACTCCCATCAGTTGAGCTAGTATGAAATGGGAACGCAGGTACTTCTGAGGAGAACTACTCCATTTTCAAAACTCCTCATAGCTCCTGTTGTGTCACCTAGGGACTGGTTTCATTTTTCTCTCACCTCCTGATTCTGACTGACTCCTCACAAAGTCTCACAGGATTGATCAGCATTTAGCATTTAAGAGGAAGCTGAAAGGGAGGAAGAGGAAGATGAAAAGAGGTGTCTGTGTAAAAAGGAAGAAGGAAAGCTAAAAATACAGTAAAAGTTACTACTTGTGGTGAAATATAAATCTTCCCATGGTCAAGAAACAACAGATTCTGGAAGCAGAGTGAAGCTGGTAAGTGACAGGATGATATACACGTCTATTGTGCATTTAGCTTAGGAATTCCCAGGGCAACAGCCAATCAGGACAATGATTTGTAGTCTGAAACTACTTATTGGCTAATAACTCTTATAGTCAGATACATCTGTTTTACGAGCAAGAAATAACTGTACAGATTCTGCAAACCCCTTCTCAATTGATGGTGAGTTTATTCCTTGAACTATTCTCAACAATTTCTTGAACTTTCCTTTGAAGTTTCTTAAAAAGGTCATTGTCACAAACAGAACATTTTTTTCCTCTTAAGATTATAGCTATAATAAATATACATCATCAACTAACCCTATAAATTAAGGTAACTAAATTGATTTAATTTAGATGCAAAAAGGAGTCAATGGTTTTCTGGTGTTTCTTTAGCTGTAGATATCTTCTCATTTTTATAGGCCATACTCCACTTTTCTACTGCAAGGCTAACAGGATAAACAATTATTTTTATAACTGTCCCCAGAAGCTCAAATTACTAACAAATTCAGTATTTACTAGCTGAGGCCCTACCTCTCACAAGATCAACATCTATGAGATCTGGCTTCACATGTCCTGTTTTCTTCGGCTTGTTTCTCAGACCCTGTAAAATACAAAAAAAAATATTAAAATATAAGCACCACAGCAGCAGATATAAACTAGCTAAAAATAGGAATGGAGGTCAGTAATTGCCTTTTTTTTTTTAAGTTAAGAAAATGCCCAATTCACTATTTGAAATCTAAAGTAATAAGTGTTCCAAATAAATGCACCCGTATTAAATGAAAATGTGTTAAAGCCAAAATGGAATAAAAACATTTTACAACAACAGTAAAACTCCGATGGTCCGGCATCTGACAGTCCAGCACTCCTGATGGTCCAGCACCATCAGGAACCCGGAAGTGCTCTGGGCAGCCGGACCATTGGAGCTGCTCTGCCCCCAGCTTCCCCGATTCAGACGCTGCTAAAACTGACCAGCGCTGAATCCGGGAAGCAGGGGGCAGAACAGCTGGAGTGCTGCCGGGTAGGTCCAGTAGCGCTGCCCCTCGGGGCTGCGGGACCAACCCAGCAGCACCCCAGCTGTCCCGGATTCAGCCGCTGCTGAAATTGACCAGAGGCTGACTCCAGGAAGCCCGAGACAGAGTTGCTCTGCCCCAGCTTCCTGGAATCAGCCGCTGGTCAGTTTCAGCAGCAGCTGACTTGGGGACACCTGCGGCAGAGCAGCTGGGGTGCTGCTGGGTTGGTCCAGTAGCACCGTGCCTCGGTGCTGTGGGACCAATCCAGCAGCCTTCCAGCTGCTCTGCCCCAGGCGTCCTGATTCAGCCGCTGCTGAAACTGACCAGGGCTGACTCCAGAAAGCCCGGGGCAGAGCAGCTCTGCCTCTGGCTTTCTGGAATCAGCCGCTGATCAGTATCAGCAGCGGCTGACTTGGGGACACCTGGGGCAGAGCAGCTGGGGTGCTGCTGGGTTGGTCCCGTAGCGCCGAGGAGCGGCGCTATGGGACCAACCCGTCAGCACCACAGCTGCTCTGCCCCAGGCGTCCCCAAGAGCAGCTGGGGTGCTGACAGGCTGGTCTCACTGCGCCAAGGGTCGGCGCTACCGGACCAACCCAGCAGCACCCCAGCTGCTCTGCTGCAGGCGCCCCCGATTCAGCCGCTGCTGAAACTGACCAGCAGCGGCTGAATCGGGGACTCCTGGGGCAGAGTCGGACTATCAGAAGGGAGGGCTATGAGGGGGTCTGAGGTAGCATCCCCACACCCTACCTCAGACCCCTCATAGCCCCGCCTTCTGATAGTCCGGCATATCTGATAATCCGGCACCCCCTGGGTCCTAAAGGTGCCGGATTATCGGAAGTTTACTGAAATAGGATAATGTAATGAAAACTCATTAATTACTGACTATTAAGAGTGAAATTTTCAGATGTGCCTAAAAATTCTAATTGATTATGATAATGCAACATACTACACATACACTTGCCAGAGTTGACAGTATACATGTAGCTTCCTATAATTTTCTTTATTTGAAACATTATACCCTTTTTCCTTTAACTGCAATCCATATATACACCAAAAAGATTTTAGTTCTCAAAGGAGCACCAGCTAAAACACCTGATGGCGAACAACATTGTGCTCTGCAATTTGTTGGGCAACAGCAACCACCTTGTTAGGATTACTAAATCCCAGTGCAGCAAAGAGGTAGTAAGCTGTCATAACAGGCAGCAAGGATCTGCCACAAAAGGCAAAGGGAGGTTCTCTTTCTGTTCTATCACTGAAAAACACATTCCCCTTGTTAACTATCCGACAGAATGTTGTTCAGTTCACTTGCTTCAGATGTGATTAGGTGTAGTTATGCTGTCAATCTTAGAGCACTGTGTATGTGTTATGGTTCATTTGCTGTCTGAACATTGAGGTCAATTACACTGGACTCATTATGCCGGTATGAACTCTATGGAGTACGTTTTTACAGATTTAAAGTTAATATGTTCTCAAGAGACAGCAGGTTAGTGATGTGAAATTACTTTTGAGGATGTTTGCACTTTATCCTTCTGTAATGCTTTTTAAATTGATGTATAAACTGCAATTGCCTTTGTAAAACATTTAAGTATTTATTTTTCAAGAATGTCAGCTTCATTCATAAAACGTATGTACAGAAACATGCAGTTAAAGGATATTAATACTATAGTAAAAACCCACTGTACTGTTTCAGAGCCCAGATCAATCGATTCAGCTTTGCAGGACTTAGACTGTGGGGCAAAAAATTGCAACACAGACATCTGGGCTCAGGCCGCAGTCCAAAATCTGAAACCCTCTTCCCCAATGGGGTCTCAAAGCTCAGGATCCAAACCAAACCTTAACATCCACACTACAATTTTCAGTTCTGTAAAGCCTGAGTCAACTTGCCTGGGTCAGCTATAGCAGTCCCAGGAGTTTTTTGATGGAGTGTAAACTGACCCAAAGTGACACTATACCGATGGCAGAAGCAAACAAATGTCAGTGATATTTAGTCACATTACTATGAAATGAGAACTGGCAAATTCAACTTATGAAAAGTAGATGCATGAATGCACACAATTTTCTCCATTTAATTTAAATGGGTAATTTCAGTTTGTCATCCTCGAACAGGCGTGATGCTGGTAATGTTGAACAAGGAAATGCTGTCGCTACAGATTTAGATCAGATAAATTAGAGGTATAGAATGCTAGACACACAAATGACAAAAATGATACAAAACAAGCAACATTCCACAAAGCATACCTAAGCAAGTTAAATATATTACAAAATAGCAAATATGGAAAAACTAGCTGCATGTAAAAATTAAAATATCAGATAAATTTTGTAAATAACCAGATGTGTAAAATGCTTCCTTTAATATGCACATCAGATTACTGAGATGTGTTATGCTGAACAAGAAAACTATAATGAGAAATGGGAATCTTAATAGTTATGAAATGAGCTGTACATCACTGAAATCTGAAACAACACCATTCCAAATGTAAAGGGAAGTGCAGCTCTCATAAAAAACAACAGTATTTTAAAATACAGGCTGGAGGGTGTGTTTTGTATCTTACAAGAATGTGGTGTGTCTAACAACAGGAAATCCTTTTTAAACCTCATAATAGTTCAATGTGCTGAATGCAGTCTTTACTTAGGCCTTGCAAAATAAACTAAAACAAAATAGTAAAAGGGTTTTTTTCCATCCATTATAAAGAAAAAGGCACAAGAAAAAAAAGTAGGGCTGCTATGGAGTAAAACCGCTGTTTTCAACCTGTTTTCATTTGAAGACCCTCCAAAATATTTCAAATCTTGACCTAGTCAGTGGATCCTCAGGGTGCCACAGCCCACAAACCGAAAGCCAGTGGGATAGAAATTAAGCAATATAGTATGGATCAAACAAAATAACTATGTTTCCTCAGTTCTCAATAATGATAATGCAGACCACTGGGGCAAAGGCAGGATGCTAATGGAAACAAATATAATGACAGAAGGAAACAAAGACCTGGATTTATTATTTGATCAGAGGATGATTAAGCCATCAAAATGATGCAGCTGTGAATAGGGTTGCCAGGTATCTAGTTTTGAACCAGACAGTCCAGAATTTGAGTTTTCTGTTCAGGAAAAATTGAAAAAAATATAAAATGAGAAAATATACATGACCAGTATTTTCTACATAAGATATAATGTAGATTGTGATGTAATGTCAAGTGTGCCCAATATTTTTGTTGAAGCCATATGGCAACCCTAGCTATGAAAAAGGAGTATATTCCTAGCATGTATGAAGCAAGATATGTCCAGTAGAGAAAAGGAAGCATTAATTCCATTGTACAAGGTACCAGTAAGACTTAATTTTATATACCATTCTAGACACTCATGTTCAAGAAATAATTCATATTTGAACAAGTACAGACAAGTTCTACTAAAATGATCAAGGAAACAGACTTGGAGAACCTACCTTAGACAAGGAAATGTAAAGGGCTTAGCTTGTTTAGAACAAAGAAGGCTGACAAGAAATGTGATTGCTTTCCAGAAATGTCAAAGGGTAAAGATCAGAGAACAGCTATTTAAGACAGATGCTAATGTTGGCATGTGAACAAATATGTATAAACAGGCTAAGAATAAGGTTAGCCTGCAACTTAGCAGGTTTCTGACTAGAGGAGTGAGGTTCTGGAACAGTTCATACAGTAGGAGAGTAGGGGAGGGGAGAGGAACAGGTACCTGGGGGGAAACCTATGGATTTTAAAGTGGAGCTTGATAATATTTATTTCCAGGATTATATGATAGTGGTAGCTTGCAGTCACAGGTACTAGACATGATAACCAAGGAAATCCCTTCCTGTCCTATGCCCTCATGATTATTTTAAGTATATACTATGGGGTCCCTAAAAATATAGCACAACCATCTTAAACAGTCTAATATGCATCTTATACTTTATAAAGAACATTATATTTTCATTTTTTATAGCAAAAGAAATTGCTAGTTTAACAAGATAAGAACAGTCATACCGGGTCAGACAAAAGGTCCACTTATGCTAGTCTTCCAAGTCTTCCAACAGGGCCAATGCCAGAAGATCCAGAGGGAAGGAACAGAATAGGTAATCAAGTGATCTAACCCACTGTTGCTCATTCTCAGTGTCTGACAAACAGCAGCCAGGGATACCATCCCTGCCCATTCTGGGTAATGCACATTGGTGAACCTATCCTCCATGACCATAGAATCATAGAACATTAGCACCGGAAGGGACCTCCAGAAGTCATCAAGTCCAGTCTTCTGCCCTTACAGCAGGACCAAGTACTATCTTCTAGATTATTCCTGACAGGTGTCTGTCTAACCTGCTCTTAAATATCTCTAATGATGGAGATTCTACAACCTCCTTAGGCAATTTATTACAGTGTTTAATCATGCTGACAGTAAGGAACTTTTTCCTAACGTCAAATCTAAACCTCCCTTGCTGCAATTTAAGCCCTTGCTTCTTGTCCTATCAGAGGTTAAGGAGAATATTTTCTCCCCCTCCTTCTTGAAACACCCTTTTAGGTACTTGAAAACTGCTATGTCCCTTCTCAGTCTTCTCTCCTTTCTAAACTAAACAAAAACCAGTTTTCAGTCTTCCCTCACAGGTCATGTTTTCTAGACCTCTAATCATTTTTGTTACTCTTTCCTGGACCTTCTCCAATTTCTCCACGTTTCCTGAAATGTGGTGCCCAGAACTGGACACAATACTACAGTTGTAGCCTAATCAGCACAGAGGAGAGGGGAAGAATTAATTCTTGTGTCTTGCTCATAACACTTCTGTTAACACATCCCAGAATGATTACTTTTTCTGCAACATTGTTACACTGTTCGCTCATTTAGCTTGTGGTCCAATATGGCCCACAGATCCATTTCTGCAGTACTCCTTCCTTGACAGTCATTTTCCATTGTATATGCGTGAAACTGATTGTTCCTGCATAAGTGGAGTACATATCTAGTTCTTTTTCTAACCCCTATATTCCATGAAGGACATGATTACTCAGGCAAGGAGCTCCAAAGGATAGTTATTTTGTGAAAAAAAATACTTCCATTTCTTTCTTTTAAACCTGATGCCTATTCATTTCTTTTGATGACCCCTAGTTCTTGTGTTATGTGAAAGAGTTAACAATACTTCCTTATTTACTTTCTCCACGCCAGTCATAATTTTATAGACCTCTATCATATACCTCCTTCTTAGATGTTTCTTTTCTAGGCTGAAAAGTCCCAATCTTATTCATCTCTCCTCATATGACACTTGTTCCATACCCCTAATAAGTTTTAGTAAGTTTTGTTGCCCTTTTCTGAACTTTTTCCAATGCCAATATATCTTCTTTCGAGATGAGATGACCATATCCGCACACAGCATTCAAGATGTGGGTATACCATGGGTTTATATGCAAGCAATATATTTTCTTTTTATCTATGCCTTTTTAAATTATTCCCAACATTGTTTGCTTTTTTAACCACCTCTGCACATTGAATGGATGTTTTCAGAGAACTATCCACAATGACTTTAAGATCTCCTTTTTGAGTGGTAACACTCAAATGATTAGACCCCATCATTTTATATGTATAGTTGGAATTATGTTCTCCAATATTCATTATTTTGCATTTATCAATATTGAATTTCATCTGCCATTTTGTTATCCAGTTTTGTGAGATAATTTTGTAGCTCTTCACAGTCTGCTGGAGTCTTCCTTATCTTGAGTAGCTCTGTATCATCTCACTGTTTATCCTTTTTTCCCCCCCAGATCATTTATGATATGTTGAATAGGTCTGGCCCCAGTACAGAACGCTGGGGACACCAATATTTATCTTTCTTATTTCTAAAAGCTGACCATTTTTTCCTTTTCTTTATTTCCCATATTTTAACCAGTTACCAATCAGTAAGAGGACCTTCCCTCTTATTCCACGATAGCAGACTTTGCTTAAGAGCTTTTGGAGAGGGATCAAAGGCTTTCTGAAAATCTAAGTATACTACATCCACTGGATCCCCTTGTTCACATACCTGTTGACCCCCTCAAAGAATTCTAGTACATTTGTGAGGCATGATTTCCCCTCACAAAAACCATGTTGATTCTTCCCAACAAATTATCTGTGTGTCTGACAATTCTGTTCTTTACTATATTTTCAACCAGTTTACCACATATTGAAGTTAGGCATACCAGCCTGTAATTGCCAGGATCACATCTGGAGATCTTTTTAAAAATTGGTGTTACATTAGTTATCCTCCAATTATTTGGTACAAAAACTGATTTAAATGACAGTTTACATACCACAGTAAATAGTGCTGCAGTTTTACATTTGAGTTTTGAAGGAACTCTTGGGTAAATGCCATCTGGTCCTGGTGATTACTATTTAGTTTATCAATTTGTTCCAAAGGCTCCTCTAGTGACACCTCAAATCTGGGACAGTTCCTCAGATTTAACACCTAAAAAGAATAACTCAGATTTGGGACTCTCCCTTACATCCTCAACCCTAAAGACCGATCCAAAGAATTCAGTTTCTCTGCAATAGCACTATCATCCTCGAGGGCTCTTAACATCTTGATCATCCAATCACTCCATTGTTTGTTTAGCAGATTTTCTGCTTCTGATTAACTTTTTTTGCTATTACTTTTGAGTTTCTGGCTAGCTATTCTTCAATTTCTTTAATGGCTTTCCTAATTGTATTTGTGCACTTAATTTGCCAGGTTTTTTGCTCTTTTCTATTTCCTCTCTTAGGATTTAGCTTCCATTTTTTAAAGGATGCCATTTTGCCTCTCACTGCTTCTTTCACTTGTTTAGCCATAGTGGCTCTATTTTTGTTCTTTCACTACATTCATTAATTTGGAGTACACGTTTAAGTTTAGCCTCTATCCATTTCAAACCCTTTGCACAAAAGCTACCTAACTTAGTATTATTTCTGTAAATGATGCAAATAGTTTTGGAAAAGATCAAAATTGTTTATTCCTATCCATACAGAAAGAGTAACCTGAGCACATCTAGAAGGAGAAGTCTATCTTCATCTGAATGAAAAATGCAGGACAATGTAGCACTTTAAAGACTAACAAGATGGTTAGTCTTTAAAGTGCTACATTGTCCTGCATTTTGCTTCAGCTACCCCAGACTAACACAGCTACATTTCTATCACTTCATCTGAATGGTTTGAGGCTTTTGAAAGAATACTGGTAGCTGCACTATCAGGTGGAAATCCAACACCACGTTAATTAGGAATTTGATGTGAGATCTTGAAGAGTGAGGAAGTTATAGGATCTATTGATGTGAACTTCATGCATAGTTATTATGACAGTTTCTTCAAGTAGATGTTCTTGCCACGAAGTACACTGTCTTTGCAGACAAGTGAGAAAAACAGCAGGAGGCAAGTGGTTCGAACAATGGTGCCAGAAGCACTGCCCACGAAGTCCCAGGCTCTGATAGATTAATAAATAGGAGGATAGCTCCCCACTTCTTATCAACCCCAGGAAGCAAGGAAATGAACAGGAAGGTGGATTGTTGAGACAGCTGTCAAATGAACTTTTAAGTGAGCTTACTGAGAGGCCCAGTTTCTTCAAATGAAGTAGGCATTCCAAATATCGTGAATTTGCATTTCAAATGGAGACAAATGGCACCTAGGCGACCAAACAGAAAATATCTTCCTCTTTACAAGGTAAATTTCCCTGCTGGAACCTTTTTTGCTACTCATGAGAATGATTTGAATATGTCAGGAGTAAGCTCTCTGCTTGATTCACCCACTCAACATCCTTGTTTTGAGAAACAGACTGCAAAGATCAGATTTATTGCAACACCGAGTACTAAGCACATAGACTGATAAAGTAGCTGCTATACTGGGATTGAAGACTATACTGTCTCCTTTTTGGGGATAATATGTGTATCCCCATAATCATCCAGCATCGTGGAAGATGATTCAGGCATCAGGGAAAATGAGACACGAGAGGGCACTAGCTGCCCTTGTTCTTGAACATCTTCCTTTGACGGGTTCAGGTTAGACATGTTCAGCCACGTGAGGTGGCACAATCTTTTCTTGGTGGTAGTAGAGTTGACAATCTAGGCCTAAAGTGAGAAGCTGACACTGATTTTCTTGCTCCCAGTATTCCCAAAGGAACCTAATACTTCCAAGTTGGATAGCTGTAAGAAGCCAAGCTAGAGGACACTAGGGAGAAAGTTTCTTTCTGCTAGTTCAAAGAGACTTATGATCCAGTCCCACATGTTCATCCTTGGTTCTCTCCTCTTCTCCCTCTATATCTATCTCCAGGTAATCTTATCTGCAAAGTCGATACTCCGAACTCATAAATTTACTTCTGTACTTCAGATCTGTGACCTTCTGGCTAAGATTTTAGCTTGCACAGTCTCTATATCAATGTCTACCAACATTAACTTGAGATGATAGTTAAAACAGAATTTCCAATCCTTCTCTCCCACCTCCTCACCGCCTATAAGTTGAGCACTTTAGAGGCCGCCCAGGAGAAACTGAGATGCCGCCCAGCTGATTGGCAGAGCGCCCACAGCTACTAGTATATGTTATTACTGATGTGCACCAAGGCCTACGTGGAAGTGAATCATAAAAATATATTCCACTCATTGGTGGAAAATTAGAGGGAACATTGCTCACTGCTACCTCCTTTTTAAAACCAATGGACAACACCAGTACCTAGATACCCATGCTACGGGCTTAAGTGTACCACCTTCAACTTTGATCCCTTTGTCGATCCTCACATTCAGGCTCTCTAAATCTTGCTGACATTTTTTCTGTGCAACTTCTCTAACAAAAACAAATATCTTCCTGGCTTTTCCAATCTAAGGGTGTTAAGAGGTATCGACTACACAATTAGGCAATAAGGTAAGGGCTTTGTCCCAGCTCATGCCAGTCCAGGAGCTACCCCCGCTGCAGCTCTGCAGTTTAAATGTAATAGGAGCTAGGCACGCAGGCAGCTCAGGTTCCACTACATTTAAATTGCAGAGCCGCAGCAGGGGTAGGTTTCAGACCAGCACAAGCTGGACCGCTGCGCCTTTGCATTTTAAATGTAGTAAGAGCTGCCCGCAAGGCTACAATTAAAATGCAGGGGTCCCAGACCAGCACAAGTCAGGACTGCTTGGTCCTGGCTCGCTCCGGGGCCAGCAGCCCCTCTCCACAGCTAGCCATGGACAAAGGCTGCTGCAGCAGCAGCCCCAGTTCGCAGCCAGGGGCTATGTCACAGCAGCAGCAGCCCCTATCCAAGTCTCACTGTTTCCTTGGAATTTTCCCATCAGTCCATCCGTCCATTGTCCCATCTTACTCAGACTATAAGAACCTTGGGGCAGGGATCGTCTTTCTGTTCTATGTTTGTCCAACACCTACTACAGTGGGGGCCTGGTCCATGACTTGGGCACCTGGGAGCCACAGTAATTCCAAATTATCTGCAGCGTAAAGAGCAACCTATAGTACTGTTCTCAAAACTGCATGTCCTTCCACAATAACTGCCCTGAGTTATTTCTTGGCCTCAGGTATATCCTCAATAAAAATACTGACTTTTGAGTGGTTGTTAAAAATCATATTTACTGAGGAGTGTGGCATAATTGGCAACTCTGAACTGCAACATAAATGAGGTGTAGACTTTCTTGCCAAACAAATCCATCCTTTTGCTGTCTTTGTCAGCTGGGATGGAGCGAGGCTGATGCTGTCTGTTCCTTTGATGGGCAGCATCCACCACTAGAGTGTTTTGGGATGGGTGGGTGAAAAAATTCCAACCACTTTGGTGGGGGGGGGGGGAAGAGAGTAGTATTTCCTATCCATCCTCTTAGAAGTCAGGAGAATAGTTGGGGGGGGAGGGGTCTGCCACACCGTTAGTGCAGGCTCCATAATAGCTGGGTTAATAGCCAGAGAGATCTTGGATGATGGCGTAGCTTGGAGCATATTAGTGAGTTCTTGCTGTGTCTCCTGCACTTCCTCCATGGCAATATTGAGTTCAGATGCAACCTTCTTAAAGAGATTCTGAAAGGTGTAAAGTCACCAGCCGTGGTTGGAGGTAGTGGCATGACTGCCTCATCAGGTGAGGAGGATGAGTTTGTGGGGATGTATTGGGGCTGGATTCACAAGATTGTGGATCCACAGTTTCCTGCTGCTTCCTCTGATGTGACAGGGACTGTGGCGGAGGAAAGGATGTGGGCTGTGTTTCTTTTGACTGTCTCTTTTTGTAGTCATAAGCCCATGGGCTCCAATATTGTCATTGTGCAGCATAACACATAGGCGGTGGCATCCATGAGTGTGGGCCCCAGGGGGGCATGCTGAAGACAATCAGGTGCCTAAAACTGGGACATTGCTGACATTACAGTACCAGGCAATAACTGAGGTGAGAAAGATAAATCGCCTTTATCGTTATCATCCCTGGATAAAAGCATAGGCAATGAGAGATGTTTTGGTGACACTAATGGAGGTTACATGTCAGTACCAAGAAATGGGGAGTTAAACTTAGACAACCACGTAAGGTCTCTGTGATGTAGGTACCTGGTGCCGGCGTGGACGGTGCCGGGGCTGTCAGTACCATGAGCAGTATCAGAGCTGGTGCAGTTGTAGTCTGCACCAGTGGATGTTGTGGTGACGGAACAGTGTCAATGGGCTTTGCCGCTGGCTGCTGCGGTGCCCTTGCAGTAATCCTCAGTGCCGAGAATTCAGTTGTCTGGTTACTCTGTGCGGTAGTGGGTGCCGAGACACGAGAGGCAGGCATGGAGGGGCCTGCAGCCTCAGTGTGTGTTCTGTGGATGCCATGCCTAGAGAGA
Source organism: Pelodiscus sinensis (assembly GCF_049634645.1). NCBI lineage: Eukaryota > Metazoa > Chordata > Testudines > Trionychidae > Pelodiscus > Pelodiscus sinensis. The sequence continues at coordinate 22,529,035 of NC_134711.1, forward strand.
ATCTTCCGGTTTTCGGTACCGGAAACGCCCAGGGAATTGTAAGTGCTGAGACGAGGTGATCGGTCAGACCTCGGTACCGATTTTTCAATTGGGCACCACTTAGGTGACTCTGGCTTGTGATATAATGAAGAAGTGTGTTTCTTTGAGGACTTCTTCCCCTTTTTCGGGTCTTCCCTTATCAGGAACTTGCATGCCAGGATCCAGGGCAGGATGTTGTGCCTTTTCCAGCAATCATTTTCAGGCAGAGGTCCCTGTCTCTGCTTGTTCTCACCTTGAGTTTAGCACAGTGCTGGCAGTCCTGTTGAACATGGGACTCAGTGAGGCATCTGACACACTCAGAATGTCCATCAGAGATGGGCATAGCCTCACTGAAGGCCGAACGATGTTTGAAGCCTGGCATTATCAACAGGGTGAACAGCAGGAACATAACTTGGAGAAAAGCAGGATTGATTGATTCCTTCCTTCCAAGGTGTGAAATAAAGAAAGAAGAAAGAAGAAACTGGGGAGGAGGGTGGCTGCAAATGCACAGTTGTGCCGAGCAACTCACATGTGCCTACTCTGCCACGCATGCACAGCCCCCCACACACACTACCGTGAAGAATCTGTTCTGAGGTACTGAGATGCAGACACCTGTTGTAGAGCACCCACAGGGACATCTCTCAAAGAACAGAAATGTGACAGTAAACAGCATTGTTTTAATCAGATTGGTATAATTGCTTATTTATTGCAAAATAGGACTGCACAACAACAACAAAAAATATCCCTGATAGGCATATGGCATGTTTTGAAAAGAACCTGATGCATCTGAAATAGATTAATTCTTATTTATATGATTTGTATACTACCCCAAGGGTACTTAATTGAAATGACACGAATTAAAAAGTGCTATTCCATGGGTCTGGATTTGAGATTATAATTTGTGTTGGATGTTATAACACTGGATACTTCTGAAGTCCTGCCACTCCAAACATTCTTATAATAATTTGAATACATCTTAGTCTGTATTAGACAATGTCTTTATGAGATACAGGTCTTCTAATAAGCCAAAAGACCCAAAACCCCGACATCCTGTACATTGTAACCTGGAAAGACAAGCCTGAAAGACATTTGTATCCAAGTTTTATTATTTTATTACCTTAATTAGAACAACTATAGAACCTTGGTTGAAAGAGGGGTTTTGGAACCATATCTCTGTAACATATGGACACACTCATATCTGTTACTAAGTCAAGAGAGGCCCTCATGTTAAAGGTGCTATCAAGCAGTGATTCTCTAACAGGGGTACATGTGCTCTTGGGGTATCAGGTCTTCCAGGGGGTACATCAAGCCGTCAAGGTATTTTCTTGGTTTTATAACAGGCTAGTTGAAAAGCACTAGAGAAGTCAGTACAAACTAAAATTTCATACAGTGACTTATTTATATTGCTCTATATCAGGGGCAGGCAATAATTTTTGATGAGGGGAGCACTAAGAATTTGATAAGTGGTCAAGAGCTGCATTCTTCCATGATATTAATGGAAGAAGTGTAGGGACTGGGATGGAGGTTGGATGCAGAAGGGAGTTGAAGTAAGGGACTGAAGTGCAGAAGGGTGTGTGGGATCTAGGAGGGAATTTGGGCAAAGGAGGGGATTGTGACACCTAGGGCATGTGACTGGGGCACAGGAGGGGGTACAGGGTTTTGCATTGTGACCTAGGGCAGGAGGGGGCGGTGAATTGGGGCAGGGGTTTGAGGTTTAGGGTCTGGGAGGAGGTATGGGTGCAAGGGGGGGCAGAGGTTTTGAGTTATGTGGGGTAGGGGTACAGAAAGGTGAGACAGAGGTTTTGACGGGGGGGGGGGGAGGGGGGAGAAGGCTGGGGTGCCAGAGGCAAGCTGTGGCCAGGAGAGGCTTACCTGGGCAACTCTGGCTAGCAGCTAAGCCTTCCATGCCCTACAGGCTGCTCAGAGCTGCACAGTACATCTGTGAACAGCTGTGAGCCTGGAGGGGTGGGAGGAGACTTTGCATTCTGCCTATTCTTCTAGCCAATGGGAGCTGCAAGATTGTGCTGGGGGCAGGAACAGACAGGAACCGCACACAAGCCTTTCCTCCCTCCACCCCAACCCCAGAATCACAGATGTTCAGAGTCAAACAGGGCCTCGCAGCTGGCTTTTCTGAGTGGCATAAGGGGTCAGGACAGTCAGGCAGCCTTACTGAGGCTGCTACTATGCCCACAGACTGCATCAGTGACTTGGCAAACCAGATCTGGACCGTGGTGCATTTTTGCCCGGTTCTGCGCTCTATATTACACACTGAAATGTAAAATAAATATTGTATTCCAGTTGATTTATTTTATAGTTATATGGTAAAAATAAGTAAGTAATTTTTTAGTAAATTGTGTGCTGAGACATTTTTATGTCTTACTTTGTAAGCAAGTAGTTTTTAAGTGAGATGAAACTTGAGGATGTCCAAGGCAAATAACCTTCCTGAATGGAGTACAGAAATCTGGAAATACTGAGACCCACTGCTATAAAATATTACATTCTTATGCTCAAAGACTAAATCATTTCGTTGATAATTTAAAAACACATAGATGGTGGCACAATTTAACTGAGCATTGTTATCTGATTAGTGTACAGTAATGTGCCCTCTAAAATATATTTATATTTTCAAGCCTTCTTCTCGTTAAACAGATCTAAAAATAGGAACATTTGAGTAAAATCAATTATTTTGTAGAATGAAAAAAGTCTTTAATGAAGTTGTGGTCACATAATTTCACAGTCCAGGTCAGTTTTGGATGTGTTAACGCAGCTTAATTTCCACTTAATAAAACATGCCCAAGGCATATCTAAACTCCCTTTTCATTTTCATCCTGTTCATTTTAATTTCCAAGCACTAAAACATGGTAAAATCTTAAGCAATGTGTAGGTTATCAGAATTATTTGTGCTAAAATTAGAAACAGCTTTCAGCCATAGCAATAAGCAGCACATTTATCATATGCAAAACTTGAAGGGGGTAAGGGAGTTATAATTAATTTGTAAGAAAAAAACTGGGAGAACTACTTCATTTCTGTAATCAGGCAATACAATTTATTGTGAATGAATTCCATAAAATAAAATCATAATCTATTACAATAACAAAAGACTATTTGTTATTTTTGCATAACCAGTTGGCCATGAGAGACACTGATGACATTCCGTTAGTCACCCCAACGTGCAGAATCACAGTTCAGCATAGCAGCTTATGCACACCAACACAAAACCACCATCCTGAAGTACTTACCAGTCCAATAAACTGTACAAAACAATCATAGCATCAAGAAGGAGGATATAAGGAGGCATAAGGTAACTAACTGAAAGTAAAAAACAGCTCAAACAACTGACATTAGAATTCATACAAAGAAAATTACAAAAAGTGACAAATAGGAGCTAGAAAACACAATCTTGTTTAATGATAGCTAAAGAAGACTGCAGTCAAATATTATAAGAGACGTAAACTTCTTTCCACAAACTGCAGATTAGAAGTACTCTCTCAGTAATAAGGAAATAATATATGATAAACAAAATTAAAAAATACTTGTTATACACTGGAATTCAGAACATTATGAGCTTTACTTTTTACTCCTAAAATTCTTATTGTAATAATTCCCCATAGATACATAATTTTAAATTAAGTTAGTCATAACCTACATTATAAACAGAAATTATTAAAATATTACCTTGATTTCTCTTTGTTCAACAGATTTTTCCCATATTTGTTGATCATATGCCCCAATCTATAAAGTGAACAAAAATGTGTTTCATTAAATGTAATTGAATTTACATTATGCAGCAAAAAAACAGCTCTTTCTTCAGAGAGTTAAGGTAGAACATGAATGGAAATATTATACCATAGTTTCGTAAAAGATACTTATTTACAAAGAAACCTACATTTTTCTATTCCTTCCCATTTCTCATTTCCATTATGTCATAAAAACTGAGTGTATTTTAAAGAATACACATGGCATCAACAGCTTAAATTGAAAGTTCTTAGCAATGATCATGCAAGAAACCAGTTTAATTTATTCTCCTAGTCTTGTAATCTTCCTGTATTGAATTTCTTTTCTCTATAACAGAGCCAGAGATTTTTGCTAACCCAGTACCCAGCTGAGATGGGGGACAGGTGCATACACGCTCTGTTGCTTTATGCTGCTGCCCAATCCTATAAGGAGGGCAAAACAGCCCCAGACCCTCCTCATTCCTCTTCGCCAAACTCCAATATATAAGCAAAGGAGAGCGGGACATGCACTCAGGACAGACTGCTAAACCAATCCTGGTGAGGCCATGCTGACGCTATAGGGATCATGCTAGTATGATCCTGTTCAGCTTGAACATCTGGGGAAACACAGGAGGGGTACACAAACAGTCATTTATTTTTTCCAAGACAGTAGGAAAGTGTCTGGTCAAAGAGCCTTTACTAAGACCTCCCAAGAACAAAAGAGCAGGCACTTTCTGTTGAGACAAGTAGCCAACAAGTCTCTGTGAGGCACTGCTCCACCGATTTGAAAAACAAATCACACTATATCCAGGCTGAAAGACCAGTACAGATTCTCGCTGAATGATCTGCTTAGGCAATGATCTGCTTGCTGAATGATCTGCTTAGACAAAGCTGTACTGAACACCAGAAAGGTGCAAGGATTTGAGATGCGTTGTTCTGGTGATAAAATACTCCTAAAGATTATCACTTTTAAACAGAGACAATCTGAATTGGACACTCCCCACCTGTTCAAGCAGAAAATTGCTGAAGTGTTGTCCATGAAGACTTGTAGAGTTACTCCCTTGACATGAGGAGAAAGGACAGGTAAAACAGCTCACAATGTATGTGTTTTTGTGAAGAGCCCAAATCTTGAAGTCACAGACACTGAGTCTGCAGGTTTCCGAGGTAGGCTCCCCAACAGGAGCGGCCTGAGGTGGGCTGTGGCAGCTGGCGCTCCAGGCGGAACGTACACTCGGCACCCCCGCCTGCACGCCCGTCAATGGGATGACATCATTGGGCACCCGGGTGCCCCGTGACGTCATCATTGGGTGCCACTGAAGGCGGCGCCCTAGGTGGCGGCCAAAACAGCCTATAGTCACGGGCTGCCCCTGCTCCCCAATCTTGAGAATCATAGGGTTTCCAGGGACCACAAGAGCCAGTCAGTCCAAACTTCCTCCAAGATGTGAGACCTATTGTGTCCAAGCCATCCAAGACAGATAGCTATCCAGCCTCCTTTTGAAAACTTTCTCCAGTAAAAAAGGTTCTGCAACTTCCAGAGGTAGTCTGCTCCACTATCCTACTGTTCTTACCAGTTTTTCTGCAGATTTAATCTAAATTTGCTATGCTGTAGTTTGAACCCACTGCCTCTTGTCCTACCCACAGTGGCAGAAGACAACATCTTTTCTCCATCTTTTTCAGGCAGACTTTCAAGTATCTGAAGACTGCTATCATTTCCCCCCTTAATCTTCTTTTTTCTAAACTAAACATACCCAGTTCCATCAGCCTTTGTTCATACAACTTATATTCTACCCCTCTGACTATCTTTGCCACTCATCTCTGGATCCTTTCCAGTTTCTCTACATTCCTTTTATACACTGATGACCAAATTGGACACAGCGCTTCACCTGAGGCTTAACAAATACCATAGAGCAGTACTTTATCACCTTCTATGACTTACATGTTATGCCTCTGCTAAAGCGAATGTCATTTTAGATTGCATTTTTACAAGAGTAGCATATTTTGCCTCATGTTGAGGCTATAACCCACCACAACACCCAGATCATTCTCAGCAGTCCTGCTGCCAACCCAATTTTCCCCCAGTCTGTATTGTCCATTTAGTTTCTCTTCCCTAAGTATAGCACCTTATATTTGTCTTCTTTCATTTCATTTTTGCTGTCTAAAGCCCAGTTCTCTAATTTATCTGAGCTTTAGCGCCATCTTCCAAAATATTGGCAACCTTCTAGTTTTTGCTATTTGCAACTTGATGCCAGATTCCAGCGTGAGCCAGCCTGCCCGGGTGCTGGCTCTTGATGCTGGCTCCCGGCAGTAACCCCCACTGCAGCTCTGCACTACAAGCACTATGAGCCAGTGCAGGGGTGAATGCTGGTCCCAGCACAAACCAGAACTGAGTCAGCCTGTCAGACAGGCCACTAAAAAATGTACTTGCCAGGGGAAGGGGAGAGGGGGAGAGAAGGAGTGTTGCATGTAGTCGACAGTGTTAATTGATAAGTACCCGCTTATTGGTTAATCATTTGACTACACTATTACATCCCTACTAAAAACCAGGTATATTACAGCTACCACATTCCTACTATGCACCAAATCAGTTACCCTGCTGAAGAAAACTAAGCTGGTTTTGAATGATTTGTCCTTAGTAAATCCATGCTGGTTGCCAGCAATTACCCCTTCATTTGGTTGCAAATTCAAATGTTTCATACATTGCTCTAGTAGCTTCCCAGCTATCAAAGTCAGGCTGACTGGCCTATAGATTGCCAGCTTTCCCCTTTTTACAGATGGGCAGTACATTAGCTCTTCTCCAAACCTTTGGCACCTTTCCTGTCATCCATGAGTTTTTACATATTATTGCCAATGGCTTCGAAGTATCTTCAGCTGAACAGAATCTACCTGCACTGATTTTAATTCATTCAAATCAAATTAAGTGTCCATAAACCAGAGTCAGTGCGGGTAAGGGAGGGATTTGTATAATTGTGATTCCAGTGCAGTAGCCTGGTTCACACTGGCTCTTTACAGTACTGTAACTTGCTGTGCTTGGGAGCAGGAGGGTGTTCATAACCCTGACCCAGAAAGTTAGAGTGCTGTAAAGTGCCAGCGCAGGCTTAACTTTAGTCTGTCTTTTTACCACAAACTAGGGACACGAGTCCTCTGCTTTCATGTTAGATCCCTCTGAGGTAATGCAAGTATAAACAGCTACATTAGCATGAGTACCAGCAGAACACTCTCACCAGTTTCAGGAGGGTTTGTTCTCAGCATGGCTCAGCTGGGCTGCCTGCCACTACCAATGCTACTGTAAATTAAACTGCCCTTTATTCTTGTACTAGCTCAGTTCCTTAAATGGTACCCAAAACTTAACTCTTGTTTTTTTCCCTACCAACCATCCCTGCTTTCCCAATTGTCTTACCATCTCCTCCCTCCCCCATATTCAGGCCCATAAGAAGATTTTACTCTTCCCACATCTGTGCCTCACACTTCTAGACCATGTTCAAATCTCACTATTTCTTCCTTCAGCAATTCTCAGATCATCCTTTTCTTTCAGTTGTTGCAGCTAAAACTCCTATTCACTTTATCTCTCATCTCGATTACTGTAATTTCATCTCTTTGGCCTCCCTGAGGTCTACCTGTCTTCTCAATTCTAAATGATACCACTTCAATTTCTTTACTCATTACCTCACACTCATACCCCTGCCACTGTATTAAAATGCAAACTTCTTGTCCTTTTATGTTAAGGCCTGCATAATTCTGCCTCTCCCTACCTAATCACTCTGATTTCTTATCCACTTGTAACTCTTTCCAGTATATTCACAAGCACAGCAAAAATGCCAGCCTTAATATACCACATGCTTTTTTCAATGGAATGCCATTCCTGAAATGATTGGAAAAACAGTATTCTCTGCAACTTATTTTTAAAGTTTATTGCTTGCATAACTGACAGCCATTGTTGAAAACTGCCATCAGTGGTTTATACTGTCTGAGTCAGTGATATATTTAAACTTGCTTCCACTATACTATGTAGCTAGCTAAGAGCAAGAAATATTTCAACAAGTTGTGATGGAGTATAAATGGAGCCTTATGTAGGCTACTAACTGCTTTGAAATCCACCATTTTCTTAACAGCTGTTGCAGAACTGTGCTCCAAAGTTTAACCTTTCACTTTATGTTTTTAACAAAAAAAATGTGTTTAACCCTAGAACTGTCAATCACAAGCATTCAAAAATTATAACTCAGTCCCTCCAAAAAAAAAAAAAAAAAAAAAAAAAAAATAGACAATTTTAAACTAATGATTTTAACAATAAACAATATTTAAGGGAGACCTAAAGCACCTTAGAGACTAATATTAATTAATTAAAAATATATATGTTTATATCTCAAAGGTGCTACAGGACTACTCTTTTGCAGGGGGAGTTTATTTGCCTTTTAGTGTTGGAAGTAGATAGGGTTCAACATGAAGTTTCCCCCCAAAATCATGGGGATTAAAATCTTTTTTAATCTAATTTTTAAAATAAAGTAGAGATTCTGTTTCCAGCTGTTGGGGACTTTAAGAAAAATACTAACCAGAAAACTCAAAATAAAAATATTGATAATAAGCAACTATTTTATCCGTCATGATTATAAAGATACCTTTTTAAATATGTGATTATAAATTAGAGATATGAATGGTTAACTGGTAAGCATCACCCTTACCAGGTGACGCTTACGGTTACGGTTAATGGGTGGAAGTTGGAGCAGACCTCCTCCACCCACAATGGACAGGGGACTGCTCCAGCCTTGCGGGACGTGTGTTCCAGCCAGGCTAGAGCTGCCTTCATCAGCAACAGCCCTGGCCTGGCGCACTGCATATGGAGGAAAGGTGCCCCAGCCCACTCAGATACGTCCCCAGCCACAGCGTGCCCAACCTGGCCGGAACAGTGCACCATGGGCAGGGCTGTTCCAGCCTGGCCATGGCAGCCAGGCCCCTCCTCCTCCCCCAGTTAAGCAGTTAACCAATTAAATATAACAGTTTTAATCAGTTAACTGAGTAAATGGGATTTTACATCCCTACTGTAAACAAAGTGTTGTTTTCCTGAGTCTGCAGGAGCCTGAAACAATAGTTCTGAAAAGAATGAACTGTTCCACTTATCTTAATAGAATATGAGATCCTAAAACACAATAATATTTATGTGTATATAGCTGGGCGGTCACCTGCTCCAGGCATTAAAGGGATTAAAAACAGCCCTGAGAAAGGGCTGTCCCAGGAGCCAGAGATGAGCTAGTAACAGCCAATCAGGGGCCAGCTAAGCTCTTATAAGAAGTACTCCTGGAAGAAAGAAGGACACACTCTTGCCCCAGTTCTGTAAGGAGAGGGACCTAGCTATCTGCTAGCACAGGTTTACCAGAGCAGTGCTGGGGGAAAGGCAGGAGAGCTGAGGGGAGCCAAGGGAGCTCAGGCCTGAATAAATCCTAGGCTGATGCCCAGTGAGAGCCTAGAGATGCAGGAATTCAGTCAGGGCAGGAGAAGGCAACAGGTCCACACCCCCTTGCCTATGATTAGTGACCATTTCAGACTGCAGTTTGCCCCTGAAGCAGAGGCTAGATTACATGGGGAAGCTGACTCTACCTACCCTAGAAGTAATGACCTCCCCTACAACGCCATCCTCATTCCTGCCCTGCTGCTGGTGGTAGTGCTGCCTTCAGAACTTGGCTCCCAGCCAGCCAGACTCCACTCTCCAACTCAGTGAAATCTGGTCTCTCCTACAATAACCAGATTTCTGCAACACATTTTTCACGGCCATAAATCTGGTATGGCCTTAACTATAACCACCAGATCCTTTCAACATCACTAGCGTTATGTTTGTTACTAATTCACTAGTACTTCAGATTTATTCTAGTTTAACAATCAGCAACCCATCAGTTAATCCTACCAATGAGATGTTTCTTACTTTATCTATATTAAATCTGTCTGCAAGATATACTCAGAATATTTTACATGAGCACTTTTTAGTGTTTTGATTTTCAAATGCAACATTGTTAGACGTTTTGTAACAAATATCCCTAAAAAACCCACCATATTTCAACTATTTGCTGAATATCTAAGGCTCCCAGATACCACACGTATGATGCGCTATACTTCCTGCTATGTGCAACTAATTGGGCAGCAGGTTCTTGCCTCATTCCATGATAATGAGAAAGGCTGGACTCTAGAGGCATGCTTCTCTTCCAGTGCATCTTTATAAAATTAAACAGAGATACAGTATTCCCTATGAGGTTTGTTAAGCTGCCCGTGCATTATTATAAGTGAGATCTTTAGCTGCTACTGCAAGATTAAAGTACTAAAGGCCATTTGACAAACCTCTAAGACTGGCCTCTTTTGAGAAGTTGTGGTTTTAACAGAACTACGTTACCTGAAATGAGCACAATAAGTGGTTGTGTTTATAACTCCCCAGACAAATTCGTTAAGTGAATACATTTTTACATAGCTTTACTCCATTTTAATTGACATATTAAAATGGTGCTGTAACAGGGTGCAGTCACAGATGACCCCTGGAGGGTACTGCCTGGTGTACTGACAAAGCCACTGACACTCAGCACCTTAATCTCTGGGGCTTCTCACCACCCTGTCCTGTTGGGCCAGACCACTTGTTCACCCTCAGCCAAAGCACAGAGCTGAGTTCACTGTCCTTCGCCCTCCACCCCCCAGAAGAGCAATACCAACACAAACTCTTCAGGTCTGAGGAAAATGCAGTTTTGGGCACAACTTCCAGGTAACCCATTCCCCAAATAGAATCAGAACCCCAAATCAATCATTCAGGTAAGCCCCCTTTAACAATGAAAGGAGGGTGAACACATTGATGCTCCCCCAGGCAACAATTATTTAAACTGGGTTTGACAGTAAATAAAAGTGATTATGTACAAACAGTAGGATTTAAGTAGTTGCAAGTGAAAACAGACAGAACAAAGTGAATTACAAATTAAAATAACGGAAAATGCATAGTTAGTTCTAACATTCTAAAGCTTACAGCAAACTTACCCTAAAACTGTTATTACAGCTAAATCTCCAAACTAGGGAAGATCTTTTCCCCCAGGGTTTCTGGTCCATTCTTTTGGGAGTGACATACTAGCCAAAGACAAAGGGCCTGAAAACTTTGTATCTTAAATAGGCTTCTTTTCAGACAGGAATTCTGTATTTCACATTCTTCCCTTCCATGGAAAACTACCTAGTCAGACCCTACCAGTTAAGGAGGTCACATGTCTTCCTAATCACTGTTAAGACTCAAAAGGACAAAAGAAGCTGTTTACATGTGATCACCCATACATTGAGGGAAACACCACTGATGGCTTTCATTTGCACATTTAAAGCCATAAACCATTCCAGACTCCATATCTCTAACTTTACATACAAGAGTGATATTTTAGTGAATGTAAGATATACAAATCCAGCAGATTGTGACTTTAAAATTGAAAGTTAAATGAGGTATTTTGTCCCAAGTATCTTCAAGTTATACATATTTGTGTCCAAAAGTCAATTTCATAAAGCATGGGAAGGGGAACAGTTACAGGTACCTCTTATGCAGCTCAAAGAATGCTATTACTTGGTTTAAAAAAAAAAAAAAATCAGTAATTTTAAGGTAAATGATACAAAATAAGTTATTTGATCAATGTATCAGTTTAGTTATTTAAAAGATAATTAATCTGATTCAAGTAATACCTAGTGCTAACTGTGTTTGTATTGTAAATTATTTCTTCCCAGCACTGCGCTTGTGAACAGACAGAATAAATAAGCCATATGTCTGATAAGACTGAATTTGAGCTTTGTGAAGGACACTGAAATTCACTTTTAAGCTAAAGTAGTGATGGTATCAACATGTAGTCCAATACTCACAAAGCCTTGTGACTCCAGCAGAATCAATTAATATTGCAGGAGACATTTATAATTTATGCCGAGGATGAACTTCCATTCTCCAAGATTATATTCCTGAGAATACACACTTGCTCTTTCATTACATATATGTTTTAAGTGCCTAGCACAACAAAATAAGTTAATCCATAATGAGGAAAAAACTCACAAAAACCCTAATGATACTATATTATTCTGTTTAGAAATTCTAAATAAGAATGATGCAACATCACATTTAAAACCAGAATACCAAAAGATACCTAATAAAATCCAAAGAGCAAATTCATTTAATTAATTAATTGCTATGGACCTTCTGTTCTAGAAATAGAATAAAGAATTCAGTTTCATTCTTTGAGTGCCTAATATAACTGCATTTACCAAAATTAGGGATGTTAGAAAGCAGTTATTTTAATAGTATAACCGCTATATTTCTTAGCCATTACAAAGTTACTCAATGTCCCTCAGGAGTGGGTCCAACAGACCCGGCTCCACTCCCAGTGAGCTCCTTGCGATCCCGCGCTGCTGCCCCTGTATCAGAGGAAGACAGTTCTCTAAGCACACTGGCTGCAACCGGATAGAGGCAGCAGCGCAAATCAGCAGCAGCCCCTGTCCAGGGTGGAGAGGCAGGGGGGCTGAACTCTCTGTGGACAAAGGCTGCTCTGTGGTGCCAGAACAACCTCTGTCCTCACCTGACAACTACACTCCGAGCCCAAAGACCATAATCTCATGTATCCCAACCTTCTGCCCTAGCCCAGAGCCCTCTCCCACACCTCAAGCCCCTCATTCCCAGCCCCATCCCAGAGCCTGCAGCCCCAGCTGGAGAACTCACTCCCCTCCTGCTCTTCAACCCCCCATTCCAGCCTGGTGTAAATGAGTGAAGGTAGAGGACAGTGAGCAATGCAGGAAGAGGGAATGGAGTGAGCAGGAGGCAGGAGTAAACAGGAAGCAGGGCCTTGGAGAAACTTTGTGCAATTAGAAAGCTAGCAACCTTAACAGTTGGTAGAAGCCTAGTAACAAGGGTAGTTTACATATTTAAGGCCTAGTGGCCTAGAGTCAGCATCTCTGTTTAATTATTAAAATTATTTGTGAAAGGGTCAGTGATGCCTATCAGGGTGTGAGCACTAAGCTGGAAGGAAAGTTGCAGGTAGGAGATTGCTTAAGAAGTAGTCACAAAAGGAGCCAGAGAGAGATGCCGAATGACAGGCCTCTGGGCCACAGCCTACACTAGGCAGGTGAATAGCATTGTATTAAACTAAACAACTTTCAAAGTGATAAACCATATCCTTATATGTAGGGTGCCTAATTCTTTGCATTAAAAGATCACAAATATTTCATTTTTGCAAAGCTGTTTAACACTTTTAATCTCTACAGAGGCCTTTGAAGTACAACTGTCAGAAAAATCCTGTGGGATCACCAAGGGCCTTGTCTTTGTCCCATGAAATCCCATTAGGTATAGTCAGGGTTTGCCAAGCGGCAGCGAGCCCTGCTCGCCAGCCACATGGTTCTGCGCTCTGCACATGTTGAGATCATTCTGCGCATGCACAGATCACTTTGTGCCAGCTCTTCCGGGGTATAACCTACTCACCATGGGCGAGTAGATTACATTATTTGTCGAGCCCTGGGTATAGTCAAGTTTTAAATGGTTAAAATTACTCCTTTTCTTCTCTTACAATTATAACAAAATTTTGGCAGAATGCCAAAACAACTGACCATGAATGAGGACCTGTGCCATTACCAAAGTACCAACAGCACAACACATGCTACTCTAGGAACGCCAAGAACACTCTTCCCAGGAGTAGGAAAGAAAGAGTTGGTTCGTGCTTCCCCAATTCTTCTCCTCACACAGACAGAAAAGCCCAACTCGTCTGTGGCTTAATCTGTAATGAAAGAGGTGCCAAGGCTCAAGCAATTTTTATACTTTCATAACTAACGTGGCAATCCCGAGGTGCCAGGGCTATGAAGTGACGAATCTAGAGGTGCTGCAGCTCAGCACTGGCACAAATTAAGCACCGCACCTCTCCTTCTGGGACCATCATATGATGAAAACAATTACCCCAACCTCTCAGTGTCAGAGGAAAAAACAAGTGCCCCAATTAAAACCCAAGATTCAAGGCACAGCCCTACTGATCCCACTCATTTCTACAGTATCACATGAAGCAGGCACTCCCTCCTCAACTCCATCTTTTGGGGAAGAGAAAAAAATAGTCAGGCAAATGCCCTGACACCACTCCCCATATCAGTCAAACCATATGGCCCAAGCAGCCAATTTCCTTCCACTCTGGGATAAAAGCTTTCTACTACTGCCAGCAAATGCGGTTTATCCTATATTTCAAGCAGCAGAATTGCATCCTGAAGACAGATTCAGGGTACAAAGCTTGAAAATAATGCATTGAGAAGAGGGGAAGGGAGATGTTATAGTTGCAGAACTTTTTCACTTTTTCCCTTTTAAGTAAAGGCTAGAAAATAAATAACAATCTTTAATGCAGTTTAACAGATTTTACGTTGCAAAGTCAAGTACTTGAAAATATTGAACACAGGGAACGAGGAATCTATTATATAGTTGTTTTTAAACTTCATTACAGGCAGTCCCCGGGTTATGTACAAGATAGGGATTGTAGGTTTGTTCTTAAGTTGAATTTGTACGTAAGTCGGAACTGGTACATATTGTACCCCACGTGTCCCCGATTCAGCCGCTGCTGAAACTGACCAGCGGCTGACTACAGGAAACCCGAGGCAGAGCTGCTTTGCCCCGGGCTTCCTGGAATCAGCCGCTAAATCAGTTTCAGCAGCAGCTGACTTGGGGATACCTGGGTTAGAGCAGCTGGGGTGCTGCCAGGTTGGTCCCCGCAGCGCCAACGCGCGGCACTGCGGGGACCAACCCGGCAGAACCCTAGCTGCTCTGTCCCAGGCGTCTAGATTCAGCCGCTGTTGAAACTGACCAGCAGCGGCTGAATCGGACACACCTGGGGCAGAGCAGCTGGAGTGCTGCTGGGTTGGTCTGGTAGCGCCGACCCGGCAGCAGCCCAGCTGCTCTTGGGGACGCCTGGGACAGAGCAGCTGGGGCGCTGCCGGGTAGGTCCCCGCAGCGCCGCATCTCAGCGCTGCGCAGACCAACCCGGCAGCCCCCCAGCTGCTCTACCCCAGGCGTCGGCGAGAAAAGCCTGGTCTGCTGGGGGGGAGGGGGCGGGGCGCACTAGCTGCGCCCTCCTCCCCCCCAGCAGACCAGGGAGACGCGGAGCGGCTTTTCTCACCACGGAGGACGCGGGTGGCGGGATCGCGGCACATCTCGGCTGTCCCGCCGCCCGCGTCCTCTGCAGCGAGAAAAGCCGCTCCGCGTCTCCCTGGTCTGCTGGGGGGAGGGGCGCTAGCTCCGCGTCTCCATTGTCTGCTGGGGGGGAAGCACCCCCCGCGCCACCAGAGGCGGCGACAGTGGGGGAGGCACCCTGCACTAGCTGCACCTCCTCCCTGTTCATAATTAGGGGTCCGACTTACGTCGGATTGACGTAACCCGGGGTCTGCCTGTATTCAGTGTGTAGCCCCTATTTTATATAATGCAAGTTATTCAGATTTTGGGCTGAATACAGAATTATTCCTTTTCTTGTTGTCTTTTCTAGAGTATTCACGTAATAATGAATTTCCCTCCCCAGTGAGACAGTATCATAACCCCCATTTTACAGATAGTCCCAGGCAAACCTCAAACTTTGGCCATCTCAGGACCTCCTCCTGACTCCTAACCCTGTTCTCATGTGTTCAGCTATTTTACTTCCAGAATTGCTAAGCACACACAACTTCCATTGACCTTGGTTGCAATTGCAATGATTCAATCACTTCCTCAGAACTGGTGTAAGAACACATTAATTTGAAAATTAAATAATCCTCTGTGGAATTCACCTGTCTTAAGCACAAGACTATTTTCTCTCTTTCAACAGTTCCTTACCTCGTTCCTTACATATCTTCCAATTTCTACAGCAAATGAGGCAGAGAGTCTACAAACAGCCTAATTTCACAACAGTTCCTGAACACTATCCACCATGTCTGAATGGCCAGGGTGCAGTAGATATAAAAAATATGGTTTGATCATGGAACGAATATAAGGTTATCATAAAGCATGCAACAAGATAAATGAATTAATGTTGGATGGGAAACAAATATTACCTAAACTTTCAAGTCCTTACTTTGCAATCTACATAATATTTTAATGGAGAAGAGAGTGTCAGTATGTAATTGTATCTCGGAACACTACCTACCACCAGGGAGAGGGGTACCCTAAAACTTCAATTTGTCAGTAATTCTACCATTAGTTTCCCATACAATAAAAGATTACTGCACTTCGAAATTTAAACATTTTATTTTATATTTTCTAGCAAAAACCTAAATAGTGGGGGACAGGGATAACTAAATAAAGGTCATTGAAGTAGTCTTCATTCATTAGTGTACTTTGAAAACATTTTACAATTAAACATGTTCTAATATAATCAAAACTGCACCTCATTTAGTTATCAAAGTTTCAGATTTGCATAGTACTGCAATGATATAGTTAAAACATGAATTATTGCATCTCTTGTATGTGCGATAGTGAATCATGTTACTGAAACTGTAAACTGATGTCACCCTGCTCAGAAAAATGAGAGATGTAGTCTCATTAGGTTATCCCAAGTGAACAAAAATATTAAAGCTGCTAATTTACAATCCTAATGGAGGGATTAATCCATAATCAAAAAATAAAATCTTGCTTTTCATTAGAAGCTTATATAATACATGTTACTTTATTTAAAAAAAAAAAAAAACAAACCACACCACACAGACTTTCCAGGTTTACATCTTAGCATCAGAGCACTGAAATGAGTTCTAATCCTGTGCTGCCTTTTAACTGAAAAGCAGTTCAACTGATTAAGTATATTAAAAAAGCGGGGCAGACTGATTAATAAATAGCACAGTTTGAAATTGCTGAGATTTAAAAAACAAAGCATGTAGCAACATTTAGCAGGTTTCTTTCATTAATGGAACAGATTAACAAATCCTGGAAACACAAATGTGGATATATAATAGATGTTTTATAAAACATATCTGGTCAATTTCTATCAGTATAAATAACAAATTTAAAAGTGTTAATGTTCTGAAAAGTATACCAATAGTCGATAGGTGAGAAGATGAATGAAATCTTTACATTCAGCCTTACAGTTTTCTTTTCCTTCAATCACAGTGTTATTTAAATACTTTTAAAAGTTAGGAAAGTGACTTAAGTACTGCATAAACCAGGGCTACTCAATACATGGCCCATGCGCATGCAGCCTGTTTGAGGCCCGGGATGTGGTCTGGGTTTATGTCGGGCTCAACACCCGGCCCGTGGGTGGATCTCTTTGAACATGGCCTCCACTGGGAACACGTACCAAAATGGTGAGGCATCTCCCAGGCAGGGTGTGCACTGAAAGACACAAGCAGATAGGCTGGCTGGAACAGAGAGGTACAGAGTGTCGACGTCTCTAGCCTCAAGGGAGGAGGTTCTGGGAGCGCCAGGGCATTGTGGGAAGTGCTTTGTATTCACGCCTGTCAGTGTGAAAGAAGCTATTTGCATATAATTGTATGTATACGGAACCACACTTAAGTTGCAGCCCTCAGCATGTAATGTGAGTATCATTGTGGTCTCCGGGGCTTCCAAAGTTGAGTAGCCCTGGCATAAATGGTACTTTCCCCTATACATCAGTGCTTAAGTCTACAACCAAGAAATGAACACTTTCCTCCTAAACTACATTTTGCCTAAAAAACCCACAAGCAATCCAAAAATAATCAAAACATGTTTGAATAGTCTAATTACTATACGTGTTCTTAATGTGTGTTTAAACAATCATTTTTGGAAAAATAGTTTGAGTTATACATTTCAAGATACTAACAAATCAACACTTTAAGAATGGGAAAAAAGTTTAAAACAAAAAGGACAAAACGCACATCTAATCACCACCAAAATCCCCCTTCCTTTCTTTGACCACCACATATTTTAACTGAAAAGCTTACCTTCTTCTGGTACCAAACTATAGCATCTGTTACTTTGGACGCCATTTATTCTACTGCATTCACACGGTAGTCATTTTAGGCTGTTAAAAGAAAGACAAATTTTAACTTTCACCTTCCTAGAAAAGATTGATCAACAGGCATGTAAACTACTACCTGCAAGGAAAAGTGGTGAATAGATATGCTTACATTACATCTTGCCTCACTTTTAATAACAAGTTTTCCCCAATTAAACAAAACTCTACTGCCATAATAAGGAAACAGAAGTTTCTATTATCTACATAGTGAAGTAATGCATACCTGGCAAACAAAGAATAGTGATAGAATTTTGATTCTAGGATTTTGATCTGAGGAAGTGGGTCTGGCCCACGAAAGCTCATCATCTAATAAACCATCTTGTTAGTCTTTAAAGTGCTACATAGTCCTGTATTTTGCTCTGGCAAACAAAGTAAGCTTTACTACCCAGCTATATCTCATAGGATACGTAAGACTGACCATACTGGGTCATACTAAAGGTCCATCTACCCCAGTATTCTGTCTGACAGTGGCCATTTCCAGGTTCCCCAAAGGGAATGAATGGAACAGCATCCAGTGATCCCTCCCCTTTCACCCATTCCCAGCTTCTGACAAACAGAGACTAGGGACACCATCCCCGTCCACCCTGGCTAATAGCCATTGATAGACCTAACCTCCATGAATTTATCTAGCTCTTTTTTGAACCCTGTTATAGTTTTGGCACTCACAACATCCTCTGGCAAGGAATTCCACAAATTCACAGTGCACTGTTACATATTAATTTCATTTGGTGATCTTCATTTGTGTTATGGGAAGGAGTAATTAACTCTTCTTTATTCAGTTTCTCCATACCAGTCATGATTTTACATTTACATTGAAATAAAAAAACATGGTATCAAGTCTAAGCCTGGGTCAACTGGCTCAGGCTCATACAGCTTGGGTTTCAGGGCTAAAAACTGCAATAGACATTCGGGCTTAGCCTAGAGTCCAGGCTCTGAGACCCACTCCCACCTAGGGATGTTAAAAAAGCAAGGTTTTTTGTAAACATGTAACCATGTGGAAGGGGAAGGCAACTCTGCAGGAGCTGGTACACAGAAAGCTGGCTCTCTGCAAGCACCACCTCCCACCTGCTCCATCCTCCTCTCCCCTCGCGCTGTCGTCTCTGATATAGAGGCAGCAGCGGGGGGAAGAGGGGAGTCTTGTGTGCAACCATGAAGGTTCAACAGTGAACTCAGGTTCATTGTTAGCCATTTAACCATGTACACTAACACATCCTTACTTCCATCATGGGGTTTCAGAACCTGGACAACAGCCAGAGCCCAAATATCTATACT
This sequence comes from Pelodiscus sinensis, assembly GCF_049634645.1. NCBI lineage: Eukaryota > Metazoa > Chordata > Testudines > Trionychidae > Pelodiscus > Pelodiscus sinensis. The sequence goes on from NC_134711.1 coordinate 22,547,990, forward strand.
GCAATTTTTAGCCCTTAAATTTGAGCGCTGAAAACTAAAGTCAACTGACCTGGGACAGCTGCAGTCACGCCAAAGGTCTTATATGTCAGTGGGGAGACATATTTAAGGCCAGAAAGGATAATAATGATCAGCTAATCTGACCTCTTACACACCACAGGTCATAGAAGCTCATCTCGCTGCTCCTGCAATAGGCCCACAACCTGTGGCTGAGTTACTAAATTCCTCAAATCTTGATTTAAAAAGCTACAAGTTATGAGAATCTGCCATTTACTCTAGTTCCAACTAGCCAGTGACCTATGCCCCAGGGCTCTGTCAATCTGACCGGGGGAGAAATTCCTTCCCAACCCCAAATATGGCAATTGGCTAAATCCTGAACAGATCAGTAAGGTTCACTGCCAGATACCTAGGAAATAATTCTCTGTAGTAACCTGGGATATGTCTACACTGCAGAGGAAGATCGAAGCTGCTGCTATCGATCTTCAAGGCTTTGAATTAGTGGTCTAATTAAGACAGCTAATTCGAAGTGAGAGGGGCATTCTGGTCGATGCCAGTAACACTGCTTTCACAAGGAGTAAAGGAATTTGAAGGAAGACTGTTCTTTCTTTGACTTCATGCTGTGTAGACAGCACCAAAAGCGAAGTTAAGCTACTTCCACTTCAACTATATAATTACTGTAGCTGAAGTTGCATATCTTAATTCAACTTTGTCCTGTAGTGTAGACATACCCATGGATCCCTCACAACCTGGCATTCCATTTCCTGCCACTGGAGACATTTGCTAATAGCAGTTAACAATGGGCCACGTCATAGTACACAACCCTCATCATACAATGCCCTCCATAAACTTAAAGCTCAGTCTTAAAACCAGTAAGTTTTTTGACCTTCTCTTCTCCCCTGGGGAGAATGTTCCTGAACTTCATTCCTCTCATGATCAGAAACTTTGATCTGTAACTTAAACCCCTACTGGTAATGGCTAGTTTATATCCATTTTTGGTACCAAAATTGGCCCTTAACTTAAATAATTAAAATGTGAAACAGGAAAGGCCAAGGACTCTGTTGGAATTTCACAAACACTCATTTAAAATACCCCTAACCACCACTTGATGCTTTACTTCCCCTTTTTCAGTTCTGTCAATTTTATTTGCTGTCACTTTATTACTTCCTTTTAATGTGTGAAGCATTAATAAATTAAAAGATGAAATCCCACAGAAATTGTATAAACTTGAGTGAATGCCTTTCCAGAATCAGAAAATATTGCATTAACATTTGCGAGGAGAGCATGATTTCCGGTTACTCAGAGATTTGCTCAGCATTTTAAAGTGGGTTATATGCAGATTATATGCATGCAGGAGGTATCATTTTGTAGGCTACAAAAGTCCCTAGCATGCTAGTGTTTTTGCAGATGCTTTAATTTCTGAGAGCAGCCTGCCCTGAAGATTTAGTCATCTATGGGAGTAAGTTATTAAATTGAGCCTCTGTGCATATTTTTCTGCTTTCACTTAAAAGCCATGCCTTTGTTTTATTTATATAGCTGTTTTCAGCAGACCACATCTTGGTGTGTTTACTAGCTTCAGTTGTTAGAGTACATGTATTTTATTTTATCCTAAGGGCAATGTTATTTTTATTTGATTTCATATTAAACATCTTAAGCGATGCAGCTTAATGGCATATTAGATTGCATTAGAAGGAGCATTTCCAGCAGGTCTATGGAAATAATTATTCCCTTTTATTCAGCATGGGTCGGACCACATCTCAAGTACTGCATCCAATTCGGGGACCCCCCCACTTCAGAAAGGATGTGGATGTATTGGAGAGGGTCCAGCAGAGGATAACGAAAATGTTTAGGGAGCTGGAGCACATGACTTACAAGGAAAAAAATTAGGGATTTGGGCTTAGTTAGTTTACAGAAGAGAGGAGTTTGGGGGGGAGGGGGTTGATAGCAGCCTTCAAATACCTGAAGGAGGGCTCCCAAGAGGATAGAGAAAGTCTGTTCTCAGTAGTGACAGATGGGAGAACAAGGAGTAGTGGTCTCAAGTTGCAGTGGGGGAGGTCTAGGTTGGATATTAGGAAAAACTATTTCATTAGGAGAGTGATGAAGCACTGGAATGGATTAACTAGGGGGTGGCTGAATCTCCGTCCCTAGAGGTTTTTAAGTCCCAGCTTGACAAAGCCCTGGATAGGATTATTTAGTTGGGATTGATCCTGCTTTGGGCAGAGGGATGGACTCAATGACCTCCTGAGGTCTCTTCCTGCCCTATGATTCTATGACCTTGTTAATTAATCCCTTGTTTTAATATTTTTCCAAATCGATGAACTTTTTAAAAATGTATCTAGGTTTTTTGTTTGTACGTGATGCATGTCTGCACATTATCTTGATATTGGTGCACATACCAAATTTCAGTATGTACAGTAAACTTCCGATAATCCGGCACCTTTAGGACCCAGGGGGTGCCAGATTATCAGATATGCCGGACTATCAGAAGGGGGGGGCTATGAGGGGTCTGGAGTGGGGTGGGAGGAGATGCCACCCCAGACCCTTCATAGTCCCCCCTTACGATAGTCAGGCTCTGCCCCAGGAGTCCCTGACTCAGCCGCTGCTGGTCAGTTTCAGCAGCAGCTGAATCAGGGATGCCTGCAATAGAACAGCTGAGGTGCTGCCGGGTTAGTCCCGCAGCGCCGAGGAGCGGCGCTACAGCACCAACCCAGCAGCACTCCAGCTGCTCTTGGGGACGCCTGGGGCAGAGCAGCTGGAGTGCTGCCAGGTTGGTCCCGCAGCGCCAAAGGAGCAGCTCTGCCCCGGGCTTCCTGGAATCAGCCGCTGATCTGTTTCAGCAGCGGCTGAATCGGGGACCCCTGGGGCAGAGCAGCTGGGGTGCTGCCGGGTAGGTCCCGCAGCACCGAGGGGCAGCGCTACAAGACCAACCCGGCAGCACCCCAGCTGCTCTGCTCCCGGCTTCCCTGATTTAGCTGCTGGTCAGTTTCAGCAGCAGCTGAATGGGGGAAGCCTGTCCGGCTGCCCCAGCACTTCCGGGTTCCTGATGGTGCCGGACCATCAGGAATCCCGGAGCATTGGATGCCGGACTATTGGAGTTTTACTGTACATGGATGGGAAAAATTAGAGGGAACACTGCTCAAAGACCAAGCTCAGAATTGAATCCAGAAAGACGGTCTTGGAAACAGGCTACTTTTACCTTTGCTTTCATCCAAATTCTCCTTTTTCATAAGAGAGGGGAGGGGATCTTTCTTTTGCCTGTCTCAGATATTGTCTATACTGCACTTTCGTTATTAAAATGTGTCACTCAAGAATGTGAAGAAAAAAATCTCACCCCCGAACAACAAAAGTTTTAAAACAACAAGAAGCGCTGATGTGGACAGAGCCTCCATCATGAGGAGCGCTCTCCTGTTAAAGTAACAGCCTCTCATTTGGGGTGGTGTAATTTTGTTGCTAGAAGAACTCTCCCCCAGAAACAAAGAGCTGCTATAATGCCTACCTTATAATTGCATAGCTGCAATGGCATAGCCATACCATTATAAGGTACACAGTGTAGACAAAGCCTCCGAGAACCCTTTATCTACTACAAACTGGGAGGGGGAAAGTGTATAAATGACAAACAGCAGGATCTGGGGGAGGTCAAGGGATCTCCTCTCCCTCCTCACACATTAGCCATTTAAAATTATTCTCAACTATGCTTCATAATTTACAAATTGCAAAAAAGTTCTTAATGTTTTCCATATCTGTTAGGCATTGGTTCATGACTTTTAGTGAACATTTTACTTTAAGTGACAGCTGAAAAGTCACATACATTTGGAAGCACAGCTACCCCCTCTTCCATCACAGATAAAATATCATACATTAGATAATATGGCAGAACCTTTCACACAGGAAACAAACACCTGGACTGACACAGTGGCACAAATAGGGCCCAGGAGAAAGTTAGGAACCCTCTTCCTGATTTTGAAATTCACCACCTCCACTTCCCCCATAATCCTAATCCAGAGTCCTATCTCCAGTTTAGGGGTAGGAAATAATTGTTATGGGGTGGGCACTCCAAGAATTGGAAAGTGGTCAAGGGCCTCGCTCTTTCATATTAATGGTAGAGGTGCAGAGTCTGGGATGGAGGTTGGGTGCAGAAGGGAGCTTGCAATAAGGGAATGGGGAGGGAGTTTGGATGGAGGTGGCAGTTGTGACCTGGGTTCAGGGACTAGGGTTCAGGGATTTGGGTTGTGACCTTATGCAAGAGGGGGTTGTGATCTGGGGAAGGGGACTGGGGTGCACAATTTGGGAGGGGAAATGAATGCTGGAGGGGGAGCAGAGGGTTTGGATTGTGGGGTAGGGGCATAAAGAGTTGGGGTGAGGGAGGCAGGCCCTGGATGGAAGACTTACCCACTTGACTCCCAACCAGCAGCCCTCTCAAGCAGATTCCCGGCCCCGCCCCTGCACTGGCTGTAGGAGCCATGTGGTTTTTGAAAAAGCTACCAGCCTGAGGAGACAGGGAGAGGATGCTTTGCAAGCTGCCTGTTAACAACAGGCAGCTCCCATTGGCCAGAAACCAGCTAATGGGATTGTGCTGGGGGCACAGGGCAGCACATGAAAGCCTCTCCTCCTTTCCCTGGGCTCATTTAGGGTTGCCAGATGGTTTAACCAAAAGTACTGAATCCCCCGCAAAAAAAAAAACCAAAAAAACAAAAAACACCACACCACCAGGAAAAAAAATTCTGTTGCGAAAAAAAAAGGGGGGGGGGAAGAGAGAAGAAGATCAAAGTTGTTGAGCAAAAAAGAGACCCTGACAGCAGTTAAGGAAAAACATTTAAAAATAAAATAAATCAGCAGGGCCCCTTTAAGAGGCTTTTTTTGGGGGCCTTCCCCCCCCCCATTTCAGCCACAAGACAAGCCCCTGAGGAACCAGGTAAACGGAGGAGGGGCCAGAGGGAAGAGGGCCGGCAGAGGGGCTGGGGCCCAGTTGCTGAGTGTGTCATATGGTTCCTAGGTGTCCGGTATTTTCGCCTCCTGGTGGGGGGTGGAAAATCAGAAAATACTGGACATTTTAGGTGTCCAGTATGTTCTGGATTTTTTTTTAACCGGACAAGAGGCAAAAATACCGGACTGTCTGGGTCAGTATCGGACGCCTGGCAACCCTAGGCTCATGGCTGTTCAGAGACCCACAATGGCTGCTTTTTTTTTTTTTTTTTTTTTTTTAAAGCAGCCTGGGGAGAGGGAGGAGGGGACAGGTAGGGAGCCTGCCTGAGGCTCCTTGCTGCATCTGTGGGCTGGATCTGGTGGCTTGGCAGGCTGCATCCAGCCTGCGGAGGGTATTCTGTCAAGGCCTGCTCTAGCTCTTGCCTATCTGCCCCACAGCTTCATGCCAGTCCTGTTCCCTCTAGGCCCCTCCCATCTCTTCATGGTATCCTCACTAATCTCCAGGCCTGACCCAGACTCTCCAGTTTTCCTCTAATCCCGTGGTCCCCAACACGGTGCCCGCAGGCACCATGGCGCCCGCGGGGGCATTTGCATGCGCCCGCCAGGTGCTCAGGGCTGGCCTGGCCCCGGGCACATGGCGCGCGGCGCTTGGCGGGGGGAGCGCCGGCCCCGGGCGCGCGGCACTGGCGGGGGGAGGGTGGGGGGAGCGCCGGCCCCGGGCGCGCGGCGCTTGGAGGGGGCCCTGCCCCCTGGCGCCCGAATAGCCCCGCCCCCTGGCACCCGACAACCTGAAAAGGTTGGGGACCACTGCTCTAATCACATCTCAATCTTTTTCAATGTAACCCTTATCACTCCCACCCCTTTTTTAGTTCGCTTCCAGGCCCTCATTTGTTTTATCTGCCCCATTTCAATTCCCACAAACCCTCCTTCAGTTCCCCCCGGTGATACCCTCCTTCCAGCCTTGCTACTGTTTAGGCCAGTGGTTCTCAAAAAGTGGTCCACAACTATCTTGCAGGTGGACTGAGGATTTACCCACACACACAGCAGGGAGCCCATGCTGATGCTCTAGCCCTGCGACCCCTGGTTGGAAGCCTCTCACTGTGGAGGGCACCCCAAGTCTCACAGGCCAGACCCACTTCGCAAAAATGAGGAAGCGGCTCCATACACTGCTGCTGCCACTCCCCCTCCTTCCAGCTGGGACAATGGCAACCCAAGAAACCACTTGCCTGGAGACTTCCCCCACAGCCAGAATTGCACCAATGGGAGCAGTGGGGGGTGCAGAGCCAGGTAACCACCCCAATTCCCCTCCTGCCCAAACCCCACATCTCTACACAAACCCCTTCTTACTGAGACTCTACACCCCCATCCTGCTCCCCACCTCCTGCCCAGACCCTGCATCCTTATCCCTGTCCTGCTCCCCTGCAGCTCCCTCCCACACACGGAGTCCATTTGTGACCCCACACCATAGCTGGGGGGGATGCAAAAAATCTACTAGCTCTGGGACCCCAGAAGTCTTAATCTGGCCTGTGGGAACCCCTGAACCTTGGTTCTCCCTTCTCTCCCGTTCCCCACAGCGGGACTAAAGCACAAGGGGAGTGAGGAGATCTTAGTTGGGGACCACATCAGCAAGGGTTGGCGATTTTTTCTTGAGGTTTTTTTTTTTTTTTTGCACTTCCAACTTGTGTGGTCCCTGATTGATTTTTCTGTGGGTCAGTAGCCCCTGACCCAAAAAAAGATTTCCCACCCATATCAAAGACAATGTAGAAACCTTTTGTTTTAGACATAAATAATATTTTACTTTATTTAAAATAAGGTTTGGTACAGTATCACCATAAAGTGAAAACGCTTAATCTGTTTAATGACTGATTAATACTATTTCCTTTCAAAGTCAGTTATATATCCCTCTTATGTTCTAGCTGTGTATTTATGTCTTTTTATTCTAGTAGCCTAATATAAATAAATTTAATACTTAGAAAAACAAAGGTATTTTGTGATCATGGGTGATTGGCTGGTGGTCCATAAAAAGTTTTGCCTTAAGCAGTGATAGGGGGCCATGGGCCAAAAAGTTTGAGAACCATTTGTCAGCAACGTATGGCTCACTAGGGAGCCAGATATGGCTCTTTTGAAGTGCCAACCTAGCCCCTCCTTTGCTCCCCCCAGAGCAGAGACCCTGTGTTGGCACTACAGCAGCCCTGAGAAAAACATTCCAGCCCACAAACACAGCAGGGAGCCCTCAGGCAGACTCCCTGCTTGCCCTGCCCCTGCACGCTGCTCAAAAAAGCTGCAGCAGCAGAGCCATTTGTTTTTTGCAAACTGGGAAGGAAGGGGGGGGAGTGGTGCTTCACAGCTGCTCCCACCTCCAGCACAGTCCCATTGGCCGGTTTCTGGCTAATGGAAGCTGCCTTTTTAAGAACAGGCAGTGAGCAAAGCACCAATCCTCCCGCCCCTCAGGCTCTTGTTCATAGAGCATATGGCCCTGCAGCCTATGCAGAGGGCAGGGCAATCTCCTGAAAAATGTACTGGGCTAGAGTCTTACTGGTAAGTCTCCCAGCCAGAGCCTGCCTTTGGCTCCTAGCCCCTCCCTTCCCTTCCCTCAGCCCTCCATAGCCCAGAGCCCCTGCCAGACCCTGCACTCCAATCCCCTGCCTCAGATCACAATCCCCTCCTGCCCTAGGTCACAATCCAAACCCCCGCACTATAATCCTCTGCCCAAGGTCACAATCCACTCCTGCACCCCAATCTCATGCCCTGGGTCACAACTGCCTCCTGCACCCAAACTCAGTGGCTCCCGATCCAAAAAAAGGTTCCCTACCCCTGCCATAAATAAAAACAATGTTAAAATATTATTTTAAAATTAAGCCTGGCCAACAAGATCCCAATTGGGGCCCCGCCCCCTTCTAGCCACAGCATCGTAACACTCCTGCACCCCTCCCACACACCAACCCTGAGCCACTCATACCCCCGAGCCTGCTGCCCTGAGTCCCTCATACCCAGACTCCTGTACCCCCCCCCGATCCAGTCCTCTATCATAACACTCCTAAACCTCACACATACCCCAACATTATACCCTGAGCCCATCATACACCCGAACTCCCTGCCCTGAGCCCCTCATACACTCTATCCCAGACTCCTACATCCCCAGTCCCCTGCCATAACACTCCTGCACCCCCTATACACCCCAACCTTGTGCCCTGAGCCATATGTCCAAACCCCCTGCCAAGCCTCTCATTCACCTCAACTCAGATTCCTGCATCCCCAACACAGGAGGGATTGACAGAAGACAGCCTGAATGCATGTATGAAGCTGAATTTGACCAGTTATGATGTGAACTTCAAAGAAATACATGAAAAGATGCAGCAGCAGAAGTCCCATTAAATAAAGTCTGAGAGTACAATACTTCATTCATGCTGTTATTAATCATTGTGTCAATTACAACTTAAAATTATCAGTATATTTTCAGTCATCCAAATAGGCATTTTTCTAAAGCTCTTTGTTGACCACTTGCTCTGAATTTTGACGTAGTTTGGCTCTTTGGTTTGAAAAGGTTGCCAACCCTGGTTTAGGCCCTACTGGTCAGGCAAGGGGCACAACTGGAGCTGGGTGAGGGAAGGGGAAGCAAGCTGGCTCAAACAGCCCTGCTGGAGCACAGAGCTCTGCTGCCAGCAGGAAAGACAAACTGCATCCTGTGACTTAGACTTTGTCTACACTTCTAAAATTAGAGTGCAGCCACAGCAGCGTTTTAAAGTGAAAGTATGGCCATGGCTAGAGTTCTGGAAAAAGCTCTCTCAACACTCTAGGTAAACCAATAACTGTGCTAGGAGTGTGTCTCTCAGGGCTGTAAGCCCAGTTTGCACTGGCTTTTTACAGCTCTGTAACTTGCTGTGCTTGGGGATCGGGGTGGGGAAAGGGAGGTGTTCTCTCACACTCTTGAACCAGAAAGTTGCAGCACAATAAAGTGACAATGTAGACTTAGTCTTAGATGGAACTCAGGCAGCTGATGGCAGCAGTCTGTTGCTTCTGCTCCCTCAGATCTGTCTATCCCCTCCCACACCGCTGCAGGAACACAAGATCAAGTATCCAATTAACAGTGGTGACCCAATACTAGAAATCCAGTTACTACAAGAATCTGTGCCTGCTGTGGGTATAGTCTGAGCAAGCACTGTCCCACCTTCATGCCTGCTCTCCCACCCCCTATTTCCCTGGAGTTCTGCTTAACTCTCAGGGACAGAGAGCACTGCCTTTGCCTCTCTCCTTTGCTGAAGAAAGCCTGAGAGGCAGCTCCAGGACACTGCCTCCTGGTCCTACTGCCCATCACCATCATCTTGTGTGCATGGTGGGTCCGTTTCTGGACAACTGGTGAGTGCCTGTGGCAGAGAGGGGCAGGGCAAAGAGGCAGTACATAGAGCAACTGCGTGAGAAACTTGCACAAAACCTGCACACACTTTATTCAGCTCCAGCCAAAGTTATTGCTCTGACCCCTCTTATATGTAGAAGGAATAAAATTCTGCACATTAGGAAAAACACAAAATATCCCTGTCTGGATACTAATACTTCAACTTTTACAGTACCTTCTAGTGAGGGGCTTCAATTTAGAAGATTTGTAATTCACTATTGAACACAATACAAAGATGTCCAATTTTTGTGTGTGTATTTTTCTGGGACAGATCAAAAAGTCCAGCTAGCTCAGTATCATGTTTTCCCAACAGTGGCCAATGCTAGATGCCCCACAGGGAATCCTCAAGTGATCCAGCCCGTCACCCATTCCCAGTTTGACAAAGGCTAGGACCACTATTCCTGCCCAGCCTGGCTAATGGCCATTGATGAACCACCCTCCATGAATTTAGCTATTTTTGAACTCTGTTATATTCTTGGACTTCGCCATTGCCTCTGGCAAGTTCCATAAGTTGACTGTGCATTGTGTAAACAAGTATTTTCTTTTGTTGTAAGTCTGCTACCAGGTAATTTTACTTGGTGACCTCTAGTTCTTATGCTATAGGAAGATATAAATAATACTTTATTTGTTTTATCCAGACCAGTCATGATTTTATAGACCACTATCATCTGTCCCCTTACTCATCCATTTTCCAAGCTGAAAACTCTCAATCGTCTTATCGCTCTCCTCATAGGGCAGCCATTCCTACCCTTAATCATTATTGTTGCCCTCCTCAACTTTTTCCAATGCCAAGATGCCTTATCTCGCAAGCAGTATTCAAGATGTGGGTGTACCATACATGCACAGGTAACCAAGTTCTTATGCTCAGACTAGCTCCAAAGGCCAATCCATTTTTGTACTCTTAAGGGATTACAAATGCATTAAGAAGCTCAATACACAATGTTGCAAGTCTCTTTCCCAGGGTATCCCTCACGATTTTAAATTCACTTGTTAGGCTACACTGAAAAGGTTTGGCAACAGAAGTGCTATCAACATGCAAAAGTGGCCAAAAGTGAAAACTCCCAACAAGATTTTCTGCCACCCATTTTCAGCAATTCATGGCCACATTATTAGCTCCCCTGTTGATAGAAACAGCAAAGCAATGTGCGTAAGCATCCCACAGTGTCTGGCATCACCTTCAGCCATTAAGCTCTACAGGAATGTGCAACATAACATTTAGGCATTTTGGAAATGTGAAAAAAAATCCCGTCAGCCACCTCTTTGTTTCCCAGCTCTGCCTGGGCTCCCAGCTTACTTTCACAGTACAGGCAGTCCCCAGGTTACGCGGATCTGACTTGGTCTGCACTTACGAACGGGGCTTTTCTCGCCCTGGAGGATGCGGGTGGCAGGACCGCCCAGACGCACCGCAGTCTCGCCGCCCGCGTCCTCCAGGGCGAGAAAAGCTGCTCCGCGTCTCCCTGGTCTGCCGGGGGAGACCGCGTCTCTCTGGTCTGCTGGGGGACCCCCCCCAGCAGACCAGCGAGACGCGGAGCAAAGCCGCGGAGGACCCTGGCGGCGGGACCGCGGCGCGTCTGGGCGGTCCCCCCGCCCAGTCCTCTGTGGCTTTGCTCCACGTCTCCCTGGTCTGCTGAGGGGGTGGGGGGGGAGGCCCCCCAGCAGACCAGGGAGACGCAGAGGACCGGGGCAGCGGGACCGCGACACGTCACGGTCCCGCCGCCCGCGTCTCCCTGGTCTGATGGGGAAGGGGGGGTGCAGCTAGTGCACCCGCCTCCTCCTCCCCCCCCAGCAGACCAGTCTTTTCTCAGGACGCCTGTGGTAGAGCAGCTGGGGCGCTGCCAGTTGGTCCCGCAGCGCCGCTCTCAGCGCTACTCGAGCAACCCAGCAGTACCCCAGCTGCTCTGCCCCAGGCATCCCCAAGTCAGCCACTGCTGAAACTGACCAGCGCTGACTACAGGAAGCCCGAGGCAGAGTTGCTCTGCCCCGGGCTTCCTGGAATTAGCCGCTGATCAGTTTCAGCAGCATCTGACTTGGGGACGCCTGGGGTTCTTAAGTTGAATCTGTATGGAACTGGCCTCCAGATTCAGCCTGTTGAAACTGATCAGCAGCTGATTCCAGGAAGCCCGGGGCAGTTCTGACTTACATATAGATTCAACTTAAGAACAAACCTACAGTCCCTATCTTGTACGTAACCCGGGGACTGCCTGTACTTGAATGACAGTCCTTGCTGCAAATTCCAGCATCAGCTGTGAGAAATTATGGATCTCAGACTTCTCTCCATGTTGCATTCAATGTGCTTAGGACATCATGCATTGCAGCAGAACTACTTATGCAATCAATAGCAGAGGATGGAAACTTGGATGCTGATGACAATGGTAGTTACAGGGACAACAGCAAAGTGGCACTGCAGTGGGCTGTCACAGACCAGCTGTGCACAGTAGCACATCACTTTGAGAGGAGGGCAGCGATTTTGGGATCGCATTATCATGCAGGTGTAGGATGAAGACTAGATGCTACAGAATTTTCTTCCTGATGTTATGTGCAGAGCTGGCCCTTGAACTGTGGCACAAAGACGCCCGACCTCTCAATAGAGCCTTGGCTTTGTGGAAGCTGGCGACTCCCAATTCCTATCATTCAGTTGCAAACCAGTTTGCAGTGAAGTCTACCATCAGGGCAGCATGGCAATAAATCACATTTTTTTGTGTAGGACTGCGAATCTCAGAAATATTGATGACAAAGTGGCTGGCTTTGCTGACGTAAGCTTTCCAAACTGGCAGGGCAATCGCTGGCACACAGTCTTATTGTAGCGGCACCCCACCTTGTCTCAAGAGCACATCAACTGTAAGGGGTACTTCTCCATGATAATACTTCAGGTGCTTGTAAGTCACCATGGACATTTCAGACATAAATGTGGGGTAGTCTGGAAAGGTGTATGATGTATGCATCTTCAGGAACAGTGGCCTGTACAGAAAGCTGCATGCTGGGAATTTCTTTCCAAAGCACAAAATTATAGTGGGGGATGTGGAATTACCCATAAGAGATCCTAGGTGATGTGGTTTTCTCCTTAAACGGGCCTGGCTCATGAAATCTCACTTGGATAGCAGTAAGGAGTAGTTCAACAACAGGCTAAACTGATGCCACATGGCTGTTGAATTAGGGAGGTGAGCAAATACTTGACCACCAGATAAAGCTAAGCTTATCAAGTAGTCAACTTGACTACTTACTTCCCCTTCCTCCTTGCTGCCTCTGTATGAGAAGCAGAAAAGGGCGGGGGGGGGAACGGAAGCCAATTCCCCCCAGCACTGACTTCACGGGGGGAGGGGAGGAGATGCTGCCACAAAGCAGCCTCTGCCTGCAGGGGGCCGAGGCTCCAGCAGCAGCCCCTGTATACAGCGGCCCCCAGTGGGGAGCTGGGCCCCAGTGAATGAGAGCTGCTGGATCAAGCCCAAGGCAGGACTGAGCAATCCAGGTTGATGCACTCTGTATTTTAAATGTAGTAAGAGCCACTGAGCTCCTACTACATTTAAAATGCAGAGCCGCACCAGTCCAGAGCCGTGCGATCTAGTCCTGCCGCAGCTCTGCAGAGCAGCCCTCCTTACTGACTATGCAATTAGCCAAATAATCACTCTAACGTCCTTATGTTGAACGTGCCTTTGGCATATTGAAAGCATGATGGAGGGGTCTCTGTGGCAGGCTGGGCCTTAGGGAAGATCATATCCCCAACATGATGACTGCATGCTGTTGCTTATATCTGTGACACAGTAAGGGTGAAGATTTGGCTGTGGGCGCACAGTTTGAACAGCCAGACACTTTTGCCAGAGGAGCCCATGGGGTGGCCATCAATATCAGGGAGGCTCTGAGGAACCACTTTGACAATGAGGGATGCGGACATGTCTTTGTGCTGGGCTTTCTTCCATGCCTCATCCCACTGCTCATCCTGAGCAAGACATTTCAATGAACTCCAAGGCTTATTACAGGCTTCCACAAGAGCCAGAGTAACTGGGTTGGGTTCTATCATGGAAATTAATTCATAGAAACCCACATCACATGTGTCTTTATTTAGGTTTTTCAAACAGGATGCTCAGTGGTAAGGGTTATTGGAAAGCTTCACAAATGTGTTAACTGTCAAAGTCATAGCTGCTTTCACAGAGTGGAATATGCTGGGGGGAGGGGGGAAGTTATCTAATTGTAAAAAATGAATGTGTGGGCACAGAGGGAGAGTTGCTGGATAAAGAAATGTTTGGCCATGAAGACGGATGTGTGGGCATAGAGGAACAGCTAGCTGCTGTAAAAAGAGTTTGCATGCATCGGGAAGAAGATCAGTGGTTCTGTTCATTGTGCATCTGTCCAAAACAGTTCAGCATCTCATTCTAGGTTTCCAGGGGCTTTAGCATGCACTCATTTGTTTCTGTTCTGATTTGCATCGCCATAGCTCTTCTATGCTCCATTTTCCTCTGTTTAAAGCATTGAATGATGCAACACAAAACCTTGATCAGATCTTCCTTTACCCTCCAAGGTTTTTTCCTAAGTTGACAGAATCTGTCTGCTGGTGAACACACCTGACTTCAAGTAACCATTAACAGAGTGACTGTACTTCTCATGATAAAGATTCTAACAAGTCAACCTGATTGCCTTCTATGACAAGGTTACTTGTCAGTATTCTTACAGTATTCTTGTCAGCAAGTGAAAGTAGTATGGATTGGATAAATGGACTGCAAGATGGATCGAAAGCTGGCTAGATCGTCAGGCTCAACAGGTAGTGATCAGTGAATCAATGTGTGGTTGGCAGCTGGTATCAAAAGGAGTACCCCAAAAGTTTGGGGCTAATTTTGTTCAACATCCTTATTAATTACCTGGATGAGGGGGATGGATGAGTTCACAGATGACACGGGGGGGGGGGGGGAAAAGAGAGAAGAGAGGTAGATATGCAGGAAGGTGGGGATATGGTCCAGAGTGACCCAGACAAACTGGAAGACTGGGCCAGAAGAAATCTGATGAAGTTCAACAAGGACAAGGGAAGTGTCCTGCACTTGGGACAGAAGAATCCCAAGCCCTCCTACAGGCCGGGAACCATCGGTTTCTGACTCTGTGCTATGGGAAGTATCCACAATGTCCCTGGGTATAGACATGGGGTCTCCACCCAGGATTGCATCCAGTTCTTTATAAAAATAGCACGTTGTGGGTATTGGAGTTCCTTTAACTTGGCTCCACATTATAGGGTGTCTCACTCATACCCCTTCTCACACAGGGGCTCGAGAAATGTGATCATACGTATCCCAGTTCCTACAGGTCACTCACAGCTGTGATTGCACCAATTCTTCACCCTACACACTGATAAGATCAAAAAGCTGTGGTGCTCCAAGCACGAGAATGTTGTGAGCCATAGCCATCCCTGTTTCCCTGAGAAGACACCATGAGGACCACAACACAATGAGCCAGACACCAGGAAATGAAATTTAAAGTTCCTGGGGATTGCAGATGGGAGGGGCACATCTGCATACCTGTTTACATGGCTGAGGAGCAGCAGAATTCGAAGTGGTGGCCAGAGTGGCTAATCAGGCATTGTGGGAAACATGCTAGAGATCAATAAACTTTACAAAAATAAAACCTACTGTAGTATACACTGCATAACTGTAGACAATAAAAAGGGAGGGGAAAGACAAAAGTCTCATGTAGAGTTGGAAGTTTGTCACCAAAATTGGGCATATGTCATGACTTCTGTCATGTCACAATATGAACACACTCTCTGGGTTTTGGCAATAAAACTTCCTACAATAGAAAAGTCTGGCTGAATAGGTGAGAGGGTTCTGTCCATTTCCTGGGTGTCTAGTAGTTCAATCCACCATAAAAGTAGCTCACATTTGATTTCTTTTGAGTTTCATTCCAAAAGTTGGATAGTCGACTAGTCCTTAACATCCTACTCCTGATTAAGGGTAAATTGTCTGCTCAGGTTGTGTCAGAATGTTGTCTTTGCCAGGAAAATGGGCTGCCGTTAGACTGATGTTGTATGGGATGCACCACTACTACAGTTAGACCGCTTTTAGACAGAGTAAGAGTGAGCTCTACCTTGATGAGTTCTACATTAAGTAGTATCTGTGAGTATCTGTACTGACATGTTTTGGATCAGAGAAAGCGTGACATGCTTTGTGGACCACTCTGACTTCCAGTAGGTTGATATGTAGTTTGGATTCTGAGACCAGCGTGCTTGAATGACATGGTGGTCTAAATGGGATCCCCCATTCTATTAGAGACGCCTCTGTGGTGATAGTCACTGATGGGGGTGCTGGATGAAAGGGTCCCTCCACCAAGAAAGAGACTTATCTTGGCAGGCAGAGAGAGATGTTTATGTGGTGGCAGTATTGCCTGTATACCGTATGCAGCCACATCTGTAACAGCTTCATGTGGCAGCATGCATGTGGGATTACAAAGGTGGCTGCAGTCATATGGCCTAGGAGTGAAGCAAAGCTTAACTGTAACCTTAGCACAGACAGTCCACAGGAGACCAAGTCTGAGATGGCAGCAGCTCTCTGTAGCGGGAGTAATATTGCAAAAGCTGTACAGTCTAGGTGAGAACCTATGAACTCTAGGTGGGTGTCAACTGCAGACTAAGCTTGTCGAAGAGGGCTCTGGTGATTATAATCACTCACCCAGTCAAGAAGAAAAGGTCCTGTTAGCAGGCAATCATCCAGCTATGGAAAGATGACAATTTCCCATTTTGTACAGATGTGCTAAGACCACTACTAGGACCTTAGAGAAAACTCATGGGACAGTGGAGAACCCAAAAGGGAATACTCTGTACTGGAATCTATAACAAAATCACAAATCAGAGGAAATGCCTGTTTGCAGAGTATATAGCAATATGGAAATGTATGTCCTGTAGGTCGAGGGTAGACATCTGATCTCCCTTCTCCAAGCAGAGATTATAGTGGCAAAGGTTACCATTTTGACATGGTGAGCATGAATGAACTAGCTGTGGTTGCACAAATCAAGGATAGGCTTCCATTTTGGGAGTAGAGCCCTTTTCCCCTATGTTGTTGAGGTACGTGTTCTATCGGTCCCAGTTGCAGAAGCTGGTTCAGTTCTCACATGAGTGTGATCTCATGAGGAGTCCCTGAAGAGGAATGGGTGGAGGGAGTGGGTAAAGGAGGTAGTTGAAAAGGGGATGCAGTAGCTAGTCGGCACCCATCTGTCCATGATGACGTGGCTCCACGCTTGGTAAAAGGATGCTAGTCTGTTCCTGAATGGGGAAGCCTAGATATTGCCCTGGACATTTCAAGGTGGTCCTGCCCTCAACCAACTCTTCAAAAGTTTTGGCATGTTGGGATGGTGCTGAGTGGTCAATTGGTTGTCTGTTTGTGTTCTGGCATTGTTTTAGTCTATTATTGTAATGCCTCTGTGGCTGCATGAAGGAAGTTGGCCTGTATCTCTGATTGAAGAACCTGATCTGCTTTCTCTGTCACAAGCACATGGATACCCAAGGTTTTAAGGGTGGATCAAGAATCCCGGTGGAGTGGACTTCACGAATAACATGGATCCTTCAAAGGGCAAGTCCTCCATGGTAGCTTGGACTCCCTGGGGAAACCAGTCAACTGCAGTCATGAAGTCCTTTGCATAAACACTGTAATGGAAATGGATTTGGCAGTTGTGGTCGGCTGAGCCGATAGTGGGTTGGAGGGAGGTGCAAGATAAAGGGCCCCTTTGCTAACGTTGGCTTTGAACTGTTCTCGTTTGCTATCTGGCAATTGTTCAATCAAAGATTGGATGTATATGTGGCCCTATTAGCTAAATAGTGACAATCCTCAGTTGGGGAGTAGCTGAAGAACATGTCTTTCTACCAAAAAGATCCAATCTTTTCCAGTCCCTATCACACGACCTGGTACGAGCTGTCCATTGCCTGCTCCTGTGGTTTACTGCCTCTATGACGAACTAGTTGAGGGTAGAGTACGAGAAGAAATCTGCTCCTTGAGGTACCACATTTTTTCATCTGACCTTTTACAGGTTGGACAAGGCGTGGTTGAAAACTGCCATATCATTTTGGTCGGATCCATGAGTAAGCCCAGGTTAGCTGTGGAGGAGGCATGTAGGATAATCAATTAACCTGTGCTGTGTCTGATAAGTCATTTCAGGGCATTGCTTTGGTAGACTTAAAAGTCATCCCCTGCTATGGGGAAGGCACAATTATGTCATCTGGTAAGGAGAAGGATATGAGCCAGTCATAGGGACTCAGAAGCCAACTCCTCTTCTATCATCTCTGGATCCTCCTCTTCTTCAGCCTTTGACTGGCTTGCTGGTGGAGGAGGAGATACTCAGGATCTGGGTGCTAGAGATGGGTGGGAAGGCATTTGGGGATGTTGCACCTGGTACATAGCCAGCATCAGCATTGGTCGAGGCAGCTACTGAAGGCTGCGTGGGTCTCAGTGAGGAGTGCCTTGGAGTGTAAATGCTCAGAGTCTTCCTCATTATCACTAGATAGTGAAGGTGCTGATCATGCTGGTGTAGCTGATAGGCTGAAGCGGGATGTATTTGATGTGCCACTAGTGCCCAATAGTGGGTGTTCCAGGCACTGATGTTATGAACAAGCCTGCAGCCACTGTAAATATCTGCAGTACTAGGATATTCTACGCTGACATCAGTGCTATGGGGAGCTGCAGTGGAGGTTGCACAGAGGTTGTTTGCTCTGAACTGACAGTGCGGTAGGTGGTGGCATAGATAGTTTCATCACCGCTAAGGATGTCTTGGTCGGTGCCGACAGAGCAGACTTGGGCTTTGTTACGGCTAGGGCCTTGAAGATAGTCAGTGCCTAAGACTGAGGAGTGAAGGACATCTCAGTGCCAGATGTGCCCAGTGCTGGTGCTGATTTTGTGTGTGTGTGTGTGTGTGTGTGTGTGTGTGTGTGTGTGTGTGTGTGTGTGTGTGTGTGTGTGTTGGAGGGGGGGGGCATGGGGAGTGCTTCCTAAAGGACTGTGCCAAAGCAGAGTCCACAGAGCTCAACCCTGAGGGAGCTGCTCTTTCAAAGTTCACCGCAGGAGAAGGTTGTCTCAGCAGTGTGGTGTACTCTGGATCAGACACTGGCCACATGGACTTAATAGATGCTTGAGTTGGAGCTCTCTAGCCTGGTCCTGGTGATGAGCTAACACTTACTCAGAGTGTCCCTCTCAGAATGTCCATTATCTCAGTGAGTGACTGTCAGAAACCTTTTAAAACCTGGAGAACCAGGCATGTCTGCTATACAGACAATGGTTGAAAAAGTTCAAACAGTCTCTTTACAAAAAAAAATGTTTAACAAGAATCTAATAACTGTACCTATGACTAAATTGTAACTAACAAACAATTTTGCTTGACTAACAAAGTACTAGAGGATATCTAAGGTGGCTGCTGGTTCCAATTGAAGCCCATGGTAGCAGAAAAGAGACTGAGGGGGAGGGAGGGGTCGGTTGGCTGCACACATGTAGTAGCCGCTCTAGACTGCATGTGCTGGCTACCCCATGTGCACAGCCCACCAAGAGCACTGCTCTCTTAATTCTCCAGATTAGAGACACAGCAGCACCAAAACTCCCATTCTTAGTAGCAGCTTGCTGAATGAATATCAGGGGCAAGACTGCCTTGTCAAGGACAAAGGAAAGATGCTGCAGTAATGAAGATACGAGAGGATAGCTAAAATGCTTATCCAGTCTGTGTGGAAGGACAATGTGTTAGATTATTCGGGGGGGGGGGGGGAGTGGAAGGACTTTAGACAGAGGTCTCTCTCGTTCTTCAAGTTCAGGATGAGTCATAGTTGGCACCAAGGTTACAGGTCTGAATGACAGAATGGTGACAGCGTTCACGGTGATCAAGAAACGAGATTAACAGAGGTGCAAGATGAAGAGCTCAATTTAGCTATGCAGAGCTGGAGCTGATGGCAAGACATCCAGCAGAGAATGTCAGAGACTGGCAAGTTTCTGTGCAGTAAAGTCGCTTTCTGAGCAAGAACTCCTGAGGTGTATACATTGCCAAGACACAGTGAACAAACTACACAATTGCAACACTATGAAACACTACCTGAGAGGTGTACATCTCTCTGCGCAGGAGCTATAGCACCACACTGACAGAGTGGATACCCTGATCTATTACAGAAATGTTTCCTAAACGGCGTTCCGGAACCCAAGGGTTCTGTGGAAGTGAAAATAAGGGTTCCATGAGAAAATTCCATTATAGTAACATTTTATTATTTTAAAAAAATTTAAGCATTTATGAATTCTATTGAAAACAATTTTCATTTGTGTTTGCCATAAATGTCCCTGTGTAATGCCAGCTCAGCCAGAGAATGGGGACAATGATGTCACTACTCAGTGCTGCACGTACAGTCAGTGGTGCAATCTCCTGTTCTATACCACTGTAAATCCCCATACTCACTGTCAGGGAGAGTGGATCACGTGGGTGACTAAATACGAATATACTAGCACTATGTCGGACAAAGTCGAAGCTTCTGCTGTCAAACCAGTTGTTTGTATGGGAGTGCGCAGGCAGTGCTCTTGCAAATACTTCACTTCAGTATAGTTGTGTAATTTCTTAACTATTGATCTCATGACCTTGTTTAGCATTTGTTTATCATCATCTTTACTTATCTGTGGTCTACTTTTTCATCTCCATATTTAAAACTTTTATTATGTGTTCTGCAAAATTATTTGAGTTTAAAAGGGTCCTGTGGCCAAATAAAATTGGGAAACACTATATTACAGCATTGCAAATGGCCTCCAAAGAGGTCCCACAATGCCTGTTCTCATCCTTTACGTTCCTTTGGAATTTTGAAAATCCACTGAGCAAACAGGAAGAGAAGTATGCCGTGGTCTCACTGTATTTTTCCAGGTGACCATGGCTACTCCATGCACAAGATGAACCTCCACTTGGAGCAGTGCTGAGGTGCTAGATCTCATTAGCATTTGGGGAGAGGAGACAGTCCAGTTCCAGCTGCACTCCAGCCATAGGAATGATGGCACCTACAGACACTCTGCATGATGGGAAAAGGCCATAATCAGGATACACTACAGTGCAGGATCAAAGTGAAGGAGCTGTGGAATGCCTATCACAAGGCATAGGAGGCTAATTGCCACTCTGGTGCTGTACCCATGAACTGTAAGTACTAAAAAGAGCTGAACACGATATTCATTGGTGACCCCACCACTGCTGTGAATACCCACCTGGATACATCAGTGGCTGAGGGGCCAGTGGAGAGTGGACTAAGCCATGAGGAAATGGTGGATGGGAACCAGATGCAGAGGATGACTTGGTGTTTCAAGATGCCTGCAGCTAGGAGCTCTTCCTCTACCCTCAAGGAGACTAGCTAGTCACAGCAGTCAAAATGTAGCGAAGAGAAAATAGAAGGCATGATGCTGGTACATGCTAACTCAAATGAGAAATAGGTCCCTAGTAAATGGCTTCAGTTTTCGGAGTTGAAGAGAGTTGAGGGCAGGAGTCTTGAATAAAGCAGTTTTAGTTTTCTATTGAGCATGCAGGGAAGGATTCCTTGTGTCTGTGTAATGCACATACCACCACATGCCTAGGCAAAGTAGAGGAATAGGGTATTGGACTCCCCCACTTCATGGGAATCTGCCTCCGATCTTCACAAAAGTCTCATGGAGATACTGGGCAATCCACTGCCACAGGGTAACATCTCCACACAACTCTATCATTATGGGTGGGAGCACCATCGCAGTACACAGGTCAGGTTAGAAGCTGCAGTGTTGGAGAAGACCCTCCCTTGATTTACTGGTCATCCTCAAAAGTGAGACATTTTCCACAATGAACACTGCCTGTAGAAAATGTAGGGACATAATGATTGACAAGCCCCCCACATCCCTGACTGTCACCAAGAGCTCCATGCCCAGTTCAATGCTGGAACTTGAAGTTCTCCTGCCCCTGCAGTTATTCACCATTTTGGGGGTCCTGTGATTCAAGTGTGCTTACCTAGGATCAGCTAGTGAGCAATAGCCACCATTCACAAACTTGTTTTAAAAAGACTGATACAGAAGCACTTTAGTTTGCAGTGCACTGTAAAAGTGGTGCATTTTGGCTTCACAGATCTGACTTTGGGAGCCCAGCCTCCCTCTTTCTTACTGCTGGCTGAATGGTTGTGCAGGATCAGAATGAGACCACAGAAAAGCAGGGAGGACTTTCTGCATGATGTTATGCTGGATTCTGCAGCAGAAGAACAACTGAAAGCAGAAAGACAAGAAGAGGGACCGAAAGGAGAACAACATCAGAACAAAGCCACGGAGCAGCTCATGAACGTTATGGAGCACCAAGCAGACATGCTCTAGGTACTCACAGGACTACAAACAGAGCACTTCCTCTTCTGCAGATTAGGGATTTTAGGGTTTAATCAACTAGCCATTTAACAGACAAGATTACACCTACAACTTAATGATATCTGTTAAATCCAGCCTCCTGGGGAGGCGTTTTCACCATGGCAGGGCAGTGAAGCCTCCTCCCTGGGAACCAGGTGGGCAAGGGCTGGCAGCCCCACTCCTGGAGAGGCTTCATTAAACTATTTATTGTAGAGCCCCCAGAGACAGAGACAGAGACAGAGACAGAGACAGAGACAGAGACAGAGACAGAGACAGAGACAGAGACAGAGACAGAGACAGTGTGTGTGTGTAAGATTTTTTAGCAGCTATATGGTTACTGTATTAAACGCTTTTAAACATAAAAATGTTTGGATGTCATATCCCTAGACTTTAGTAAGGCATTTGATACGGTCTCGCAGGATATTCTTATTGATAAACTAGGCAAATATAACTTAGATAGGGCCACGATAAGGTGGGTGCATAAGTGGCTGGATAACCGTAGTCAGAGAGTTGTTGTTAACGGTGCTAAATCCTGCTGGAAAGGGATAACAAGTGGAGTTCCGCAAGGGTCTGTTTTGGGACCCGTACTGTTCAATATCTTCATCAACGATGTAGATATTGGGATAGAGAGTACGCTTATTAAGTTTGCAGATGATACCAAACTGGGTGAGGTTGCAACTTCTTTGGAGGATAGGGACACAATTCAAAATGACCTTAGCAAGTTAGAGAAATGGTCAGAGGTAAACAGGATGAGGTTTAATAAAGAGAAATGCAAAGTGCTCCACTTAGGAAGGAACAATCAGTTCCATACATACAAGATGGGAAGCGACTGTCTAGGAAGAAGCATGGCGGAAAGGGATCTAGGGGTCATAGTGGACCACAAGTTGAATATGAGTCAACAGTGTGATGCTGTTGCAAAAAAAGCAAATATGATTCTAGGTTGTATCAACAGGTGTGTTGTAAGTCATTCTGCCGCTCTACTCTGCACTAGTTAGGCCTCAGCTGGAGTACTTTACAATTAGGGGTAAATTAGAGCTTAGCAGCAGCACAGAACACTAAGAGTCTGGACTGGTGGCTATAAACAAACTTTATGGGACTGCTGGTAACTTGACCATATCCAGGATAAGTGGACAACTATAATCATGCCAGACCACAGATGCTGCCAGACGAAAGAGCGCCAAACTAGAGCCGTTCAAACTGTAATGTTATGTAGCATTTTACCTATTTTACCTATGTGTATTATACATGGATATATTTTTAGTTAGTCTGTATGGGAGGTGAAGTCATAGTTTACCAACGTTTACTGACAAAAATAATTCTTCCAAACCTATTTAGAATACATTTAACTCTCAGGAATGAAGAAAGAAGGAATGACTGTTGCTTTCCAGTGACCCCTGCCAGTTAGTACAGGAACAGCATTGTGTGTCTCCAAAAGCTACTCCACCCTGCTATGTGTGTGGGAATAAACTATTGCTCCACCAAAATGAACAATGAGGCCTCTTAATTCAACTACGCTATATATCCATGCCCAATATCATTAATATTTCCTTGTTTCCCTATGCATTTGTGTAGTTATTAAACCAATTTCAACTATTGTAGAACTGAGCTTTTTCCTAAAATAGAACTAGCTCATAACGTTACATCACTGGAATAACTTTTTCGAGACATCTGTACAGTACAATTAATTTTTCCTACAAATCCACACTGAATAAGTCTTTTATGAATTCAAAGATCTCACTCAGATGACTCAAATTCACATTTTACCAGTAGTAATGTTTATATTTAGAGTAGAGTAATAATTATGTCAATACCAAAAAACACATAGAACAGAAAATCTAATTACATGGAAATTCCTTTTAAAAAAAATGAATCAGGATTTCAAATACAACATTTCTGAATAGTAGCCTCTGTTTTCCATTTTAGTTCTGAAAAGAGTTTAAGACCACCATATAGGAGCTATAGAAATAAGCCAACGCTTTTAAAAAACTAAAATAAATGTTTTCTCTCTCATATGCATGAGTTCCTGAACACCCTTGAGAAACAAAAATAAGTTTGTTGAAAAAAGGATAATCTTTTCCAATGAACTGTAGAGTAAGTAGCAAAACAAGGCAGTTCACTGGAGCCCACCAAAGCTGCAGGAAAAGTTAAATATATACAGCTCATCACAAACAGACACATATATATACACTGGAAACAAAACAAAAAAACCCCAACAGATTTAGAGCATTAATGAGCTGCAATACATAATGAAAATATATCCTATATTTAGCAATTGTATTAAATGCCACTAAAAATGGTGTCTTTTCACATAGTGGGATTAACAGATTGTTTCAAGTAGAACATTTCCTATTGATATAGCCATCTTCTTTCTAGAATCAACAAAAAAGCAAACCGGAGAAGACTCAGGACACATTCCAAACCATTCAGGTGCAATACTAAAAAGGTGTTGGCATGTCACTAATACTTCATACTTGTTTCAACCATCTTTCATCAAAGGACCTCAAAACTCTTTACAAACATTCAACCTAAACTCACAATGCTCTTTGGAGGTAAGTCATAGTATAGATAGATATTGAAGGACCAGAAAGGTTAAGTGACTCACTCAAGGTCACATAGCAAGATGCTGGCAGAGTTTAGACTAAAACCAGAAATCTCAACTCTGCATTAATTTTTCAAGCATCCAAAAGTATACTAGGCACCTGACAAAACAAATGAAAACAGTCTTGAGGCATCTCATCTGAAGATGTGGGGTTTACCCACGAGGATACCATATATATAGTTTTGTTAGTCTCTATGGTGCCACGTACCACTCATTTTTAAAAGTTACAGACTAACACAGCTGCCCTTCTGAGAATTTGAGACTAAAGAGCACACAGACTAAAAATGTACACAATTCATTAAGGGAGGGAGGGTCATGGAAAAACAGCAAGGAGAGAACAAAAATAAGGCAGGTACACAATTTGGCATATTTGTCATTTAGCTCATTTCCATTCCCCATCTCATAGGAAAGAGGGATCAGAAGGCGTTTGAGAGAGAACTCTTAGTGTGGCAAAGGAGGTGGCCTGGCTAACAATTTCTGAGGGAGATTCAAGCAGAAGGACTGCTTGGAACAGAGGGGCTGTCAGTGTTGGGGCAAAGAGGATACAGAAAGCAGAGATTTAAAACAAAACAAAACAAAAAACAGGCAAATGAATGCAAAGAAAGAATATGAAAGGAAATCAGGTTAGATGAAAAATACAGATTGTATGATACAGGGCCTTGAAACAAACAAGTAAATGTGATTCCCATCACCTGCTCCAGCTACTGAACCAAGTTCACCCTCTCCCCCAAAAACGCAGGTTATTCATTACAGCCTTAACTTTGGGCTTTTCACATAGCACCCATGAATAAGGAACTGCCCCTTGAAAAATGTAAGACTACACCCTATTAACCGAAAGGCTACTCCCACCCATTACAGCCTAGTAAGGTCCAGTGACAACAGCTCCAGCCCCTCATTGTCCCCTCCCCAGCTGTCAGTCCGATTGCTCCCCCTCCTCATGCCGCCTGCTGCCAGTCCCGATTGCTCCGCCTCCCCATGCCGCCTGCTGCCCCCTCCCGCGGTTACCAGCCCCCTCATTGCCCCCCTTCTCTCCTCATTCCTTCCCCGTTTGTGGAAACAGCTCTTCCCACCCACCCGCTCATCCTCTCCCCCCCCAATAAAGCCTGAGTCCCCTTCCCCCCATAGACAATCACCTTATCCCTCCCCCCAATATGCGGAGGAGCCACAGCCAGTCCAGCTCCCCGCACCACGCGGGGCGCGCAAACTCCTCTGCCCCTCTCCGCCCGTCTGGGAGGAGGTTGTTCCTCTACCCCCCAGCCCGGTAGCCGTTGGGGGTTCGAACCTTACCGGTTACCCGGCGCCGCGATGGGGCGGCAGCGAGCAGAGCGCGACGCACACGACAGCAGCTGTGCTGGGGGTAACGAAAGGCAACAGCTGTGAGGAAGCGCGAGCTCGATAACAGGCAGCGCCGCGGCGGCAGCAACAGCGCGCGGCCAGGACAGAGAGGCGGAGACAGCGCGCGGCCGGGACAGAGGGATGGAATAAAGGGCCGCGCTTCAGACGATGCTCCGCCTTAGCCCAAAAAAGGAACTAGGGAGCTACGTCATCACAACCATCTTCCATCAGAATCGAACCGACCTCCCGCCCTTTAGACGGCATGGCGAGGGGCGAGCGCCTCATTTGACGAGCGGATGCCTTAGCCAATGGGAAAGGGGGTGGGGAGGGACGTCTCTGGCACAATAGGAGTCGCTGATTTGAGACTATGCCCTGATTGACGTCCCTGTCCCTGAATTGGAGAAGGGGAAAAAAGGGCGAGCTAGCCATCCCTTATACCCAATGGCAACGGAGCGAAGGTGGGGCTCAATTTGATGGGCAGCTGTCCTACCTAATAGGTGAGGTGCGAGGACTTGATGGGCTTCTCTGCTGCCCAATGGGCGTGGATCAGTCTGTCCCTGCAGCTCGAGGTGGGCTAGCCAATGGGCCCGCCGCGGAGATGGTCTGCGTGTCTGCCTCCCTCTTTCTTCCCTATGAGGGGTCCCCTCCTCTGTGGCCCTGTCCCGGTTGCTGGCTGAGCCTCTCCTCGCAGCGCGTGTGGGGGGCAGTGACGTCATGAGCCGAGACCCTGCGAAGGGAGCAGGACGGCTCTGGCCTCGGGGTGAGGCGGCTGCTGCGCAGGGCGGCCGAGCCTGCCTGGTAGGTACAAGGAGTGGGGGCGGGATGAGCAGCTTCTCGTCTCCCGGGTGCGGGTTCCCAAGCGGGGGGGGCGGGGCCAGCTGCTGTTGCGGGGGCCGAACCCTTAGTGGATGCCTGGCGCGGGCCTGCACAAGCCGGGCGCTGTGGGGCCCCGCCGCAGGGTGCGGCCGCTTGGCTGTAGGAGCCCGGCTGCGCGAGGGGTCGGGAGCAGCGGTAGCTGCACGGGGACCTGCTGGCCCGGCTACGGCGGCGCTGAGCGAGTCGGTGGTTGGCAGGTTCAGGGTCCACTTCACAGTCAGCTGAACATCGAGCTACTCGCCTGTCAAAACAAGCCGATCACTAAGGCTACGTCTAGACTGCAAGCCTCTTTCGAAAGAGCGCGTCTAGACTGCACGCGGAATTTCGGAAAAGCAAGCCGCTTTTTCGAAAGAAAGCACCCAGTGAGTCTGGATGCTCTCTTTCTAAAAAGCCTGTTTGCTGTCAAGAGCACTTTCGAAAGAAGGCGTTCTTCCTCGTGGAATTAGGTTTTACCACCGTCGAAAGAAAAGCCGCGTTCTTCCGATTTAATTTCGAAAGAACGCGGCTGTAGTCTAGACGCAGGTGAAGTTTTTTCGAAAAAAGGCTACTTTTTTCGAAAAAACCCCTGAGTCTGGACACAGCCTAAGACACCCCTTTTCCCCCCCCCCCCCCAGCGCTCTGGGTGACTAGATCCCCTCTCCTCCCTCCTGACCCCCCGCGTGCAGTCTGCCTTCTGGTGGGTCTGCTGTGCGCCCTGGACTCTCTCCCTCTTGCTCTGCTTCCTGTGAACGCACCACAAATTAAAAAGAAGCAACAAGCCAAAATAATCTGCAAGCGAAAAACTAGTCCACCCACAAGCTGCAACCCAACCAAGCCCAATTTCTGTATTTTTGATGCGGATTTGGCACCCCTGACTTGCACTTGAGAAGTCTCTATCAGTGACTCACCAGCACCTTCCGTCAGGGCAGAACCCTGCTGACACAGAAGAAAGGAATACAGCTATTGCCTGCTCCAAGTAGTCACCCTGGTTGGGGAACAGATCACAGCAACCTGAGTTGCTATCCTGCTGAGGCTTTCATGATGTCAAAATTCAGCTATGAATTCCAGATCACTGATGCTTCTAATTGGCCCAGCCTAACTGCAGGAAACACTTCTAGGTTTAGGGTTTGCCTACACATGAAACTTGTAGTGGCATAGCTATGTCACAGGGGCGTGGGGGAAAAACACTGACATAACCCTCACTGTTCATGTATTCATCAACAGAAATATTTGTCCATCAGCATAACCAGCATCATTCAGGGAGATGGTATTCCCTACCCTGAGTACTGCTATTAGCTATGTCCAGTATTCCCTGTAAGCTGTGTGCTTGTGCTGCTGCTCCAGAGAAATTAAAATGCTGCCCAGCTCATTAGCAGGATGCCCACAGCTGGGTTTTGTGTTTCTATCAGTGGTGTACATTCACACGTGTCTCAGTGCACATAAAATTATTCTGCACATAGATGGAAAAAATCCACACATATAATCAAGTCAAGATCATTGGTCATTAGCAGGGCTCGCTGAGCTGCGACAAGCCCCGCTCACCAGCCGCGCAGTTCTGCGCTCTGCGCATGTGCAGATCATTCTGCACATGCGCAGATCGCTCTGCGCCAGCTCTTCTGGGACGTAATCTACTCGCCTGTGGCGAGTAGATTACACTCTTTGTCGAGCCCTGGTCATTAGAGGGAACATTGGCTATGTCTATATCTCTAAGGCAGCAATTGATCCAGCAGGGATTGATTTATTGTGTCTAGTATAGACACCAGTCTCTCTCCTGTGGACAGCAGAGTGTGTGTAGTTGACATACCACAGTGAAAACACTGTAGTAAGTAGATCTAAGTATGTGAACTTATTCATACACATATGTTATTCATATAGCTGAAGTTGCATAACTTACTGATGAAGTAGGGTGCGTAAGCCCAGAGAGTAAGGGTTTATTGACCTTCAGAGTTAAGCTAATTTGGAATATGGCGTTTAGGGAGAGTAAAAGCACTGACTAAACCAGTTAAATTCCTTTATTCAAAGTCCCAAAAAACAAGGCAACTGACAATAGCTTGTTTCTGAGAGCAGTGAACAACAACTGTATACTATACAAAAACACAGCAGAAGGTGGCATTTCTTTCCACCTGGATAATTACTTGGAGCTAATGAATGACCATAGATTTTTTTCCCCTAAAAACATAAATGTTTATTTTTAAGTGAGGAGAAAAAAACATTTTAGCATAGTAAGATAGATATGTGGGTAAAGTTATTCATAACGTAAAATGCCCAGGGATTTCTTCAGGAGTTCTAAAATGGGTCGGGAAACCTGCTTTGCATCCAGCATTTATAATGATACTAAATGTGTGGGTGGGTGGGAGGGTTCACACAGTGTTGCTAAATGAAGGGTCACCATCAGTGTTCTTGCTAAACTTTTCCATTTATGTGCAGATTTTTTCCATCCATGTGCAAAATAAATGTTTATGTGCACTGTGGCGGGAGCAAATGTTCACTACCAGTAGAAACAAAATACCTAGCTGTGGGCACTCTCCTAATCAGCTGGGCAGCATCTGAATAATTCCTGGCCGCCAGTACAAAAGTATGAAAACTACTGAACTAGTAAAAGAAAACTGGTCAGGTCAATCGTTGTTAACGTTCAGTGTTACATGAATGAGGTTGTTCCTTGAAGTGGAACATTGTTTTAGGATACCTTGTTCTTTTAAAGGTGAGTAGAACAGCATGTTTGTTTAAAATCTGTTTTTAAGAATCCAAAACATTAATATACTACATAGTTTAAGAATTATCAACATATTAACCTTTTCTTACCTGCCGAATTCTATGTTCAGATTCTACCCATGCATCAGTATTTCCGCTAAAACATGACTTGCATGCAAAATTTTGACTTCAAGAAGCCTAAAAGAGCAGACAAGGGTTTTTTTTTTCTTCATTCTTTTGATCATCCCTATATGGAAGGATCTTCCATGCTTGATTTTCTACTCTGCCTTTTTCTGTGGCAGAGTCCCTACAAGAGGGCATTCCCTTATAACACAGTTCCTTTGGAACCATCCTGCCAGGTGCTGAGGGCCAGTGGTGGAGCAGAGATAGCCGCTTCTACAAAATCGCTTGGGATCTGGTAAGTTTGACATTAGTCTCGCTGGGGTAAACGATCTATCCATTTACAAGATACAGCGAGGAAACCTCTAAAGAATTCTAGTAGAGATTTACATTTAAAGAAAAAAATCCTCTTCCATAGTTTAACATGGTTTGGGGAAGGGAAGAAAAGGATGAGATGGATGAGCTAATCCCTTCTTTTTAGGTCACCATTTTTATGGAGGGAACCTATCCATTTGGTATATCTAAGAGTTTTGGCTCATACCTCTCTTGTTAAGGATTGCTTATCTCAAGGACATAATGAAACTACCAGTTTTTGTTCACACTTTTCTGTCCTTTTCTTTCCAGTAAATTTTGCTCATAATTTCTCAATGGGGGAAATGGAGCCCTTTTGAAACACTGAGGCTGTGTCTAGACTGGCAAGTTTTTCTGCAAAATCAGATGATTTTGCGGAAAAACTTGCCAGCTGTCTACACTGGCCACTTGAATTTCCGCAAGAACACTGATGAACTCATGTAAGATCGTCAGTGTTCTTGCAGAAATACTATGCTGCTCCCATTCGGGCAAAAGCCCTCTTGTGCAAATCATTTGCGCAAGAGGGCCAGTGTAAACAGCACAGTACTGTTTTCCGCAAAAAAGCCCCGATTGCAAAAATGGCGATCGGGGCTTTTTTGCGGAAAACCGGGTTTAGACTGGCCGTGGACGCTTTTCCGCAAAAAGTGCTTTTGCGGATAAGCGTCCTGTCAATCTAGATGCGATTTTCTGCAAATGCTTTTAATGGAAAACTTTTCCGTTAAAAGCATTTCCGGAAAATCATGCCAGTCTAGACATAGCCTGAGTATATAAATTAATTGGGTCTGTTCTCATTGTCTGAATTGAATATAATCAAGTCAAGATCATTGGTCATTAGATAACTTCCAGTCCAGTGATTAACTAATCTGTATCTGTGTGGTCCAAAGTAGGTCTTGTGTTTGTATTACTATTAGCTTCACAAGACCCCCATTTCATGCCTCACAAATTAAAGACCTGCAAAACAAACATTTTTTCCACACATTAAACAAGCATAAAAGGAGTAATTTAGGTTGTTCTTACACTTTCCTGTTTTGATTTGGTGGTCTGTAACAGATCTCCCCATTACCCTCTCCTGGATTTTTAGTTAGCACAGTGATCTATAACAGGAAAATAGGTAATGGTTTCACCATCCTTCCTAAACAGGCAGTAATTTTGACATTCCAGACCTGTGATTTGTCCCATCAGTTTCATTAAAGTAAATAATTTTCTATCCACTGAGAATTTTCCATTCCTCTGGTTTGTTACCCATATTTCTAACATTGTTAAATGATTCAATTTCTTCTCTTCATATGCTTTTCCACATCTGTTCAGTGTTTTTGGGATGTGCTGAATTTGTGTTTATACAACATTTGCCTCTTCCACTATCACCTTTTTATTAGATTAATGCTCGCCATATGATTTCTGCTGGTCTCCAGCTGCAAATTTTAGCTCCCATCCCACTCCTGCCTGTGATATGCAGCTGGCCATCTCTTTGGTAGCATCCTCTCTCCCACTGGTATGCAGCCTACTGTTTTGCAAAACATCCAGTGTCACACTGGTAGTGCAGACAGCCATTTATCTCCTTCAGCCTTCTGTTCATGGGACCAGAACAGAAAGATCTAAGAGACTATCACTTGGTCGTTTATCTTTTTCAGCGCTCTTCAAAAACTAAGATTTTTTTTTTTAATCTGTGTAGTTCCATGTGATGCTGAGTCATTGGTTCTAATGTGGTTTCATCAGCACTGGAGACATGCCAAATACTTCAGAATCCTGTCCAGTCATACAGTTGCATGTCAAATTTTCGCTCCAGGGAGACAACACACCATCCTGTTATCCTCCTGTCCCTTGCTGAGTTCTCTTTCCCATATTAATATGCAATCATCAATTATAATTGTTTACATTTTTAGGATGCTCGAAGAACCTGTCACATGGTAAAAAGCTACCAAACTCTAAGGATGACCACCAGCTGTGTCCTCTAAAGCAGGGGTGGGGAACTTTTTGGGGGGTCATGAGCCACAGATACACTGAAAAATCAGCGGGGGGGGGCCCACACAAGTGAGAAGCAAAAAACCCAAAAACCCAAACTCTCACTGATGTGGCCCCTGACTGAGAAAGACACTCCCCACATTACCATCACACACCAGAGCCATGGACGGCTCATGTCCCCTCTTCCCCCCCCCCCCGAAGCTTTCTATACCATTTCACCAAAAGTAGAATTCCTCAGTAGTTGACTCATTGTTTATCTGATAACAATTTGATAATTCTAGCCAGGGTGATTGCCCCCTAGCTCTCTGTCACAAGTGGTCAGTTTCTTGAATTTCTTTTTAAATATTTTATTGCCAATCCTTCCCCTTATAGTGTTAGTGGCAATAATGGCTGAATCTGTTATCCACAAAGTAATTGCCTTGGATGATGTGCATTTATGAAACTAGCACTTCCAGACCATATCTCCATGATAGTACCCTCACCAGCTAGTCAGTCTTCTTGTTTTATCCCTTGATAACAGCTTGTGTCATTTATCCCTTTTTGTGGAAATTTGGACTCAGAGTACGTGAGACGTATTTTCAGTAAACAGTGGTTCGCTACATTCAAATTGATGAAAATAGCTTTTTCTGACTCAATGTCATAGGTTTGACTTCAAGAAATTACCACCCGAAAGTAGGGATGTTAGCGATTAGTCAGCCATAACTATCCAATAAGCATATGCTTGACTATTTGCTTTCCCACTCCCCCTTGATGCCTCTATCTGAGAGAGACAGTAAGGGGGCAGCAGGAGCTGGTTTAAAAGCCGGGTCCTCCCAGCACAGTGTCTGTGGGAGGAGGCAGGGTCTCAGTGGGGAACTGGTGGCGCTTCCACCTTTGAAATGTAGCAAGAGCAGGGCTCTTGTAGATTTCAAAAGCAAAAGCACAGCGGGAGTAGGGGGCGAGCGGGGGACTCAAGCAGTCCTCCACTAGCCCTGTGCTCCCTGCTTTTGAAATGTACAAGAGCCCCAGAGGGCTTACATGACAGTTCTTGAACATTGCAAAAGCAAGGAGTGCGGGGCCCACGGGACTGCTTGTGTCCTCTGCTGGCTCCATACTCCCCGCGTTGCTTCTGCCTTTGAGAGCTGGCAGGGCTCTTGCTACTTATCAACTAATCAAATAGTGGATGCAGATTGCATCCGCTATTCGATTAGTTGATTAATCTAAATTTAATATCCATACCTGACAGAGGGTTTGAAGAGAGAATCAGAATACTAGAAATGGAAGGGACCTCAAGAGATCAAGTCCAGTCCGCTGCCCTTGAAGGAAGCAGAAAAAGCTGTATGACCATGGATCTGAAATATATATCTGAAGGTGTCGGTACGAGGGGTTCGGTATTCATGAAAACACTTTCTTTTTTGCTTTGAAATCAGGTCTGTAATATTGTTGGTGGTCATATACAAGGCTCCCTTAGTACTCCAGCTCTTGTGATGGCAAGTTAAAATAATTAACTGGAGCTATGAATAAGGAGCAAAATAAACTTATATGGTAATTGGGACCTATTTGTGCTTTCATATCATATCCAGTTCAGTGGGCATTGGTCTTTGACTTCCCTTCAAACACTACAGTAATGCAACTGATGTTAGAGACAACACTAACTGCAATGTTCTGGGTGCCTGTTGGATTAAATTATCACAAAAAAAGTCCTTAACCTTTATTGGCTTCCCTTAAATTATTCAGTCTGAGCAGCAGTTTGCAGTTAAGTTAGTGTCTTTGCTATCTTGTGTTTACTCTGCATTTTACTCCTTTGATGATAAAAACGTCTCTTCAAAAGCAGCATTCATTTTCAGGATGTTTCAGAGAGGTAGTCTGTTTCAGCAAAAACGAATCCAGTGGCACCTTAAAAACTAACCACGTTTATCAGGGCATAAGTAAGGCATCTGATGAAATGAGCTGTAACTCATGAAAGTTTATGCCCTATACATCTGTTAGTCTTTAAAGTGCCAAACTGGACTCTTTGTCATTTTAGAGAAGTTTGCATACGATTTTTGCTTTGGCCACAACTAAGGAACTCAACACCTTTTTGTATGTCATAGTCCTGGAAAAAGTATTGATAATGTGTTTAGCCTTGTGCAAACAAATAAATAGGGTTTCTGCTTTGAAGAGACCACTGTCTAGAGAGATTCACAAAGACAGGCTACACAGAGAATTCCAAAGTTAAGGATAAGTTAGCATTAAGACTGCTATAGTTTAACTGTAAATTGTGGCATTTGCTCTCCAGAATGTGTTTTGTTGGGAATGTGAGAGCATGGGGGCTTGGATAATTGGCTTGCAAGAAGTATTGATATGCCATTTTTTACTTTTTTTTCTTGTCTTAGATTGCTGCTGACACGTGGGGGGAAACTCCCTATCAAAGCTGTTTAAATGAGAATGTCCCTGGCGCAGAGAGTGCTGCTTACATGGCTTTTCACATTACTCTTCCTGATCATGTTGGTGTTAAAACTGGATGAGAAAGCACCGTGGAACTGGTTTCTTATATTTATTCCAGTCTGGATATTTGATACTATCCTTCTCGTTATGCTAATTGTAAAAATGGCTGGACGATGCAAGTCTGGTTATGACCCTCGCAATGGTTCTCAAAACATAAAGAAAAAGGCCTGGTACCTCATTGCAATGCTGCTTAAATTAGCTTTCTGCCTTGTCCTTTGTGCTAAACTGGAACAGTTTACTGAAATGAAACTAGTGTATGTCTTTATCCCATTATGGGCCTTGCTCGCTGGGGGAATAATTGAGCTTGGATATAACATCTTCCGTGCACGAAGAGACTAAATTGTAACAAAACTTTTTCAAATGACCAGTATCAAATAACTAAGTCATCCTATCTTGGTACACTCTTAAACTTCACACACAAACTTCAAATAATAAATGTCACTTTGAAATTTTGATTTAAGATAGGCTGGGATTAAAGTGAATTTTTCAGTTCCTTAGAACTTTCACAAATATTCTGATGTAAATAAAAGAGATTTGACTTCATGCGTTTCTAACATGATTTAATTTTTTTTTTAAACAGTATTCATATATTTTTAGGGTAAAGCTGTACCACCTCACAAAACTACATTCCATTCTTAAAAGTGCAATCTGTTTAATTTCTGGGAGGAGGATTTAGTTTTCTACTACACACTGTATTATCAGTTCCAGGAAGCTAATTACAATAGTTCTAATACAGTTTTCTATAGTGTGTGCAATTTTTGGAGCATTTATTACAGCTAAAAGTAATTAAATGGGACTGATAGCTCTGCCTGTTAAAATTGCCTGACACTTCATGGAAGATGCTGTTTTTCTGTAATGTATAACTATGCCGTATTAACAGTTCAAGGCTGAAATTTTCTGAGGGGTAGGTGCCTTAATGATTTTTTTTTAAATTAATTTTGGCTAATATGGTTCAGACATTTCTGAGACTGGGGTTTTCTTTCAAAAATTCTTGCGCTCCTGGATTTTGGAGCAAGGAATTGGAAATAGGGGAGGGAATTATTTGTGTCAGAGCCATACCTTTTTCCATTCTGCATGACCATCTGCACAAATCTGGGTAAGTTATAAGCCGGGGGGGGGGAGGATTTCCTATGTTCAGTAGAGGCTTAAGCTAAAACACTTAGATTCAGTTCCCACTCAGTCCTCTCGCAGTTCTTAATGCTGTCTGAAATATTCATGTACCAGCCTCACAAAGCCTAGGACAACAAGGGTGAACTTTCCCATTAATGGCTACTCTAGGGCTCAGGATGGGAAATAACGCATGGGAGCTTATCTCTTCTATGCTAACAGTGACCTCCCTGCAGGCACCAAAGCAGCATAGAGGAAGCTATGTGATGCACATGCAGAGGGGACCCAAGTCTAGAAAATTGTGGAATTAGAGTGGTGAAAATCAGCCTGTTTAGCTAAGGAGGCTAGGTCTGTAACTTAGCAGGGAACTGGGGGAAGGAGAGACAAACTAGGAGTTAGGAGTGATGAGGATGCTGAAATTATATGACACCTAGGGAGATAGATTAACCAGGGAACCAGTGGGGATGTGGAATGCTAGTGTATGGGTTTAGGGAGTATGTGGCTGACAACTGAGTGGGAAGAAAAACAGGGAATGGGAGAGAACTGGGAATGTGCAAGGAAATGGAGAAAAACCCTGAAGAGTGAAGAATAAAACTGAGGAAACAGAGGCAAAAGGCCAGTGGTGTGGTAGATACCTGATCAGTTAGGGGAGACAGGTAAAAGAAATCAAGCTGCTCATTGCCTGG
This sequence comes from Pelodiscus sinensis, assembly GCF_049634645.1. Lineage (NCBI taxonomy): Eukaryota > Metazoa > Chordata > Testudines > Trionychidae > Pelodiscus > Pelodiscus sinensis. Next base: position 22,583,792 of record NC_134711.1, read on the forward strand.
AATGGAACCCAAGATCCAAATTTCTCACCATTATTTGTCAGCAAATGTTTGAGATAACTACTGGTAAAATGTCATCCTCTGAGAGGTGATCCACCAAGGGTTTGTCTATACTGCAGGGTTTTTGCACAAGAAACCTTTTGTGGAAGAGTTCTTATGCAAAAACTTCTTGCGCAAAAACACGTCCAGACCTCAAAGTGCATCGCAAAAGCGATGTGCTTTTGCGCAAGAGAGTGTCCACACTGCATGGACACTCAACACAAGAAAGCTCTGAAGGCCATTCTACACATAGCCTGGACCTAGAAAATAAGAACTTCTTACTGCTATCTGTTACTTGCGCTAGTGGCAGAGGTTTGTATGGTGGACATAAGTCCCTGATGCTGAGCCATGTAGTTTTTAGTAGTATGCCTCATGATGGGATTTGTTTTTTTCAGTTTGTTTACTTAGAAAATTAAATACAAAATACACTAAAAACATAGAAAGGTACAAAGTCAAGCACTCAAAAATTAGGAAGGGCTGCAATTAAGATTTCCATAAAATCTTATTTCAGACCCTTTTTGCATGGGTCACAGATCATAGGCAGCTGGCTTTTAGTTCATGCCATAGAGGCTCAGACACTAAGCTCCAGAGCTCTTGCGTTCCGCCTGCAGGTGTTAGAAGTGGGGACTTGTCTGGGATTTCAGTTGGAAAGTCTCTGAAGCTTGGGACATGCTTCCTCAGCTAGAGGAAGTATGTAATCCATGTACCTTCTGTGTGTGATGTACTCTCCTATCTAGTGCCACCAAGCCCACTCACAGAATAACAAGTCTGCTCTATGGCCTTAGCTAATAGTTCATACACTAAGTTGCAGTGGTCCCAGGTTCAATTTAGGCGGAGAGTATTACACTAAGGCGCCAAATTCCCCTTGCCAGAACTCTACCTGATGTGTGAGTTCTCTCCTTTACCTCTTCAACGTGCGGATTAGAAATAGCCTTATATGCCACAACTATATGCTACAAACTTTGGTTAAGTCAAGTTATAGTGGCATATAGCCATTGACGTTTATATAGCATTAGGCTGTGTCTACACTGGCGCGATCTTGCGCCAAAGCGGCTGCTCTTGCGCAAAAACTTGCTGCCTGTCTACACTGGCCGAGTGTTCTTGCACAAATAAACTGACGTTCTACTGTATAAAATCAGGGCTTCTTGCACAAGAACTATGATGCGCTCGCTCAGGAATAAGCCCTCTTGCGCAACTGTTCTTGCACAAGAGGTCAGTGTAGACAGCCAACGTGAATTTCTTGCACAAGAAAGCTCTATGATTAAAATGGCCATCAGAGCTTTCTTGTGCAAGAGAGCGTCTACACTGGCATGGATGCTCTTGCGCGAAAGCACATGCCAGTATAGACGCTCTCTTCTGGAAGAGTTTTTGCAAAGAACTCTTCCGCAAAAGAGTTCTTGCGCAAGAAGCTGCCAGTGTAGACGTAGCCTTAGGGTATACCTGGCTGCTTATATCAGCACTGTGCATACCAGGAGCATTTGTGCTGATGTAAAGGATGGTTCACCTTGGGTAGGTATCCCAGTGTGCCATGCACTACTGTCCAGCGAAATGCATTTTGGAATATTTCTACAACGTTTTGTGAGACAGTAATGACTTGCCCAGGTATCTCTGAGCAAGGGTTCTGGTTTCCAGCATGCAACTGTCTCCATCCCATAATGACATTCATATTCCATAATTTTTGCAAAAATTACACAAGCCCATGCAGAACTTTTCAGTTTCATCCAGTCCCTGAGTGTTGCACCATTCTCATGAATGTTGCAAATACATGCCATGATTCTCCTGTATTTGCAGATTCTAGGAAGTACCACAACAATAAAGGACATGACAGTTTCATTGAGGACAGTTTGCATGCTGTGTAGCAGCCATCATGGAGCATCTGTAGATAGTGGAATGCTCCTTCTGGGCCCAAAAATGAGCTCTGATTGGTAGGATCATACTGTAGGTTTAGGATGATGAACAGTGGCTTCAGAATTTTTTAATGCAAAAAGCCACATTCCTAGCGCCAAGCTCACCGCAGCCCTCCAACACAGTGATATCAGAATGACAGCTGTATAGACAGTGGAGAAATGAGTACCAAATGAACTCAAAACCTGCACTGCTGGATTGCTATCGGCCTGTGGGAAATAATTTTGGAGTTGGAAAATGCACATGTGTTAATTTTTATTATCAAATGCAGTTACACTTCAAAGAGTAGCAGGAGCAGCTCCCTTTATCAGATCCAAGATTAAAGAGATACTGGTTAGTTCCACTGCCTGGGCATGTTCTGAATATGTATCTGTATGGAATCTATGGAGAACTTTACAAAAGTTTTGAAACTGTTAGTATTCTCTTCTGTGGAGATGTCTGAACAGAGTGCAGATCCAATAGGGAAGCATTTCCACAATTAGCTGATTCCATCTTCAGATCAGTAGAATCCACAAATGCTGCTAATTTCAAACTTTGTGCCAAGATATTCTCAGAATTGGGAAAAGTAGATCTCCTGCCATTCTGTTGCAATCTCACCTTTAAAAAGACTCTAGTTCAGGCACAAGAACACTTTTTAAATCTCAGATATCTTCTTTGGCAGTTCCAGAAGTTAAATCTTCCCAAGATTTTCCTCTGTATGCATACTTTATAATTTATAACCTATAGATGATAGGGTCTTTGGCTTCAACTTTGTCTCTTAATAGAGGCACCTAGTTCCAGAATTCAGGTCTTTCTACAAAATATCAAGTCAATCACCTTACAAAGATAGGTGATCTTTAATTTTAAAACAAGGTCTTAGAGAAACTAAAGGCAACTAGATCTAGGGCTGAGTCCCCTCCCTTTGCCCCTTCCCTTTCTCAATAAAAACACCTGTTTAGTTTTCAACAAAATGAACTCTGTATTTATCTTTCATTACAAAGAGATGGGCAGGGGGAGGTGGGTTCATAACCTGGAGAGGAGGGGGGCTCAGAGTGGCGTCAGGACCAGCTAGATGTGCCACCTTGGGGGCGGGGACCTCGTTGGGGTTGTGTGGGTCCAGGGACCACAGGGGGGCTGGAGAGGGGTCAGGGATGGCAGGGGGGTAAGGGGATGAGCCATGGGCATCACCTGGGGAGGGGGCAGAGGGGGAATGGACATAGTGGGGGAGGGGGGGAGGGGAAGGGTGGAAGCCAGGAGCAGCGGCAGCAGGCGGTTGTGCCATCATGCATGACATGATGACACGTTATCAAACCACTGCATGAGCTGGTCCCATGCATGGTTCTACCACTTGGAGTCCTTGCAGACCTTTTGCACCAGGGTCTGCTGCATGTAATACAGGATGGTGACATGCTGGTGCATGAGGTGTTCCTGGACCCCGGCACGCCTTTTTGGTCCCCCAGGCTCTGGTGGTGTGGCTCGGCCCTCAGGCCCAGCTTTGAAGAACACAAAGAGGGAGAGGAGATCAGTCATCCATGCAGACACTGTCCCTGAGACCATGCTCTGTGAGCAGTGCCCAACAGCCCTCAGGGCAGAGGAGGGGGATGTCCCGGGAGCAAGGCCATGTGTGGCCTGCATAGCAAGCCATGATGCCCAGGGGACCGTGCTGCCCGCTTCCCAACCCCCTGCCCCCGGACAAGCAGACAAGGGAAGTGTCCAGCCACAGTGGGATTCCCTCATGGGCGGCATAGGAGCCGGGAGCAGCCTGGCCCTCCCTGGTGTCTTTGTACATACCTGCAGCTTGCAACGCTGCCCATGGGAGCAGGTGGTGCCTCACACGTGCAGGCATGCCCCAGTGCTGTGTGCGACACTCCTCCGTGTGTCTGGGGTCATGCCTGTGCCCTTGTGGCTAACCTCCCCCCCTTTGGCAGGACGTGTGTGTGGCCTCCCCCAAGCCTGGAAGCTAGATCCCACCTGTGCTCAAGGACTGCCTGCTGTGTCCACGTGCCACACAATAACACTGCACATGGTTCCACTTGTGTTGACTGCAGCATGATGTCCAGGCTGAGCAGCCCAAGCGACACTCCCACCCCACCTCCTGTGTGCCAGCCTCCCCCATCCTGTGTGTATCACTCACCTGCACATCCCTCCCTGGTGTCTGACAAGGTCTGGTAGATATCTTGGGTGACAGGCACCAGCTCCAGGGACAGGGTGATGGTCTCCGCCTCTTCCATGGCTGGGCAACAACTGGATCTCAAGGCCGGAATCCACGATGATGAGTGTGGGAGACGTTTCCCCACCTCCCAGGATTTGGTGAGCTCCTGTAACGGGGCAGATGTGGGGTCCTGCCCCTGAGTTCAAGCTGCACTCTCTGGCCCGGACGGATCCCTGACGGAGCTCTTTCACCTTACCCCGAACCTGTTTTAAAGTCCAGGGTGGGTGTCCGTGCTCTGCCAGGGACTCTGCCACGTGCCATAAATGTCAGCATTACGCCACTTAAAGCGGAGATTCTTCAGTGTCTCCTCCTCACCCCACAGCTTGAGGAGGGACAGGATCTCCACTCTGGACCAGGAGGGTGCCCACCTCTTGGTCCTCCTGGATGGGTCCTGGGACCCCTGGGGCTGCTCCCTGCGAGGGCCAGGAGGGTTGCAGGAGGCTTGAGGCTCTGCCATGGGTGGCAAGGCCTGTGGCAGGGAGAGCCGTGTGGTGAGGTGCTGCTCTCAGGCTGGCTTCCTGCCACAAGGCTCGTCCAGGGTGCCTGTAGCTTTAAGAGGGGTCAAGAGACAGGAATTAGAGTCCTGATTACTTTGGACGGCGTGTCCACCAGGGCACCTGTGTTATTTCCTGGAGGCCTCTTCTTCCCGGGGAAGAAAACCCTCTTCCCCGTTCACACATGCCTTTTTCCGAAAGAGCTGTTTCGGAAAAAGGCTTCTTCCTTGTAGAAAAAGAATGACCAACACTGGAAAAACCCTCTGTTCTTTCTATTTACTTTCGGAAAAACGTGATTGCGGTGTGGATGTGGCACAGGTCCTTTTAGTATGTCAAGTAATCCAATTTATGGTAGGTTTCTGGTTACTTACCTAGGAACCATATTGCTTATGAATACGTATGTAACCTGTGGAATGTGTGTGAGGTGTGAATGAGAAATACCCAACCAAAAAGGCAGTTTAGGATCCATGACCTTTTAAGGCAGACAAAGGCCCTGCAAGCAGATCAATTAACTGAAGCAGCAGCTAGAAAATCACTCTCTCTCTTGGACAAAACGTAACATCACAGCAGAAACCTGGGACCTGCCCAAAGGATGTAAAGCCTCCTGCAGATCCAAAGGGATCTCCCAAGGAACATCATGGTCGAGTCTCCAGGAAGTTGACGCCTGGCCAGTGATTTCAGTAAATGCGGGAGTATCTAGCTAGCAATGGAGACTGAGATGGTTGCATGTGGGATTCATCAAGATCACAGTGCTGTAGTCGGTACCGGTCCATCAGTACTATTTGAGACACAAATAGTGCTGGAAATCAGAAGTCTCCCACAGTGCGAATGATCAAGATGCTGATGGAGGAGTGTGACAGGGCGCCTGCCCTGCACTGGGCCTTTAAGCCCAGGGCTCATGCCCTGAACCTTAGGGTGGCTTGAAGAACCCAGCTGAGGCTGTTAGGATAATGAGAGCCCAGCTGTCAGATATTCAGAGAAGCCCGGGTGGCTAGGAGAGCCCAGCTGTCAGCTAGAAAGGGAGGAGCACAGTTTGCTTGAGGGTGAGTCAGTGCAGGGCTGGATGCTGAAGAAGCCGGAGCTGCTAGGAGGGAGAGACGGGGGGATAGCCAACAAGGGCTGGAGAGGGCCAGCCAAGGCTTCCCCTGGAGAGGGGCCAAAGACAAGACCCCGGATTTGTAGCCAGATCATGATGCTGGCTCAGTAAACAAGGTAGTTGAAACAAATAATGCCAATGATGAGCAACCCATACAGACTGTAACTTGCCCTGAGAGGGGCTAGATGAGGACAGTCAGGGGGCACTGAGGCATGGGGGGGGGCTTGCTCCCTGACAGATGGTGGAGAACGTGGGCACTGTAACCCCACCCTGAGGTGAAAAGGGGGTTATTGTGAGCAAGTGGTGGTCAGTAGGCCACAGGACTAGAACGGGGAGTTGGGAGGAAAAAAATAATAATAATGAATAAGTATTGGAGGGCCTGGGAGGCCCTATAGGCTCGGCCCTGGAAAAGGAGGAGCCGACCACTACAAAGGTGGGACCCGGGACTCCCTAGTAAACCAGGCTCCAAGAGTTGGGGGCAAGGGCTGAAACTGAAAACTTGTTTTGCCTGTGGGCACAGGGCACACCTGAGAAGGGAGTGCCCCTATGGGGCGGGAGCCAGGAGGCCCCACCCAGCGAATAGGGACAGAGGGATAGCAACCCCTGTGAAGGCAACAGGGGAGGCATGGACATGTTGGGCCTGCGGGGAGCCAGGCCACATCTGGAGGCTGTGCCCTAAGCGGACCCAAGGAGCCCCGGCTAGCACGGGGAGAAGGTGGAGGCAACAAACCGCCAGGGAAAAGACTCAGGACCACCAGCCCAAGATGGTAAGGGAAACCAGAGGGCAGACGGAAGGTGGTTTGGACCCGGGCAAAACCAATGTGCAAGGGAGCCCAGACTGGAGTCCTGCCCCGAAACGTTATGGGCCAGGACAAGCAGGAGGCCGGCGAGCGGGCGACACCCATACAGAGGGTGCGTATGGCCAGGTGATGGCTGCTGACCTACAGGCGAGACCGCAGGACAGGACAAAGATTACCCTGCAGGTATGGCTAGAGGGAAGGCCAGTGACCGCCCTGGTGGATTCTGGGTGCAGCCAGACAATGGTACGAACAGAGCTGATCCCTGAGTGGGAGGCGGCCGGGGGAACCATCTCGATGCAATGCATCCATGGAGATGTTAGTGCCTACCCCACGGGATGGGTCCGTCTGTCGGATGGGGTAGACGAGGTGATCTGCAGGGTAGCGTTAGCCCCAAAGCTTGTGTATCCAGTACTACTGGGCCGGGACTGGCCGGGTTTCAGACGCATCCTGCGTGACTGGGAGGAGCAGGAGCAACCGCCACCAGCAGGGATGGAGGACTGGAAAAGGGGAACATCCCAAGGCAGGAAGAACCGGACCCTGAGAAAACCCTCACTTTGGAGGAAATAGGAGGGGATGAGGACTTCACAAGAGACCAACGGGAAGATCCCTCCTTAACCCATGCCTGGGAACAAGGGGCAGGAGAGACTGGGGACCCCGGCGCAGGGACAGCTGTTCGACCGACACCGCGATTCGAGGTAAGAGCCGATCAATTATATCGGATTGTGCGGTCGGCCGACAGGCAGACAGAGGTTAGCCAGTTGTTGGTCCCCGCAAGGTACCGTAGGCAGGTATTAGACCTGGCACATGCGAATCCCTGGGCCGGACATTTGGGGTGAGAGAAGACCCTACAACGCATAACGCAGAGGTTCTTCTTCGAGTGGTTGCTCATGTCCATTCGAAGTAGGTGTGCGCACCGCGTGCACCAAGTCTTCCGGAGCGTTTTCCCTACCGGTACCCGTAGCGCCGGCAGGGCGCCCCCTGGAGTGGCGCCGCCATGGCGGGGCATAAGTACCCCTGCCGGCACTGACCCACCTCAGTTCCTTCTTACCTCCATGTTGGTCGTTGGAGCGTCTCTCTCTCGCTCTATATATAGCTGTTAGGTTAATGGTTCCCGTTTCTCACTTTGTAAATAGTTGTGTAGTTAGATAGTTAGGTTTTTTGTTTTGTTCCTTGCCCCCTTGGGGGTGAGGAATGCCAGGGCCGCAAGGCTTTAAAACGTGTGCTGACTGTGGGAAGTTTATGCCCAGGGGCGACCCACACGACAGCTGCCTTAAGTGTCTGGGTGAGGCCCATTTGGCAGTAGCCTGCAAGATCTGCAAGTCTTTCAAGCCTCGTACCAGAAAGGACAGAGTTTCCCGCTTGAAGCTTCTCCTTATGGAGACGGCGCTTCAACCGGCACTGCCGGACCAGCCTGCGGTGCGCAGCACACCGGCCTCCACGCGCGAGGCCATGCACCGGCACCGGGCGTCATCGGCGGGCTCGCGGCACCGGTCTCACTCTCCCCCTTCTAAGAGGTTGAAGAAGTCCCGGGGCAGGTCCCCGTCCAAGAAGCCGGCGTCAGCTGGACACCGCACCGCTAGCTCACCGGTGCGCGCCTCCCCTCTAGTGCACCGTCGGCACCGAGGGGAGCCAGCGAGCCCGGGCCGCTTGCCCTCTCATCGTCCATCTACGCCGGACACCTTTGAAGTGGCACAGGACTTAATCAGCCTTACCACCTCCCCGCCGTCGTCGGTTGACTCGGACGGGTCGAGGTCGCCCACGGGGCAAGCCCCAAAGGCGCCACTTTCGCCCTTGCATAACCAGGGTTGGCATGCTACAGTGGCATATGTGTCGGGACCAACCACGCTGGGTTTGGCTCCCACTGCTTCTACGGGCTCCTTCATGACGCCGGGTCGTCATGCCCAGGGAGCCTCGAGTCATGGCAGGCCTTTGCTCTCAGAGTTGCCAGAGCCCCGCTTGGCCGTACCGGTGCCATACTCCCAAGGCTATCTGGCTTCTCAAGAGTCGGCGTCCATCTCTGTGTGGTCATTGGCACCGGCTTTGACTCAGTGGTCCACTCCGGTATCGGGCATGGGCACCCCGGTACCGCGACAGTCGGACACGGCTCGGTCGGCATCGAGCCTGAGCACCTCGCTGCCATACCTTTTGGCCACGCAACCGGCACCAGGCCTGGACACCCCGCAATCGACACCGGGCCTGGGCACTCCGGTGTTGCAGGTGTCACAGCTGCAGTCGGCGCAATCGGCACCGGGCCTGGGCACCCCGGTACCGCAGCCCCAGGCGGCACCACTTCCACTGTTTCAGCCATCGCAACCAGCATCAAGCTTGAGCACCTCGGTACTGCAGTTACTGGCAACGCAGCCGGCACCGGGCCTAGCTACCCCGGTACCGCAATTGACGCACACGGCACTGAGCCTGAGCACCTCGGTGCCGCAAATAGCGTACATGGCACCGAGCCTGAGCACTTCGGTGCTGCAAATGGCGTACACGGCACCGAGCCTGGGTACCTTGGTGCCACAAATGCCGCCTCAAACGGCACCAGGCTTGGGTGCCCCAGTACCGCAGTTACTTACTGGACAACCGGCACCGAGCCTAGGCACCCCGGTGCCGCAGCTGTCGGTGCCTTCGGAGTTCGCTGCACCGGGTCTGGGTCCCCCGGCACCGCAGACAGCCCATCCGCGCCGTGTGCATGCAGGCAATCCGGAGTCGATGGCCAAGTTTGCGCCGCACTCCTCGTTGGCTCCCCCGTGGCCGGAATCCGATTACTCTTCGGACTCGGATGCGGTGTCGGTACGCTCAGGGTCTTCGGGAGCTTCTTCGACGCACAGATCTAGATCCAGGCACCGAAGGGACCACAACCAACAGGTGTGGCCCCCGCACCCACAGAGGCCCTTCTGGACTCCCTGGGCCTATCATCAGTGGCAGGGCCAGCCGCCACCATCTATGGCGTCGGAGGCTTCAGGGCACCGCTCTCGTCCCTCTGCATCCCTGTCTAGGGCGCCCACCTCCCCTCTCCAGGCGCCACAAGACCCAGTGGCACCGCAGCCATCGGTGCCGGCAACAGACCCTACAGAAGCTCGGGCCGCCCAATCGGCACCGCAGTTGACCGCGACGGCTCCCCTGTTGGTCCAGGAGTCATCGTCGTCGTCTTCCCCCAATGAGGCACTGGCAGAACCGGCGCCCGAGCTGCCATCAATGGATGCCAGAGCGCATCAAGACCTCCTGCGGCGCATGGCTTCCAACCTGGCTGTTCCGGTCGAGCCCATAATTGTGGATACCGACCCGATGGTAGACATCCTCACTGAGGACACCCCTGCATGATTCGCTCTATCACTTAAGACAGTTTCAAAAATTACTAATGCCCTGTGGCAAACGCCAGCAACTCTGACTCCTACCCAAAAAGGGGTAGAGAGGCATTATTTCGTCCTGCAGTCGGGTCATGATTTTCCCAACCTGTTCCGGGTTCATTGGTCGTGCAAGCTGCGGCCCAAAAGGAGAAGCTTCCCCAACCCGGTCCTTCACCGAAGGCAAGGGAACCTAGGAAGCTGGACTTGCTGGGCCGCAAAGTATACGCTACGGGTGCTCCGCAGCTCCGTATCGCTAATCAGCAGGCGATGCTGAGCAGGTACGCCTTCAACACCTGGCGGGCAGTCGAGAAATTTAAGGACCAACTCTCAGTGGAGGACCGCCAGGAGTTTGGGGCTATGGCCTCCGAGGGTAAAATCATCACAAGAACTGCCCTCCAAGCGGCTTTGGACACCGTGGACTCGGCAGCCTGCACCATGGCGACAGATGGAGCCACGCCCTGCGGGGCATAACGACACGTTTCGGGGATCCCCGCGGATGTCCAGCACACTATCCAGGACTTGCCCTTTGAAGGGAAGACATTGTTCTCGGAGCATACAGACTCCAGGCTCCATACCCTAACGGACACTAGGTCAACCCTGAAGTCCTTGGGCATACATATGCCAGCTATTCAGCGGCATCAACTGCCGTTTAGGCAACAGGGTAGAGCGCAGCCCCAGATCCCCCGTGGGGACTTCTGGAGGCACTGCTACCGGCCCTCCGGTGGAGGTTCCGGGGCGGCTGCACACCCTCAAGGGTCTAGGGGTCGATGTCGTCGCCCCAGGTCAGAACCCCAACGGGCAGGCCCTCACGGCCCTTCCAATCAGGGCAAGCCGCAATTTTGACTTAGAGCTAGAGAGTCCCGTACCAGTCTGCCACCCGGGCCCCCCGTTTGGGGCCCGGCTTTCCCATTTTGCCCAGGCATGGGCGCAAATAAGGTCAGATGCCTGGGTCCTCAACATTGTACATACGGGCTATTCTATCCCGTTCCTGGGCCCACTGCCTTCAAAGCCCCCTACCCTGTCCCTAATAAGGGACACCCCTCATGAACACATCCTGCTTCAGGAAGTGGGGGCACTCCTCGAAAGGGGCAATAGAAAGGGTTTCCCCGCACTTGCGGGTCAAGGGGTTTTACTCCCGTTATTTTGTTGTCCCAAAACCAAAGGGGGGTAATCCGCCCTATCTTGGACCTCCGGTTTTTAAACAAGGCGGTGGTAAAACAAAAGTTCAGAATGGTAACTTTAGCCTCGGTCATCCCAGTACTACAACTGGGCGACTGGTACACGACTCTCGATTTAAAGGACGCCTACTTCCATGTGGCTATCAGGCCCAGTCACAGGAGGTTCCTTCGGTTTATGGTGGGCCGTCACCATTTTCAGTTTATGTTACTCCCCTTTGGGTTGTGTACTGCGCCAAGGGTGTTCACGAAATGTATGGCTGTGGTTGCCGCCTTTCTGCACAATCGAGGAGTACATGTGTTCCCCTACCTCGACGATTGGTTAATCAGAGGTCGCTCGTACGAGCAAGTAGAAGCTCACGTGTCACTCACAAGAGCTCTCTTATTAAGGCTGGGACTCTTGGTGAATGTTGAAGTCATCCCTGACCCCCTCCCAAAGCATAGAGTTCGTGGGAGCTCTACTCGATGCGAAGGTGGCCAGAGCGTTCCTGCCCCACAGCAGGTTCCTTGCAATAGGGGGGCTGATTGCACAGTTAACCCGGTCCCCCATCACGACTCCCCGGGTCTGCTCCAGGCTCCTGGGACATATGGCGGCATGCACTTACACGGTGCGACATGCCAGGATGAGGATGAGACCCCTGCAGGCTTGGCTGGCGAAGGCCTTCTGCCAGTCCAAGAGCCTATGGGACTCCATAATCACAGTGCCCCCAGACATTCTGGACTCCCTACACTGGTGGACCCAGGAATCTGTAGCGCGCAGCGGAGTTCCCTTCAATGCCCCTCCCCCCTCGCTGACCCTGGTCACCGATGCATCCAACCTAGGGTGGGGTACACACCTCGGAGGCCACAGAACTCAGGGCCTCTGGTCCCCGTCCGAACGGTCCCTGCACATCAACATCCGGGAACTACGACTGGTGAGGAAAGCCTGGGAAGCATTTCTGCCAAGGCTCTCCCACCGCTCCATCCTGGTACGTATGGACAACACTGCAGCGGTTTTCTACCTCAACAAGCAGGGTGGGGCACGTTCCCCACCTCTGTGCAAGGAAGCCCTGCTGTTATGGCATCTATGCGTCACGCACAACATCTCGCCCCAGGCGGAATACCTCCCCGGGTGCAAGAACCTGCTTGCAGACACACTGAGCAGATCCTTTGGAGCCCACGAATGGTCGCTCAAGGATTCTGTACTCCGCCAGGTTTTCCACAGGTGGGGCTATCCCCACCTGGACCTGTTTGCCTCGGCACACAATACAAAATGCAGGAACTACTGTTCCCTGCTGGGGCTGGGGAAATTTTCCAAGGGAGACGCCCTAACGACCACGTGGCCAAAGGGCGTTCTCTACGCTTTTCCCCCATTCCCACTAATCTCCAGGGTGTTGACCAGAGCGAGAACTTTCAGGTCCTCGATCATCCTCATAGCCCCCAGGTGGCCCAGACAGTTCTGGTTCCCCATTCTGGTGGACATGTTGGCCCGGGCCACCATAGTACTTCCTCCAGTTCGGGACCTACTAACCCAATCTTGGGACGGAAGAATAATGGTTCACCCGGATCTCCGGTCTCTCCACCTGACAGCCTGGTTTATCCGTGGTTGAACCAACCGGAAAGGGAATGTTCCCGACAGGTACAGATGGTGCTCCTTAGCAGCAGGAAACCCTCTACGAGATGGTCGTACACTGCCAAGTGGCGGCGCTTCTCGTCTTGAGCGTCCCGGAGAGGAGTAGAGCCATCTTCGGCTCCTATCCCAGCTATTCTCGACTATCTCTTTCAACTTCGTTCCTCTGGCTTGTCCTTTTCGTCTATTAAAGTCCATGTGGCATCTCTCTCCGCCTTCCATGTGGGTACGGCAGGAGCCTCTCTTTTTTTCTAACCAGGTGGTTAAAAGGTTTCTTACGGGGTTGGAGAAATTGTATCCCTTGGTGAGGGCTCCATACCCCGAATGGAACCTCAACCTGGTTCTCCACAGGCTTATGTCCCATCCCTTCGAACCCTTGGCTACCTGTTCACTGAAGCACCTTTCATTGAAGGTTGTTTTCATAGTAGCCATTACGTCTGCTAGAAGGGTATCAGAGTTAAGGGCGCTGACCATAGAGCCGCCCTACCTTGTTTTTTCTCCCGATAATGTGAGGCTACGACCTTATCCAACCTTCCTCCCGAAGGTGGGTTCTCCTTTTCACCTATCCCAGGAGATTTATCTACCAGTGTTCTTTCCTGAACCTCACGCATCCCCTAAGGAGCGTGTTCTACACTCCCTGGATGCCAAGCGAGCGCCGGCTTTTTATATCGACCGAACCAAGCCCTTCCGTAAATCCCAACAGTTGTTTGTCACATTTGGGGGAAAGGGAAAAGGTTCACCTGTTTCTACCCAAAGGTTATCAAGATGGGTGGTGCAATGTATAGCAGAGTGTTACCAACTGGCGGGTAAAACCCCGCCCAGGGTAAAGGCACACTCCACCAGGGCGCAGGCGTCCTCAGTAGCCTTCGGTGCCCAAGTACCTATCACAGAAATCTGCAGGGCAGCCACCTGGTCTTCCCTCCACACGTTTACAACGCATTATGCGCTACCTCAACAGGCCAGGGAGGATGCAAGGGTGGGCTCTGCAGTCCTCGAATCTGTGATGTAAATATGTAAATATACAGATCTCGTTGTCTTTGTTCTGGGTTGGTGACTTGCCACTGTTTATTTGTTCAAATAAATCTGTTTATTGTTCACCTTCCTTTATGACTCTGGTGCTATGACTGTTCCGACCCCTCCTCTTTGGGGTTAGCTTGGTAGTCACCTGCTTCGAATGGACATGAGCAGCCACTCGAAGAAGAAAAGAACGGTTACTTACCTGTAACTGTTGTTCTTCGAGATGTGTTGCTCATGTCCATTCGACTCCCACCCTACCTCCCCTTCGTCGGAGTATCCGGCAAGAAGGAACTGAGGTGGGGCAGCGCCGGCAGGGGTACTTATGCCCCGCCATAGCGGCGCCACTCCAGGGGGCGCCCTGCCGGCATTACGGGTACCGCTAGGGAAAACGCTCCGGAAGACGTGGTGCACGCGGCGCACACCCCCACTTCGAATGGACATGAGCAACACATCTCGAAGAACAACAGTTACAGGTAAGTAACCGTTCTTTTCTTTTGGCCAGGGATTTATAAGGAGGTCAGAGACTTCTGTGAGTCCTGCCCTGAGTGCCAGAGGATGGCTCAGGGAGGGATGCCGAAAGGCCCCCTAGTCCCTCTCCCTGTGGTAGAGGTGCCATTTGACCAGGTGGCTTTAGATATGGTAGGACCCCTGGAGTGGTCCCGAAGAAGACACCAGTATATAATGGTCATAATTGACTATGCCACCCGATACCCCGAGGCCGTCCCACTTAAGAACACGACAGCGGCAACGCTGGCACGTGAATTGGTGCAAATATTCTCCCGGGTGGGAATCCTGAGGGAGATACTAACTGACCAAGGGACCAATGTGATGGAACTTTGCCGCCTCTTAAACATTAAGACCATGCGTACCTCAGTTTACCACCCGCAAACCGATGGACTTGTTGAACGCTTCAATAAGACATTAAAAGGCATGTTGCGGCGGTTTGTTGAGCTTGACTCAAAGGACTGGGACCTATTACTACCGGCACTGTTGTTTGCGGTGCGAGAGGTGCCCCGAGCCTCAACGGGATTTTCCCCATTTGAATTACTTTACGGCCGACAACCCTGGGGGATACTGGACTTATTGCAGGAGACATGGGAGGAGCAGGACTCCAGGGTGAAGGTACAGTACTGTATATCTTGGACTTGCAACAGCGACTCCGAACAGTAGGGGAGCTGGCTAGAGAGAACCTCCTCCAGGCCCAAAATAAGCAAGCCCAATATTATAACAGAGGGGCCAAGTCCAGGATATTCCAACCTGGAGACAGGGTACTCTTGCTATTACCGGCGCCAGACTCAAAATTACTGGCCAAATGGCAAGGGCCCTTCGAGGTCATACGACAGGTAGGACTAGTTGATTACGAAATCAAATTATCAGGAAAACGGAAAGATAAGCAGATCTATCATGTCAATTTACTAAAGAAGTGGAACGCACGGGAGGGTATGCTTATCACCTTACAGCCACCCGAACCAGAGCTTGGACCCTGGGGAGGCGACTTGAAGGCAGAAGGGGCAACACATATCGGGGCAGAGTTGATGGAGGAACAACACCGAGAGATGAACTCCCTTCTTCGGGAATAAGAACAGGTCCTAACTACACAACTGGGTAAGACCCCTTTGATGAGCCACCATATCGCGACAACCCCAGGTTAAAAGATCCGGGACCACATACGACCCCTCCCAAGGAAAATGTGGGAGCCCGTTCAGGAAGAGCTGCAACGGATATTGCAAATGGGGGTGATCAGGGAATCGAGAAGCGAGTGGCGCAGTCCCATCGTTTTGGTGCCTAAGCCCGATGGCCCAATACGGTTCTGCATAGACTTCTGGAAAGTCAATGCAATTTTGCGATTTGATGCGTATCCTATGCCCAGAGTAAATGAACTGTTGGAACGGTCGGGTAAAGCACACTACAGATCTACGCTCGACCTCACTAAAGGGTATTGGCAGATCCCACTGACGCCAGCCTCTGAGGACAAGACCGCATTTGCCACACCATTTGGCCTGTTCCAGTTCATCACAATGCCATTTGGATTGAACGGGGCGGCTGCGACGTTCCAGAGGCTGATGGACAAGGTATTATGCAAACATCGGGAGTATGCTGCTGCATATATTGATGACATTGTCATTTATAGTGAAACCTGGCCGGAACATCTGCAACATCTAAAGGCGGTCCTCGGAGCCCTAGCCGACGCCAAGCTCATGGCTAACCCTGGTAAGTGCCACTTTGGACAAAGGGAAGTATCCTATTTAGGTTATGTGGTGGGACGGGGAAGGATAAAACCTCAGGTGGACAAGGTAGAGGCCCTAACAAGCTATAAAGCCCCCACCACAAAAAGGCAAGTCCGCCAGTTCCTGGGATTACTATCGGTGATTCATCCCTGATTTTGCCACGATCGCGGCGCCCTTGACGGACTTGACCCAAAATACACGACCCCAAAGGGTCCAGTGGACCGCGCAGTGTGAGAAAGCGTTCCAAGCGTTAAAGCACCGATTGACGCAGACACCGGTTCTCCATCAACCTGACTTTACTAAACCATTTATAGTACAGACAGACGTGTCAGACAGAGGGCTAGGAGCCGTCCTCTCGCAGGAGCAGGAAAGGGAGGAACACCCAATCCTGTATTTAAGCAGGAAATTACTACCGCGGGAGCAACAATATGCCACGATCGAGAAGGGGGCCCTAGCAGCTAAGTGGGCAATAGAGGCATTCCGCTATTATCTGCTAGGAGGGACCTTCACCTTGATAAGACCACGCACCATTACGATGGATCCAGACGATGAAGGAAACCAATCCTCGGATCCTGAGATGGTACTTGGCCTTACAGCCTTATAAAATTGAGGTCTGACACAGGCCGGGGAGAACCCATAACAACGCAGACTTTTTTTCTAGGTCCCTAGCCAATAGCAAGGCAGCGGAAGGGGATGGAGCCCTGGGAAGAGGGGTGAGCGATGGGGCAGTGGCGTCCCACACCGACATTGGCGGGGTGACCCTCTTTGAAGCACGCCTGCCGACCCGCCGACGTTGCGGCGCATGCTCAGAGGCAGCGAGGGCAAGCCCGGAGGCAGTTAAGGCCTCCAGGGGAAACCAGACCCCGAGGGAAGGGATAGGAGAGGCCCAGCTGGGGCTGGTGGAAGAAGGGAAGCACGAGCCAAAGGGGAAGGTGTGTGACAGGGTGCATGCCCTGCACTGGGCCTTTAAGCCCAGGGCTCATGCCCTGAACCTTAGGGTGGCTTGAAGAACCCAGCTGAGGCTGTTAGGATAATGAGAGCCCAGCTGTCAGATATTCAGAGAAGCCCGGGTGGCTAGGAGAGCCCAGCTGTCAGCTAGAAAGGGAGGAGCACAGTTTGCTTGAGGGAGAGTCAGTGGAGGGCTGGATGCTGAAGAAGCCGGAGCTCCTAGGAGGGAGAGACGGGGGGATAACCAACAAGGGCTGGAGAGGGCCAGCCAAGGCTTCCCCTGGAGAGGGGCCGGAGACAAGACCCCGGATTTGTAGCCAGATCATGATGCCGGCTCGGTAAACAAGGTAGTTGAGACAGACAATGCCGATGATGAGCAACCCATACAGACTGTAACTTGCCCTGAGAGGGGCTAGATGAGGACAGTCAGGGGGCACTGAGGCACGGGGGGAGGGGGGGGCTTGCTCCCTGACAAGGAGGCATTGGTGCCAGCAGACAGCGCACCAGTTCCAGACTTGGCGAGGGAGGCAGTGGTCTAGTGGATTTTGTCTTAGCTTTCATCGGTGTCAGGGCCTGGCTCGGCACTTGCGGTGCCAGAGTTTTATCTGGTTCTGGGACCCCCTGCAATTTCGGTGCCATTGGGGTTGGTGCGGTTGTCTGTGTTGGTCTCTGTTTTACTTCCACAATCAATGCAGCACAGGGGTGGCCAGTGCTGGATGTGCCCGGTTTGTTTCCCGTGATGACTCTAGGAGGCTGGGAACAGGCTGGAGACACCTTCTTCTTTGTGTGGGACTTAGACAAAGAGGAACTTGCCTGTTCCTTCGGTTTACTAGGGGTTTCTTGCTGAGTATTCCCCTTTTCGGATGCTTGGACTTAAGGGCCTTATTAAAAAGGAACAGTCTCAATCTGAGCTTCCTGTCTTTTCATGCCCTGGCTGTGAGGCTATGAGGCAACAGTGCATGCAGGGCTGGCTCTAGGCACCAGCAAAGCAAGCGTGTGTTTGGGGCGGGAAATTTCCAGGGGCAGCATTCCTGGCTGGGGGGCCCCTGCAGAGGCGGCGGTGGGTCCACTCCTGGCGGCGCACCTGGTAGGAGCCGCCTGGCCTGCTCCGCTTCACCAGGAACCCGCAGGGCATCTTGCTGCGCGCAGGGTGGAGATATGGGGCAGGCACTGGGCAGCAGCCCCCCAGCAGCGCCAAGTGTCGCAGCACCACCTGCTTGAGGTGCCTTTATACCTAAAGCGCCTATTATTTGCCCTGGTGTCATCCTGCCTGCAGCAGGGGTGGCCAATGAGGAGTTGGAGCCACCACTGGCTGGGGGAGGGGGATGATGGGCTGTGAAGAGAAGGAGCCTTGATGTGTGGGTGGGGGCATGAAGCCCTGGCTGGAACCCCCACGGGCTGCTCCAAACCTCCGACCACTAGGGACAGAGGCTCTGAGCTGACACCAGGTGCCCAACTCAGGCTGTGCCCGTGCTGCCTCTGCCCTATTGTGGCTCTTGGTGCTCCTTGCCAGGTGACTGGAATGACACCGGCCAATACCAGGTAACCCCTTCTCTGTGGCTAAACCAGCTTAGCTCCCTGCCCTGCCCAGGTCTCTGCTCTGACGGCTTACAAATGTTACCTTGACCAGAAACCCTGGGAAATCCAGTCAGGCTCTTGGTGATGCTTAGGCTTCTGTGTCCAAGACCCCCTTAGCAGTTACCTCAGAGATGCTTCTCGAGGGGTGACCGTTCCTTAGAGGTAGGTGGGTCGGTTAAGTGGGGGGAAGCAACATCTCTTCCCTCTCTACAAGCCCTGAAATGAATGAACCACAGGTGCTCATGTCCTGACTGTAGCAGGTTCTTCATTGTATCTATCTCGCTATTTCCTCCCCGCCCAGAATTGCACCATCGCTTGCTACCTCTTCTTCAAGAAGTTTTCCTCATGAACTAAGACAAATTAGATCTTCTCTCAGCAGTGGGTCAAATTCACATCCCCCGTGTAAAGTCATCAAGTGAGATGAATTTATTCCAATCCAATACATCAGGAAAAGGGGTGCACTCAACAGGAAATCCTCTGCTCCCAGCCTTGCAAAGTATCCTCTGCCTGAGAAGGTAGGTGAAATATATCCGTGTAGGCAACTGGGGTAGTTTTCTCTTTAATCACCAGGTTACCTCATCCCATTGTCATGTCTCTACTCTAGATATAGTTTGCTAAGATTCAGTGGTAACTGTGTCAGAGTGGATGTGGATAAGAAAGTGAGAGTATTCTTTGTATCCACCTTCACCCTGGTTGAACTAGCTCTTATAGAACACTCCATCTCTGTATCCCTACTATCTGTTTCCTTTTCTTTCACTTCCTGCATCTGACAAGTGAGTCGCAACTCAGGAGAGCTTATGCCACAATAAAATTGTTAGTCTTTAACTTAAAGACCAAATATTTCTCAATTATACTTGATTGTACTTAAGATCTGAGCAAAACCAAGCAACTGTCAATAGTTTTACGATTTGTGAAAATTGATGAAAATGCAAAATTTGTGAACACTTTATAGAATTTATACCAGTGAATGAAACTACTGGGAAAGCCCTCACAGATGTAATTCTACAGAGATTGGAACACTATGGAATACCTTTAGAAAACGTGCGGCAAGGGTCTGATTAAGGCCATCAAAAAAAGGGGGGAGGTGGCTAAACATCTTTTTGCTTGGGGCGGTAAAAAACCTAGAGCCGGCCCTGAGTGCATGCATTTTTGAGGGATATGCACCTCACCCAAGCATCAAATGCAAGACCCATGGCCATCCAGGTCAACCAGACATTGTCTGGGTTTTTTTTTTTTGCTTCTCCATGCGATGTGTTGCGTGGAGTGTTTTTTTTTCCATCTTAAATCAAACCTGGAGTTTTTCTTTTTCTTACTGTGAAGTGCCATTGCAGGTAGTTTTAGCGCAGTGTTTCTCAACCGGTTGAGGGAAAACTATTTACACGAGGAAAATTTTTTTTTTTTTTTTTTTACAACTAAACCTAAGAACATTAGATAAAAACAGGAATTATAACTGAATAACTCTGTTCTCATTTGCATGAAAGAAAAGCGGAGAAGGATTGAGATCTGAGATAGAGGGAAGTACAAAGGAACTGAGAGGAGCTGAGCTATGTGCACAAACTCCAAAGGCACCAACAGCACATGCTCCCAGCCCCCACATACACACACACACACTCTGCAGGAAAAATCTCTGATCTACCCCATGGAGACATCACTCCAAGAACTATGTCTACGATAGTTGCAAAATCATGTTTAAAATCATATTCACTAAATCATTTTCAAAGATCACATTCTCCTAGTTTAGACAGGGCCTAGCATGTTATTTTATTGTGAAAGGGAATGTGTTAATCTTATGGGACTCATTTTAGTAAAACTTAAACCGAAAATACTTGACTGATCACATATGGTTCATAGGCATAGAAAGGAGATAAAAATATAGTTAAATAGCATTAACAAAAAGGGCAGTGAAAGTCAAGTTTGGTTTAAGTAAATCTAGAGCCTTCTTGTTAAGCTTATTGGTAGCTTGGCCTAAAATTCCATGTGTAACTTTCTTCAGCCTGCTCCAAATTCAGATTCCTTTTCAATAGGTGTATACTAGGGGACCATAATGGGATGTGTTGCTAAAGTGAAAATAGATGGTGGTTAACTGGTAAATGCCAAAACAGGGACAAAACCTTGGAGTGTATTTCAGTCAAGAATTCCTGACTCAAATTAACACAAACCATTTGGAAAATTAATAACACACTATAGCTTGAATCCTCTTCTGGTAAGGTGTATAGCCTGAGGCTGCTTGTTTGGCAGCACCATCTGAACCAGGTTTAATAGAAATAGCAATGGGTCCTACAGAAATCACTAATGACTACATGAGAAATTCATGTCAGGCTGTTGCTTTTTTTAAGGTCATATTTAATGACCCAATACAGAATTATGAGACAACACTGAGATTTGAATTATTAACTTTGACAAACCTATTTCATAACTATTTAAACTACTGGTCTATGAAATGGCTAATGACTTAGTGTATACAAGTGTCAGATATTTCAGATAAGTATAAAAGCAAACTGAAGTTGAGTAAAGAAATGGAAATTTAATGACAATAAAAAGGCCATAAGTAGAATTAGTAGTAATCTGGGAATGGGGGAGCAGGTGGGAGACATTGTTCTATTGCAACGAAGGTGGCCAATGTGATCCTACAAATATTTCAAAGAAGCCTACAAGTCAGATGTGAAATCATGCTGTTCTCCAAGGCCTTGGAGTGAGGCTACCTGGTGTAACTTCCTGATGTACTGCACAGTTTTGGGGGTGTCTGTAGGGATGTACAAATTTTGAAAAGGCCAGGGGAGAAAGACACTTAAATTGATCAAAAGATATTCAAGAGTCTTAGAAATCATGACAGAATTGAGACCTTAAATTGTATGCACGTGGTAGAATAGGAAGCTGAGAAATTATGTAAGTAGCTGAAAGGAGAGTGTAGGTTTTGGATATGTTAGAACTAAACAG
Source organism: Pelodiscus sinensis (assembly GCF_049634645.1). Lineage (NCBI taxonomy): Eukaryota > Metazoa > Chordata > Testudines > Trionychidae > Pelodiscus > Pelodiscus sinensis. The sequence goes on from NC_134711.1 coordinate 22,605,153, forward strand.
CAACAGATACCCACAATGTTTTTAAAATGTATTTAAGTTACAGAATTTACCATTTTCCCATCAGATAGTAATTAGTGTTTGGAATTCTCTTCAGAAGTATTGACCCAATGCACCTTACAACTACCAAGCAATTCAATATTTGAAGGAAAAAAGTGGATACTTAACTTGGACATTATTAACTTGTAAACAATTCTTGTTCATATCCAAATTGGTGTTGGTAAGGAATTATCCTCAGGACTGATTGGCATGTACTTTTTTCCTACTTTACCCTAGTGCAGGGGTGGCCAACCTGTTAGAGACAAAGACAAAATAGTGGTGGACAAATTGCAAAGAATCACATAGCGGGGAAGGTGGAGAGGGGAGAGAGAAAAGTTGAGGGAAAAAAATTGTCAAACAACATGTTTCAGCATTGTCTATATTTTATGAGAGGGGTGGGGAACCTGCTTTGAGTCAGGAGTCATGGACCCACAGAAAAAAAAAATCAGTCAGGGCCACACAAATGAGATGCAAAAAACAACCCCTCCAAAAAACTGCAAGCCTCACTAATGTGCTCGGGGTGGGGATGGTCGATCTGGCCAGCTCGAGATCCCAGGTAGCATGCGGGTTGCTCTTCCCCTACCCTCCTGCCTTCCTCTCCCAAAAACAGCTGGCACTCTTTCTGAAACACCGGGTCTGTCACTCCACCGAGGACTTCCTTCCTCCTGCTGCCTGCCTGTGCAGGGTGTGCGTGTGTAGGAATCCCGGGACTGGATGCCAGCTGCAACTTGTCAAGAAGCATGTGCTCTTCCTCTGCTTCCCATGACATCCGCGTACTTCCTGAGAAGTTGAAGCTGGCGTGCAGTACCAGGATTCCTACTCCTCCCCCCCCCCCCCCCCCGTTCTAACCCAATCTCCATCCCCTCCCTCAGAGCCAGCCCCCCCTTGCACTGTAACCCAATCCCCACCCCCCCCCTTCCCCAGAGCCAGGCACCCCCCAGCTCTAATTCAACCCCGCTGCGTCCCCCCCCCACACCCTTTATGCCGAGATCCCAGAGCTAGAGCCACTGCACATCCTTCTACAGGCGCTGGGCACATGAGCTGAGCGACCGGCTTTAAGCATATGCCTGCCAGGATGCCATGCACACACACCCCCTCTCGATCCCCCTCCCCTCCCTTCGAGAGCCAGGTATCTCCCCCCACCCCTCTAACCTTATGCGCAGGTCCCAGAGATGGAGTTGGAGCTGCCGCTGCCTGCTAGCATGTGCAGGCTGGGACGCTGAGTACGACCTGGCCTGCATGTGCAGGATATGACCTAATGCGCTGGGGACCACGAGTGGAACGGCACAGGCCTTGAGCACATATGAGGCTCAGAGCGGCCCAGCCATGAGAGCAGCTGAGGCGAGCAGTTCCATGTTCCGTTAGGAGCCGCAATTTTTTCCTCTTTGGAAGCCGCATGCGGCTCGCAAGCCGCAGGTTGGCCACCACTGCCCTAGTGCATGGAGTATCTGCTTGTATCAATTAAAAAAACACTTCAAATCCAAAACTTGTATATCTGTGCCACAGATTCCCAGGTCTTAACCCAATTAGAAATGGTCTTAAATGATGTAAAAATAACAAATATTTTTAAAATATTTCTGCTCTAATTTAGTCAAACTAGATTTAGAAAAATGTTCAGTTATAAGGCTAAGTTCCAGCTAATCATGTGACGTGTGCATGAGAGAAAACAAGAGCAGAAAGGAGCCTGCAAACTCCCTATTCCCAACACACCAGTAGTGATATAGAATACTGCTGACCGTGCTCCTGAAGCACACAGGATACCCAGCTGTACTCCAGAAACTAAGGGAGAGTGTATAAGACTATACCTCATTAGTTCATCTGACAGCAGGCACTAAAGAATGCATGGTACACTTTTTTTTTTTTTTTAAACACAAGCAGCTGAAAGCAGTCTTGTACAGGGCATTCAGACTGATCTTTCTTTACAAACACATAATACCCCACGCTGTTTGACTGCTGCAGCTCCTCACTCCAGAAACAAGGTCACAGCTGGGTCTTTCAGGAAGTACAGCACAAATAGAAACAAAACAGTTTAAAGAGGTAGCTTAACCTAGTTGTTTTTTGCAGACCAAAAAATAAAACCATTTGTTTGTTCTGAACCTTTATTAAGCGGCTCATATTTCAGTATAAATCACACTAAAAAGATTTTTTAAAAAAAGCTATTTACACTACAGTGCTGACACATTTAAAATGAAAAAAATTGGTATAAATAAGCTCTATGGAAAAGCCTGGAATTGTCAAAAAGAATTCTGGCTCATCTTACAAAAAATATATATGTTAAATGTCAGCTCTACTCTAAAACCTACAACTCAAATTATTTAAAGACTTCTTTATGTTAAACCTGCAGTGTTTACAGTGCATCTGGCCCTAAGTGCTTTGATACTTCACAGTTATGGACAGGCACTGAGGAATGTTACAAAGCTACATAAACTATTTTCTGTAACAGTTGTGAGAGCAAATCACAAGCTTGCCTCACAGAATTTATGAATCTTTACATTATTACGTCATTCAGTTTAAAAAGGAATTTAAAACGATATGTACAAAATTAGCACAAAAAGTCATCTTCTCTTTGTCCATGCTGATTTGGATATGTTGAACCCTGTTGTCTTGTATCATATAGACTTATGTGACTTCCAGAGCACAACTTATTCTGTAAGTCATTGCCAGGTTCAAATTTAGAGTCCACTTCATATTTAAAAGCTGTCAATTCAACATTATCCAATTTTCCTTTAACATTCTGACGCTCCGTATCATTAGGTGCCATTGTTTTCTCAGGAAGATCAACATTCATGGATTCCTCTTTAATTCTGCGAGAGGCAGTAAGTTCATGTTTTATCTGTGTGAATTCCTGTTTTACATACTTAGTTTGCAGAGTATCTGAAAATGTGGTGTCTTCGGAGGTATTTTTGCTTATTGTACAAATTATTTTGTCAGTCTGAAGTCCAATAACCGAAGACATGGGGTCTGCAGATATGCCTGCTTCATAGGTGCTTGCATTTTGTGAAACTTCTCCCTCTGAGTGATATAGCTTGAGCCGGACGTGCCAAGCCAAACTGCATACAGCTGAAACCGTCTTGAACTGGTGCACAACATTCCTTGGAATAAAATAAATGTCATTATCATATAATTGAATCCTAGCATATCGAATGCCTTCCCTTCGCAGTTGGTTAAGTTTTGCATCATCAACCCACTGGACACACTGGAGGAGGAAAAATGAGAATAAAGATGAAAAATCTATTCTAAAAAGTGAGAAATATTTCTGATTAATAATTCACAATATGCTTACCTGTGAGAGTGGAGGCTCATGCAAATCTAACTGCATCCGCTGAACTACCTCTAAGAAATCTTCAGCATGAAAACAAATTACATCTTTGGTTATACGAGGTTGCTCAGGCCTACAAAAACAATCAGGGACAGAATTTAAATGCTAGAGACTTTGCTTTGTTCTTGCTACAAGGACTAAATCTAAAGCTACATTTTACAACTCAAGTTTGAAAAGAAGTTTGAAAAAGCCTATTAAAGTGACTTTAGCTACAACACAATAATCACACTCAGGAACGTTATTGAGTTAACCAGTTTCTACAGGGGGGGCAGAAGGCTAATGACAACCAGTGTCAGCAACAGTGACTGTCTCATCATGAAGAAAGGCAGATGTTCGATCAGGGGTGGGGAACCTTTTGTGTGTGGGGGGCCATTGACACAGAAAAAAATCAGTCGGAGGCCGCACACAAGAGAGAAGTGGGAACAAACTAGGGATGTTAAGGACTAGTCGACTATCTGATAAGCAAATGCTTATCAGATAGAAGCAGCAAACGGGGGCAAAAACAGGGTACTTCAAAGCAGCAGCCCCGCACAGCTGATCCTGCAGGGGCTCAGCTTTGTGGCGCTGCTCCTTTGAAACGCTGAGGCAGCGTTCAAAGGGGCAGCGCTGCCTCAGCATTTCAGAGCAGCAGCACTGCACAGCTGATCCCAGACTCCACCGTGGCATTTCCGCAGAACACGAAATCAGCTGGGAGCATCCCCAGCTGACCCTGGGTTCTGAGGAAATGCCACAGGGAGCCCAGGATCAGCTGGCGAGTCCTCAGCTGATCCCAGGCTCCACACTGCACTGCCGCTTTGAATGCACAAGAGCCTCCGCTGGGAACTCTTGTACATTCTAAAGCTGGCACACTGTGTGCAGCCCGCAATCAGTGGGACTTCCTGCAGGCCCTGGGCTGCATGCAGCATTCTGCATTCCTCCTTTGAAATTTCAAAGGAATGCGGAAGTGCTTACTGACTAGTTGAGTAGTCAATGGAAATTCCATTGACTCCTTGACTAGTCAATTAACCATTACTTAACATCCTTAGAACAAACCCCTCACACTGTGGCCCCCAACTGAGAATGAGAAAGACTCCCCACATTTCCCTTGCACACCAGAGCCTATGGTGGATTTTGTGCCTAGTAGAGTTTGTGCACTCTAGCCCCTGGGAGGCAGCAGGGTGGTTGGAACTCTACTGTGGGCTCCCCAATGCTGGGGGGCCTTAAGCCTCAAGGCCAGATCCAGGCAAGCTGAGGGCTGCATCTGGCCCCCAGGCCTCAGGTTCCCTACCTCTGCATTCGCTGTTCCAATATGTTCTACTAACAGACTTAACTCCTTTGAGGTGAAACTATCACACTTAAATGTACAATAATCTAATTAGTATTAAAGAAATCTTTGCTCAAAGGATTCATATAGTCCATCTTAGTATCTAATCACCCTTTTCTATGCAAATTTGTGAAGAGTTTTAACAAAAAGTAATCTTCAATGATACATCAGGTACCAGTATCCTGGATTCATGAGTCAGACTTCAGGCCAGAGTATGGTAAAGACAGAGCACTTTATGCTCTGATAAATTACTTTCTTTGGTACAATGATAAGGGAAGATCATCAAATACTTGTGTCCCAACTTTAAAGCTGCCCCAGGGATGGAGAGAAATATTCTGACATGTCCCTAGCCAACCCCGGATGCTTATTTATAGGCAACTATTCCGCATCTCAAAATCCATCCCCAATGGAATTTTACAAAATTCAATAATCTTCTCTATATTGTTCAGCATCTGGGAAAACTGGAGAGAACATGGGCTGATGTACTAGAACAGTGATAAGCAAACTAGGTTAGCTGAATTTCCAAAGGGGGCCTACACCTCTATTTGAAATGTTTTGGGGTTTGCAAATGATAAAAGTGGAAACCACTGTTCGAGAGTCAGACAGGTGGTTTTTTGGTATATGTCCCTCTACACTGTAACGTAAGCCAGTGCTTCAGCTCAGTCTCAAGCCTAACCCACTTTCCTCTAACAGACTCTGCAGTACAGATGCAGTGCCACTTGACTGGTGTCCCAGGAATCAGTTGGAAGTATCCCACAATTTCTTGGAACAATTTCCTTAGTCCTCTCCATATAAAATGACTCCACTGAAAATCATAGAATCATAGAATACTAGGACTGTAAGGGACCTTGAGAGGTCATCGAGTCCAGTACCCTGCCCTCATGGCAGGACCAAATGCTGTCTAGGCCAGGGGTTCCCAAACTTTTTGACACGGGGACCAGTAAAATCCATTCACGAACTTTTGGAGGACAGTAATGTTCATTTGCATATTCATTAATCAAATGATGAATATTCAAATAAGTTGTTTCTGGTCCTCCCAAAACCCCCAGTGCCAGCTTTAGCAAAGCTTTTGATATGGTCACCCACAATATTCTTGCCAGCAAGTTAAGGAATATGGATTGGGTAAATGGACTGTAAGACAGACAGAAAGCTGGTTAGACCAGGGTTTCCCAAACTTTTTACTTTAGTTGGAACCCTTTTTTTCCCCCCAATACTGCTTTTTGCAGCCCAAAAATATAAACACATAAAAAACAAACTGACAAAATACCAGACATATAACAGGTCTGGTATTTTCTCATTAAGTTGCATTATTACTAGATGCATCAGTTTGTAGTTTCAAACTGCCTGGCTGGTAAATGTGCACAGGCTGCGTGAGTGTGTCTACCAGACAGACAGTTCACAGCTACTCGAGGGGATGTGTGTGTGAGGGGACAATAGAATTCCCGGGCCGGACTAACTCATGCTTTGTGCTTTGCGGGGGGGGGGGGGGGGGGGGGGGCGGGAGAAGAGGGCGGAACAGGGGCAGCATCCCAAGATCTACATATGGCCGGGTTAGTCCCACTCCCTGCAGGCCGATTCATTCCTCCCCGCCTGCTCCCCCCGCTGCGCCTCTGTCCAGCCCCACTTCCCCCAACACCCTCCCAGGCAGCCAGGTCCCTCCCGCTTCTCCTCCCAATCTCCCTTGGCCAGCCCTGCTGCCCGCATCCAGCCCTCCTTCTGGCAGCTGCTTCTTCTCCCCTCCCCCCGCCATCTTCTCCCTGGCAACCCTGCTTCCACCAGCCCCCCAATCTCCCCAGCCTGCCCCGATTCCCCCGTCCAGTGCTGCTTCCAGTGGCCAACTCTCCCCTCCTCCTCACCCCAGAATCCCCTGGCACCTGCACCTTCCCTTAGCCCTGCACCCTCCTGGTGCCTCCCCCTTCCCTCACTGCTCCGGTCCCCTTTGCCCTCTCTTTCCCTAATACCAACCCCCTCAGCACTCTGTTCCCCATCCCCTCCTGCCCCTCTGTGCCCTCACACATGACTTGCTCCATCCCCACCTCTCTCATGCCCACCCCTTCTTTCAAGCCTTCTCCCAGCACCTCCTCCTCCAGCCCCCAATGCCCTTCCCCTCTCCTCTCCCAGCATCACCCTGTCCCCCCTCCCACTGACACCTCCCTTCCTGCCCTTTCCCTCATTGTCTGCACTTGGCCCCTGGCATTTGTCTCTCTCCTGCACCCTGTCCCTTGGTGCCTTCCCCTCCCCCCTCCGCCCGAGCCCATTCCCTACCTTCTGCATTCCACATTGTGGGGCTGAAGGCCACCAGAGCCAGCGTGGCCCCACCACATGCCTCCGAAGACTTTTAAAATCCTGGGACGTGACGTGACATCACACCCGGGCGACCTCCCCACCCACACGCAACGCCGCACATGGGCAGCAGCAGGCGGTGAGGAGCAGGGGGGAGGTGGGGAGGAGAGGTTACCCGCACCCGGCAGAGCCAGGGGAGAGACCCAGCTCCACATATCGGTGGAGCAGGGCCCCAGGCTCTGTAATACGCCAGCACTTCCGGGTTCAGTGGCGTGGGCCCTGCCGGCAGCCACCAGGCATGCTGAGGCTTGGTATTTTTTTCCCACGGCCCGCTACCGTGCTGCAGTCCATAGTTTGGGAAACGCTGGTCTAGACCATCCCTGATAGACATTTATCTAACCTACTCTTAAATATCTCCAGAAATGGGGATTCCACAACCTCCCTGGGCAACTTATTCCAGTGTTTGATTACCCTGACAGTTAGGAACTTTTTCCTAATGTCCAACCTAAACCTCCCTTGCTGCAGTTTAAGCCCATTGCTTCTTTTCTATCCTCAGAGTCCAAGATGAACAAGTTTTCTCCCTCCTCCTTATGACACCCTTTTAGGTATCTGAAAACTGCTATCGTTTTCCCCCTCAATCTTCTCTTTTCTAAACTAAACAGGCCCAATTCTTTCAGCCTTCCTTCATAGGTCGTGTTCTCTAGACCTTTAATCATTCTTGTTGCTCTTCTCTGGACCCTCTCCAATTTCTCCACTTCCTTCTTGAAATGCGGTGCCCAGAACTGGACACAATACTGCAACTGAGGCCTAACCAGCGCAGAGTGGAGCAGAAGAATGACTTCTCGTGTCTTGCTCACAACACACCTGTTAATGCATCCCAGAATCATGTTTGCTTTTTTGGCAACAGCATCACACTGCTGACTCATATTCAGCTTGTGGTCCACTATAATCCCTACATCCCTTTCTGTACTCCTTCCTAGACAGTTGCTTCCCATTCTGTATGTGTGAAACTGATTGTTCCTTTCTACGTGGAGCACTTTGCATTTGTCTTTATTAAACTTCATCCTGTTTACCTCAGACCATTTCTCCAATTTGCCTAGATCATTTTGACCCTATCCTCCAAAGCACTTGCAACTCCTCACAGCTTGGTATCATCTGCAAACTTAATAAGCGTACTTTCTATGCCAATATCTAAATGGTTGATGAAGATATTGAACAGAGCCAGTCCCAAAACAGACCCCTGCGGAACCCCACTTGTTATACCTTTCCAGCAGGATTGTGAACCATTAATAACGACTCTCTGAGTACAGTTATCCAGCCAGTTATGCACCCACCTTATAGTAGCCCCGTCTAAGTTGTATTTACCTAGTTTATTGATAAGAATATCATGCAAGACCGTATCAAACGCCTTACTAAAGTCTACGTATACCACATCTACCGCTTCTCCCCTATCCACAAGACTCATTATCCTATCAAAGAAAGCTATCAGATTGGTTTGACATGATTTGTTCTTTACAAATCCATGCTGGCTGTTCCCTATCACCTTGCCACCTTCCAAGTGTTTACAGATGATTTCCTTAATTACTTGCTCTATTATCTTCCCTGGCACAGAAGTTAAACTAACTGGTCTGTAGTTTCCTGGGTTGTTCTTATTTCCCTTTTTAAAAATGGGCACTATATGGAAGTTAACCTCTCCCCTCCCCCTTTCCAAATGGCAGCATCTCATGTTAGCATTAATCTGTTCTCTTCTTACTGATCTGCAAGCACATCACAAAGCATCCTGGATTTCCATCTGTGAGCAAACTGATGAAGTCTTTTGCAAAGTGAGCTATTTCCTGGTAACCAGCAGGGTGGGCAGTAAAGTCTTCCCACAAAGCACCATAGTCCTAGGGCTAGAGAAGCGACATTTCAGGGGAAGAATACATTAGGGATTCAGATATAGTTACTTTGAACATTATACATTTCTACATTGTATTTTAAACTCTTACGAGTTTTCTAACCCTTGCTTGAATCTAGGGATCTAGAGTCCACTCTGCAGTGCACAGACCTGATTCAGAGTTCCTTAACACAGATCAGTTAACCTGAGTCCCATTAATCCTGAGTTTTTATAGCAGCGTAGAGATATCTTTACCATTCTTGTGAAAATTCCACCTAAGGCCACCAAGTTACAAGCTTTCAATATCCCACAGGCAACCTCAATTCCTGTATTTCCCAATCCTTGAGTGCTTGACTTTGCAATATTAATATTCTTTAATGCAGATTTCTGAGTATGTGATTATTTGTTCTTGCTGGGTTAATGCATTTGGGAGATGTGACAAGTCTGTTTGTTTATGAGTTTTGAAAAGATTGGCAAGGTTGTCCACAGAATTGGTTTGGTGCTTTTTTAAATATAATTTGTATATATCTAAGTAAACAAACCAAACAAGGGAATAAATCTAAACATGCTATAATTACTTCCAAAAGAAAAAAATAAAGGACTTTTTACTTTTTTGTTCTTGATATATAATGAAGGCATAGAAGTTTAATGTATTGGGTGGCTTTAATTTATATATTAATGTTTATAATTCCAATATCTAATGAACACCTGGGAGAAAGGATATCTTTGTTAAAGATTCAAATACTCTCACCATTTTAGTTAAATATGAGAGCTTACAAATTCTAAGAAAGCTTTCACAAAACTAGGAAAGACACGGCATAAGATAATTTTCCTGATTTTTTTTAAAGTAAGACAAACTGATTTTTTTAAATAAAAAAGGCTTATAAACAGAAACACTCAATTCTCAAACTCCTCTGAAAGTCAATTTTGAATTATATGCATATTGTATCATGTAAAACAAGAAGGCAGGTTAGAATCATAATACCCATCTCTGGCCTTAAGAATCCATGAATTAATATTATTTTATTATTTTACTCAGTGAGCTAACTCCATTGCAACCTTAAAACTACCAACTGTTGAATGATGATAATTTAAAAATAAGTCAATACAGCTAATGCCTAAGCCCCACTGCATAGCTTGAGGTGTATTGTGCAGAAAGCAGAATGGCATCAAAGACAACTATCGAAGGATTATTCTTTTTAACATTCTATTTCAGAAAAGAATTGCTGTGCAGACATTGGAATCCCAACATAGCAGGATTACCTAGGATATCTAGTCTCAGAGGAGTAGCTGTGTTAGTCTGTAACTTTAAAAACAATGAGTAGACCTGTGGCACCTTAGAGACTAACAAATATATCATGAGCTTCTGTGGGGCAAAACACTCTGATCAAAGGTAAGTTTTATCCCCTCTGACAAAGCTGCATATATACTTGCTTTCTTTCCTAGAAGAAAGCTTAAAGAGAGCCTGTAAAAAGATTAACACATTGGAATTTAAGTTTCTTCTTTTCATAGAATCATGGGGTTGGAAAAGACCTCAGGAGATCATTGAGTCAACTCCCTGCTAGAAGCAGAACCAATCCCTACTAAATCATCCCAACCAGAGTTTTGTTAAGTTGGGACTTACAAAACTTACAGGAATGGATAGTGGGGGTAGACTCCACTACTTCCCTAGGAACTCCGGCATAGCCCTGGGAGCTCAACATTCCAATGCTTCACTGCCCTCCTACTAAAAAATAGTTCCCCCCCCCCCCCAATATTCAACCTAGGCTTCCTGCACTGCAATTTGAAACCACTGCTTCTTGTTCTGTCACGTGTCACCACTGAGAACAGCCTCTCTCCATCCTCTTTGGAACCCCCATTCAGGTAACTCACAGCTACTATCAAATCCCCCCTCACTTCTCGTCTATCGACAAGATAAGCCCAAATCCCTAGCCTCTCCTCATAAGTCATGTGCTCCAGCCCCCTAGTCATTTTTTTTTAACCTCTGCTGGACACTGTGTGTCCACATCCTTTCTGTAACAGGGGGCCCAGAACTGGATTCAATACTCCATATGTGGTCTCACCAGCACCAAATAAAGGGGAACGATCACTTCCCTAGCTCTGCTAGCAATGCTTCTACTAATGCACCCCAATATGATGTTAGCCTTCCTGGCTACAAGGACACACTGTTGACTCATATCCAGAGTCTCATCTACTTTAATCCCCAAGTCCTTTTCTACAGAACTGCTGTTAGCCAGTCGGTCTCCAACCTGTAGTATAGGCTTGGGATTCTTCTGTCCTACATGCAGGACTCTGCACTTGACCTTGCTGAACCTCAGATTTCTTTTGGCCCAATCCTCCAAATTTGTCTAGGTCACTCTGAACCACATCACTACCTTCCAGCATATCTACCTCTCCTCCTACCTTAGCGATATCTGTGAATTTGCTGAGGGTGTAAACCATCCCCCCATCCAGGTCATTAATAAAGATGCTGAACAAAACTGGCCCCCAAACCGATCCTTGGGGCACTCCTCTTGATACTGACTGCCAACCAGACATCGAGCCATTGATCACTACCTATGCAGCCCAAAAATCTAGCCAGCTTTTTATCTACCTTATAATCCATTTATCTACTTTAACTTGCTGGCAAGATTACAGTGGGAGACCATATCAAAAACTTTGCTAAAGTCCAGGTATATCGTGTCCATCAACTTCCCCATTTCCACAGAGCCAATTATCTCACTATAGAAGGCAATCAGGTTGGTTAAGCATGACTTGCCCTTGGTGAATCCAAGTTGACTATTCCTGATCTGTTGACTGTTTTGTTTCATTACAGGTGGCCTAAAGGGTATGTTTCTGCATTTTTTGTTGTTTAAACATTAGAAATAATAGGAAGATAAAATACAGGCAGTCCCCGGGTTACATACAAGATAGGGACCGTAGGTTTGTTCTTAAGTTGAATTTGTATGTAAGTCGGAACTGGTACATATTGTAGGGGAAACTCTAGCCAAACATTTCTCCAGAGCTCAGTTTTATTCTCCCACACCTCACTTCCCTCAGTCCTTTATTCTCAAGCTGAGGTGTCTGCTGAGAAAAGCCGCTCCACATCTCCCTGGTCTGCTGGGGGGGGGGAGGGCGCTAGCTTCGCGTCTCCATGGTCTGCTGGGGGGAAGCAGCTAGTGCGGGGTTGTCTCACCCCGTTTGTAAGTAGGGATCTGATGTAAGTCGGATCCATGTAACCCGGGGACTGCCTGTATGGACTTCTGCTGAATAATCACTGGGCAACATACAAGTCAACATGGAATTGAAGCAACTGATTTACAACAGAAGTAATCAAAATGTGAAATAACTGTTGCTCCATAATTACAGAATGCTTTTTTGCTTAAAAAAAACAAAAACTAAACACCTAGGCTAGGGAACCACTGGGGCAGCTGAAAGGAATTTTCAGTTTCCTCCGGCAACCCTGGTAGCAGCTGAGCTGGTGGCAGGGGTGGGGAATCCTCAGCTGGGAACCCCTGTGGAAGCAGGGCGAGACATCAGTTGACCTTTTACATCCCTACTAGGAACATAGTTGGTAATGTTGCTACTATTGTTGCCCTCCCCAAGTGACACTTCTGGTGTATATACTCCCAATGATCCTGAAGTCATTTGAGTGCCACTTTAAAAAAAAAAAAAAAAAAAAAGTGTAAAATCTCTCCAGTTTTCCCTGAAAGCAAAAATGAAAGCATTATATGGAAAATCCTCTCCGCTTTGTTGAGCTTCCAGGCCTATGCCAGAGTTCCATAACCGCAGAGCTCTTTTCATTATTATAGTTGAGGCTGTAATACTAGATGGATCCATCACATCTATTGCTGACTGTAAAGATGTCTCAATAATTTGGTGGCCTTCTTTGATGAAAACCTTAAGCTCTTCCCTTGAGGTTCCTGGTAATTTATCTGTAAATTTGTACATAGTCTCAAACCAAACTTTGAAAGTGCTGGCCAATTACTGACACACATTTATAAAGATTGGTTTGAGGAAAAAAAAAAAAAAAAAAAAAAAACCACCTTGCCATTAAATCTAATCTTTTAGACTCGGACCAACTTCAATGTCTTTTCACTGTAATTTACAGATGTTACAACCAGAGAGTTAAGGTCTGGTATTGAGCAAAAGCACTCAAAAGCCTGCATAGGGACATAATAGCATTTATCAGTGCACTTTGTTGGAGGCTGGAAGAAAACTGGGGTATGTCAAAGTGCTTTATTTCTAGGAAGAGCTACCCTCTGGAGCTAAGGGTACTGTCTGCACCCACTGCAGGAGAAAGCCTACTGCCCAGGTAGATTTGGGATAGCAGGAATCACACTATCTAAAAATAGCTGTACAGATAATGCTTAAAGTTCCAACTTGGGCTCTGAAGTAGAGAGGGGAAGAGGGCTTCAGAGCCCAAGTTAGAGAGAACTGCAACCTCAAAGTACAGTAGACTTGCGATAATCTGGAACCTATGGGACCTAGGTGGTGCCGGATTATTAGATATGCCAGACTATCAGAAGGTACTATAAGATGGTTATATATATATATATACACTGTATACATTATATACTGTATATAAAGTGTTCTTAACCCTTTTTATTGTATATACTGTATACAGTATACTGTAATGTTTTAGTTTTTTTAAGTTTTTATCCTTTTTGCTCAGTTCAGCTGCTGCCGCTGTTACCTTGTGACTCATTTTTTGCCAAAGCTCACTCACTAGGCTCTTGCCATTTTGATGCCGGACTATCAGGAGTGCCGAACTATTGGATGCCAGACTATTGGAGTTTTACTGTACTGTCTACCCAGCAAATGCTGCCAGCCCAAGTCTATTGACCTGATCTGGGAGACTCACTCCAAAAATATACCAACCCAAAGGGCTACAACTCAGGTATCTCCAATAATCTTCCCGCCGAGTCACTATCTTACAGGGAAAGGAGGCAATGTCTTACATAAATAGATCCAAAGCCTTTTAGGACTAATAGGTTTAAAAAAAAAAAAAATCAATATTTTAAAATCAGTCCAGAAACCAAATGCACAGTTCAGAACACAGGTTTAATATACAGGCAGTCCCCGGGTTACGTACAAGATAGGGACTGTAGGTTTGTTCTTAAGTTGAATTTGTACGTAAGTCGGAACTGGCGTCCAGATTCAGCCGCTGCTGAAACTGACCAGCGGCTGACTACAGGAAGCCCGAGGCAGGGTTTCTCTGCCCCGGGGTTCCTGGAATCAGCCGCTGATCAGTTTCATCAGTGGCTGAATCTGGACGCCTGGGACAGAGCAGCTGGGGCGCTGCCGGGTAGGTCCCCGCAGTGCCGCACCTCGGCGTTGCGAGGACCAACCCGACAGCACCCCAGGTGTCCCCAAGTCAGCTGCTGCTGAAACTGATCAGCGTCTGATTCCAGGAAGCCTGGGGCAGAGCAACTCTGCCTCGGGCTTCCTGTAGTCAGCCACTGGTCAGTTTCAGCAGCGGCTGACTTGGGGACGCCTGACGCAGAGCAGCTGGGGTGCTGCTGGGTTGGTCCAGTAGCGCCGCTCCTTGGCACTACTGGACCAACCCGGCAGCGCCCCAGCTGCTCTACCACAGGCGTCGGCGAGAAAAGCCTGGTCTGCTTGGGGGCGCACTAGCTGCGCTCCCCCCCCGCCCAGAAGACCAGGGAGACGCGGGCGGCGGGACCGCCGAGACGCGCCGCGGTCCCGCCGCCTGCATCCTCCACACCTTTGCTCCACGTCTCCCTGGTCTGCTGGGGTGCCCTCCCCAGCAGATCAGGGAGACGCGGAGCAGCTTTTCTCGCCCCCGGAGGACACGGGCGGCGGGACCGCAGCGTGTCTGGGCGGTCCCGCTGCCCGCGTCCTCCGCGGCTTTGCTCCACATCTCCCTGGTCTGCTGGGGTCCCCCCCCCCCAGCAGATCAGGGAGACACGGAGCAGCTTTTCTCGCCCCGGAGGACACGGGCGGCAGGACCGCGGCGCGTCTTGGCGGTCCCGCCGTCCGCGTCCTCCGGGGCGAGAAAAGCCCCTTTCGTAAGTATGGCTCTGACTTAAGTCGGATCCGCATAACCCGGGGACTGCCTGTACTCAAGGAAAGAAACAATGCTTAATATAAAGGGAACTGCTGAATTCTGCATCAATTGCAGTTTTTGAATGATTGAAGCTGGCCAACAACTCTTATTAAAAATTACTGTCATTCTAAAGTGTTCCTAAGACTTCACAGCCTACAAGATGCCATACTATAAAAATCACTTATTTCTAGGCGTTTCACTTCAGCTGTGACACCTGATCATCAACAACCACCTCAAAGTTGGCTACTGCATATATCAGGAAACTAACATTGATATTAAAAATGTTCGAACAGTATAAAAATTGGTTTCCAGCTCTGGCAGATAACTATCTACCATTAAAATGGTTAGACATTTCATGGTCTAATCTCATGCCTTCCTAAGATTATAAATCTAAGATTTATACTAACAAAGTAGAGAGTCCAATCTCTTCAACAGTGTATGATCAGTCCTCATTGTGCAGAAACTATTTCATCTAACAATCATCACAGGTCCCTGATCCAAACAGTGCTCTTTTGGAACTGGTCCAGGACTGACCATAGAATAAATAATGGATCAATGTAATTCTTGATCTGTTTGTCTTTGGCAATATGTACAGAACAATATTCAGAGTTTATGAAGTGATCAATAACTGTTTGTGCAACTAAGAATGAAAAATTTTTGCATTTAACTTTGAATATGAAAATATCCATATTCTACCTGATGTAAAAGAGTTTACTATAAGTGAAAACAGAAATCCAAGTTCATTAAATGCCAGTTTCTACCACCACAACCATGACTGATTTAATAGAACTGTGCCAACATTTCCAAGTCAAATGTTAAAACTGTCCTGAATTTGCATGCAGTCTTAACTACATGCCTTGACGCTTAAAAAAAAAATTCACATTTGAATGGCCCAGTTCTCGCCCATGGGGAATTTCTTTATTACAATCCTACAGCCAAGTTCTGTTTCATGTACAGTTACACAAATTTTCACTATTTCACCCGAAGAGGAAATAAACCTCTAACGCAGTATCAGAATTCTGGTCTTAGTAACTATGCCAGTCAAACTATAAAAAGTGTGGGTGTTCTCAATAACTAAGCAGGAGTGCTGGAACAATTTTTAGAGTTGGGATGCTAAGAGCCTTTGGAAACCACTTGACGTCCCCCTGAATCCTTAGTTCCAACACTTATGGAAGGCAACGTCCTACAGCACCACATGCCAGTCTTAGGGTATGCCTACACTGTGGGCTAAAGTTGAGTTAAGACACACAACTTCAGCTACATTAATTGTGTAGCTGAAGTCTAAGTACTTTTATTCTACTTTATGCACTGTCTACCAATAAGCCCGAAGCAGGAAGTTGAAGGAAGAACACTTTTCCTTTGACTTCCCTTACTCTTCAAAATGTGGGTTACAGAAGTCAGAGTAAGAAGCCCGTTATCTCAAAATTATACTTGCTTATTTTGAAGTTATACTTGCTTGCTGCATAGATGCGCACTCTGTTATTTCCAAGTAACATGAGTTATTTCGAAATAAGCGTGCAGTGTAGACATAGCTTTAGGGACAGAAGTTAAGAGGACAAAAAATTCCCCAAATTATCAATTTTCCAGCTCAATGAGAGTACCCAACTAAAATGCACTCTGGTTTTCCCAGTAAACAAGCAAAAAATGGCTTCTGCTGACCACGGCTGATCCCCCTGTATATCACATGAGAGTTTCAGACTGATTAGGACACTAAAGAAATGCCATGCAAATTCCACCATGCTTAAAACAAAACACCATTTCTTGGACCAGAATTATGGTATTTGTTTATATAAAAAGAAAGAGCCAAAGGTTCCCAGAAAGACTCTATATGCAGCTCAGATAAAAGCCATAGGCAAGCCATATCAGTACTGGTTCACACACAAAGAAAAAAAGTACAGACAAGTTTGAGTGTAATAATTTACACAACTGTTTTTAGGAAGCTGCTACTGAGACAAGGAAGGGCTCTTTCTAGTTTCTACCAGCCTGCAAAGTTGTATTTAGAATTTACCCAGCATACCTACTTCATCAAGAAAATATATAGTTTATACATTAGTTATGGCTTATTTCCAAAACATACTAGTAATTGGATTTATTTATTAGCTGATGATCCTTCTAGCAGCTATAAATGGAAATTCAAACAAGTATTTTTCAAAGGTCTAACAAAACTAAAACAGCTGACACATACCAATCTCCACAGTGCACAGCCTTTAACACTCCTACAGCAGCTGTGGTCTGTCGTTCAAAACCTTGTCCTATGTGATCTGCATGGGCTCGTGTCCTGTCTTCAAATAGCATTTCACGGGGCTCACTAGTTCGAGGTAGGTATTGTAGGTTTTTTATTTCATTGGTAGTTCTGTTTAAAAACAAAACAAAACAAACAAAACTAAAAATCTAGAACTCCCCTTCTCAAGTTTATAGTTTTCTACATTCAACACGATCCATTTCTTCCAACAGCATGCACTGCACATACATCAGAATACTATCTCGTCCAGATTACAGGATAATTAGCAGCACAAAAAAATGTAGGCAACATTTATGAAATGCTGAAAGTAATCATGTATGCATTCAAACTAATTTGCTTACATTTCTACTGAACAATCTGAGTGTTGTGTATTACCGTTCTGTTCCACATTTCAACACTGGGTAGGAAAAGATTTTCAAGACTACTTGTCAGAGATGTTAGAAGTAAAAAGGAGAAAATACCACTTAGATGGAAAGATCCTCTGTGATCATTCTTATTGGTTAAATGGCTAATTTAATGCTGATAGTGAGAGACCATATCACATCAGTTGGATATCTGAAATATACCAAACAAGGGATCTTTCCTGGAAAGTATTTGGATAGGAAATCCACAAGGAAAATCTATATGCTAAAATAAGTTAATGTTTGATTCTGAGAATGGCGTCGTTCTGAGTCATTACCTAAGCCAGTACCCCAGTATGATGTTATGGAGATTTTGTACGGTTAGAAGTCCCACCTTTCAGGCGGGACAGAAATCTTTGTCACTTGTAATTTTTATAAGTTCAGTGGCACTTCAAGGTCCAAAGGCACTTAAGATAGGGAGTTAAAATTTGAATTAAGCCAGGATACTTGTATTGAGTAACCATGTGTGCACACTTAAAATTTCCCTTATAGTATTCATATGGATATAGCAGTCTTCACTTTTTTTCCCCAAACACATTTCTATTTGTTTTATGCTGCTCTCTCATCTCCAAGTAGAAATATTTTAGGGAGAGTGAAGAAAAGATGGTCTGGTTTATAAAATTACTATTTTAGTATTTCATTACAGAAGCCCAGAGGCTCCAATCAAGATTGGTACATCATTATGCTATGTGACATACCAATATTTCCAAAAAATACATTATCTTCCTTGAAGAACTTAAAAACTAAGTAGTGATTTTATTTCTTCTTTTGAGGTAAAAAGTTACATAAACATCTATATATAGCATAAATTTTATGCAGCCATTGGGATGAGTGGAATAAGGGAAATGTTAAAACAAATAATCAGATAACTCACCAAGCTAAGAATTTCAACATACCTTTTCCTTTTGAAAGGTGACTTTGGCATGTCAGCCACAGGGATCATCTGTTCTCCTGGACGTACCCACATGATGGGACCATCATCACTATCTTTACGACTTTCTAATTTTAGACTAGAAAGCGTCCCCCATGGCAATGTACACTAATGGGAAATATAACAATCCACATATTTATTTTAGTTATTTTCAAATACATTAAAAATAGTTATTTGGAAAAATGAAAAAAGCTTAAATTAACAGATCTGGTAAATAAGTGAATATAGGCAAGTGTGATGATTTGAGGAAACAATCTACAATTTATGAATTCTGAACAATTCAGGGGATTACAAACTCCCCGTATCTATTTTGTCAAGAGGAAAACTCCACTCTGAATACAGGGGCTAACCTTCTTCTCTGTTGCCACTCTACCTCAGCGTTAGACTGAAATTCCAGTGGGTAGCGGCACAGGAGTCACAATAGAGGGTCATTAACTCAAAATGGCCCTTTATTAGAAAATAAAAATGCTAGCTAAAGAACTGGCTTCCACTTAAATGAACTGGTTTCTCAGCAAACAGAATGCATGGCAATGAAATCACTTGGCAGAGAGGTCCGTGATCCCCTATTGAGGCTGATCCAGAAGTCATCTGATTAAGGGACTGAAAGATTAAAAAAGAATTCACAAGGGGAAGACTAAGTGAGACCCACAGTACCCAGGCTATGCACTGCAAAGAGAAGGACTCTGAATGGCCCCAGACAACCCTGACCCTTGCCCTATGAATGCTCTGGATGGGGCAGGCAACTGATGCAAGGAACACGTTTGATATTTTTCTACAGATGTATATATTTCTTGGTGTTAAAGAAAGAATTCAGACTCTTGTTCAAACTTTTGTGTGTATTAAGCATGTGCCTCCTTGAAGAGATGAGCTTTTAGGTAGAGTTCACAGAAAGGGTATGTTTAAGCTTTGAGGAAGCCTAGGAGCCAGCGCTGCTTCCAGGGACTGGTTTGTGGACCACATGGTCAAATTTCTCAGGAGTGGCTTCTAGAGAGATCTGCACTCCGAGTATTTGCCAAGGTGAGCAAGCAACTAGACCAGTGGTCTCAAACCTTTTTATACCCAAGATCACTTTTTAAATATCAGGATAAGCCAAGATCTGCTCCCTCCCTTCCCCAAGACCTCACCCCTTCCTTGAGGTCCCATCCTCTCCATCACTTGCTGGCCACAGCCCTTACTCACTCTCACTGGGTTGAGACAGGAGGTGCAAGCTCTGGAGTAGGAATGAGGGATTTAGGTATGGGAAGGAGTGAGAGGTGCAAACTCTGGGAGGAAATTTGGGTGCAGGAGGAGCTGGAGAAGGGGATGCTGGCTCATGGAGGGGGCTCCAGGCTGGAGAATGTTGGGGTCAGGTGGAGAGTGGGGGTGCTGAGCAAGCCACAGGCTTGTGGATGTGGGGGTGCGGGAGTCTGGGTTGCGGTATATGAGGGACTCAAGGCAGGGAGTTTGTGCAGAATGGGCACAGGTTTGCAGTGTATGGGTGGTGCAGGAGTTTTGTGGAACAAGACTGGAAATGTGTGTGGGGGGTGTTACAGGAGTTTGGGGGATGTGGGGAGCTCAGGGCAGGGGGCTTAGGTGTATGACAGGCTAAGGGTTGGGGTGTGCAGGGGTGTTATGATGCTGCAGTCAGATGGAGGCTTGGCCCTAACTGGGGGTCTGCTGGCCAGGCTTCATTTTTTAAATAAAATATTAATGTCCAACACAAAACATTTCAGCGTTGTCTTTATTTATAGGAGGGGCAGGGAACCTGTTTTGGGTCAGGGGCCAGTGACCCACTGGAAAAAAAAAAAAATCAGTCGGGGACCACACACGTGAGATGCAGAAAATAACCCCTCCAAGCCCCTCCCACCAAGACTCACTGATGTGGCCCTCAACTGAGACACTACACTCTCTGGGCACTCCAGCCCCATGGGGGGGAGGGGGGCAGGATAGGTAGGACTGAGATTCAAGGCCTCAGGCCAGATTAACTCTTCTTGGGTTCCAGGGTTAGTGGATTTTGTGGGCACCCTTAGGTCCTAGGGTGGGGCCAAAAATGAGGGATCCAGCAGGACAAAGCTACCAGTGACTGGGATAGGGACTGGGGCTGGGGGGGTGCAGAATCTGGGTAAAGAGTGGATACAGGAGCGAGCAGGGTGCTGGTGGGGGTCTGGCCAGGGGACAGGAGCAGAGTGCTGGTAGGAGAGGGGCCAGGATGCTGGTGGGAGGTCTGGCCAGGGGGAGGAGGCAGGGGCAGCTCAGCTGGTTCCTGGGGGTCTCCAGGGATGAGAATCTCTGGGGCAGGATCTGCAGGCAGCACTGGAAGAAGTGCATGTACTGCTCCTTTAAGAAATCCAGCTGCTCTGGATCCTCTGCTGCCATCTTAAACCCCCCACCTCTGGCCTGCGCCAAACACGGGGAAGGAAGGGAAAACAAGAAAGTGTGCGTGCTGTTGTGGGGAGAGCAGTGCGCACGTTTTCTTGCCTTCCCTTTCTTCCCCGTGCTGCCTTCCTTCCTGCCTGTGGCACAGGGGGTGGGAGGGGAGGAGGAAGTCCTGAGGCTCAGTGCCAGATGCGGCTTCTAAGGAAGTGTGCATGCTGCTGTGGGAAAGGGAGGAACTGTGTGAGGTTCCTGAAAAGCCATATCTGGGGCGTAGCAGCGGGACTTCCCACCCTTTCTGCAGGAAGCTGGATCTAGCTCCATTTTTGCAGGAGGGCTGTAGCGCCATCACGGGCTCCTCTTTGGGGTTAAGGGATACGAAGGGGGCTGGGAACACTACCTCACGACTGACTGGTTGGTGACAACTGAACTACATTCTATTCACATCTGAGGCTTAAAAACCCTGAGGAGTCAATGGTTGTATGCCTTCACAGGAGCCTGTTGATTAGCCAGCATAGGTGCTCAGCCAGACCTGCGACAATAAGTATTTCCATTCTTTCACAGAGCAGTGGCTTTCACCTTTTTTAAATTTGTGGACCCCTAAAAAATGTCCAATGGAGATGCAGACTCCTTTGAAAATGTTAGACAAAGTCTGTAGATTCCAAGGGGCAGACCCACCAACAGATGAGGGGGAAGAAAGGGGCAACTGCCTGAGGACCAGCAGTTCTAAAGGGGCTACAGCAGTAGCTGGAGCCTCAGGCCCTTTAAATCACTGCTGAAGCAATGTACAACGTCCTCTGGGCAGCTCTAAGTGCTTGGGGGCGGGGCAGGTGTGGGGGTAGGTACACACAGCATGCTCTGGGCAGCACCGAGGGCTGGCTGCTCCAGTCTGCCCCTTCCCCCAAAGGCCTCTAGAAGTGCAGAGTTGTCACCACCACCAGTGCTAGAGTTGCCAGATGGTTTCAACAAAAATACCAGACACACTTGACATTACATCACAATCTACATTACATCTAATTTAGTAAATACCAGACATTTATATTCTCAATTTGTTTCCTGAATAGACAGCTAAAATACTGAACTGTCCAGTTCAAAACCGGACACCTGGCAACCCTAACCACCACCACCTTTCCCAGAGGCCCAGTGTGGCAGTCAGCTCCCCGCCCAGGGCTCTACGGACCATAGCTTGAAAACCACTGATAAGAGCATTTGGAAGTATCTCTCCCCTTCCCTTCCTCCCCTTACTTTTAAGAAAGGTGAATCTTCCAACATATCAAGGAACTCTGGAAAGTAATCCCCCACTTCCTCATCCACTGCTCCAACCAAGCTGATCTGTCTCATTGGGCCAGCTCTATATGTACCATGGGAGTATGTTCTTTTTACCTAAAAGAATATGAAAGTCAATTATAAATTACACTGAGGACTCAATACCAGTTTATAAATCAATGCCAAGTGCACATACTGTCTTTGTCTTCTCTGAAACGTGTTAAAAACATTAATATTGTATACAATGCTTATTAAATAGTATTAACTGTACTACATACTATCAATTATAAAAAGACAAACCATTCTTTTGAAATAACCAACTGGCTGAAATAGCACGCAGCTTGAAAATTGAACTCTTACTGTATATGACAACATGGTTTTTAAAATACAAAGGATTATAGACAGAAGATACTTCCGGCAAGTTGCAAGATTCGGTTAAATTCTGTCTTAACTTGAAATAACAGGATTCATTACTATGTGTATCCAAACAAGTACCAAAAGTAATTTTGATTTTACAAAAAGTGGATGGAATGTTAAAGTTATGGTTTTGTGAAGCAGGAGAAAGCTAGAGAGTGTAACAGCATAAAGGAGGTGAACCTCTCAAAAGTATAAAGATGAAACAAATCTTAAAAACCTGAAGAAGGGCAAAGAAGCGACACCAAGGCCATGTCTAAATGGAGACGGTCAAGAAAGTTAAGGCAAATAAGCTAAATATATAGACGTTAAAGCACATTAAACCCTTGGTGGATTTTCTCATTCAGGAGTAAAGTGACCTATGGCACATCTACACTTAATGCAGATACCATAGATTTTGTGTACGTGTCATGTGATCTGCAATAAACACTGCATAAGCAATGCATAAACATTACATTGTTATTCTGTGATTTTACGGAGCAATAGCACCTTAATTGCAGCCCCACAGTACAATAATATTTTGAAATTGCAGCCAGCATTCTGAGTGGGCAGACATCCCAGGGTATGCTGCTCTGCTACAGCGTTCTTACACACTCTGGGATTTTTTTTCTTGTTGAAAACTTACACTTATTGGAAGGCAAAGGAATTCTGGAGTTTACTGTCAAATTAAATTGCTATGATGCCTCATTTCGCCCTATCACACAATGTTTTCAAAGACATTAAGTGCCATTTTCAAAGCATTATCATGCAATATGCAGGACAGGTTATGATTATGTTAATCACAGTGTGGATTGTAACAAACAAGCAGCTGCTAACATCTACAGTTGGGAAGAGACTTCAAAACTGGGATAAAGCAACCAAAGAAGGCAACTGAAATCAAGCAGTCACATCCACACCTTTTCCTGAAGGAGCTTTAAAATGTGGTCAACAAGTACTGTCTGAAAGGAGAGCACAGTGTCCCAAATCAGGGAGGAGCAGGAGTGGCAACAGAATTTCAGGATGTCACAAGCCACTCTCTCAGAAATCTGTGCAGAACTCACACACAGGCTGCAGCAGAATATCTATGTAAGTGCTGCCCTCAGTGTAGAAAGGAGTGTGGTCATTACCAGCTGAGAATTTGCCAAAAGTCAGTAATCAGACAGTTTGGTGATGGTAGATCAACTATCTGGGTTGTTTAAAGAGAAAAATGGAATGTTATCAATAAAGTTCTAACCCACTGAATCTTAAAGTGGGAAATGCACAGGCAATTAATTAGTTTGCATCATGGGTTCCTGACTAAAGCCACAACGAGTCCTACATATCTACTCTTAACCCTTCACATTAGGACTTAGAGTCCATGAACAGAAAATCCCCTCCTATGATGTTGCAAGGCCTGTTTCATCACCGTGGAAAGTTCACCAGGATTTATGTAAGGTGGTCTAGAAAGCTCCAGGACACCAGAATCTTCGGAAAGTTTAGAATGTCTCTAAAAATGTTTAGGAATCCCAGTTTAGGAATCCCAAACTGGGTCACAATCCCATTTCAATGGAGTTACCAAGGCTGGTGTTGGAATAGCTGGGACCCGAGGCCAAAATATATCAGGACTCAGATAACAAGCCCTCTACTTGGGACTTCAGCTTTGGATCCCTCTCCTCACTTCAGAGAAGTCAGGAATGGCAGAAGGGGGTCATGGTACAGTGAAGTTTGAGAACTCCTGATCTAGAATGCTTTCTTCTATGACCAGTGGAAATTCTGCATCAATTGTATCAATGGACTTTGGAGGCAATACCATTCTACCGCTCATTCTGGTAGACGGAGCTTACCCTTTGCTTGCCTGGCTTAAGAAGCCATTTACTGGTACTTGCATAAGAGAAAGGAACAGTTTAATTATACCCTGAGAAACAGCTGAATGACAAGTGTAATGTGCATTTGGAAAACTGAAAGATGGATACAGGAACTTGATGTCAAGCCTGGACGCTAAGAAACATCATCTTGTTACAATAGCTGCTTGCTGTGTTTTGGACAATGTTTGTGATAAAAAGGGAGATAGCTTGTAAATGGATGTAAGCAAGAGGTGGCCAAACTTGGCAAATGTTTAGAACAACCACACTGAATGCCTCTACAAAAAGATGCAACTACTCTGACACAGAGCAAGAGATACAGTGTATTCATACTGCAAGTTTATGTGCCCTTTATAAAGAATACATGTCCTTTTGCATAATGCTTTGATGAACAATACTGAATGTGTCTTGTGTATGTGCACTGGTGCAAGGATTTAATCATACTTCGTGTGTACATAATCACATTTCTTCTTGTTTTCAAGATATAATGCTTGAAATGTAGATAGGATTTTAGACACTTATTGTGCATGCACAGATATTGTGACTGTGTGCTGCATATTTGAATGAATGATGCAAAATTCGGATTCATTAATGTAAACACATTTTCAGTATTGCAACACAAAGGAACTACAACAAATTGAATGCTGCGAGCAGTAAAAGTAATTTATTCTGTGTCTAATGTGCTCTCATTTCTCTGACCTAGTCCCCACTCTCTCTCTTTCCTGTGAGTGCTCTGGGGAAAAAGGACAACGAATAAATTGTTGTCCAAAGTGTAGTCTCCAGGATAAAATGGTGCTTTTTTCACCAATTTTGAAATTCCATTCCTTTAGGCATTTCCCGGTCTTCAGTGAGCTTGGAGCTGGTAAGACATTTGCCATCTTCCCACTTTGTTTAGGTTCTCTGGGCCTGTGGCATGAGGGCATAGCCAGGGATGGTGTCTATTCTGCCAATTTGGGATTCAGGGGGCTACCGCTTGCACCCCATTATAGCAGACAGCCCCCACTCCCACCCCATACACTGAGTGGCCAGCTCCCAACCCCAGTGGGGCTGGAGCAGCCCTCCGCTTGCCGCAGGTGGGAAGCTACGCCTGCTGGCACCTAGTAAGCATAGCTCAGTAAGGGTGATGTTTACCAGGTAACCAGTTATACAGTCAAATCCTTATTCCTCATAGTACCAGTAGACTGTGCTAGCTCTCAGAGGTCTTATAGATAGTAGTCCTATACTTTAGCTGTCGTGCCTTTGCCTTGATGATGGAGCCTCACATCAGTGATGACAAATGAAGAGTCAAGCCTTATAGATGAACGTGTGCCTTACTGCAACCCTGGAGACTGTCACAGTTGTGCCCCCATCCTGCACTTGGTTAGGATATCACTTTACACCTGTGCTGAACAACTGCTGTTCTGATGTGCCTGATCATACTCCTGTCCCTAGAAAGCAATGAAGTCCACAGGACCACATTAAAGAATGAGGGTGACTGATGAATAATCAGGAGCACAACAGGTTTGTGAACTCCACAGCCGCTGGAATTATGCAAGACAGAACCTGATTGTGTGCCCTCATTTAAAAACAGGAAAGTAACATCTGGTCAGGATGTTTCTTGAGCAGTGGAGAGTATATAAGTAAACAGACAGGAAAAACAAATAGCCAGCAAAGCATGGAATACTAGTTTGCAGATATGCATCCATTGTTTTCGGATGAAGATGCACCAACACCTATTTTACTTTAAGCAAATTTCTCTTGCATCTCAGTGAAACCACCTGCAAAGGGGATTTAGCAGTATGCATTAAAATTCCAGATGGTTTGCAACAACAGTTACCATTTATGGATGCAAGGCATTTAACAAAAAATAAACGAATCCAAATGTATTTAAAGGAAGAGGTTTCCTATGTAACTTTGGATGTGTTATATGCCTGTGTCACCCCCTACATTTGAGTCTGGTCAAATTGGTGTTGCTTTACTGTGTGCCAAATACTAGAACCTGAGGGATGAGACTACACCTGAACTAAGTTTTGATGGAAATGGGTGCAGCCCCCAAGACTTCTTCCATCAACACTGATCAATACTGAAAATGAGTGAATAAGGATTACCGAATATCAGCATAAATTACTTTCCAATTTAACATCCCCAAAAGTTGAAAAAAAAAAAAAGCACAAAAACACAAGTGACTGGACGTAGGAAATGAAAACCAATAGCTATTCAAAGAAATACACACAAACAAACAATGTCAGTTATTAAGCAGCAAAATACAGGATTCATCTTCATTGTGAGATGAAAGAAATCAGTTTATTTGGATTTTAAGATCATGTTTGCCACTGGAGTAAAGCACTGCCTAGTGAAATGGAAGAGAACATAGGTGAGACATTTTATATCACAGTATGGCATCAAAATGAAACTGATAACTGGACACAATGTTCCACATCTTTCAAAAAAATTTTCAACCAACCTCGTTCACAAATTTGTTAGCTTACAATGACCAAAGTGCACTAATCAGTCAGCAATTATGCCATAAAAGCCAAATGAAAAAAAAAAAAAAACCTAAGAAAATAATGAATTTGTACACTTTCACTGTAGTAAAAGAAACCACTTAAATATGAAAATACTCTTCCAGACAGATTAAAAATGTGTAGTTCTTTATAAATTATTATAAGTAAGGTAGTCCAGAAAAACTTAAAACTAAAAAGAATTAACAACATTAATACAGGATAGTTTGTCAAACAAGTTTAAATGACTGGATAATTAATAGCTACCAGCGCTGATCTAAGGGAAGAATTAATTCTTGCCTAATTTCAATTTATTATAGTCTGAAAACAGCAAAATATTTTGCCCTGATCAAAGTAGCTGAAGATGCCATTCAAGAAATACAGATAAAAGTATGACAAGATCTTTGTCATTTGTTCAGATAACAAAATTAAGTGAATGAAATAGTCTCAAAACAGCACAACTTTGAAAAATTATTTCCACCATCTCCATTCAAATTTGGTTTATTGAAAAAAGAATTAAACCCTAACTTTCTGAGAGTTCACAATTTCATTATATACCACAAAGATGAATGCAATGAAGAACCTAAACAGAATTCTCTCTCTCCAATTGCTTTAAAATTACCGTACCCTAGATTTCAAATATGCACTGAGTACAAATACAGTAACTGAACAGCAGGCTAGATTTTGATCAAGATACTATACCCAAAGGTAATAAGATTACAAAAACAACGGTAGGTTTCTGAGAGACTGGACAGATCACAGGCTAATAGCACCACTGTCACCGTGGCAGTGAAGATCTTGAAGTGAAGATCACAATTAAACAGAAAATTGGGACCATATTAAGCATGCATGCACCAAAAAAAAGAAAAAAAATATTCAAAGCAGCTAGATAATATTCCTATTATATAGGCTGCATGACTGAATCCAAATTCAAAGACATAGGCTGATTCCAGCAGAGGAAGTAGTAACAGATGTATCTACTAACTGAAAATACAACTGTCTATGCCAAACCTGTCTGTAAAGGGGTTACATCAGCATTTATTACATGGAAGTGGCATAAAATTGTCAAAGAAAGTCAGATGGGATCGATGAAATCAAAATTGTAATATTTTCATTAACATACATTTCTATGGTCAGCATAGCATCAATCAGATGTGTTTTTAGCACAATCCAATTAGTTTAATTAAGACTTCAGAACAGCCGAAGGCTTTAAAAAGCAAATTATTGGTAAAAGTATATTAGTATATAAAAGGCAGACACTAAAATGGGTGGGAAATCTTTTTTGGGTTGGAGCCACTGAACCACAGGAAAAAAAAAAATCAGCAAAGGGCTACTCACAAGTGAGAAGCAAAAAAGAAAAAAAAAATACCCTCATTAAGGCGGCCCCCAACTGAGGAAACAGATACTCCCCACATTCTCCTCCCACACCAGAGCCTAGATGCTCATAGATTTTGTGTGCTCCAACTCCATGGTGGGTGGCTGGGGGAGCTGGATAGCCAAAGCAGGCTGCCCAGTGCTACGGGGGAGAACTCAAGCCTCAGGAGCCAGAACCAGGCAAAGCGGGAGGCTGAATGCAGCCTCCCGGGTCTTAGGATCCTCACCCTTGCACTAAAACATTATCCTGAGTACTCAATACAGACTTACAAGGTACATTCTGGACAATGTGCATACTGCCTATTTGTAAGCATTTTTAAAGTGAGACACATAATATGCATTTTAATAAACTAAATAGTTGTGTTTTCCAATTCTAAACTGGGATGGGTGGATGATAAAAGCTTATTTTGGATTATGATTGTGATTTGTCCTAACAATGAGTTTAAGTCAGAACAGCAGTGCTAGTGTGTATTTGCAGAAATGAGGAGTCCTGTGACACATTAAAGAATAACAGATTTATATGGGCATAAAGTTCTATGGATAAAAAACATGATTTTTTTTTGAGATACATGGAGTGGAAATCAGAAGTAGGAATGTAATAGCATATCAAAAAAAGGGAGTTACTTATGAAAGTGCAGGTCCAGTGTTAACGAGGTCAATTCAGTCAGGGGGATGTGAGTCACTGCCAGCACTTGATGGGGAAGTATGAATACCAAGAGAAAAAATTGACTTTGTAACCATTTTAAGTCCCCATTCAGTCCTAATTTGTATTAAATTTGCAAATGAATTATGGTGCCTGGTCCTTCAATGAGGGCAGGGAATTATACTCAATGACCTCTGGAGGTCCCTTCCAGTTCTAGTGTTCTATGATTCTCTGCTGTTTCTCTTTGTAGTCTGATTTTGAAGTTTTTCTGCAAAAAGGATGGCTACTTTAAAATGTGCGCCACCCATGCTGACTGAACTGACCTAGTTAAATTCATTACTGAGTGTCCAGGGAGGTTAAAAGTGTTCTACTTTTGTGTATGTTACAATTCTTGATATCTGATTTGGCCAATAAACATGGCAGAGAAGCATTGCTGGCATTTGATTGCATATTGCATCTGATTTGGCATTTGATCATGTTAGTAGATTTGCAGGTGGATGAGCCCCGATGGTGTGGTTAATGTGGTTAAGTCCTGTGATAGTGTTTCTTGTTTAGATATTGAACAGAAATGGCAGCAAGGGTTTGTTGCACAAATAGGTTCCTGGGTTAGTGTTTCTGTGGTGTGATGTGTGGCTGATGGTACTTGTTTCAGGGTGGGGGGGCTGTCTGTAGGCAAGGACTGGCCCTGCTTCCCAATGTCTTTGGGAGTGAGGGATCATTTCCCAGGATAGGGTTAGATTATCAAAGATGCCCAAAAGGGGTTTTAGCTGAGACTGTAGGTGACAGACAGTGGTGTTCTGTTATTTTCCTTGTTGGACCCGTCCTGTAGTAGATGAATTATGGGTCCTCTTCTGGTACTGTCCATCTGTTTCTTCACTTCCCCAAGTGCGTATTTCAGTTTTAATAATGCTTGAGAAAGATCTTAGAGGCATGCATCTCTTTCTGAGGGATTGGAGCAGATGTGGTTGCATCTTAAGGCTTGGCTGTAGACAATGGATAATGTGATGTTTGCTGGATGAAAGCTAAAGGCATCTAAGAAAGAATACTCATCAGTAGGTTTCTGGTATAGGGTGGTGTTTGTGTGACCATCATTTATTTGTACTGTAGTGTCCAAGAAGTGGATCTCTTGTGTGGACTTGTCCAGGCTGAGATTGATGGTGGGGTGGAAATTGTTGAAATCCCTGCGGAATTCTTCAAGGGCCCCTTAGCAGGTTCAGTCTTCTAGCAATCATTTGATACATTTTTCAAGCCCTAAATTACAGTGAACTTATCTACAGGATGACAGCAAAGAGCACTAGAAGGGTGTGATTTGTAAGGTACCCAGACTATCACCCTGCTGGTGGTTTTAAAAGTAAGTGAGAAACAACTTTACACTAACAGCATGTGTGAAACAAGACTATGTTAATACAAACTAGGTACCTTTTAGGACATGCCAGCTGAGTCTACACAAGACAATCAGAACAGCACATGTTGCTGCACTTTACAAATCATACCCAACCCCAGTATGTTGCAGTGAGAATTTATACTTTGAGCTCCTTGATTTTCTATTTCAAGATTTAACTTTAAAACCAGGAAGTCAAAATACAAAAAACCAGGAAGTCAAAATACAAAAGGAGAAGGAAAGTGGTACAGACTGCTTTAAGTTGCATGCACAATTTAATGCAAAGGTTGAACTGGAATTAAGTACTTCTAGAAAATCCCAGGCCACTGTTTGAACTCCAGTTTCACTTGCGTAAAATGTCTTAGGAGACCAAATATGCAGGAATAGTAGCTTTTAACTTCAGTGCATAACTGCATAAGCCACAAACGTACATGTGTCACTAACTATCCTCTGGACTTCCTGCCTCCTCACCTAAAGCTTACAACTAGCTGCTGTAATGGCCCTGTTCTGGCAGTAGTAAGGGGAAGGGAAAGAAAGAAAAAGAAGGGGAAAGAAAGCCAATGGATGAACAAGATGATTCAGGTAATTATAGGCCCCATCTTACCTGGGATGGACTTTTTTTTAAAATAGTTAATTACTAGTAAGGGACTAAGCAATAAAAATATATTTCCTTACTTTAATGCCAGTCCACATGCTTTTATGGAAAATATATATAGTCAAATCAACATGACAAGTTTATGGAGTCTGATGGAGAAAAGCAGACAGCTGTGTTGACATATTTAGATTTCTGGAATGCATTTGAATTGATATTACTAAAAATTAGCATTATATAAAAATCAACATAGTATACATTAAACAGATTAAAAATAGTTCCAAAGATCTCAAGGAAATGAACAGGAGTCTGCACATTGTTACTTCTCATATAGTTTCATGGATACCAATTCTCTGTCTATTGCTATTCAATATTTGTATGAATCTGGGAAACAATCATTATTTTGAGTTAAACTTTGCAAAAAACAGATTGGTGTGAGAGTAAATAATGAGACATGCCACATACAGTATCATCTGGATTGCTTGATAAGAGAGGATGCAAATAAGTGAAGTTCATTTTAGTACAGTATGGAATAAGAGATCACAATTACATGCAAAGTTGGATCCATCTTAAGTTGTCTTAAGTGAAACAGTTTTGGTCAGTGGTCCCCAACCTTTTGAGGTTGTCGGGCGCCAGGGGGCATGGCCGTTCGCCCGCCGGGCACCAGGGGGCGGGGACACTTGCGGGTCCGGGGGCGGCCCCCCCCATAGCCGCTTGCCCAGGGCCGGGGCCCCCCATAGCCACGCGCCCGGGGGGCCCCGCCCCCCCCCCGCAAGCGCCGCGCGCCCGGGGTCGGCACTCCCGCCTCGCAAGCGCCACGCGCCTGGCACTCAAGCGCCGCGTGCCCGGGGCCAGGCCAGCCCCGAGCACCTGGCGGGCGCATGCAAGTGCCCCCGCGGGCGCCATGGCGCCCGCGGGCACCGTGTTGGGGACCACGGGTTTTGGTGGTTATTCTATAATTCTAGAAGCCTTTACTTTTAATCTTTGTATTTCTGTTGACATTTAAGAAGGGAAGTAAGACTAACAGATGTTTGTAGCAGTGTTGAATATAGGTGTTCTGTAGCATAACAGGATGCTTTGAGTTTTCATAGCAACATGTCTTAATTGTGGGTGTTATGAATAGTCTTTTTGGTACACTCCGCACATTTTAGAAAAGTTATTTTGCAAAGCTTTACATACAAATAAGATGTGTGGTACACTATTCACATTTGAACACACATTTTTATCATTACATTTATATAGATGAAAGTTATATGTGATGTTTGTAAAACAGTGTATGAAAATTCTTTAAAACTATGTAGTAACTTGTTTTTTTCTGGTAAACAGTTACATGACTTATCCAAATCTGATGTAAAAAACAGTATTATTCAACTTCTTTAATTCTTTCATGAACATCTACACAGGTGATTATATTGCACTGGTGGTAATCTCATTAAACTAAAAATAGTCTCCTGAAGTTACACAAGCTGAAATGATTTTTGTTCCACTGAGAAGTACTGTTTTTATAGCTCTTAAAGTTAAGACATATCTAGCAAACAGCAGCTATTGTTAGAAATTCAGGAAGTTGACCCCCCTCCCCCTTTT
Organism: Pelodiscus sinensis; assembly: GCF_049634645.1. Classification (NCBI taxonomy): domain Eukaryota; kingdom Metazoa; phylum Chordata; order Testudines; family Trionychidae; genus Pelodiscus; species Pelodiscus sinensis. Next base: position 22,637,499 of record NC_134711.1, read on the forward strand.
TTTTGCCACATGATTTAATAACTTTCAAGGGAACACAGTTAATTGAAAAGATTCATTTAGAAGCCTCAATATATACCCTAATATACAATAAATGGGCTTTACATATAAAATGTTACTATTATGTAACATACAAATTGTAGCCTTGTGGTTCATGTTCAAATATGTAAATGCAGCCAAGACCAGGTAGAAAACTCATTTTCATGCTCTAAACATGATGGGTATTTTTCAATCAAGAACAACAAATCTCCAGAAGCAGAAACATATGCACACTTCAACTAATCAAACAATACAATGTAATGTTTGAATGCAAACAAAGCTTTCCTATCTTCTATATTTTAACAGTTGATTATTCAAATATTTTCCTATTCCTAATCTTCAGTTTTATCTATACAGTCAGTCCCCGGGTTACGTACAAGATAGGGACTGTAGGTTTGTTCTTAAGTTGAATTTGTATGTAAGTCGGAACTGGTACATATTGTAGGGGAAACTCTAGCCAAACATTTCTCCAGAGCTAAGTTTTATTCTCCCACACCTCACTTCCCTCAGTCCTTTATTCTCAAGCTGAGGTGTCTGCTGAGAAAAGCCGCTCCGCGTCTCCCTGGTCTGCTCGGGGGGGCGCTAGCTTCGCGTCTCCCTGGTCTGCTTGGGGGAAGCAGCTAGTGCGGGGTTGCTTCATCCCGTTTGTAAGTAGGGATCCGATGTAAGTTGGATCCATGTAACCCGGGGACTGCCTGTACATCCTAGCTGATAGCAAATGTATTAAAAACTTTTACAGTTTATTTGAAACCATTAGATATTTTTAAAAAATAAATATGCAACCTCTTACCTGAGCATGGAAATTTGACATAGTCGTTGTCTCTATATCTTTCTTTCCCAAAATCTCCATTTTCACTGGTGAATTGGGAAAATTAAATGAAAAGTAGTCTAAAAAGTCAGGTAAATAAGTAGCTGCCCCATGAACAATACCCATTACATAATAAGCTGCAGAGTTTTCATTTTCACTAAAAACCAGACCCACAAACTCTTCCGCAAATCTCTCCATCTCCACAGGAGACAAGTGAGAGAGTTCATTACTGTAGGCATGGATAACTGATGCACCTCCATTCGGCTGGTGCTCAATGTGAATGAGCTGTTTGAACTCCAACGTGTCCAACCTTTTGAGTTTATTCTGAACCCGTGGTTCCTTTAACGAGAGAAATGGAAACTCGCTGTTCTCTGATATCTTGGACCCACAGTCCTTCTTAGAATCCATATTCTTCCCACTGAAATCCTTAAAATGATCATCAATTATGCCTTTGGCTTCTTGATCCTCAACATCAGAAACCAATCCTGAGCAGATGGTCTGAATAGATTTGCTGTACATTTTTGGACGCTTCCTTTTCTCACATTCTTTATGTTTCTTTTTCTTTTTCTTCTTTACCTTTTTAATTTGTAATTCTTCTGCATTAGTTTTTGGCTTTTCCTTCCCACCTGTAGAGAGGAAAGAGATTTCTAAAACACCTATATTTCCTGCTATATGAAAGCCCCAATTTAAGTAACAGAATTAAAAGTTACCCATACAGAGCATGCTGAATGGGACTTAACACTATAAATTAAGTATCAAACAACTTTAGAGATATTTATTGAAGCCAAATACCAATTAAAGCAATGTTATACAGTCATATTAGGTCTGATCATTTATTCTAACAGGTTACTGACCATACCACCCATCATCACCAGAACCTCAAAATTTAACATTAGCTATAATTCTGTAAGACATATTTTACTTTCATATTATGCATTATGAAACAAGAACTTTACACAGAAGTGTATTTATAATTAGAAACATGGCCCAATTGTTAAAACACAGGATTTTTCACTTTTAAAATATTTTTAATTAGATATGTGCATAAGGCTGACAGGCAGAATTGAACCTGGGATCTCTAGAGCTTATTGCTTGAGCCTCTACTGCATGAGCTAAAAGCCAGGTGGATATTAACTAAGGTTGTACAGCAGGCTCACACTCTCTATAAGTGGTCTCAATACCACTAAAAGGGACAGTGTACCACACCCAGGGGTGCGGGTTACACATGCACTCTGAAAAAGGTAAAAACCCTACTTTAAATGTTGTTTTTCCTCCACTCATACTATTGAATAAGATGTACATGGGTGTGGGAGACAGCAAAGAAAGGCGCACACACAAAAACAGGTTGACCTTGAAAAGTATTGTAATAATCACAATCTTACCTCTTCTGTTTAATCAGTGGTGCAACCTCATCAGCAATTATGCCAGTAGGTTAAATGATTTAAATGTAGACTGCAATGTTGCTGTAGCCATGTTGGTCTCAGGGTCTGAGAGATAAGGTGAGTGAAGTAGTATCTTTTATTTGACCATGGGGGAATTCTGCACAGAATTTCCTTCTTCCCCACAGAATTGGTACTGTACAGCTGCTGCCTGGCCCGAGGGACCATTGGCCCCCAAAGAACTCAGCTCTCCATCTCAAAGACAGAAGACAGCCAGGGGAAGGAGAATGACAAGTTGGACAGTTACTGGCACACCCCAAAGAAAAGGAATAATGTGTAGGAAAACTTCATACAAGCCAGGCCCCCAGCATCAGGCTGTTTCTCTCTAGATCCCTGGACTCTGGCGAGAACCCTGAAGTGGGGGCTCTATATGAAAGTGGGTCTCTGGACTAGGGACCGGGACCATGCATGGGCAGACACCTCTAGGCTGGGCTCTGGAGGGGAAGGGCTTGTAGGTGTCTAGCTGAGGACACCCTGCAAGTAGGCTCTGATGGCAAACTGGTGCAGGTATTTGGGCTGGAGGACACCCTGCTGCTAGGTTCTAGAGCAGGGGTGGGGAACCTCAGGCTAAGGAGCCAAATGCAGCCCCCAACTTGCCTGGATCTGGCCCCCTGAGGTTCATGCCCCCCCTCCAGCATTGGGGAGCCCATGCTGCTGCACCCTCCACAGGGCTGGAACACAATCTACTAGGCTGGACCCCCTACACTCTGGTATGGGGGATTTAAATATTCAGGGCTTTCTTTGCATCTTCCCGTCCGGGCGCCATTTTTAAATCCCCTTAGTCCGAACTAACTGCCCTCGGCTACAAGCGGCAGTCAAATGTTACCTCGAACTAAGTCCTTAGTTCGAGTTAACTGTTACACCACTAGGAAGGTATGTAGGAATTTTAAACTGGGACAAAGAAATTTGGGTTTTTCCCTCCTTGGTCTCTGTGAGTTTCTCTGCAGCTACAGAGAGACACAAACATGTCTCTCTCCAAGAAACAATTCTTTACTTTCTGTAGGTAGGGTAAAGTTTAGATAAATCCGTTAGGTTTTCTTGTTTTATGGTTTGGGTATGGGATCTGATGTCCATGCACTTTTAAAAAGATGTTTTGGCTTTTCTTTGTAACTAAGTTCTAAGCCCATGGAGTTCCTCCATGAGTATATTTGGTTACCTTTCCATCTAGTCATTATGCTTGCAACAGGAATATTGCTGTAATAATAAAAGTTCTCTTTTCTTTTTATTAACCTGGGATTGGTTAATAGTGTGCCCTGATTTTTACTTTAGGGGTATAATTTCCCAAATGATCTTTCCCCTGATTTCTTTAACAACATTTGGGTTGTGGCAGCAGAAGTTTTATTCCCAAAATCTAGGTTTTTAAGATTTTTATGCCAAAGCCGGGGAGATCAGATTTTAGGGTAATTGCTGACGCCCACTTCTGCATTTATCATGCCAGAGTGGGGAAGGAGCCATGACAGAGTCCATTCAAGAAAGTTGTGATTGTCTAGTTTCATCCAGAGTTTTTGGGGGCATGTAGTGCTCTGAATGACATCCAGCAAATGGTGCAATAGACATGTATAGTTAAGATTACAATATGTCCAGGTTTTCCCCAGTATTGCCTTTCTTTTGAGGCTCCCTCCCTGGCCAAGTAAATTTTTCAAACAGGAGAAGTCCATGATTTTTGCAGAGCGGACACTATACCTCAGGGTGCTGACTGGGCCACTCCCTCAGTGGTCCCTCCCCTGCATTAACAGCTGATTGGTCCATTCCACAGCTGGCAGATCCCATCCACCTCCCAAGTCTCACAAGGCGGTGTTGACTGACAGCTGTTGCTGTGTCTTGGGCTTGCATCAGCCTTCCTCCCATTCTGACAGGGAGTGATGCTACCCATCATCTCCATTGAGTACCCCTGACAGGGGAACCCCTTTCCCCTTCTGAGTCTGCCAATGCCTCACTTCCAGCAGTGTCCTCTTTATGAATTTGCATAACAACAATACTAGGTGTAGGAGCCACGAATCTTGAAAGATTTGGGGGGGGGAGGGAGAGGAGAAGAGGGAGAGGAGAGAGAATTACTGAGATAAAAGTCTTCAGGTTTTGCACCTGTGATTATGGCAGATTCTGCGCGTTGATGTGTCTTGGTCTGTGGGGAGCTTGCTTCTGGATATGAGCTTGGCAACACTATTGTTTGTAGGCCAGGAAAGGGGGTCCATGAAAGGCTTCTTTCAATGTGTGGGCCCTACTAAGTATGGATTGTAATTGTTTAATGATACTCCATATGGGTGGCAGTTATGTGTATTTACTACTTATGTTAATCCATCTATTCCACTTTTAAGTACCTTTCCTAGATCTAAAGAAGAGTTCACTTAGTGCTATGTCTACACTTAAAATGCTACAACAACATAGCTGCAGCACTGCTACTGTAGCGCACCAGCATAGACACCCCAGTACACTGATGGGAAGCGCTCTCCTGTCACTGAAGTTAATCCACCTGCTTGAGAAGCAGTAGCCAAGTAATACTCTCTGCTGCAGGCAGTTAGACCAATATAGCTACATCCAGGTCTACACTACTCTTAAGCTGCTTTATGTTGACGTATGTCTACCTAAGTGTCAACACTACAATGCTGTTCCTGTTCATATAAGTGCCTAATCACACTGACCTAATAACTCCACCTCCACAAGAGGCATGGCACTTAGGTCAATGTAGCTAGAGTGACAGTGTCTGTGTAGGAACTATTACTTACACTGCTCTCAGCTGGGAGCCCCATTGCACCACACCTACAACTAGGAGCCCTGTACCCAGCTGTGATGTTTTGGCAAAGAGCCAATAGCCCGAGCTGTCAGCCTGCCACACTGACCTATTTGAGTTGGTTCAAGTGCTCATTGTGAGAATGCACATCACCAGCAGAATGAAGATAGGTGGAGATGAAAAACAGGAGCAATTGCTGCAATGCCTATGACTCAACTGTGTTCTGTAAACAAGGCCTCCCCCCCAAATAGTACAGGTATGCCATTATAAACTTTTGGTGCAGGCCAGCCATCTCTCAACAGCTCATGCAAAATGCAGGACAATGTAGCACTTTAAAGACTAACAAGATGGTTTATTAGATGATGAGCTTTCGTGGGCCAGACCCACTTCCTCAGATCAAATAGTGGAAGACTACTTTCTTCCACTATTTGATCTGAGGAAGTGGGTCTGGCCCACGAAAGCTCATCATCTAATAAACCATCTTGTTAGTCTTTAAAGTGCTACATTGTCCTGCATTTTGCTTCAACTACCCCAGACTAACACGGCTACATTTCTATCACTATTCAACAGCTTATCTCTTTCACAAACAAAAATGCTTCCATTTAAAAAAATATTACCTCACCCACCTTCCCTCTTTAAATGCTGACTGTCAGTGAGGCCACTGCACAAAAGATCCACAAATGCTACTGCGCATCCAAACAACTAACTGTCTGTGCTCATGGAGCTGCTAGAGTCCTCTCCTTTCTTGTCCTGTAAATTATGAAGTGGTCCTTCCATCACCACAAAGTTGGTAAGTGCTTTTCATAGAGAGCTAGTTTTTTCAAGTGCCTTAAAATACACATGCAGACTGAAGTTGGCCTGAAAAATGCTAAATCAATAAAGAGTCCAAAGTAGAGTTAGTGGTGCAGATATGGAATCATCTGGTGAAGGTGCTCCCAATAATAATTCTCCTCAGATAATCTTATTTTAAAATCTGCTGTTACTCACAGCACTGCTCCAGTTTTTCCCCCCTTTGAATGGTAGTCAGAGGGCACCATCTATAAATGGTACAAACAAACAATCCAGCTTCAGAATTTAATAACTCAAGTTATTAGGCTTTCCTATTGAGTTTATACAATGGTGCATATAACTGATTTGAGCTAAAAATAGTTGCATGCTACAGTCTCCCTTTGACACAGTCAGAGACTTGGAGCAAGACAGACACAGTAAGAGACGTGCAGTATATAACCGTTAAGTGCCCTAAAAATACTCATTCTGAAAACTGGCATACCACAGCAAGGGTTGGGTGTAGACAGTGTAGTACAAATTTGTGGCCCTTGAGCCAAAAAGTTAAGACATTTCTCCAAAAGTGACATTTTTTAAAACGATGGCTTCACATGAACAGTGCTATTCATCAAGCTGAGAACGATCCAGTTTTGGGTATAACAGGCATATGATGCAGGGAGGTGTAAACACAAGTTTGTTAACGAGGTAGGTCACACCTCTGCTAGTCTACTGAGGTATGTAGCAGCCACTGCAATGTTCTTAATATTTCTAAAGTGGGCGGGGGGAGGACTATTTCCCCTGCTTTTGTGTGGGAAAAGGGAACGCTGAACTCCTTTCCCACTCATTTCCCCTCAAAAAAAAAGCAGCACCCCCATCATGCACCCCTAAGGACAAGCCCTCCTCCTTATAAGTCCCTCCTGATTACAAGCCGTCCCCGTCACCGGTTTCTTAAAAAACTAGGGAAATTTATTTTAAAAAAAGCTGCTAAAAGGGGTATTAAGGTGGTGTTGGAAGTAGGGGAATGTAAGCAACTACTTAAACATTTCACTACCTGATAAGCCTAGGCTTATTGGGCAGTCAAGTCACTTAAACAACTACACACTTTTCTGACCCCTCTCCCCCCTGCCTCTGTCTGAGAAGCAGAAAGGAGGGTGGGAGGAAGCAGTAGCTGGTGCTAGGGGGAGCCAGCTTAAAAACTGGTTCGGGATCCAGCATGAGCTGGGACTGCTCAGTCTCTGCTTGCACCAAGTCTTGTACCTATCCCTGTTGCGGCAGCCGGGGCGGGAGGGGAGAGGAGGTAGAGAGAACCTCTCAGAGACATAAGGCAATAGGTACAGGTTTTTTACACCCAAATGTGAAATGTAGCAACATGAAGGGTACTGGTTTTATATTTAGTTACCATTTTGAGTACAGTACCTTATTTGTGTCCATTAACTTCTTTCTCTGCTATTTATTTGTACCCTGGACTCCTTAACTCCAATTTATCTGAAGAAGTGGGTTCTACCCACAAAAACTCATTATACCATCTACATTTTTGTTAGTCTAAGGTGCTGGAGGACTATTAGTTAAGTTTTTTCAGTTAGGATGTGTCTACACTACAGTATTATTTCAAAATAGCTTTTTTCGAAATAGCATGTCTACACACAAAATGCATTTCAAAATAGTACTTTGCTATTTTGAAATAGCATGTCCACACTGAGTGGACGCTGAATTGCATTTAAGGCCGGCCGGAACCAGGTCGGGCAGGGCATCAGGTCAGGAATGTCTGTGTGTGGCTGCTGCCTGAGGCTGAGGCCTGTGCTTAAAGGGACCTCCCCGGACAGCCGGTTCTCAGCTTTCCCTGCTTGCTTGCCTACCTCGATGAGGGACAGCAAAGCATTTTGTCTCTGCATGCTCTGGTTGCCCTCACTTGGGACACAACAGGACTCTGCAACATGGAGCCAGAGCTGCCCCTGGGCACTCTGGTGCTTCTCATGGACACGTTGCTGCGAGCCTGGCTGCACTTTTTGCAGGCTGCCATCCAGGAGGTCCATCGGGGGGCTGTCAGTATCCAAGAGGCCCTGTGGGAGAGCTTCTACCCTGAGGAGCACTAAGAGCCACCCTGGTCTGCCCCACTGGGGGCTTGTGCCTCATTCTTCCCTCACGTCCTTCCACTTACCCCTCCCTAACCCCTCTTCCTGGTGTCAAATAAAAAAAACATGTATTTTCATTCACACACACTCTCTTTATTTAACAAAATGGGAGGGGGGGAGGGCGAGAATGAAACTCTGGTGAGACTGGAGAAAGAAGGCGGGAAAAGGGAGAAGAGAGAGAGAGAGGGAAGGGAAGGGGAGGGGGAAACCTGGGAGAAGGGAGCTGGAAGGGGGAGGGGAAGCTCAGGGCTCAGGGTTGGGGGTCTCACCAGACCAACTTGATTTTCATGCAAATCTGCTCCTGGGTTCGCATGTGGCCTTTGGTGGCCAGGCTGGTAGCTATCCTGCCATAGACAGCCGCATTCCTCCATCTAGTGCGGAAATCATGGACATTGGGGCACCCCTCCCCCTCAAACCTGAATACGGTCCATGATCTCCACCCTGGATCAGGAAGGTGCCCGCCTTCTCTGTGCCCTGGCAGGCTCCTGGGAGCTGGCAGACGGCTCCTGGGGAGCGGTGGAGGGATAGCTGCCAGTGGCTTGCTAGCTCATGTTTTGGGGCCACTGGGTCAGGGGCAGTGACTGTTGGCTCTGGGCTGGCAGGCTTGGAGCTGGCACAGGCACTATGGCCAGAGTTAACCCCTTTAAGGGCCCTGGGGAGGGAGAAGAGTATTCTTTGTTGAGGCTGGAGTGGCCACCAAGGCATCCTGGGAAGGCTGGAGGCCCCCTACTTTGATACAAGTGTCTACACAGCACTTATTTTGAAATAGCTATTTCGAATTTGGCGTTATTCCTTGTGGAATAAGGTTTACCAAATTCGAAATAAGCACTCCACTATTTCGAATTAATTTTGAAATAGCGGTTTGGCTATGTAGACTCTAGTGAAGTTATTTTGAAACAACGACTTATTTCGAAATAACTTTGCTGTGTAGACATACTACACAGACTAACAGACTAACACAGCTACCCCTCTGAAATGTGTAGTAATAATCAGATTATTAACCACAGTTGGGTGTTCTTAATTGTATACTAACATTGCACAACGCTAACAGTATACTTCCCCATGAACTTACAATCTATGGCTATTTATATACTTTCATCTACATGGAAAAAATTTATGACACTCAGGGGGTGTAAATATTCCATGCACTGAGCAATAAGTTATGCCGACACAGCACTAGTGTGCACAGTGCTATGTCAGCAGGAAAGCTTCTCCCATCAACATAGCTTATGCTGCTCACAGAGGTGTTTTTATGCTGCTAGGAGAGCTCTCACCTGTCAGCATAGAGCATCTATACCACACATGCTGTAAGCATAAATAGGTCTTCAGGCAAGGATATTCAATAAGCAGACAGCAGATCAAATCCAGTTTGTCAGATGATTTAACAGACATTGAAATGTTTTCATTCACTTATTACTGTTATTGAGGTGTGAAAAGTATGCACCGTGACTATATCTTGACTGAGAAAACTGCACATTGACAAAAAAATGACGACCCCCCCCGGTCTAAGGTCTTCCCAAATCAGTTAAGTTAAACCAGTGCATACGCATGTGTGAACCTGCTTAAATCAGTTTATTCACACTAGTCTTAATCACCAAATTGAGCTAATCAATGTAACTGGCCTCATTTGTTAACATTTAGTTAAAGAGATTTTAATTAAACTGGTGAAATAAAAGTGTATGTAGGCCAACTCTATGCAAGAGCATTATTATATTCAAGCCTCCTGAAAAGTCAAGGACATGTTGCATAACTTTTCGCCAGTCCTGTTAAAATTTACGATCTTCACTAGGGGAAAAAATGGTATATTTAACACATTGGCTAATAAGTATTAAAATAAGGGACATTGGTTATATTCTAACTAACTGTTAACCAATAAACTGATACCATTAACCGATAAGTATCAGTTATACCAGCCAGCTCCCCGGGAGGCAGCTTCACTGCGGCAGAACAGTGAAGCCACCTCCCAGGAGCCGAGCCAGCAGCCAGTTCCATAGTCACAACAAAGTTTCCTCTGGGGAGCAGAGTGGGCAAAAGCTGTCCCACCACTCTCAGGGAGGCTTTGCTGCAGGTTTTTACTTCAGAGCCCACAGGGCATGTAACCACTAAGATTTTTAGCAGCTACATGGTTACCGTATTAAACACTTTTAAACATCCCTAATTAAGATACACTGTTCTCCACCCCAGACCCAGATTAGTCAATCCTTTACCAATCACAAGAAAGAACAGTCCTGTTCCGTTTCAGAGGTGCACACACACACCCCCACCCCCTACATGCAGGCCCTGCAAGAAGGCATAAAGCTATTATTGCTATGTGAGGTTTGGGGTCAAGGAAAGTATCTGTTGGCAACACATCCAGCAAGAGGACTAGAGAAAGAGGTTCTCCCATCTTAAAAGAGATTCAAATAAAATATCAAAAAAGTCAATTTTCTACAACCTCCACACCCCAGGGCAGGAGGAGTGAAGACAGAGCTGCCAGCCGTGGACCAGTGCTGGGTTATGAACTGCATGCTACCAGGCCATGCCCACAGCTTGATGGAATCTAAAATCCCGGTAAGCAGTGCAGCAGCATGCCTGCACAGCTGCTAACTGAGCCCTGTTCAGAGGGTTAGGGCTGCTATGCAGAGAGCTTCCTGGCCGGGAAGGGGGACTCCCTTAGCAGCAGAAGGTCCCTGCTCAGAGTCCAAACAACCAGAGTGCTGGCAGGGAACATACACATCCTCCCCGCAACAGTCCCCCATGCATCTCCATGCCATCAGCAGCTGGGCTGAAATTTTCCCCCGACCATCTCCTCCCTGTGAATTTGACTTGCTACTGTCAGGTTTCCCAGGGTGGGGGATCTGGAGGCGGATGGGTGGGCTCTATGGAATCTTCAATGTGTGAGGAAACCACTATTCACTTTGAGTAAACACAAATTTTGTGATTTAAAAGAAAATTGTGAAGTATGTATAAAAATGCCCCACCGCCCCTTGTATTTGGAATATTCTCTTGTGTGCATGGCTTCTTAATGCTTATTGGGTTGTTGCCACTACAGTTCTGAACTCATTGAATTTGAAGCTCTCTTGTAATTCTGTAGTACCTTAATCATGCCAGCTGACTGACACTGTACCCCAGGAATCCAGTGCATCTGTGCGATGTTAACAAACAAACAAAATCTCTCAATCCCCTATCTCTACTAGGCAGAGGATTCTAGTCAATCAATGCACAAAGGGCATCAGCCCAAAGCTAGGCAAGAGCAGCAGCCTCACCATCCGCCTTGCTGGGCACAGCCCAGACAGGAGGCAACCAGATAACTCTCTCAAGCCCGCAGCATGCGTGCTCCTTCCCTGGACAAGGGGAGAAGGTGTACAGAGATACTGCCTCTGCATTGCTTCTACTGCCCTGCTGGAGCACTCTGTCTCCTGCAGCTGCAAAAGACAAACCTCCATCCTGCCTCCATGGCTGCTGCGGGAGCTGCTCAGGATGCCCCAGGTTCCCAAGATATGAAATTGTAACTCTTGCATCACCTTAATTGTGTAGGGGCTGCATTTTGGCCACTACTCGGGATCAGCTTCCCATGGGTCCTCGAGGGAGTCCATGCCAGTGCCTCGTGGAGGACGCTCACTAGTGCCCAGCCTATGAGTCAAGCTCTGTGGGAGGCAAGAGCTGTGGCCGGGGGATTTCACCCTCCCTCCCTGCTTGTGTGTGCTACAATGAGAAGCTCTATGGCAGAAGGACCTCCAGCACAGACAACTACTAAGAGGTTGCTGCCTGCTGGGGAAAGTGTCTGGCCATTTGGGTGCACAAAAGGCTCTTTCTGTGGGACGGGACACAAGCTGCATATTCCAGAGCTGGGAATTTGAGAGCCATCCAGACACAGGACCCTAGCTGCAAAAAAAGCCATCAGATCTGGACTCAGTTCTGCACAGAAGCAGAGCCAGTGCAAATTTTCCCAGAAATACTTTCCATATTGAAAAAAAATGGCCTGGCTTCAAAGAAGGTATTCTTTGCTTCCACCAACCCAAGAAAAAAAAGCAGATGTAGATAATATCAACCCAGCATTTTTCATTTTTTCACATGGAAACTCAGGTATTTTTTATTTAAAATTCAAGGAACAATTCAGGCCAGCCACTGTTTAAGATAAAAATGTTGATGTGTATTGTGTGTGTACAGATGCAATGTAAAACAACACGTGATTAATTACCATAATGAATATGCAAATGTTTCTATGCCAGTCCAACAAAAGTTTTTGAATGAGTTTGCCAGTCCACGGTGTAAAAAAGGTTGGGAATCACTGACTGAGAATGTGAGCTGAGCAAACAGGAAGGAACATAGACAGGAAAGGAGGAGAACAAAAAGAGGGCAATGAACAGCCCATATTCCCCTGATGACAGACCCTCAAAGTATACCAACTAGAGTGCAGTAGTAGTTTTGTTACTGTATTTAAAAGGAATTAAAATTTCTGGGCATGCTACTGAGAGGCTGCACTGTTAGAAAACTGGTATTTTAAAAATTAGTCTTTAATCTTTCAAACCAATAGCATCCCTTTAAAAAGTTAAGCTCCCTACATTCTACATTGACCTTATTCTTCACTGAAGTTACTATTAGAAACAGCTGAACAATGCAGAGTTTAAAAAAAACTATATACACAGGACTAGGTATGTAAGCAGCTAGTCAAGCAGTTGACTACTCGATAAGCCTAGGCTCATTGGTTAGTCGAGTCACTACTTGACTGGTCACTTCTCCCCCACCCCTGCTGCCTCTATCAGAGAACTTAACCAGAGGCAGCAAGGGGTTGGAGTTGGAGCCAGTACTGGGGAGAGCTGGCTTAAAAGCCAGCTCTTCCCCAGCACCATCTCTGGGGGGGGGGGGGGGGGGGGCACAGGAGGAGACCAGGTGTGAGCCAGGTTAGCCAAGTCCCAGCTCATGCCTGGCCCCAGATGCTGTGCCTCTGCTTTTTAAGTGTAATAAGAGCTTGGAGGCTCTTACTACATTTAATAAGCAGAGCCCCAGCAGGGTTAGCTCCCAGGGCCAGGAACTAGCCCTACTGTGGCTCTTTTGTTTCCCCCTTATCAACTAATCGAGTAGTCGATGGAATTTCCACTGACTACTTGATTAGCTGATTAAACACAACTGAACATCTTTACACAAGATTGATGTTAGTTTTAACCAAGCATTGTTCTTCACTTTTACTCTGAAAGCAAATCTTGCACTTTACTTAACAGACCAAGTTCCGTATGGAAGATCCTTTCACCCTACCACACTCAGAGGTCACTATCTTCTATATATGAGAAAGCATGGGTGTACATCTGTCTGTTCATTCAAGAACTCCTCCTAAACAGTAAGAGTTAAAACCACCAAATTCAGTATGCAACTTCCTCTTATCAGACCCTAAGGCACAGTCAGCGTTTGTTATACCCGGTGCTTTTTTGTGACCGTACTGCCCAGTATGCAGTACCGGCACCTCCAGCTCAACAACTTTTCCCCTGGAGTACTGGCACTTTTTTCTTTCTTTTCAAAAAAAGCACTGGTTATACCTAGAAAACAGGAAGTGCCAAGAATGGGATTGTTTTCCATAACATGGAACAGGTGGAGGCAGAGAAGGGAGGGATGTGATATTGAGAGTGGCCACTAGGGGCAGCTGCAGCACAAGGAGAGAGGGACTAGCAGGGCTGGGGCGCCACCATGTTGCCTGCCACCAGACCATGTGAGTAGCCCCCTGTCCCAATCCCAGAGCCTACATCCCAGAGAGCCGGTGGCGGGGGCCTTTGTTGGAAGAGGGGGCACCCCCATGAGCCTCATCCCTCCCACCAGCCTGAAAAATGTCGGGGGGGGGGGGGGGAACTCATTGAGGGGCAGGCCAGCCCCCAGAGCTTGACCAGCCCAAGCAGGCTGCAGGAAGCTGCTGTAGGCCAGGAGTAACCCCTGACACACTGCCTCCACCCCCCAAGACCAATTACAGGGTAGGGGACAGCTGGAGGCCAAGGCCAGCCCACAGAGTGTTGTGGATAGGGGGCAATGACCAAAACAAGGCCCTCCTTGAGCAGTTGCAGGTGGGGGGATAGGCATGCAGATCCCCAACCAGACAAGCATGTAGACCCAAATCTCACCCCTCTGGGTAAAGCCACCCTCTGGGGAACACTGCCATGGCCCCCTGCAAGGAGCTGCTGCTGGAACAATGCCACTCTTGCTGCCACGGACCCAGTAAGACATCCCCACACACAAACACACACTCTACCAGGGCAGGAGAGAAACCATTTAATCAGTACATTTACTGATGTTTTGAACAAAATCACTCTCCTGAACTGGTGGGAATTATCAGCCAGGCACCTTGAAACAGAATTCCTTCAGTTGCTAAGCCAATTTTTTACAGTGGTAGCTGAATACCAAACTATGAAAATATTCTCTCAAAGCTAAAAAAAATAAAAAAATCTACTGGGATTTGAAAAGGCAAAACAACTCATTTTTGTTTCAATGTAGGAATGTAATAGTGTAGTCAATTAACCAATTAACTGATAAGCAAAAGCTTATCGGTTAATGCTTAGCAGGCTGGCCAGCAGCCCAGCTCAGTACTGGTTCACACCAGGTCCAGGACCTACCCCCGCTGCAGCTCTGCCTTTAAGCTGTATTGGAGCCAGGCGGGTAGACAGCGCAGTTCATTTCTGGCTCGTGCCAGGTCCGGGAGCTCAGACCCTCCCTAGACAGGGGCTGCTGCGACCTCATGCTGCTGCCTCTTTATCAGAGGCAGCAGAGCAGGGCGACAGGCAGCCGGTCTGTAAGGGGAGCTGGGTTTTAAATGGCTCCCCTCACGGACCAGCTCCTGCAGAGTGTCAGGGGACTCCCTGGGAGTAGGACCAGAGCACACTGGCTGCTGGCCCTGCCCCTGGGGACTTCAGAATAGTCGACTAGCCAATATGAATTTATGAGGTTACTCGACAATTCAATTAATCAATATTTAACATCCCTACTTCCATCTATGAATAAAAATGACAGTGGGGTGGGGGAAGATGAGAGTTGGTCGTAGAAGTTAAGGACACCATACAGTTAGTGTTCTGAGGACTTGTACGTTAGAGTTAAATTTAAAAAAAAAAAATCGAAGTTTAAGGACAGCCATCAGCCAGCAACTCAAGAGATTGCTGCAACGGCAAAATGTGAAAGTTATGTAACATTTAAGATTTAGTTTAATAAAACATAGTGCTATTGTGTGTGTGTGATTTAGTGCTTACCATTCCTAATGTACTGCTGCTTCAGCTCAGTACATAATTATCATGTTATTTCCTAAATTAATAATAAAGTTATCTAAAAAAATTACACAAAGTATGCCCTCTTAGATGTTGTAAAATGCTGTAGTAGTAGTAAGTTAACATGTTTTAGTGATCAGAGTTGCACCATTGTTTAAGACATATAGTATCAGTGAGAAACTTATTTAAATTAATGATTTTTCTCTTGGTGATTTAAATCAATCCACCCAGTCAGAGGATGATGAGCAGAACCATGCTGGAGGGGAACTGCTCTCCCCTCCCTCAACAACTAGGATCTTTTGGGACTCAGATATCAGGAAAGAGAGTCCTAGTCCTGCACTGCAACAATCCCTGATACTTAGTTGCAGCCAGAAACCCCAGCTAGGGAATGTCACATCCTCTGAAGCAGTGGTCTCCAACCTTTTTAACTATCACTTTTTCAATTTAAGTTCAATGTAAAATCAACCACAACCCCAAATACTCTTGGCCCACTTCCTTCCTGACCCTTCTTTGAGCCCCCCCCCCCCCCCGCTCACTCCATCCTTCCCACCCTCACTCACTTTCACCAAGCTGGAGTAGAGGGTTGGGGTGCAGGCTCTGGTCTCGGTCCAAGAGGTTTGGCATGTGGGAGGGGCTCTGGGCTTAGCCTAGGGTGGGGGTTTGGGGTCCAGGAGGGGTTTCTGGGAAGGAGTTTGGGTGCAGGGGGACTCATGCCTGGGGCAGGAGATTAGGTGTAGGAAGAGGTTCAGGACTGGGACAAGGGTTCAGGATACAGGCTTCAGGTTGGGCACCATTTAACTGAGATGGCTTCTGGGTGGTCAACCAGTGGGGTTAAGGTAGGCTTATTCCTGCCCTACTCTGCACCACTCCTGAAAACAGATGGCATGTACAGCAATGGCTCCATGGCACCATGTGCTGCCCTTCATTTAAAGGCACTAAGCCCAAAGTTTCTACTGGCCACAGTTCCCCGTTACTGACCAATGGGAGCTGCAGGAGTGGCATCTATAGGCATGGATAGCATGTGGAGACCCCCTGCTCTGCATTTCAAGGGGCTGCAGGGCACATGCCAGCTACATCCAGGAGTAGCAATTACCATAGGAATAACTCCAGCCACAACAAGTTAGGCATTTTAGAACTCACTACTCAAATAATTAAATTTAAGCATAAGATAAATGAAAATTATGAAATGGACAGACCAGTCAAACACTAAACATAACACAATGTGCAAGCAGTAACAACAACCTCCCACATTATGTGTTGGGTAGGGAGATGAGAGGGAAGGACAACATGTGTTTGTGAGAATGACAGACACACAGTGTGTGAGTGACAGATTTGCACGCCAGGCTCCCTCCATCCCCTTCTCTGTGTGGTGAGATAGGATACAGGAGTGGGGGCAGGAGGGACACCCTGACATCAGCACCATGCCTTTTCTCCCTCCCACATCCTGCACAGCAAGCAGGAGGCTTCCAGGGGGGCAGCTCTAAGGCAGAGGGCAGGAGTAGCATAACGGTGGATAGAAGGGCAACTGAAGTTCCAGTGCTTGATAGCTTCCTGACCAAACCAGTCAGGATCTCCTGTCAGAGGCTCCAAGATCTACCAGTAGATCCTGATCTACTGGTTGGTAACCACTGCTCTGGAGGGAACTCCAGTATTTGCTTATCGGGTAGTTGACTAGTCACTTACATCCCTGTACCTATCTTTAGGACTCATTATTATTATTGGCGGATGTGAGCTAAGTGCCTCTTCCTTCCCCTACCTCCCACTCAGGAGGTTTCAAAATGGCACCTGCTAGTGTGGCAGTCACAGCCCCTCTCTCCTTCCCCTCGCCACCTCCAACAGATTTAAATAATGAAAGAATCTGTACAAAATTAAACAATTTATTGACAGTATTTAAAGGGAAAACTCTGTTTCACTTTCTTAGTTCACCTGAGGTATAAGCACATGTTGCATGGCTGGTAAAGGCACAAACAATAATGCTCTCCACTGAAGTTTAATGCCCTGTATCATACACTGTGGGATCTGTGGGAGAAAAATCAAATAACTCCAATTGTGTCTAAAGGGGGGACTGTGCAGGAAATAAAAACTCTAAAAGAAAACTGCTGTAAGGGTTAAAAAGTTTTCCAGGCCTTTCCCCCTGTAACAGAGAAATCAAATTAGCTCTAATCAAGGCATTGTAAGGGTCTATCTCAAGTTCATGGATACTCCTAGTCTGTCACAATTTGTCATGTAAACCCTTATCTTTGTCACAGTTTGCCTTGTAGACTTCTCCACTCAAGTTCTGATGTGGCTTTGTACTGTAAAACTTACTTCTAGCACTCCTGGGGTGAACAGAAGTCTCAGAGTACTTCTGCTGAGACTTTGATATGTTAAAGAATAACAATCAACAACTGAACTGTCTAAGCATTCTGTATATAGGATACCTAAACCTGTATCTCAGGGCTGCTTTCACTCTTGGTGTGACAGCCTGCATGCATGCATCATAAAGTTTTTCCTTCTAGATTTCTCTCCTGCCTCACTGATTTGACCTCCGGCCTCGGACCCTTCTGGGGGGCTCTGTACCCCAGGGAGCGAGATTTCCCCCTCAGACCCTATCTCTTCTTCTCTGCACTCTAACTCTTAAGTTCCACTATATCTCCTCTTCCAGACAGATAGATAACTATTTTTTTGTTTTACACATTAAGACTACCTACATGCTCATGCCACCCAGTACATCTTGCAAGCCCCTTACACTCCTACAGCATTTGTGAGGTTCGAGGTGGGGAAGGAATCATCCTGATAAATAACTTCACAGCATATCTTGCTGATTTGACTTTTACTTTTTTTGAAATAAGCCATTTTCTACCTTCTCATCACTAATTCAGCATGTCATCAAGAATGACGACAGCCAAGAAAGGATAGAGAGCATTACTACCCAGTCCACATCCCAAAATAATTATAATTAAATTCCTATTAAGCCCCACCTTGTGGCTCAAGACTGCAGCAGGAAGCGATGCCTCTTCCAAAAGTGCGAGAAGCGCCCCTTCCCACCAGCCCCAGCATGGAGCTGCTAGGGAAGCGGTAAGCATGTTTGGCTTCTAGGTGGGGGAGGAGGGGGGGGCCAGAGGGCTTCGTGCACTGCTCCTGCCCTGAGCACTGGGAGCTGGCAAGCAATGCTTGCAGGTGAGGACAGCACATGCAATACAGTGCAGAGCCTCATGCCCTCCCTCCCTAAGCCAGACCTGCTGGCCACTTCCAAGGCATAGCACAGTGCCCAAGATAGGCAGGCACCAAGTATCTTGCCTTAGCACTTCTGCCCAGGTAAGACCAAGACCTAAACCATCAATCCCACCCTAAGCTTCCCCTGCCATCCTGAACTACCTCCTGCATCCCAAGCTCCTCATCTGTATCTCCACCCCAGAGCCTACACCCTCAATCCAAAGCCTGTACTCCAATCCCCACTCCATATCCTTTCCCCCTTCTTTACCCCAACCCTCAGCCCTCTTTTTATTTCAAATCCCTCAACTCCAACTCCCAGCTGCAGCCCTCCTGTCCCAGCATGGAGCTCCCTCCCATACCTAGAGAACCCATTTAAAGCTCCCACCCCCAACCTCTGCCCCACATTGTCCATGTGTGGAATGACTTGTTATAAGATACATCGTCTCCATATTACTACACATAATGAAAGTCATTCTAAAGGTGATAGAAATGTAGCCGTGTTAGTCTGGGGTAGCTGAAGCAAAATGCAGGACAATGTAGCACTTTAAAGACTAACAAGATGGTTTATTAGATGATGAGCTTTCGTGGGCCAGACCCACTTCCTCAGATCCAATAGTGGAAGACTATTTTCTTCCACTATTGGATCTGAGGAAGTGGGTCTGGCCCACGAAAGCTCATCATCTAATAAACCATCTTGTTAGTCTTTAAAGTGCTACATTGTCCTGCATTTTGATTCTAAAGGTGGACATATAATATTGGAGAGAACACTGCCTCCATGGCCCCTCATCTTTAAACCTATGACATAAAAGCTCCTGTACACACAACTGAAAAAACCTGGAATCACCTCACAACTAACAGAATGGAAGCAGATGCAGTAAACTGAAATCAAGGTCCATCCAGCATACATGCTGACCACTCAGATCTCTGAATTTCTCAGAGAGATAAGAACAGACATGCTTAAATCATGACAGCTTTTGTTTGTTTGGGATATGAACAAGCAAGTTTCCTGCCTTCCAGCCATGGCACCTGAAACAGTCAGACCATCCAAGACAAGGTCTGAATATACTACTTACAGGCTGGCCAACCTGAGGGGGAGAAAAAGGAAGACTGGGCACACATTTGCAGAATCCGTTCCAGAGTCACAGAAAAAAGTCAGGCTGGCTGAGAGACTGAGGCTTTACACCAGGGGTGGGGAACCTAAGGTCCAGAGGCCGGATGTGGCCCCAGCTTGCCTGGATCCAGTCCCAAAAACTTGGGGCTCCCTCTCTCCAGAATTGGGGAACCTGCACTGGTGCTCCAGCCCCCTTCCCCTTCCTACCCTCTTGCGGGGCTGGAGCACAAAGTGTCTACTAGCCTGCTCTCCCCCCACCCCTCAGGCTCTGGTGTGTGAGGGCAATGTGGGGAGTGCTTTCTTCTTTTCAGTCAGGGATCATGTCAGTGAATGGTTGGTTTTTTTTGGCTTCTCACTTGTGTGCAGCCCCCAACTGATGTTTCTGAGAGTCAGCGGTCCAAAAAAAGTTTTCCTTGTCCTTCAGCCTTCTGACACTAGGAATGTGAACGTTAAATGATTAAGAGCTAAGCCTTACCCTTAACAGAGAGGTTTACCAATTACGGTTAATTGGTGGGGGCTGCAGTAGCCCCTTGACCACCACAGATAGGGGGCTGCTCCAGCCCCATGGGGTCCACCCATAGGTAGGGGGCACTCCAAAGTTTAACTGGTTAAACAGGATTTTATATCCCTACTAGGGAGCGGTGCCCCCTGGTTGCTATGGTCACCAACCCTGCATCTGTAGGGACAGGCAGGCCCAGCGCTCTCCTCTGGCCACCAGGGAACTGCCAGCAGCAGTGCCTGCCTCTTCCTGGCCTCCAAGGAGGGCTAGTGGCCACGCCAACACTAGGCTCTCCTCTATCCCCAGGGCAGCTAGCCCCAGCTTCCCCCCCTCCCAAAGCTGCCTGGGAGACACCACCCTTGTTTTCTTTTCCCTGGTCTCCGGGGAAGGGGGGAGGGGGATCGGTCAGGCAGGCAGGAGAGGGTCATTCGGAGGCCTCACCCAGACCTATTCTCTCTCACCACCACCACCAGGAAGGGCTGGACTGCAGCCACACCAGCCCAGGCCCCTTCTCCCCTCCCACCCCTGCCACTGCACCAGCCTGGGCTCCCCCTTCTTCCCCCCACCCACGCCAATCCAGGCCCCTTCTCTGCCCCACACCCTGCCACGGAAAGGGTACAGAGAAGAGCGACAAGAATGATTAAAGGTTTAGAGAACATGACCTATGAAGCCAGGCTTCATGAACTGGGCTTGTTTAGTTTGGAAAAAAGAAGATTAAGGGGGGACATGATAGCGGTTTTCAAATATCTAAAAGAATGTCACAAGGAGGAAGGAGAAAATTTGTTCCTCTTGGTTTCTGAGGACAGGACAAGGAGTAATGGGCTTAAAGTGCAGCAGGGGAGGTTTAGATTGGACATTAGGAAAAAATTCCTAACTGTCAGGGTGGTCAAATACTGGAATAAATTGCCAAGGGAGGTGGTGGAATCTCCCTCTCTGGAGATATTTAAGAACAGGTTAGATAGACATCTGTCAGGGATGGTGTAGGTGGAGCTTGGTCCTGCCTTGAGGGCGGGGGGCTGGACTCGATGACCTCTCGAGGTCCCTTCCAGTCCTATGATTCTATGATTCTATGGCCTAACCTTAACCCCTCTGGCTGAGGCCATATCAAGCCCTTGTCTCCTCTCAGCCACAGAAGGAGTGCTCCGAGGCTTCACACACCCATGTGCTCTTCCTGGCTGATAAGCACAAGGGAGGAGGGAGGCATGGCATGGTAGCCAGCACTGGGGAAAGCAGAGGAAGGGGCTGCAGGATGCCAGAGTGATGCAAGGACATCACTGTCATCCCACAGGAAACAATTTATAGATACGTAAGATTCGACATTGCTGTCCATTAGGATTAGCAACTCCTACCCTCTTCATCCCCACAACAGTGTTCCCAGCTACTGAGACCATCACCACAGATCCGACTCTGGGCACAAGGAACATTTGCATGGGGCAGTCCAGATCTTTTGAGCCCTGCAGCACACTTGAGAATTTTGCGCCAAGGTACTCAACCCCAGAATCCAAATCGACAAGAGACATAAGGCTATCACATGCAGTTGGTTACTTAACACTGTATATGGAAACATTTAACTAACCAAAGATTATTTTTTCATTGTTTCATTAATATTTGATACTTTCATAATAAAACTTTATACAATACTGCCCAAGTCATCACTGCATTTACAACTAAGAATCTTTGAAATACAGGTGAAATATTTCACAAGCATTTATAATAGCATGAGGAACGTTGAACTCCAAACACACAATATTCCCCAATGTTCCCATCTGCATTTCACCACTCCACCCCATCAACCCAAGGCTAACATTTTCAGGCATGTGAGTCAATACAGAGTAGACATTTCTGACAGAATTCCTATGGGTATTTATGTTCTCTGTGGAACCCCTACTGTCTGCTACTCAAAAGTCAGATCTCCATGCCTCTGTCTCCCATCCATAAGTATGGCTTTCCCCGAGCTCTCAAATACTGTCCAAAACCAAAATATGCAGTTATAGTGGGTTGGAATATTTTTCTGCTGCTTTCAACCTTTTCCGTAAACAGCACCACCTTCCTTTCAAATGTACAAATGCACATTTGACTACTAAGTAGTAACTACTAAGGAGATAAAATTGTTCCTTCCTGCAGTTCAAGCAGCTTGTGAATGACTTCTTTGCCAAGTGCCACCATGGCTTAACAACCAAGTAAAAGAAGCAGTGAGATAAAAAGGCATTGTTTAAAAAGTGGAAGTTAAATCCTAGTGAAGAAAATAGAAAGGAGCATAAACTCTGTCAAATTAAGTGTAAAAATATAACAAGGAAAGTAAAAAAGGAGTCTGAAGAACAGCTAGTCAAGAACTTAAAAAAAGTAATAGCAAAATGTTTTTAAGTATATCGGGGCAGGAAGCCTGCTAAACAACCAGTGGGGCTGAGCCATTCTTTTTGGGTAACAAATCCGAGGAATTGTCCTAGATGGAGCGAGGTGTGATTAGAGATGGTTTTGGAACAAATTGATAAACTTAATATTAACAGGTCACTAGGACCAGATGGCATTCATCCAAGAGTTCTGAAAGAACTCAAATGTGAAATTGCAAAACTGTTGTTTGTAACCTAGTCTAAAATCAGTTTTTGCACTTAATGACTGGAAGATAGCTAATGTGCCACCAATATTTAAAAAGGCCTCTAAAGCTGGTCCTTGCTATTACAGACTGGTAAGTCTAACGTCAGTACCAGGGAAATTAGTTGAAACTATAGTTAAGAATAGAAATGTCAGACACAGATTGCTGGGGAAAGTCAACATGGTTTCTGTAAAGGGAAATCGTGTCTTATTAATCTACCAGAGTTCCCTGAGGGGCGTCATCAAGCATGTGGACAAGGGGGATTCAGTGAATATAGTGTACTTAGATTTCCAGAAAGCCTTTCACTGGGTCCCTCGTCAAATGCTCTTAAGAAAAGTAAGTTGTCATGGGATAAGAGAGAAGGTCTTCTCATGGATTGATAACTGATTAAAAGACAGGAAACAAAGGGGTAAGAATAAATGGACAATTTTCAGAATGGAGAAAGGTAACTAGTGGCTTTCCCCAAGGGTCTGTACTGAGACCAACCCTATTCAACATATTTATAAATGACCTGGAGAAAGAGATAAACAGCGAGGTGGTAAAATTTGCAGATGATACTAAACTGCTCTAGATACTTAAGACCAAAGCCGACTGCGAAGAGCTTTAAAAAGATCTCACAAAACTAGATGACTGGACAACAAAATGGCAAATGAATTTTAATAAGGATAAATGCAAAGTAATGCACACTGGAAAAAATAATCCCAGCTATAAATAATAAAAAAGAAATGATGGGTACTAATTTAGTTATAACCACCGAGAGATCTTGGCATCAATGTGGATAGTTTTCTGAAAACAGCTACTAAATGTGCAGCAGCAGTCAAAAAAACCCAAACAGAATGTTAAGAATCATTAAAAAAAAAGGGATAGAGAACAAGACAGAAAATATCTTATTGCCTCTATATAAACCCATGGTACACCCACATTTTGAATACTGTGTACAGATGGAGTTGCCTCATCTCAAAAAAAGATGTATTGTCATTGGAAAAGGTTCAGAAAAGGGCAACAAAAATGTATAGGGGTTTGGAACGGGTCCCATATGAAGAGAGATTAAAAAGACTGGAACTTTTCAGATTAGAAAAGAGGAGACTAAGGAGGGGATATGATAAAGGTCACGATTTTTAGACAGGCATGAAGAAAGTGAATAAGGAAAAAATATTTACTTATTCCTACAATCTAAGAACTAAGGGTCACCAAATGAAATTAATAGGAAGCTGGCTTAAAACAAACAAAAAGGAAGCTTTTCTTCATGCAGTGCAGTTAGCCTGTGAAACTCCTTGCTAGAGGATGTTGACGACCAGGACATTAAAAAGAGTTTAAAAAACTAGATAAATTCATGGAGATTAAGTCCATCAGTGGCTATTAGCTAGGATTGGTAGGAATGGCATCCCTAGCCTTGGTTTGTCAAGAGGCTGGAAATGGAGGACAGGAGAGGGATCACTTGATTACCTGTTCTGTTCACTCCCTCTGGGACACTTGGCATTGGCCACTATTGGTCTGACCCAGTATGCCATTTTTATATTCTTCAGCAATAAAAATCAGGTTTTCCAGAGTAATGGTGTGGAGGTTTTTCCAGTTAATGTCCATATTACTTCTGGGGGCGCAAACAGTTCCTTCTCCATTAATTTAAATGGGACTGAGTTCTGAAGGTCCAGGCATCATTGGCCCTTATAAATGCAGTGTCGTCTAAGTCTATAAACCGAACATGGTGGTCCGACAGTCCCTACGGAATCTTGAAGAACCCCTCTGTTCATAAATGCTACCTCATGACAGGGGAAGGAAAGGGATTGGAGGAAAATGATGGGACAATTGATGGAACTCATGTGCCCAATACTATTTGGGAACTTCATGCCTGCAAAGCATCAATTATCTCTGAGCATTACTCAGCTTCCTGAACTAGTTAAATAGCACCTTAAAGCAGGGGTGGGGAACCCAAGGCCCAAATGCGGTCTTCAGCTTGCCTAGATCCAGCCCCTGAGGCTTGCCCCCCCCCAGTATTGTGGAGCCTGCATTGGCATTCCAGACTATCCCACCATGGGGCAGGAGCAAAACATGAATAATGCTCCTCATCTCACATGGATTCTGTGAAGATAAGTTAATGTGTGTGAGGAATAGATACTATCATGATGATTGCCATAGAAAAGCTCATGAAGAAATTAATTCTGCTTTCAAAGCAGGTTTCAATAGTCCACAGTAAATAAGGCATAGGACCACTATAAAGGGCTCTGTTCTTCTTGTGAGTGCCCTCGGTATCAGACGAGTTTTGTAGTCTCTCTACCCGGCTGTCTGCGGGAGAGGAAGTGTCCAATGTGTGGCCTGGGACCAAGCTTCTTCTTACCCAGTTGTAGGTGCTGGGGGGGTAGGGGTGAGAGGACGGGGGGGGGATGGGGGAGGACCCAGGCCAGCCCACTCTTCTGGGTCCCGGACCCTGTAAGTAGCAGTTACTTGCTGTCACGTCCCTGGCCACTTCCCAGGGAAGCTTTTCTGTCCAGCCCTTTCTTTTGGGCCTTGTGGTCAAGTCCTCCCTGACCAGGGTTCTGCAAGGGTTGCTGCTGGCTTACCGGCTACAGGACCTGGTTCTGACCAGGTATGAAGTCCAGCTTCCACTTGGAGCTGCCCGGAATGCTGCTGTTCTCCCAGTCAGCCCTTAGGTCTGCCTGGGTCAAGCTCAAGGAAGGAACTGCCAAGCCCAGGCCTACCACCTTCTTTTATATCAGCCTGCTGCACCCTGCTTGGCTGCAGCGGAGTCTACCACACTATTCTGCTTGGAGGACCTCTTTTCTGTGCCTGTTGCTGGGCAGGATGCGGAAAGGCCTCCACAGGGATATTGGGGCCTTGTCCACCCCATCACAGCCATGCACACTGAACAATGAAGACAAAACAAAATATTGAATAGTTGCTCATTAACTGAGCACTGTCCATCAATTTGAGACAGGGGTCTTAGAAAAAAGTGGGATCACATTATAAAAGACTACTAGCAGATTTACTTGGCATTGTGCAGGTCCTTAATTTTTTTAAGGAAAGATATGCTTTATTTAAATGATTGTATTTCTCAAAAATAGCATTACTTTTATTAAGTTAATTTTAATAATTTTAAAATGGGAATTCCATCAAGTATTTTTTTCCTTCATCCCTATAAATTCTTATAATTTGCTATGTCTTACAAAAAGGACAAGGGCCAATTTGGTTTCTAATAGCATTGTCTTCTAGTTTTCAAACCTTAAGCATTCATTTATCATTGCCAAAACAGTGCACTACTCCAAATATTTCTGTTATATCTCTTTTCTATAAGGTTTGAGAAGCAATCCAAGTTAATCCTATTTTTTCTGGTTCAGTCTCATTCTGTTTCAATATTCACTCAGTTGTGTAAATTTTGGGGACTGTACTTGATTTGGTGATTGTCTCTTGTTTTTGGTTCATGAGAAGCAATCCTTTTCCAGGCACATCCAAACTTTTACATTGCTTTAAGTTAGGAGGAAGCTATATTCCGAATTTGGTGGTCCTAGCTCTTACCTTTTAGAAGGAGTTCTTAAACAAAAAGGACAAACTCTAAAAATATATAGTAAATTATAATGTGTGCGCACATAGCACTATGTCCTAAAGGTCAAATAATCTTAGATTATTTCAGAGTGACATGAGAAAGGACGTGTCCTCCCCTCAATACGGGCTAATGAATAATCATACAGCAATGACTGAGAAAACTACATCATAATGCATATGAAAAAGGTGGCCAAATTAAGGTTGCAGAGACAACCTCAATTCTGGCATTTCCTAACTTGAGTTCTTGATTTTGCCACCTTAATAGTGTTAGTTTCTGTAATATTTATACACAGAAACCAGAAGATCATAAGGAATTAAAAATACCACATCAAAAAGCATTTCAGGCGGATACATAAAACTAAAACCCATCCCTTCAAAATGTGTACAAAAGATGCAGCCACCTTACATTTTGTAACACTAGTATGATATACGGGGCATTCAAACTATGAGAACAAGGAGAAAATGCTTTTATCTGTTAAATAGAGCATATGACAAAAGTGCATTTTATTTTTTAATCTGCAACATTTACATTGCCTCACTGCAATCCTCTGGAAAATGGGCTTTTAATTAAGACAAGAGAGGTGTTACTAAAATTCAGCAGTCAGTAGAAATATGAAGTTTTAGACATTAACATTGTTTGAACCTACCTTTCTGCAATAATTTGACCTCTCCATTCTCTTTCTTGATCTCATTCATTATTTTATATTTCTTCTTTTCTTTCTGCTTCTCTCTATCTCTTTCTTTAATTTTGTCTTTCATTTGATCTGAAAGGGAAACATTTTAAGATTGAGCAGGAACAGAAGCATGGGACAGTGTCACATGAAACACATGTTTCATATTTCTCAAAGACTAATAAGTTTGGGGAGGGAGTGGGAAAGGAAGAGTTCTTTCAATCAGGATTTGGACAATGACATTTACAAGTGCTCTCATATCTGTTATACAATAGTGACAGTGTCTAACTATACTGAACCTCTATTTTATGGTTCTGTTACACTAACTGTATACAACTTTTTATACTATCTGGTACTGGATCAGTAATTAAAATAGTTATGCATATTCATTACAAGTCAGTACTTTTGGTTATGTTTACATTCCATTTGCAAATAAATTTTATTTCTTGAAGTTCAGAGTTTCATTAAATATTTTGTGTTTTTCTTATCTTCTAAAGAAAAAAGTGGAATTTGCATTTTCTTACAGGCATATCCACAACAGCAAACATCCTCTTAACATCTAAAATCTGAGTATTACACATTGCAAATGGAGCTTCAAAGGATATCTGAAAGGTATGTGATTTTATATTTGTCACTACTGCTGTCCAGTTTGAAACCAATCCTCCAGACAAATTTGGAGTTGAAAGATCATTTATGTGACATGTCCTAGTTGCAAGATAGCATAAACAGCATTTAGATGTTAAGACTCTCGGATGGAAATGGAAGAGAAATATTCAATCTGGGCCTCTTCTTCTGAAATATTATATTAGCACAACAAGAAACCTTCTTCATTAGAAGAAGCATTAAGACTGCCCACCACTATCCCACAACCTAATAGAGCTTACCTGGAAGATTCTCAATACCCAGTTTTTATTTCCCCTCTTAAATTCAGCCTGGGGTTTTATCACCATTTGCCATGGCTCTGACTTCTGAAAGACTGAGCCAGACGTTTTTGCACTTCATTACATGAAATAGCACGTAGTAGAGTCTGAGGGAAATGCTCTTGAGGACTAAACTGACTCTTAGCAGAGGCCAACTTTTGGGACCAAACATTTATGTTCAGTCAAATGCAATCTTTTACTCCTGGGAGAACTCTGCACCACTACATATGTGCAGAATTCATCCCTTCTCCTGGAAATATATTCTGCTCAAATAGCGCTACAGTTATTATTTTTACCCACCAGAGTCTGCTGTAGCACCAGAACAGCCAGCAGCATGAATGCAGGAGTTCAGAATAGCTTTGAGGGTGCGGAGAGTGCACAAGTTGGGGCACAGGCTCAGGAGCTAGTGGGATGGCAGCACTGAGCCAAAGGGCTGAAAGGGTTAGTGGTGCAAAACCACATTGGGATGGCGGCTACACAGATCCCTAGAGACAAAGGGGGAGAAAAGGGTGCAGGGACAGGGGCAGATAATGCCTGACAGAATGGGAGAGGTTTGGGTTCAGAGTCTGCAAGGGGGAGGCTTCCCAACTCCCTAAATCCCCCTCTCCCCCAAAAAAATCGTGATCCATATTTCTCCCACCCACATCCAGCAATGTTTATACATATTTGTACTGTGTTAAAAAAATGTTGTAAGCCACCTCAAATATTTTAGAGAGGCAGGGTAAAAATATTTAAATAAACTCTCCACATTCACACCAGGCTCCTTCCCGCCCTCTCAGTTTCTCTGTTAACCCTATCTCCCAAGCCTTTGCACTGCTTCTGACAAGTGCAAGAAATACAGTCTGTATTGTAATTTAGAAGATGTACACAAAGTTCTATTTGAATATGCCTAATAAGGAATCCATTTGTCAAAAAACCACCAGCACTTGTCTCTATTGTTACAAACATAAATGGTAACAGGAATTTTGAATTAAGTTACCAAAATAATTGAAACTGGCATGCTTATATTGGGTTATTTTTTACAAATACAAAATGCGAACTTAAAACATTCTGCAACAGAACAGTTCTGTGCACAATTCCCCCAGGAATACATCTTTTTGGATTCATTGAGACAAACATGAGATCAGGCTTTTTCATCTCCTCAGAGACCAGTGCTGAAGCTGGTGACCATGCACTTACAAAACCATACATTTCAAAGCCAGAGGTTTAGCCATTATGTATGTAAATATTTGTATTAGTCATTTTATAATGTCTCTTAAGTCTGTTTCATATTGTAGAAACTTTGTATTAAGCATTTTCATATAACTTTATATTAAGTCATTTTATAATGTTATAGTCCTTCAGGAATAATCAAGGTAAAGAAAATTGATAGAAATGTAGCTGTGTTAGTCTGGTGTAGCTGAAACAAAAAACAGGACTATGTAGCACTTTAAAGACTAACAAGATGGTTTATTAGGTGATGAGCTTTCATGGGCCAGAACCACTTCCTCAGATCAAATAGTGGAAGAAAAAATTGTCACAACCATATATACCAAAGGATACAATTTAAAAAAATGAACACGTATGAAAAGGACAAATCAAATTTCAAAACAGAAGGGGGATGGAGGGGGAGGAAGGTAAATGTCTGAGCTAACGATATTAGGAGGTGATAATTGGGGAAGCTATCTTTGTAATGGGTAAGATAATTAATGTCTTTGTTTAAACTTAGGCGTAAAGTGTCGACTTTAAGCATGAATGTCAGTTCAGAGGATTCTCCTTCAAGTGTGGTCTTAAAAGGTCTTTGAAGCAGGATGCAGGTAATCAAGTTGTTGAGACAATGCCCTTTCTGGTTGAAATGGCAAGAAAAGAACGGTTACTTACCTGTAACTGTTGTTCTTCGAGATGTGTTGCTCACGTCCATTCGAAGTACGTGTGCGCACTTCAGACAACTGTCATGTGGGTCGCCTCTGGGCATAAACTTCCTGCAGGCAGCACACGCCTTAAAGCCCTACAGCCCAGGCATTCCTCACCCCCGAGGGGGGAAGAGACAAACAAAGAACCTAACTAACTAAGAGAACTATTTACAATCAAGGTAGAAGAACGGGAACCATTAACTAACTGACTGACTAAGAGATAGAGACGCTCCAACGACCGTCATGGGCGGTAAGAAGGAACTGAGGTGGGGCAGTATTGGCAGGGGTACTTATGCCCTGCCATGGCGGCGCCACTCCAGGGGGCGCCCTGCCGGCGCTATGGGTACCGCTAAGGAAAACGCTCCGGAAGACACGGTGCACGCGGTGCGCACACCTACTTCGAATGGACATGAGCAACCACTCGAAGAAGAAACTGTTTTTTCTTTGTGATCCTGTCTAATATCTGTTTTGTGGGCATTGATTCTTTGGTGAAGTGTCTGAGACGTTTGTCCAATGTACATAGCAGACAGACACTTTCGGCACATGACATATTCCTGCTCATCCAGAAATATAGTTTATGCTATCATGTGCCAAAAGTGTCTGTCTGCTATGTACATTGGACAAATGTCTCAGACACCCGGCAGCACCCCAGCTGTCCCCGATTCTGCCACCGCTGAAATTGACCAGCGGCTTACTCTGGGAAGCCTGGGGCAGAGCAGCTCTGCCTTGGGCTTCCCGGAGTCAGCCGCTGGTCAATTTCAGCAGCGGCTGAATTGAGGACAGCTGGAGCAGAGCAGCTGGGGTGCTGCTGGGTTGGTCCGGTAGCGCCGCCCCTCGGCGCTGCGGGACCAACCCGGCAGCACCCCAGCTGCTCTGCTCCAGGTGTCCCCAAGTCAGCTGCTGCTGAAACTGACCAGCGGCTGATTCCGGGAAGCCCAAGGCAGAGCTGCTCTGCCCCAGGCTTCCCAGAGTAAGCCGCTGGTCAATTTCAGCGGTGGCTGAATCGGGGTCAGCTGGGGTGCTGCCGGGTTGGTCCCGCAGCCCCCAGGGGCAGCGCTACGGGACCTACCAGGCAGCACCCCAGCTTCCCCGATTCAGCCGCTGGTCAGTTTCAGCAGCGACTGAATCGGGGAAGCTGGGGGCAGAGTAGCTCCAGTGGTCTGGCTGCCCGGAGCACTTTAGGGTTCCTGATGGTGCCAGACCAATGGAGTTTTACTGTATTTAAGTTGATTTAAAACTTTTGGAGAACAACTTTAACTGTTCTGCATAAGCAGTGTTTTTTATGAATCAAAACATGAATAACTCTTACCAAGTGAGAAGAGCCAATAAATATCAAATGATGTTTTAAAAGATAGTAGTGGCATTCAATCTAAGATCATATTTAGTAGGTTCCCTCCTTTAACTATGTATTTTTACCCTTTTGAAAAGCAGAGCACTACAGTACTGCTGAAATTACTAGGTTCCATTCCGAAAAAGAAAAATATTAAAGGTTCTTTCTTATTCTTCCAAATTATAAAGAAATATAAACTAATCATAAGAATCTTCTAGGACAGAGGTTCTCAAGCTATTTGGTCCATGTATCCCTTTTCAAATACAATGTTAATCATGGACCGCGAGCTGACAAACTGATGGATAAAGGTGTATTTCAAATCAACATATACTGTTAGTAACGCTTCAGAAAAAGTGCATCAGAGTATTTAGAAATGACAGTAAGATGAGCATTACTGCTTCTTATTGTGCAGAGTCTTTCCTTGATGTTACTGTTGGCATTTTGAGCATCCCCCCCATACAATCTCTAAAGACCCCCTTGGAGTACCAGGACACCTATTTGAGAACTGATGTTCTTGGTGTTAAAGGGCCACCACAGTGAATTACAATTATTATTTTTTTTAAATCAACAAAATACTAGTTTCTCATTTAAAATAGTCGCAATGAAATCTTATCACAAACATGTTACAACTACATTTACAGCCTCATAAAAATGTTGTAACATGTTTGTGATAAGATTTCATGTGTGTCCAGCCTAACAGACAGCTCCAGCTTCTTGAAAGTTCTGGGCTTTCAATGCATCAAGATTCTCTGTGCATTTTAGTAGAAGTGTGATTTAGGGAACAGATTGGGAATTTACTTGTTATATTGGATGTTGCTAGGAAAAAAGTTTAGCTTATGGCTTGTTTAATTAGTTAAGATTCTAAAACTGCTTATCAAATATATAGTACAGAAAGCTACAGTAAGAGAAATAGTTGCCAGTTGCCACTGAGTGTCATTTTCTTATTTTCTATTACATTATACATGCCCCTTATTTTGGAACATCATGGTCACAGACTAACATTATTGCAGGACCCGACCACATAGGCCACCACCACATCAGAGGCTCACACAAATGCACATCCACTAATATGGTATATGCCATGAAGTGCCAGCAATGCCCCTCTGCCATGTATATTGGCCAAACTGTACCGTCTCTAAGACAAAGGATCAATGGACACATCAGATATTAAAAATCGTAACAGAGAAATATTGTAACTTGCCTGGACACTCATTCATGGATTTAAAAGTGGCCTACATATTACAGAGTAATTTCAAGAACCAACTAGGAGAGGGGTCAATCTTTTCCAACCAAAGAGCCAAACTATATCAAAATTCAGAAGTAGTCAACAAAGCCATATAAAAATGCCCATTTGTATGACTGACAATATAAGTGAAACATTGTACTCACAGACTTAAGAACATAAGAATGGCCGTACTGGGTCAGACCAAAGGTCCACCTAGCCCAGTAGCCTGTCTGCCAACAGTGGCCAGCTCCAGTGCCCTGGAGGGAGTGGACCGAAGACAATGATCAAGCGATTTGTCTCGTGCCATCCATCTCCAGCCTCTGACAAACAGGCCAGGGACACCATTCCTACCCCCTGGCTAATAGCCTTTTATGGACCTAACCTCCATGAATTTATCTAGATTCTCTTTCAACTCTGTAATAGTTCTAGCCTTCACAGTCGCCTCTGGCAAGGAGTTCCACAGGTTGACTATGTGCTGTGTGAAGAACTTTTGCTTATTAGTTTTAAACCTGCTACCCATTAATTTCATTTGGTGTCCTCTAGTCCTTATATTATGGGAACTAAAGAATAACTTTTCTTTATTCACCCTCTCCATACCACTCATGATTTTATATACCTCTGTCATATCCCCCCTCAGTCTCCTATTTTCCAATCTGAAAAGTCACATACGCTTTAGCCTCTCTTCATATGGGACCTGTTCCAAACCCCTAATCATTTCAGTTGCCCTTTTCTGAACCCTTTCCAAGGCCAAAATATCTTTTTTGACGTGAAGAGACCACATTTGTACACAGTACTCAAGATGTGGGTGTACCATATTTTTACACAGGGATAGTAAGATATTCTGTGTCTTATTTTCTATCCCTTTCTTAATAATTCCTAACGTTCTATTTTCCTTTTTGACCACCCCTGCACACTGTGTGGACGTTTTCAGAGAACTATCCACGATAACTCCAAGATCTCTTTCCTGATTTGTCGAGCCAATTAGCCCCCATCATACTATATGTATAGTTGGGGTTATTTTTTCCAACGTGCATTACTTTTCACTTATCCACAATAAACTTCATTTGCCATTTTGTTGCCCAATCATTCAGTTTTGTGAGAACTTTTTGAAGTTCTTCACAGTCTGCTTCTGTCTTTACTATCTTGACCAGTTTAGTATCACCTGCAAACTTTACTACCTCACTGCTTGCCCCTTTCTCTAGATCATTTATGAATAAGTTGCATAGGATTGGTCCTAGGGCTGACCCTTGGGAGAAACCACTGGTTACGCCTCTCCATTCTGAAAATTTACCATTTATTCCTTCCCTGTGTTTCCTGTCTTAACTAATTCTCAATCCATGCAAAGACCTTCCCTCTTATCCCATGACAATGTAATTTACACAAGAGCCTTTGGTGAGGGACTTTGTCAAAGGCTTTCTAAAAATCTAAGTATACTAGATCCCCCTTCATTTAATGGGACTTCTGCTGCTGTTGGGGGTGCAATTTATGGATGTGGGGGTGCAAGAGTCAGGACTGGGGTGCATGAGGGGCTCTGGGCAGGGGTTGGAGTGTGTGGGAGGTACAGTGCTGGGAAAGAGTGGGGGGGAGAGCATGCTCTGGTGCCAGATAACTTACTTGGCTGGGGCTGGATTGCCACACCCAGGCAGCAGTGGCTGGACAAGGGGCCTAGCCAGGATCACCGCAGCTGGATTGTGGCCTCCCCTCCTACCCATGCCACAGCAGAATGGGGGCTGCCACCAGCCCTTCCACGGGGGCTGGACCATGGGGCTAGGGACAGGTCACTGCGGCCCGATGGAGGCTGAGCCCCCACTGGGGCCTTGTTAGCCAGGATTCATTTTAAATAAAGTAAATTACAACATCCAACACAAAAGATTTCAACATTGCCTTTATTTATGGCAGGGGTGAGGAACCTTATTTGGGTCGGGGCCACTGATCAATAGAAAAACCCATCCAAAAACTCCCAACCCTCACTGATGTGGCCCCCAACTGAAACAACTGACTCCTCTGGTGGTACAGTTCCATGGTGGAAGGAGGACTGAGGTTCAAGACCTCAGGCCAGATCTACTCTTCTGAGGTTCCAGGGTTAGTGGATTTTATGCCCATCCCCCAGGCTCTTGGGTGGGAAAAAAATCAGGGGTTAAGTGTGCACAACAGGACTGCCAGTGAGTGGAATAGGAATGGGAGTGCAGGATCTGGGCAGGAGGGGATGAGGGTGCAAGGTCTGGGTGGGATGTAGGGCGCAGGAGCAGACTGGATGTCTGACTGGGGGGGAGGAGTGCAGTAGCAAGGGAGGGTGGAGAAGGCTTGATCCGGGGCTGCACCATGGCCCAGCTCCACCACACAGCCAGGGCAGGACACATGGTGGCTGCCTGGCTGCTCTCACTCTGGGGAAGCTGGCAGCAACTCACCAGATGATCCTAGTGTCTGGCCAGAGAGGAAGGCCAAAAGCTCGCTGGAGATAGGATGTCTGGCCGGGGGGCCAAAAGTTGCCAACCCCTGAATTAAGGATGTTAAGATGCGGTTAACTGACTAGTTGATGGAATTTCTATCGACTAGTCAACAGGCACTTGTGAATTTAAAAGGAGGACTGCGGAACCCCAGTTGGTGGGAAGTCCCGCTGACTCATGGCTGCACATGGGTGCCAACTCTGAAAGGCACAAGAATCCCCAGCAGGAACTCTTGTGCATTTCAAAGCCAAGCTCTTGTGCATTTCAAAGCAGGAGACTCCCAGTCCACCACTGACCCCTGGCTCCACGCTACACTGCATGCTGCCAGGAATCCTGGGGTAAGCTGGGGAGTCCCCAGCTGCCTCAGGTTCTACATAGCACTTCCCCAGACTCCCCAGATGACCCCAGGTTCTGGGGAAATGCCGTTGGGAGCCTGGGGTCAGCTGAGGAGTCCCAGCTGAACCCAGGCTCCAGGGCAGCTTCCCCTTTGAAATGCACGAAGGCAGTGTTTTAAAGGGGCAGATGCCACACACCTGATTCGTGGATCAGCTGTGCAGTGAGCTGCCCCCTTAAAATGCCACCTCTGCGCAATTCAAAGGGGCAGCCCTGGAGCTTAGGGTCAGCTGGGGACTCCCCAGCTGATCCTGGGCTCCTTGCAGCATTTCCCCAGAACCCGGAATCAGCTGGGGAGTCTCCAGCTGTCTCTGGGTTCTGGGGAAGTGCCCCATGCAACCTGGGGTCAGCTGGGGATTCCCCAGCTGATCCTGGGCTCCAGGACTGCCTCTTTGAATGGTGCAGAGGCTGTGCAGCAGCCATCTTGGCATTTCAAAGTGTCAGCAAAGTGGGAGGGAAGGGGTACTGCAATCTCATACAGGCAGCAAGGGGTGGAGGGGATATTAACTAATCCACTAGTCAAAAGACTATCTGATAAGCAAATGCTTATTGGACAGTTAACTAGTCTTTAACATTCCTACCTTGAACACGAGAGAGAGAGAGAGAGAGAGAGAGAGACTGCAGAACTGGTCTTCATATGCAAATTTGACACATTTACCCAGGGACTGAAGACATTTCCTCAATGGGCTGTTCTATTCAACACTCAAATGACATCAAAAGCACTGGAAGCTGATTTATGGTGCTGTAACTTGCCAGCATAGACTTGGCCTAAGGATCGTGTGACAGACCCAGGACAGCTAGCTACAATAGTAAGGTGGAGGGCAAACATGCCTAGTGAATGTTTTCTGTTTCCCGAGTGAACTGCCAGAGACTGCTGCCACATAATCAAGGCAGGCAGGGCTAATTAAGAGCTTGCCTGAAGCAGCAGGCTGATCAGTTACCTGCAGCCAATTAAGGCCCACTGCATTACTTTAAAAGGTTTTCCCCCTCAGGTAAGCAAGCGGGAAGGAGAAGAGTGAAGGACTGAGAAAAGGAAGTACATTGCTGAAGAGCTAAGAACAGAAAAAATATGTGCTGAAGCAGGAAAGATTTGCTCATGTACTAGGCAGAAGGTACATGGGGAGTGTTTGGGGAAGTGGCCCAGGGAAAAGGCTGTACTGGGGCTGGAGGAAAAACGCCATCAGTTGACACTGCCTAGGATCCCTGGGCCAAAACCTGGAATAATGGGTGGGCCCAGGTTCCCCCAACCCTCCACACACCATTAAGAAGTCTGCTCCTAGAAAGAGATACCAGGCTTATGGAGGAGTTTAACCCCAATCCTTTATTTTTGCCAACCATGAGAATGGCTCAGAGAACTGTGACAGAAATGTAGCCATGTTAGTCTGGGGTAGCTGAAGCAAAATGCAGGACAATGTAGCACTTTAAAGACTAACAAGATAGTTTATTAGATGATGAGCTTTCGTGGGCCAGACCCACTTCCTCAGATCAAATAATGGAAGAAAATAGTCACAACCATATATACCAAAGGATACAATTAAAAAAAACTGAACACATATGAAAAGGACAAATCACATTTCAGAATAGGAGGGGGATGCGGGGGGGGGGGGAGAGGAAGGAAGGCAAGTGTCTGTGAATTGATTATATTAGAGGTGGGGAGAGTGGGACATCTGTGAGCTAATGGTATTAGAGGTGATAACTGGGGAAGCTATCTTGGTAATGGGTAAGATAGTTTGCGTATTTGTTCATTCCTTCCCGGATAGTGTCGAACTTTAACATGAATGACAGTTCCACAGAGATTTCAACAACCCCCCCCCCCCCCCCACCATCAACCTCAACCTGGACCATTCTACACGAGAGATCCACTTCCTGGACACCACAGTACAAATCAACAATGGAAAATTAGACACCACTCTCTACAGAAAACCCACCGACTCATACAGTTACCTACATGCTTCCAGCTCCCATCCAGAACACACCACACGATCCATCGTCTATAGCCAAGCCCTTCGATACAACCGCATCTGCTCTAATCTCACTGACAGAGACCAGAAGCTTCAGGATCTCTACCAAGCATTTATAAACCTCAACTACCCACCCGGAGAAATAAAAAAGCAAATTGAAAGAGCCAGATGAATACCTAGAAACCATCTACTTCAAGACAGACCCAAGAAAACCAACAATAGAACAGCGTCTCATTAACTCTTTAGTGCAACTGAGGGGGTGGGAAACGTCTGAGTGTAGAACAACCAACAGCTTGCATTGTGACTAACTTACCCTTCAGATACTTCTTGAATATCAGCCATCTTCTTTGCCAAATCCTGGAATTTGTGAAAAATGAGCCATAGATGGTGGCAGAGGCACAAATGTCTCATCCACAGAAGAGGATTAAATAGGGGCCTGAGGAGTGGTTTCTTTACCTAGTTTCCGGATCTTCAAAGATCTTTGTGGTAGGAATTTGGTAGAGGGGACTGCATAATCCTAGCCTCTTGGTGAGGCAGAACTTGAGGTCTAGAAAATTGCTTAGGGCCGTGGTCAACCAACCAGTAGATAGCGAGCTACCGGTAGATCTCAGGGGCTCTAAGAGTAGCTCTTGAGCCCTCTCTGAACTGCGCATCTGCGCAGTACGTTTACATTAGATTTCCTCATGTAATGTAGGCAGGGCTTCAAGGAAGGGGCGGGGCAGTAGATCTTTGCCTGTTCTGAGATTTAAAAAGTGATCTTGGGTGTAAAAAGGTTGGAGACCACTGGCTTCGGGAGTCTCACGGAGACAGAGTGGCACTCTCAGCTGATCCCATCATCTCTGTCGGACAGTATGTCAAAATACCAGTTCTTGTAAAGATGGGTATGGGGACTCTGGTATCAATATAGAAGAGACTGATTGAATGCCTTCATCCTTCTCCAACTCAAATCAGGAAAGCAGGGGGGGAGGGGGAAATTGCAAAGAGAAGTAATTGATGAAAAAGTTATCCAGTTTGCTTATGCAACAAATTCTCCTTTCCATATGATTGAGAACTCACACTTCAACAACATGGTTCAATCATTAAAACCAGGACACAGTCCACTCAAAGAAGATGTCACAGGAAAACTACTGGATAAAATGTATGAAAGAGAAACTGAACAATGCGCAAAAAAAATCTAGAAGGTCAAATTAACCTGAGTCTTGATGGGTGGAGCAATGTCAACAATGATTTTGTTGTATGTGCTTTTGTGACAACAGAAGGAAATATCTTCCTCACAAAAAATGATGCATCAGTAAACGCACACACAGAATTCTTACAAGTAGCAGCAGTAAAAGCTATAAAATTGAAAAAAATTCAAATGTCTAATACGCAGCTTGGTCACAGACAATGCTACGAATGTATTCAAGATCAGAAGAAATGTCGAAGAGAGAGCAAAGAGAGTCCCAAGCTAATAACATACGGTTGAAGTTCTCATGAGATACACCTCCTAGCCAAGACTTCAGTGTTCCAGAAATAAAAGCTAATGTTGAAGTTGCAAAATAGTTCCGTAACAACCACTCTGCAGCAGCTGCTTCTGAAAAAAAGTGGGAGGAACCATGCTAACTCTCCTACAAGACATGCAATGGAACTCAGTAGTGGACTGTTTTGAGCACTGTATCAAGAACTGACTTAATCTGATGACTGTTTGTGAATAAAATTGTAAAAAAAATAAATGGTAGTCACAGCCAAAGTTCTCAACACTGGACTTAAGAGAAATGTTGAAAACATGCTATGTACCCTGAAGCCTATTTCTGTAGCCTTGAACAAAATGCAGGGAAATAGCTGTTTTATTGCTGATGCTGTAGAAATTTGGAAGGAAATGAGAACTTAAAGAGAAATATGCAATGACAGAGTTAAATTGCAAGCACTAAAAAGACAAATGGGACAAGCACTATTTCTTGCTCATTTTCTTGCAAACATTCTCAATACTCCATATCAGGGTCAAACCTCAACTGCTGAAGAGGAGTTGACTATGACATGGGCATCCAGCAATCGTGCTTCCATAATGATTTTTTAAATAAAGTCACACCATTGAACTGGTGGAAGTCACTTAAGCACATGGATTCCGAGACTGTTGACGGGATAATCTCATTTTTAGCAGCAGTAGCTACTTCTACTGGTGTAGAAAGAATATTTTTTCTAGACTAATTCATTCCAAACTGAGAAATTGTTTGGGACCTGGAAAAAACAAAACAAAAAAACCCCAAACACTTCTTTTGTTTTCCAGGTTAAGACGACAAAGATGACAGTTACTGCAAAAGCCAATATTTTAAGTTTCTCATATTAACCAGCCTCACTATTTAATTATGTTCTTAATTCACTTAACTATTTTAGTTAATTTTAACAAAAACAAACCTGACTTTAAAAACTTGATTGTTTAAATTCAAATGCTTGTTTTGTTAAAATATTATGTTTGATATTGAAGATTATATCCAGAATATATAATGCTGTTATTTTAGTTAATTTAAATATCTGGTGATATTCTCCTCCTAATACATCATGACAAGAAAATCCTCCAAATATTAATGGATTAACCCGTTGAACTGGAGATAGTTCATCTCCCAAATGAGTTCATAAATATCTGCCTCAATTACCTTTGGTAAATGAAATAACTAATTGTTCATTTTCTGATATAGTTGTAAAACTAATCTGAAAAGTTCTCAAAAAAAGTCTGTTTAAAAATGTATAGTGTGTACCTTCTAAAAATGACATCTACATTTATCTGAGTTGTCAAGAATAGGTATTAAGGTTATAACAACCAACAAGAATGCACTTATGTAGAAAACCATGATTAAATCTAGTGTTCCTGACTAGCGATTTAAATCATGATTTAAATAATTTACACCCTAGTTACATTAAATATCAAAAAACAGAAGAGAGGCATGCTCTCAATTCCACAATGTGAAAAGGATAAAAATATAATTTTTCCCAAGTCTGTGTGGAAATCCGAATGACAAGTACAACGAAATAATGCAACTCAGGCAATTTCCATATTTCTGTTGGGGGAAGCCCACTAAAAATGTTAAGCCTATCAGAAATTCTGAGAGCTGGAACAGCAGAAGAAAAATTATTTTGTCCCATGACTAAAGAAATGCTGAGGAAAGACTCTGTCTAGCCTATCAATACAATAAAGAATACAGTCTTTCCACTACCAAAAAACCACATACACACACACACACACAGCACAAAAGAGTGGGTTTTTGATTTAGGTTTCATTAGAATACAGCAGGTAAATACTTTC
This sequence comes from Pelodiscus sinensis, assembly GCF_049634645.1. Lineage (NCBI taxonomy): Eukaryota > Metazoa > Chordata > Testudines > Trionychidae > Pelodiscus > Pelodiscus sinensis. The sequence goes on from NC_134711.1 coordinate 22,677,678, forward strand.
CTTATAACATATTCCTTTTTGCTACAAATTGGCAAAAACTGCTTAACTGGGCACACTGAGTGATCTGGTACCTTTGCTATAATTCTCAACAGTAATCTTGCCCATCAAAAGTTATTATACTTCTCTTTTTAGAATTGTCAGGTAACATCAGTCCTATCTTTTTTAACTAAGTCAGAAGACTGCTAGTACCCTAAACTTTAATTTAAAAATTAATCTCTAGCCCTTTTCCTCAGACTGCTCAAAATATAACTCAGTCTAATAGAGATGCTCACCCCTTGAATTCTCTCTCTCTCTAACAGGCTGTATCTAGACTACATGCCTCTGTTGTCAGAGGCATGTAGATTAGACACATAGGCAAAGGCAAATGAAGCCACGATTTAAATGATCACGGCTTCATTTAAATTTACATGGCTGCCGCGCTGAGCCGACAAACAGCTGATCAGCTGTTTGTCCGCTCAGCGCGCTAGTCTGGACGCTCCCCTGCCGACATCAAAGCCCTTTGTCAGCAGCCCCGTTATTCCTCGTGGGATGAGGTTTACTGGGGCTGCCGACAAAGGGCTTTGATGTCGGCAGGGGAGCGTCCAGACTAGCGCGCTGAGCAGACAAACAGCTGATCAGCTGTTTGTCGGCTCAGCGCGGCAGCCATGTAAATTTAAATGAAGCCGCGATCATTTAAATCGCGGCTTCATTTGCCTTTGCCAAAACAACAAATCTACATGGCTCCGTCGACGGAGCGATGTAGTTTAGACGTACCCACAGAGACTTCAAAGCTTTGCAATGTTGTGAATCAAGAGGCCACCTAAAAATTAGCACTTCTTCCCTCCTGTAAAAGTAAAACAATCCTTAAAAATCCAAACCCTCACACGTAGTGCAAGAGGCCTTATCATCCCATGTATTTTATAGTTGTGCTCCTGCTGCTCCTTGGCTTTACTGTGACACAGGACATTTGTCCTAAAAGTAACCCATTTCCTTCACCTGGTAAACCTCAGCACTCCAGAGGTCACTGGAATGATGAGACTGGATGTGCTCTTTCCCCTATGGTAAAATTAAGTCCAAGAATCTCTTCACAAGATTATGTGGAAGCATATGAGACTGCAACTGCCTCGCGCGCCTTGCAATAAGTCTGAGTCACCAAAACACAACATGAGTATACACCAGCAGAACAGACCTGAGGGGTCGGGAGAGGAGGGATAGACACAGAATAGCGGACCCAGGGCACCCCCATTCTGCAGCTGTGGGGTGCACATAATTAATCATAAAGATCAGTTCAGAAGTCGGCCATTACAGGATGGGCCAGCAGCAGAAAAAGTAACGGAATTGAAGTAGTTCTATCAGACTGGCCAGGTATCCACTTGGATCTTGCACTGAATTAAGTCAATTCTGGAGTGGCATAATTATTTTAATTTAGTTAGCAAGGTGAGCAGATGGAAGTTCATCTGTGTGTAGACACAAGGTAGTTTGTGATGGAAAAAGAAAAGTGCAACTACCTTATGTGCACCAGTCTCAAAGGAGGTAACAGTGCCCATCCACTTCCTTCCCTCACCATCTTGTTTTCACTTTACCTACCACTGAAAGACTCACAAGCAGGGATCTCCTCTCAATAACATTACGAGATCTCTAGAAGGAAAGGAAAACAAGAGGCCCGTGGGAGGGTAAAGAAATAATTTTTCTTATGTGGATTTAAGAACCAATCCCCACACACACACTAGGTTCATCAGTCAACACAAATCTCCAGCCAGAAGCTGCTCCCTCAGAGTATGCCTACACTGCAGTGAAACACTCATAGCTGACCTAAGTTGCAGGGCTATTTCATTCCAAGGTAGACTTCAGGCTCAGGCTAGAGCACAGACTCTAAGACCCTGCAAAGTTTATTATTGACCAAAACTTGTTAATATTGACCTGTGTGTCTAAATTAATATACTTTAGATATACTTGCATATACTTACCCTGCATTATCTTAAATAGGTAAAGCATTTTAAAATGTTTAACAGCTATAATTAGTATCATTGTAAGGATATGCCAAAGCCCTCAGCTGCCTTAAATGAAGAAATATCCAAGTTGCAAAACATTACATATCCCATGCATCTGACAAAGTGGACATACATTTTTGTGAGTAGAAACCAAATACATTTATTAGTCTGTAAGGTGCTACAGAACCCCTCATTTTTGCAGAAACAGATTAACACAACTATCACTATGAGACATTTAACACAACTCACTATCACTTTGTGACTACTCTACCTACCTCATAAGGATGGAATTGAAAGAGTGTAAAGGGATATAAATTGAGAATTAATTATGTTATTAGAAGAGTAGACAAAATTAATATACTAGGTTACAAAATAAAGAAATCCACCGATAGCAGTCAGGGTCACTGGGAAATAGAAAGCAGAAGAAAGTTGTCTTCTCTAATACACAACATTCAAATGAAAAGGTAGGCTGCTTTTCTTAACTGTAGAAGGAAATCTACTGTAAATCTTACAAACTGCAGGAAAAAACCACATGCGCTTTTTAAGGTAACCTTTTCTGCTACACACTTTTTTTTTTTAAATGAAAGGCAGTTGCATCATTTTGACATGTTTATTTCTTCCAGTATATTACTATTATTTCTCTTGAGGTGGGTGAGAGGGGAGGGATCATGTGAGGATTACCTGATGTGTTCCCTCCCTCTGGGGCAGCTGGTATTGGCCACTGTAGGCAGAAAGGATACTGGGCTGGACGGACAGTTGGTCTGACCCGGTATGGCCGTTCCTATGTTCTTATAAAATTTTGAAGTAGAACCCTGTGCCTCTTTAGCTACTACAAAATTTTCCAAACCAAGATCATAGAACCATAGAGCTGGAAGAGACGTCAGAAGGTCACCAAGTCCAGCCCCCTGCTCTAGGCAGGACCAATCTCAACTAAATCAACCAGGCCAGGGCTTTGTCAAGCTGAGACTTAAACACCACCAGGGTTTAAACACCACCTACTTCCCTAGGAAACCCATTCCAGTGCTTCACTACCCTCCTAGTGAAATAGTTTTTCCTAATATCCAACCTGGACCTCTCCCACCACAACTTGAGACCATTGCTCCTTGTTCTGCCATCTGTCACTACTGAGAACAGCCTTTCTCCATCCTCTTTGGAACCTCCCTTCAGGAAGTTGAAGGCTGCTATCAAATCCCCCCCTCAGTCTTCGCTTCTGCAGACTAAACAGACCCAACTCCCTCAGCCTCTCCTCATAGGTCATATGCTCCAGCCCCCTAATCATTTTGGTTGCCCTCCGCTGGACCCTCTCCAATGCATCCACATCCTTTTTGTAGTGGGGGGGCCCAGAACCGGACACAATACTCCAGATGTGGCCTCACCAGAGCCAAATAAAGGGGAATAATGACATCTCTGGATCTGCTGGCAATGCTCCTCTTCATGAAGCCTAATATGCCATTAGCCTTCTTGGCTACAAGGGCACACTGTTGACTCATATCCAGCTTCTCATCCACTGTAACCCCCAGGTCCTTTTCTGCAGAACTACTATTTAACCGGTTGGTCCCCAGCTTGTAACTATACTTGGGATTCTTCCGTCCCAAGTGCAGGACTCTGCACTTGTCCTTGTTGAACCTCCTCAGATTTCTTGTGGCCCAATCCTCCAATTTCTCTAAGTTACGCTGGACCCTATCTTTGCCCTCAAGCGTATCGACCTCTCCCGCAGCTTAGTGTCATCTGCAAACTTGCTGAGGGTGCAATCCATCCCCTCATCCAGGTCATTAATAAAGATATTGAACAAAACCGGTCCTAGAACCCAACAGTGGCGCACTCCGCTAGAAACCGACCGCCATCCTGACATCGAGCCGTTGATCACTAGCCACTGGGCCCGGCCTTCTAGCCATCTTTCTATCCATCTTACCGTCCATTTATCCAATCCACATTCCCTTAACTTGCTGGCAAGAATATTGTGGGAGACCATATCAAAAGCCTTGCTAAAGTCATACTAAAGATGGGGTCATGCTCAGTCAGAGTTGGGTCATGTACATTTTACCTTTATATCAGTGCTATACTGCTTCACAAGGATAGAAAGCTTTCAGTTTTGTTCAGAAGAAACTGGGAATGGTCATTCTTATGCTTTCACATAGGAAGGGATTACTCAGCACAAGGGGCATGACGTAACTGTAAACCTGGGGGAATTCTGTGCCAAAAACATTTTGCACAGTATTTTAAAAGTCTGCATATTTTATTTATCAAAACATCATCATCATATCAATGTCAATTATTTTGATAACAGCAAATACGTAACAAAAATTCTCCCAGAGCGCTAAATAAACCCCCATCACTGTTTCTCTGCCCTCTCCCCCCACCAAACCCAGATGTAGGGTGCCCCTCCCAGGCCAAACACCTATGCTTCCTCCCCGCTAGAGCCCAGTTACAGGCAGTCTCTTCTATTTGTGACCTAGTAGCAGCCAGCAGGTCTGCAGCACTAATTCATTGTAGAAAATGGAAGTTCTGCACAAATACTGTATCATGCAGTGATACAGAATTCCCCCAGGAGTACATGCGTGGATTGTTTTGAACCCAAGGATTTTTTGGAGGTAAGGAAGAAGGGGTGGCCTGCAGAGAACCTACAGAGTTTAAATCAAAGTTCTAAAATTCAAGTGTCAGTACTAAAAACCACCATAGTGATGGCATTGCCAAATCAACATTAACCAATCATTCTATTAGATGGAATTGGTTAGGAGAAGGGAGAAAATCCCTCAAGGAGCAGGAACTGGGAATTGCTGCAGAAGAGACAATACAGACGAGTTTAGATACTACATAAATACTCTATTGTCCCTTGATCTCTGTGGGAACTGCTTACTATCATTAGTGTCACTGGGGAAGAAGAGAGGTATGCTATTTTTAATTTATACCTGGGCTCTCAGATCACAATTAAACATGGTTATCTGTCCCTCTCCTGCAAATGAGCATCACATCCTTGGTCTACAAGATTTAATTTCTTTGCACTCCTCAGTAATGAGCTCACTCACCAAAAGGAGGACCTGGAGTAAGTGACCAAAAATCATCAGCCCTGACTAATCAAAGACCCAAATACAATAATTTTAAATGAAAGGAGAAAATGCCACATGTTTTCTCTCCCAAGTCATTAAACAGTAGCCATTACAAAACAAATAAAGACTATGGGAAGGCCACTGCCAACAGACTAGGAGAATGATTTGCAAAAAGAACTTTTCTTGACAACGGAGACAAGATGAAGAGTTTCTTCACATGCTCCTAAATGCACGTCAATTATAAAGATTGGAAGACTTGCTTCTAAAGTGTATTTAGACCTATAGACCTTTAATATTACACTAAATTACCTTATTTTTTGTTATATATATTTTAGAAATAAGAATCTGCCTGTGAATCCATTTGTTCACGAACATCTCCTAAACAGAGCTAAAATGATCAAATTTTATATGCAGCTTCCTTTTGTCATAAGGAAGCAAGATCAAGTTTGGTTGTGCCAGGCTAATGGGCTGTGGGTAGAATTTGATAGTTTCTCGTAAAACGAAGAGGGGGAGGTCTAGCAGGAGGGACCATTACATTGCAGAATGACCACAGGGTGCATCAAAGGGCCTAGAGATAGGGACCAGGACAGCTATAACCCCACTGGGACAACAGGGGGTAGAGCTAGAGAAAGGGACATCTACTATATATTTCAGAGTTTGTCTGTGTGCGCCTGTTCCTCAGCCGTGGGACATGCATCCCTCCTACTGGCGCTGCAGCAGATGGACAGGTGCTTTTCATCTGGCCTCAAACTGCTGTGAGGGGAGGGCTGGGGTTGTCCTCTTTCCCTGGGCAGTCTCTATAATGAACCCCACATCCTCAACCCCACTCTAGCGCAACAAAGAAAAACAAAAACTTACAAGTTAAGGACTCAAGCAACAATGGGTAAACCTTCTAGTACTTTTTTATAAAAACAAAGCCCCAGAACTCTATTTATCTGTTTCTCAGCCAACTGAAACTTTTCATTTCAACACAATAGATGAAAGCGGAATTCAGTACCATTACCAAAAAGAAAGAAAAGCTAGATCCACAGACCTATTTTCAAAATCCTGGAAATGGGAAGAGACTTCTATCTCCTATTTCCCTGACAATTCAGGATTATTCCCTAGGGTACATTTACTAGTCACTGCCTTTTCTAACTTCATTTTTAGCCTCTAAAAACAGGATCACAATGTGTTTGTATTTCCACAGCCTATTATGCACATCAAACATTTATTATATACACAGTAGCAGTTCTCCACCAAAGATACACAGAGGTCTTCCAACTCATCTAGATAGCTACCTGGTTTCATAACAGGCTATATAAAAAGTATTATTGTTTACACTGCTCTTATATCCTATACACTAAAATGTAAGTACAATATTTATATTCCAACTGATTTTATTATATGCTAAAATGAAAAGGCAACCAATTTTTCAGTACTAGTGCACAATGATGCTTCTGTATTTGTGTGTTTCATTTTATAGGCAAGTACTTTAAATTAGATGAAACCTGGGATACACAAGACTAATCAGACTTCTGTCAAGAAAAGTTATTTTTGCAAATCATTCTCATCTTTTGTTGTTAATGCCACTACCAACACACATAATGCTCTGGCAAAACTGATCCATTGTGGCCCACATTTGCTTTGAAAATTGCTATCCAACAGGGTGCATAGCTTTTTCAAGCAACAACTGGAATGTCAGGAAAAACGTTCACAAGGCTTTAGAGCTCATGTGTCAAGTACTTTTGTCTGTTTATATATTAGTTATTTCCCAGGGAAAAGCCTGTTGTTGTGGCACCTCCTCTAACAAAAAGGGCCAACCACTATCTTCAAGAGGACCCAGCTTCATGACACACAATCATATTTATCACACAGTATCTCTTAGAGACATTTTATTTTGCTCTGGTGACATTGGTTTTATATTGTCCCAAACACGTACATGCATCCATGGGAACACTCCAAAAGAACAGATTTTCCCCCCAAAGCTCTGCAGCAAACATACTGTTGGGTATCATTTAGTACTCATTTTTCTAGCAGGCAGGTAGACCGTCATCCCTATTAGACAGGTATATGGAGAATTACCTTTAAAAATATCTTCATAATTAGTCTCAAGTATTTTACTTAACACTTGTGTTTCTGGTTCATCAATTTAAACACCAGAGATTTCTAGCAATTAAGACCCCAATCCTCCAACAACCTATGTACATGCTTATCTTTAAGCTTGTGAATAATATACAGAACTACTCCTTAAATTCTTTACATTATCAAGGCTTAATATTAATGGCTAAAGATAACACAAAGAACCTAATTATTATAACAAAAGCTGTTAAAAGTTAACTAAAATGACCATTGGCCAAAGCCAGAATAATTCCTGATGCTTAGGACTAAGTTCTTTTCATTCTATGTAGCGTGCAGGGACTTGTAGACCCTAAAGTTTGTGCAATTCTTTTGATAAAATATCAAAAGCAAACATTATCTACCATTCCTCTAATGGAAACGTTAGGGGAGAGGAAAATTCAAGCTTACTATAGTTATGTTCCTCCACTTAAGTCAGCCCAAAACACCTGAGACCTCTGAAGTACTTAAAAATTTTATTCCCATGATTCTCTGGAAAGGATTTGGGAGAGGCATTCAGATAGGGTGTTCAAAGCTCACCTTTCAAGAGTTTAGATGAATGTTGTTCTGTGCCATTGCATGGCACAGCCCATACAAAAAACAAAAACAAAAAAGACAAAAAAAACCAGGGTCTCAGTTATGGGAAAGTGCTTACAACTTATACCTTCTTGGAAGTCATTATTTCCACAGCAATGGCAAGAAGATGTTTATTTGATGAACGATATCAAACCACTAACCACCCATATTTCCCTAATAGGTATGAAAACCTAAGGACTCTGGCAGCTCCCAGCTGACGCCATCGCTAATTCCACACCCCCTTTTTTGACAGGATCCGCCAGACTAAGCTGTTACTGCCGCCTTCTCTACGAAACCGACACACCAGCAACTGCCCGTCCCCGCGGCCAATGTGCACTCCGCGCCTCGTATCCCCAACCCCAGGCGTTGTCGGGGCTGGACGTGGCACACTTCCTTACAGACACGGTTAACAAGCCACCGTGTTCACCGGGGGGAGGGGAGGTTTGAAGAGGACGGAAGGCAGCCATTCCGATCAAAGCCCAACTCCACATTACAACCATTTCCTGCTCCCAGCTCATCAGCTTTAGGGAGACCCAAAGCCCTATGCCCGGGAGACACACCCCCACCTGCCAACCCCGCCCCACATGGCAACCCCCTTCCTGCCCTCCCCCAGCCCTTTTTGTCGCGCCCCCCAACCCCTCCCATCACCTGCTGCTTACCCCCCTCCAAGGCCTCCATTGAAACCGGCGGCTGCTCAGGTGCCCCGGCGGCTTGGGGGGGAGGGGAGAGGGAGGAGAGGTTCAGGGTTCAGTCTCCCTGCGCCGCGGAGCGCCGAGCACCCACCTTTCTGCAACAGCAGCGTCACCTCGCCGTTCTCCTCCCGCCCGGCCGCGCTTAAGCCGCCTCCGGCCGCCAGGGCCCCGTGCTTCCTCTTCTCCTTGTCCCGCTTCTCCTTGGGCCTCTTGGGTTTGCTACTGCCACCCCCATCGGCGGCCGGGTCGAGGCGGTGCCTGTGGTGGCGGTGCTGGTGCTGCGGGTGGGAAGGCGCCGGCAGCAGCACGGTAGGCGGCAGCAGCTTGCGGGGCAGTTGAGAGGATACAACGAAACCTCCTCCGCCCCCGGGCGGGCCAGCGGGAAGCGCCGCGAAGCTCCAGGCGGCGGGGCTGCTGTAGCCCGACTCTGGTGGCGGCGGCTGCCTAGTACTCCCGCCACCACCGCCCCCTTCGCCGTTGACGCGCTTGGGGCCCTTCGGACCCTTCTCGTCAGCTCCCTTCAGCCTCTTGGCGGCCGGCTGGGGCCCCCGGGCTGCCTTGGCGTCCGGGGGTGGCCTAGCGCCGAACGACTCCTGTTCCAGCGGCGCCGCGCCGCGAACGGGACTAGGAGACTCCGCCATTTTGGGTTCCTGCTTCTATTTACTCTCCGCTCGGATCAAACGCTAGCACCGGCAGGGGCGGGCACCAGAGTCGCGGCGCCATGGCCTCGCCCAATGGGAAGCGGAGGCGCTGGACAGACAACGCGCCCAACCAATCGCAGGGGAGAGGGGTGAGCTCTACGGGAGATAGGGGAGGCGGGCTGAGCGGAGTGCGCAGTTGGTGGGTGAGGGGTGGCCGGGCTGCTGTCATGGGCAGCTCAGCTGCTCGGGGGCGGGGACACTTGAAGCGGGAGACAGTAGGCAGGAAGGTGCTGGCTGAGGGGAGCGCGCGGCACCCTGAGGGGAGGGCGGAGCGCGGGAGGTGGTAGGGCCATGCTTGTCGTTTTACCGCGCCGCGCCTCTTCCCCGAGTCGGCAGGGCTGGAGCCCCTACAGCGCCCCACAGGCCTGCCTCGGTCCAGCCACTATTTGAATTACGGGAGGCTGGTAGCAGCGTCCCTCTGCCGATACAGTCAGAGCGCAGCGTGGGCGGTTTGTATCTCGTGGGGGCCGGCGGGGGGGCGAGGAAGAGGCTCTTTGCGGCGCAGATTATGCCACTTAACTAAGCGTGCACATGGTAACCTAGATCCCCGTGCACTCCTCTGCACCGCTAGTGCTATTCAGAGAGCGGAGGAAACCTCGTGGAAACAGGCCCCAGCGAGCGTCTCTCCCAACTGAGGTGGAACAAACTGCCAAGTACACATGGGCTACGTATAGACTGGCATGACTTTCCAGAATGCTTTTAATGGAAAAGTTTTCCGTTAAAAGCATTTTCGGAAAAGAGTGTCTAGATTGGCACGGACGCTTTTCCGCAAAAGCAGTTTTTGTAGAAAAGCGTCTGTGGCCCATATTTATATTTTCTCAATTTGTTTCCTGAACAAAGCTCAAATACTGGACTATCCAGTTCAATACCAGACACCTGGCAACCCTACAGGCCCTTCATTGCAGCATCAAAAGATGGGGTTGTTAATTAGACTGTAAAATGCATTACTTCCAAACAGTTACGTTTGAAGTAGAGTACCTGTAACCTTTCAGCAAGGGGAAAACCCTTGGTGCAGGTAAGCTCACCCTTCAAGGAAGTATTTTACCACATTCTAGTGAAAGGGACATGACTGCAGCTGGTCTCAGAAGCCAAAGTTTGTTTTTAAAAAATAAGTTGACAATGAGCATTCTTTTAAGCTTGGAAAAGAAATGACTAAAGTTGGAGGAATATGGTTGAGGTCTAGAAAATAATGAGTAGTGTGGAAAAATAGTTATTTATTCCTTTACTAACAAAACACAAGAAGTTTCAGGGGGTAGCCAAGTTAGTCTGTTACAGGAAAAAAAACAACAAATGGCCTGGTAGCACTTTATAGACTAACAAAACATGTAGATGGTATCATGAGCTTTCATAGGTACAGACCACTTCTTCAGATGACCGGAGTTATGAGTTTAGTATGTGTACATGCAAAATAAATAAGAGAGGGGAAGGTGAGTGGGGAGGGAAGAAAAAGGGAGGAGAGTGGGAGACAGAGAGCATCAGTAAGTATCTGACGATTGGGTAGTTAAACTGAAGCAGATAAGAATCAAAGTCAATAGATAGACTCCCATGTAAGGAAGGATACAACTTAGAGAGCTGTTTGCACCTTCAATGGCTGTTAAACTGATAATGTCCCAACCAACTTTCATCAGGATTGAGTCCTTTAGCATGTGAATTGAATTTGTGGATGAACTGTAATTCAAATGTTTCCCTGTGGGTCTGGCTTGTAGAACTGGTTTGTGACAAGACAGCTTCTTGGAGATCTTTCAAAGTGTGATGTGAAGATTGAAATGCTCACCAATAGGTTTCTGTATGTTTCCTTTACATATATCTGATGTGTCCATTGATTCTTTCCCGCAGAGGCTGTCCAGTTTGTCCAATACATATAGCCAGGGCTCCACAATTAATACAATCTACTCGCCCGTGGTGAGTAGATTGCCTGAACCTGACTCTTCTGGGTTGCAATCTGTGCATGCGCAGAACGATTTGTGCATGCGCAGATCAACGGACAGCGTGGCTGGCGAACTGGGCTCGCCACGGTTCGGCGAGCCCTGTATAGAGCAGTGAGGCACTGCTGGCATTTGATAGCATAGATCAAATTACTGGAGGTGCAGTCAAATGACCTTTTGATTTGGTGGCTTATGTTGTTGGCTCCAGTGATGAATTTGCCAGTATAGATATGTGGGCAGGTGATTCTCTTCTCAAACTTGCATAGTACAAGGCAATATTGCACCCTCAATTATAGATCAAGACTATTTATTCCTTTCAGAGATAGGTATAAGTAAGGTAGAACAATTCACAGGATAATAATCTATTTTATAAATGGCAAGACAAAGCAATGACTTGCAATGGGCCTTTTCTTTACTGTCAGTGCCTGTAGAATTTCCCTCTATTTTTATCTTACTTTAACATCCCTATAACAACACTGAGGCTACATCTACACTGCAGGCTTCTTGTGCAAGAAGCTTTTTGCAGAAGAGATCTTCCACAAAAACTTTTTGTGCAAGAGTGCATCCACGCTACAAAAGTGCATCTCAAAAGCGATGCGCTTTTGTGCAAGAAAGCATCCAGACTGTATGGACGCTCTCTCAAAAAAAGTTCTGATTGCTATTCACAGAATAGCCTCCAGAGCACCTGTGTTTTTTGTCCATTGGCTCTTTTTGCACAAAAAACCCATGTTGCCCGTCCACTCACACCTTTTTGCAGAACTCTCATGCTAAAAGGAGTTATTCCTTGTAGGAAGAGGAATACCTACACTGCAAAAACCACTCTGTTCTTTTGATTTACTGAACATTTACTTGCACAAAAATGTGCTTGTAGTGTAGACGTAGCCTGAGTTGTGGCTAACTGCCGGAGAGAATTAATCAACAATACCAATTACTTTGCAGCAGAAGAAATTCATGCTAGCTGCTGACCTGTAACAATCTGGATTTACTAGTCCAGACTGCTACCTGAAACAAATCTGTTCCCAAGATTTTGTGGGTGCTAAAATACTGGAAAGGAGCTTTAATTTCCCAGTCATCCTCACAACTACAGTTTAAAACAGGAGTGGATAAAATGTGGTTTGTGGGCTGGATACAACCCACCAAACCACCTGATCCAACCCATAGCCAAGTGGGAGCCTCAGCCAGGTTTCCTGTCTGTACCACCCCCACATGGCACTCAGAAAAGCCAGCTGTGATGGCCATGTTCATCCGAACTCTGAGGCTTTGCACACTGCCCACAGCACAATCTCACAGCTCCCATTGGCCAGTTCTTGGCCAATGGGAGCTGCCTGTTTGAAGAACGGGCAGCACATGAAGTATCCCACCTCCTCCCCCCGGAATTTTAGCATTCAGAGGTGAACACATGGCCCCTACCCCTGCAGATAGCTTTTGTTAGTGGACCGTAGGGGCATGGAAGGCAGGTATCCTGGCTGAGGAACCTGCTGGGTTGCTAGCCAGGAGCCACCCAGGTCAGCATCTCCTGGTCAGAGTGTGCCTCTTGTACTCCAGCCCCTTCTTCCCCCCAACTCTCTTCCCCCTAGCCCCTATACTCTGCACTCCTACTCCTGTACCCATACCCCTTTCCAGATGTTACAATCCAATCCGCAGCCCACATCACAACCTCCTCCTGCCTTAGGTCAAAACCCAAACCCCTGTGCCCCAGTCCATAACCCCTCCTTCACCCAAACTCCTTCCCAGATTCCACACCCCCTCCTGTACCCCAGTCCCTTACTCCAAGCTCCCTTCTGCACCAAACCTTCATCCCAGACCCCACACCTCCTACATTTATATAATGGAAGAGAGTGCAGCTCTTGACCACCTACAAAATTCTTGGAGTGGTCCCCCATCAAAAATTATTGCCCACCCCCTTGTTTAAAACAATTTTTTATGCTACAACCAAACAGCTTTAGCAAGAAACTTCTGCTAGTGGTGTTCTAGCCATTTTCCCTCTCCTTTCATTGGTTGCAGATTATCTATGAACCGGGGAGACGTTGAGAATGAAGTTAGTATAAAGGGCACCTAGGGGCCACATCATCAATGGCAAATGACAAAATAGTGGTATAATGTCTAATGTACCCCATAGAGTGGTTGAATCAATGTAAAAAGATTTTAACTCATTTCTCTGGAACCCTTATGGTCTATTAGTCTTTAAGGATGGATCATCAAAAACGTCCCTTTACTTGAGATGATCCCCAGACTCAAAGCATAGAAGACAATGATTGGTTTATGACAGTCTATCACTAGATCCCAAGTATTACGAGCTGTATGAGCTAAGTAATAATTACCTGAGATATGCCCATAGTCATCCTGATGGCCAGGAAATCCTGAGCTTCCTCAGAAGATGCAACTTCTAAATCAATCTGAATGTATCTGACAACAAAATGTCTGCGTTTTCAATTCCACAGTAGTGAGAAGTTTAGTCAATTCATGAAACAAACTGGGAGTTCAGCAATACAAGCATCACACTAAAGCAGTACCACCTTAAATCCATTCTGGGACTCACATTCTTAATGGACATACTATCAGGTCCAATTTGGAACAGGAAGACCTAGCACTGTAGACTAGACACAATCAGTAGGTCACACCTCTCTGCTGATCCTCCCTTGGTTCATGAGGGATAAAATATGAAGCTGGTGACAACTACTCCAACACTGGCACTGCACAGCATCATCATCCACCATTCATTATTGTAATTCGTGGAAAGTCAGAGTTTAATCTTTTAATAAATCATAGATGGCTAATTTCCCACTAACTCAATATGGATCTGCATGACCCATGGTTCAGGATTTTTGTCTTCTCACGGTTTCATCTCCTAAAGGAACAGAAATCAATCATTTTGTTCCTTGTTTATTTAGTCTTCTTACAAATTTCTCATAATCGTTTCACTCACTGCCAACTACCACCAGGATCCCAAATCCTGAAACATGCTTCCCTGTACATCAGCCTACATATTCCCAGCATATTGCAGCACTGTTCCCTGCTCTTAGCCACTTGACAGTGGCCTCTGAAGGTTCACAACTGGGTTCCCAAGTGACTGCTAGGGCTGTTTAAAAAAATCTCAGAAACCAAAATATCTCTCTCGCTCTCACTCATACACCCTCCTCGTAACTCATCACCCACTTGCTATCTGATGTCAAAGGGCCTCATATTCTGCAGTGCTTAGATGCACTATAGGCTGCATATCACTAAGCCCAATTTTTTCAGTCTTCCCTCATAGGTTATGTTTTCTAGACCTTTAATCATTTTTGTTGCTCTTCTCTGAAACTTCTCTAGTTTCTCCACATCTTTCTTGAAATTTGGTGCCCAGACCGGGACACAAGACTTCAGTTGAGGCTTAATCAGAGTAGAGTGGAAGAATGACTTTTTCATGTCTTGCTCACAACAGTCCTGTCAGTGCATCCTACAATCATGTTTGCTTTTTTTTTGCAACAGTGTCACACTGTTGACTCATGTTTAACTTGTCCTCTATAACCTCTAAATCCCTTTCAGCAGTACTCCTTTCCAGACAATCACTTCCCATTCTATATGTGTGCAATTGATTGTTCAATCCTAAGTGGAGTACTTTGCATTTGTCCTTCTTAAATTTCATCCTGTTTACCTCAGACTATTTCTCCAGTTTGTCCAGATCATTTTGAATTATGACCCTATCCTCCAAAGCACTTGCAGCCTCTCCCAGCTTGGTATCATCTGCAAACTTAATAAGCATACCCTCTATGTCAATATCTAAATGGTTGAAGATATTGAACAGAATCAGTCCCAAAACAGATCCCTGCAGAGCCCCAGAGACTTGGTCACAGAGACTTGGGAACAGCAGCCAAAGCCTGCCTGCAAGGGTAAGGAATAGCATGAGCTTGGCATGCAGTAAGAGGTTTGCAGCCCAGCTAGAACTTACCTCATTTTATGTCAGGAAGTAGCCAAATCCTGCTTCCAGACCAGGGCAGGCACCAGCTAGTAGCAGAAATTAGAAACCTGACTGGAGTCCTCTATCTAATCTAGGAAAGCATTGAGGGGCAGAGCCATAAGGAAAATCCATTTATTTGGACACCAGCCCAGGTAAGATACCAGAACCAGATAAGAGCATAACATTACATATTTTCCTAAAGTTCAATCCAAACTGTTGCTTTCTCAGATTTGACCTTTGGTAATTAGGATTCATATAAACAAGCGAATAGATAAGCAAATATGTACATTAGGAAAGTTGATCGTTTGCTTGAGGTCTCCAGATTTCTGAATCTAACTTTAACAACTATAATATTGACATCTAAGTTTAAAAAAAATTATTGTACTAACTGAAAATAAGCCCCGGGGAGCCAATGCCACCTCATGCTGCCGGTACGAGGGACCGTGTAATTCAGGGGTGTCCAAACTTTTTTCAAAGAGGGCCAGATTTGATGAAGTGAACATGCGTGAGGGCCGACCATTTTGCCTGACATTCTTTGAACCATTAAAATTAAATGCAAATTAACTATTTTATGCAAAGTTTATTGCAAATGGCATACTTTTCATTTCGTCACATGGATGACAAATCTAAACAGGTGTTAAATTACTCTGCCTTTCATATCTGAAGGCCAGATGAAAAAAAAAAATCCAAGAAGCTGAAATATGTCAGGAACATTGTAAAGTACATTACATATTATTGGTAATAAAGGTTGTCTGTCAACTTTTAAGTTCAAAAAATATGAACAGGAACATAACACCAAGTATACATGTTGTGTCCAAATATATTTATAACTGATTTAGACCAACTGACATTAACTGAGATTTTACAATGTATTCATCTCAATACATATGGATTTGTTGGGGGCCATAAAAGATAGATATTGCCAAATTACCTGGGGGGCCGTATTAAACCGGAACACGGGCCGCAATTGGCCCGCGGGCCGGACTTTAGATATGCCTGGTGTAATTGCTGAGCTTTTCAGTGGTTACATGGTTACCTAATTACCTGCTGGTCCCGTCCCGCCAGGGATTCCCCCCAGCCACCACTGGCTCAGCTTCCACCTGGGTTCCTGGCTGAGGATTCGCCGCATCTGCCACCAGATCAGCTGCCGCCTGGGTTCCCAGCCTGGGCCGGGGACTGCTGGCCCCACCTCTTCTGGGGTTCTCAGCCACGGCTGGAGATTCCTCTCAGTCCCTGCAGGGGCTCTCAGCTGGCTTGTGCTCCTTGCCTCCGGAGTGCCTTCCTTCCAGACCATACATGTTGCCAGACCAGAGTCTCCCAGATTTGGGAGGTTCAGCCTGTATTGTGTATTATTATTTGTGGTTATATTGAGAGATTTAACTCATTCTATGTATTTTAACCAAAAGGTGATCAGAGTCTACAAGCATTGACTTGGAGAAGAAATTTCTGGTAATAAATGGCTCTTTCATGAAGCAGAATGAGGAATATCAATAGTTGGAAGTTGATGCTAGATACATTCAGACTAAAAATAAGGCATCAATTATTAAACAATAAGGAAAATTAATGATTGGATCACTTATGTAGGGACATAGTGGATTCTCCATCAACTGAAGTCTTGACATCTATTCTGAATATCTTTGTGTGAACTATAGCACATCATTTAGAAGTGGAGCTTGATGCCGAAGTTACCGGGTGAGGTTCTTTGGGCTGTGTTATGCATAGTCAGACAATAATGGTTCCTTCTGTCTTTTATATCTATGATTCTAAAGAGAAAAAAGTTACATGAATTTGAGAAATCTGGACAGTGGGGAGGAAAGGAGAAAAGTGCTTATGGCCCCAGATCCTGGTCTGCACTCTGGCATACCTAAACCCAGCACAGGTAGCCCACAGAGAATCTCCCCTATATAGGAAAAACCCAGACAGCATAGCACAGGGGTGGGCAAGAGAGCCTTCATGGGCTGGATCTGGCCCACCAAGGCAGTTGATCTGGCCCATGGCTGCCCTGCTGCTCCCCCCCTCCCAGGACAATTGAGACCTGGGAACGGGAATGGGTGAAGTCTCCTCCCCCTGCCAGAGGAGACCACCAGCTATTTTTAACAGCTAACGGTTCACTCTAAGCACCATGTGCCCTTTGCAGGGGCGGAAACAGGGATTGAGAGACTTTGCGTACTCCCATGCCCCCAGGCCAATTCGCCTGGGGACAGAGGGAGCACATGGAATTGCCACGTGCGCCTGGCAGGGTGGGGAAATGGAGGAAAAGACTTCACGTGCTCCTCTGACCCCAGACCCTGATTGGCCTGGGGTGGGGGCAGCATACAAAGTCTCCTCCTGCCATCACAGTCCGCAGCGCCTAGAGTTAACTGCCAGCTGTTCAAAACAGCTGGCAGTTCTCTTTAGGGGATGGGCAAAGACTTCATGTGCTCCACCAGCCACAGGCCAGTCAGGGTCTGTGGGTAGGGGAGCACGGGAAGTGTCCAGCCTCCACCCCTTCTGCTCAAGGCCCTGCCCCCTCCAGGGCAGCTCGGGGCCTCTTCAGAAATATGTGAAGTGGCCCCCTTCAAAAATTATTACCCACCCGTCATAGCATCACTATAGCATAAAAGCCTCCAGCTACTGGCATACAGGGATTAGGCAAAGTTCATATATATCCTAGCAGTTTCTGGGTATAACAGACCCTTACCAGCTTATGTATGTTAAAACAGCCTTTGGGCACAGTGGCTTCAGGATCAAGGGAGACGGGGTAAAAGGCATTTTTTGCATTCCCTCTTTTAAAGTGCACTAATTGTGTCTCAGTCACATCTGGGAACTGGTCCAAAGATTAAATTGAACTTTGACTCTTGGGAGACAGGAATAATAATGGAGTGAGAGGTGAACACCAGTAGAGGAGTGAAGTATGGAAATTGAGGAGGCATTAAGGGATATTAGTAAGGAAGAAAGAAATCACAGTTGAAGAGTCAAGGAAATATATGAAGCAGAGTAGAAGTGTGATCAACAATATTATGGAAGAGAGATTTAGCTAGCAGGAAAGCAATTGGCAGTCTAAAGCCATGTCTACACTATGAGATTATGTCGAATTTAATAAGGTGAAGTTTTTTTCCCCTCTATGCACAAGAGTTTGATGTAGTAATTGGAGCCCAGTAGGGTGGTTAGCATCAACTTCGACAGTGATGCATTTTGGGTAGTTATCCCACAGTTCTTGCCACCCCTTTGCATTTTATTCCTAAGACCTGATGGGGAAAATGCAGCGATCGGTTCTGGGTACATGTCAGTGTCCCATAATACACTCATCTCCTCCCTCCCACACTGTTTGAAAGCAATGGCAAACAATGTTTTTGTGCCCTTTTCCCCCTGGTTATCCATGCAGATGCCATAACAGGGCAAGCATGGACCCCATTCAGCTGCAAAGTGCTATGGTAATCATTGCGAACACCTTGCACCTTATGCTGTAGTATATCCAGACACTAGCCAGGAGCCACTGGTGCAAGGAAGAATGTTAAGAGGCCACAGGCACAGACATGTATGAAACACTTCAAGGGAGCAATTGGCAGATGCTGGCAGCAGTCGATCCTGTTGACACAGTGGAATGTTGATTCTGTTGCCATGAACAAGCAGAGACAAGTAGAACCACATAGTTATGCAGCTATAAGATGATCAGCAGTGGCTGCAAAGCTTTTGCATGCATAAGGCCACTTTCATAAAACTATGCAAATGGCTTTCCCCTGCCCTAAAGCTCAGCAGTAACAAAATGATTCCCTCTCTGACAACTGACTGGCAATAGCCCTGTGGAAAAGCTTGCAATGCTGGACAGCTACCAGTCAGTTGAGAGTCAATTCAGAGTGGGTAAATCTACAGTGGAGGCTGCTGTGATCCAAGTAGCCAAGGCAATCATACTCCTCTGCTACAAAGGACAGTGATTCTGGAAAACGAGCAGGATCAAGTGGAGGTTTTTGCCTCATTAGGGTTCCCTAACTATGGTGGCGTGATAGATGGAACACATATTCCTATCTTGCCACCTGAGTACCTAGCTAAAGAATACATAAACCATTCTTGATGGTGTTGCAAGTGCTGGTGGATGACAAGGGCCGTTTTACCAACATCAATGTGGGATGGTTGGGGAAGGTGCATGACACATGTATCTTTAGGAACTCCCATCTCTTCAGAAAGCTCAAAGATGGAACTTTCTTCCCAGACCAGAAAGTTACCATTAGAGGCATTGAAATGCCAATAGTTATCCTTGGAGACCCAACCTACCCCTTACACCCGTGACTCATGAAGCCCTACATAAGGCAGTCTGGACTGTAGCTGGGAACAGTTCAGCTATAGGCTGAGCAAGTGCAGAATAGTGGTAGAATGTGGTTTTGGACATTTAAAGGGAATGTATTGCAGTTTATTGACTCATTATACCTCAGCAAAAGCAACACTCTGATTGTTGTGGCAAGCTGCCGGGGGCTCCATAATATCTGTGAAAGTAAGAGGGAAAACTTTATGCCAGCGTGGTGGGATCAAGGCAGATCACCTTGCTACTAATTATGAACAGCCAGATGCCAGGGCAATAGGGAAAGCACATTGAGGGGCACTGCAAATCAGAGGGACTTTGAAAAACAGTTTTGTGAATGACCAGACAGCAATATGAAAATCATGTATGTTGCTCTTAATATGATGCCCACCGCATTAAGTGTGCTGTTCTATAAACCCTGTAAAGCCTCTCCCATATGCCATTGCAACACAAGCAATAAAGATGTCATTGTTCAGAAATCATGCATTTTTATTTAGGGAACACAAGGAAGCAGAGACAGAAAAGGAGTTCAGAGCAGGAGCTTTGGGGCCAGGGCGGGGAGCAAGAGCAAGTAGATTATTACAATCCCTCTGTTCAGCAATCACAGATGTGGGACAGCCTTATGTTCCGGGAGACATCCCTGTGAGTTGAGTGGAAGGCTGCAACTCCACAACTCTGTTTGGTGCTCCATGAGCCTCAAGATCTCCTCCTGGGTCTTGGCTTTGTGTTTCCCACATGATCTCCTTTCATCATGCTTCATTAGCATCTCCTGCAGCATCTTTCTCCTCTATAGATTTAATTGTCCCCTGTCCATGTGAGAAGACTGCATTTGCTCATTGAACATGTCATACTGAGTGGCTACGTCTACACTGGCCCCTCTTCCGGAAGGGGCATGTAAATTTCACTAGTCGTCGTAGGGAAATCCGCGGGGGATTTAAATATCCCCCGCGGCATTTAAATAAAAATGTCCGCCGCTTTTTTCCGGCTTTTAAAAAAGCCGGAAAAGAGCGTCTAGACTGGCCCCGATCCTCCGGAAAAAGTGCCCTTTTCCGGAGGCTCTTATTCTTACTTTGAATAAGAATAAGAGCCTCCGGAAAAGGGCACTTTTTCCGGAGGATCGGGGCCAGTCTAGACGCTCTTTTCCGGCTTTTTTAAAAGCCGGAAAAAAGCGGCGGACATTTTTATTTAAATGCCGCGGGGGATATTTAAATCCCCCGCGGATTTCCCTACGACGACTAGTGAAATTTACATGCCCCTTCCGGAAGAGGGGCCAGTGTAGACGTAGCCATTATGTTTTCGCCTTTGGATCTGTGCTAGCCAAACAGTTGGAGGAGCCAGGGGAAGTGGGCAACAGAGTCACTGTTGCACCCGCTGTAACAAAACAAGTGAAGGGCAGAATTTAGAGGCGATACATGGTAGAATGCAGAAGCTAATCTCTTAGCATAAAAGAATGTTTGTCCAACACAACAGGCACGTGTTATGTATAAAGCCAAAGTTATGCTTTTAAGTGTCCAGTAGGTAAAAGGTACAAGTTATGCTTTTAAGTGCCCATTAGGCAGAAGGTTGAATCCAGAGTAGAGGAATGAGTTGAGGAGGAAGTCATTAATTTGATTTAACTGCTGTGAGAGCTCCATAATTTCATAGCCAAAATGGAAGAGGGAGCTAAATGGGAGAATTGATTGAAGTCCTTCCCTCCCCAAATTAAAAAAATGTATATGCTTGAGGCATGGAGGAGGGGAAAATGTTCCAGCAAAAAGAGAGAGGTCAAAGATAGATAGTTTTAAATAACTTGAGTTTTACTTCTTTCTTTTAATTCTTCCTTCAGAATATTGGAATGAAGCCTGTTTGGTTCTGGTGCATTACACCCAGCTTCTGTAATTTGTTTTACTTGTTTTATTTTAACCACGTTCTTACAGTATTTAATTTTTCTTTTAGGGAAAATGTTTTTCTCAACTTATGTTCTTTTGTGAACTCTTAAAATGAGGAATTCTTCAATTCTGCAATATTGTCTTATCTTGTAATTAAGTTACCTAAATTCCTCTTACATGTTGTACTCTTTTATTTGGTTTATTCTTGTTCCTTGTGAATTTGAAATAAGTGACTTCTGCAATTTTCATTTTGTTAATTTTCCCATTTTTGTATAGTATACTGAGTTTTGCATTTGTTACATATATTTTCTTATCTGTGATTACTACTTGTATAGCCACAGTTACCTTCTGCTTATGTACTACAGTGAGCCCCGTTCTCCTGCTACACCAGTCAGCTATGGAGCAAATCCATTAAAATATTTACGTTTTACACTGCTGCAATAGAACAAAGTATGAAAAGTAGAGAATTCTAAAAGTTCAGTTACTCTCTCAAGACTGCCTGACATTATATAAACAGCAGCAGCAACAGACGGATGCTGAGATGGCATCTTCTGGGGAATTGAACTGAATCTTGTGTATTAACTCAATGCCCAGAATTATATCAAGGTTTTCATAAGATCATTCAGTTCCTTTTTCTACTATCCAAAGAATTTTTTTTTAAAAAGATCACAAGTTGTTGGATGTCTTGCAACCACAGGAAAATGTTAGAATGGCCTTTTCTAGAAACTGTCTTCTAGACTCAGCCAGGAATATACAATGTAAGAGCAGTATTTTTCAACATGTGGTCACTGCCTTCGAGGTGGTCTGCAGCTCGAGTCAGTCCCCCTTCCCCGGGAGCCTGTGCTGCGGCTAGAGCCTAATGATCACTCCGCAGCTGCAGGCTGGAGCACTAGCTCTGGCTTCCTACTGGGAGGGTGTGCGACGGGGGTGGCCCAGCAAGTGGAGCGGGTGGCATGACTCTGCACTGGGCTCTGTGTCCCTGGGGCTGCCTCTGCCTGGCCATGCAGCTCCCCGGAGTTAAGGGATTAACACTTCCACCAGGCTCTGCCACCTGCTCTGGGATGGGGCAGGGCTGGGGTTATTCTGCAGATCCAGAGCTAGGCGGATGGTCACACACTTGCTGCCTCCATGGGACACTGGGTTGGGAAGCCCATTCCTCAGTGCCCTCACTCAGCTTGCAGGTGAGGGGCGAGCCCCAGGCAAAGGGCTGGGCTGGGCAGGGAAATGACTCTTTCCCCTTCCCATGCACTGTTCCCAGGGGGTTGCGAGTTCCAGCGCTGCTGCCCTGCTGGGATGTGGGGGCAGGAGGATGCAGGGGAAGGATTGGAAGGGGCAAGGGTTGTACTGAGAGGATGGGGATCTTGGGGCTGAGGAGAGCAAGGTTGGAGCAGAGGGAAGATGGGGGGGGGGGATACCATTTTCCTTTGCAGAAGCTGCACTTTTCTTGGCTCCCACTTCTTTGCCTCCATCTCTCCCATCACAGCATAATCCTCTTTGCACTTTATCATTCTATGTGAATGAGAATTTCAGCCTCTTTGCACACTGCAGGAAAGGTGGCAGATCTGCACATTTTTCAATAATCTGCAGCTCACGTGGCATTAGACGGGAGACATTTGCTCCCCTCAGGATCTCCATCGGAGTAGCTGCTTTTAATGCCAGTGCATATTCCTGCTGGCAGCTCAGACCCTCATTCATTATTTCCCCCAGAGCTCTGAGCTGTGCCTGTTTAGGGCTCATTGCTTTTCCATGAATCGTCTTCTGCAGCCTGTTCTGAGTCCTCAGTTACTGACAGCACCTTATTGGAATTGCCAGGAAACAGGCCAGACCAAGGAAAACCTCTCTCCTCCATGATATTGAATACTTATTGGCTTAGGTTTTTAAGATAAATAGCTGCTTCAACATCTACATATAAAAATGAAGCAATGTTCTTCTGGTACTCTTCATTTCAGAGCCGTAGAGTTGCCATAGGAACCATAAATCTCCATCATAACCCAGAAAGACACCAATATTCATCCCCCTTCTACACATGGGAGCACAATAATCAACCAGCCACAAGGATTTGATGTGCAGATATTTGGCTGCATTCTCACCTCTCACCTTTTTTGCGTTACTCCCCCAATCCCTTCCCACTCCCCAAACTCCTGCTTGTATTCCAACCCCACCAACTCTCCTGCTGCCATGCTCCCTTCTAGACCCTGCCCTCCTCACCCCCCTTCTTCACCCCACCTCCCTCCCAGATCTTACATCCCTATCGCACTTGCTGGCAGCTTTGTCTTGCACACTTAACTCCACATTTTTATCCGCATCCCAGAGCCTAAAGGGGGTGTGCAAAATCAACTAACTCTGGAACCCAGAAAAGTAAATCTAGCTTATGGGATGCCATGAACCTCAGTCCTCCCAGTCCCTTCCCTTCATGCCGTGGGACTGGAGTGCCAGAAGTATGAAGTGACTCAGTTGGGGGCCACATCAGAGAGGATTTTGGGGAGTTTTTTTTGCTTCTTGTGTGGTCCCCAACTGATTTTTCTGTGGGTCAGTGTCCTCTGACCCAAAAAAAGTCTACCCACTCCTGCCATAAAGAAAATATGGGAACCTTTTGTGTTGGACATAAATTAAATGAAGCTTGATAAAATAACATAAGAAAGTTAAAACATAATGGCTGTGTCTACACTGGCATGAATTTCCGGAAATGCTTAAAACAGAATACTATTCCATTTTCAGTTTTTCCGGAAAAGGAGCGTCTACATTGGCAGGCTGCTTTTCCGGAAAAGCCCTTTTTCCGGAAAAGCGTCCGTGGCCAATGTAGACACGCTTTTCCGGAAAAGAGCCCCGATGGTCATTTTCACGATCAGGGCTTTTTTCCGGAAAAGACTACTGAGCTGTCTACACTGGCCCTTTTCCGGAACACTGTTCCTGAATAAGGACTTATGCCCGAGCGGGAGCAGAATAGTTTTTCCGGAATAGCGGCTGATTTTGTACAGTAGAGCATCGTTGCTTTTCCGGAAATTCAAGGCCAGTGTAGACAGCTCGCAGTTTATTCCGGAAAAGCGGCTGATTTTCCGGAATAAGTGGCCCAGTGTAGACACAGCCAATCAGTTTAATAATTTAAATTTAACCTTTCTCTCTTAGCAGCACTTGTAAAACATCTCGGGTGTAATTATGTAACAGAGTTGCCTTTAGTAGAAAGGTTTACATTGAGCCAGGTGGTCCACAGGCCAAAAACTTTGAGAACCACTGATCTAGGGGAGCCAACAGCCATACTCCCGGAAGAGGTGGGACACGAGGCAGATGGAGAAGGGCCAGTTGGCCCTCGGTACTACCCAGACTGTGGTGACCCCCAGCACTGCCTGAAGTGCACTACATGCACTCCCGCCTTTTTGTATATCTATTTAAAAGGCAAAAACTTTTTATGATATGCTCGTTATGAAGAGGCTAAGTAACACTTATAATAGAGTACTAGAACTTAGGACCTTGAGAGGTCATTGAGTCCAGTAGCCTGCCCTCATAGCAGGACGAAGCACCAGCTAGATCATCCCTGATAGATGTCTATCTAACCGCTCTTAAATAGCTCCAGTGATAGAGATTCCACAATCTCCCTAGGCAATTTATTCCAGTGCTTAACTACCCTGACAGTTTGGAAGTTTTTCCTAATGTCTAACCTAAGTCTCCTTTGCAGCAATTTAAGCTTATTGCTTCTTGTTCTATCCTCAGAGGCCAAGGAGAACATTTTTTTCTCCCTCCTCCTTGTAAAACTCTTTTAGATACTTGAAAACCATTATGTCCCCTCTCCTCCTATTTTCTAAACTAAACTAAACAAACACTGTTATTTCAGTCTTTCCTCATAGGTCATTTTTTCTAGATCTTTAATCATTTTTATTTCTCATCTCTGGACCTGCTCCAATTTCTCCACATCTTTCTTGAAATTTGGTGCCCAGAACTGGACACAATACTCCAACTGAGGCCTAATCAGTTCAGAATAGAGTGGAAAAATGACTTCTCATGTCTTGCTCACAACATTCCTGTTAAAACATCTCAGAATTATGTTTGCTTTTTTTGCAACAGTGTCACAGTGGTGACTCATTTAGCTTGTGTTCCATTATGACCCCTAGATCCCTTTCTGCAGTACTCCTTCCTAGACAGTCACTTCCCATTCTGTATGCATGAAACTGATTGTTCCTTCCCCGAAGAGGAGTACTTTACATTTGTCCTTATTAAACTTTCCTACTTACCTCAGACTATTTCTCCAGTTTGTTTAGATCATTTTGAATTATGACCCTATCCTCCAAAGCACTTGCAACTCCTCCCAGCTTGGTATCATCTGCAAACTTAATAAGCATACTCACTATGCCAATATCTAAATAGTTGAAGATATTGAACAGAACCAGTCTGAACTGCTTTCAAAATTCCTTCTGTCTATTGCACAAAGCAAAAATAATGCTTCATTCATTACCCTCCTGTTCGATATATATTTTCTCTACATATATGGGATCGTGGATACTGTCCTGTTTCAGCAGTATATGTATATGTTTCTCTATGATCTGGGACTTAGAATCAGTACTGCTGATATTGCAAGGAAACACAAACCAACTTGTTCCTCTAGTAAGTTTACAGTTTTCTCCCTACAAGAATTTATTTGAAAAATCACCTACTAAAATAAATTCTTGAAATAGAGACATCTCTTTTTCAGTTCCCTTTTTCTTTAAGATTCCACATGGCTTATTCACTCGATGTCTAACTCTTGAATCTGAAAATAATGCCAGAAACTAACAATTATATCTACTACAAAATTCTGTCTTCAGTAAGTCCACAAGGGTCCAAGGAATTTACTTTAATAATCTATCAGAGTCCCTTTCCTCTAAAAGGGGGAAGATAGTGCCAGTGCCGCTGTCACTCCATGCCGTGCAGAGCCCGGTGGCTTGGAAAAATCTGAGCTGCTCATTTCCCTAACCTAGATCCCATATTAATTTGGGAAAAACAAAACATTTGGGTTTTTAGTGTATTTGATTAGCTATCAGTTCTTAGCTGCGACTGCCTTCCTCATTTTGGCACCTGAGTTTAACCCCTCCCTTTGCCCCCAAAATCCACTTATTTCTCCTGTGACTGCTAGTGTAGTCCTTTCCATCTGTAGAGCTGCCGTTGCTTCTAGTACTAATTCATATTAGCCATAGGTGAAAACCTCTATTGGGAACAACCTGCATGAAATGCAGTCAATATCTTGGTCCTTTATTATATGGCACCAGTAATGTATAGAATTGGTGATTTTAAGATTATAACATTTCTGCCTCAGGTTGTAGGAAGTAATTTATTTCTTTCAGCAGTTACCTAATGTCTCCTTACCAGCTCCTGTCAGAAGCTTTTTCTGCTATGAAATAAGTTATCCTCTCCTTATGTTCTATTGGCTAAAATTAAAGATTCCAATTCAGGACAGTATACTTTATATTATCTATATTCCTTAGACTTAAAACCTCTGTGGCATGGTGTTGCCCTGCCTGGCCCTTTAAGGGGCTAAGGCGCTGGAGGGAGGAGAGCCCAGCTGAGGGCTACAAGATCAGCTCCTGGGGGGAGAGTGTGTGACCTGCCTGCTGCTCTGGAGGAGAAAGCAGTTAAGACCTGACAGCCAGGGAAGAAGGAGGCTCCCTGAAGGAGGAACCCAGACTACATGGCCTGAGGCCCAGTGCTGCATAGGAGGCAGTCATGAAGGGCTGGGGCAAGCATAGGAGGCAACCCTAAAGGGTCGGGCTGCATAGGAGGCAGCCACAGCTGCATAGGAGGCAGCTGCGGTAGGCTGGGGGAGGCTGAGCCAGGGAAGCCTCAGGCAATAAATACAGGAGGCAACCAGGCAGGCAGAGGCATGCCTGTTGCCAGGGAGTAGGGGCCTAGAGATCCTGCAGTCTGCCCAGAGTGGCTGTTAAGGGGCTGGCACAAGGGGAGCTAGGAGTCCCCGAGAGGAAGAACTGGGGGTCCCCAGGAGTAAGAAGGACCCTGAATTATAACATGGACTCTCCCCCAGAAGGGGGGTGCGGACAAACTATGGAGTGGTCACTGCCAGAGGGCAGTGACCTGAAGAATACCACCACACTCAAAGTGGGCGTGTCGGAGCAGCCTGCTACTTCCCCCCCAGGAGGCCACCTGGGAAGGAAGAGCCGGGCAAAAAGGAAAAGTGAGTGAACACCTCACAATGAGTGCAATGTGTGTTACACTGCTTAACCACGTAATAAAGGACATTCCAGGGCACTACCAACCAGTTAGCTTAGCTGCCATACTAGGACAGAAAATGTAGCAAATTAAAGAATTCAATAGCAAACATCTAGAAGATAAGTAGCAGTCAGCATGGATTTATAAAGAATGTGTGTCAAACCAACCTGATAGCTTTCTTTCACAGGATAACAAGCCTTGTGGATAAGTGGGAATTGGTAGATGTTGTATATCTAGATTTTACTGAGTTATATGATAGTTTCATCACATGACCTTCTCATGAACAACACTGGGAATTACAACCTAGATGGAGATACTATAATGTGGGTGCATAATTAGTAGGATAACCTCTCTGAGGATCATCAGTGCTTCACTCCTGCTGGAAGGGTGGGGTTCTGCAAGTATTTCTAGATCCAGTTCTGTTCAATATCTTCATCAATGATTTAGACAATGGCATAGAGAATACACTTACTGTACAAAGTTTGTACAGATCAAGTGTTTTGGAGGATAGGATTAGAATTTAAAATGAACTGGACAAACTGGAGAAATGGTCCGAGGTAAACAGGATGAAATTCAGTAAGGACAAATGCTACTCAAAGCAGTTACATGCATTAAAATGGGAAATGACTATCTAGAAAGGATAATAGTAGAAAGGGATTCAGGGGTCACTATGAACCGCAAGCTAAATAAAAGTCAATGTGCCACTGTTGCAAAAAAGCAAACATTCTGGGATGTATTAACAAGAGTGTTGTAAACAAGACATAAGAAATAATAATTCTGCTGTATTCTGCTCTGATTAAACCTCAGATGGAGTATTGTGTCCAGTTCTGGGCTCCTCATTTCAGAAAAGATGTGGACAAATCACAAAGTCCAGAGAAGTGCAAGAAAAAATATTAAAACATGACAGATTGAAATACAGTAAAACTCCGATAGTCCGGCATCCAACTGTTCAGCACTCCCAATACTCCGGCATCAAAATGCTAAGCACTTCTGACCAGCTGATTAAAAAGCCTGCCGCTCAAGCACAGGTGCTGGCTGTAACCAGAGGGAGCATAAGGTTAGGGGAGGGAGAAAGGGAGTGGGATCATGTTACAGTACAGAGAAGAGCATTTTGCTTCAGTGAAGGGGAAAGGAGAGGGGCTGGGGAGGAGGATCAGGTTACAGCATGGAGTTGATGGGAAGAGGAAAGGGGAGGAGAGAGGGAAGGAGATTGTGTCCTGGCCAGCTGTTAAGCTGTACCGGACCTCCTGATTCTCTGGCAAATCTGATAATACAGCACCACTTAGGTCCAAAAGGTGCCAGATTATCAGAAGTCTACTGTATTTGGGTTTGTTTAATCTGGAAAAGAGAAAAATGAGAGGGGACATGGAACAGCTTTCAAGAACCTAAAACAGTGGTCCCCAACCTTTTTGTGGCCAATAGCACATTCATGTTTTCAGAAGAGTGTGGCGGGCGCCAACAATTTTTCAAGGCTTATTTTGTATTTGTACATTAAAGAATACGAAAATCATATTTAATATATGAAACCTAAGATAAAGGTAATTTTACATGTTAAAGGTATTAAATTATTCAGCAATTACTCTTTCACCTTACCATGTGAATTTGCTATTTTCATATTAAATGTGAATTGGGTACATTTGATAGAAACTTAATTTAGTTGGATAATTTTTATGTTAATTATGTAATTTTTAAACAAAATTCTGCATTAAAAGGGGGGATGTCCAAATGTTGTTGAGCAAAAAAAGCACCCTCCCCTCCCCAAAAAATCATGGCACCTTTAAATCTCACACTCCCCATCCCCACCATGTCTCCTCCCCTTGCTCCATCAGCTCCCCTGGTGCCTGCTGCCCCCTAACCTCTCACCCTCCTCTGCTGTCCTGACTTCTGCCTTTCTCACTGCCTTCAGCCTTCCTGAGACCTGCCCCCCTCCACCAGCCCTTTTCTTCCCCCCTGTGCCCACTCCTCCAGTAGCCTCACTCTGATCATGTGAGCTACCCCTCCTCATCCCCTCTCCTAACACCTCCCTCTACACACCTGCTCTGCTTCTCTCCTCTGGTGCTGGTCTCTCCCCTGCCCTTGTTTCACCCCCAGAATCCCCTGGCACCTGCACATTTCCTTACCCCTGCACCCTCCTGGTGCCTCCCCCCTTCCCTTACTGCCTCTGCCCCCTTTTTCCCTGATGTCCACCCCCTCACCACCCTCTGCCCCCGTTCTCATTCCTGTGCCCTCACACGACTTGCTCCATCCCTGCCTTCCTCATGCCCATCCCTTCTTTCAAGCCTTCTCCCAGCACCTCTCCACTCTAGCCCCAATGCCCTTATCCTCTCCTCTCCCAGTATCACCCTGTCCCCCCTCCCACTGATACCTCCCCTCCTGCCCTTTTTCTCATTGTCTCCACTTGCCTCCCTCCCCTGGCATTTGTATCTCCTCCACCCTGTCCCTTGGTGCCTTCCCCTTTCTTCTCCTGACCTGCCCTGCCTCCCATCAGCACAAGCCCTTTCCTCTCCCACCCTTTCTCCCTATTCTTCCCCTCCCCTTCCTTCTGCCTTCCAGTTTGCAGGGCTGGAGTCTGCTGTGATCGGGCCCCAGAAGTCCCTGCAGCCTGGGCTCCAGACCAGGTGCTGGAGCTGAGCCGCTCAGCATTCACAGCCCCGGCCCATCACAGCACTACCGCCCCGCCAGTTGCACTCACTGCTGTCCTGCCTCTAGCCAGGCTCTGCTCCCCCATGCCCCACTCGACACACCAACCCCTCCGGTGCGCTGCAAGTCACTTCATCTCCGGTGCAGCCCTGGCTCCACCCGGGTTAACAGCACATGCTCGCGCCTCTCTCAGCCATGCCCGTTTTCCCTTCCCCCGGCCCAGTACTTTCCCTGGCTGGGGTCAGCTTGCCAGCCTCCTTGTCGGAGTCCCTCGGCCTGGTGGTGTCTTCTGGCAGGGCTGTAAGTGCCAGCAGCGCCCCTACCGGCTCCGGTGCAGGAGTGCAGAGCCCAGTGGCTCTGTTAAGTTGGGCCAGTCTGCCACTGCATTAGGGTGTGCCTAATGCAGACTTGGCGGGTGTACATAAATGGCATCGCGTGGGGGACGATGGACCTAAAAGGTCATTACAAGGAGGAAGAAAAGTTCCTCTCTAACTCCGATGATAGGACAAGAAGCAATGGGCTTAAACTGAAGCAAGGGAGGTTTAGGTTGGACATTAGAAATATCTTAACTGTCAGAAATTGGGATGTAAATACCCCTTTAAGAAGTTAATCAGTTATATCATTTAACTAACTGGTTAACTGGGGTCTGGACAGCCCGCAGCCAGTGGGGGACACCTCCAGCCCAGCCCTCCATGGCCAGCTGGGCTCCCACCAGCCAGACCACAGTGGGAAGAGGGCTGTGCCCACAACCAGCACTTCAGTTAACTGGTTATCATAAGCATACTGCTAAGGCTAATGCTTACTAGATAACTGATTAACCTATTATGTTCCCTAGTCAGGGTGGTCCAGGGGACTGGACTTGACCTCTCGAAGTCTCTTCCAGTCCTATGATTCTATGAAATAAGCATCCTGAAGGCCAGGACAACAAGTTGTGGAGATCGATGATCGATCTTCTCCCTTCTTTCATTCTGGGGTCTAGGAAATACTGGCAATAGAACCCCTTCCCCTGACAGCCATGGGGAACCTTCTCTCTAGCTCCCTGCACAAGTAGTCTCGACTTGCTGAAAGAACAATGTGTCATAAAAGTCCTTGAAGAGGCCAGACAAAGGATATGCAGGAATTGTATGGCAGAGCCAAATCTCAGTGCTTGTGACATTTGTCCGTGATAGCTATATCCTAGTCATCTGTAAAAGCAAGATAGCATTCCAGTTATAACCTGGAAAAAGGCTGTCTGGTACTGCAACGTAAGCCTTAAACTTGTCCCTAGAGACATCTGGCAACTTCTCTGATTTTGGGCACACAGTCCCAATTATTTTTATTGGAATAACATTTGCTGATTTGCAATGCACATCTGCCATGATGAAGTCAGAAATTTACCTTCCCATCAACTCTAGTCTCTGACTTTGTTCATAGGGATGATTTTCATCCAGTCATTTGCTGCTGCCACGGTGAGAGCTTATTTGTGAATAAAAACACCAAGAGCTCTGCACGAGGAAGAATCACTTTTCAGATCACTTAAAGGCGGTAATTAAACTGGGGTATTCCAAAGTGACTTGGCAGGTGCCCACAAGGGTTTCATTTATTGAGAGAGCAACCATTCCTAAAGCTAAGGACTGGAGATGACATACAAACTTGTGTGATCTCCTGCAGATACTCAGACTGGATTCCCAAGATGGAAGCCATATACAGTACTCAAAGATTTCAGATATTGGCAAGGAAGAATATTGCAGAATCATCTGAAAAGGAAGAAGGAGGGAACAACACAGGCTAGTAGGTACTAGACAAGGGAGCCTGTCCCTGAGGGGTTTGTGCTGGTCCTCATTCCAGTGCTGATCCACAGATTGAGAACAGTGCTTTGAAGTCAAGGGGAAAGTAGTAGTAGTCCTCAAACCAGATCTTGAGGAGCCTGGAAGTCATCTGGTGGAAACTAAGGAACCACCCAGGGAAGGAAATAAGTGTAAGCCTCATCCAGAACCCAATATGAAAAACTCATAGGTGCAGAGGACGAATGAGTATTCAATGCCATCAATACTGGAGCAAATGACAGAACCAAGATTAAAGTCCACTGAACCTGATGAAAGTGTCTGTAGTAAGGACTTCATCACTACCAAAGACAGCATCCATATTGGTTAACCTCTCAATACCACAAAAGACTTTGGCTTTGATTCTGAAGTCTAAGCCCCAGATGGTGTGAAATGCAATGCTCACAAGTGAGAGAGCTACATGACCCAACCTGACGCTGACAGATGTAGAAGCCATGTCATCTGACAACCCCTGGACATAGGGGAATCAGGAATATAAAGACAAAGATGATCTGACACTGTCCCAATAGCATGGAGATGACTGGTACCAGTGCTGTTGTCACTGGACTCAAGAGGTGCCCAGTGGCCAATACTAGAACTGATAATACAGAGTCCAGCTGATCTCATTGTGAGCAGTTAGATGGGCTAGCTTTATCATGTGTACTGAAGGACTCTCACTCCTGGTCAGCACTCCTCTTAGAAGACAGAGGAGTCTCTTCAAGTCCTGGTATGGTCCTGATTGAGGAAGTGGTCCCAGAAGGCCAGAGAACCTAAGGAAGGAGAATGACCTCTTTTTTTTGTTAAGGAGAAGCACTCCATCTCAAGCCAGTAACTACACAGTGTTGACTCCCAAAGAGCCCGCAGGGCTATATGAGTAAGAGATCCCTACTTATTAAGCAGGCTTCACAGCCTGCTCTAAGAGGTGCTGTTTCAGACACAAGGTCTCTCTCACCACCTTCATCCTCTTCTTAAATGACTTGAGATAGAGCACCTTTTCTAAATGTGCCCCTCTTGCAACAAAAACCATGTGAAGAGCTTGCTCCTGGGGATGGCTACCCAGTACAACAGACAATATTTAAACACTGGTAGGAGCATCAACCAGAGCAACTAATCCTAATTATAACAGTGCAAAGTGAAATACCACACAATACTCTAACTCTGCTCTTGGTTGGTTGGTGATAAAAAACTGAAAGGGTAGGGTGATGCTGCCCTTTCATAGCCAGGGGAAGGGCTAGAGCACCATGCAAACGAGCAATATTATCTGGCTTTGGTGTGCAGGGTGCTCACACACCCCTAACTACAACTATGTGAACAAGAGCCAATTCTATCCAAGTTCCTAGCAATCTGCTAGGTTAACTTCTCATTTTCTAAAGCTCTCTATTATGAATAGCAGTGAGCCTGAAATCACAGAAAGGGAGAAAAATGACTAAATTGCTCCCCATTGTGGTAGAGAAGACTCAATGTATGAAGGTTTCATTCACTACTTTCATTAATAAAAACAGTTTTTAATAAAATGTTTTCCTTCATATGCTTTACTACTAAGCTCATTTCCACTTTTCTGGATGTTATTAAACAGAATTTCTAAGAAGGTTAACAGAAAATATGTTTAGCATCCATTAGGTTCAGTTTCATTTTTACAGTAAGGAGCACTGAAGAACTATAAACAGCTCAATATGACCTTGCCACCCACCCCAATGTACTCTGGTTCACTTCTGAAACCAGTTAAGTAAAAACACTGATAATGACATTTTGAGGTACTTTCTTTAATTTAAAGAGTCTATCATTATTACAGAAAAAAAAGTTTATAAGTAGAGAATCCTTATAAGGATTGATCCTTGGCACACTATACTGCCAAGATACAGTGTAGCTGCAAGGCTCTATGTGAATTTTCAGATAAGTTTCTTTCATACACACACACTTGCTGAATGATCAAAATACTATTTTTACCAGCACAATGGAAAATAATGGCTCTCAAATAGTCCCTTTACCAGTGTGTCCTGAAATGTTTGTACAAAAGTAGAAACACACACCATATTATATTGTAGTATTAAAACCAGCTATTATGTAGCTAGTTTCTAGGAAATTCAGCTCTATGAATTGAAATGTATGAAATATTAAAATGAAAACTAAGGAGTGTTGGTTACTTAGACTGGGTTCTATTTTACTGGTAGGTCAAATATACTACAAACATACAAGGTTTTTTATACATTTCTAAACCCAGAGGAACTCAAACATTGAAGCAACATACATAGGCTAAGAGAATTCAATATTGTTCCAAGGCACTTACTGAATCTCCATGACTAGATGAAAATCGCAACAAATTAGGTCTGAAACCGTATATAATATAAAAATAACCTTTTCTTACAATTTACAAAATGTATTACAATCTTTATCTCTGCTAACCTGTAATTCTGGCTGTGTCCAGAAATTTCTTGTTTTTAAATCAGAAACTATTTTCTAAAATTTTAGGGCAAATAATTTACAAATAAGATACACAAGAATTTAGAACATGCAGAGATTTCTTACATCTTCTGTTAATATTTTATGATTGCAACTTTATCAAATTATATTCCTACTTGCCCTGTACATATACAAAATAATGAATACATGGTAGTCAAAAGTTAGCAAAAAGTAGTCCATAAACTCAATGTGTCAAAAGTATCACTATATTAACAAATGTCTATAAGCAGTGTGTAACAGGGTTAAAAGACATTAAGGCAATAATACTTTGAAGTTATAAAATAAACCATATGTAATACTTTCTCCTAAGTGTAATAAGGCAGGTAGATGGCCCCAGCAAAAAGTTAGGTTGTAATACTGGAATCCACTGTTGTGAATAATATTTAATGTGGGATGTAAAGTAAAAAGTGTACCATTCTGTAGTTATAAATACACTGTTCTGTGTTAGTCCCCAAAAAGTAAAAGAGTGGAATACTATTTATTTAGTTTTCAGTGGCACTTGACTTTTCCAGTATAATTTAAAGAGTGACCATTTTCTTTTTTCATTATGTCCATTCTGATGGTGGCTCTCTTGGTCCTCTGGGCTTTCCACAACGGTTACCGAAACCTAAAAACAGAAAATATTTAAGTTGTCATCTTTGAAAAAGCAAAATCAGAAATACTAGCATTGAGAAGAATCACTATTGTTAAATCTGTATCAGTATCTCCCACCTAAGATTAGGGATTTCATTGCGTATATGACTACATGATTAACTGATAAGCCTGGGTTTACAGTTAATCTTGTTGACTACACATATTCTCTCCCTCCTCCCCCACCCCTCCTCCATATCAGAGACAGCTGGGGTGGAGTGAGGGAGCAAGAGCTGAGGAGGAGCTAGCTTAAAAGCCAACTCCCCATAAGCACAGGATCAATCCACTGGCCCCCTCCCGTGCTTGCTGCCTCAGAGAAAGGCAGCAGTGCGGAAGGTGAGGGGGGTAGGCTGGAGTCAATATGCACAGGGAACTGGCTTTGCATGTACAGGCTCCAGTAGACCTATCTGCCCCCTCTTGCTGCCTCTTACAGAAGCAGTGGTGGGAGATTGAGATGGAGGGGCAAGCAGGAGCACACTGGCTGCCAGCGCTGCAGCCGGGGCTATTAAATAGTTGTGTAACTGGAAAGATATAGTGCAGTTACATGACTATTCAATTACACAATCCCCTCTTAAGATCATTCTTTTTTTTTAGGGGCTTTCAAAACTTCATGTACTTGAACCATTCAGATGCTCTTATAATTTACTCTTTAAACCCACATTTGGAAGGTACTTACTCCATAACACCAAATTACAGTTTTTATGATTTCCTTCGTTTATTCCCAAAATACTATGATTTTGGAAAATTGTTTTAATTACTCAGCTTTTCCTAACTATACAGTGAAAGTATATTGTAATAATTAAAGCACAATTTTGCAGACTTTTTATAAATCTCTATAGGGGAGGACTAATTAAATAATCAGAGAACCAAAAAAAGGATTGTGTCATTTTACTCAAAATATTTGAATTTTCTTTTTCAAAATGTCAAAGTACATTAAAGTGTGCTCAGTTTCTGAAATTATCTAAAATTCATACAGGCAGTCCCCGGGTTACGTACAAGATAGGGACTGTAGGTTTGTTCTTAAGTTGAATCTGCATGTAAGTCGGAACTGGCGTCAGCCGCTGCTGAAACTGATCAGTTTCAACTGCGGCTGAATCTGGACGCCAGTTCTGACTTACATACAGATTCAACTTAAGAAACCCAGGCGTCCCCAAGTCAGCTGCTGCTGAAACTGATCAGCGGCTGATTCCAGGAAGCCTGGGGCAGAGCAACGGCTGACTTGGGGACGCCTGGGGCAGAGCAGCTGGGGTGCTGCTGGGTTGCTCCAGTAGCGCGGCTCCTCGGCGCTACTGGAGCAACCCAGCAGCACCCCAGCTGCTCTGCCCCAGGCGTCCTGATTCAGCCGCTGCTGAAACTGACCAGCAGCGGCTGAATCAGGACACCTGGGGCAGAGCAGCTGGGGTGCTGCCGGGTTGGTCCGGAGCGGTCTGCAGGGAGACAGGGAGCAAAGCCTTGGAGCACGCCCGCAGCGGGACAGCCCAGGCGCGCCGCGGCTGTCCCACTGCGGGCGTGCTCCGAGGCTTTGCTCCCCATCTCCCTGGTCTGCTGGTTGGGAGACGGGGAGCAAAGCCTTGGAGCACGCCCGCAGGGGGACAGCTCAAGCGCTCCTGGGCTGTCCCGCTGTGGGCGTGCTCCAAGGCTTTGCTCCCCGTCTCCCTGCAGACCAGGGAGACGGTGAGCAGCTTTTCTCGCCCCGGAGGACGGGGGCGGCGGACCGCGGCGCATCTGGGTCCGACGTAAGTCGGATCCACGTAACTCGGGGACTGCCTGTATTTACAATTGGCTAACAACTATTCTTCATTGCAACTAAAGGATTAAAATTTACAGCACTAATTGTCAAAAAAATCTTTAAGCAAGGTCTAACATTAGAAAAAGTCTAATGGTTTAGATTGATTGGCAAACTCTCCTATGGGAGCTGTTGCTTATACTGTCAAAGTGCTTTGCATTTTACTGTAGCCCCCTTACTAAAGGTGCCTCTGCTTATTCCCTGGGAAGATCCTGTGTGCTGCAGTC
Organism: Pelodiscus sinensis; assembly: GCF_049634645.1. Classification (NCBI taxonomy): domain Eukaryota; kingdom Metazoa; phylum Chordata; order Testudines; family Trionychidae; genus Pelodiscus; species Pelodiscus sinensis. The sequence continues at coordinate 22,714,504 of NC_134711.1, forward strand.
TAGCCTCAGAGACTATAATTCCCATGAGCCTTGGAGGAAACAACTTTTGTTTTGGAGATCTGAGACTCTCCACGTGGATGGAAGAGAGGCTCAGCAGTCTGGGGACTCTCTCCTTTGTATTTTGGAAAAAAGGAGCCAGGCTGCTGTGGAGGAGTTTGATCCAGGCCAGGAGCTAATGTTAGGCTGCAGCTACAGGCTTGGACTAAGAGCCTTTGGACTGGAATCTAGCAGGCTGCTTCTGATTGCCCTTTGGCTGTACCTGTGGCTAGAAGCTACTCTACATCCAGCACACCGAAGGAGACTAGAATCATCCATTCCAGCTGCAAGATCCTCAAGCGCGCCCACGCAAGCAAGTGTATATTACTGTGAGTGGTAGGAGTGCACACATGCCAGATAGATAAGTTTCCTATTATTTCTGTGTACCGTGTTAATGTTATTCACTGGTAATCTGTTAAACCCTGTTTCTTTAAGTTGTTAAATAAAGTTTGTTCATTTGAATGTAATCTATTAGATGTATATGATTTGTAGTAGTTGTTCTGAAGTTAGATCCAGATGATTTCTGGAATAATTTTATTCCTGGAGGCTCTCAAGACACACCATTAAGTGTGGACAGGGCCAGCCAGGTGGAGGCACCGCCATTATATGTTCTTTATGAACAAGGGACTGGATAGGGTTTTTCCCCAACTAAACAACATCACCACTGGGGTACTCAGGATCTCCTTTTATGTTAAAACCATCAGGCGCCCAGGCACACCTGTGACTGTGGCCTGCTCCCAAGTAATCCAGGGAGGAAAAAGGGGATTACATTAGTAACATTTGGAAAGTAATGCATAATAGCTTCATACCACATCTATTTGTGTTTGTGCTTTGAGTTTCATGCTCCTAAAGAACATGAGAACAGCCAAGGGTCCATCTAGACCAGTATCCCATCTTTCAACAGTGGCCAAAGCCAACTGCCCCAGAAGGAATGAATAGAACAGGTAATCATCAAGTGATCCATCCTATTGCCCATTCCCAGCATCTGGTAAACAGAGGCTAGGGACACCATCTCTGCGTATCCTGGCTAAACCTCTGACAGACTTATTCTACATGTATTTATATAGCTCTTTTTTTACTCGTTATAGAATTGGTCTTCACAACATCCTCTGGCAAGGAATTCTACAGGTGGATTGTGGGTTGTGTGAAAAAATACTTCCCTCCATTTGTATTAAACCTGCTGCCTGTTAATTTGCTTACCCCCACGTTCTTGTTTATGAGAAGTAATAACACTTCCGTATTTACCTTCTGCACACCAGACAAGAGGTTATGTCTTCTAACATATTACCCTCTTAGTCATCTCTTTTCCATGCTGAAAACCCCTAGTCTTATTAACCTCTCCTCAGATAGAAGCTGGTTCATAACTAATCATTTTGGTTGTCCTTTTCAGTACCTATACACTATATACATATACATTCACATACACACCTATATATTTTTTTTAGATCAGGTGACCACATCTGCATGCAGCACTCAAAATATGGATTTATAGAGGCAATATAACATTTTCTGTCTTACTGATCCATCCTTTTCTTAATGATTCCCAATATTCTATTAGCTGTTTTGAGTGGTGCTACATCTTAAGTGGATGTTTTCAGAGAACTATCCACAATGACTCAAATTTCTTGAGTGGTAACAACTAAATTAGACCCCATAATTTTATCTGTTCAGTTGGGATTATGTTTTCCAATGTGCATTAGTTTGCATTTGTCAACTTTGAATTTCATCTGCCATTTTGTTACCCATTCCCCAGTTTCACGAGATCGCTTTTGTAGCTCTTTGCAGTCTACTTTGAACTTAACCTTGAGTAATTGTGTCATTTGCAAATTTTACCACCTCACTGTTTACCACTTTTTCCATCTCATTTATGAATATTTTGAACAGTGCTGGTCCCAATAGATATCTTTGGTAGGACTCTTCTATTTACATCTCTCCATTGTGAAATCTGACTGTTTATTCCTATCCTATGTTTCCTATATTTTAATCCAGGGGTGGAGAACCTAAGGCCCAGGGGCCACACAAGGCCCCCACCTTGCCTGGATTCAGCCCCTGAAGCTCAGGGCTTCCCCTCCAGCATTGAGGGTCCTGCACTTGTGCTCCAGATTTCCCCCCACACACACACTCCCGCTGCCTCCCCACAGGGCTGGAGTATACAAGATCTACTAGCGTGAGCACCACTAGGCTTTGGTGTGCAAGGGGAATGTGGGGAGTGTCTTTCTCCTTCTCAGTCTGGGGCCATCTCAGTGAAGATTTGTTTTGGTTTTTTCTCACTTGTGTAGGGCCGCCAATGGACTTTTCTGTGGGTCAGTGCCCCCCTCCCCACCCCACCTCAATCAGTTACTGATCCATGAAAGGACCTTCTCTCATCTTATGACAGCTTAATTTGCTTAAGAGCCTTTGGTGAGGACCTTGTCAAAGGCTTTCTGAAAATTTAAACAGACTATATATCCAGTAGATCACCGTTGTCCATGTGCTTAATCCACTCAGAGTTCTAGTTGATTGGTAAGTCTTACAAAACCCATGTTGAACATGATTTGTTGAGAAAAAATGATCAGATACATAGATGATTCTGTCATTTACTTTAGTTTAAACCAGGTTGCTTGGCACTGAATAGGCTTATCTGCCTATAATTGCCAGGTTTGCCACTGGTGCCCTTTTAAAAAATGCTCTCACATCAACTATCCTCCAGTCGTCTGGTACAGAAGCTGACTTAAATGACAATTTTTGTAACTTGCTAGTAATTCTGCAATTTGACATTTGAGTTCCTTTGAACTCTGGGTGAATATCATCAAATCATGGTGACTTATTACTGTTTAATTTATCAGTTTGTTCTAAAGCCTCTCAAATGACATCTCATTCTGGGATAATTGCTGAGATAAGTCACTTAAGAATGAAATTCTCAAATCTAAGCCAATCACATTCTCAGCTTTGAAGCCTGACACAAAGAACTCAGGTCTCCCACAATCTGTCATCCTTCAGTGCTTCTTTTGCATCTCAATTGTCCTGTGGCCCCCTACTCATTTTTAGCAGGCTTCCTGCTTTTGATGAATTTAAAATATTTGCCAAAAAAAAAAAAATTAAGTCTTTGGATAGTTTTTCTTCAAATTCTCTTTTGGCCTTCGTAATTCTACTTTTACATGTCATTTGACAGACTTTGCATTTCTGATTTCCTCAATAGGATTTAACTTCCACTTTTTAAAAGGATGCTACTTTTTAAAAAGAGCTACTAAATGGAAAGTACACACTGAATAGTTCAACAATTATAAATTTGTGTTCTAAATTTAAACAAATACAAAAAGGGTCCATTTTGAATTAACTTCAGTTATCAATGTCTGTTATTACTACTGGAGTTCCTGAAATTTGACCTTTTATATCAGTGGAACTCGAAAGAGGAATCTGAGGTATAGTATCAATTGGTGGTCTGTTGTCCATTTCAAGTTTATCTGGAAAACAAGAGATTTTACTATAAATATGTTAGACAAACAATTCTTAACTTTAAAATGATGCTTTCAAATCAAACCTGGCTCAAGTTTTACCCTCTGTAGATACTAAAGTTTTATAAAATCCAAGACTAAGTAGAAAAAGTTATTTTTCTGTTATCACCTCATAAAAGTATAATGAAGCACTGCAACACTGAGAATTGAAAGTGCTTATAGTAAAGTTCCAGCAGTCGAACTAATGCAGTTGGTTTTCACTGACAAATCTTAGAGAAATCCAGACATTACATTCTCACTTATATTCATCCAAAGTAAACAATATTTTAAAATTCCATTCAGTTTTTACATTCTAACATTATCTAACTAACAACAATGGTAATTATGTAAAATATAATTTAAATTCATGATTTCCTTTAATATAGTCATAAGTACTTGAATTCATGCTTTCCTGTCAGCTTCCATTTGGTGCCACTGAGCAACAGAACAGAATGAAAATATTTCAGCCTTAAAACAATTTTATCTCATTAATGAAGCACCAAGATAGAGTGTTTGTGATATTAGCTCATACTGTAAAATAAAATGAAAATTAACACTTTCTATATATGTATAGTTTGGGGATGAATGGGAAAAAATAGGACTGTGTGTGTGTGTACATTGGCATAACACCTAAAGTTGAGTAGAAATAATTTGTGTCAAGTTGCTGAAAACTTATTATTGTAACAAAGTACAACAGACTACAGACTAGAAAAACTATAGTAGTTTTAAAAAGGAATAAAAAATTTAAGATATTTGGTGAATATGCAATGCTCACCTTCAGAATCTGAATCAATTCAGAAGCTACTTCCAACAAGGCAACTATTTCCTTCTGATTAGGAATGTAAAATCCCATTTAATTAGTTCACCGGTTAAATATTAAGTTTAGCCAGTTAACCAGTTAAATGGTGTGGGGGAGGGCTGAAACAGGCCCCCCCATCGCAGCATTACTCCAGCCCCCACCAGTTAACTGTTTAACCATTAACATCCCTACTTTTGATCTCCCACCATTACTTCAAGGTAAAGTAACTCACAGTTGACTAGTAACAAAGCATGTTATTAGTTTGCAAGTTACCTATATATTTAAGAACTAAATCAATCACTTACCAAGTTTTACACGTCCATCTGTTTTCAAGCCCTGTTAATATGAAATATTCATTTTAAATTTCTGTAGGATGCCTCAAAATACTTCATTAAAGAATATCTAAGATATTCAAGATAAAAAGCAAACTTTTCTGGAAGGAGATACTATAACCAGAATTGGAAAACATTACACTTCCTACTGCCAAAGAAGACTACGTTAATAAAATATGATAGCCTCGTGGTAACAAGTGATGATAGCGAATACATGAAGTGCTGTTAAAATGATTGTTTCCATTCTGGAATGCCAGCAAAATAATGCAAGTTGTGATGCATAAAAGATTACCAGGAAAGCTTTTAAAGTTTGTTCTTTTTTTTTTTTCCCATTATGAGACTCATGGTCCATAGAGACTCATTTCTACCTTATTTTTGTCAAAATTAACATTTTCTTGCTTTTTAAAAATTTAAAATGGTGATTCTGATCTTTCTGCTCTCCCCCACAAGTTTAAGGAAAATCAAGAGTCTCCAGCTGACACTTCTATTTGTATAACTAACAGAAGCCAACTTTCCACTTTCAGTATCCCCTGTATTTATACACTGCTAAATTGATTTAGTTAACATTGTTACAATATTTTTATTGAAGATACTATATTGTTGCATCCTGGCACAAAGTATGGGAAGGGAGAAAATACTCGCAGGAGCTTAGATTACAGCTCAGTGATTGTCATATTAAAACCATAAGTCTTGGGCTTCCAAGACACTTAAACGCTTTGAAAGCATTTGCTCATGTCCCACTTTCAAAAGGCATCTACATCTCTAAATTACTAGCTTGCTTTTGAAAATGGGAGTTAGAGTAAGGGTAAAAGTTACAAGAACACCTACCCTATAGGACAATGGACAACTGGAAAATAAATACGTTTTCATTTAGTGTACCTGAGATATTAAAAAGTTACTCTTATTTCAACTATTTTTGTTAATCTATTTAACTAAAAACATGCTCATGAAAAGCTCCAGATCTACATTTCTCAATCATCCAAGACTTCATCTAACAGTAAAACCTTCATACTCCTTGTATTTTAAGAAAAACTCATCTTGGAAAAATATCTTCAAGTTCCTTAAACATCAAAAGCATAATAATATTCCTAATATACACAGTAAAATTATTGTTTTATTGCAGGTCACCTTTAATATGGCTACAATTTTGTATAGAGCATGAGATTGGTGAAACGTAATTTTTTGCAACTGAAAGGAGAGAGGAATTGTTCCTAGCATTAAAATTTCAAAAGGCAAAGGAGAACAGTTTGAATACAGGTAGCATTTAAACTCATATTAATAGAACGTTTAACTTCTGATTTTAATTATCACTTCTGGTGGTAAATCTAGAAAAGTTCTGTTCTACCACTTCATCTGAAGGGCTGGTGACAAAAAATGTACAATGTTAGCACTCAAAATTCAGAATAACATATGTAGAAAAGCAGTTCATGTTCAAATGTAAAATTTAAATTGGTATAGGTCACCAATTTAAGCAAAGGGCATTTAAATTGGTTAGCTGAAGTTTATCAATAGTTAAAACATATTTTTAAAAAATATCTTATGGTTGTAAGTTTAGTTCTAAAAGCCAAAAGTTAGCATGGACTTGTCATTCTTACTTACTGTAGATACTGTTTGTTCAGGAAGATTCTGATCATTAGGTAGACTCCTTTCAGCAGATTGTGAAAATGTAACAGGGTTGGTTAAAGGTGCATCTGAGAAAAATGAAATTTTAAAATCAAAATATATTTCAGAAATTTAGAAATGGTGGAGGTTTTTGGAGTTCCACATTAAAAACCTTCCTAACACACAGATGGGAGAAAGTGGATCGCCGGTATGAGTGGATAATCTAAGGGAGGCTCAACTGGCACTTTTTCCATCAGTGCCAGAGCTGTGTTTCTTTGCCCTCTTCCCTGGTACCAGGAATGAAGAGTGGTAAAAGGTGGACACTGGTTATACACTTCACACTGATGCCATGCTGCTAGAAAATTCATGCTGGCCTGGCTCGGATGCTAGGCAGAAGGCGAATTCCATTACGAGAGCCCTGAGCATGATACATCTCTCCTTTTGCATGTGAGGCAGAGAGTTCATATAAATCCAGCACTTCTCTTTGATATGTGCTTCTCCAAGGCACAAGAGGCAACTGCCATGGGGTTTGTTATCAGGTAAACGCCTGCCCCCCAGGGACAAAGTCCAAGCTGGGACTTAACACTAAATACTATGCTTAACTTACTTAATTTAACACTTAGATATTTAACACAGACAACAACTAATGAACAAGCCTAATGCCAAAGTTCAAGATAAGAGGGGGGGAGAAATAGTCATTCACTTTTGTAACTGTTGTTCTTCAAGATGTATTGCTCATATCTATTCCAATTAGGTGTGTGCACGTGCTGCAACTGCCAGAAAATTTTTCCCCTAGCTGCTACCCGTTGAGTCAGCTGTGGAGTCCTCTGGATCAGCACTGGTGCAATGCCCTATATATGACCCAACAGCCCCTCCGTTCCTTCTTGCTGGCTACTCCGACAGCGGGGAAAGAGAGTGGGTATTGAATAGATAGGAGCAACACAACTAAAAGAATAGTTACAAAGGTGAGTAACTGTTTTTTCGAATACTAGCTCTCATGTATTCCAACTGAGGAAAAATCACAAGCCTTACCCAGGAGGAGGTGGTCAGTCAGAGCATGGCTGACTCAAAGACTGCATCCACCTGCTGATGGGAGCATCCCTAAAAGGTAGAATCCTGCCTTAACTGTTGCACGATGGCATAGTGCAATGGTAAAGTATACACCAAGGACCAAGTCATGGCTCTGCAGATTTCCTGGAGGGCACAAGGAGCCAGGAAAGGTGGTAAAGACACCGTAGCCAAATCATAACACGTGGATATATGCCATGATCCAAAATGAGATGCGTTGCAAAATAAGACAGGTATATTCATTCACATGATTTGTCACCACTACAAACAGCTACGAGGACTTGTGAAAAAGGCTTGGCCCAGTCGATGTAGAAAGTGAGTGTTGGCCTCACATCCAGGGAGAGCAATCTTTATTCCTGTGAGTGATGATGAGGCTTCAGGTAGAACACGGGGAGAAAAATATCCTGCCCGCTATGGAAACTGGAGACCACTTTCGGAAAAAGGGCCAGGTGAGGGCAAAGCTGAACCTTGTTTTTGTGGAAGACAGTATACGGGGGTTCCAACATCAGAGTGCCAAGCTCTAATACCTGCTAAGCAGAGGTAATTACAACCAGAAAGGCCACCTTCTGAGACAAATAAAGCAGGGAGAACATGGCCATAGGCTCAAAAGGGAAAACCCATGAGTGCTGAGAGGACCAAGATAAGGTCCTAGGCAGGGAAAGGACGCTAAGCCAGAGGGTGAAATCCAACCATACCCTTAAGGAAGCACCCAACAAAGGGACTCGAGGATAAACAATGGCCAGGCTCTCTAGGATGGAAAGCAAAGAAGGTGCACCTAGCAGCCATAAGCAATGAAGTCGCTATGCCTTGCTGCTTCAGACACCAGATACTCCAGCACCTGAAGCACAGAGGCAGATAGAGGGTCTAGAATGCGCTGCAGGTACCAGCACAAAAAATGCTTCCACTCAGCGGCAGGAAGACCTCTATTAGGCTCACTTGGCCAGGGAAGATCTGCTGAACTTGTTCTGAGCAGGGCAGCTCAGCTGTAAGGTGGAGGGAGCAAAGGACTGGATGGTGGAGACAACCTGTGGTCCCGCATGATGAGGTCCGGGAGCAGGGGAAGCAGAATTGGCAGTTGTACTGATAGCTCCAAAAGAGTGGGGTACCAATGCAGACAAGTCCACACTGGGGCTATCAGGATAACGTTCACCCTATCTCTGCAGAACTTGAGGGGCACCTTGTGGACCAACAGAAACACAGGAAATGTTCACAGGAAAGTCAGTATGCCATGAAATTAGGAAGGCATCTACTACAGACCTCTGGTTGCGGTTGTGAAATGAGCAGAGGCAAGGACACTTCCAACTGGCCCCTATTGAGAAGAGGTTGGGCTGGGGAAACCCCACTTCTGGAAAACAGTACAAAGAATATCCCACCTGATTTATTATTTGTAGGCAAAGACATGATGGCTGAGGTGATCCACCAGCAAATTCTGGGCTCCCAGAAGGTACAAAGCCTCCAGGTGACTAGAATGGGCTATGTACGATTCCTACAAATGAAGGGCTTCTTGGCAAAGGAGGGACAATATGTTGCTGCTCTGTCTGTTGATGAATACATGGCAGTCATATTGTCTTGTCAAGACCACCGTGCATTGATCCCAAAGATGTGTCAGGAAAGTGAGGCACATGAGGTGAACTGCCCTGAGTTCATAAAAAAAGGGATTGAGAATAAGATAGAAGATATCTTATTGCCTCTACATAAATCCATGGTATGCCCACATCTTGAATACTGTGTACAGATGTGGTCGCCTGATCTCAAAAAAAGATATATTGGCATTGGAAAAGGTTCAGAAAAAGGCAACAAAAATTATTAGGGGTTTGGAATGGGTCCCATATGGAGAGAGATTAAAGAGACTGGGACTTTTCAACTTAAAAAAGAGGAGACTAAGGGGGGGATAGGATAGAGGTCTATATAATCACGACTCACGTGGGAAAAGTGAATAAGGAAAAGTTATTTACTTATTCCCACAATATAAGGACTAGGGATCACCAAATGAAATTAATAGGCAGCAGGTTTAAAACAAAAGGAAGTTTTCCTTCACTCAGTGCACAGTCAACCTGTGGAACTCCTTGCCAGAGGATGTGGTGAAGGCTAGGACTTTAACAGGGTTAAAAAAAGAGCTAGATAGATTCATGGAGGTTAGGTCCATCAATGGCTATTAGCCAGGGTGGGTAGGAATGGTGTCCCTAGTTTCTGTTTGTCTGGAAAAGGGTGACAGGAGAAGGATTACGTGAGGATTACCTAGTTGTGTTCCCTCCCTCTGCAGCATCGGGTATTGGCCACTGTCGGCAGACAGGATACTGGGCTAGATGGACCATTGGTGTGACCCAGTATGGCCATTCTTATGTTCACAAACGTTGATGTGGACTCGCAGTATGTCTGCTGTCCACCTCACCTGCATGGTGAGCCCCCTGAGGTCAGTCCTCCTCCAACCCAAAGAGGATGCATCTGTGGTAAGGGAGAGAAAGGGTTGAGGGCAAGAAATGGTATGATGACCATAATTGAAAAGGGACCCAACCACTAATGGAAGACAAGGATTATGTGACGAGGCACCATGACCATCATGTCCGAGCAGCTTCACACCAGCCAATACGTCAACACTAGCCAAGATTGGAGGGGACAGAGGCAAGCCTAGCAAATGGGATTATGTGTGTACATGCCACCACACAGCTCATGAATCTGAGGCATGTCCAGGCTGTGGTCACGGGGAAGTCAGTAAGTGACCACAAGAGGCGGGTGCCTCAAACCGCTGCTCTGGTAGGAACACCCGAGCCTTGGTGGCATCAAGCACTGCTTCTACGAACTTGATCCCTTGCATGAGCACGAGAGTTGACTTGTCAGGATTAAGGAGCAGGTCCAATCCAAGCAGAACATCCAGCATGGTGACATGAGCTTCCACCTGCCAACAGGAACAGCACCATAAGAGGAAATCATCCAGGTAAGGATATAACTTGACAATTAAGCTGCCTAAAGAAGGCTGCTATTACCGCCATAAATTTGCTAAATATCTGAAGTACTGTAGAAAGTCCAAAGGGAGGGCAGTAAACAAAGTGGTGGTTACCCACTAGAAAATGCAGGTAGTGCCTGTGAGTTGGTTTGATCACTACATGGAAGTAAGGGAAGGTTACTCACCTGGTGCAGTAACTGGAGTTTGAGATGGTTGTCCCTGTGGGTGTTGCACCTTGAGGTGCGCCAGCGCTGCTACGCCTGTAGTTGGAGATTTTTGATAGCGGTGCCTCCCCCCCGGTTGGCCGTGCACGTGGAATGCCGGTATGCGACATTTGAAACAGCTATCCCACACACACAGCTAACCACTTCCTCAGTTCCTTCTCTGACCTGGGTGTAGTTGGATCTGAAGCAAAGGGGAGGAAGGTGGGTGGTGGAGCACCCTTAGGGACAATAATTTCAAAGAACTCCAGTTACTGCACCAGGTAAGTAACCTTCCCATCTTCGAGGAGTGTCCCCGTGGGTGCTCCACTTTGAGGTGACTATGAAGCAGTATTCAAGGTTGATGGTGGGCACTTCAGTGAATCTGACTCAGTAACTGCAAGTATCATTTGGCCAAAACACACATTAGCATCCTCAAATGACTGGATGGCATAGTGCTGCATGAAGGTCTGCGCTGAACCCCATGTGGCAGCTTTGCAGATTTCTACTGGTGGTACTCTTTTCAGGAAAGCTGTTGCCATTGCTCTCATGGAGTGAGCCCATATGTTTGATAGGCTCCTCTGGAACATGTTATAAGCTAGATGTATGCAGCCCAAGATCCATTTAGACAGTCTTTGTTTGAATACAGGTAACCCTTTTGATCTCTCTGTAGATGACAGTCGCAGAGATTTGCGAAAGGGTTCTGTACATTGTAAGAAGGCGACTACCCTCTAAATGTCAAGAGTATGTAGCACCCTTTCTCTGTGATCCTCATGGGGCTGAGGGAAGAAGACAGGAGTATCCGCATGTGTTTATGGGTCCATTTAAGTGGAATGAGATAAGACTTTGGGGAGGAATTTGGGGTAAGTACAGAGGACCACTCTGTCCTTATCAAATATAGTGTATGGAGGGTCTATCATTAGTGCTCCTAGCTTGCTAGCTAGTCCACTCTTCTTGCAGAGGTAATTGCAACTAGAAAAGCAACCTTCATTGATGCATGTAGAAGGGAACAGGTGGCTAATGGCTCATCTATGAGTGCCCTGAGGACAAGGTTGAGGTCCCAGGCTGGAACTGGGTCTTTTCATAGTGGAAACATATTGTGTAGACCCCAGAAGAACCTCTTGATAGACGGGAGAGTGAAGACAGAATAGCCCTGTATTGGCAGCGACATGTACTTTAATTGAACTTAGCGATAATCCTGATTTGTGTAGTTTGAGAGGTAAGTACTTTTGAAACCCCAGACTCTGTAGGAGCACAGTTCTGTTTCGAGCACCAGGATCATGAAAAGACACCATTTTTGTTTATATGGTTTTCTGGTTGCAGGCCTGCAACAGTTCATGAAGATTTGCTGCATTTTTTTGGGGGTACTCCCCTTCTGCTGGTGTTAAACCAATTACCATCCATGTGTGAAGAGGGAGTATGAGGACGTCTGGGCGGTGCATCTGCCTGTTCTGTTGTGACAGCAGATATTGGACTGAAGGAAGGCAGTATGGTGGACGTATCTGCTGCAAATAAGTGTAAGGACACCAGGTTTGTCTGGGCCAACTCAGGGCTATGAGTACGACTTTGGCTTTGTCTTGCTTGATTTTCAGAATAGTGCATTGGATCAGTAGAAAGGTGGGAACGCGTACAGGAAGGGTGCTTCCCATTTTAGGCTGATTGGGGACCCATGCCCACTCTGGAGCAATAATATGAACACCTCTTGTTTTTGTGGGTGGAAAAGATGTTTTCCAGCGGAAATCCCCAATTCTGAAATGGATGGTTCAATATGGTGCGGTTGATCTCCCACTCGTGATTGTGTAGGAAGTTTCTGCTGAGACGGTCTGCCAGGACGTTGTCCTTGCCTGGGCCATCGGTTGCAATCAGTATTATGTTTCTCAGGATGCACCATTCCCAGTTTCACTGCTTCCCAACATAGCAGGTAAGATCAAGCTCCCCCTTGTCGACTGATATAATACATGGTTGTGTCATTGTCCGTTAGTATCTGAACAGTTTTGTTATGGATCAGTAGTAGAAAATGAACACATGCATTGTACACTGCCCAGAGTTTGAGTAAATTTATGTGTTTGTTTACTTCCTCGTCCCATTGGACTTGGACTACATTTGCCCAAATAGGCTCCCCAGGCCATTAGCGAGACGTCTGTCATGACTGTTATTGTTGCAGGTGGTTGCTGGAAAGAGACCCCTCTGTACATGTTGTGATGCACTGTCCACCATTTGTGTACGGACTTTGTTATATTTGGCATGGAGAGGTGTCTGTTATATGTGTGGCCTGTACACTGTCCTTATCCAGGCCTACAATGGTCTCACGTGCAGCCGGGCATATTGTACCACAAACGTGGCTGCTGCATGTGTCCCAGTAGTTGTAGGCAGTGACATGCTGTTACAGAGGGGCTGGCTTGTGCCAGGGAGATCAGGTCCTTGATAGTTGTGAACCTGTGTTCTGGTGGTGACGCTATTGCCTTCCTGCAGTCCAAGAGTGCTCCTATGGATTCTATGGTCTGAGTGGAAGGGAGGACACACTTTGCCAGATTTATTTGTAGGCCCAGAGTGTCAAACAGTGTTCTGGCGGTTGCTACTGCCTGCTGTGTCACACGCCATGCCACCTTTTAGCAGGCAATCATCTAGGTATGTGAATATGGTGATGCCCCCTTTCTTTAGGTAAGAAGCCACCACCACTAGTACCTTTGAGAAGACCCTTGGGGCTGTTGAGAGCCCAAAAGACAACACTTTGTATTGGAAACGTAGGCCCCTTATCACAAACTGTAGAAACCGTCTGTGGGACAGACAGTATTGAGATACGAAAATATGCATCCTGAAGGTCGAGGGTGGACAGCCAAACTCCCTTTTCCAAGGTAGAAATTGTGGTGGCTAGGGTTACCATCTTGAAACACTGTTAAACAAATCAGTTGAGTTTTTGGAGATCTAAGATCGGTCTCTAACCCCCTGACTTCTTCGTGGTGAGGAAGTAGTGGGAGTAGAATCCCTTTGCCTTTGTTCTGATGGTACCTCTTCTATAGCCCTTAATTGTTTTGTGCCACTTCCACGAGCACATGCTCATGAGAGGGATTCCTGGAAAGGGATGAGGAGAGGAGGGTTGGTAATGGGGGATGATAGTGAATGGGACGCAGTAACCCATCTTGATGGTCTCCAGCACTAACTTGTCCTTGGTGATGGTCCACCATGCTGGATAAAACACAGCTAGTCTGCTGCCAAGATGTTGTATAATGTTTGGATTGCTGCTTTGGAAATCTCGATGCTGTCTGATTCCCAACCAAACCCTCAAAATGTCTGATAGGCTGTTGAGAGTTGTTGTGTGGTCACCTGGTCAGAGACCTGTTGTCATGGCTGTTAAACCGGGTTGGTTTATATCTCTGTGTGAAAGATCTTCCCAGTTCTCTTATTCACAGGTACATGGATGCCTAGGTTTTTTAGTATTGCTCATGAGTACTTCAATATATGGAGGGAGGCATTGGTGGATTTGGCAAGAAGCTTCATGTCCTCAAATGACAGATGGTCAACTATGGACTGGACCTCCCTTGGGAAGCAGGAAAGTTGGAGCCACGAAGCGTGTCTCATGATGACTGTTGATGCTAGGGATCTTGAAGCTGTGTCCACTGACTCTAAGTGGCCAGTAGGGCTGTTCTGGAGATCAATGCTCCCTCGATGTTTGCTTTGAATTGCTCTTTTTTTATTGTCAGGAAGATTTTCAATAAAATTTGCAAGTTGATTGAATATGTAGTTGTATATTTTGCGAGGAGGGCCACTTAATTTTCAATTCAGAGCTACAGACTGGCTTAGAAGTAAGCCTTCCTGTCCATTAGGTCCAGGCATTTCCAGTCCTTGTTATGGGGTACTGTGCGCGTGGCCTGTAGTTTGCCCCTCTGGTTGACTGCCTTGACCAACAGGGAGTTTGGCATGGGGTGCGAGAATAGGAAGTCCGCACCCTTCAGGGCCACATAATACTTGTGGTCATATCTTTTGAAAATTAGCGGAATTGTTACTGGCGTATGCCATATGGTTTTGATAGGATCTATGAGTGCCTCATTCATGGGAATCACCAACTTGGCATGTGGCGAGGCATGAAGGATATTTGTCAGCTTATTTTGGGTCTGATGCATAGCTGACAGATATTTCAAGTGTGTTTAAAAAGTTCCTGAAAAGATTTAAAATCATCCCCTGCATAGAGTGGTGGGGGTACGATTGTGTCATCAGGCAATGAGGATGAAAGGTGTGTAGGCTGTGAGTCTGTTGTTCCCTCTGCCCCCGTGATGTCGACTTCCTCTTCATCGACTGAGTAAGGGGGACCTGAGGCTTGGGTGCCTGTGGTAGCTGTGGCTGTTGGAGGTTGTTGAACTCTGTATACCGTCCAAGGGTCCCAATACAGAGAGTTAGGTGGTAAAGAGTGGCAGAAGCCATTGTGGTTGTTGCCACTGTTGTACTTGCTGTGTTGGTTTAGGCAACGAAATTCTGGGAGTATATGTCCGTATAGGTTCGTCATCTTCATCACTCATTATAGGTAGTGCTGAAGCCAGTGTTGAAGAAAAACTGAATTTGGGAAGAGTGGCGTCCCTAGTATTGATGTCACCCTCAACTCTGCTGTGGTAAACTGAGGCAGCAGAGCATGGGCAGGCACCGGAAGCATTTCTATTGTCAGCACCGGCATTGGAGCTTGGGCTAGTGCCAGCTGTTTGTTAAACATGTTTGCATGTTTCACTGGTGCTGGTGCTATAAGCGCTTATATTGAAGTGCCAGCACTGATCGCGGTCTTGCAGTGCCACTTTTTGCGTTGCCACGCCAGTGCTGGTGAGGAGCTTCTCTGTTTCGGCTCCGCGCTTGGCTTCAGGGAGGAAGGTCAGACCTTCTCCTTGGGGTCTCAGCTTTTGTGGATGCAGGCCCCATTCCCAGCCTGTTTCTCCTGTGCCTTAATTACAGTGGGCACAGAGACAAATTTCTTGCTTGAAAAGCAGGACTATGTAGCACTTTAACAAGATGGTTTATTAGGTGATGAGCTTTCGTGGGCCAGACCCACTTCCTCACATCAAATAGTGGAAGAAAATTGTCACAACCATATATACCAAAGGATACAGTTAAAAAAAACGAATGTGTTCATTTTATTTTCATTCATTTTTTTAATTGTATCCTTTGGTATATATGGTTGTGACAATTTTCTTCCACTATTTGATGTGAGGAAGTGGGTCTGGCCTACGAAAGCTCATCACCTAATAAACCATCTTGTTAGTCTTTAAAGTGCTACATAGTCCTGTTTTTTGTTTCAGCTACACCAGACTAACAAGGCTACATTTCTATTGCTTGAAAAGAGTTTCCTTGGTAGGGATTCAGACCAAGACAAGGAGTGGGATGACTTCTTGGGCATTTGAGGCCTGTCCTGGTCCCTGGGGCTTGAGGAAGTAGGAACTCCCTTGTCAGAAGCCTCCCAAAGGGACATAAGCCTGGGAGGGCGAAGTCTTGGCTGGCTCAGAAGCAGCTCTTGAAAGTTTATCCAGCTGGAGCATTTTAAGTTGGAGCTCCCTGGCTTTCCTGGTCTGGCTAGTCAATTTCAGGCAGTGCAGGAACTGTTCAGTGTCATGGTCCTAACCTAGGCAGTGGACACACTCCCCCTGTCTGTGAGACACTGAAATTGACAACTTGCAGAATTTACAGTTTTTAAAACCTGGGGAACCAGGCATGTCCTGGGAGACAGTTTTGAATGGTCTCAGAGGTTTGAGACTGTCTACATGTGGTGTAGTAAATGCGGCTTCTGAATAAGTGGAGAGAAGGATCTCTCCTTGTTGTTTTCTCTTGCTTTTTTCAAGCTATATAACAAGTAGAACAGCTAAGCTAAGTTCAACTAACACTAAAACTGAACTACTAACACTAAATTTAATACTACGAAGCTGCTCAATTGAGGGTAACTGCTCTGCTGCAACCGAAGCTGGCAGTGGTCAGAAAGGAACTGAGGAGGCAGTTGGTGGCGCGCGTAGATAGCCATTTCAAATGTCACGTGCCGGCGTTCCACATGCACAGCTGACCGGTAGGTCACTGCTGTTAAAAGTCTCTGATTAGAGGTGCAGCAGCGCTGGAGCACGTCAAGGTGAAGCACCCATGGGGACACTCCTCAAAAAAAGTGTCCTTTAAGTCAAGGGCAGCATACCACTCTCCCAGTTCCAGGGATGGGATAATGGAGCTCAGTGAGACCATACGAAACTTGTTGAGCTCTCTGAGGTCCAGGACAGGCTAAAAACTCCATTTTGTCTTGGGAACAAGGAAGTAACAGGAGTGAAAACCGCAACCCAGGAAGTCTGCTTGCACCTCCACCACCACTCCAAGATCCAGGAGCTTGCTCTCCTCCAGGAGATGGAAATGCTTGCAAGAGGGATCACTTAAGAGGAACAGGTTGGGGGGAGGAGAGAGGAGGAGAATGTTGAATGGGATGGAGTAACCCCTTTCCACTGTCTAGATGACCCAGAGGTCTGAGGTGATGGTGGCCCAGGCCTGGTGAAAGTTGGAAAATCTGTCCCAGAAGGGAAGAGGATCCAATGCAGTTGGTACTCTGTCCTTGAGCATTCCTTCAAAAGCCCTGCTTAGATCCTGAAGGAGGCTTGGTCTGACCCTGATTGTTACAGGACAGGGCTGTTGGGAAGACTGTGGCCTGAAAGTCTTCCACTGCATCCAGAGCTTGTACATGCCCGAGGACTTCACGGTACTGTGAGATTCCTTGAGACTATGAAGACGGGAGTTAGTCTGCTCAGCAAAGAGTCCCACACCATCAAAGGGGAAGTCCTGCAGGGTTTGCTGGATCTCAAGAGGAAGGCCTGCTGGTTGAAGCCAGGCGACCCAGTGCAGGACTATGCCAGAGGAGATTACGCATGCCGCCGAGTCTTTGGTACGCAGACAGGTATGGGAGACCGCTTGCCATCCTGGACCACGGTGGTGAACTTGTCCTGAGAATCCTTGGGCAGTAAGTCCCTGAATTTAATCAAAGAGTCCCAGGAGTTATAACAATGATGGCTCAGGATAGTAGCAGACCCCCTGTCAAACAGACCTTCTGGCTGAATAACTCAAGATACTTGGCATGCTTCAACTTCAGCACTGGGGCCTAGTGACCTGGGTGCTCTCTTGTTTACTAAGGAACAAAGCGCAGGGGATGGGTGAACAAGTATTTGAACCTCCTGACTTGTACAAAGTAAATTCTCTCAACCCCCTTCACTGTTGGTGGAATAAAGGCAGCGGTTTGCCATACAGTCTTGGCCATGGACAAGATGGTTCTATTGAGGAAGCAGCATCCTGGATGTCCTTCCAGGGCCAGGCTGTCAACCACTGGGTCATCTCGTTCCAGGATTTCCTCTACTTGAAGGTTAAGCCTAAGGACTACTCTGAGGAGCAAGTCTTGTAGGACCCTGCAGTCCATGGGTGGTGGTGGTGATGGAGATGCCCACCACCGCTTTGTCTGGCAATGAGGACGAAGACGAAGGCACCACAGAAGGCCAACATCCTGGCCATCTTCAGGTTGGTCCTGGGCTTGCACTGCTGGGCTAGGCTGGAGCTTGGGAAACAGCATGGGTGGTCCTTTTGGACCCAGAATCTTGACATAGCTGATAGAGGCCAGGTGAGCAATGTGCCTGCGGCATGATGGAATGCCCACAGAGTCCAAAATTGCCATTTTGGTGGCCACTGGAGCCTGGCTTGGACCATTAGGGAGGGGGACCTGCTGGCATAGACCTGTCTGCCAGCCTCTATTCCGAGGGAACCCTCAGTGGCTTCAAACCTGAGTGAGAAGGCCAAAGTGGTGCCAAACCCATTGCCACTTGAAGGGGCAGTTAGTGTCAAGCTTTGTTGCCCTCAAGGCAAAGAGTGACAATGAGAAGACCACTAGTGGGACCAAGACCTTTTACAACACTTAAGAGCACAGTGCCAAGGCGTCAACTGACATTGGGAATGGGACTAGTGAGAAGACTTGTGTCCAGATGGAGGCCAGTGCTGAGGTGGGCTCCCCGCACAGTGTACAGTGGTACTGGGTGCAAGGCCATGCATTTTGGGGAACATCCATACTCTGAAGATCGGTGCCAAGAAGGTCAAGACAGTGAATTGCGGTGCCAAGAGCCTCTTCCCATTTTATCCAGCACCGGACAGCGGGAGCAATGAGAACACACTGAGCCTAAACAGAATCTGCTTGCCACAGAAGCTCTCAAGCTGGAACAGCTCTGAAAGGGTCAGCTGTGAACTCAGTACCGTGAGTCACACTGATTCCACAAGTCAGATCGACTGTGCTGGGACTCAGAACACCAACAGAACTTGGAGCAGTGGGACACTGAGGTCTAAGCAAGAGGGGCCAGCATGGCCAGCTTCTCCCGTAAAGTGAGGGGCTGTTGGATCAGCAGGATCTTACATAGGGCACCACACTGGCACCATTCCAGGGGGTGCCATAGCCAACCCAACAGGATCCAAGTAGCTAGAATAAAAATTTTCTGGCAGCCACGCATGCAGCACGCACATACCTCAGTTGGAATACGTATAAGCAAGCACTAGAAGAGGAATCACAAATTCTTGACGAACAAGTAAAAGTACTCCAAGGGCATATCTAGACTTGCTTTCACTTTTGAAAGAAGATATGCAAATTCGCCGCATATCTTCTGCCAACTGCTGTTTTGAAAGAGGTTTTCGAAAAAGAATGTAGTCTAGACATGGTTCTTTCAAGAAAAAAATCTTTTTTTGAAAGAAGTATATAAGCCTCTTTTTTTTTTTTTTTTTTTTTAAGGAAAAATGGTTCTTTTGAAAAAAGGTTTTTTTCTTGAAAGAACCGCATCTAGACTACTTTCTTTTTCAAAAGAACCTCTTTCAAAAAAAAGTGATCAGAAGAAGAGATGCAAATTCGCGCCAAATTTGAATACCTTCTTTCGAAAGTGAAAGCAAGTCTAGACGTTCTCTAAGTGATCACAACAGGAAGTAAGGAGTTGAGAGGGCATAGGACTGGCAGTATCCAATATACCCAGTACATGAGTGTGGCACTCAAGGAAGCAATATGGCTGGCCCTACAGATACTGCCAAGACAAAAATCTGATGACTCCACATGTGAGTGCACACACATCTACAATAGAATCTACATGAGCAAGCCCTTGAATATTACTGTGCTGGACTGGTTCTATTTAGGATTATTTTATCCCCAAACCTATGAAATATAACAGAAGACAAAAGAGACTCACTCTGTTCACTTGCTAATACAAATGATTCTGGTGTTCTTTCTGGTAGGGGAGGAGAGGAGTCTTCACTCACATCAGCATCTAAATTGAATTTTTTATGATCATTAGACAAACAATGAAGTAGATTTGTCTAAACAAGCAATAGATTAATGTTTACAAGTCCACAGTATAAAGCATTGTATCAAGAAAAGTTTAAAGCAAAATATAAACGTAACAATAGGATTATACATCAAATGACACCATTTCCTCTATCAGTCTCGTATTGTAGTGCACAAATTCCTTGGGGGAAGGGCCGTGTCTTTGGTGGGTCTACACTAGGGGGTTAAGTCGACCAAAATTACATTAACTCCAGCTACGTGACTAATGTAACTGGAGTCAAAGTAGTGTAGGGCCACTTACTGTGTATACACCATGCTGGGTTGATGGGAGAAACTTTCCCAACCACTTACCTTATGTATCCGAAGTCACAGGAGAGCTGAGGTCGATTTAATGGATCTTCACTAGACCAAACTAGTCATTCCCCAGTGGACTGAAAGTGACAGCATCTATCTCCCGGTAGTAGAGACAAGCCCGCAGTGTTGTTCAATGATTAGCTCACTGATGGTGTTCAACAAACCAAATGTAAAATGAAAAGCCTAGTATCCTTCAGTTTGTGCTTGGAGGGAGAATATAACTTAAGTGATGTTTTTGGGGAGAATTTTTTAGTAATAAGCTCAAAAACAATAAAACCTGTATGATTAGAAGCAATGAAGCAAAGAGTGTTCTGCACTACACTGAATTTAAAGAGAATTAGGGTGCCTGTGTACTTGAGAGAGTGGAGATTTAAATCAAGGCGATTTGAATCACTGATTTAAATTAAGTTTCCCACTGTTACACCTTCATATATTTCTTCAAACAATGGAGCAAATCTGATCACTGTAATACGTTAATTCACAACTAAGTACAGCATTTTACAACATATAGGAGGGTATACTTTATGTAATGTTTTTAGATAATTTGATTTTTACTAATTTATGAAATAATACATAATACTCATTATCTCGTTCTAAGTTCCCGCTAAGCTGCATAGCCGTGTGACAACGCAGCTATTTTATGAGACCCGCTCAGAAGTTCAAAGCTCTCATGCAGGCAGGGAGCTCACCTGACTGGGGGCTGGGTAGGGCATCTGTAAGCAGTAACTTAGTGGAGCTGAGCTGTTTGAACTGAACAGCTCTCAGAGCAGATAAGCAGCCGAGATAAGCAGGGAGTAAGTTGCTGGGGGGTGAGTGAGTGAGTAATTAATTAACTGGCTTGGGGGGTGGAAGCCAGAGGGGAGGGGAGTCTGGGGTGTCCCTGTCTGCCAGAGGACAGACAGAGAGAGGCAGAAACCCAGAAGTCTCTTCAACCCTCCTGTGCTGGGAAGTGGGAGATAAGGGGATGACTGCATTAGGTAGAGGGGAGGGGGGAAGAGGGTTGGTGCTGGCATCTGTGCAGAGAGGTAGAGACAGGTGGCAGTTTGTTTGGGGTGTCTTGACTCACTTGCTGCAGTCCTCTCCATCTGGCTGGGTTGGGGGGAGGGGAGAAGCAGACTACAGGGGGGAGAGGGAAGGGTTGTGCACCACGAGGACATTTGCATGATTACATTTCAAACAAAGTTAACATAGGTGTTAATGACTTAAGAAAAAGATTCTTCAAAAATGTTTTGAGTGTTGCAGATAGCTAAGACTCTGATCTTAATGATTTTTTAAAAATCCTGTGTTGCTAACACATGGTAAATTTTATTGCATTAAGGCCAGATCTTTGCTATGTGGTAGAGTTCTGGCTCTTGTGCATCAGAAGTAGCAAGTACTAGGTGAAATGCTAGTTTTGTAGAATGAAACCTTATTTGCATCTGTTTGAAACATGCGTCTGTCTACAAACCCTGAAACCATGTTGTAATTCTCGGGCTTCTACTCTTCCTCGAGTTTGGAAAAAGGCTAATTCCCCACCTTTGTAGTCACTAAGGGTACTTCACAGCAACTAAAGCAAAATACAGGACTATGTAGCACTTTAAAGACTAACAAGATGGTTTATTAGATGATGAGCTTTCGTGGGCCAGACCCACTTCCTCAGATCAAATAGCGGAAGAAAATAAGTGGGTCTGGCCCACAAAAGCTCATTATCTAATAAACCATCTTGTTAGTCTTTAAAGTGCTACATAGTCCTGTATTTTGCTTCAGCTACACCAGACTAACACGGCTACATTTCTATCACAACAACTAGACACTGGTGTCTTGTTTTAATATATTTTCTTCCACACATATGTAGTGCTTAAAATATGTGTTTGTATTGGTGGTGCACAGCCACACACCACCTCAATATTGGTGTTGCACATAAGACATTTCAACCCACACAAGAAAATTCAGCCCACCCAAGGGTAGAAAGTGTTAGAAGGAACACTGCCTCTGTCAAGCTGCAGATGCAGCAGCAGTAATTTAGGAATGGTAAGAACTAAACCATACACACAACCACAATAACAGCACTTATAGTTTATTTAACGATATCTTAAATGACACAAATGTTTCACATTTGCAGCTGCAGTGGTCCCCCCTGTTGCCAGCTGATGGCTGTCCTTAAAACATTTTAAAAAAATTTAAAAAATAAAAGAGTCTACTTAACAGACAAGTCCTTAGAACAATAAATGTACAGTGTCCTTAAAACTTTTACAACTCTCTCTCATATACCCCACTTCCACTGTCATTCTGATGCAGATCTGATTCCAAGTTACCAAAAAAAAGCTAAGACTAAGTATGCTTAGAATGCTTATTTAATTTTGGAACGAGCCCCAATGAAAAGTAGTATAGGATGGGGTTCCTTTTCGAAAGCTGAGTTTTGCTGAAGTAAAATAAGAAACAGATTCAGTGGCAACTGGCACCTCTAGATTTCTCCTATTGCAGCTTTCAGTACTGTATACTTGGCTAACAGACTCTAAACCTAGTTAACTAATTAGCTTAGTTAATCCTTACAGCTTGTTTAAACTTTTATTTAGCAACATCCAACACAGCAAACAGCTTGGGAATTTACTTGTTACATCACACTTATACTAAAAGGCATAGATAATATTGAAAAATGATCCATAGGAACATAAGAATGGCCATACTGGGTCAGACCAATGGTCCATCCAGCCTAGTATCCTGTCTGTCAACAGCAGCCAATACCAGATGCCCCACAGGGAGGAAACAACATATAATTGTCATGTGATCCCTCCCATTACCCACCTCCAGAAAAACAGAGGTTAGGGACACCATTCCTACCCACCCTGGCTAATAGCCATTGATGGATCTAACCTCCATGAATCTATCTAGTTCTTTTTTGAACCCTGTTAAAGCTCCAGTCTTCACTGCAACCTCTGGTAAGGAGTTACCCAGGCTGACTGTGCACTGAGGCTATGTCTATACTGCAGCCTTTTGCCAGCACAGAGTACACTAATGAAGTGCTCATTTGCATCTGTCATGCTGTCATTTGCATATTCTCTGCTGATGCTTTTTGCACAAGAGGTTTTTCTGCAAGAACAAGCACTGTAGAAGGGTCCATTTTGCACAAAAAACCTTTTGCACAAGATCCTGTATACCTTCTTTTTTGAGGCATAAGGCTCTTGCGCAAAAGGGTTTTTTTTTTCCCTCTCACAAAACGGACCCATCTATACTGCTTGTTTTTACGCATAAAGCATTGGCAGAGAATATGTGAATGAGAGTGTGGCAAATACTAATGAGTTTCATTAGCATATTCTCAGCCGGCAAAAGGCTGCAGTGTAGACGTCGCCTGAGTGAAGAAAAACTTCCTTTTGTTTTAAACCTGCTGCCTATTAATTTCATTTGGTGATCCTTAGTTCTTATATTGTGGGAATAAGTAAATAACTTTTCCTTATTCACTTTTTCCACACCAGTTATGATTTTATAGATCTCTATCATCTCCCCGCTTAGTCTCCTCTTTTCTAAACTGAAAAGTCCAAGTCTTTTTAATCTCTCTTCATATAGGACCCATTTCCAAACTCCTAATCATTTTTGTTGCCCTTTTCTGAACTTTTCCTAATGCCAAGATATCTTTTTTGAGATGAGATGACCACATCTGTACAGAGTATTCAAGATGTGGGCATACCATGGTTTTATATAGAGGCATTAAGATATTTTCTGTCTTATTGTTTATCCCTTTTTTAATAATTCCTAACATTCTATTTGCTTTGACTGCCACAGCATAGCGAGTGGATGTTTTCAGAGATGTCCACAGTGACTCGAAGATCTCTCTAGTAGTTGTACCTAATTACTCCCCATCATACTGTACATATAGTTGGGATTATTTCTTCCAATGTGCATTACTTTACATTTAGCAACATTAAATTTAATTGCCCAATCACTTAGTTTGGTGAGATCTTTTTGACATTGCGAAGTTGATCCACATTGTTCTTCAAACCTAGCCAATCTTCATTCACATCAATTTTCTCCAAATAAGCAGTTTTCCTTGTGATGTTTCATTCTTGCAGCTAGGCCCTGTATCATCTTCTTGCACTGTTTGCACTTGACACATTTTCCTTCTTTATCCAGGGAATGAATTTCTTCAAAATATTTCCAGATAGGGTCTCTCTTACACCCAGAAGCTATGACAGTTTTTCTATGGCAAAAGTGTAGGGAATATAGGAAGCTGTATGGGTGCTGAATAATGCCTTCTCTTTTTCCTTCCAGTCTACTCCACTGTTCCCTTCTATGCTGCCTCTGTCCTTTCTTATACATTGTCTTTATGTCTAGACAATGTCTAACTTGGCTGCGATTGGCCTAAGTCTACCATCACATAAGCACAGAACAAAAACAAATCTTATCCACCCTGTGTCTTTCTTTGCACGTAAGAATAGAAAATGCACCAGAGAGTGCTCCTATCCAATGGGATTGTATTGAAGAGCTGGAACAGAATACACATGTGCAGGGACTCAGAGAGGAACAAACTACAATTTGCCTCTTGCTCTGCACATATTTCCATTTGGTACTCTTTTCCCATTAGGCTCATTTCTCTATCACAATAGATGTATTCCATCATAGCTCCTTTGTCCTCTTCCCTGAATTTGCTCAAAAAATGTTGACTGTCCTCAAGCTTTTGTTTCTCATCCTCCATCTCAAATTCTATTGCTGGACATTTTCACACCCTTATTATAGTCACTAGGTCATCTCTTGCTCTGTGGTTTGACAGAGACAGGTCAAGTATCTGGTCCTTGTGGTGCTCCCCATTCACTGTCTTGGTGTAACTAATCTTTTTAAATTGTAGCCTTGATGCAGTAGTAATTTCTAAACTCAGAAATGAAAGTTAATAGGCATGTTAATGTTCTCACTGCCTTGAAGTATCAAGTAATGTCATAAAAGTAGAATTCATTTCTCTTCTAAATTTGAAGTCTGAAGATAATCTGTAAAAGTATGTTTGTTTTTTAAGAAAACTGAATTTGGGACTTCTGTTTCATTATGATTTAGAAAACGTTCAGGTTCTTACTTTTCTTCACTTGTTGCCTTTGAAGCAATGCCAAATAGGAACTCCTATCTTTCCCAGTTTTTCTAGAATACCTACTAGACATTTCCAGAGAACAGTGTCAGCTCTCATCTTAACAGAAAACAGGACTTTGAATTTTTAACAATGGCTTCCTTTCTCCAAAGTGTTAGTCATAGAACAAAAAGTGACTATAATTACCTTCATCTTTCCATTATTAGGCTTTCACTGTAAGCTTTTGTGATGTTAAATTGCAGAGGACTAAGCTCTCAGCAATATTTCTTGTTTAGAGGACCTTTCATTTCCAAAGTGCTTGTTCAAAACTTGCTCATCCACTTGTCTCCAGAGACAGATACTCTGCAGAGATCTTCAGTAACTATAACAGTTTTGGATAAGCTTTCAGTTCTAGATTTGGACTATATGTCCTAGCCACCTTTCCTCATCCATTAACAGCATATTGCCACGTTTTCTGGTGTTGTCCAAAATTAACTGACTACAGATGATGATATGCTGAGATAATCAATCTAATATAAAAATAGGTTTCTTCCACTCTGTTGTGAAGCAAATGTCTACATACCAGGCCTTTGTTGCACTGGACTTTCAGACTGTCAATCTTTTCCCAGATTTAATACTTTACAAAACTTTTAGCCCTAAAGCATGGTCCTATGATTCAGTTCACCTGAGAGTAATTTGCTGGTTGTTCCAGGTCTCCACAAATACCCAGACACCTCCAATCCACCTGGCAGCATATCTGCATAATTGTTTCTTCTGGAATACTACGTAAGTGGCCTGATCAATCCAGAGATTATGAAAACACATGTACTGACATCCCAAGCATTTGCAATCCAGTTTGCACACATGAAAGGCTTCTCACAAGTTTGACCCTTATAAAAGTACAGAAGCACCAAAACAACTATTAGTGTACTGTAATGCACATTCACTGCACTGCTGCAGCTGTTCTTGAAGACTAGCAATACAATGGTGGAGAAACAGATGTCATACTCAACCAGAACAGCAGCCACAAAGTGTATGAGTAGGGCCCTACCAAATTCGCAGCCATGCAAAATGAGTCACAGACTGAAATTTTCACCGTGTCCTCCTTTGAAATCTGGCTGTGTGCTTTTACCGTTTACTCTACAGATTCACTGGGCAGAACAGCATTTCTTAAATTAGGTATCTTGACCCAAAAGGGAGTTGCAGATGGATCACACTGTTATCTTAGGGGGCTCATGATATTGCCACCTTTACTTCTGTGTTGTCTTCAGAGCTGGGCAACTGGAAAGAGCTAGCTGTAATGATGCAGAGCTCTGAAAGCAGCACCGTACCAGCAGCAGTGCAGATGTAAGAGTGGCAATGCCATACCCATGTCACCCTTACTTCTGTAGTGCTGTGTGGCAGCTGCTGACTAAGGTCCCAGCTCTGTAGATAACAGTGCAGAAATAAGGTTGGCAATACTATACCATCATTACTTCTGTGGTGCTGCTGGCAGTAGCCCTACCCCTTAGAGCTGGACTTCCAGCCAGCAGCCACCACTCTCTTGCTGCCCAGCTCTAAAGGCAGGGCCTCCACTAGTACCAGTGCAGAAATAAGGGTAACAGTGCCACAACCCTCCCAACAATAACCTTGCAACCTTCACAGAACCCCTGTAATTACAATACTGAGAAATTTCAGATTTAAGTATCTGAAATAATGAAATTTACCATTAAAAAAACCCTAGAACCATGAAATTGACCAAAATGGACCGTGAATTTGTTAGGGCCCTATGTATGAGCACTGATGCATTGTTGGAAGCCCAGCACGTGGATTTGCTGGTATGCCTGTAACAATGGTTAGCATAGATGTATTGGAGCATAAGCTTTCATGGGCAAAGACCCACTTTGTCAGATGCATGCAGAGAGCTGTTTGAAGCATACATATCTGCATGGTAATCAAAGACACAATGGGTATCATGCATCTGAAGAAGTGGGTCTTTGCCCACGAAAGCTTATGCTCCAATACCTCTGTTAATCTATAACGTACTACAGGACTCCTTGTCACTTTTGCAGATCCAGACTACACGGCTACCCCTCTGATACTTGACAACCAAGTAAGCGCCACAAACAGCCTTTGCACGTTTATGTCACAGGATGGCTGGTCTTTTAAATTAAGTGGGTCTGGCTTCTCTGGAGACCAAGAGGTAAACCCTTTGGAGCCTAAGGTAGCAGAGGGTGCCTGATTGTAAGTATAATTAGAGAGAAGACAAGGCAGGAGAGCTTGGAAAGGATTGGTAAAGAGGGAAGACAAGGAAAGAGCTTGGACAGGTTCTACCAAAGGAAAAAACACGATCGCTCCTTAGAATCTAGGCTAAGAAAGGGCAGGAATAAACTATATCTAGCTGTGAAAAGCAGCAAATCCCACCAGAAAGAAGGAAAACCAAGAGCTGAAAGTTTGTACCTGGATGTGAGGAGCGCCAGAAAGAGAAGGGAAACACCTTGCAAGGGAAGAAACTAGGACGAGCTGTAAGCAGCATCATAAAATCTTAACAAAAGATAGGCCCAAGGAGGGCAGTGCATTTAAATTAATTGTGATGCTGAAGAGGAAGCAGGTAAGAGACTATTCCAGAAGATGCAAAGCTGGAAGAACCTGGTATAATAGGTTGAGACTGAGAAAAACAAAAGCTCAGAGAGCTGTCTGAAGCATACATATCTGCATGGTAATCTTTAAGACACAACGGGTGCATAGTTTTAGTGTGACACTGTGGATCCTTACATTGGCCACCATAGAGCATGCCACTATAACTCCTGATCACTTCCACCAAATACAAATAAATCCTTCAGTTTTGGAGTGGTGATCCACTGCGGCATGCTCCATTCAAATGCATTTGTCAGAAAGGCCAATCTGCCACTTTAGCACTGAAAATCTTAGTCATACAACCAAAGCATAAACCCTAAACACCTTTTCAAGCACATTAAACATTATTTACAGTCCTCATTTTAAGACCATCTCTTGAATATTTTTGCACTAGCATATCCTCCAATGCAAAACTGCTTACCAGGAAGAACCTAATTTGACCATCTAACATGCTTCAATCAGCATTATATAAGGGAGACAGGTGAACCCACAATGACCAGGCAGCATATACATGACAAACTAGAATCTGCAACAATATGAAAAATGTTTTATCAAGTCTTCTAGAAATCAGAGTTCAGCCTTCATTTTTAAGTACACACATACTTTTGGTACAGCAATTCCATTGAACAAGCTTCTGGGTGCCATGTTCTTCTCAGTCCATCATCTTTTTCCCCTCACCTTTCATTTCCATGTTACTTACATCTCATTTATAGGTCTACAGAGTATCCACTCCAGCAGAACATGGCTAACATGTTCAGACATGAGGGGATGGACTTAAAAATATTATAACTTGGGAGCATCAGTAGCAAAATAGACATAGCAACAGACCGGGGTGAGAGCACCAAAAGACTGAGTGGAAACACACTGAAAACAAACAGTTTAATGTGAATTGACCTGCTTTTTTACTAGTCTCAAGAACCCCTCCACCTTTCTGGTGAAGTGATTTGCAAAAGTCAGAGCCCAAATCCAATATTAGAAATGCATCATATGTTCACAGTATAATGGGTTTTTCAAAGAATAATAAAGCAAAGATTGCTTTACACAAATATACTTTAACCAATGATGACAGCAGCCAACAAAATTACTCAGAAGTGTTTACTACAGCTATTTTTTCTACCTTGAATGTAGCTGTCTAAACTAGGGTTGCCAGATGGTTTCACAAAAAATACTGAACCTTCCCTCACCCCCCAACCCCACTCCCCCCCCCCCCCAAAAAAAACCAGGAAAAAATTGAGGGAAAAAAGGGGGAGACCACAGTTGAGGAAAAAGGTACTGCGCCTTTAAATGGCCCCACGCTCAGCACCCCCCAGTGTACTCACCCCTCCCCCAGAGCCAGGAGCCTCAGTGCCCCCCATCCCAATGCATTCACTCCTGCCTCAGAGCCAGGCCCCTCACAGCATCCCCCATCCCAGTGCACTCATCCCTCCCCCAAGCCAGGCATCCCCAGCACCAGGAGCCCCCTGCCCCAATCAAATTCCTTCCCGCAGAGCCAGGCACTGGAGGAACGGGACAGCTGGGTAAGGAAATCTTACTTTTAAAGTCACCGCTCCTGCCACCCAACCCAGTTGCCTCAGCTCACAGTGTGTACAGGGAGGCATTATGTGGCCAGCTCCCGGGTCTCTACTCAAATCGTCACGTGGACCAGAGCAGCGTGCATTCCACTCCCATCCCAGCCTGGCGCCCCACCTAACGTGGTGCTTGGGGGCAAGTGGCCCCCCCGACCCCCCTTCACTACTCTCACTTCCCTGCTCCCACCAGATGCGGCAGGGGAAAACTGTTCCCACCAGGCTTTCGTCTGAGGGAAACAGGAAATATTGGACATTACACATGTCCGGTATTTTCTGTTTTTTTTATACCTGACAGAGGCTGCAAATACCAGACTGTCCAGGCCAATACTGGACACCTGGCAATCCTAGTCCAAACTAGTTGTCTCAGAGGGGTAGCCGTGTTAATCTGTAACTTTAAAAACAATTTTTTTTTAAAAACGAGTAGTCCTGTGGCACTTAGAGACTAACAAAGATATATGTATAGTATGAGCGTTCGTGGGCAAAGCTTACTTCTTCAGAGGAGATTATATATACACGCACACACACACTATACGTACATAGTAGCTTCTGTTTATCTAAGGTGCCATGGGACTACTCTCTTAAAATTATTTTTCAACTCTTAATTTGATGAGACCATTGAAAAGATAGAAACATGCTATTAAAGGAGTTAATTAAAGCTTCTTCGAGTGATTGCTCATGTCCATTCCATTTAGGTGTGCATGTGCTATATGCACACATCGTCGGAAGTTTTCCCCTCAGTGGTATCTGTTGGGCCAGCAGTGGAAACCCCTGGAGTGGTGCCACTATACTGACTAATATGTATACCCCTGCTGACCCTCCACCCCCTCAGTTCCTTCTTACCACCCATGACAGTTGTTAGAATGTGTTTGGCTCTTGCTTTGCAAGTGCTCCTTAGAAGTTCTCATCTTAGTTTAGCTTAGAGTTTCTGTTGATTGTTCTGTTATCTTCTGCAAATCGTCCCTAATATTAAGCAGTTCATTCCCAGGCCCCAAGGCTTCAAGCCCTGCATCCCTGGGGATCCCCACAAAGCCACCTTTCAGAGTTCTGCAAGATTTGCAGGGGATTCAAGAAACGAACCAAGCAGGAGCGGGAGTCTCACCTTAAAATCTTGCTAATGGAAGTGGCTCTCCATCCGGTACTGGCTGCGGACCCTGCACCGGCCACGTAGCGCACACCAGACTCAGTGAGAGACATACCCGGCCGCTCCAAGGTCTACCCAGCACTGTAACGTTGGCACCGCTCTCAGTCTCCAGTGCTGCACAAGAAACAGAGGCTGAGCAGGGACCGGTCTCCGTCATGGCACATGCCAACAGCGCGCCCTCAGGAGGGTCATGGGGCGCTGGCAGGCCCAGCATCTGGACCTTCGATGTCAGGTAGATTCCATCCCAGCTCATGTGAGGATTCCACCCGGTGGAAGATCTTTCAGAGCCATTGACACCAGACACCTTTGAGGCCATGAGAGACCTGATTTGAACTCATTTCACCTCCGACCACAGTGCCAACCTTGCAGAGGGATAAGAACTCTCGGTGACACAAGGCCTTGAGTGCTCCAGGACCGAGAGAGAATCACAGATCTGCCCCGGTACCTGTGACCTCCACTACGCCGGCAGCACTGACATCGGTACTGGCACCTGTACCAGTACCAACCCCAGTATATACCTCGGCAATGACGACACCAGCATTAGGACTCCCCCGACACTGGAATGGACTCTGGCAGGGCACGTGGCACCGGCTTTGCCACTTGGCCAGCCATCGGGGCTTCCTATGCTGCCACCCCCTCTCAGTACCATGGGAAGCCTGAATCTATGGCTAGGCATGACCCTGACCGAAGGTCACTAGCTGTCACTGCCACACCACCACCTTGGTCAGCCTTAGAATACTCCATTGACTTGGAGGCTAAGTCTGTCTTCTCATCATGGGCCTCCAGATCCAGGTCCTGCCATTGCTCCTACTCCAAGCACCACAGCCTGTCTGCACAGCCTCAGCAGCAGACCTGGCTACCCCAGCCCATGCTTGACCAGACTGCTCAACATCCAGGCACCAGTCCTCTGGTCCTTCTGGACCTACCATCAGTCACAGGGTGCCGGTCCCTCTAGACCAGAATCAGTCTACTCAGGCCCTATGAGCCCATCCTCAGCCACCTCCGTGGTCCGTTCTTCCATGTCAGGACAGTCCCTGCCCCCAGGCCAGGGCTCTCCCAGGGCCTCTGGGATCAGTGCCCCACCTACAACCCAGACCTCCACAGCACTTTCCGTGACAATCTCCTAGATGACCTCTCAGGCCCATGATCAAGAGGGTACCCCTCTGAAAGGCTCCTCATCCTCAAACGAGGCTCTCCCATTAATGCCATCCATGGACTCGAGGGTGCATCAGGAACTCCTCCACAGGCTAGCCTAGAGTCTGAGGGTGCAGCTGGAGAGGGTGTTGGATGACGCTGATCTCACAAGCTGACATCCTTCAAGCTGACACCCCTACCAGAGTGGCTCTGCACCTCAAAAAAACTGTGGCTAAGATCACAAAAACACTTTGGCAGACCCTGGTCTCCATTCTGCCAACAGATAAAGTGCAGAGGCAGTATTTCATGCCCTAGGTGAGTAATGAGTAATTCATTCTCCCACCCCCTTCCCCACGGTCCTTGGTGGTCCAAGCAGATAAACAGCACTAGAGGCAGGGGCAGCCAAAACCTACCCCTAAGAATAGGGATGCTAAGAAGATGGAACTTCTGGGTAGGAAAGCCTATGCCTCGGGGGGCTACAACTATGCATAGCAAACCAGCAGGTTCTGCTGGGGTGTTACACCTATAGCACTTGGTCTATGGACAAGTTCACTGAACTTCTTCCTCAGGACTCTCAGATCGAGTTCAAGTCCCTCTCTGCATGGTCTTGCAGGCTGCCCTAGATGCGGCAGATGCAGCTAAACGTGCTGTAGCTACTGACTTAGTGCTCTGCTGCAGCTCATGGCTTCAAAGGTCCAGAGTGCTCCCAGAGCTCCAGGCCACTATTCAAGACCTACCATTTGAAGAGCCCAGTTGGTTCTCAGAGCAGACTGACCATTGTCTGCATGGCCTGAAGGACACACAGGCCACACTTAAATCCCTAGGGATTTTAATATCCCCACGCCTCAGAAGCATTCCCTTTCAGGGAGGAGTCACCCAGCCTTCAAAACTGCATAACAACCTGGACTTTTCTCGACGCAGGGGCAGGAACAAGAATGAAAGGAACAACAGATGCTGCTCCTGCCCCTTGTCCAACCAAGGGTTGGTCTCGGCCAACAAGACCCAGGACCCTCATCAAGGGTTTTGAGGGTGCAACTGGGGACAGATTACCATTCTTGCCGCTCCCTTTTCTGGACCTCCAACTCCCTTTTTTTTTTTTTTACCAGGCACAGCCTTCTATCACCTCGGACCAGAGGCTCCTTGAGATGGTAGGGAGGGACTATGCTATCCCATTCCTACTCCCCCCCCCACCCCTCTTCCCTGTCTATCTTCAGGAACTACTCTCTCAAACATCTTCTGCAGAAGAAGGTGCTTCAACTTCTAAGCCTAAGGGCAGCTGAGCTGGTCCCCTCAAAGATCATGGGCAGGGGTTTCTACTCCCAGTACTTCCTGGTCTCCAAGGCCAAGGGGAAGCTCCAACCCATTCTGTAGCTCAGAGACCTAAATGCGTTCATCGCCTAAGCCAGAGTCAAGATGGTGACACTGGTGTCAATCACTCCCTCCCTCAATCTCAGAGACTGGTATGCTGCCCTCAATTTAAAGAATGTTTATTTTCATATATTTCCATTGCCTCCCACCACAGGAGATTCCTGCATTCACCATAGGTCAGGACCATTTCCAGCTTATGGCCCTCCCCGTTGGCCTCTCTACAGCCCCCCAGGTCTTCACAAAGTGCCCATCTGTAGTCGGTGCTTTTTTGAGGAAGTGCAGGGTCCGAGTGTTTCTGTACCTAAATGACTGGCTGGTGCAGGGCCCATCCTTGGATCAAGTATTGGCCCACATGACTATGGTTTGGGCCCTTTCCATGGAACTCTGCCTCCTCCTGAAGGTGGACAAGTCTACCTTGGCCCTACTCAGGTCAGAGTTTGTGGGAGCTCACCTGGATTATACATCAGCCACAACCTCCCTTCCCAGGTCCCTCTTTCTGATCATCAAGGAGGTTGTCATGGCCATTTCCTATGCCCAAAGCCAGGAAGTTGCATGCGCCTCCTGAAGCTGATGGAAGTCTACACATACATGACGCAGCACGCCAGGCTTTGCAAGCATCCACTGCAGTTGTGGCTGGCACAAATCTATAATCCATGCCTCCACCCCAGGACAAGGTAGTGACATTCCCCCCAGATGTCCTCAGATCCCTGGACCCAGGAGGAGGTGTTCTGCGCTTGAGTTCTATTCTCCAGGCCACTCCTGACCCTGTTGCTAGTGAGAGATGCCTCTGACACCGGATGGGGGGGCCACATTGGTAACATGCAGATGCAAGGTATGTGGACAGAAGAGAATCTCTTCTAGCATATAAAGGTCAGGGAGCTGTGTACTGGCTACCTAGTGTGCTAGGCCTTCCTTCCCTGACTCAGAGGCAGGGCGATTCTCATCCTATCCGACAACATGTCGACGGTGTCCTATATAAACAGACAGGGTGGGGCACCATTACCCTGTGCTGGGAAGCCCTCCATCTCTGGGAGTTGTGTATCGGGGCGGAGATTCATCCGATGGCTTCTTACCTCCCTGGGATGCAGAATATTCTAGAGGACCAACTAAGCAGGTCCTTTGCCAGTCACGAGTGGTCCCTCAGAGAGAATGTAGCCCTACAGGTCTTTCACAAGTGGGGGCTTCCCCTCCTGGGCCTGTTCGCAACCTGTCAGAACAGGAAGTACTCCTGGTTCTGCTTCCTCATAAGTCTGGGATCCGGGTCCAGGAGAAATGCTCTTAACATTCCCTGACCCAAGGGACTGCTCTATGTGTTTCCCCCGTTCCTGTTTGTGCACAAGGTGCTCCTCACAGTGAGGGAATTCAGGGCATCCCTCATTCTCATTGCACCAGCTTGTCCCAGGCAGCATTGGTTCATGTCCCTACTGAGCCTTTCTTTTGAGAGGCTGATCACCTTTCCCTGTATCCAGGCCTCACCCGAACCTGCAGTCCCTACACCTAATGGCCTGGAAGCTCCATGGCTGAGAGCAGCGGTGGCACGGTGCTCAGAATGGGCACAAGAGTTCCTGCTGGGGAGTCAGCTACTTGGCTAAATGGAAGCATTTTTCTAGCGGGGTTGCTCAGAAGAAGATTTCCCCTATGGATGGCCAGGTTCCCCTGGTTCTGGACTATCTCCTCAAGCTCAGGGTTCAGAGGTTGTCTTCCTCACTGATCAGGGCTCACTTGGCAGCTATTTCCACCTTGCATCCGGGCTGCTGGGGCATGATGCGTTTGTGCACCCCATGGTCCATGAGTTTCTGAAGGGTTTGGACAGGCTCTACCTGCATGTCTGCCAACCAACTCAGTGGGACTTTAATCTGGTCCTGACCAGATTTATGCCCCCTCTCCCCTTTGAACTTTTAGCCACCTGTTCATTACTGCACCTCTCCTGGAAGGTGTCATTTCTTGTAGCTATCATGTCGGCCAGATGTGCATCTGAGTTAAGGACCCTTACTTCAGACCCCCTTTACACAGTTTTCTTCAAGGATAAGGTCAGGCTATGCCCCCATCCTGCCATCCTGCCCAAGGTGGTGTTGCAGTTTCATGTCTCCCAGGACATTTTTATCCCTTTTTTTAATCCCAAGCCTCATGTCTTTGGCAAAGAACAGGCTTTACACACTCTAGACATTAGGAGAGCATTGGCCTTTTACTTAACAGAGAACAAAACCCTTTTGTAAGTCCCTTCAATTGTTTGTAGCAATAGTGGAAAGGCTCAAAGGGCAGCCTGTCTCCTCACAGAGAATCTCTGCATGGATAGCCTCCTACATTAAAGGAGTGCTATAGGTTGGCTGGCACACCAGATCCTCCTCTCTTGGCCCACTCCACTAGGGCAGAGGCCTCCTTCGCAGTGTTTGTAGCCCATGTCCCTATCTTGGACATCTGTAGGGCTGCCTCATGGTCTTCAGTCCACACTTTTGCACTGGCCTATCAGGCTAGGGAGGATGCAGCTCTTGGTAGGGCTGTCCTCTGCTCAGTTGAAGGTTAGAACTCCAACTTCACCTCATAGGGTTTCTGCCTTGGAGTCACCTAGATGGAATGGACACGAGCAATCACTCAAACAAAAAACAGTTTCTTACCTCCCTAACTGTTGTTCGAGATGTGTTGCTCATGTCCATTCCAAATCCTGCCTGCCTCCCCTTCTTCGTAGTAGAAGAAGGAACCGAGGGGGTTCCTTGGTAAGAAGGAACCGAGGGGATGGAAGGCCAGCGGGGTAGAGATTAGCCGATATAGTGGCACCACTCCAGGGGGCTCCCCTGCTGGCCCAATGGATACTGCTGAGGGAAAAACTTCTGATGTGAACATGCAGCGCATGCACACCTACATGGAATGGATATGAGCAAGACATCTCGAAGAACAACAGTTTTAGAGAAGTAACTTTTTCCCTCAATACAACACTTGAGGCAAATTAACAAGGTTTGTAGTAATAATACAACAGGGTTATATTTATCTCAGAAGAAAAGGAGATTGGAAAACTAGATTAGACTGTTGCAGAAGCAGTCATACGATCAATTTAAAATTTTATAATTAAATATTTCTTTGCAATATTGCCTTAAATTATGAAATATATTCTCACTCTACAGAGTTATTAAAAGTGACAAATACAGCTGAAATACAAAAAAAGCCTACCTTTTTCCCCTTCAGAATGTATTACGCTTGGAACATCTTGCCTAGCAATGGACAACGGTAATACTTTTCTAGCAGAAATATTTTCAGTACTAGTGGAAGCAGAAACTGTGGCACTTGCGGTTGAAATATTAGACATGCTTTTGGTCATGGGTCCATCAACGTTCCTTTCATCTATGTCAGAATCATCAGAATGAAGAGGATTAGTAAAACAGAGGGGTGCTCTAATTGAAAGCGTACTGCTCTGATGATCAACTGTGTCACTGGAAGAGCATTCCACTTGAGATGTGGGGTTTGGTACCAGAGAGGCAGTTTTAATACTATGACTTAAGACATCTGAAGCCATAGCGTCAGACACAGATGTAGGCAGTGCATTTTTAGGCCCATGTAGTGACCATATGGCATGTCCCTTCTCTTGGAGAGGCAGACGGTCTGGTCTTGGTGGAGCATCAGAACACTTCAGGCTCTGCAGCCCTTCCAGTGAAGCTACTAAGGCTTTGTTAGTTTGTGGCACACTGTATTCCATACAAGAGTTTTGAAAAGAGTCCACAAGTGAATCCCCAGAACTATGCTCCAATGGCTTAGAGTTCTTATCCATGACACAAGATGAAGCAGACTTAATTTTAATTGCATGTCCACGGTTCAAAAGAGTATTCCCATCAAAGCTTCGTGGTCCCTCCTGAAGAGGTACCTTCTTAATTTCAAAACTTAAGTTGCGTTCCAGCTTTTTCTCCACATGTTCATTGGGGTCATTTTTCCCTGAATGTTCTGTTGATTTATTATAGTTTTCATTGAGGTCTGTTGAATGGTCTGATGAAACCATGTGCAAAACTGGCTTTGGATGGTATCTATCATTGTCCTGCCATACAGTAGTGACTGTCGGATAGGCTGAAGGAGGAGATGGTGTTAAGATGGGTGGTACTGGGTGAGGCTCTGGAGGCTGCAAAATTTCTTCCTTCACATCTCCTTCTACAAGACAACTGCAAAAAAAAAAAAAAATGTAAATTCTCTGTATTTCAGCAACATCAAATCTGAAATAGCTCAAAAACTGTGGAAACATCCAACATGCACTAATCTAAATTTTAAGCTACATGTCTAATGCTTGCCAAACAGTGGTTGTATAATATAGTTGACAGAGCAGGTATGAACCATGTCACAACAGTATAAATGGTAAGTAAGTAATTGAGAAGTCTTCCACAATATAACTTGGGAAAGACTCTTGATAATGCCATAAATACTAACTTAAAGGCCAGATCTTACAAATCTTAACCCATAAAAATAGCTTCAAAGCAAATTTCTCTTAACTTTCCTGCCCACAGCTGACTACAGAGAATTTGTAGAATGGTCAGACCTTCTTGTGGCAATATTCATTGAAAGTCTTTCTGAGAACAAAAACAATTGGAGTCATAGGAGCGTAAAGCACCCACTAAAACAGACTTTTTGGTACTCAATCCCTCTCAACCACTAGCTCAGTTTACTGCCCTCCTTTCCTTTCCAAATAATCTGACATTTAGACACATTTTAAACGCAGAGCTCTCAATGTGCAGCAGCAGTGGGAAAAAAAGCAAACAATGTTAGGAATAAAGGGACAGAGAATATCTTATTGCCTCTATATAAATCCATAGTACACCCACATCTTGAATACTGTGTGCAGATGTGGTTGCTTCATCTAAAAATGGTATCTTGGCACTGGAAAACGTTCACAAAAGGTCAACAAAAATGACTGGGGTTTGGAACAGCTGCCATATGAGGAAAGATTAATAAAACAGACTTTTCATCTTAGAAAAGAGGAGACTAAGGCAGGATATAATAGAGGTCGATACATTCATGATTGGTGTAGAGAAAATAAATAACTTCCTTATTAACTTGTTCCCATAATACAAGAATTAAGGGTCACCAAACAAACAAAGTTAATAGGTAGTAGATTTAAAATGAACAAAAGGAAATATTTCTTCACACAACTCAGAGTCAACCTGTAGAACTCTTTGCCAGAGTTGTGAAGTCCAAGACTATAACAGGGTTCAAAGAAGAACCAGATACATTCATGAAAGATAAGCCCATCAATAGTTATTAGCCATGATGGATAGGAATGGTGTCTCTAGCTTCTGTTTGTCAGAAGTTGGGAATGGAGGTCAGGGGAGAAATCACTTGATGATTACCTGTTCTGTTAATTCCCTATGAGGCATCTGTTGGAAGACAGGATATTGGGCTAGATGGACCTTTGGTCTGACTCAGTATGGCCATTCTTATGTTCACATTTTCTCCACAAATGATGAGTATTGTAAATATTGATTCAGTTTTTGTTATTAGGAACATTAGTTTCTAAGAACAGAGTCATTTGCTGTAGTATCTGATTTGTTGAAAAGGAATTTCAATATTGCTTGTGTGAGGCCTCTGTAAATTCGTTTACAATGGAATTAGTGGTGTGGATTTTGACAAGTGAGTTTATAATTTATGCTAAGTTGGTAGAAAGTTTTTGAGAGAGGAAGAAATATTTTAGGCAAGAGTGTGTAAGCTGTACAAAAAGCTATCTAATAAAATGTACTATAAAATGAAACTGACATAACAGGCTGTTTTGACATTAAAATATTTTAAAAGACTGAAGATTTAAGAAGTTGACAAAGAGTAATCACATATATAGATACGCCAACCATATATCCCAGATTTTCCAGGACAGTCCCAAATTTAAATACTGTCCCAGTGTCCCTTTCAAATACTGAAATATCCCAAAAAGCCCCATCACATACAGCTTGCAGAGAAGCAGCGAGCTAGAAATGGCTCAGTGCATTTCCATTTCCCTTCCCTCGGCTGGCAAAGCTCGCAGACACTCATCCCCTAGCACAGAACATCAGCAACAGTCTGCACCTCCACCCCCCACCATGTAGGCAACTCCCGCCTTAGGGCTTAGCCACTAGGCAGCTGGAGTGGCTTCTGGTGGCCTATGGTTTCTGGAATTCCTTGCATTCCTGTGAACCGCCCAGCGAGCTGCTGCCACCTCCTGACCCACCACTGCGCACCACTTGACCCCCTCCCTTGACTTCCTCTGCTGTGCAGGGCCCCAGTCTGGCCACACCACCTCCTCCCATGTGCAGGCAACCACTTGTTCTTTGTGACAGCGGCTGCCAATGCCGGTGGGGGCAGGGGAGGGGGAGACAGGAGAGGGGAATGGGTCCGATGCAAAATGGCACACCTTGGAGCTGCTGCTTGAGCCCCAGGAGGGGCTGCATGGAGCCCATCTGGGGGCATGCTTACTCAGACTGGGCAGGTGTGCCACGTGCAGCTGCTCTGTCTCCCCTGCCCTTCCCCACCCTGCTGGGGGAGTGGCAGCACACAGCTGCTCACTCTACCACTGTCTGCCAGCCAGGGTAGGTGAGGTCAGGGCTTTCTTCCACCTGCCCCTGCGTACCCTCTGAGCAAGAAGCCGGAGCTGGTGCTGTAGCCTTGCAGTTGCATGGGTTCCCGCACTGCATAGTGGGGGACAAGCTCCCTCCCTGCCCACCCCACTGGGGGAACAGTGGGACACTGTCCAGAAGCTTTCTATGCTAAAATGGGGTGAAAAGCCAGGTAAGCGTCCCCCCTCATGCCCAGACCACTGCAGCCCAATCCTCCTCACTTCCCTCTGCCCCACCAAGACCCTGCACCCCCTGCTTGCTCTGACATACTTCCTTGCTCCTGCACCCTCCCTCCTGGCCATTTCCAAGACACTATAAAACCACTTTGTGAACTAAGGATAAATTTATGAACTGAGAATAACTTAGTTTTCACAGAAAAAAAATTAGAGATGTGAAAATGGTTAACCTTTAAGCATACCAGTAAAGCAGAAAGCAGCCCCTGCCACGGACAGGCTGGTGGGTTCAGAGGTGGGATCCCACATCTATGGCAGGGTCAGGAAGCAGGCCAGACAGCAAGCCTGGAGTTAAAATGGGTAAGCGAATAACCATTTTAACCTAGCAAAAAACCCATTTGCTATACTAAGCTCTGGGGAGAAAAGCTTTTCAATCTTAATCATCTTATTACATCAAATTCAATGTAAAGATGTACAGTCTCAATCATTACACAGCTTTTATTACAAAATGTGAATATGGTCTGATTCAGAAGTTAAGTTTCCTACTTTAAAAAAATTAAAGTTAATTTATTGTATAGTGCCCTAAAGTATGCAGGGTGCTCCAGAGAAGCAAGATAACCTGTGGCCAACAAAATTTTCAGTGTAAAATGTATACACAAAGTAAATGAGGTGAGAACAAGGAGAGAATGAGTAATGCAAACAGGCAAAAGCATTTCTACAGTACACCCCATTCTCTAACTATACTCCAAAAAAGGATTAGTAAAATAGTCTATTTAAATTTTAAACCACTCTACTGAGTGGAAAAGTGGTACTGTATTAAAAATGGGAAAAATGCAGTTCAGCTTTAATTGAGGACTGGCTAGTATCCAAATGAAAAACCCTCAATCCATGATTATTTTGATCAACATACTGAGGAGTTTTATCATCAAATAAAAGCGAGTGATGTCAAGGTCATGGAATGCAGCTGCTATGATCAACTAAAGATAGATACTGAGCTCTGCATTCTCCTGGATAATTAAAATAGGAACATTAAACCCTATGTAAGTGGACTGAGGCTAGAAACCATATTATTCTACTTTATTTAAGCATTAGATCTTGTTTAGCCAGAAGGGAGAAAAGCTACAATTTGCTCAACTTGTCAAACTGAATTATAGGTTACTAGCTGATTTACCCAGCATTTCTCAGGTCCTTAACGTAATCTGGTTTAAGAAAAGGAAAATGTACATGCTTTATTTAAATTATTTTTTTTGCAAAAAAAATAGAGTCTTATTTGTATGAAGTGACCTTTGATTTCTTTAAAAGAGGGACTGTTAAATTTTGACAGTTTAATTTTCTATGACTTTTTAAAATGGGATTTCCATCAAGTGTATTTTTCTTTACCACTACAAACTCTTATTCACGATGTTTTAACAAGAAAAAGAGCGATAGTCAATTTGGTTTCCAATAACACTGTCTTCTAGTTTTCATCCCTTAGGAACTGATTTAGCTGTGCCATAACAGAACATCCCAAATTTCTTGCTTTTATCTCTTCTGTAAGGTTTATTGAGAAGCAATCCTATTCCAGGCTCATCCTATGTATTTCACTTATCTTGGTTCAGTCTTAAAATTCGCTCAGTTTTGTCAATTTTGAGGACTATACTTGACTTGGCAATTGTCTCTTATGTTTGGTTTTATGAGAAGCAATACCATTTCAGGCACATCCCGTTTTCCCAGCATAGCCAAACCCTTACTTTGCTTTAGGTTATGTTAAGAGGAAGCTTAACAACACAGATAATTTCTGATTTTAACAATCAGATAATTTCTGATTTTTAGATATATGTTATCAAAACCAGTCCATTGGTGATTTTTTTTAGTGAAAAAATAGTTAAATGAAAAATATTAAAACCATCACTGACAAATTCAAACCAATGGCTACCAACAGGGCTATTAATAGCCAACAGATTCTTTTACTGCATTTTATTTTAGCTAAACTGAAGATGCATTAAAAAGTTCTTTAGAATTTGAAATGTGGCAGTGAAATTACTTGCCAATACAGCATGCAGCTTTATTCAC
This sequence comes from Pelodiscus sinensis, assembly GCF_049634645.1. Classification (NCBI taxonomy): domain Eukaryota; kingdom Metazoa; phylum Chordata; order Testudines; family Trionychidae; genus Pelodiscus; species Pelodiscus sinensis. The sequence continues at coordinate 22,756,242 of NC_134711.1, forward strand.
AGAAAGGGGCAATTTGACTTATATTATCATCAACAACATTCTAATTTATTCTCTCCTAAATAAAAAAACCATTGTGTTTTGTACAGAAATAGAAAGGAAATCAGGATGACACAGCAAATTATACTGTCTCGTGTTTCTTCTGTCACCAATTTCTCTCTCTTACACCTTTTACTTCCCCATTTCTCTTTCATGTTGCCTTATCCTTGTACATTTGTGAAATATTTTGGCTACAATCAAAGTTTCATCATTTCAATGTTAGGTCTAAAGGATACTTTTAGTATGAAAAAGTTACTAAACACCAATTCCCATACCCTTTTCCTTCAAAAATGTCTTGCTTATTCTTTAAGGAAAAAAGCTATCACATAATTAGGTAATAGACCTTCAAGGACTTGGCTCATTGAAAGGTACCTGTCTAATTAAAACATTCCCTCTGGATCTCCAGCAGTGATTTATTGGTGCTCCAGTTCAAGTAATTGAGTTCCACTGTATGTAAATAAGTCTAAACTACAAATTAATCAAAGCTCTGGCTCTTGCATCTACAAGTAGGAATAAAATTAATTGTTTCTCAGTCTAAAGTACTGATACAAAAGCCACACCTGATAAAGGCCTATTTTGGGGGGTGCTTTTAAATCAACTAACACTAATATTGTAATACTAGGAATCTGAGATTTTCTGAGGCCATTGGCATGAGAATTAGTCATGAAACTTCCAGATTCAATAGCTCCAAGAATTAACTACACTGTGTTGTTGCCAGATGAAATCAGAACAGCATGAAATGCTCTTAGTCACAAGTAGCAGTACTCACATAATGTTTCATAATTTTTAACACTCTGCCGATACAGAGTTCAAACACAATCTAGCCAAAGATGATTATATTCAATAAGGAGTTACTATTTACTAATATTATGCAAAAATGTTAAATGTTTTGTACTGTGTTAATGGTTTATTATAGCACCTTACAATAAGGAATGTTACTGGAAGAGTCTTTTGGGAAATAAGGACACATGTTGGCGTGTTTTAAGAGATCATTTTATTGTGACTAAACATTAAAAACCTCAAACAAGCATATGAAACTTGTGAAAAGTTTTCTAGACTTTCACAGCAAATTGAAGTGGAACTGGAAAGCTACACATTTCTAAAGACCTTTCTCTAAGTCAGTGGTTCTCAAAGTGTGGTCTGTGGATCACATCTGCGACGGTCTTCCATGTGGGCTGTGGGTTTGGGGCTCAACCCCTGTCCTCCCCCCAGCAGGGAGCCTGTGCTGGTGCTCCAGCCCTGCGCCCCTCATGGGCAGAATCTGCCTTCCAGGGAAAGGAAGCGGCTCCACACGTTGCCGCTGCCCCTCCACCTGGCTGAGGAATAGCAGTGTAGGAAACAGCTTCCCTGTAGGCTTTCCCAGCTGCTCATGCTGGCTGGAATTACAGACAATGGCAACTGCAGAAAGCACAGAGCCAGGTAAGCCCCCCCATCCCTCTCATGCCTAGACCTTGTACCCCCCATCTTCTGACACCCCCCACACCCCTACATGCTCCCTCCCTTCCAGAGTCACCCATCCTCAGACTGCAGCTGCAAACTCCCTCTTGGCCAGCCCCCACCCTCCCAGCCAACTCCCTCCCCCCACACATACACACACACCCTCAGTCTGCTCCTGCACCCTAGTCCCTGGCCAGATCCCCATCCCCTCCTGCACCCATTTTGTCATCACAGATAGTTGGATGGTTGTCAGATGGTGGTCCACAGAAAGGTTTGTGTTGAGCAGGGTGGATCATGGGCCAAAAAGTTTGAGAACCACTGCTCCTATACTGCTAAGTAAGCTCAGGTTAGCAAGACTCAAGTCAAAGGAATTTATGTTTGAGAATCCAGAACTGCCAACTCAAGGTTAAGAACTTTTAACCCAGGCCAGAACCTGGGGCTCTCGTATGCACATTGTAGTACTCAGAGCCAAGTTTACCCAACCATATCCCAGAACTCCTAGTACCCTCTCAAAATCTGGCTCCTTAAGCTCTTCGTTCATGGTGTGGCATAAGAAAACTTGATTGTCCATGCTACACATTACAGGAAGTTTCAATAGCCTTCCGACAAATTCTGATGAGTCATCATTTGGTCTGCACACTTCCAGCAACAGGAGTCAGCAAAAACGAGGAACTTCTATTTGGACTTTTGATCCTATTTCAAGATGCAGGCACAGCTGCTGAGATGAGATGCTGGTGGTTCTTTTCTGACCCACTGAAGGCAACTGACAGAGCTAATGACAGACATGCAGGATCAAATCATCTGACATTGCTCATGATACTGTGTATAGACACTTTTGTCTGCTACGTATACCAGTGCTTCTGGAGCTGGGCCACAAGCACAGACTTGTGGGATTACAACAACCAGTACGTAGGACAACCAGCACTGAGTCCAGACCTTCTGCATGAATAAAGCTATATTTCTGAAGCTTTGGAAGCAGCCTCATCCAGTCCCTCCTGTGTAAGATCATATGCCTGAGGGTGGCAATGCAAGTCCAGAAGCAGATTGCTGTACCTGTTTAGAAGCTAGCTATTCCAGGCTTACTGATCTATTGTCATCCATTTAGCGCTGGAAAGTTGATGGTGGGAAAAGTATTGACAAATTCCTGAGGCAATCAAATTTGTGGTTTAACCAAACATGGGAGGCATTAAAGAACATTCTTTAAGTAATCACTGGCTTTGAGAGAATGGCGTGATACCAGTAAACCAAGTGCCAGCTCTGACCAAGGCAACAGATGTTAACTGACAAATTCATAGCTGGAAATCAAATCACTTTACCTTAGTTTGTTCACAATAACTATTTGTTTTATAAGAATAGATGGAGTGTTTCAACTATGAGATGCTTGTAGAATTAATGCATACAGCAAATTACATGTAATAGCTGTATTCCAGGTTACAATGTAAGATAGTTTTATAACTGTAAAAATGCCTGCTCTGAACTTGTTACCTGAAACAGGAAGAGTGGATCTCCCCACCCCATCAAGACTTGATGGGCCATCTACTACCAAGAGCTTTGTTGACTACCCCATCCACCCAGTACAATTTACATGCAAGAGCACTCATTCCACTGGTTTGTACTCCAGAGAAAGGCCATATAAAGGTGCTCACAAGAAATGGTTCTCTTTATACTCTGAACTCTCTCAGAGAGACATTAAACCTAAGCTGAAATTCCCTTATCAACCTGGGTCCATCCTGAAAGACATTTTGAACAGAAATTACTACATCTGTCACCTTTAGAAATCATAGACATAACTCACTTGTTTCTATGTTTGGTTGCTTTAATCTGTACATAACACACAGGCCATGATGCAGGAGCAGCAGGAGCCTGTATTCCTGCAGTCATTAGAAACAGTACTCAAACAATTCTCTACTGTGCTATTATCTTCCTCCTTTTATCACTGTTCCTCTTCCAGAAACTGTGAAGAGTGCCTGCTTCCAAGCTACTACCTTGTCTTCAAACTGCACTGCCAATCTGAGCCTTTCTGCTTGCCTCTCAAGCAGATCTTTTTTTCTTGCCACAAGCCTCTTTTTGCCTTTGGTACTTGACCTGTTCGTTGGTCCAGTCAGAACTTCAAATGGATCATGCATCCACTTGGGCTTATCTGCAAAGGCACAGTGTGCCAAGCTTTTAACAATGTGGCCATGCTAAGGAGGTACTGGAACATGTAGAGGTCAAGGGGCCTAGAATTCAATAAGAGGGTTACTGTCTTAAATATCACAATGCAGGAGCACATACCAAAGTCTTTGTGGAATTTCAAGGACAGAAATGCTACTTTTTTGAAACTCAATGTGAATATATTGGCAGAGAGCTTCTCCAGACCACACAAGTTTCTTGGACACAGCCAGGTTAAAAAATTGCAGTGAGAGAAGTGTATGGCACCAAAGAATTCAAATATATGGTAACTGACCAACATGTCCGTGAGTGGAGCAGATTGGTGAACTACCAAGGTGGACCTGAAAAATACTCCTTTTCTTAAAACATGACTACTCAGCTGGAGCTCTTGCTATGGGTTTGGGACAGAATTAATGGGGGGAAGTCAACAGGATGCTTCATTAGCCTCCACATGGCTTCAGACAGCCCCATGGCTTCCAATTCAATCTATATGAAAAGACACTGCTATTTCTGCTCTTTCATGCCAAATGTATGAACTGAATTTTATCTCCCCAGTCATATTTGGAATGAAAGGTTTAATCATTCATTGAATATGAGTAATACCCACAGTTGGAACCGAACCAGGGACCTCAAGAGCTTAGTGCATGAACCTGTACAGCTTGAGCTAAAAGCCAACTGTCTCAGCTAAAGCTGTAAAGCACACTAATTTTCTCTCTGTAAGTGGCCTAAGTGCTATTACATGGGACAGTACACAACACCGAGTAGGTTTGTGGGTTACATCTGGACTACATTTAAACCAAATAAACTGTATAGTGGGGAAGAGGTTCAAATGTAGTATATTTCCAGGCAGCTTGTTACCAATTCAACAGCACACATACAGGGAAAGTAATATTATTTTAGTAAGCTGGAATTTATTAGAAAAAAATGTGCTCCTTTCCACCAAAAATTCTCTTTTATATTCACTGTTTGTTTCCTGGTCTCTACTCTGAGTTCCCCATAGTGAGGAGCATGGCACTGTGATGCCAAGGGCACTGGAATGCCATTAATGAATATAAAATGCAGGACAATATAGCACTTTAAAGACTAACAAGATGGTTTATTAGATGATGAGCTTTCGTGGGCCAGACCCACTTCCTCAGATCAAATAGTGGAAGAAAGTAGTCACAACCATATATACCAAAGGATAGAATTTAAAAAAATGAACAAATATGAAAAGGACAAATCACATTGCAGAACAGAAGGGGGATGCGGGGGGGTGGGAAGGGGGAGGAAGGAAGGTAAGTGTCTGTGAATTGCTGATATTAAAGGTAGGGAGAGTGGGATGTTTGTGAGTTAATGGTATTACAGGTGATAATTGGGGAAACTGTCTTGGTAATGGGTGAGAAAGTTCAAAGACTTGTTAAGTCCCTGTTGGTAAGTGTCGAATTTTAACATGAATGACAGTTCAGAGGATTCCCTTTCAAGTGCAGATGTAAAAGGTCTTTGTAGCAGAATGCAGGTGGCTAAGTCATTTAGAGAGTGTCCTTTCTGGTTAAAGTGGCAAGAAACTGTTTTCTCTTTGTGATCTTGTCTGATATCTGTTTTGTGGGCATTAATCCTTTGGCGAAGTGTCTGAGATGTTTGTCCAATGTACATAGCAGACGGACACTTTCGGCACATGATAGCATAGATTATATTTCTGGATGCGCAGGAATATGTGTTCTTGATCTTATAGCTCACTTGGTTAGGTCCAATAATGGTATCAGCAGAATGAATATGTGGACAAAGCTGGCAACGGGGTTTGTTGCAAGGGAAGGTACCAGGGTTGGTATTAGTGTGGTATGTCCTGTGGTGGTTGGTAAGAATCATCTTGAGGTTAGGTGGTTGTCTATAGGAGACTATGGGTCTGTCTCCCAGAGCCTCTTTGAGTATGGTATCCTGTTCCAATATAGGCTGTAGTTTATTGATAATGTGTTGGACAGGTTTAAGTTGGGGGTTGTAGGTGATGACAAGTGGTGTTCTATTGTTGGTTTTCTTGGGTCTGTCTTGAAGTAGATGGTTTCTAGGTATTCGTCTGGCTCTTTCAATTTGCTTTTTTGTTTCTCTGGGTGGGTAGTTGAGATTTATAAATGCTTGGTAGAGATCCTGAAGCTTCTGGTCTCTGTCAGTGGGGTTAGAGCAGATGCGGTTGTATCGAAGGGCTTGGCTATAGACGATGGATCGTGTGGTGTGTTCTGGATGGGAGCTGGATGCATGTAGGTAACTGTATGAGTCAGTGGGTTTTCTGTAGAGAGTGGTGTCTAATTTTCCATTGTTGATTTGTACGGTGGTGTCCAGGAAGTGGATCTCTCGTGTAGAATGGTCCAGGCTGAGGTTGATGGTGGGGTGTAGGTTGTTGAAATCTCTGTGGAATATCTCCAGTGTTTCTTGGCCATGTGTCCAGATCATAAAGATGTCATCGATGTACCGTAGGTAGAGGAGGGGTGAAAGGGGACGGGAGTTGAGGAAACGTTGTTCTAGGTCAGCCATAAAGATGTTAGCATACTGTGGGGCCATGCGTGTACCCATGGCTGTGCCGCTGATCTGGAGGTATAAGTTGTTCTCAAACCGGAAATAATTGTGGGTGAGAACAAAGTTACATAGGTCTGCTATCAGGTTGGCAGTAGTGTCCTCTGGGATAGTGTTTCTAATTGCTTGTAATCCGTCTTCATGTGGGATGTTGGTATATAGAGCTTCTACATCCATGGTGGCAAGGATGGTATTATTGGGGAGGTTATCGATGTTTTGTAGTTTCCTTAGGAAGTCAGTAGTGTCTCGGTGAATAATGAATATACACTGCTATCCAGGGTTTCAACTTCTCCATTGGTTCTTACAATAGAAACTGTCCCCATTCTTATGTACACACACACACACACACACACACACACACACACACACACACACACACACACACACACACACACACACACACACACACACACACACACACACACACACACACACACACACACACACACACACACACACACACACACACACACACACCCCCCGAAACTTATCTGGCTCTAGGACAGCTTCTCCCTTTCTGTTTCAGCTACCAATTCTTCAGGGGTTTGTTCCAAGGAGGTAGCATTGAAAATATCTCCAATATGTGCTGCAGCTGCTTCTGCAACAAAGCTGCCTCCTCCTAGGACCAGTTTCATCAGTAGATTTACTTCACTTGCCTAATTCAACACAGCTGGTTCCTACTGAGTTACATGACAGCTTCAGGGGCCAGCAGGATGCTATCCCAAGTTACCAGGAGATCATATACAGCTGATGACTCATTGCAATTATCAGCACCTTGTCAGACTCAGCATAAAATGGACATGTTGGTGAGCAGCCAAAGGTGCAGTTGTGGTCCCTGGTTTTCTGGTACTCAGTCTTGAGCTGCTTAATCCATTCTCTGCATTTATCACTAGTCTACTAAATTTCCAGTGCCACCAACTTCTTGTCAGCATTCATAGCCATTGCTAGTGCTCTTACTAAAATCCAAATTTTCTGGCCTTGCAACAGAAATTAACTAAACGTTGGCTATGCTTGCATGCCCATAAAGCTGCACACTTTGTAAAAGACTTCTCGTTGGTAACCGCTGCAAACACTGAAGGTTTTTCTAGAGTACGTTTGCAGGTAAGCAATCAAAATAAATTGGGGAGATTAAACAGCAAGTTGCTGCAGTGCAACAAGTAGTATGGTTTCCATAGCCTGACTCATGATTATTGATATAGAGGGGACAAAGGAAGCTGGCCCAGGGAGGAAGGGGTGTTGCAAATAATTTACAAAACAATGGGAATTGAACTTTGGGCCTCACCTTGACTTGGGTTCAGACTAGGGATGTTAATGACTAGTTGATTCCCACCCTTTGCTGCCTCTATCAGATGGGGGGGAGGAAAAAGGGGGTACTTCCAAGCAGCACCTCAGTGTTTGAAAGGGACAACACTGCACGGCTGAGCCAGGAATCAGCTGTGTGGCACTGCTGCGGGTGGAGCCCAGATCAGCTGGGGACTCCCCAGCTGATCCTGGGCTCCAGTGCACCATTTCTGCAGAACCTGGGATCAGCTAGGGAGTCCCCAGCTGATGCCGGGTTCTGCTGAAATGCCGCAGGGAGCCCAGGAACAGCTAGGAAGTCCCCTGCTGACCCCGGCTCTGCGTGGCATTTCAAATGGGCAGTGCATCATGGAGCCTGGGGTCAGCGGGGGACCCCGTGCTCCATACTGCGCTGCTGTTTTGAAATGCACAAGATCCCCTGCTGGAGACTCTTGTACATTTCAAAGCTGGCACCTAGTGTGCAGCCCTGAGTCAGCTGGACTTCCTGCTGGCCCTAGGTTGCACACAGAGTTCTGCATTCCTCCTTTGAAATGTACAAGAGCCCCAGTGGGAGCTCTTGTACATTTCAAAGGAGGAATGTGGAAGTGCCTATCAACTAATCTACTAGTCCATGGTTCCGCGTGGCATTTTACCAGTCAACTAGTAAATTAACTGTTACTTAACGTCCTTAGTTTAGAACTAAGACAGAACTATGTCCATGCTCATGAGATCCCAGGGACAGAGCTCAGGAGATTTGTATGTAGACTGAAGGGGAAGGGCTAGGGCTTTAGCCTGAGTCTAAGCCCAGGCTTACACTACAGTGTGGACATATCCCACAATCACTCAACTCAAGGAAGCATTAAAGGATTTTCTTTTTTCTTTCTGTTTAAGCCTGTTATCTTTTACAAAAAATCCTCTTGGCAGCCTCTCACCCTTACTAATAGATACATGAAAGTTAATCATAAATTTTATCAATAGATATACACCAATGGTTGCTGTGCCAAAATACATAATAGACAATTATACTTCCACGCTCATAGGCAGAACACAGGCTGACAGTTATATGAAATTAAATAATGTGTCCTCTGTCAATTTTTCTTCTAAGAAGCCATATTCATAAATCCCTCCCAAGTGACTTAACCTCATTGCCTTTAACACAAGAAGCAAAAACAATCAGTCAGGAGGAGGTAGGTAAAAAAGGACCTAATTCAGGAATTTTAATCAAACTTTTTCCATAGCTACTGCAACTCTCAACATTAATAAAACCTATATATGATAAGGGGAAGTCCAAGAACTGGAACAGGATACAGTGAAACAAAAGAAAAGAGATATGTAAGCTAAATGAAAATTAAAGAATAAAAAATGGTTTAAACATATCCCTTCAATAATGGGAAGAAAAGGTTAGAATTAGAAATTGATAAGTAATATTACCACTGACCACATGAAGCAGAGATTGAAGTGCAGAGAAAAAGAATGATTGGAGTCATTTGGGAATGGAAGACGAGTAAGGAAAGAGAATGCAAGTGGGATGCCAACGAAAGAAAATAACCTCTTGCCAAAATGCAACTGCATATTTTTGGGACATGAAATCCAGGTAATTTTGTGATACAAGTTCTACACCTCTAGAGCAGTGGTTCTCAACTGTTCCAGACAACTGCATCCCTTGCAGGAGTCTGATTTCTCTTGGGTACCCCCAAGTTTCACCTCACTTAAAAACTATTTACTTATAGATTGAACGTCTCTAGCTTGACACCCTCAGGACCTGACCAGTGCTGAACTACAGAAAGGTAATGTTGCTAGACAATATTGACACCACTTTCGCTGCTTACTGGGCTCTTAGAAAAAAGTTTGGGGTAAATTATAGCTAAATAGCAGCACAGAACACCAAGAGCCAGGACTAGTGGCTGTAAAACTTTATGGGACTGCAGGAAACTTGGGCACACCATGATATCTAGTCAACTAAAATCATGCTGGACCACAGATGTTGCTGGACTAGAGTGTGCCGGAGTAGAAAGGTTCAACCTGTCCAAAATTCAAGCAAAAAAAAAAAAAAAAAAATCTAAAAAGTACCTCAGCATACTATTCCTGAAAAATTGCTTACTTTCTCATTTTTACCATATAACTATAAAATAAATCATATTAAATATAAATATTGTACTTACATTTCAGTGTATTGTAATAGAGCAGTGTAAACAATTCATTGTATGAAATTTCAGTTTGCACTGCTGCACTAGCACTTTTAAACTAGCCTGTTGTAAAACTCGACAAATACCTAAATGAGTTGATGTACCCCTGGTTGAGAGCCAATCCTCTAGAACAGAAGAAGATACGGACAGGGATTCAGCCTGCTGGTCCAGTTCCTTACTCCACTCTGACACAAGTGGGAGAAACCCTACTCAATTCTGATGTTTCAGTGGCAAGAAAAGCAGTTTTGAAACAGTAATTGTATTCCTTTGCTTATATAAAGCTAATGTACAGTTTACTGTTTACCATAGTATTTGTAAAAAGAGATTTATAGACTAAAAGATTGTCCAGAACCTGAACTGATGAACTATTCATAAATTAGTAAGCCATGTGCTTCATAACATATGAAATACATCCCATCATCTAGTCATTCACGCTATAACAAATTTTGTTGCTCAATTGAGCATATCATACATGTAGAAAATAGTTACTTATTAGATGCATGATACAGTTAGGAAAGTTTTCCACTGAGTTTGTTTAAAAAAAAAAAAGTAAAAGTATTTATAAAACCTATAAGTTTGCTGATTACTGTTACAGATATGAAAGATTTTTGATGTTAGTTTTCTAAAGTAATCTCAAAGGGAACGTCTAAACTACATCCCTCTTTCGAAAGAGGGATGTAAATTAGACCTATCAAAATTGCAAATGAAGCCGGGATTTTAATTTCTGTGCTTCATTTGCATAATTGCACCATGGCGTTTTTGAAAAACACTACTTCGAAAGTGAAACCGCCGTCTAGATGTGGTTCTTTCGAAAAGAAAAGCCTTTTTCGAAAGATCCTGTACACCTCAAAAACTGAGGTGTACAGGATCTTTCGAAAAAGGCTTTTCTTTTCGAAAGAACAGTGCCTAGACCGCAGTTTCACTTTCGAAATAACGTTTTTCAAAATAACGCCATGACGCGATTATGCAAATGAAACAGGAGAAATTCAAATCCCAGCTTCATTTGCAATTTCGATAGGTCTAATTTACATCCCTCTTTAGAAAGAGGGATGTAGTCTAGACATAGCCAAAGAGTATTATGTAAAGCAAATAAAGGGGAGAAAAAAATAACATCTTTTAAGTTAGTACTTAAGGATAAAAATGATTGAAATTGGACATCTAAATTCTTTTAAATACACATTTGGCTGGAAGTCTTAAAAATGTTAATGTAAGGAGGATTTAATATTTTCCAGCAATACTTCTGATGGAAGCTAAATGCTTTAACAAGTAATATATTCTGAATAGAATAAGAAAGTGAAATACCCTACCTGAAGAACTGGTTAGTAAGTACTCCTTATTTAAATACCACCTAAAACCATTTCTATAAGGAGATCTCCAAGAAAAAGATATCTGTCACCTATTTAGCTTATTAATAGTTTAGTCAAGACAACAGAGAAATTAAGTAAAATATTGAAAAATGGCACCACTGGAACTGAAGTTGGGAAATGCTGTGGGAGAAAAATCAGACTAAAATCATGCATGGAGGTCAGCAGTATGCAGGACAATAGCATGTTTAACAAGACAAGACAACAGCATAACAAGACAGACATGAGGCTATTGCCCTGACATAACTGTTACATACAAGTAAAGTTTTCTCCATTTATGTTTTTAAATTGTATGTTCTCTAGGGCAGTGACTATATCTTCATCTGTGTTTGAAATACATATTGCACACCACGAGCATTACTAATAATTATCTGCACCATAAGAAACCATTAAGTGGCAGAAATTAATCCCACCTCCAAAAGTGCTGCAAAGGCACAGTAGTAAGACTAGAAAAGACCACAGATTCATAAAATCATAGGACTGGAAGAGACCTCAGAAGGTCATCAAGTCCAGGCCCCTGCCCAAAGCAGGACCAACCCAAACTAAATCATCCCAGCCAGGGCTTTGTCAAACCGGGCCTTAAAAACCAAGGGTGGTGGATTCTACCACCACCCTAGGTAACTCTTCACCACCTTGCTAGTGAAATAGATTTTCATAATATCCAACCTAGACCTCACCCACTGCAACTTGAGACCATTGCTCCTTGTTCTGTCATCATTGACAACAGCCTCTTTCCATCCTCTTTGGATCCTCCCGTCAGGAATTTGAAGGCTACTATCAAATCCCCCCTCATTCTTCTCTTCTGAAGACTAAACAAGAGCAATCCCTCATCCTCTCCTTGTAGGTCACATGCTCCACCCCCCTATCATTTTTTGCCCTCTGTTGGATCCTCTAAAGCATTCACATCCTTTCTGTAGTGGGGGCCCCAGAACTGGATGCAATACTACAGATGTGGCCTCACCGGTGCTGAATAATGGGGAATAATCACTTATCTAGATCTGCTGGAAATGCTTCATCTGATATGCCATTAGTCTTCTTGGCTACAGGGGCACACTGTTGACTCATATCCAGCAACTCATGCATTGTAACCCTAAGGTCCTTTTCTGCCAAACTGCACCTTAGCCAGTCCCCAGCCTGTAACAATGCTTGGGATTCTTCCATCCCAAGTGCAGGACTCTGCACTTGTCCTTGTTGAACCTCAGATTTCTTTTGTCCCGATCCTCCAATTTTTCTAGGTCACTATGGATCCTTATTCCTACCCTCCAATGTATTTACCTCTCCCACTAGCTAAGTGTCATTCGCAAACTTGCTGAGGGTGCAATCCATCCCCTCATCCAGATCATTAAGAAAGATGTTGAATAAAACCAGCCCCAGAACCGATTCTCGGGGGATTCCACTTGAAACCTACCGCCAAACTGATATTGAGCCACAGATACTACCATTGAGTCAGACAATATAGCCAGCTTTCTATCTACCTTACCTCATTTATCCAATCCATGCTTCCTTAACTTGCTGGACATTATTATTGAATTACTGAATTAAATGCAACACCTTTTTCAAGACTGTATTTCTCACTAAATCTCTTAAATCTCATAATCTGCTCCAAAGAGGCCCGCTGACCAGGAAAGGAGAGGGAGCAACTGCCCAGGGCCCCACACATCTGTCCCAGAAACTTGGCAATTCTATCGGCTCCCCCTGCTCCCAAATATAATTACCACTTCTCAGAAGAGCTCCTATGCTGAGACCACTGAAGGGTGGGTGGTGAGGAAAAGGGGACAGGAGAGAAGTAGAGCAGTCTGAGGGGGGAAAAAAAAGTCTTAAAATTATTGTCCATTTCCACCTCATCTTGCAATAACGTGAGCAATATTTTCCACTTCAATTTCCATGAAGATATTTGTTTCAACTATCACATTCCTCAAAGATATCCTTTCCAGATTAAAATGAGATCCTGAATAGGTTAAATTTACATTTTCCATTCCTGATGAAATTTCCTTGCTACTTATGTGGTTTCCTCTGCTTTTTAGTACCCTCAAATAGACACAAGAATTGCCAGAAATATTCTAGTTCTGAAGCAGTTATTTATCAACATTCAGTCCAAGTAGATCACCACATCTCTAGTTAAATTAAATCAATATTTGAGATCAGATCTTAAATCTAACAGTACTGCTATGCGTTCTCATATGTATTTTAAATGTTCTCTCCATTCATTCTGACTCACTAGATTTTAGATAGCTTTTATCTCCAATTTGTATTTAGGATTTTTTCCTTCAACGCAGGACTTGTTTTAAATCCCATTTTAATGCATACAACTCACAGTTTAATCTCTTCCTGCCACTTAGGGTGTGTCTACACAGCATCTTTAGCTCGAAATAGCTTATTTCATAATTTGGTGCTGTCTATACAGTGCCAAATTTCAAAATAACTTGCTATTCCAAAATGCCCAGGACATCAGAATAAGCCACCCATTATTCTGAAATTTATTTCGAAATAACGGGCTGCTTCAATAGACACTGAATGGTATCCCAAAATAGCTCCGCACTGTAGACATATCCTTAGTGAGGATCCATCATCCTGTATGTTTTATGTTCCTCAAACTCAGGCTGGCAAGTATGATTAATGGTGATCGTCGGCCTTCTACTATATCACTAATGCACTGAACAGTAGGGATGTAAGCAAGTAGTCGAGTACCCGACTACTTGCTTTCCTCTGTCCCCTTGCTACCTCTGTATCAGAGACAGCAAGTGGGTGTGGAACAGGAGCCGGGTGCCCGGGGGAGCTGGCTTAAAAGCCAGTTCCCCCCAGCACCAGCTCTGCAGTCCCGCCCCACTCCCCCCTCCCCCACTGCTGCCTCTATCACAGGCAGTGGAGGGAGCGGCCACAAAGAACCCCCTGTCCATGAGGGTGTGTACGCGTATGCGCGTGTGTGTGCGCGCGTGTGTTCGTTCGGGCCGTGGTTGCTGCCGGAGCAGCCTCTGCCTGTGGCCAGCTCAGGCCACCACAAAGAGGGGCTGGGTGGACTCAGCATAAGCTGGGACCAAGGAGTCTCGGATTGAGCCAGACTGGGACTGCTACGGCTCTGCCTTTTAAATGTAGTATGCTATCCCCACCGCGGGCAGCTCTTACTACATTTAAAAGGCAGAGCTGCAGCAGTCTGGGGCTACGTCTAGACTACATGCCTCTGTCGCCAGAGGCATGTAGATTAGGCTACCAGGCATAGGAAAATGAAGCGGCGATTTAAATAATCGCCGCTTAATTTAAATTTACATGGCTGTCGCGCTGAGCCAATCAGCTGTTTGTCGGCTCAGCGCGATAGTCTGGACGTGCGGGTGCCGACATCAAAGGTATTTGTCGACCACCCAGGTATGATTCCTGGGATGAGGTATACCTGGGTGGTCGACAAATGCCTTTGATGTCGACACCCGCGCGTCCAGACTACCGCGCTGAGCCGACAAACAGCTGATTGGCTCAGCGCGGCAGCCATGTAAATTTAAATGAAGCGGAGATTATTTAAATCGCCACTTCATTTTCCTATGCCTGGTAGCCTAATCTACATGCCTCTGGCGACAGAGGCATGTAGTCTAGACGTAGCCTAAGACTCAGCGCCAGCTGGGATTGCTCGGTCCCAGCTCATGCTGGATCCCAGACCTACGTTGCTATGGCTCTACCTTTTAAACATATTAAGCTATCCCTACTGGACATGTGCAGAGCACCTCCCATTCTTGATTAAGTGTGCAGTCGATACAAATTGAATTGACTACACCATGAGCCAAACACACATTCCTTAAACCTTATTAAACAGCATAGGCCCAAATATTGACTTGACCCTGTGATACTCCATTTGGAAAAGATTAATTTTTAATGGAAAAACTTTAACATCTGTCATATAATTTTTAATGTGTGATATGGTATTTAACACAAAACATTATCCTGTACTGTATAAAATATTTTATAATGGTGAAATATGTATTTTATCCACTAAAACAATGGTTTCAAAAATTCTACCAGTATTACTTTATAAACCAGTTAGTTGATTGAATAGCTTAATTTCCCCACAAGCACAATCACTAACTCCATTATATGTCTAAATATTTTGCAAAGAAAATATTCATTGAGTGTTTATTTCCTTCATCTTCCTTTATGCCATTATAATAAAAGTACACATTTGCTTTGTTAGTAATCTGGTACCTCTTTTTTTCCCTCTTTTTCCAAACAAGAAACTGCATATGTCACCAAAATGTCTATGACCTTAAGAAAAAAAAACCTCAGAACCCTTCAAACTTAAACTAGTTTGATAAGAGAAACAAGTATAAGACAGATAAAAAGCAAAACAAGGGGTTTAAAGCAACTGAATTTGTGAAAAATTTTGAGATGGAGAGTAATTATATGGTTTTATTATTGTATTATTGAAAATAAGGGAAGAGAAAATGCTAGAGAAAGATACTCAATATCTTACGTAAGGGACATGGCGAATAGGTGTAACACAAAT
The DNA here is from genome assembly GCF_049634645.1 of Pelodiscus sinensis. Classification (NCBI taxonomy): domain Eukaryota; kingdom Metazoa; phylum Chordata; order Testudines; family Trionychidae; genus Pelodiscus; species Pelodiscus sinensis. Next base: position 22,771,727 of record NC_134711.1, read on the forward strand.
TGACTGTTTCAGCTGCTCCCACACTCTCCCATCTCATCAAAAAAAAGACAGCAGTATTTCTCATGTATGTGTGATTCTTACCTCCCCCCAAAATCCGATTTTATCTTTTTTAAAAAGTTGCAAAAATATTCAGAGTAATTCCATGTCTTATATTTTCCTCTCGCTTTCTTTTTTCCAAAGACTGAGGTGGACAAAATCTGACCCACAGTCCAGATGTGGCCTGCGCCAAGCATTTCTCACGCCCACCTGGCTAATTAGCAGTGTGTGCATACTTACAGCAGGCAGCTTGAGTTCAGTTACCCCTCCCCTCACCTTGCTCCATCCTGCAGCGGAGCTGCTCCTAGAATTCTCCTGCTAGCTGTGCAGGTGGGGGGGGGAGTACTGAAGTCAGAGTGTCCCCCTCTGTAGAGCAGGGGTTGGGGAGAGGGAGACGCACGCCAAGCTGCTCCAGTCTGAAGCATGTATGGTAAGCAGTGTCTCACGTAAGACGAGCACTTGAGTGGCCACTCAGGAGAGATTCCAGGGCCACTTGGCTGATGAGCAGAGCGCCCACAGCTGGCGGCAGCAGCTCTTTCTCCTGGTGGTGCACATCCACACCTAACCTCAGTGCACAGAACAAAATGTATTCTGCACAGGAATGGAAAAAAATTAGAGGAAACATTAATGGTAAGTGATTCAGAGTGCTTGTCTTAAGAGGCAGTGCATAGTTTCAAAAATGTCAGTGCTCACTCCCACACACATACACTACCCCCCCTTACTCCATCTCTGCAGACCTGGAGGGGGGTAAGGAGACAACAAAGCAGGACAGTTTTCCTTTTATTAAAGAGACAGAGCTTGATTTGGGAATTATGTCAAGTCATACTTGTTAACACTTTTACTACATCAATTTGCTCACACAAAATAAGCTATTAGCAATATCAAATGAGACAGGATTGGACAATAAATTAAAAAAAATGTCTAACTCTCATTAAGTTCAAAACTGAGAAGGTGAATAGTACCTGCGAGTCCGTGGAGGCTTTGGTGGAGGAGAGTCCAGTTTCTCAAGATTTATAGAACTGACAGTTTTTTCTGCACTAGTTTCATTCTGCCAAAAAAATAAATTCAACTACATTTTATTCAAAGTTGAAAGAATCAAAACCAGAACTTAATACATATATGTCTATCTGTTCCTGAAACAAACTGAGGCTTTAAAAAAAACAAACTTTAAAAAAATCATGGGATGACAACAGCAAATTACTGCCAGTTTACACTTCAGCTTCCAATTTAAGCATAGATTACATACTAGGGATATTGAGTGTAAACGATTAACAGTTAAACCAATAAGTAGATGCTTATTGGTTAACTGTGTTGGTTACACCCAGTGAAGCCACCTCCTCGGGAGCTGGACAGGCAAGGGCTATCCAGCTCTGCTCCCGGGGAGGTGCTGCTGCAGGCTCTGCAGTATAAAGCTTAGCTGAGCTTTATATTGCTGAGCCTACAGCATGTGTAACCATGTAACCACTGAGATTTTCAGCAGCTACATGATTACCCTACTACATGAATTTTAACATCCATAATACATATATTTTATTTATGAAGCACACCTCTCCCCCAAAAAAGCACTCCAAGGGAATTAAGACAAGTATCTTAAAAGGACACTAATTTACAATCCACTTCAGAACATTTTTTACTATTATTCAGGATTGCATATACCCAATCTCAAAAAAATATCTTTTACTTTATTTATAAAGTGAGCCATATGAAAAAATACTTCATGTATTTGACAGCAATGAGTGTGTAGTGAGTCTGTTTCGCTTATATAATCAATTTTCCATTTGGGAGAAGGGATCTTTTTCAAACCACAAAACGAAAACACAAATTGTAAGAGGGATTCAATAGGAGGGAGTAGTATACAAGATAATGCAGTTGCCCCTGAAATGACTAATTTTCAAGTTGACAGTATCCCTTTGTATTTAAACAAAGTTTAAGAAATATTTCCTTCCTTACATAGCAAGCTATTGCTGAAGGAAAACATTTTACTTTTTTGTAAATAAATTTATTATTCAAGTTAACTAACTAGAATTGCACCAGGTACACACACAAAACTAGTACTAGTTTTCATGTACAGAGTTGCATTTAACTATGTGTATCACAATTATGAATACAAGTTTAGAAATTAGCATTACTAAAAATAGGATACACAATATTTTTGAAAAGTGGTCTTCTGGGAGCGAACTTGTGAAAGTTTTCTTTTAAAAGAGACATTATCAGCATCTCAGAAACATCATTTATACCCAGAAATATGACATTAATTTCAAATGATAAGCCTATCACTCCTAACTCAGTCAGATGTGGTCCAGAGCATATATGACCTACTATGGGTCTTCTGATGGCATTTGGCCTATTTAAACAAGTAGCTAACAGTCTCTTACAATGTGGTTGGCTGCCAGCTAGAATACCACATTTTCTAAACGGTACCTTTGGTACCAATTCCAGAAGACAGCAGAAGGATTGACATCTGACTGAGCCCCTACCTCCACCCATGGCAAGAGACTGAGCCATCCTGGTGAGTCTGTTGGGAAGCTTACATTTCCATATTAAAGAAAATCTAAATTACAGCTAGTTCTACTACTTCATCCACCAAAGAGAAGGACAGATGGAGGTATTAAGAGAAAACTCATAGCCTTCTTAATCAGATTATTCGCTTCAACAAACCATTTGCCTTCTTTCCTACACAGACATTATTGCACTTCACAGCAGTAAACAAGTTTAAAGGAGCAAGGAATCTGTTTCAAAATAAGAACAAAATATTAGCCCACCATTCTCTAATTTAGCTATTGACTTACATAAACTGTTTATGAAATAATATGCTGGTTATTGACTAAAACAGTGATCTGGCCAATGGTAATGCATGGCTATCCTGAAGGTACTCCTCATTTTCCTTACTGTGGTAGGGCTCTTCCCTTTTAGAAGATAATTATCTGCATAGCAGTTGTAAAACACCAGAAGGCTTTCACATGAGATGTGTGCATGCCCTATTTTGGCTCAAGGAACAGTCTAAATCAGAATTCTGAAGGGAATGCAAAATCAACTTTCCTGACCAAAGAGATTTGCTACAGCAACAACTACTCATATTAAATCTAAATGGGAAGTAGGCTGTACCCTCGAAAGCTCATGATACCATCTAAATGTTTTGTTAGTCTCTAAAGCGCTGCTAGACTATTCGTTGTTTTTTTAAGTTTTTCCATTATGTAATAGGTACCTTCTTTAGCTATATACCTAAGAGAAGTCAGCAAGGATGAAGATTTGAGATGGACAGTGAAGATGTGTTATATGATCTTCTTTGCTCTCACCTAAGTAGATTGTATCCAAGTACTCATGATATATTCTAATTACCTACAAAACACTTCTTTAAAATAAATGTTAAGGTTGCAAAAATCAAGCACAAAAAAGATTAGGAAATGAAAGAATGAAGGTGGTCAGTACAAATTTAATACAGACCTTTTCTATAGATGCAGGATATGTCTAGTTACATGATGACATACTATTTCTACAGGACCTCTCCCTTATTTTGTAAGATCTCTTTGTAGTTCAGCTGTAACATGCACTTGCAGCGTGGTTCCCTGCCCCTTCCCAGTGTTTGTAACTAGGCTTATGAATGTGGTTGTGTCTTTGAGCTAACAAACTTAAGTCTTTTAGCTCAAACAGCAGAATTTAAAGACTTTAGAGAAAGGATTCCCAGAAGCATCGCATTTAAAGATTCCTGACCAGGAATGCAAAACACAAGCTTCTTTTAAAACTCGTAGTTCAAATCTATAGTTTGATTCAGAAGTTGCATGTGTTTATTAAAGATTAGTGAGTCTAATAAGTCTTTCCCAGGAGTCATTCTTTCATGCAATCTCTTGTAAGTAATAGACAGTCCTATTGTCATCATAAAGGCAGAACATCCTCCAAGTTTGAATTCTTTTAAGCAGCAGTTTAGCTTTTAAACCAGAAGGTGAAAAACAAAAATATACCAACATAACCAATAAGGTAAAGCCTATGAAGAGCAATATGCTTTACACAATGCCTCAAATGTCAAGAAATTATAACTGCCCCAACGATGGAAGAAAATTCCAGGAGGCAAGACCTCCCACTGAAGAATTCCCAAACTCTAAAAAAGGTTCCGTATGCAGGAGTCTAAACCACACAGTTTAAGTTTCTGTATTACTTTGAAAATATAATTGTATTATGGTATCCATAATTGAATTATTCTGTCATTTTTACAGGAAGACATGCAGGAGAAACCCAAAAAGGAAATGGTAGGGTCATTGTATGACAGAGAAAGTAATGTACTTAGTAGAACAAGACCTTGCATTAGTGACTAACATTGGTAAAACATGTATTAAGCCCCATGAACTTATTTTTCCAAGACTAGCATCAAAATTCAGCCACCAATTTTCTCAGAAATATACTTTATTGCATACAGCTGTATGCAATAATTTTCTCTCTCTCTTAAACACAAACAGGAAGATATATACCACCTCAAACTGCTTCCCCATTGGTAGCCCATCCCTGACAGCAATGACTCACTCTCAGATCATGGAGATATTTTTATAAATCACAGGCTCTTTGGGATGCATCAGGCTGCATCAAATAGCAATCTGTTTAAATTCCCTATGGGTGGATCTCCTTAGTCTTCCCTAAAAAAGTAAGTCATTCACCCTGCAGCACAATTAGATGACATCTCACTGGTTGGTGACTATTTGCCTGCTGTGCCACTTGCAGATGCTGAAGGGAAAAGGGATAAAGAGCTTTGGGCTCAAGTAATTTAAGACTCTGAACATTATTTAATCAGCTGTAGTTCAATTTTCTAGGGAGAGATTTGCTCATATCTCTTGCCTGGAGTCCCTGTATAGAGGCGAAGAGTAGAATATACAAGCTTGCCTTTTCTCAACTTGGAGTTAGTCCCTTCACAACAGGGTTGGATTCACTTTAATGGAGCAATATGTAGGGATTTGTAATAGTACAGTAGTACAACCTTACCTTATCTGTTCAACAGATTAACAGAGATTTTGTTACTCTGCTATTAAATCAGCACTACATTTCTTTAACATAATACAATCTTTTAAAAGTACTATTAAAATTAAGTTTTAATTGTGAGGGCCTCAGATATTTCAAAATGAGTTTTTGCTTACTTTGCCTATCCTGAATTAGACAGTTTCTATTGCAGCAACACCCTAACTCCACAATCCCATTGTAATAAGTTCTGTTCAAACACATAGTCCCTTGACTCCAAAACTGGATATTACTCCTGGTTTTAGGGTCCTCTCTACTCCTAGTAGCATTTCTTTATACATTATATATGATATATATGGAGATACACCTGTCTCACAGAACTGGAAGGGACCTTGAGAGGTCATCAAGTCCAGTCCCCTGCCCTCATAGCAAGACCAAGTACCATCCCTAACACAACACCCAATACCCATGCCTTTAAAAAGTTTTAAATCTTCGCATCTGAATTACAGGCAGTCCCCGACTTACGCGGATCCGACTTATGAAGCGGCAGCCGCGGCGGGTCCCGCGCCTCTGAGGCTTTGCCAGAGCAAAGCCTCAGACGCGCGGGGAACCGCTGCCGCTACGGCTCTGCTCCCCGTGTCCCTGGTCTGCTGGGGGGGGGGCGTAGCTAGTGTGCCCCCCCCCAGCAGACCAGGCTTTTGTTTTGGACCCTGGGGCAGAGCAGCTGGGGCGCTGCCGATTGGTCCTGCAGCGCCGCTCTGGGCACTACTGGACCAACCCGGCAGCACCCCAGCTGCTCTGCCCCAGGTCCTGATTCAGCCGCTGCTGGTCAGTTTCAGCAGCGGCTGAATCAGGACGCCTGGGGCAGAGCAGATGGGGTGCTGCTGGGTTGGTCCAGTAGCACCGAGGAACGGCGCTACTGGAGCAACCCAGCAGCACCCCAGCTGCTCTGCCCCAGGCGTCCCCAAGTCAGCTTCTGCTGAAACTGACCAGCGCTGACTACAGGAAGCCCGAGGCAGAGTTGCTCTGCCCCGGGCTTCCTGGAATCAGCTGCTGATCAGTTTCAGCAGCAGCTGACTTGGGGACGCCTGGGGTTCTTAAGTTGATTCTGTATGTAAGTCAGAACTGGCGGTCAGTTTCAGCAGCCGCTGAATCTGGACGCCAGTTCCAACTTACATACAGATTCAACTTAAGAACAAACCTACAGTCCCTATCTTGTACGTAACCCGGGGACTGCCTGTACTTTTAGAACTCCGTATCTACCTGATTTCAGTCTCTCCTTCAGAGTTTTCTTACCAATGTTCAGTTAGGGATGCTAAAAAGCTGCTTTTTTGGGGGGAGGGTAAACATAACCACAGAAAATTTGAGCAGTTACATGTTTACATGCAGGGATGGGAGGCAGCGCTATGGGAGCCGGTGTGTGTGGGGGGAGCCGGATTTCAGTAGGTTTTCCCCTGAAGAGCACTGGCTCCCAGGGAGCTGCCAACCCCTCCACACTGCTGCCCCCACCTGTATCGGAGGCAGCAGCGCTCCCGGGGTGGGGGGTTGGGGAGGGAGCCAGTGCTCAGGGGGTGACAGCTTTTAAGTAGGTTCCCCAAGAGCACTGGCTCTCAGGGAGTCCCTGCCCCTCCACTCTGCTGTCCCCCCACCATGAGCACTGGCTCCCGCTCCTCCCTCTCCCCTCCCACCCCAGCTGCTGCCTCTGCTACAAGCAGGGGGATCTAGCAATGAAGAGGGGCAGGCAGCTTTCAGAGCTACAGAGGCAGCAACGCAGGTGGATAGGTGGTCTTGCATGTAATCATGACAGTTAACCATGTACACTGTCATATCCCTATTTTCAGTGTTCAAAGATATTTCTGTTATCATTTCTGACCTATATATTCACACACACATATTGTGATGCTATATGGAATATATGAAAAACTTCATAATATTGTTGATACCGCTATTGTAAAATCGCAAGAAATCTGTCCAGATATTCCATGTGAGGTATCTGCAAAAAGGTTATAATTTGTCTCGTTCTTGTTGATATGTTTGTATCACCTTTATATGACAAGTTATAGGTACGTATGGTGTATCTATTTCAATACTTGTTCTGTTTGTCTGGGTGACACCCCCAGACAGATTGGCATCAGCACTACCTAGCTCACGGGTGGCCAAATTCTAGCCTGGAAGGCCTCCACCTCCATGTTTATCTATGCCTCTGCAGGTATCGCAGGTTTGCAGCTCATTGGCTGTGAATTGCCATTCAGGGCCAATGCAAATATTGGGAAGCAGCATCCTGGTCCACAACACTTCCCGCTGCTCACATTGGCCAGAAAAAGCAATTCATAGCCAACTGGAGCTGCAATCCTCCAATACTTGTGGAGGTGAAGATAGTAGTGGTGGCCGGCCAGGGACTAATCCTGTGGGCTGCCGGTTTTTTATTGCCCACCCCTGACCTAGTCTGTCTGATGACCCATCAAGGATCATCAGCTGTATAAATAAGCCCTTACCAAACTCACAACTGTAAAAAATGCATCATGAAACTTAGTCTTGTATGCTTTTGTATAAAGACCAGTGTTTTTCAAACTGGGCTTCCTGACCCAAGTCATATTGCCACCCTTCCTTCTGTGCTGCCTTCAGAGCTTCACTGCCAGAAAACAATGCCTAGCTCTTAAGGCAGCAGTGCATATGGATGGCAATACCATACTACCCTTCCTTCTGTGTTGCTACCCTGAAAGCTGGCTGCTGGAATGTGATGGCTGCTGACTGAGAGGGCCCAGCTCTACAGGCTGCAACTCAAATAAATAAGGGTAGCAGTACTATGCCTTGGCATCCTTACTTCTCACTGTTGCTTTTCAAGATGCTGCCATCAGAGCTAGGAAGTTGGAAAGAAGGTGATGTTGCCTTATACATTGAAAAAGTATATACTTGGATTGAGGTTGACATAGAAATAGGAGACAGACTTGCTAAGAACCCCTGGGTACGGATAAAAGGGGCAAAAAACAAAGATCATGTCATGGTAGGAGTCTATTACAGACTACCTACCCAGGAAGAAAATGCGGATGAGGCCTTTTTTAAAACTACAGGTTGAACCTAGCTGGGACAATCCTGAACAAGGGGATTTGCCAGACCAGGGGTGGTCCCTCCCCCCCTGGCCTGTGCTGCCATCAGGTTAGGGCTCCAGCCTGCCCCTGCAGCTGCCCCAGCCCACCAGGGCTCTCTAGATGCTGTCAGCCCTGCTGCTCCCAGGCCTGGAGCACCACAGCCAGAGCTCCACAGACAGGGCTGGAGGTCTGCAGCTGCCAGGCTTGGCAACTGGGACACAGCTCTGCAGCCGCCTCAATCCGCAGCTGTGCAGCCAGGGCTGGGGCAAAGGGCCAGGGAAGAGCTCCCTGGCTGCTGCTGGGACCAAAACTCCCCGCTGTGCCAGACTACAGTTGTTGCGGAACCAGGGAGTGCCAGTTAAGGGAGGTACAACCTGTAATAAATATATCCAAAGCACGTGACTTGGTGATGAGGGGGGACTTCAACTACCTACACATCTGTTGGGAAAATAACACAGCGGGGCAGAGATTATCCCACAAAATTCTTGAAATATATGGGTGAATTTTTTATTTCAGAAGGTGAAGAAAGTTACTGGGAGAGGAAGCTGTCCTAGATTAGATTTGGCAAATAGAGAGGAACTAGTGGAGAATTTTAAAGTGGAAGGCAGCTTGGATGAAAGTGATCATGAAATGGAGGAGTCCATGCCTCTAAGGAATGACAGGAGAGAGAACAGGAAAAAAAAATAAGTATAGACAACGCCAAAGAGGCATTATAAAGGGCATAAGAGCAAACTATTCCACTGCGTATGAAAGAAGGAAGCAAGGCAAGAGACCAAACTGACTTAACCAGGAGATCTTCAATGATCTAAAGAAAAAAAAATGTTAATTAAAATTTAAGAGTGCTACAAAAAAAAATGGAAACAAGGTCAAATTACAAAGGACGAATATAAATGAACACCACAAATAAGTAGGGAAACTTAGAATGGCCAAAGCACAAAATGTCTCTAGCTAGTTAGTTCTCAAAGGGTAACAAGAAAACATTCTACAAATACATCAGAAGCAAAAGAAAGACCAAGGAAGGGCTCATTATGCATCAAAGACGGAATAACATAAAAAGTGGAAACAGCAGAGGTGCTTACTGAATTCTTTGTTTCGGTTATCACCAAAAACATTGGTAGCAACTGGATGCTTAACAGTGAATCCCCTTGAAAATAGGTAGGCACAGAAGCTAAAATAGGGAAAGAACAAGTTCAAAATTACTTAGACAACTTAGAGGTCTTCAAGTCACCAGGTCCCAATGAAATGCATCCTAGAATATTCAAGGAGCTGACTGAGGAGATGAGAGCCATTATATTTGAAAAGTCATCAAAGACTGAAGAAATTCCAGAAAACTGGAAAAGGGCATATATAATGACCATCTGTAAAAAGGGAAATAAGGACAACCCAGGAAATTACAAACCAGTGGAACCAGGAAGAATAAGAGAGCAAATAATTAAGGAATACATTTGTAAACATCTAGAAAATAATGAGGTGACTAGTAACCGTCAGCATGGATCCATAAAAAACAAATGATGTCAAACCAACCTGATAGCTTTCTTTGATAGGATAACAAGCCTTGTGTATAAGCAGGAAGCAACAGATGCATTATATCTAGATTTAGTAAGGCATTTGATACAGTATCACATGACCTTCTCAGTAACAAAATGAGGAAATATAACCTAGATGGAGCTACTCTAAAGGTTAGATAACCATTCCCAGAGAACACTTATCAATGGTACACAATCATGCTGAACGAGCATAACAAGTGGATTTCCATAGGAATCCACTTTGGGTCCAGTTCTATTCAATATCTTCATCAATGATTTAGATAATAACATAGATAGTACACTGATAAAATGTGCAGGTATCAGGTTTGGAGGAGCTGCAAATTCTTTGGAAGGTAGGATTATAATTCAAAATTATCTGGACAAGCTGGAGAAATGGTTTGAGGTAAACAGGATAAAATTAAATAAGGACATATGCAAAATACTCCAATCAACTGCACACATACAAAATGGAAATTGACTATCTAGGAAAGAATATCATGGAAAGACATTTAAAGGTTATAGGGGACCACAAGCTAAATGTGAGTCAGTGTGACACTGTTGCAAAAAAAGCAAAAAAGCAAAAAAAGCAAATTTTGGATGTATTAACCGGAGTTCAGTAAGCAAGACACGAGAAGTAATTATTCTGATGTACTCCGTGTTGATTAGGCCTCTGCTGGAGTATTATATCCGGTTCTGGGCACTACATTTCAGGAAAGACATGGACAAATAGGAGAAGGTCCAGAGAAGAGCAACAAAAATTACTGAAGGCCTAGAAAAAGAGGAAGACTGAAAGATCTGTGTTTGTTTAGTCTGGAAAAGAGAAGACTGAGGGGGACATGGCAACAGCTTTCTAAGTACCTAAAAGGTTTTTACAAGGAGGAAGGAGAAAAAAAAATATTCTTGTCTCTCGATAGAACAAGCATCAATGGGCTTAAATTGCAGCCAAGCAATGTATAGGTTGGACATCAGGTAAAACTTCCTGTAAGGGTGGTTAAATGCTGTATTAAATTGCCTAGCAAGGTTGTAGAATCTCCATCATTGCAGATTTTTGAGAGCAGGTTAGACGAACACCAGTCAATGGTGTAGGTACTGCTTGGTCCTGCCATGACTGCAGGGGATTGTACCTGATGACCTCTCGAGGTTCCGTCCAGTTCTATGAGTTTATGATTCTAAGCTTTCATATAACTGCTAGGCATCTTTTTAGTTTAACCTGAAGTACATCAAATCTGCATAGAAATATACTGTGACAGCAGAAGTACCTATCCTAGGATGTATGCATTTTATATTAAGAGACAATTTAGGTCTAATTCAGAACAATGAACTTGAACTCAAACCAAAACAGCTCAAAGCCTATACTTCCAGTGAAACTAGTGAAAGCATTAAAAAATGTACCCAGTCTACCATTTTTATTATCTGCCAGGTTTCCCTAGACATGACCAAAGCAGACCGAGTTTGTTTCTTCTTAAACTGCTTAAACACATTAACACCCATCCCTATCCTTATTGGGGCTGTTGGATCACCAAGTAATGTGTTCTACAAGTGAAAGATTGATCATCATCTTATGCTACCCTTCTTCCTATACTAATACCAGGTGTTACCTGAGTGAATAGATGCACCCTTATTGACAGTATGAACTGTAAGACATGCTATTTAAAGTTTCAGAAATGAAAAAAGCAGCCACTACTACTTTATGGTCTTGGCATAACTTGGCCTGCTCAGAAATGACATACATAACCAGATGGGGAAGATTCACCGATTCAGGAAGAAAAGAAAATGTTTCCAGTTTCTGAACCCTTCCCTGAGATGGGGAATCACACCATTCCAAATGTGCGCGCGCACAATTCACTGAGATGGGAATCTAAGAACTATTAACGACAAGTGAGACATTTTCAGGCCTGTTTCCATCTGCATCCTATAGAGACTTTGCTTTATCTCCATGTCTGTTCATTCAGGCAATGAGTTTAATATTAGTAGATATGCTGCTATCACCACCACTTTGGATGAGGCCCTATACTGTAAACAAAGGGTCACAAATCTGAGTGATCGCTGGTAATGTCAGACACTTGGAACAGTAGACATATTTTCTTCCCTCAGACTTCAATATATCAACCTAAATGCCACACCTCAACCCAAAGACCCAGCCCTGAGCCCTCTCCACCAACATAGCTCCCTATTAGACTCCACACTCCAACCCTAAGCCACCTTCTGCACCCCAACTCCCACCCACATCCCACCCCTATTTCCTGCCCTGGGCCCACTCCCACAATCCAAAGCCCCTGGATTCAGTTTGGGGCCCCATCCTGAACTCCAAACACTGTGTCCCCAGCCCCAGCCCAGAGCCCATACCCCCAGCTGGAACCTTTACCCCCCCCCCAAATCTGGCCCCCTGCCCATGCTGAACCCCTCAGCCTCACCCACACCACAGATCATCTATGTGCAGAATTAATTTTATGTGCACCAATATGGAGGTGATGTGTCGCACATCCTCTCCATATGGGTGCACAAACAAAATTAGTTCCACACATGGACAAAAAAATTAGAGGGAACACTATCTCTGTTAGGGTCCAGCATCCCAACACAGAACGTACCCAACAATATTCCCTCTATTCTTGTCCAGCCATATGTGGAATGCATTTTTATGTATAGCAAGATATGTGAAAATGTGCACAAGTAGAAACAAAACACCTAGTTATGGGCACTTTGCTAATCAGCTTGAAAGCATATGAATTTCTCCTGAGCAGCCACACAAATTCACAGCTTACAGTAACATTGGTACCAATATTTTCCTCCAAGGAGCAGAATAAGGTTCCCGCACATCACCAAAGGAAGAGCTCGTGGAGGTTGGAATTCTCTGGGACTTGAGAGGGGAGAAAAATAATGCTTTAAGTATGGAGTCTGCACAAACCTTGTGTACACAGTGGTCATTCCCTACTGTAAGGTTTCCCCTCTGCAAAAAGCAGTAGTCTGGGAAAGCAAATGGACACGCCTATGCCATCACAAAGTTCCTGTGTAGAAACAATACTTGCAAGAGATGGATTGAATTCAAAGCAGAGGTATTCAAATTGTGAGGCACAATGAGATTATCAAGGAGAAAAGAGGATGTGACTAGTGCTGGGGAGAACCTGGTGCTAAGCAAAGTTTTAAAAGAAGCTGATGTATAAGGTTGCAGCACCATTCAGGTTGGTCCACTTGCCCCTTTCACTGTAGCCAAGCAATGAGGGATATAGGAGCTTCTGATGCCTGATATGAGCTTGATCTCCAGTCCCACCCATCCTGACTTTCCCTCCTCATTGAGTAAGGGCTTGCTCTTCAGGCCCATGCCTGGCAGATACAAATATATCTAAACAAAAACATGATGCTTGTGATAATTGCTAACATTCATAGAAAATGCTATCACCTAACCCAGTACTCCGATCTCCACATTTAACTAGTTTAAATTGTAAGCCCTTAACACACTGCTGTATTTTAAAACACAGCGGCTGTGTCTACACTGGGCCACTTATTCCAGAAAAGCAGCCGCTTTTCCCGGAATAAGCTGCGAGCTGTCTACACTGGTCCCTTGAATTTCCGGAAAAGCAGTGACGATTTACTGTAAGAAATCAGCTGCTTTTCCGGAAAAACTATGCTGCTCCCGCTCGGGCAAAAGTCCTTTGTCTGGAAAACTGTTCTGGAAAAGGGCCAGTGTAGACAGCACAGTAGTCTTTTCCGCAAAAAAGCCCCAATCGCAAAAATGACGATCGGGGCTTTTTTCCAGAAAAGCGCGTCTACATTGGCCACGGACGCTTTTCCAGAAAAAGGGCTTTTCCGGAAAAGCATCCTGCCAATGTAGACGCTCTTTTTCTGGAAATACTTATAATGGAAAACTGTTCCGTTTTAACCATTTCCGGAAAAAGGTGCCAGTGTAGACACAGTCAGTGAGGGGGGAAAAAAAAGGGAAAATGGAAAGTTAATTTGTCCATTCAAGAGTTTTGAAAATTAATGAAAATTAATGAACTGTTATGCCTTTCCCACCTTTACTTGTAACCAGAAGACGTACCTGGCATTGCTTGGGTCCTTAACTCAATTTGTGTTTTTTTTGGGGGGGGTGAGGGGGGAGAAAATCAAATAAAAACGTACATACTTCATTTAAATCATTGTTCTGGGGTGGGGGTAGGAATGATGGGTTCAGTATGCAAGCTGCTGTGTGGCAAGAAGACTGTCCCATCCCTCGCTCACAGCAATAGCTTAGGGCCAGGGGAGAAGTGACTGTCCATGGCTACTGCAGCTCCCACAGGCTCAGGAGGGGGAGAGGTGCATGACCCCTGGCTTGGGCAGGTCCAGGTTCATCTGCCCTCTGTGCTTCCCAACCAAATTGAGGAATGCAGCAAACTGTGCACTTTCCCCTGACCAAGGGAAAACAGACAGCAATGTTCCTATATGAATTGGAGGGGATTTCAGCACCCCTATAAAAAGACACCTGGTATTGGGAGGCTCCCACAGCTAGCCCTTTTCACCTGTCTGGTGATTCTGTCTTTTTTCCTGTATAGTTTTATGAGAAAATCCCATTCCAGGAACATCCCATTTTCTTGGCACAACCAAACCCTTACTTGCTTTAAATTATGGTGAGAGGAAGCTGCACACTAAATTTAGTGGTCCTAGCTCTTACATTTAGAAGGAGATCTTGAATAGACAGAGACAATCAAAAATATATAGTAGATTATTAAACTGGTCAGAGGATAAATTATCACACTAAAGTTTTTCTTGGATAAACTTTGATTTACATTTTATTTGCTCCCTTTAACTGGCTTTATTCACCACATCATTTTTATAGTTAATATCTAGTAGTCCAGGTGTTGTTTCTCAACAATATTACCACCAGTAGCAGCCAAAGAAAGAACTACCATTGAACCTATTTAGTCCAGCACTTTCTGGTCTGGCAACATCCGTTGTCTGGCATGATTTCAGTTACTAGATGTCTATTTATCATGAGCATGAACAAGTTACCCACAGTCCCATAAAGTTTGTGCAGAGCCACCAGTCCTGGCTCTCAGTGTTCTGTACTGTTATTTAGCTCTAATTTATCCTAAATGTCTTCTGAGAACCCCGTAAGCAGTGGCCGTGTTGGTAATGTTGCTAGACAATATTGACCTCCCGTGGTTCGGCAAATTCTCTGCTTTGGCACACGCCAGATCCAGAGGGTGCCGGACTAGAGAGGTTCAACCTGCTGCTGGAGTTTTACCCTCTTACCTAACCAAGCTAAGAGCAAGATTCTCACATGGGGTGTTTCAAATGCTAAGAGTTGCCTGTCTAAGCTAGAGTTCTACTATTACTAGTAGTACTGGAGTTGCATTCATGATAAGCAGTTAAAAAAATCCCCTTTAAATGTTTAACACAGATAAGTGGCTTTTTGCTTCCAAAATCAATTTGCCAGAGCAAGCAGAGTACAAGCCTGCTAAGAGACATTTACACAGTCCACGTGGCCACAAACAAGAAAGACATTAAATGCTGAACTTATCACCACAAAAATATGTAAGACAAGGTCAAGGACAGAAAGCACAGTAAAACTAAAAACTGTGGGTAAAAAGCTATAACTTTAACTGAAAACCTATATGTCATAGAAAAACATACCACTCCATCAGCAATCTTCCAGTCTGTGACACTCTCATATTTCTGTAGTTGCTTTTCAAACAGTTGTGCTATGGCTCGATGGACAAGTTCATACTGCTCCTATTGTATGCATGTTAAAAATTATGATTAATGTACAAGACTCTTTTAAAAAAAGGGCACAACAAAGTCCAAGTCTACCCTACAGAAAAATATACCTTGGTCTGCACCGCAGAATGTCTTTGTGTCCTCATTTCTTGTATTAAATTGAATACATTGAACTCTTCCGGTATTTTCTGAAATACAGGGTGAAGTTATGTTATTTTCTATAAAACAATAGATCATGAACATAGTGATTTAAAATATGTCAGACCAATTTTTCAAGTAACTACCACAGCATGCCTTACTTCCTTTTTAGAAAGCTGACCCATTCCCTCCATGAAAATAAATCTTACTCGAGTCATTTAGAGCAACAATTCCTTCATAACTGGTATTTAGAACTATTTCACTGAAGGATCACACAAATATTTTGGAGATTGATTCTGAAAATGAGACACTCTTGGTAGAAGCATCTGACACACTGCCATTATGGCAACCTATCATCATAGCTCTTTGCTTAATGATGAACCTAAAAATCTCAATGGGAAATATAAAAACAGGTAACTGCAGAGTGACTAAGATGCTATAAGAAATCCTTTCAGAAAAAATGAGTAAACACACTCTGCAGTGTATTTGTAGACACTGAAAAATATAATCTATGTAATTAATTCAAGAATCAGCACTTCAGATCAGCATTTTGGTCAATGTACTCAAAACTAAGTACTATTTGCATTTTATTGTTTGTCATTTTACCTTAATATACTTAGATTCTGAGACTGGATAGGTTTGGGGTTTTGTTTTGTTGATGTAAGAAAAAGTGCTTTCATAAGTCGTCTAAAGCCAATTTTTAATATACTTCAAACATTTGAAATTTCTGATTCAGTTACTTCTCAGCAAGTTAGAAATTTAATTTTAATCACTGGTATAAAATATGACCTAATTCTACAGTAAGTTATATTACTATAAATCTTCCTTACCCCAGCTTTTAGCAAATTCCATGTATAATCTATGGCACAGATGGCTCCAGTTCTTCCACACCCTGCACTATGGACATAAACAGTTACTCAGTTTTTTGACAACGATTAAGTTACTTTATGTCAGTTTTATAGACTTAATATTTTCATTTTTACAAAATCAAGGTAAAATATCACTACCTACTTAATATGTAAGTCCTCAAATATCTTTGTTAAGCCAGCTCTTAATGTATTTAAACCATGACTATTTTATTGCAAGTATTATGTTTACCTAGCCAACAAAAGAAATGATTTAGTAGAACGTGAAGTATTTTTTCCTGTTCTATATAGTAAAATAATACTACGTAACTGATCTAACAGTTCAAGCACTATAGGATGGCTATGTAGAGGAAAAGACAATATAAAAACTTTACACTTTACATTTATTTTCTTGATAACCTGGTAACACATGCTTTGTGTTGCTTCCTAATCAATGGAACTGACCATCTTTGAAACGATGTTCTCCTTTGAAAAGTGATGAAAAATGGAATAATAGATTTCCATGTGTAAAATGGAATAATAGATTTCCATGTGTATTCTGTCCTAAAATGATTTCTATACCAAGTGTGCTCAGTTTACAAGAGACTTATTTTATACTGAACTCAAAACACAAACTTAGTTTTCTTCCCTACCATGCTTCATAAGCAATAATTAATTTATTATTAAAAGCCTATGCATCTTCATTACATTGATGCAACTGGTTGAAACTTAGTTAGCACTTCTGTTGATGCTCAAGTAGAAGATGCAATTTCACTCTCTCAGCACTAAATAGGACTAAAAAATAGTAAAAACTCTGTCACTAATGTTGGTTGACAACTGAATACACAAAGATAGCACATCTGCTAAATAAAGAGCACGGTTATCATTTCCAAGTAGAAACACACTTGTATACCAGAAAGCATCCCCAAAAGGTTTACAGAATTAACCCCTCCTATATAATTTACATAAACACTGATCACAATCAAAGGCGTGTTCAAAGAATTATATTTAAAGCTGCAAAGTCAATGGTCATATCTATACTTAGGGTTAATTCTCTCCCAATGTACAAAAGAGATTGGAATTCATATATCTATATCTATATCGATATCGATATCGATATCGATATAGATATAAATAAAAGAGAGAAAGAGAGAAAGAAAGAAAGAGAGAAAGAGAGAAAGAGAGAATATTTTTATTATAGCAGTATATTATTTTATTATTATACCACTATCATAAGTTTTAAAGAAAAAAATGTACTAGAGCTTGATAATAAGGCTCCTAAGTAGCATTTTCATTAAAATGAAGAGTATTAAAGGGAATCCAAATCATACAGATTTATTAATCATAACCTAGTAGATAATATAATTAAATACATACCCTTTAGATATTGCAAGAAGAGTTTAAATTTTGTGGGTCAATAAAGTAAATGTTTGAGTCCTCCAAGAGGTACTGCAACAGCAGCTACAGAGCTGCTGTGGTCTAGGATGTAGGGCTTCAAATATCCAGTTTTTTTGTCAGTGGGGGAGGGAAATTTTCACACTTTTGGGAAGTTCAAATGTTTAGATAGGTGATTTTATCTTTGCTTTTTCTGGTATATTCATTGCTTCTTTAGCATTTATTCTTTTAAGAAATACAATGACAATTGCATAAGCCTCAATTTTATATTATGCTTAATCCTGCACAGATTTAGAAGTCATTCATCAGAGCAACCCAGAACTATTACAATTAATGGATTTGCTAAATGAACACTACTGTAGTCTCATCAACAAGGCAAGAAACTTTACTTGTATATTAAATAAGACTTACTGTTCTGAATTTCAAGCAGATTTGACATTTACATTTAGTGTTTATTTTATGCATCAATGCACTGGCTAAGCAAATAATTTTAGATTTCACAGCATAGCAGAGTTTGTTGATCCTAATCTATCTATTGCATGCTATGAAAATGTATAGGAACATTCTTACTAGGGATGTCACCAAGTAGTTAATGACTAGATTAACTGATAAGCCTATGCTTATTAATTAATCATTTGGACTATTCGCATTCCCCCCAGCTTGCTGCCTCTGTATCAGAGGCAGCAAGTGGGGAAAAGGAGGAAACAGGAACTGGTGGGAGAGGAGCCGGCTTAAAAGCCGGTTCCCCCCCAGCACTGGCTCCACAGTGTTGCCTGCCTCCCCTCCCTCATGCTGCTGACTATCAGAGGCAGCATCGTGGGGGTGAGGAGACGGGGGAGGGGAGGCTGCCGCAAAGCAGTCTCTGCCCATGGTGGGCCACAGCTTGCTAGAGGCTGGTCCCCAACAGAAGCCCCTGTCCATGGGGGATCCGAGCTCCCCACAAAGGCTAGAGCTGCCTCTGTCCACAGGGAACTCGGACCACCCACTTCTCCCCAGCAGCTCTATCTCTGCAGATCTCGTGTCCCCCCCCCCCCCCCCCGACCATGCAATGGTGTTGCTGTATCACGGTCCACGAGGGAAGCTGGTTTTTAAACTAGCTTCACTCATGGACTGGCTCTCAGGAGTAGGACTGAAGAACATTTGGCTGCCAGTCCCATCCCTGGGGACTACACAAGTGTCGGCTAACCACTAAGAATTCATGCAGTTAGTCAACTATTCTATTCTTCGATATCCAACATCCCTTGATTGATATTACTTGATAATAAATATTATTTTTGTAACCATTTTGCTATACATTTCTTTGGCTGTGTTTTGCTTTGCAATAGCACTGCAAAATCAAAAAGTCAGCCTATAACAAGTTGCATGTTTTAATCTGTAATGGTGCTGTAGCCCATGCCAAAAGGGAGGGTTAAAAGCAGGCCAGAGAAAGCCTGTGCAAACCTGGCCAATCATGGCAAGGAGCAGTCAGCAAATCAAGGCCAGGCAGGGTCCTATAAAAGGCTGCATAGCTGAGGGGAGCTCAAAGTCATCATGACCAGCAAGGGAGAAGGAACTGTGCACCAGTAGCAGGGAACCAGCAGCACCTTGTACAGAGAAGTGCTGGGAAAACTCAGGGGAGCTGAAGAAAAGCTCCAGCCTGATACCCTGCCACAAGAGTGTGACATTTACAGATTGCAGTTTGCCCGAAGCAAAAGGGCTAGACTTTGGGGCCACAGTTGGCCACTCAGGTGTTTATGCGGACTCAGGACTGTCAGTATCACCGAAAAGGTGAAGAACCAAGTAGTGGGCACTGCTAGACGACAGTGTCCTGAAGCAGAAACTGCAGACCAAGGGATGCATACAAGTTAACAAATGCATAAAGACCTATTACTTCTTAGCACTTTGTCCGTAAGACATTCTAATACTTCACCTTAGAAACAGCTTTGGCCTTAGTCCTTCACTTGAAGATAGAGATGGCAACCATGGGCTGCATTTTAAGACTATGTAAGGGTATGTCTACACTACCCCGCTAGTTCGAACTAGCGGGGGTAATGTAGTCATCCGCAGTTGCAAATGAAGCCCGGGATTTGAATTTCCCGGGCTTCATTTGCATGAAGCCGGCCGGCGCCATTTTTAAATGCCGGCTAGTTCGGACCCCGTGCCGCGCGGCTACACACGGCACAGACTAGCTAGTTCGGATTAGGCTTCTAATCCGAACTAGCTGTACACCTCAAGAAGCCTAATCCGAACCAGCTAGTCCGTGCCGCGCGGCTACACGCAGCACGGGGTCCGAACTAGCTGGCATTTAAAAATGGCGCCGGCCAGCTTCATGCAAATGAAGCCCGAGAAATTCAAATCCCGGGCTTCATTTGCAACTGCAGATGACTACATTACCCCCGCTAGTTTGAACTAGCGCGGTAGTGTAGACATACCCCAAGTGTTCACTTAGCCATATATTAATGTATACATAATCCTGAATACTGTCTAGAATGATACGGTCTAACAGCGAGCTAAAAGAGTACCATTTCAAAATTAAATACACACATGTAATTCTTGTACCAAACATACAACTTCAAAGAAATATTAAATATTTTTGGTACCTGCAGTGTATACAAATAGGCACATCTTCATGCTCCTGGTATTCTCTCATTAGGCTGATCATGTCCAGAATAGAATCAAAAGATGAAGGAACATCATGATCAGGCCAGTTCACATAATGAAACTGATACACCCTACGAGTTTCCTAAGGGAAAAAAATTGATTACAATTGAATTTGTATAAATATATCATCTGCATGATTTATTTTCTGACCAAAAGACTTTCACTGAAAAGACAGCAGATGCTGCATTTAGACAGAGTGAATGGGAAATATTAGACAACATGAAGTAAGATTAAGGGATGAGCAAGACAAGCACAACAGTAGATAAAACAGACGTGGTACTCGGGCTAATATGGAAAATCATGATCTCCAATTTTGTTTTAAAAAAGTCATAGATTTCATGTTTTTTTTCCCTGTATAAAGTAAAACTTGTAATCTTAAATTAGGTAAAAATAAGTATTAATTAACAAATTTGTTTAACCCAGTGATTTTCAAAACTTTTTTATGTTTGCAGACCCCTAAAAATTTCAAATAGAGGTGCACATAGTCTGCAGGACCCCAGTGGTCTGTGGACCACAAGCTGAAAACCACTGGTGTAAGCGGTGGGTTTCTAGCGGAGTGCCCCAGGGTTCGGTTCTAGGACCGGTTTTGTTCAATATCTTTATTAATGACCTGGATTAGGGGATAGATTGCACCCTCAGCAGCTGCGTCTAGACTGCCAAGTTTTTCCGCAAAAGCAGCTGCTAATGTAAGATTGTCAGTGTTCTTGCACAAATACTATGATGTTCCCGCTCAGTGATAAGCCCTCTTGCGCAAATGCTTTTGCACAAGAGGGCCAGTGTAGACAGGTAAAAGCTGTTTTGTGCAAAAAAGCCCCGATGGCGAAAATGGCAATTGGAGCTTTCTTGTGCAAAACCACGTCAAGATTGGCACGGACGCTTTTCAGCAAAAAGTGCTTTTGCGCAAAAGCGTCTGTGCCAATCTAGACGCTCTTTTCCGCAAATGCTTTTAATGAAAAAACTTTTCCATTAAAAGCATTTGTGGAAAATCATGGCAGTCTAGACACAGCCAGCAAGTTTACGGGATGACACTAAGCTAGGGGGAGAGGTAGATATGCTTGAGGGCAGAGATAGGGTCCAGAGTGACTTAGACAAATTGGAGGATTGGGCCACAAGAAATCTGATGAGGTTCAATAAGGACAAGTGCAGAGTCCCGCACTTGAGATGGAAGAATCTCAAGCATAGTTACAAGCTGGGGATCAACCGGTTAAATAGTAGTTCTGCAGAAAAGGACCTGGGGGTTACAGTGGATGAGAAGCTGGATATGAGTCAACAGTGTGCCCTTGTAGCCAAGAAGGCTAATGCATATTAGGTTGCATTAAGAGGAGCACTGCCAGCAGATCCAGAGAGGTCATTATTCCCCTTTATTCGGCTCTGGTGAGGCCACATCTAGAGATAGTGTGTCCAGTTTCTGGGCCCCCCACTACAAAAAGGATGTGGACGCATTGGAGAGGATC
Organism: Pelodiscus sinensis; assembly: GCF_049634645.1. Lineage (NCBI taxonomy): Eukaryota > Metazoa > Chordata > Testudines > Trionychidae > Pelodiscus > Pelodiscus sinensis. The sequence continues at coordinate 22,793,482 of NC_134711.1, forward strand.
CAGTGGAGGGCAACCGAACTTATTAGGGGGATGGAGCATATGACTTATGAGAAGAGGATAAGGGAGTTGGGTCAGTTTAGTCTGCAGAAGCGAAGAGTGAGGGGGGATTTGATAGCAGCCTTAAACTTCCTGAAGAGAGGTTCCAAAGAGGATGGAGAAAGGCTGTTCTCAGTAGTGGGAGATGGCAGAACAAGGAGCAAGGGTCTCAAGTTGTGGTGGGAGAGGTCCAGGTTGGATATTAGGAAAAACTATTTCACTAGGAGGGTAGTGAAGCACTGGAATGGGTTACCTAGGGAAGTAGTGGAGTCTCCATCACTAGAGGTGTTTAAGTCTCGGCTTGACAAAGCCCTGGCCATGTTCATTTAGTTGGGATTGGTCCTGCCTAGAGCAGGGGGTTGGACTTGATGACCTTCTGAGGTCTCTTCCAGCTCTATGGTTCTATGATTCTAAGCCCATTGTTGCAAAAAGGAGCTACAGGAAACGACAGGCCACAGAGTAACTCAGATGTACAGACCTCAGTTTTTGTTGGACCTACAAAAACAATATAGCTAAGAAAGATTCTATTCTGTCTTGTACATCTTGCCTACAAAGCATTTATGAACTGTGGAGATGTTCAAAGAAGGGAAGACCCAGAATGACATTCAAATCCCAAGTCTCAGAGGGCTAGCCATATTAGACTGTACCTGCAAAAACAATGAGGAGTCCAGTGGCATCATAAAGATGCATCTGACCAAGTGGTTCTTACCCAAAGCCAAATAAATCTGTTAGTGTATAGGTGCCACAGGACTCCTCATTCAATTCCCAGGAAGAGCATGCAGGATTGGCAGAAAAACAGTTTGTAAACTCATGCTTTTGATGAGTGTATCATCATGAACTAAAACAAAGATAGTAATCTAACAAGCAAGAGTGCTCAGTGTAACTTTTTAAAAAAAAATTATTAGAGAATTAGATGCTCATGTTCAGGAAAAAAAATCCCTTTATTGACCAAACAGGTTATGTACAAGTAGGAAGCTTCCCCAAAATAAGCTGTCAATGTGTCCCAATGATTTTGTCCTAGAGAGACCAATTATCTCGGGGAAAAGTTGATTCAATCTATAAACTGATGGGAACTGGATAATTCCCATAAGCTTCCTGGTGCAGGGAGAGGGTTAGCAAGCACCAACTGTGACTGTTTTGGTACTACTGTTATTGTGACATAGTGGACAGGAGTCTCAAGGGAACTAAACTGGGACTGCAGACTTGATAGGTCAAACAGTTTGATGCAAACTGAGGAACAAGCTAAAATTCATCAAGAATAAACCTGAATTATCCAGTTCCCATATGGTTCAATTGTTAAAGAGAATAACCTGCTCTTCATTTCTTTAAAAATTCTTCAAATGTAACAATGCACAGAGGGCACCGCAGAAAAATGTAAGGAACAATTCATACATATACCACAATATACACAAAGTCCTTCTGAGCCTATTTAGTGGGGGTAGCCAAAAAACATTGCTAAGAAACAGAAAATTTAGGATGCTTTATAGATTACCAAGCCATAGGAAGGCATGACAAACAAAATAAACTGATACATGAACAGTGTGTACTGTTGTAAGCTTTTTTTCTGAACAACTATCTGAAATGGTTGAGATCTCAGCTATTTTTAGGGACAGGAAATGCCTTTAAGTGAGAATATCTGACCAAGCACAAGACCATAGCTTGTAACATTCATTTAGTAACACTGCTTATCACTACAAACCCCAGCCTGGATAGTTACGTACCTTACCAACACTGTTTCAAGCTAGTTATGTTTATTATTGCTGGCCACCTGACTAGAAGCGTAAGTGGCCCTCCCCAGCTCTGAGCTATAAATTTGCCCTTAAGAAATATAATTCTGAAGAAAAGGGTCAATTCCTGCATTGTTAAATAGTTATTTTGTAAGTGAGCTTGATTTCTTTTAGCAAAAAGACAAAAGAACTTCCAATACTTATTACCATGACCAGGTCTGAATGCTAAGCTATTCTAATTTCTAAATGCAACAAGGAGTTATATAATAAAATTATACAAGAGCTCTTATTCCATTAAAACAAATGAAAATATTTAAACCCTTTGTTTTTCATAGAATTACTGTGAGTGTGTACAAGAATTCTCAAACTACAGGCAGTCCCTGAGTTACGCGGATCCGACTTATGTCAGATCCACAGTTACGAATGGGGCTTTTCTCGCCCCGGAGGACGGGAGCGGCAGGACACCCAGATGGACCGCGGTCCCGCCGCCCGCGTCCTCCGGGACGAGAAAAGCTGCTCCGTGTCTCCCTGGTCTGCTGGGGGTGTAGCCCCCCCAGCAGACCAGGGAGACGGGGAGCAAAGCCGCCGAGGACGCCGGCAGCGGGACAGCCGTAGCGCGTCTGGGCTGTCCCGCTGCCCGCGGCTTTGCTCCGCGTCTCCCTGGTCTTCTGGGGGGGGCGGGGGGGCGGAGCGCAGCTAGTGCACCCCCCCCCCGCCCCCAAGCAGACCAGGCTTTTTTCCGGACGCCTGTGGTAGACCAGCTGGGGCACTGCCGGTTGGTCCCGCAGCGCCGCTCTGGGCGCTACTGGACCAACCCGGCAGCACCCCAGCTGCTCTGCCCCAGGCGTCCTGATTCAGCCACTGCTGGTCAGTTTCAGCAGCGGCTGACTTGGGGACGCCTGGGGCAGAGCAGCTGGGGTGCTGCTGGGTTGCTCCAGTAGCGCCGAGGAGCGGCGCTACTGGAGCAACCCAGCTGCTCTGCCCCAGGTGTCCCTAAGTCAGCCGCTGCTGAAACTGACCAGCGGCTGACTACAGGAAGCCCGAGGCAGAGTTGCTCTGCCCAGGGCTTCCTGGAATCAGCCGCTGATCAGTATCAGCAGCGGCTGACTTGGGGACGCCTGGGGTTCTTAAGTTGAATCTGTATGTAAGTCGGAACTGGCGTCCAGATTCAGCCTGTTGAAACTGATTAGCGGCTGATTCCAGGAAGCCCCTAGGCAGAGCAACTCTGCCTCAGGCTTCCTGTAGTCAGCTGCTGGTCAGTTTCAGCAGCGGCTGAATCTGGATGCCAGTTCCGACTTACATACAGATTCAACTTAAGAACAAACCTACAGTCCCTATCTTGTACGTAACCCGGGGACTGCCTGTATTAATGGAACTTAAATATTTTACAATAATTTAAGTTCTCCTCTTGCCAGCATTTTATTCAAGAAAAGGTTACTCACCCTGTGGAGTAACTGACATTGAGATGTGTGTTCCTATGAGTGCTCCACATTAGATGTGGCATCTCCCCGTGCTCAGGATTAGAGATCTTCATCAGCAGTGCCTATCAGACTCCACATTCACATCACTGGAGCAGTCCGACCCACCTCCATTTCATTTCCTCCCACTCAGGGAATGTATTTCACTCTTCCCCTTCTCTCCCAGTCCCTGCATGCCTCCCTTAAACAGCTCCAGCCCCTTCACAGCTGTCTGGTGCGAGGAGGCGGGGGTAGCAAGCACAGAAATGCTGGAGCTCCTGTTTACTCAGGAGCTCCAGCAGGAGGCGCTTTCCCCCTCTGGCCAGGTCTCCTGCACCCCTCTCCCACATTCAGGAGAGGAATCAGGCTGCAGAGGAGGCTGGGGGAAGCTTTTAAAGCAGCCCCTGGGACCTCCTGCAGCGTTTCACAGCCACTAGATCCCCCTCCAAGAGCTGGATTAAATTGTTTGGTGGGCCAGAAGCAGCCTGCAGGCCAGGGGTTCCCTACTTCTGACATAAGGGTTGCAATTTTGCTTACTCATTGCTTTGAAGTGATGGCAACAAGGAAAGCTGTTTTCTTTCATAGATGCACATAAAAACAGGTTGCCATTGGTTCAAAATAGAGGTTTAATCAGAGGATGTAAGAGGAGGACAAAGTCCTCCATGACTCCAAGGAGTCATCAAGTTTCAAAGATTTTGGAGATCCTTCAGAAAGAATGTTATGAATAGATATGAGACACAGATTGACTATGAGGCAGTAAAAAAAATAGTGATTGCTACAAAGTGTACGGATATGCAAGTGCTGGATAACTCTTGTTTATCGACTAGCATGTAGTCCAAGGTAAGTGCTAGTGGAACGTGTGCTGCTTTGGCTGAGTGGAAAGAGTAACAGTACTGAAATCTAGTTCATTTGTGAATGTAAGCTTATCTAGTCATGTGAAGGCCTGCTATTTGAAAAGTTTGGTCTGTGCCCAAAACATGCTGGAAGCCAGGCTTTCAGATTGAGCATCTAGGCATTGGAATAGAGGAGGTGTCCAGCAAAAGGAGCTGTGACATTGGGTAGAGAGAGATCAGTTGGCATACCATCATGTGGAGAAGGTACATATAGCAGACATGCCATGGCCATGACAGAGCTATGACATGAACTCAGTCCTCCTGTATTTTGCACATTTCTCAGAATAGGAGGGACAGGCACAAAAGACAGATGTGTCTCATATTACGAGGAATGCATCTCCTATATACTCATGTCCCAGAGGGCAGTGGATGTTGTGCTGTGTGGCAAAGGGAGTCTATAATAGGGGTAATCCCATCAGTTAAAGATGGACTGATCCAGTTACCACTTGTAATCATGGAAGACGTTGCTGCTTAGTGTATCCATGAAGGTGTCTTGGTGTTCAGAGAAGTACACTGCTGAATTGATGCCATTGTGTTGGAAACACCAGTTCTCCAGTTTAACTGCATCTGCTCACAAAGAGTGGGACTTTGCTCCACCTTGCCTATACCAGGATTTGAAAAACTTGGTAAGTGGATATGTGCCTCATGACCACATCATTTGTGATGGATCAGAAAGTGGTGTCTGCAAAGTCTCATGAAGCTTCATGATTGTGAGAGCTAGAAGGTATCACCTTCCAATATTATATACTGGAATTACTCTTTCTTGACCTCTGGAAGGTCATGGCACAGTTCCTCCAACTTAAAATATTTTATGTAACTGTACTTAGTCATATCAGCTTTGTAGTTGAAGATTTTAAATTGGAGGAGGGCTGATAAATATGCTTTGTGTCCAAATAAGTCCAATACATTTCCAATCCCTATCTGGATAATTAACATTGTCTTGGTAGCGAACACCGCCTCCTTGCACTGCATTGGCCACGAAAGAATCCAGGTTAGGACATGAAAATACAAATTCTGCACCCTTTATCAGAACATTTTTTGCTTTTGGCATGTTTGCAGGTCAGAGAGATGGATTCAGGGGTCTGCGAGATCAGCTCTACACAGTTGATAGCATTGATTCTTAGTGAGATTCTGGAAGAAGAGGACATAAGCAATTTATACAGCTGGTCCTTGACCTCCTCCAAAGGAATTTACAGGGACTCTGCAATCCTGCAAAATGAATCCTGAAAATGCCTGAAGTCACTGACAGATGGCGATATGGATCTTAATGATAACCTGCTAAGGGTGAGACTGCTGGTTACAGTTAACCAGTGGAGACTGGAGCAGCCCCTCTGGCCTGTGCAGGCAGGGGCTGCTCCAGCCCTAAGGGGCCCACCACAAGCAGGGTGTGCTCCAGCCTGGCTAGAGCAGGTGCTAACTATGGTGGGCCCAGCCCTAGCACACAGCAAGTGCTCCAACCGAGCTGGAGACACCTATGACCATGGCAGAGCTGGGAGGAGGGATCCTGCTCCAGCCTGGCTGCCCCATTTAATCAGTTACACAGTTAAACTTAACATTCAACCAATTAACTAATGAAATGGGAATTTACATCCCTAGTAGGAGATGGAGGCATGACACCCTCATCAGGGGAGGAGGAGAAGGGAAAAAATGGTGACGCCTCCTCCTATTATTCCTCCTCTTCAAATTAGTACCAAAAGTTTCTTATGCCAGAGGTCAAGAAACTGATGGAGGAGAAAGAGCTATGGGTCTCAGTCTTTGCTCCCTCGGAGGGTTTCCCAAACTATTCCCAGTACTTGGCACGAGGCCAGTGTACAGCAAATGAAACACATGTCTCTATCCAACGTAGTCCATGCCAAGATAGTGGACCATACCGGGATAGCAAGATAATTAAGGTGAACAGATATGATTTGCCTGGTATATGAGGGAGTGATATGGGGATACGGGGGTACTATCCTCCGTGGAGAAAGAGAGAAGCACTGAGTTTGGGGAGAAGGGATTGGAGGGCAGGGAGGAGAAGGTGACATTGAAAGTAGAGACTTAGGAGTATCCGATACCAGGCAAGTCTTCAGGGTATCTAAAGTTTTGTGGAAGAGAAAAAAAGCATGTTCAGACAAATATATGGTTTGATATCAAACGAAGGATGTATTCCTGTGAAGTGTCTATAGATGATGCAAGAGATTTGTCTGGTGCCAATGATTTTCATGGTACTGACAATTTTAATGATGCCATGGGCTTGCTTGGGACTAACAGTTTAATTGCTGCTGCTAAGTGTGCTGGTACACACATTTTTTGGGACCAAAGTTCATGAAAACTCATGCCCCAAAACTGGAAAATGGTGCAGAGGATTGGAGATCTACTTGTCTAGGATCCTCAAGACCATTTCTTTGTGTTTTATCCCAGACCAAAGCAAGTAGAAAAGGAACTGTGGGCTGTCAGACAATGCTATTATTTATACACATTTCCAGTGCAAGGGGAAGAGGCGGTGAGGTATACATGTGTATCCCCTTTTAGATGATGCTGAGGCAACAGACATCAGTCACAGCGAGTGCTGTCTCACCTTCATATGGAGCACCCATCGGGACATCCCTTGAAGAACAACATAGCTTTATTTCACAAAAAAGTGATGGCAATTCTTAAGGATTAACATTCATAACTTCCAAATAAACTAACATGAAAATATATCAGTATTAATAACTGGTGTTCACACTAAACATTAATTGTAAGAACTTAAGTATCAGGAATAATACTCGTAAGATTCTTATTCTAACCAATGAAATAGATCTTGAAAGTGCAATTTTAGTAATGCTACCGTTGATAAGTTTTTCCATGGCAGAAAGAGTGCTTTGAGCACTGATTTTATTTCTATTTTGAGCTTTGACTGCATCCTCTAAATCCCACAGACTTCAACTGACAAAAACAAAGTGACACGCAAAAGCAGGAAGGTCAGCACCTACTAAACAAAAGCTAAAAGCATCTATTAGATGAACCAAAAATATTTTCAGAGGCCATGTCAGTAAGATTTTGAAGTGCAGATGGAAATTTTATTCGTTCTATGTTGTTAAGTCTTAAGCTAGACTGAAGAACTGCATCATTTTTACATTAAACAGAGATAACAAGGCAAGTGGATATAACTGGGCATTAAAATATTTCAAACAAAACATCACGAAGAACTCTCAGGCTAATAAATAATCTATAGAGTGGGCAGTCAGATAAGTTTGTCAGAAGCACAATTATAATCAATGAAAAAGATCACACTTTAAAAGGCAGTAAAAAGGTTGGCGGGACCAAAAAGCTTCTTTTACTCCTACAGATTAGCTGAATATCTGATCCACAAGTTTAGTGTAAACAGCATATCTTCAGGGACCTTTAACAATACAGGGTCAGAACTTCATCTGGTATAATTTTGTTGATGAACACTACTAAATAAATGTCCCAAAGATTTGATTAACCACAAAAGCACTACCATAAGAACAGGTAATATGCTAAAATATAGCATGAACCTTTTGTTTGTTGTAATTAAATTATTCATAATCCTTACAAACTTGGTAATGTACATAAACACAGAATCAAGATAATTATTAGTGACTTGATTTTTCTGTATATTTCCATGATTATTTACCACCAGATCTTTGATCTTAAATCATACAAGATTAAGACTAACAACATGGAACAAAAATTGTCTATTTGAGCAACTGTCCAGAGTGGGAAAACCTGAAAAGTTTTTAACTACTTACGTTTTGAAATTCAAGTGATAGTGTTCTAATATAGTAATCTGTCCTTGCTTGTTCAGCTTCCTAAAGAGGAGGAAACATTTGTGAGTGGATAGGAATTTAATATACCACAAATTAGATATAAATCTCAAAATTGATTCTCTACAGTAGCACATGAACAAAATCATTCACTTTTTGGCAATTTAAGACTCACCTGAAGTGTCAGTGTAAAAGCCATCTATCTGCCGTGTAGGATGTTTAACCATTTTTAAATGAAAGAAGATTTGGGGTTAAACAAATCAGTTAAGATCTTACCCAAAGGCTACCCTATTTAGAAATGAAATTTCCCCATAAAATTAAGCTGTCACCAAATTCTGTCACATCTCTCTACCATATTTCCAAGTTATGTCCCTGTAGCTTGAGTCTAAGGTTTCTCAAGCCTCCCTGTCTTCTAACTTACCTCCTTCAATTCATCCCTCCTTGTTGTGCACTCAGATCATGTTTCTCCCCTACCTGAATTGCTCCATCACGTATTCAAATTTAAGGGTTTTTTCCCTTCCACCATTGGACACAGTTCAGTCCCTGCTTGTATTGTTGCATCTCTCCTTACCCTCTTCACTCCCTATGCGATGGCATCCTCACCTCACATTTTATTTTCTGACTCTTCTTGATGCCTTATAGTGCAACCAACCTCATGCCACAACTGACACCTCCATCCCAATATGCACTTCCATTACATATTAAAATGTACTTCAAGTGAATTTGCATGTGAAGGGCACTTAAAATGCTACTATATCAACACTATTTTTAAGTATACAAAAGAAGTGTTACCATTTTCTGGTCTCCCAGCGCAGTCGTGTCTATCACTGAATTTTAAATGACAAGTTCAGGCCAGGAACTATTTGCAACTTGTGCAGTATCAAACACTGCTGGCGCTCAACCAAATATTTCATAAGTACACATTTTACATATAGAATATCAAAGTGAGACATTCAAGTCCTATGCATAGTCAGGCAAGACAGTCCCTTTTGTTACTAGAGATACGTAGTTAAAAACTGAAAATTAGTAGCCACAGTGAAACCACCTAGGGCCTGTTCTGTCCACGAGAAAGATGCATTTTAAAACATGTTCCATGGTTTTAAAATCCTAGGAAGACAGTTCAAGCCGTAAGTTTCACCTTAATTAATGAACATGTTAAATACAACTTGCCCTATCTGTATTAGGGGCCAACACATTTTTAAAAAATACACCTTTTTTCCTAGTGGGGGAAATCTCCTTGTCCTCACTGCTTGAGGAAATGGCTGTATGCAATACTGTATTCTAGAGTTTAAAATAGATATTGCATTGCAACTATCACCTGTGCAGTATCTCACCTCCAATGAGCAGAGCGAGAACACAACTAGGGCAGAGAAAGGAAAATTTCCATGTATATTTAGACCCTAGCCTCTTTACTGACACTGTCAAAGTTATCAGTTGTATTCACATTACAGTTGGCAGTAGGTCCCCTAGGATCTGATCTGAAATCAGTTCAGTTCGCATAGGCAAGACAACTATGAGGACACTAAAATCTGGACACTAACTTGGAAATGGTGATCAAGTCATACTTAAGCTGCTGAGTAGGACTGGAGCAACTTGACAACGAGGTACACTGCATCTACCTAATCACCCAAAAGCAGGTCAGACAGGTTATTAGAACCCTGGAGCGACTGCGCAAATCCAAATTTTTCCAAACACCATGGAACACAGAGCCTGTTTGACAGCTTCGCTGGCTTCTATTCCCACTTCTATGGCTATTCATTGTTTGCATCATGCGACCGGTTAAAAAATTGGGCTTTTAAAAAAAAGTAACATGTATTGAAACTTGGAGTTGAGGCACACACATGTAAAGACATAATTATTTCATATTATGGTAGCATGCAAAGGCCCTTAAAGCATAATTGGAGCCACATAGGCTAAGCAAACAGTCAAAAATAGGTGTGGATTTCTGCCACCAGAATTTAGAGAAGGGATAAATAATATACATCTTCCCTAGTGTACTAGCATGATCTTCAGGCATGCTCTTCAGGCACACCCTATGTAGAATTTAGTTCCTTTCTCAAGGAAAGTCTCACATTAATACTTTATCTAGAAGTACTGTACTTCATTTCCAGTAAAAATGAAAACATTAAAGTAATACAAAATAAAATATTTCAGTTTTAGAGAGCCAAAAAAGTTTAAGAAGTAATTTGAGAAATAACGATGAGACCATAATATTTACTTGCTGCTTCCCATACAACGCTTTTGGGTATTATCGATGGGAAGTTTTAGAATTAAACATTTAAAATTTACATGTGATTACAAAATAGCATTCAGAGCCTATGCTACTGAGTACATTTGATATAGGAAGAGCTCTCCAAGATGTAAAGTCCATTAAACAAATTAGTTCACAAAACTTTATACTTACACAAGAAATATGAAATGGTCCAAAAGTTACAGTTTCTTCTCCATATAGAGGCCAGTACCGCTCACATTTTTTCTATAAGAAAAAGTATAGCCCTAATTTAATCCAAAGTTGGAACTTTAAGAAAAATCACTGTCCGTAAAAGTAGCAACTTTTGCAATTTTTTATGTTTCATATTTGGTGTTTTTCTTAAAACTTTTGCTCTAGAGTCCTGTGATGGAGAAAGAATTTCAGCTTTCATTTAACACAAAACAAAAAGATTTCAATCTTCATAGTTGCAGAGGAAAAATCTTGAAAATAAACTTTAATGGTTTGAAAAACAGAAGACCACAAATATTAGCAAGAAATTATTTATAAAAGCGAGATTTTTTAAAAAAAATGTCAAGGCTCTTCTTTTGGAGCATGATTCAATTTTTTTTGTGAATGCACAGGCTTAGCAATAGTGGAAATAACATTGGCACTGCAAATACTAAATCTAGAGAATACGACAGAAATATCAGCCCCTTCCCATCTGACAAGGATTTCTAAAGGACTTAAAATCAAGATCACTTATTTATGGTGAATCAGCCTTTTTAGGTCTAAATTTGCAATAGAAGCTCTATAATTTCTATTGTGAGACGATTAGCAGTACTGCTACCAATATTTATTTAAATTCCTAGGGATTATTTTGTAATTAGAAATTTATCTTTATTTTCATTTTATTAAAACTGAGTAAAGTGTGACTAACACGGTGCTACAGTTATCAAAAAAACCCAGCACCTTTGTAGAATGAAAAGTCACCAGATTCACTGATTTTCTATGCATATTGATGCAACTTGGCTGTTGGAAGTAGATTTGTGATCTCTCTCCAAAAAGAATGACAATAGTAAAGGCTTTTTTACTCAGTGCAATTGAGCTGTATTTGTATTTACTGATTTTACACAAAAAGCTTCAGTAATTAAACTTCTGTCCTAACAAGTGAGGCTGCAGTATTTATTCATGCTTCTGTTTTAGCACTTACCCGTCCCATCTCAAACTCTCGACAAGCCATTACAATTATCTGAAAAAGGAAGAAATATATAACTTTGCTATGTGATCAAGTGCTCAGACTGCCTATTACTGAAATGTTTAAACCTCTATTATTTAAATAGAGGTTATGCATATTAAAAATTACATATTCAGAAGTATGTACTTTTAATGCTAAAATGTCCTGTGTCCATCAATTATTTGTATTCATTGCCATCCTAACATTATTAAATTATTATTATTAAATTAACAGTGAGAGAAAAGTCAGTCTATAAGTTATACACTTAAGTTCTTATATTGTGTATAAATGGCCAGGTCAATAACAACTTTTCCATCTATGTATGCAGCTTACATGCTTTGCATGCAGACACAACTATAGTTGGCTTAATTAAATTGCCTGGAAGGAGCCAAGACAAATTTTGCACTCCTCATGCATAATTAAAGAAATAACATTCAATGTTTTAAAATGTGACTTACTGCCATTTTTCAGAGTTGTGAATATTACCTTAAACTTCTAGATAGGAAATGTTTAAAAGTTAAACTAATTCAACTATTTCATTAGTAAATATTAAAATATAATAATATTTTAAATTTATGAATGATAAACTTATATAATTATGAAAGGCTCATGAATTAGTAGAAAACAGATAAGTTCCATAGTACTTAAGCTTCCACTAATAATTCATCAAAATAATGCATAACTATATGACTACATGAACTCGACGAGACGGACTACTCCTAAACTCACTTGTGCACTCTCTCTTTAAAAAAAATGTTTTAACCCTTATTTCTGCAACTGATTTTGCTAGTTCATACAGGCTTTATTAAACTGATAAAGCCTATTCAAAAAAAAAAAAAAGATAGTTGATGCATCTAAGTTGTTTGTATACAATTAAAATAATATAGTTGGCAATATTGACCCAGAATATGTTTGCTCATAATATAAAAAATAGTTTTAGTCAGTTGGTAGAACTTTTGGCGGAAATCTAAGCTGCTCAATTTTTATAAACATTCCTTTGTGCCAACTGTTTCAATAGACCCTGAAAATGCTTTCTTAGTTGCTTAATATTCATCACGTGTGTACATAAATTTGAAAAGTAGCGTACTTACAGCAACATTGTATTCCCATATCATTCTCCAGAAATCTATTACTGTATTTGCTAATGGTCCCTGGGTAGCAACATATGCTTTTGGCCCATGTACTCCCTAAAATTGCAAAAGAAAAGATACATGGCTGAACGTTCACAATAGAAGTCTGGCTGTACTGGATAAAAAAAATCCTTATTTAATAATTTAAATGTAAATCTAGAATCTTCTCAGTGTCCTCTTTTCACCAACAGGTATTTTGTTCCTGGCAAAAATAGCCTCCATCACACTTAAACAGCTGACTTGAAGACACGGTCTTGGCCACACTGAAGACAACTGGAATTTTAAAAGGGTATCTATACATTGCCGCTGTGAGCATGCCTTCTAGCCTAAATAAATGGAGATGTGCTCACACCACACAAACTAACACACACAAATTAGGACAGTAGAAACTCTAGTATGGGCTAGGCACCCAGTAATAAGTCCACTAAAACTCCTTGTGTTTGAGCTCATGGAGAGCCAGAGCATATCCATCTAGCCAGGCTGGGTGAAATGCTACCAACAACAGTGCAGACTGAGGTGGGCAAACTTTTTGACCAGAGGGCCACATCTTGGTATGGAAATTGTTAGGAGGGCCAAGAATGCTCACAAAAATTGGGGTAGGAATGCAGGAGAGGTTAAGTGCTCCAGCTCTGGACGTGGGCTCCAGAATGAGGCCAGGGACGAGGAGTTCATATTGTACGAGGGTACTCCATGTTCAGACTGAAAGGTTTGGAGGGTGGAAGGGAGTTTTTGGCTAGGACAGGGGATTGGGGCACATGGAGAAGGTGATGAGGATTTTGGCTGGGGGTGTATGCTCTGGATGAGGGGATCTGCTGTGCAGAAAGATACTCTGGACTGGGATGGAGGGGTTCAGAGGTCAGGAATGGGCTCAGGGCTCAGACAGAGGCTTGGAACAAGGCTCTGGGTAGGGGTGCAGACCCAGGGAGGCTGAGAATGAGGAGTCTGAAATACAGCAGAGTGCTCTGGGCTAGGATCAAAGGGTTCAAAGAGCAGGAACAGGATTGGGAGTTGGAACACTGGAGGTTTTGGGGGTGGCAGGCAGTAGGCAGCACTTACCTGAAGTGGCTCCTGGAAGCAATGGCTCAACTCCCTCCAGTTACCACAAAGAGATGGGGCTATAAGCTCTGCATACTGCTGATCCACCCACTAGCACTGCCACCAGTTTCTGGCCAATGAAGCTGCAGACCTGGCGCTTGGGGTGGGGACAGGCTTCTGGGAGCCATCCAGGCAGCTGCACATATGGAGCAGGGCAAAGCAAGCCCCTGACCCTACAGAGGGGCAAGCTCCCAACCACCAGGTGAGAGCTCAAGGACTGGATTACAAAGGTTCAACAGGATGTGACCTACGGGCCATAGTTTGTCCACCCTGGTGTAGATGGGTATCCACTGGCTTTAAAATGGACCAAGATTTCACTGTTGTATGTTTTTACAGTTTTATACCAGCACAAAAAAGTTAAGACAAAGGTGTTTTGTAATTTTTTTTTTAAAAAAGAAAAGTTTATATGAAGTTCTAAATCTGCAATATTTTCCTTGTTTGAGTTTCTTTTTCTCATTTTTAACAAATTACTTCAGAGATCTAAATCTGAAACAATATTTCATATTAAACTTGGCCATCAAGACAAATTAGAAGAAAAACTGCAAACACTTACAAAAGAATGGTCACACTGGGCCAAATCAATAGCCCATTTAGCCCAATATTCTAACTTAGCAGATACTTCAGAGGCAATGGAAAAGAAAAGGGTAATTTTCAAGTGATCTATCATCCTCTGTGACCCAGTCCCAAAACCTGGCAGCAAGTTTTAGGGATGCCAATATCACAGAGTTACACATCTAAGCATCTTGGCCAGTAGCCATTGATGGGTCTATCTTCATGTACTTGTCTAATTCATTTTGTACTTGAGTTAAAATTTCATGAATATTACAAGTGTTTAAATTTCTTCTTTTAACTAGCGTATTTCAAAGGTCAATTTTTACAATGATTTAACAATTTTATTCAGAATATTTTTATTTAAACCAAATATTCTTAATGAACATAAAAATCTGGCTGAACTCTGAAATATTTATTAAAAATTTCTCAAATTAAATGTATGTCCAAGTAGTGAGACTTATATGACCTTTTTTTAAAACAAGTGTTACAGATCAAAAGCCTGTCCCCAGAAGAACAAGTGGATGAGAGGTTTAGGAAAGTTTGAGAATTGTATCACTTCAAATCATAAAGGCAAAAGGCAAAGAGTAAAAGCATCCTACCATGACACTACTACTCAGAAAGTATGTTTATAGAAAGAATGATACAATGAAGGTAGTAAAATAATTCTCCCTGCCCCCAAACCGCAATCAAATATTTGCTAGACATTGGAAGCTCTGTATATTTACATAATAGTCTATATCTTACATCTCCAAGCAGCGAAGTCTCACCACTGCATGGAGATGCAGACACATGAATGTATTTGCTTAAATATTCTAATATACAAATTATGTATATACATCTTATTTTTTACCTTAAAATAGCTTATCATTTTCCTGTGAGTAGTCTGTCTTGTGTTACTTAGAACTATACATCTCAGTAGAATGACAGACTTGTGATTCTCCTGCACTGAAGCTGTGATTTGGTAGTTCAAATGGAAGTATTTTTTAATGAAAAGTATTTTACTCATGTAATACATTAACTCTTTTAAAGCGCAGGAAATGCTCTATAGTAAGGTTTGAATTCTTATTTCATAATGTTTGCAATATATTAATTAAAACTGCATTTCTATGAAATCAAAATTCTGAGAGTATTTAATGTAGTCAGATGTTAATACATACCTTAATAAAATTTGCATTGATATAGTCTGAATCTTGCGGGAGTGTTTTTAAAGTCAATTTAACCCGGCTGTGGTCAACTAAAAAAAGATAGTTTTTTTAAGTGAAGAATTACAGCATGTGTTAAGATATATCAATTACAGAAATAATAATATTGCTTGATGGGGCAATTAAAATGTTTCTGAAGATGCATAATAGTTTCTAACAGGTATCAGTTAGTCAATGACATTAACAATTTCGGAATAAGCTAATTTAAGTGGGAAAGAAAAGTAAGACCTAGAACTGTGCATTAATTTCCCAGTGGTGCTCCAAACAATTTACAAACATGGCTAATTATCAGGGACCTAAAACATATATATTGAAAACAATATAGTGTTAAAAGTAACATCTCCAATTTGTCAACATTTAAGCAAAAATGTAATGCAATATTAAACATAACAATATTATATCTATACAAGTTTTATATAGAGCTTTTCCTCAGTGGGTCTCAAAGTATCATTATCAAGTTTTACAGATGAGAAACTGAGAAAGATAGCAAAGTGACTTGCCCAAGATCATTCAAGAGATCAGTTAATAAAACCCAGGTCTCCCCAATCCTGTCCAGTACTCTATTCTGAAAGTCACACTGACTCACGGGGAACTATTGTAGTCTGGGTTAATTTAAGGATATTTGCTATCAGAGTTAAGGGCAACTGCACTTGAGTTCCCCTCAATAGTCCACCGAAGGTACCACCTTCCCAGCTAATAAACCATCACTTCTTTTGGGAAGACACTCATGCCTCTCACCTGACTGGGATTTTTTTCTGCCTAATGATGTGATTCCCAGCAAGCCAGACTCTCTAAATAGGCCATCAGTTTTGCTTTGCTTTTTCTTCAAAGGAAGAAGGACCGGGGAGAGGGAAGGGAGGAGGCTGCACGGCTTCCACCTCCCCGGAGCATCATGTGCTGCTGCAGCAGCAGCTTCCCCCAGGAAACGTGGGGTGGCCAAGGAGTCAGGCTCAGATGGTGGAGGGGACCCAGCAGCAGCAGCTCCTCCTCGGCGACGGAGACCCCCACTGCGTGAAGTGGGAGCTGTTGCCAGAGCAGCCTATGCCCAGAGGGGACGGCACCACAGCAGGTCATAGAAAGCGGCTGAGGACAGAGGCGGAGGCGGGTGGTGGTATGAGGACAAAGATGACATGTCACTCTGTCATCCCACAGGAAACAACAACAAATACATTTAAAAGGGAGAGCCACAGCCGGGTTAGCTCCTAGGCCAGGAGCTAACCCCGCTGCAGCTTGTCAATTGACTGATTAAACTAAATTTAACATCCCTACTTCATTCCACACTTTTTACTGCCATTCAATAGTCCCATTTTCATCCATCCATCCACCCATTCCTTTTCGTGTGCACATATGATAGCACCAGCAGGAAATACCAAGTTTTTAGGCAAGCTTTTTCTTTTAAAAAGCAGAAAGAGCTTTGATCCCTTTGCCAAAAACAATAAAATTACCACAAAATGGATTTTTCTTGGCCAATGCTTTTAATTAGGACTTATATAAGAATGTCACCTGCTTTACCACTGTCAAGTTATTATTCTTTATTTTTTCCAACAGTGGTTATCGTTCTGTGGCTCCGAAGATGGAATGTTATTTCTGTTTTGTCCATATCTCCTATCTATGGCAGCTCAAAGGCATACTCCTTGAAATTTGTCTATCTATATAAAAAATAATTTTCCTGCGGGACAACAGATACACACCAAATCACTCTGAATCCACAGGCTCTGCCCTCACACAGGATACCTGCCCAGACACTATTAAGGGACGGCCAAGCCACCCTGCCACCTCCCAAGGGTCCTGCCCACTCAGCTCTGCCTGTGGCCTTTCGGGCAGCCTGTGCCCCAGCCCAGGGGCTGCTTCAGCTGGTGAGAGGCCTGGGGCATGGCCCACTCTCAACGGAAACAGAGACAGGTCCCCATTCCCAAGGTGCCACGACTTGCTCCAGGGCCACACTGATGTAGTTCTTGGCGCTCTCAGGATGCTGGGCCAGCAGGCTCAGAAGCGCTAGGCACAGGGCAAGGATCCCCACATCCCCATCCTCTGCTGCACCCCGAACCCAGCACCGAACCACCCGTGAGACCCAAGCCCAGCCTGCCTCTGAAGGCCAGGCTGGCTCCCTCCCACCCCATTGCAGCAGCAAGTAGGACTTCTGCAAGGCAGGTGAGGAGACAGCCGGTAGCACTGACCTGAACTGCCTGGTCTCCTTTGCCTTGCACTGCATCCCTGCCCTCCCTCCTCCCCAATGCGGTTGCTGTGCGGGGGCGGGGGGAAGGGCAGGGGGTGAGAAAGCTCTGAGCCTCACTGTGCAGGGAAGATGCGCTTCCCTTCCGAGGCTGGAGTGCTTTCTCTGTGCTCCCATTGGCCAGAATCCAGCTAATGGGAACAGTGGGAGGCTGAACCTGGGATCAGCATGGGCCCAAAGACCCGTAAGTGCTCCCCACTCCCTCATGCCCAGAGCCACGCACCCCCAACACACTCACATACCTCCATGCTGAGACCCTCGACTCCCCCAGCCCACTCCTGCCCCCTCACCGCTTGCGAGACACCCTACCCCGCCTCTTCCTGCACCCTACCTCACATCCAGACCTCACACCCTCAGCCCTTTACCACTCACTGGCAGCCCTGTCCCACACACTGAATCCCTCCTTTTTGGCCCCACCCCAGAGCCTGGGGGGGGGGGGGCCACAAAATCCACTAACTCTGGAACCCAAAGAGAGTTGATCTGGCCTGAGGCCTTGAACCTCATTCCTTCCCCCCCTCTCCTTCGGCATGGGGCTGGAGCACCAGGGGAGTGAGGTGTTTAAGTGGGGGGCCACATCAGTGAGGGTTGGGGGGTTTGGGAGGATTTTTTTTTTTTTTGCTTCTCACTTATGTGGTCCCCAACTGATTTTTCTGTGGGCCAGCAGTCCCTGACTCAAAATGTTTGCCACCCCTGCCATAAACAAAGACAATGCTGAAACCTTTTTGTGTTGGACATAATATTTTACTTTATTTAAAATGAAGCCTGGCTAACAAGGCCCCAATTGGGGTTAAGCCTCCATCCATCCCTCACAGAGCTTTGGTGACCAGATGGGGGTGCCCCATAAGCACCCTCCTGCTGCAGCATGGGTAGGAGAGGCCATAATCCAGCTGCAGTGGACAGAGGGGGTTGGCGAGCATAGCAAGCAGGGGCACAGCACCCTAGTGTTTTATAAGTCTTTGGAAAGATGAAATTTTATCCTTCCAGATCTCTTGGCAGCTTTTGTGCTATCTCTGTTTGCTGATGAAGTCAGAGACCACAGTGGTTTGTGAAGCGAGTACACCAACCCACTGATGCGACAAACATTGATGGCTTCACTGACCTGTATGTGTCATTCTTTTACATTTGTGGAGCATGCAGACAAGTTCTAGTGACAAGGCAGCTATTCTGTCAACATTCAACAACCCAATCACAGATCTTTCTCCAGCCCAGGAAATGAAGCACACCTTGTTTGACATTTTTTTCTTGCTTCTTGGCATGCATTTTAGTGATTTTTTGTTGCCATTCTCTTACGTGCTTCTCACTGATAAAGAATTCATGAGAAAAAGCAAAATTGTTTGCTTCTGCATAGTCAACAACTTTAAGTTTGAATGCAGCATCACAAACAGTTTTCTTCTGATTTCACAGTTATTAATTTAAAACCTTAGAAAAGAATTTAGTTACAGATTTTGTAGGACTTTATATGGGACTGCTTTACCACTGTCAAATTATCATCATTCTTTGTTTATTTCAAAGCAACCCCATTGATTGGCACCCTGTGGCCATAACAGGTTACAGGCAGTCCCCGGGTTACGTACAAGATAGGGACTGTAGGTTTGTTCTTAAGTTGAATTTGTATGTAAGTCGGAACTAGTACATATTGTAGGGGAAACTCTAGCCAAACATTTCTCCAGAGCTCAGTTTTATTCTCCCACACCTCACTTCCCTCAGTCCTTTATTCTCAAGCTGAGGTGTCTGCTAAGAAAAGCCGCTCTGCGTCTCCCTGGTCTGCTGTGGGGGGAGGGGCGCTAGCTTCGCGTCTCCCTGGTCTACTGGGGGGAAGCAGCTAGTGCGGGGTTGCCTCACCCCGTTTGTAAGTAGGGATCCGATGTAAATCGGATCCATGTAACCCGGGGACTGCCTGTATTTAAATTGTATTACAGATTCCATTGATTCTATGTGTTATATTTTCAGATTGGTATGAGACTTATGATGTCCAGTGGTCAAAATGTGTGGAAGAGATTAAACAACACAGTAGCACAGTGACACCAGTGCCATAGTACTATCATTCCTTGTATTTTTCTGATTGGCTTGCAGGATCTAGCATTTCCTGAAATGCACTGGTCAAATATAATGCAGCTCTGCAGCACCATTCTTTTAGTATTCATTTCAAGTCAATCTAGTGCACTAAAAAAAGCCTTTGCAACTTTAATGAGTTGCAGTATTGATGTCAATGAATCATTTTAAGAACAATACAAATACAACACACTATAAAAACCATCAGGAATGCTACAATCCATTTAGAAATTGCTAAACATGAGCCTTTCAACCAGAAGCACCACTAGTAAACTAGATGCTAAGTGAAATACCAAGGCAGCACAAAATATATCAGCAACAGAATTTTCACGTTTTAAAGCAAAATTCAGCCAAGATAAAAAAATGGCAATAAGAAATAAAGGGCAACAATGGAAACCTTTTCATTAATACTATAAATCCCTGGTTTACACCTAAAACAATTTTTCAGCTTGTCTTGCCTTTTAGATTTAGTAGGCACCTACTCAGATGCCTTTATTTAGACAGTTCTTTTTTTTTCTGTATTAACCATAAGGAACTGAACCTCTGGTATAAAAGTATGCAACTCCCTCTCAGATCTTTGGTGACCAGACAGTGTTGGGACTGAATAATTGTGCTAAATTAATATAATAGCTAGGTACTTTATTTAAAAAATCTGGTTACAGAATTCTTTAAAGCACTCATTCAGCTCTGTTTAGGGACTGAACACATGCAGATATTGCTCTCTAAGAACTATCATAATCAAGTGGTTTATTTACAATTACATAATTAGAAAATACCTCAGTCAAAATTCTTAACTTAAAATGTAAGCTTCTTTCTCTAAAGACAGATATATTAATAAAAGTACACTCAGTGATGTAGCAGCTCTCTATCCACTGAGGCAATTTAGTAATCGTTCTAGTTTGTTGCTTGGATATTTTAAGACTCAGGAAACCTATAGGCTTAATTGACACTTTCAATACAACACACAAATAAAAAGACATTAACATATTACAGTTCTTCAAATGAAGAGTGAAAACACATATGTAGGCAATTCACATTATTTATTAATTGTTCATTCCTTTTGATTGTGATTCTTCATAATTCTTATTCTGGCACATTCATGTTAATAAATTACTGAATAATAAATCTTGTTTTGTTTCAAAATTACTCTGTTTTTGATTTAGTGTTCTAGAGTGGAGATTGCCCTTGGAGACTAAGCTCAGGCAACAGTTACTGACTTTCAGTTTGGCCTTGTTAACTAGTATTGAAGGTCATTTACAAATCAAAAAAATTGGCTTGTGCCAGCCACCCCTCTAGGCCCTTCAAAATAATACAAAGAAGGCTTGAAATTTTTAAAATATGCCTTTTTAAAAAATACACATTAGCAATTCATAGCCTGTCGACTCTCTTTTCCCCAAAAGACACTATGAGTGGCTGGAGATTTAGCAGGCATTTTTTATATCTGGTAGGATTTTTTTTTTAATTAGAGGATTTGCATAAAAAGTGGCTCACTCCAGAGGAGAGAAAAAAAAAAAAAAAAACGGTGAGATCATGCTCTCCACAGCAATCAACAGTGAGATCAAAAGACAGTATTAAGCTTTCTGGTGAAATGAATGAGCATCAGTAGCAAGCCTATCCCTAACGAAGACCAACCCTGTTTGTTAGATCATTAACGGGAATGGAAATATAGGAAGTAGGTCATAAGAATTGTTTCTAAACAGAATGTTTAGAATCCTACAGCTTTTCATTAGCTAATATCAAATACAAAGTAGCACTGTTAGGTGTTGTCACAATAATTTACTTCAAGCAAACATTTTTGGCAGGTTAATTAATACCTACTGCTTTACAAGGAGCAAGTTATAAATATAAGAAGCCTCACTAGCTTTAAGAGACATTCAATCATATACCTATATAGAACATGTGGGTTTCTCCTCCCTAGTTTGGGGCCCTAAGGAAGTTTCAGGAAAATATCATTTAATTCGCTTTGGTTTTATTCTCTCTCAATCTTTGATGGAACTCTGCTGATGAGCAGAACTGGTGGGAAAATGTACATCAGATCTGCCCATGATAGGAGGAAGGCATCAGAGAGGAACTCCTTGCCCCAACTCTGTTGGAACAGAAGCCATGTCATTTCCTGTTCTGTCTGGAGGCGAACAGGTCTACTTGGGAAGCACTTAATCTCTGGAAAAGCATCTGGGTGACATCCAGATGGAACAACCGCTCATGGTGACAAGAGCTGTCAGTATGTTCCTGATGCCTGGGAGACAATAGGCTTCCAGGTGAATTAAGTGCTTGATGCAGAAAAGTCAGAACTGGAGGGCCTCCTGACAGAGTCCTTGCCTGACAGATATGGCAGCAAGACCACACAGGACAAACGGACCATTCTGAGTTGACATATGTGCAACATGATCTCCAGACCCAGGGCATGTGGTTCTGGGAGGAGATGACCAAGGTGCACTCCCTAGCTGAGGTTCAAGGAGTCTGATAATCAACTCAATCGAGTGGCAGAGGCTATTGAATGAAACCTTTTCCATACACTGGGCTGTAATGCTAGTTTATTGCAGGTAGTTCATTACTTAGATGACTTTGTTCAAGGATAGGGCAAATTTGCATGACCCTCAGCCCTGCCCCATCCCATCTACACAATTGTCTGCATCTTCTGTCCAGGGGCTTGCCAGAGCGCCTGGTGGCTGCCCCAGTGGGCAGGGCTGAGGGTAGTACAGCTGCACTGCAGTCCCATGTTCTGTTCCCTTTCCTGCTGCAGTTCCTGAGAGAGTGCTGTGATTCCATTGAATGGTTTATATCTGCTGCTATCCACATCCACAGGTATAGGTGTCTCATGATTCTTTCCCCTTCTCCAAAGTGAACCGCAATGATTTAGAAATATGTAATAATCATAGCAAATAGGGACTTAGGGTAGATCCTGGAGGAAAAATTATTTGAGCAGACATGTTGCAATATAGAGTGTGGCAGGAAAATGTGAAACTTCCCTTGGGTTGACAAACCTAGTAGCTATGCAAATAAGGAGGGCACCAGAATCATAGATGGCATTGAGAAGTAATTTTTCATCCAGACATAGTATAAGGGGCTTATTATTATTCTTCAAGAAGAATAGGGCCCACTTGTCAACCTTACGAGTTTACAGAGTTTTTGACTGATATTGAAGAGGACATTAGTGGATGTCTAGGAACCCGACCACATATGGTGGGAACGCAGCCAAGCTCATTGGTAGAGCCTGCTTGTGGTGGATGTTTAGTACAGATATTCTGTACAATAGAGATATTGTGATGGATTAATAAAGGATTTAAAGGACATTCTTTACAGGAGCAGAAACTTCTTTATAGCCCTTCCTTTACCCTCAATTGAGGAGTAGGAAAGGTGCAAGGTCCCAGGACCAGATAGGCTAGGAACAGGACAGGTAAAGCAGGAAGGCTGACAGCAGCTCTCCTTCCCAATAGTATGTAATAGAATTACCTGAACTGAATACTTATCTGCTAGGTACTACCTGACATTTAGGAATAAACCCATCCAGTTTCAGCATAGCCAGTCAATGGCAAAGTCCTTGAGAGAAATGCCTGAAGTATGGCATTTGAGGAAACACCAGTGTTGCACAATTGAGGCGTTCTATGGCATCATTCATTCATATGTCTTTCAGCTGTTGTCTCAAGCTATCTGGAATTCCAGGAGGAACACGCTGTAACAGTTTAGCCATTTTTATGTTCCAGAGTTTCTGTAGCCCTTACTTGGAAGTTTTTTTTAAATACATTTTTAAATAAATTGAGAGCCTGGAGTATAATTCTGTAGAGAGGGTGAATTCTGGGGTAAATTCTATTATTACAGAATACACAGAGCTCTGGATATATTCAGACACATTTATGGTTCCAGTTTAGAGTTTAATTATCCAGAATGACCAATTTTTAATGTTCAACATTTTCAATTGAAACAGAATTTAAGATAGTTCTTAAATGCTGTGAGAGCAGATTAAAATAAAGCATGGACTGATTTGTTTATGCTGGAACTAGAATGGAATATGGTTATGAGTATGTCATACATACACTTCTCTCTGGTGGCAACAGCAGTTTCTGCAAAATTTCAAGATGACTGGCAAATGTTTTATAAAAATCTATTGTGCTTTTTCTCCCTCATTTATGACAAAAGGATTCATAAGAGTTTCCCAAAAAAGTTTTCTGGTTTTCACTTCGATACCAACATCAAATTTTTTTCCCCTAATTAACTGAAGGGCCCCCTGAATATCTGAAGATATTCTCACATCTCGACTAAGCAGGAATTGTATTTCTAGACTTCCAATTTACCTGAATGCCACCAAGTTCGCCGGAAGTCTGCTCCAATTTTCACACAACTGATTAACACTTCATTCAATTCCCAAATGCCCTGCATATAGCTATGTTCTGGGGAGCTAGTATGGAGTTTGTTTCAATTATGATTTAAAAAACTAAAAGAGAAAAACTAAGGCTCTAAGGGTGTGTCTAGACTACAGAGTTTTGTCGACAAAAGTGGACTTTTGTCGACAAAACTATACCTGCGTCTACACTACTGCTGAGTTCTGTCGACATAAAGTCGACAGAACTCAGCAGTTTTGTCGACGCCAGTAAACCTCATTTTACGAGGCATAACGCCTTCTGTCGACAGAGTTCTGTCGACAGAAGGTGTTATTGCATGTAGGGTTGTGTCTAGACTACAGGGCTTTGTCGACAGAACTGAATGTAGTCTAGACGCTCTTTGTCGACAGAAGCTTTGTCGACAGTATCTGTCAACCAAACTTCTGTCGACAAAACCCTGTAGTCTAGATGTACCCTCAGTGCCCAAGCACATCAGTAACACCACAATGAAATCTCAGCAACATTAAAATGACCATTCAGCAGTGCACCAGTCAACCAGAAATCTAGCAAGACTTCTTTCTACTAGGGATGTGGAAGACTAGCAAATGCTTATCAGATAGTTACTACACTAGTTGCTTCCTCTCCACCCTTGCTGCCTATCAGAAAGAGGCAGCAAGAGGGGGGACAGGAAGGGAGGCCTCAGAGTGGCAGAACTGCATGGAGCCGGGGTCAGCTGGGATTCCTCTGCTGATCCCAGCTCCACGTAGCATTGCCATTTTGAAATGCTGCATGAAGCCAGGAGCCAACTGGGGACTCCAGCTGACTCCAGTTCCACACGGCACTGCCGCTTTGAAACACCATGGGGAGCCCCACATGGAATTTCAAAGCAGCAATGCTGTATGGAGCCCAAGGTTAGCTGGGGACTCCCCAGCTGGTCCCCAGCTCCACACCACATTTCAAAGCAGCAACACCATCTAGAGTCAGGATCAGCTGGGGAGTCCCCAGCTGGCCCCGAATTCCATGTGGTGCTGCCGCTTTGAAATGCCACAGGGTGCAAAGGGCCAGTGGGGGACTCAATCAGTCCTCCCGCTGGCCCAGTGCTCCCCGCATCACTTTTGCCTTTGAAGTGTAGCAATACCTCTGGGGCTGTTACACTTGTAAGGCAAGGCTCCCTTGTAGAATAATTGAACAGTCGATGCAAATTGCATCAACTATTTGATTAGCCTATGAATCTAAATTTAACATCCCTACTTTCTACCCCTTCATTGTTATGAGAAGAATAAATGTAGCCTTCTCCACAAATCTCTATCAAACAGATGCCTTTTCAGCCTGTCTAGGTTACCAAATTTGGACTTCTTCAGATGTAGTTAGAGCTGCAGACTTTTGAAGTCCTCACTATCTGCCAGCTATTGACAGATTGGAAAGATTCCTTTCTGCCCATGACATATAAAGGTCTAAGGCAGGGGTGTGGAACAAAGCCCGAGGGCCAGACTTGCCTGGATGCAACCCCTGAGGCTCAGGGCTCCCCTTTAGCTTTGGGGAGCCCATGTTGGCAGCCCCCTGCTGCCTCCCTGTGGGGCTGGAGTATACAAAACTACTAGTGTGTGGACCTCCCCGCCCCCAGGCTCTGTTGTTCAAGGGAAATATGGGGAGTGCCTTTCTCCTCAGATAGGGGCCATGTCAGTGAGGATTTGTTTGGATTTTTTTTTTTTTTTTTGGCTCCTCACTTGTGTGGCCCCAGACCGATTTTTTTGTGGGTCAGTGGCCCCGGCCCAAAAAAGGTTCCCCACCCCTCATCTAGGGTCGTAGAAACCATTAACCTCCTTGTGTCTCCCTGATGCTTAATCTGTTCCACAAACATGGCACTGTCCAACTGAAACTCTTCTAAAACAAGTGTTACTTGTTCTGAAAATGCAATACAAAGAACCACACTTCTTTACATCTCTAGCCTGTTTATGGATCACGTTCATTCATTCTTTGCTCATTAGCTGTGCAGCATTGCTTTCCCTAAGGGAGCACACATCCTAACCCTTCAGGTTATCATCTATGCTCAACATCTCCACTCCAATAAACAGCCATTTCTTTGTGGATAATAATGGTTTCAGATAATGCCACATCATCTTAGGTATCCTTCAAGTATCAAATCATCTGTGATATCCTAACTTCCCTCTATTGTACCATAAATATTTCATATGGACCAATGGGGAAATAAGCTAAGGGCAATTACACATTTTACCACAAATCCTACTGCCTGCAGCAAAACCACACTGTTTATCTGATGAATAATCAAAGCTTTGCCATTGGTCATTCTATTTTGTAGAAGCTGCTTATTAGGCCTTTTAATTTTGTTCTATGTCCTATCAGGACCTGCTAGATGTGGACAGAACTTTTCTGATTTATTACCTACTCATTGCTTACTGGGAAACTGCAATGACCCTGCTGGCCTGGTTTTTGTCTACAAATTGGAGCCAAGTCAATCATCCAGGTAAGAATGGACTCCTGCCTTTTGTTTCAGTGCGGCAGCAGGCATGATCATGATCTTGGTAAGTATATTTACAATTGTATCAGTCCAAAAGGCAGGGCTTGTTGCTCAGAGTGCTGCCCACGAAGGTAAACTGTAGCGATGAAGCATTGAGATATCTATGATCCAGAGAACATGGAACGTACTCAAGTTCACTGATTGAATAATGGATTTCAGGTATTCTATGCTGAAAGCAAGGATGTTAAAATGCGTTTGTGTAAACATGTAACTGCTGGAAGTTCTCAACAGTTACACTTTACACATGGGATGGGGAGGTGGGGGCTGGGGCTCGCAGGGAGCCAGCTTCCCATGATCACCAGTTCCCATTTCCCCTTCCCCCACACTGCTGCCTCTGATATAGGCATGGAGGGGGCAGGCGCTCAGAGGTAGCATGCAACAAGGGGGGCTGTGTGTAACTGTGAGAGTTAACCAATGAGCCCAGACTCTTTGGTTAACCATGTACTTGGGCATACTTTCACATCCCTGGCTGAAAGCTCAGACTGAAGATGACCACCTTTTTAAAAATTCAAAATTGGTTGCAGACCTAGCACTGGAAAAAACCTCTGCACTTCTCTAGCCTCCTGCAACTGAGTTAATGGCCCCTGTGTTCTCAAGGTATAGTTTGTGTTTGAGCCCTATGCCACTTGGTTATGCAGAGCAACAAATGAATGAATTGTTGCAAGAATTACTATGACCCTATGTAACAGTAGGTTTTCATGATACCTTTGTCATTTAGGGCGTATTTAGACTATGCTAGACTTTCAAATCCCACGGAATTTGCCTATCTTCTTTCAAGCTCACTTTCGAAAGCAGCGCTTAAAGATTTTAATTAATCTTTAATTAAGATACGGTTTTGTTGGCGAACCCTCCCGTTTGTCGACAAGCCGTGTAAACCTCATTTTTTAAGGAAAAGCGACTTGTTTGAGAAACGGGAGGGTTCGCCTCTTCCTCTTTCGAAAGTCTAGCGTAGTCTAGATACGCCCTTAATCTGTGTGTTGTAATCTTTTTAATAATTTTTTTTTAAAAAAATCAATTGTGCCAGGAACCTTGTCTTTCTATAAGTTTATCCAGTGTCTACAACAATGGGACACCAATCCTAATAGGGCTTTACCAAAATACAAAAACAAAAAGACATTCTCCAGGAACTGAAATCCCCTCCGCCCCAATTTTTCACAGAGGTTTAAGTTTAACCTGTGTATAATAATTATCAGTCATATCACAAAGCCACAGCTATATTTACATTGATATGTCTTCACATCCCACTCCAAATAAGTGGAGTTCTGATCCCTTTGAGAAAGGAGGGGAAAACCAATGCTAGACACCCAAACCTGAATTAAAGTTTAAGACTGAATTAATTTTAATAACTAAAAAATTCTGGTGCCACACGTCTAGAGTATAAAGTCCATTGTTCTCCACAATTTAGTTTTGCTTTGAGAAATAATATGGCTCTAAGTAATGTTAAAATAGAAACTAGCAGGCTAAAATAACCACATATACCAGGGCAACATTTAACTTTAACGGCCAATTAAGAGAGTCTTAACAACAAACCTTTAAACGGAGAACAATTTTCATCTAATTTAACTGTTCAACAGAATGTGATTAGTAGAACTGGGAAGATATGTTAACAAGGATAATTAACATTTTTCTTTGTTCTGTAGTAGAAGAATCAACACTTACATGGCAATATGTCTTTATATCTGTTCTTTTTAACATTTTCTTCTTTCTCTCCAGTGACTGTTGGATAGATTTTCTCTGTTCTATATTTGGTTGATAATCTTCTGAGCCTCTGAAATTAAGATGTTTAAGTTTAAACATTAAAGTCTCAACATAATAGAAGCTTTAAACAAATGAAGCATCCCTATTGTATGTGCATCTATTCATAACTCACTCTCACAACCTCTTTTGAAACTGTACTCAAGCAATCAAAATATCTGGAACACTGCTACTGATGTATAGCTCTACTTTACACGACTTCAAAAAGTAACGTCACTAGTATTTAATTTTTAAGTTGAATTAATTATGGCCAAGAAGAAATATCAATAATAGACTACAGTTTCTTAGAAGAGAAAAAACTATCACCAATACTGCTTCACAAGGGATTGTTCAGAGAACAAGGTTTTAAAAGTACTTTTAAGAGAAGAAGAAAGCTAACGAAGTCAGTCAAAAAGCATGGTAGCAAATACAACTAAGTCAGTATTAACCCAGGGAAGGAAAGATTGCATAAATATATCCAAAGGAAAAACCTAGGTAAGAGATTACAGGCAGTCCCCGGGTTACGTACAAGATAGGGACTGTAGGTTTGTTCTTAAGTTGAATTTGTATGTAAGTCGGAACTGGTACATATTGTAGGGGAAACTCTAGCCAAACATTTCTCCAGAGCTCAGTTTTATTCTCCCACACCTCACTTCCCTCAGTCCTTTATTCTCAAGCTGAGGTGTCTGCTGAGAAAAGCCGCTCGGCATCTCTCTGGTCTGCTGGGGGGAAGCAGCTAATGCGGGGTTGCCTCACCCCATTTGTAAGTAGGGATCCGATGTAAGTCGGATCCATGTAACCCGGGGACTGCCTGTAATTGGTCCCAAATGAGATATTTAACCTTTTTCCTCTGCTGGTGACCTGCAAAGGATAAAAACTGAACATGTGCTGGGATGTTTTGCTTCTCTACAATGAATAAAGATGACCTGAGGTAGTAGAGGGTTTTCTGTGTGTCTTTTTTATAAAGTTTCAGGGAAGTAAAAAAAAAATTAAACATTAGAAATTCAAATCTCGCCCACTACAAAAGATTAACAACTGGAAAACTGGTAGAATGACTTCACAAATACCAAGCAAGTATAATCTGAGTAACAGGGGAAAGAATTTTTATTTGGACTGTTTAAAACACAAGTTTTTGTTAGTATCTGATTAAGAAATTAGTAAGAAACAAAGTTGGTTTAGATTCAATACTTTGCTCTTTAATTATAAGCCTGAAAGAGACTACAAATAGTATTTGAGAACTACAAGAAGTCTACCTGCAGAGCCACAGAAAACCTGACTTGATATTCCTGTTATTTCAAAGACAAAAAAGGGAGAAAATGTTTTGACAAACTTATTAGGTCTTCTTTATAGACCATGAAGTAGTAAAATGAGGCAACAATGTGTCAGCTGGTTTGGATCAAACACTGTAAGGCAGTTATACTCAGGCTCATAAACCACCATGTGTCTCCTGTGATTCCTTGCAACACATGATGGTACAGGCTGCACCTCCCAAAACCAGAATTTTCTCATCCGACAACATGACCATGGATGTTCCTGAATCAGAGAACCCTGGTAGCTTAGTGGCAGGATGGCAATCCAGGAGTGACCAGGCTGAAGCAGCGGGAGAGGGCAGGGGCTGGTGGCAGCCCACTGCAGCAGGGCGTGAACCAGCAGCAGCCCCCAACAGACTGACAGCCTATGGCACTGGGACCGGTTTGTGGCAGACCATGGGAATGTAGGATCAGGCCAGCAACAGCCCATGGCAGTGCAGGGCCAGGGCCAGAGCCTTGGGCAGCCAGTGGAATCAGGGTGTGATGGGGAGTGCATACTCCACACTGAAGCAGGTGGGGCTAAGACCCCATGGGGAGAAGAACTCCTGCCCCTTGATCCAGACTCCAAATGGCTGGGGCAATATAAAAGGCAGCAGAGCAGCTCAGACTGGGCAGGCCAGTTAGAGCTCCTGCCACCAGTAACCCTGACAGTAGGAACCGGAGACTCGGGACATGGCCGCAACGCAACCCCCGTGGAATTCTAGAGAAAAGCTGCTGCTGGAGAATCGGAAGACCCAGCTACCACGTGGGATGTTGGTCTGATCAAAGCGGTAGGAAGTAACCCGGCAGGATATTGCAGCAGCCTCTCCTGCCCAGGTATATTCAGCATGTTTTGGACAGATTCCCTACCGAGGGAGTGGCAGACCATTGTGTCAATCACAGGGCCCTGCGTTGGGACCTGGTGAAGCAGGGTGTTAGCCCCAACCATACTGACTATGGCTAATAGGCCACACTGCCCTGAACTGAGGGCTATTTCCTGACTCTGGCTAGTAGGCCACACTGCTTTGAACCAAGGGGGGGTGTGTGTGTAAATTGACTCTGGCCATTGGGCCACACTGCCCGGCAAGCAAGGTTGCTTAGGGATTCGGGGTTACCTGGAGACAAGGGAAGTTTCGTGGACTGTAGAGATGGCCAGCTGTGGTCAAGGAGGCAAGAGTCTGCACCCCAGAATATAGTCACCCCAGTGACATGGAATGCATACGCCACCACACAGGGCCATAGTTTGCAGGCTGCTGTAGGGCAGGAGCCTGCGCTCTTGGCAGCCTGCTACAGTGGAACCAAGGTCAGGGGTGCTGGCAGCCCCAGCAGCCCATGGCAACATGGGGCTGGAGCCTGGATAGCTTGTAAAAGTGGGGTCAGAACTCACAGGCTGCTATGGAGCATGGACCGGAGCCCAAACCCTCAGCAGTCCTGGCAAGCCAACGAGGGCCAGAGCTCCTGGCAGCCTGGGCTGCTGGAGCCAAGCAGACAGTCTAGCTGGATCAGCAGCAGAGAGGCCAGCAACCCAGGAGGGGCTGGAGGTAGTTCCCTCATTCCTCCCAACCCCAAACTGGCAGAGTCAGCAACTAGGGGCTGTGGCAGGGAACCTTTTCAGGTCTGGCAAATGCCCTGGTTCAGGAATGATCAGGTCCCAAGGGTGCTGGATAAGAGATCCCCAGCCTGTATTAAAAACAATGTTATTTAATTATTAATCAATAATGATGTGTTTACTATGTTGTTAACCAACTGTAGATTACTTGAGCAGTTATTACTATGAGAAAATTAAAAAGTTAATGAAAAGAGAGCAAAAGACAACATAATGGACTTATAATAGATAAGGTTTGCCCTCAACTCCAAGCAGGGTGAAAGGGAGGGAGATTTAACTGAAAAAATTAAGTTTGTGTCCTATCTACACACAGTTTGCGCCACCTGTACTTATCCGTGGGATGCCGAAGCAGCCTTTCCCCAAAGCTGCTGCTCCACACTGCTGCCTCTCATACAGAGGCAGCAGCATAGGCTGGCAGATGGGTCCCCTGCATGCTCTTCATTTAAAACTTGGACCGGCAGGCTGGAACTGAGTCAGCATGCCAGTCTAAGTTTTAAGCACAGAACACG
Source organism: Pelodiscus sinensis (assembly GCF_049634645.1). Taxonomy (NCBI): domain Eukaryota; kingdom Metazoa; phylum Chordata; order Testudines; family Trionychidae; genus Pelodiscus; species Pelodiscus sinensis. Next base: position 22,825,029 of record NC_134711.1, read on the forward strand.
CAGGTGAATAGGAGGGTTGTTGCAGCTAACCAGTACCATAAACCAATAACCATTTAACCGATAAGCTACTGCTTATCTAGCTAGCCACTAACATCCCTAATTAACATAGACCTATTAGACAATGGAACAGTTCTCCAAGGTACCACAGAAAAATCAGTCAGGTACCATTCAAATGAAAAGCAAAAACACAACCCCTCCATAAATCTCCAACCCTCACTGATGTGACTCCCAACTGAAACATTTCACTCCCCTAGTGCTCCCACCCCATTGTGGGAGAGGGGGAGGGCAGGGAGGACCGAGGCCTTAGGCCAGATTAACTCTTCTGAGGGTTCCAGGATTAGTGGATTTTTTGAGCCCCGCTAGGCTCTGGAATGGGGCCAAAAATGAGGGGTCCAGTATGTAGGACAGAGCTGCCAAAGAGTGGGATAGGGATGGGGGTGCAAAATCTGGGTGGGAGGCATGGTGCAGGAACAGGGTGTGGGTGGGGAAGAGGCGGGAGCAACTCAGCCAGTATTTGCTGGTCTCCAAGGAAGAGCGTCTCTTGGGTAGGATCTGCAGGCAGTGCTGGAAGAAGTGCACATGCTGCTTCTTCAGAAAATCCAGCCACTCCTCATCCTCAAAACCCAGATCCTCCACTGCCATTTTAGCTGCCCACGCACCCAGCCCGGCATGCTCAATGAGCATCACTGGCACAGTTAGATGCACTCTCTCTGGTAATCACTAGGCAAGGCGAGGCCATGCAGCTTCCATGTCCTGCCTCCCCGGAGCACGGGGAAGGTAGGGTGGATAAGGAAGCACGTGCATTATGTGGGGAGGTGGAGAAGTAGCACATGTGTGCTTCCCCACAAGCCAGATCTGTTGCACAGTCTCAGGGCTTCCCTCCCTTGGCCCCGCAGGAAGCCTGTGCTGGCTCCAATCTTGTGAGAGGTGCAAGGCTGGATTGCCAGCATGGGCTCTCCGTTGCTGGTGGTGAGGAGGAGGGGGGCTGAGCTCGAGACTTATTTGGCTCCTATGTGAGCCATATATGGCTCGCAAGGCATAGGTTGTGTATATGTATGAAAGTTGCCAAGGAACTTAGTCTAAGGGCTTGTCTACATTGCTACTTTACTGCGCTGTGACTTTCTGGCTCAGGGGTGTGATAAGAGACACCATGAATGCAGCAAGTTACAGCACTGTAAAGCACTAGAATGAACAGGCTCCCAGCTCTGGGAAGTACCGTAAATTAGCGAATATAACACGCATCCAAGTATAACACGCACTCATGTATTACCTGCAGTTTTTCTATCATGTGTAAAAATATATTAGAGTATCCGCAGACATACATAACCTGCAGAGACTTCTGCTGCCTTCATAAAAGTATTTGGTGATCTTTGATGTGGTTGCCACTTGCCAGCTATAAAGATTGAAGATTATGATGTCATGGAGCCCGATAATACTGGGTTTTATTATACTGGCCTCTGAGCTATAAAAAATAATAAGCACTATCGTGTTGCCGGTATATAAAACCTACACCAACTACAACGTTTTAAAACTTTCAGTTTATAACAAATATAGTCCAAGAAAATATTTTTAAAGATTTTAAACTATCTGTTGTTACATCTGCAAATAGAAAATTACAGCAGGCAGAAAATTTTCCGTTAATGAAAAGTTTGTTTGCAAGTGGAGAAAAGAAGAAGCGGAGATTGAGAAATTAAATCCTCTCCTCTCAAAAGAACGCGCCGAGGAAAGAAAGCCAAGTGGCCAAATCTAGAAGAAAACCTGGCTGAATAGGTTCTTGCACAGAGAGATAGCCAATGTGCAGTGTCAATGATAGCCATAAAGCTCAAGGCTCAACTTATGGCTATAGAGATGAAAATCGATGATTTTCACAGAAGCTCAAGTAACTGGGTTTACAAATTTATGAGACGAAACAACCTTTCAGTTTGAGCATGGACAAGTGTTGGGCAATGGCTTCCTGACGAACAGAAGAAGATGGATAATTTCAAATATTTTGTCCATAAAGAAATTAACCAGCTGACATCATTAACATAGACGAGGTGCTCAGGTCCTTCAATATACCCGCAACTCTGTCTGTTGCTGCAACTGGAGTGAAGCCAGTCAGTGTAGCAACCACAGGTCATGAATGCACCTGTTTACAGTCGTATTGACATGCACGGCTGGTGGTGAGAAATTAAAACCAATGGTAATTTTTAAGAGGGAGACGGTGCCTCGAGAAAAAACTACTAGCCAGTGTGTCTGTGGTCTGTAACAAGAAGGGCTAGATGAACACAGAGGAGATGAAGACGTGGACAGACAGCTGCTTTCGTGCACAAAAAGGTGGGTTTTTAAAACCCAAATCTCTGCTACTTTTTATGCTTTGGCTGCCCATAAAGAAACTTCGGTTAAAAAACATATCAACATCGTGGGAGCACATATCGCTGTAATTCCAGGTAGACTGACCTGCAAGTTGCAACCGCCTGATGTAGCTGTCCACCACACATTCAAGTGCTTCATCCATGAGGAATGGGACAATTGGGTGATAAATGGGGAGCACACCTTCACTCTGGCAGGTCGACAGCACCGTGCAACTTACGTTGAAGTTTACAAATGGGTATTAGAAGCTTGGGAAAGAACACCACCAGCTACTATTCACAATAGATTCTGTAAATGTGAAATTCTTCTGGAAGTCAACGCGTCTAGCTCTGAATCCGACTACGATAGCAAATCAGACGCAGCATCACAGGCCTCAACCGTCAACAAAGCATGCTTAACCAAGGTTAAGGAAGTTTTTCACGACAGCGAGTATGATGAAAGTTTTTATGGTTTTGAGAATTCAGACGCTGAGGAGGATGCTGCTAGTTATGACTCAAGTGATGCAGAATAAACTTATTCAGCATGCACTATTTATTATATGACAATGCATAGGATGGATTTTTTTAAAGCTGCAGTATCGTATGTATTAACATTTATTTATTTAGTAGCTTCACAGTAAGTAACATTTTAACTTATTTTATTTTAGTAAACACAACAACATTGCCACTCTTATTAAATTAGTATTAAATCAAAGGTGTTGATTTTATTATGTTGATTTTGTCTTCTTGTAATATGAGTAAAAATCAAATTGCATAAGAAGCAGACATATATACCCCCGGGGGGAAGGAGAAGAGGGGTAGATAAAAACATGGGCTATATTCACTAATTCACGGTATGTTTCCCATTTAGATGATTTACATGGAGCACTGGGAGAACTTTCTCTCAGCCCTTGTACTGTAGTCATGCTTTAATATTTTAAGTGTAAACATAGCCTAAGACAAAGAAAGGTAAGATTGGTACAGATAAAAATAGAGTCAAACTACTTACTTGTTACAAGTTTAGGAGAGCCCCAAATGCCCTAATACTTCTGAAGCGATTAAGTTTGCTCATGATGAAGTGAGTCTAAAAGCATTTGAGGGTGGAAAAGATGGGCAGCCTTACTGATCTGTTAAAGAAAGGCATTCAGTGTAGGACAGAGTCCAAAAACATAAAAAGTGATCTAACAGAGTAATCCTAAGATAGACTTCTTTTATGTAAATGAACACACACAAGAACCAACGACAGATAAACAGGGTGGGGCAGAGTTACGAAAGCCATTGAAAGCAAGAAAAGAAACAGTATTTCATGCTTTGGAAAAGGAGGCTCCACTGGAAGTATTCAAATATGAAGGAAACAGTCAGAAAAGCAGCGTTAGAAAAGGATCTTAACTGATGAGTTTTGAATGGACTGAGGGAAAAATGATGGCATCCGAGACCAAAAAAGATGTTGCAGTAGGCAAGATGGGAGCTAAAAATTATGCTATGAACACAAAGAAAATGTGGGGTCTTGGAAAAGCTTTGGCAGAAGATAACATGTTAGGAGATAGCCTGAATGTGTGATACAAGGCAGGTGGGAGTTGGAGGATTTCCAGGTCACAGGGCAGAGGAAAACACAAGAGGACGTGGACAGTGAGAAAAAACAGAATTTTGATTGCACCAAGTTTAAGTTGATAGCAAGACACACAGGAAGAGCTACTGAAAAAAAAGGTGATATGCTAATATAATACAACCGTTTACAGTACACCACAGCATGTATTTTGAAAGAAAAAAAAATCAGCAAGACTGCCAAATTACATCCCTAAGGATTTCAGAGATGAAACAGCAGAGAGGTTAGAGATCAAGTCTGCTTCCACAGACACCATAGACCTTGCACCACACTCACATGCATTCCATTGGCAGCTCTGGTGTTACAAACCCTTTTTATATGCATTATACAATTTATGTAACTTTTTAAAAGTGTATTTTTAAAAAGCAATTAGAGATTTCCATGCAGTTATTGAAAATTAAGAAATAATACTAAAGACTTTGAGAAACTAAGTTCCATTTTAGTTACAAATGCTGCATAGACTAATTTTGCTTATTCACTGTATCACAGAAGTGGTTTGCGGGATAGTAACAAACCCTTACCACATATGGCAGTAGGGGGATGTTCTTTTGACTGGAATAATTATGAGTGTTTGAAATACACTTCCTGCTTTCATAGTTGTTGAAAGTCAGCATTGTGAATTGCTGAAATTCTACTCAACTGCATCCTTCAAAGTTGCTTCAGAAAAGTGGGGGGACGGGGGGAGATGTATTGGGGGGGGGTTGTTTGTTTGTTTGTTTTTAATCTTTAAAGTCTTAGGCACATATATATATAGACTGCCACCATAGTAAGTCAATAGTTTAGTGAATTTGAGAGAGCAGGATCTATCACTTTTGCAGCCATATTATTTATTTACTGGTTATCTAATTCACACTAAAGACCTGCATGTGGCTCATGGGTTGAGAACTGCTGACACATACAGAGAACTTAAAGTATCTTTTCCAGCATAAGCTTCACAAGACTGGTTTTCCCCACACTATAAGCTTTACTTTGTACTGCTATTTCAAATACTCACAGCATATTGTATAACTATCTTTTGCCTCCTGTATTTAAAAAACAAATGTTTACCATTTTTTCAAAGACAGAGGAAATAACATTTAAAGCAAATATCAACTAAAATATACCATTAAATAAAAAAAAAAGAGGACTTCAAAGTAGTTTCATGCATCCTAGCTAAGTAAGATCTGCTATCAATTTTTATAGTTTCCATGGTTGTATTTTCTTAAAAAGCATTTCTCATTTTTTTGCTGGGAGAAAATACTAGAAGGCAAAATTGTTCAAGTGGCTAGGCACACAGTGCTGTCCAAACACAAACGGTAAACTGGAAAATAAAATTCCAGAAGGATAGCCATGTTAGTTTGTAACTTTAAAAACAATATAAATAAAATGACTTTTTGATACTTATAACTACCTTGATCATACTCATGGCATAGACACACACAAAAAATGTAATTCTGAAATTGGCCATATCACATCAACACTAGCTTCCAACAGCGTTTGAAAAATTCCCTTACTCTGCGCAAACAGGAATATTTTTCCCCAGCTAGGGCCATTAGCCTTTGAATTTTTCATGCTTTCATTTCAAAATGTTTCTAGCCTTCATGACTCAAGGAAGAACTCTCCAAATGCAAGCCAATTACATCCAATGCAGTAACGTCTGCCTCAGTCCGCAAAAGAAATAGCTCTTGTGTTACTGCTGCTGCAGCTGGGTGGCAGTGTGGTGACTTTTGCTGTTCAGAGTTGACTGGCGGGGGCAGAATGTGTATGCATGGTGTCTCATTTCCCTACTGGACTGAGAGGATACCACCATGCAAATAGAGAACTTTGAGTATATTGGGGCCATCTGCCACAGAGCAAAAGATTCAGGAGGGTGGGTCTGCCAACTCCAGCAGTGATTGCTAGGATGGGAGTATCCATAATTTGTACACCGGAGTCCCCTGCTAGAGTGACAGATGGGTATAGCCACCACTCAGTCCTCAAATTAGTCAAGACCTCTCTGCTCCTCAGCCTGTTGCTCTTTGTGAGGATGCTGGAAACCAGGACAGCAAAGCTGTCGCCTCCACCACATCAGTCGACAGCATTGCGTGAGGACCAGCATAAATGATATTAGAGGTTGTCCATCATTAATATATTGAAGGCAGCTTCATTTTATTGGGGTAGTAGCTACTCAAACTTATTTGGTGTCCTGGGAAAAGCAGGATTAGTCAGGGACTCTGAAGTCAACCAGCAGTAGACCAGCAGTTCTCAAACTTTTTTGGGCTCCAGAGCCCTTTACATGAGTAAAAATTTATGTGGAGCCCCAGTGGTCCACTGATAGGTACAACACATACAATCGATGTCTCCAGTTTGTCAACCTCGCAGAGCCCCTGGAGATGTCTCGCAGAGCCCTGGGGTTCCGTGGAGCACAGTTTTCGCCAACTCAGCTGTTTGTCATAAAAAAGTGGCTGTCAAGATGGGATCGGGCGACAAAGAAAGCCTTTGTCAGCAATCCCTTATGCCTCATAAAATGAGGTTTACAGGATTGGCCGACAAAGGCTATCTTTGTCGCCCAATCCCCACCTTGATAGCAGCTTTCTGCCAACAAACTGCTGACTCTGCAAAATGCGGCAGCCATTTTTATTCAAATGAAGCACGGGAGATTTAAATCCCTGCTTCATTTGCAATGTCGGTATGTCTAATTTACATCCCTCTGGCGACAGAGGGATGTAATCTAGACATATCCTAAGAGGCACACCCTTCCTTTGTTGGGTCCCAAGTTCATACTTCTAGGAGGAACAGGTAAAATACAAGTGCTTGCCAGGACAGCAGAGAAACTTAAATGAAAAATACACACTACAGACAATTTCCCACTGCTCATAGCCTTACCCTTCCGTCCAAAAGAAACAATGTGCCAGCTAATAAGAATTTAAAAGATCTGCATAGCTCTAATAAAACAGGATTCAGTCATATCAAAGAACAGTTTTACATACTGTGGTGCTATCAAGAACTGGATGACTTAAATCACACTTCTTTACGTATTCCACAGCCCTTTCCTGTGACCGTTTCTCTAGGTGAATAGTAACCAATTAAATGGCACAATCTATTCTAAGGAAAAAGTAGAGGTTACGCAGTGATTAGATACAACACATATGTAAGTCTTAAACACTTTGTCTAGTTCAGTCTAGGCAAACCTGGAGTTGAGTGGTGTTCACAGAAGGGAAGCAAGAATGCACATTCAATGCTATTGTTTGGCTGAGGAAAAATTTGTGTCAAGTTGTTAATTAGTCAATACATTGAGAAATGTGTATTTCTAAAAGCTTAAGGTTCAAAGCGCTCATACGAAAGGAGTTTATTACTATATACTTTTATCCCATATTCACTGTCTACCTAGCTGTTCAAAAAGTAGTTATCTGTGGTACTGCTAAGAGCACTGGACATCAGAACTGCAACCCAGCCATGATAAGCCAGATGGGAAGCTGAGGGGAGCTGCAATAGACTTCACCTGCCCTAGGTGGGGCACCTGAGCAGGCCCCAGCCCATGTCCCTGTTCCCCAGGTGCCCCATACAGGATAGGTGTTTGCTGAGCCCTTGAGAATTAACATGTCATAAATGTGGCCTCACACTCTACAAGGCAACATGGACTGAGGCAGGAGGGAGGAAATACAATAGAATTGCTTTGTGTAGATGGGATATAGAGTGGGGGGCTTGACTAGGGGAGGAGCACATCTGGATGTCACCCCACTCACATATGGCAAGAAGGGGAGAGACAGCAGAACTGCTGCTGGCAGCTGCTCAGCTGCGTACAGTACTTTACAGGGAACTTAAGGGAGTTGATGTGGAGCTGGGGGAAGGACTACCAGCCCATCCTTGCTCCATGCCCCAACAAGAACAAGCTGCTTTCCCAGAAAATCCTACAAGTAGTGGACAAAACAAGAGGCCAAACAACGTTATAAGGGAGCACTGCACAACTTTAAACTAGCATGTGCTCTAATAGATAAGCAATGTAACGATGAAACAATGTTAACCTGGACATTAAGTGAGGCGTTCCTGTACTTGATATTCCAAAGGTGGGCTTGAATGCTGTATAAAATGCTTTACCAGTTCTATATGCTTCTATTTTAGAGCTCACAGCATTTACTAACCACTCCTGAAATAATGTCAACCACCAATACTAGCACTGTCCACCTGCCAGCTGATTTTATGAACATCCTGTGGTATCTGCATATTATTCCGTTATCCCTTACAGAATTCCAACAGTTTCACTATTTGACTTCTCCTAATTTCAGTGCAAGAATACTTTTGATACTCTGTCAAATGTATTTCAGTACAAGTACTGCATACACACAAGGGTGGTATAGAAATCAGACTTATACAGTAGGCAATGTAATCTGAACAGCAATTAAAGGGTAAGAGAAGGTTGCACATAGAAAATACAGCTTTTTATTTTAACTGGACAAGACATACTTAAATTATTTTTACCCCTTCCTTGAGACTCTGCCTAGAAGCCAAGGAATGTGCTTGTTATAAATGGCCCTTTATAACTGAGCTCAATAGCATTTTAGATCCAGAGAGAAGTAGCCTCATTAAAAAGAGAATCTTGTACCACAACTTCAACTTTAATAACCCCAATTAATAATCAGCACAATATTTAAGGACTGCCAGAGGAAATTTTCATGTTGTAATTCTTCACATTTAGAATATCTATCAGTTCTTAGCCAACAACTGTATTTTTGTCAGTCTAACTGTGCATGCATTTCAACTAGATGCCAGTTCTCTTTTCAGTAGAGACAGATAAAGAACGAACAGAACAGGGAACAAAGCTTTCTGAACTATTTCAGGAAGAGAGGAGTTACACAGTAAACATTCAAATATAATTAGAGCAGCTGTTGCAAATATAGAAACAGCCAAACCTAGAACTGTCTCTCTCAGTTGGTCACCTACACAAAAGTGTGAAGGTAATTTTATACATTTGTCTATATTAAGAGCCCATTATGTTTGCATAGTTGAGCACTCAAAGTCACATAAGGTCAAAGCTGAATGCACAAGAAACTAGTACTGCCCTTCTGTGCACATTCTGGCTGCGTCTAGACAGGCATGATTTTGCGGAAATACTTAACAGAAAAAATTTTCCGTTAAAAGTATTTCTGCAAAAGAGCATCTAGATTGGCACGGATGCTTTTGCACAAAAAGTGTTTTTGTGCAAAAGCATCCGTGCCCAGTATAGACGCGCTTTTGCGCAAGAAAGCTCCGATGACCATTTTAGCCATCGGGCTTTCTTGTGCAAAAAATTAAAGTGCCTGTCTACACTGGCCCTCTTTCACAAGTATTCTTGAGCAAAAGGGCTTATCCCTGAGCGGGATATTTGTGCAAGAAGCACTGAATTCTTACATTAGAACATCAGTGCTCTTGCGCAAATTCAAGCAGCCGGTATAGACAGCTGGCAAGTTTTTACTTGCCAGTCTAGACGTACCCACTGTGTTAAATACAGGGCAATACACTTTTTTCAATACACAACTTTTTCCCTACAACTTAGACATATGAAGCATCTTTTACTACTCTGTACACCACAAAAGTCCATGAAAGATCTCTTGCCACATTCACTATGCTCCTTTCAAAATTACAAATTATATACATTTTATCTGAGAAACAGGATGTAATCACATAGTGAAGTACTGGACAAATACTTCAGGTTGCAACTATATCCTTAACTATGGACACTGTCATACCTGAATGCTTAACAAAATTGATTAAAAAGAATGGAACACATGACCTATGTTGGTTCTTTATGATGCATTAAGAAGGCCTGTATGATTTCCCTTAAATCCTCCTCTCACCCTACCCTCTGCTCTTTTTGCATTAGGAACTCAAATTCTGTCTAGACTGAAATACTATCAGATGCAGCAGGAGTGGGGAAGGAGAATAGGGGAGGCTGCTCCGGCAGCAGCCCCCTTCCACAGGGTCCCAGTGGGGAGCTGGGCCCACCACTGACAGGGGCTGCTGTTTGTGGAGGCCCGGGGCTGTCTGCACACAGCTGGCCCCAGCCAACCCTGGTGCGGATGGCAGGGGCTGGTGCCAGAGCAGCCTCTATTTGTATCGACTACATGATTAGCCAGATAACTACAATTTAACATCCTTAGATAGTACACCACCACTTCAGGGCCCATGAAATGGGCATTGACTATTAGCATACATCTGGGATGATGAGTAGAGGTCACAGAACTTCCCGATGCAAAAAGCCACATTCTCTGATTTGCATGCTGAGCTTATCCTAGTCCTACAGGGCAGGATGACTCCTGAGCCTTTCCCAGCTTTTTCCTCTCCATACTATCTGCAGTATTCACCCTTCTGGCCCTCTGCTCATTACCCAGAGCAGCACTGGCAGGATCTCACTGAACATATGGTCCGGTAACCTCTTTCTTCAGATCATAGTCAGATGTTTCATGGATGTGAGAGGGCAAGGAGACTACTCAAGGCTGCAACAGCAGCAGCTATAGATGAAATATACAGAGGTATCACTGTGTATATATATAGTCACAACAGAAAGTGAAAATTCAGTTTCACAAATCCTTTCCCTTGCTCTCCTGACATTTTAAACAAGATACGTTTATAACAGTTCAGCCTTGGAGCATCTGTGCATAGGACTGTTCTCCAGGCCCAGCAGTGACAGGTGTAACTTGGAGGTGGGGGCAGCACTGTTTAGTTGCATAAAACAACATTTCAGCCACTGTTTCCATGGGTATGAGCACAAGGCAAATGGCATTTAGCACTGGAATGATTTTCTAAAAGCAGTGGTATCTCTCACTCTTGAAGGTAACAAGATTAAGCACAGCTGTTGCAGTTGTCAAAAGCCAACCAGACCCATATGCCATTAGCCTATTTACTACAACCATCACATACTGGTGTGGAAAAGTATTATTGCAAAGAAAGAAATAAGACTACCACCCCTACAATGCTTCAGGAGAGAACTACAGAAAACCTCCATGAAAACTGAGATTCTCAGAAGGATTCAAGGGTCATCTCTGTACACACGAGTGTTCAGCATTCCCTCACTACACCTCTGGATGACTCTACAGAGGAATGAAAAGCATCCATCTAACTTTGTAGCACAGACCAGGCATAGGACAGGAAAGGATTTAGTCTGATGAAAAAGAGGCAGAAACAAACACCATTGTCCTTTCAATTATAATATGGATAGATAAAATAACTTCCATTTACCAGAGGTGCTCTTGCCAAGAATGTCAAGTCTGAGTTTGTATTTCCAAAGGTAAAAATAAAATTCAAAGCTTTTTAAGTCTGACTTTTTTACATCATAAAGCAGTAAAATGGGCTCAAGTCTGATTTTTTTTTCTTCAAAAATCCTTTGCAAGACATCTTTAATGTTCTCTTAATGTAGGCTTTTTAAAGTGGAGTGTCTTAAAAAAGATAGGGCTCAAGATTTTTCTATTTGGGTGGATACCACAGGAATGCCGCCCTGTCCCATATAAGGAACACAAGCAGATAAAGATCTTGTATTGGCCTTGCCCAATCACCAATCAACCTGCAGAATCCGCACACATTATGCAGATAAATTAGCATACCATCCTCTTTTTACATTAAGAATTAAGCATTTAATCACTATGTGAAGTATGACAGATCAAAGTCGATTTTTCACTAACATTCAAAGCACTTATCAGAAATTAGCCTGCTGATCTGTAGGAGCTTTTAAGATGATTTTGTAACATTCTTTTATTAAAGTTGGGGAAAGCTTTTTTAACCCTCTTACGTTTACATAGATTTGTTTGAACTTTTCAAAAACGTTCATTTCTATATGTCCTTAAGTAAGTCAGTTGGTCATTCATGCTGCAGCTATCACCACCACACAGTTTAAATGCTATCATTGCTGACCCAGAAGCAAAGAGCCCCACAAACCAAGGGATACAAACCAAGCAGAAAACAAGCTCAAGCCGCCTTATAGAACATTAGGCTTAAGAAAAGGTAAATGCTAACTATTAAAGCCATTTTGTTTGACCTGTCAGTGTTTATTCAATTACAGTTCTTCAAAGTACAGGCAGTCCCCGACTTATGCGGATCCGACTTATGTCGGATCCGCACTTACGAACGGGGCTCTCTCACCCCGGAGGTCGGGCAAACCAGGGCAAACCAGCAGACCAGGGACACGGGGAGCAGAGCCGCAGTGGCAGCGGGGTGCCGCGCCTCTGAGGCTTTGCTCTGGCAAAGCCTCAGAGGCGCGGGACCCCCCCGCGGCTGCGGCTTCAGTCCGGGAGCCTGTGGTCTGCTGGGGACAGTCCCCAGCAGACCACAGGCACCCAGACTGAAGCGGCAGCAGCGGCGGTTCCCCGCGCCTCTGAGGCTTTGCTCTGGCAAAGCCTCAGAGGCGCGGGACCCCCCCGTGGCTGCGGCTTCAGTCCGGGAGCCTGTGGTCTGCTGGGGACCGGGAGCCTGTGGTCTGCTGGGGCTTTGCCAGAGCAAAGCCTCAGAGGCGCGGCACCCCGCTGCAGCTCTGCTCCCCGTGTCCCTGGTCTGCTGGAGGGGCGGGGGGCGCAGCTAGTGTGTTCCCCCCCCCCCCCCCAGCAGACCAGGCTTTTGTTTTGGACTCTGGGGCAGAGCAGCTGGGGCGCTGCCGATTGGTCCTGCAGCGCCCGCTCTGGGCACTACTGAACCAACCCGGCAGCACCCCAGCTGCTCTGCCCCAGGCTCCCCAAGTCAGCTTCTGCTGAAACTGACCAGCGCTGACTACAGGAAGCCCCAGGCAGAGTTGCTCTGCCCCGGGCTTCCTGGAATCAGCTGCTGATCACTTTCAGCAGCAGCTGACTTGGGGACGCCTGGGGTTCTTAAGTTGATTCTGTATGTAAGTCAGAACTGGCAGTCAGTTTCAGCAGTGTCTGAATCTGGACGCCAGTTCCGACTTACATACAGATTCAACTTAAGAACAAACCTACAGTCCCTATCTTGTACGTAACCCGGGGACTGCCTGTAAAAGGACACTAGTCCTCATACAGAAGTAACATAATAAAACTACAGCAAGGTATCTGAATTATCAAATATTTCTGAAAACAGGTACCATTTTCTCTTCCAAATTTTATATAAAACTTCCACTTATTTCTGTAAACACACTTCTGAAGGAGGCCATGCATAACAAATCCCAGGCCCCAAAAGGTAACTTAAAAATAGGAGTTTAGAACAAAGGTTGAAATTATATTGATTTAGTGCCACAAAAAGCAATGCCATGAACTATTCTCCTAAATTGATGCAATTTTCTTTTTTGGTACTCCTTTTCTGAAGACAAAAGTCTTGGTCACTGCTAGTCTGTGTGTGGCAAGTGACAAGGACCACCTCACTCTAGTCCAGAGTTTCTCAAACTGGGGATTTTGAACCCTCAGGGGTTGCCAGCATATTACATGCCCTACGTGCAAGCATATTACAAAATAGAGAGCAACTGCTGTAGATTTAAATGTATATATTTGAGTTTTAGAAAGTTACATGCATTTCCATCACAATGTAGTTTATTTACTTCAAAAAGTATTTTACAATATAATACAGCAATTGTTCCAAACAAAATATTATAGCTACTTCAAAAAAAACTGGACTCTGAGATTTGTAATCGTGTGCATAGGTTTGTCGCCTTGAGACTAAAATGATGGGACTGAGGCAACATTAGAAGGCTTGACTGTTCAGCAGTTGACGAGCTGCATCAAACTGCAGACCAATCAGAACACAGATTGTTAAATTATAAATTACCTTCTCCCGCCCCCCCCAATGCTGGAAGATGCTTGCAGGGACTATGGCTATCACAAAGTTCGCATTAGCCCCCATACAGCCTTCCCTCCCAGCACAAAAGTCAAATATTATGGAGAAGTAAAGGTGGCATGGTATGACTAGGGTTGCCAAGTGTCCGGTATTACCTGGATAGTCTGGTATTTTCACCTGCTGTCCGATAAAAAAAAAAAAAATTCAGAAAATACTGGACACCTAATATCTGGTATCTTCTGATTTTTTCCCCCAGCCATGAGGTGAAAATGCCAGGCACCTGGCAACACTACAAACACTCAGCGCCTGGCCTCTCCCCCCCTCTCCGAGTCCCTCCCCCACCCCAATTCCATGCTTACCTGGTTCCGCAAGGCTGCTGGCACAAAATGGCTGCCGGCAAAAAGACCAAGGGGAATCAATGACTCCCTGGGCCTTAGTGCTCAACAACTCCCCTGTTCCTATCCCTGCACTCACTCTTAAAGGGGACATGCTGTTTTATTTTAAATTTTTTTTTGTTTAATAAGTCTTGGAGTCTTTTTTTTGCTCAACAACTTTGGTCTTCCCCCCCCCCTTTTTCTTCTTCAATGTAATTTTTCCCAGTTTTTTTTTGGGGGGGGGGAGAGGGGGCGCACGCATGCGGGTGTTCGGTATTTTTGTTTCAACCATCTGACAACCCTAGGTATGACATGGCCACTTTTTCTTCTGAAGCTCTGAGCTGTTACTGGCAGCAGCTGTCTCCAGAGCCAGAATTCTGTATAAGGTAATATTAACATACAAATATTACCTTTTATAGCAGACTTAATGCCTCATTGCCTTCAGAGTTGGGAGGCTTGAAAACAGTGCTTCTATCAGCAGCTGAGCATAAGGAACAGTGGCAGTGTCACCATCAACACCAGAACAGAAATTAGAGTGGGGAAGAGACTGCAGTAAAAAGAGTATTAAAAAAAACTCCACATTTCTGCTTATAACAATAATTTGATAAATATGTTTAAGTCTTAATTTAAAAAGAGTGAGAAAAGGTAAATTCATTTCAGTAGAGTTATAAATTCAGTATTTAAAATAGTATTAAACATAAAAAAATGTGGTTTTAATTTGGGGGGGGTCACACTCAGAGGCTTGCTATCATAAAATGTTAGATAACCATTGCTCTTTCCCCTCCGTTAGGCAGCAGAGTCATATTCCACAATCAAAGAGTCAGATCTTGGATTGTTTTACACCCGTGGTGTTCAACCAGTTCTGAAGTAGCCACTATACTGGCTACTGCTTTAGCTAACTAGCCACAACAATTGTTCAATCCAAATAGCCACACTCAACTGGACAAACAGCTACACATGGCTAGAGGCTACCATGTTGGACATCGCAGTTTTACACAAATACATGCAAGGCTTGTCTACTTTGGGGGGGCCACATTGTGTAAGAATAGTGACTTTGTAGTGTCTTTCCTCTGTTTCAGACAGAAATAAGTTGCCTCAGTGTAGCTAGTCTGTCCCTTGTGTAAACATCAGTTCTTAGCTATACTGGTGCAAATTAAGGATGTTAAATATCGACTAATTGACCAATCAAATAGTTGATACATTTTGCATCAACTAGTTGATAGGGCGATTCCACCTTTGAAGTGTAGCAACCGCCTTAGAGCAAAAAGGCAAAAGCACTGTGTGGAGCCTGGGTTCAGCTGGGGACTCTAGCTGATCCTGGGCTCCACATGGCACTTCCGCTCTGAAACACTGCGTGCAGCCTGGGGATACCCTAGCTGGCCCAGGGCTGCACGTGGTGTTTCAAAGCAGCAGCAGTGTGTGGAGCCCAGGCTCTGGCCCCAGGCTTCAAGCGGCACTGCCACTTTGAAGTAGCCCCTCCTCATCCCCCCCACTACCTGCCTCTTTCTGATAGATCAGCAAAAGGGGGGGGGGGGGGGGAAGCGACTAGTCCTTCACATCTCTAGTGCATATCAAACTGTACAAACTTCCAGCAAATAACTGCCTCCAGTTCCCCTGAATTCAAGAGTGGGGACCAACAAAACTACTACAGCTGGTATCAATTATCCAAATAGCATATAAAGGACATCAGAACCCTAAGTCAGACTTTAAACATGTTAGCTAGTTCAGTCTGTGGAACATGCCAAATAAAACATCCTGCTTCAGCTGACAGCTGAGTTTTCAACAAGAATACTACAATATGGAGCATATTATATGTAGAAAGCCATTGTAAATGTAAATAAAAAGCAAATACAGACTTTAGTTGGCTACTGCTGCTACCTGGGAATTAAGCAGCATTAAGGATCCACAACAAAACCCAATGAGAGAATAAATAAAAGACTCATTCAATAGAGCAGGAATAGGGAACCTTAGGGCCTACGGGTTGTATCCGCCCCACAGGCTCTACTTGGCAAGAGGAAGTGGCTCTGTGTATTGCTGTCTCTTCTTCCAAGGGGGGGGGGGGGGGGCGGGAGGGGGAAGAGAGGGGGGAGAGAGGAAAGAATGGACACCAGCACAGGGAAGCTAAGTCCCTGGGCTTGCTTGCAGGCTTCACCCCCCCCCCCTCCATTGCTCCCACTGGCCAGAAATAGCAGCCAATGAGAATGGCTGGGAGGGTATAGGGCAGCACCACCTGTGCCCCCCCCCCCCAAGCAGCTGCACCAAGTAGACACCCCAATCCCCTGCTTTCTCACTTGTATGGCTCCCGAGTGATCTCTCTGTGGGTCACTGATCCCCAACCCAAAAAAGGTTCACCACTCCTGCAATCGAGGGAGCAGTTGTGTGTCAGTTTTCATTAAAACAAGCCTTGTCAGATTTTTTTAAATTGACAGGTAGCCTGAAAAGCCATAGCTTAAGTGTATCAACATACCAGTCTCTTTGCTGCAAAACTAACTGCACCAGTGAAAAGAGTAACTGGGCTGTGCTTTCATAGCAGCTACCCTGTTTCAACCACAGCACTCTAGTCAACTATTCCAAACACTGTCCTCTAAGGATGTAAAGAGACAGGTAAATGGCTAATCATGTAGTCGATACAATTTGTATCAGCTTCACGATTAGACCATAAGGGAAGGTGCCAGGTACAGGAGCTAGCCCCACTGCAGCTCTGCAGTTTAAATGTAGTAAGAGCCAGGCTGCCACAGCAACCCAGATCCTGGTGCATTTGAATCACAGAGCTGCAGCAGAGGCAGGTCCCAGATCAGGCGCAAGCTGAGACTGAGCAAGTTTGGCTCAGTCCTGGCCTGCACCAGGTCCAACAGCCCCTGTCTGCTGAAAGTCACAGCAGAGAGCCTCAGGACAGGGACTCCTATAGGAGTAGCTTCTGTTCCCAGACAGCCCCAATCGGCGCACACAGAGGCTACTTCAGAGCAGCAGCCTCTGTCCACACAGCCGGGATTGGCTGTGAACAGAGACTGCTCCAGCAGCACCTCCTGTCCGCAGGAGGTTCCAACTTCCCACTGGGACCCTCCCACAGACAGGGTCTGCTCTGTTGCACGTGGAGCAGCCTCTGCTCATGGCAAGCCTGGGCATAGGCTGCTTTGTAGCAACCCCGCCCCTCCCTCCCTGCTGATAGAGGCAGCGGAGGGGGGAGCACCGCAGAGATGGTGCTGGGGGGAAAACCAACTTTTAAAACGGCTCCCCCTAGCTACCACCATCTCAAAATAGGTGCCTCCACCCTCCTGCTACCGCTGATACAGATGCAGTGGGGAAACGGGGGGATGCAAGTAGTTGACTACTTGCTTACATCCCTACTGACTTCTACATATTTATAACAGTTCCAGAAACAGCGACCTGAACCAGCTCATGGGATATTTGGAAATTCTTTCTGGGAAAGGGAGTTATGGAAATATAACTCATCCTCAATTATGGTGCTTGGAGCCCAGTGTACTCCAAGACCTGGCCCAAGAATCCAGGTTTCTATCTGAGTCAAATACATTAAGCTTGATCATTTTATCTGAACAGCATGAGGAAGCTGCCACACCAAACTTGGCTTTGTGTATGTTTTGTGCTGCTGGTGAAAAAGTTGTGCTATAGAGAAGGTGGTAAAAGTGTAGATAGGACACAAACTGGTCTTTGCAAGATGAGATTTAAGATCTTCCTCATGTGATACCATGGAATTTGAGAAATCGAAGATGTTGAGAACAACAACAATGTTAATCCTTCTCATAACAGAAGAACTAGGGGTCACCAAATGACCTTAATAGGCAGAAGTTTAAAACAAACAAAAGGATTAGGATGAGGAAAGCCGCCACACAACAACGCTATTTTCCCAACAGCAACGTGGGAGAACAGGGGAAAGACCACAGATGTGAAGAGGGGCCCCATCTGCTTAGACCCAGGGTCCCAAAAAAATCTTTACCTGCTCTTGTTTTTGTGCTTAACATGCCCAGTCTAATTAACTTCCACCTTTTTATGTTGTGGATACATAGTAGTCTCACTAACATGGCTATACTGAATCAATAACTGGCAACTTTTTCAGGAAGTAGTGCTGATAATTCACTAATACTTCAGTCAATAGTGTTTAATGAACTCACTGTGCCTGGATAACTCAAACTACTTTTTTAAAGCCATCTTGGCACGTGGTATCTCTCACTGAGGACTAGAAAATGTACTGTTTCCATTAATTCTAGGGATATCAACATGCAGATGACTATGCAATTAACTGATAAGCCCAGGCTTATCGCTTAATCTCGTCAACTACACGCATCCCCCCTTTCGCCACCTCTGTATCAGAGGCGGCAAGAGGTGGAGGATGGGAGTCAGTCCCCATGAGGTGCCCATGAGCACTGGATCTGCCTGCCTTTTCCCCACCCCCAACCTGCTGCCTCTGATAGAGAGTGAAGAGGGCAGGCGGGAGCCAATGCGTGTGGGGGAGGGAAGGGCAGGGAAGACTGCTGTGAAGCAGCCTCTGTCCATGGCAGCCCGGGATCGTTGTGGACAGAGGCTGCTTCACAGCAGTAGTCCCTGTCCATAAAGGGTCCGAGCTCCCCACAGACGAAGTCTGTTGCCTCAGAGCAGCCTCTGTCCACGGGGAGCTTAGATCCCCCACAGATGGGCTGCTGCCACCCTGTGCTCTGCCTCTGATTCAGAGACAGCAGCATGTGGCAGCAGGTGGGAGCCAGTCTGCACAGGAAGCCAGTTTTTAAACTGGGTCCCCTCACGGACTGGCACTAGCCTGGTACCCCACTGACAGAGAGATAGCAGAACTGGGTGAGACAGAGGGTTCCCTGGGAGCACACTGGCTGCCAGCTCCGCCCCTAGGGACTATCGAATACTCATGTAACTGCTAAAATGTCATGCAGTCATTCGACTATTCAATTACACATTAACATCCCTAATTAATTCAGACACAAATTTCTACATATTTCCAAGTACAGAAATGATCAAAACAATAAAAGAGTGATAAAGCAATGGCCTAACTACAGGAGACCTTGACATCAGAACTCTTTGAGATTCTCCCTTCTACGTTATTAGTGGATAACAGACCACTGACTTATAGAAAAGAATATCTCATGCTGTTGGCCTTTAATAAGAACACAATTTAAAGCAGCAATTTAAAGCTGAAATTCAACTTAAGAACTTAGTTTCCTCTTAGAAGCATATAATTAGTTGGAAATATAAAGAACTTCAAAGATATCTGATCAGGGTTCTAATCAGATTTCTATCACCCCTTTCCATATTACCTTGCAAAAGTCTATTTGGAATTAATAAGTGGCAGGGGGCAATCTAGCAATTTTTACCTCTAACTTTCTAATCAAATCTACTTGATTAGATGGCTATCTTATTTCAGTAGCTTTTAGAAACTCCCCATGAACTCTCTCCTGGTTCAGCTACTATCTATCAGCCACAACATCAGAGGAGGATTTTGTACCCTACAACTATGACAAGGTAACCAGGCTCTTAATTCTGAAGAATTTTAGAATAATTTAATCTGAAGCCGATTTTAGAAGAATTTTCATAGAGTTCTGCAGCAAATTTAAGTTTTTTCACTCTACATGTGTGCATTTTTTGAGCCGGCTCCCCCCAGGCCTAGACCCTATTCTGCCACTCGTGCTGCCACTGATACAGTCAGCGGGGGGAGGACGCGAGTAGTCAACTACTAGTTTACATCCCTAATCTTAATCGTAATTTATTTTCAATCTCATGACAAACATGCTAAACCTAAACTTAGTCTCACAAAAGTGAATTACCGATAATGGCTCTAGTCAACCTATCAGCTCTTGCTTCTTGAAACTTCTGGGCTTCCAATTTCTGTTTCTCAGCAAACTAAAAAGTAAATGCGTTCAAAGACAAGCTGGATAGGATTGTTTTATTCTGTGCTTAAGTCATGGCGAATCTGGACCTACCATGGTAGAGGAGTTAGTTAAGACACTCTCAAGACAGAGACACAATGTATAGGAAAGGAGGGAAGCAGCACAGAACTAGGGAAGTTAAATATTGGTTAACTGAATAGTCGATTAACTTTGTAAATATTTATCAGCTAGTTGACTATTCTATAGTCCCCAGGGATAAGGCTGGCAGCCAGTGCGCTCCAACCCGTCTCCCAAGGAGCCCACTGCCACTCTGCACAGGGGGGCAGGCAGGAGCTGGTCCGCAAGAGGAGAGAGTTTAAAAACCAGCTCCCTTCATGGACCAGCTGCCTGGCATCCTGCGCTGCTACCTCTGATACAGGGGCAGTAGCCCCTGTCCGGGGAGAGGGTTATTGAGAGTCACTGTTTCACCTTCCTATATTTCCCAGCAGCCTATTATTTAACCATTACAGTCATATAATAAATATCCCAATAACCAGGCCAACACAGTGTAATAATAAATTACTGTACAACAGTCCTATGTCCATCACAGAAAATTTAACTAGAATACAGCCTAAAGGCAACTATACAGTAGAGAATGACATTCCAGCTTTACTACCAAGATCTACATTTCCATCATAAAAATATTACAAGTGCTGTTTTGCAAGTGTCCAGTTGAAATAAGCATCACAAAAAATTTATTTTCGAGTCTGAAGATGTATGTATGCCATATGAAGTTATGAAAGTATTAGACACCAAAATTAAAAACACATTTGGTTTCAGTTAAAGCTTAATTTTCTTAGTCTCAGAGGGTAGCTGTGTTAATCTGTAACTTTAAAAACGAGTAATCTTGTGACACCTAAAAGGCTAACAAATATATATATACTCCATCACAACTCCAAGTTGTGTAATTCTGGGTCTGAAACTTTCATGCCAGATTAATAGAATTAAGAACGAGTAATCCTATGATACCTTGGTATCATGAGCTTCTAGGGAAAAAGTGCACTTCTTTAGATGAGCATGCATACACCTTATCTCCCAGTCACAGGGTCTCCAGGACCAGATGGCAAATATGCTCCACCACATAGATGGCCCATGGGCCAGGAGTTCAAGAGTTACTGTTGTAACTACTCCTTACTTCCCTCCACACACATTTATTCACTGTCATTTTATTCTTTCAAAGCATTTTATTGTGCAGTTCATAATTTTTATTTCTCTTAAACTTACATTTAATTTTTTGAGTAGTGAGTTCTAAAATGCCTAACCTGCCTATATAAAATTTCTAAAGTAGTATTTGCCGGCTTCTTCCCACCCCCAGGAGCGGTTGCCAGTAACCAATATACATTCAGAACTTTATATAACTCTTTGGCTACGTCTACACTGGCCCCTTCTTCGGAAGGGGCATGCTAATTTTGAACTTGGGAATAGGGAAATCCACGCGGGATTTAAATATCCCCCGCAGGATTTAAATATCCCCCGCGGGATTTAAATAAACATGGCCGCCGCTTTTTTTCCGGCTTGGGGAAAAGCCGGAAAAAAGCGTCTAGACTGGCGCGATCCTCCGGAATAAAGTCCTTTTCCGGAGGATCTCTTATTCCTACCTGAGACATAAAATACGTCAAAATGGCATATAAAAGCTATACATTATGAGACAGGTGTACAACAACATTACAGCATTATACATAGATTACCAATGTTTTTCTGTCATCAATTTCACTAAAAACATTAATACACCAGGACACGTTAAGTAAAATGTGTCCAAAGTATTAGTCAACTTCTACAAAGTAATCAATATGCAACCCTCACCACAGTCAACGCAAACTTTGGCAACCTGACATCCTTCCCCACCATGAGATTTCAGAACTGCCAAATTTGCCCTGGACCAGTTAAAAAAAAGCTGACCGATCAGGTAACAGACCATGTCTATGCAGTATAACTTGCTGCCCTGTTGGAGGTGGCTGGAAGATGATAGAGAGGAGAAAGGGGAGAAATACACCCTAAAACATTGAAGAGATGGGGTGGGGGGGGAGAGATTCAAATGAAAAATTAAAATTAACACACACACACACACACACACACACACACACACACAGAAGAACAGGACAGACACACTATGAGCAATGTGGTTCATAAAGTGATTAGTTACAACAATGTAATGCAGTATCTACCACAGAAGTCAATGCCTAGGGAGAAGACTGCATAGTGTCTCCCAAGCCAGGAGCGCACAGCCTTCAACGGATCAATGTATCCTCCAGTAAGTATCAGTGAGATCTGTGATAGTAATATAATGTAACATGTTGACAAACACCAATGGATGCTCAGAAAGTTATATTTACTGAACACCTCCAGGACAGCCAACTGCCTGGTTACACATAAATTGCATCCACAAATTTGAAAAATAAGACTCACCTTTGGGACAAAAGACCCCATGAAAGTACTGCACAGATACTAGGGGGGCATGCTGAGAAAGTGACTCCCAGAAATATGGAGGAAGGCCTAACCAACTACTGAATAGACATGATCTCAATTTCATCAGCAAAAGCAGCTGCAGACTTCCTCCTCAACTGAGCAAAATCACTCAAGTGAAATAGCTTGATCAATCTGATCTGAGTAAATACACAGCACAGAAATTCCCAGAGACTGCATCAGATGAGCAAAAAAAAAAAAAAAAAAAAAAAAAAAAAAAAAAAAAAAAAAAACACAATGGCTCCTTTAGAAGTCAGGGACTGGAGAATGCCTTCTCTGGACAAGCACACCACAGAATTAAAGAAAATTTGGATGGGAAAAAGACATCAGGTCATCATAGAGTCCAACCAGCTGCTCAACCAGAATCAATCCCAACTAAATTCCAGCCAGGGCTTTGTCAAGCCTCACCTTAAAAACCTTTGAGAATGGAGATTCCACCATCTTCCCAGGTAACCCATTTCAGAGCTTTACCACCTTCCTAGTAACAGAGAGGTAGCCATATTAGTCTGATCTTGGTAAAACAAAAAAAGCAGTCATGTAGCACTTTAAAGATTAACAAGATCATTTATTAGGTGATGAGCTTTCATGGGGCAGACCCACTGAAGAAGTAGGTCTGCCCCACAAAAACTCATCACCTAATAATCTATATTGTTAATCTTTAAAGTGCTATATGACTGCTTTTTTTGTTTCACTTTCCTAGTGTAGCCAACCTAGATCTCCTCCTCTTCCCCCAACTGCAACTTGAGACCATTGCTTCTTGCTCTGTCATCTGCAACTACAGAAAAAAGTCTGGCTCCATTCTATTTGTAACCTCCTCCCCATTTCAAGTAGTTAGTAAAATAAATGGTATCCCTGCTGGATACTTTTGAGAATAAAGAATGAAGTGTGAGGGAGAGATAAAGGAAATACACACTAAGGTGATGGGAAAGGTTTTTTCTCCGCTCATCTGAGGAAGTGGGTTTTGCCTATGAAAGCTCATGATTTTTATATATATACATATACGTACACACACACACACACACACACACACACACATATATATATTTGTTAGTCTCTAATGTGCAACAGGACTACTCTTTTTTTTTCAAAGTTACAGACTAACACAGCTAGCCCTGAGACTTTTGAACTAAGGCGATGGTTTATTGTAGAAAGGAAGGCAGAAAAAGAATGAAGTTAAAAAAGGGCAACGATGACCCATATAATTTTTTTAAATAAGATTATTTATGTTTAATTGTAACAGTATTTTAAAAGGTTCTGTCTTGTTTTATTGTTTCAAACTGGGTGCGGACGCAGAGATTTTCCCCTGATACTAGTCCTAAAATCTAATCTCATGCAAGAGCTCAGTATATTTTAGGCAGCTGAACTTCAGAACTTATCAAGTTCTTTTCTGATAATTGTATCATAAGCATGTTAATTGTTTATATTCCTCGTAAGAATCACTATGCTAAAAAAACTGCACAAAAATAAGTAAAATAAAACAACTGCTGCCTCACAGGGCTTATAATTTTGGTGGCCTAATTCTATTTCTAGAGACTGGTGTTATTCTTCAGCACATCCAGATCAAGCACTTTTCAGGATGATCCACTGCTTAAACGATCAGAAAGAGGAAGTGAATGATGAAGGCATTCAACTCAATTCTCTATATTAAATAAGAACTTTTCTGAAGTATGATTTTAACCAACGACCTATCCAGGTATGCAGCAAGAGGTAGTATTATCAGCAACTTTTTTTTTAAATACCAAATACCAGTCCCAAACAAGTAAAAGCTACACATCAACAGCAAATACTTTTATCAGTTACAAGTGTACCCCAGGTTTCATAAAAATTAAAAAATTGTGTGTTAAACTCCTTGTTTCAATATTTGCTAGAGTCTTAAGTGTTCACATAAGGGTTGCCAATATAGCATTTTGAGACCAAAGTCCTGGTAATTCACAAATAAGTAATGTAAGCTTCCTACACTGTCTTCTTCCATGCCCTCCATCTCTAATATGGAAGAAACCCATCTTGCTACTCTTGTATTTGTACCGACGTTCTTGCTACTCTTGTATTTGTTCTAGCAAAGAACATTCTCTAATCCATTCAGCCCAAACAATCAGAGGAAATAGAGCAAATACATTTTGGAAGAACTATAATTTAATCTTTCCTTCCCTAGAGGCAATTCTTAATACCAGTAAAATCCCTACAAAAACATTGTCTCCTGATTTTGGGGATAATCTTCAGAAAAAGCAGAATTTTGCTTACAACTAAAGAATCTAGCCAACCAGTCTTTGAAAAAGAACATAAGAACATAAGAATGGCCGTACTGGGTCAGGCCAAAGGTCCATCTAGCCCAGTATCCTGTCTACCGACAGTGGACAGCACCAGGTGCCCCAGAGAGGGTGGACAGAAGACAATGATCAAGCAATTTGTCTCCTGCCATCCCTCTCCAGCCTCTGACAAACAGAGGCCAAGGACACCATTTTATCCCCTGGCTAATAGCCTTTTATGGACCTAACCTCCATGAATTTATCCAGCTTCTCTTTAAACTCTATTATAGTCCTAGCCTTCACAGCCTCCTCTGGCAAGGAGTTCCACAGGTTGACAACATGCTGTGTGAAGAAGAACTTCCTTTTATTAGTTTTAAACCTGCTACCCATTAATTTCATTTGGTGTCCTCTAGTTCTTCTATTATGGGAACTAATAAATAACTTTTCTTTATCGGCCCTCTCCACACCACTCATGATTTTATAGACCTCTATCATAACCCTCCCTCAGTCTCCTCTTTTCTAAACTGAAAAGTCCCACTCTCTTTAGCCTATCCTCATATGGGACCCGTTCCAAACCCCTAATCATTTTAGTTGCCCTTTTCTGAACCCTTTCCAAGGCCAAAATATCTTTTTTGAGATGAGGAGACCACATCTGTACACAGTATTCAAGATGTGGGCGTACCATAGTTTTATACAGGGGCAGTAAGATATTCTGGTTCTTATTTTCTATCCCTTTCCTAATAATTCCTAGCATCCTATTTGCCTTTTTGACCGCCGCTGCACTCTGTGTGGAAGTTTTCAGAGAACTGTCCACGATAACTCCAAGATCTCTTTCCTGATTTGTCGTAGCCAAATTAGCCCCCATCATACTGTACGTATAGTTGGGGTTATTTTTCCCGATGTGCATTACTTTACACTTATCCACATTAAATTTCATTTGCCATTTTGTTGCCCAATCACTCAGTTTGGTGAGATCTTCTTGGAGTCCCTCACAGTCTGCTTCTGTCTTGACTATCCTAAACAGTTTGGTATCATCTGCAAACTTTACTACCTCACTGCTTACCCCTTTCTCCAGATCATTTATGAATAAGTTGAAAAGGATTGGTCCCAGGACTGACCCTTGGGATACACCACTAGTTACCCCTCTCCAATCTGAAAATTTACCATTTATTCCTACCCTTTGTTTCCTGTCTTTTAACCAGTTCTCAATCCAAGAAAGGACCTTCCCTCTTATCCCATGGCCATGTAATTTACACAAGAGCCTTTGGTGAGGGACCTTGTCAAAGGCTTTCTGAAAATCCAAGTATACTATATCTACTGGATCCCCCTTGTCCGCATGTTTGTTAACCCCTTCAAAGAACTCTAATAGATTAGTAAGACAGGATTTCCCTTTACAGAAACCATGTTGATTTTTGTCCAACAAATTATGTTCTTCTAAGTGCCTGACAATTTTATTCTTTACTATTGTTTCGACTAATTTTCCCGGTACTGAAGTTAGACTTACCGGTCTGTAATTGCCAGGATCGCCTCTAGAGCCCTTTTTAAATATTGGTGTCACGTTGGCTACCTTCCAGTCATTAGGTACGGAAGCCGATTTAAAGGATAGGTTACAAACCACAGATAATAGCTCAGCCATTTCCCATTTAAGTTCTTTTAGAACCCTTAGATGAATGCCATCCAGTCCCGGAGATTTAACAACATTAAGTTTTTCTATTTGTTCCAAAACCTCCTCTAATGACACTTCAATCTGGGACAGTTCCTCAGATTCATCACCCACAAAGGACGGTGCAGATTCAGGAATCTCCCCAACGTCCTCAGCCGTGAAGACTGAAGCAAAGAAACATTTAGTTTCTCCTCAATGGCTTTATCGTCCTTGATTGCTCCTTTTATAGCTCGATCATCTAGGGGACCCACAGGCTTTTTAGCAGGCTTCCTGCTTCTAATGTACTTAAAAAACATTGTGTTATTTCTTTTTGAGTTTTTGGCTAGCTGTTCCTCAAAATCTTTTTTTGCTTTTCTTATTACATGTTCCTACTAGCCCAAGAAATATTCCTACTAGCCCAAAATATCTAAAAGTTTCCTCTTGGATGAAATTATCATTCGACTCCAGATTCTCCATCCACAGAACAGATAAAGTGCAAACTGAAGCAGTACAACGTTCACCACATTGCCCAGCAACAACTATCAATCCTAAATGAAAAGGTACCAAGGAGAGAAAATAAATTAAACAAGGGTTCCATTAATGACATATTAATAGACCCATTATATTTCTTTATTACCACATGCTTTTTCTTCTTGCCTTACATAGTTATCATACAGTTATGACCATCATATTTCACCTGGTTATATTGTGTTAAGCAAGATTAAATTTAATGATTTTACACAGCCTATGATACCAAAAAGTAACTGGAATTCACCACAGCAGCTTTCTGGATACTTGCCACCCAGCTCCCATCAAAATTCACATCTGTGCATCGTTTAAACCAGGGCTACACAACACGTGACCCGCCACCCATTTGTACGCGGCCCACGGTGTCTTGAGATGCTTCCCAGGCCACCTGCCTGCCTCATCACAGTGGGCTCCAGCAGCAGCGCCTCCCTGCAAGCCAAGTCACACAGCGCTGCATTGAGCCAAGCCACGTGCACAGGAGCTGTCAGCCAGTAGGGGGGCAGCAAGAGGTGGTGGCAGAGCACGCCTGCCGCATCAGCCACAGCAGCAGCGTCTCCCCACAAGTGGAGCTGCACAGTCAGGGGCAGATGACTGTTTTGCGGGGCCCCGGGCAGCGTAACTCCGTGGGGCCCTGCCTTTGCCACAGCGCATGCGCGGGGCTTTTTTAAGCACGGGGCCTGGGGCGGCCGCCCAGTTCGCCCTGCCCTATATCCGCCCCTGCGCACAGTGTCGCACTGCACTGAGCCAGGCCGTGTCAGCACATGCCCAGGAGCTGCTGGGGGTGTAAAGAGGCAGCAGGGGAGATGGGCAGCAAGGCACATGGCAAGACAGTGGTAGAGCTGGGTAGCAAGAGATGTGGTGAGATGGCGGACCCAGACAGCGAGGCTGGAGTGAGAAAGGTCTGCACTGGTGCTTGGGTAGGATTACGATACATCCAGTTTTTCCCGGTCATGTCCTTGTTTTCACATGTTAAATCGCCATCCGGACAGGTTTTTTAAAAGGCAAAAATGTCTCAGTGCCTTTAACTTCACACTGATTGTACTTATATTTCAGTAAATATTGTATTGGCAGTTTTTGTTTGATTTGCTAAAATTGTGAAACCAAAACAAAAAGTAGTCAATATAATGGTCTTCTGTTGATATGTGTTTTAGTAGTTAAATTCCTAGACTGTCATTGCTTATTAAAAGTGCTGTAATATAGATGGAAATTGGGTAAATATTACATTTTATTAATATCAGCAGGACTGACTTAAATGGGCCCTGCGTGTTGTGTAGTCTTGCCTTAATCTGTATTCATGCCCATCAGTATGAAAAGCTATTTACATATATTTGAATAAATATTTGCATGTGTATTTGCATATTTATGCAACCACACTTAAGCTGCTGCCCTTGGCATGCTGTGGATATCACTGTGGCTCCCGAGACTTCCAAAGTTGAGTATCCCTGTTTTAAACAATGGTCACAGCAATGATTTCCTTCTAATGTCACTGAAGCTGAATATATGAATGAAAAGGACCACCACAGGAAATTATATTTTATAGCCAACATTTAAAAAATACCATACCACATAGCTTCAGATGCCCCTGCCATATGAGTTTTTGAAACAGTTATTCAATCATATTGTTCCAGATAGCAGTAAAATTGTATTAACATTTCTAGCAGAGAGACCCTTACAACTGCTCATGTTATGACTGCCCCATCCTATTAAAATTGTTCATAATGAAGCTTTAGCTAAATTACAGCAAAGGGTGTGTCAGACTGGAAGCACTTTTGACAGACATGTTTTTAAAACAAATTAGTAAAAGCAGTCAATTATCAGTCAATAACTATCGAAACTATTCCAAAAGCACACTTTTTTTGAAACCTTGCTAATTAGATATGTAAAATCCCATTTAATTAGCAGGTAAAACATCAAGTTTATCTGGTTAACTGATTAAACAGGGGCAGACCAGGAGTCAGCCACTTCACACCGGCCAGAAGCAGCAACTGAGGGGAGTGGGCTGGAGCAGCCCTCCTCACCTAATAAGGTAAGATTCACATCCCTAATGCTAATCAGAGATAACATGTGATGGCATATCTAAATAGATACCTTACCTAAGACTGTTTTGGGCCTTTCCGGGCTCCCAAAACAGCAGGATGTCTACTTGATGAAATATTCAAGGCAAGTTCTTCAATATGGGTCAAAGTAAGTCCATTTTTGGCCCTCAAAATTTAAACACATTTAATGTACACTTACACATAATAAAACTGCACATGGTTTATTGGAGCAACTGTAGGAGTCAACTTTGTTAATATTATCAGTTATGTGATAAATTATGGGTCAGATCCTAGAAGTTGAATCTCTTAAATCTGGGACTCTTTGGTACAGCAACATCCATGCTTCAGCAGGATCACAGATGTTGCTGAATCAGAGAGCCCTGGTGCCAGGAATGCGAGCCAGACAGTGAGTCCAGTGCAGGGGAGCCCCACCATCAGACCAGCAAGTCCTGTCCCTGCAGAGTCTGTCGTGGTGCAGCAGAAGCAGTCCTTGGGGAGCCTTGGCTGGGCAGGACAACAGTGGGCCTGATGAGCCCTGTCTCCATGGAGCTCCATCCTAGAGCAGTCGCAGAGCCCTGTCCCAGGAAAGCCCTGGCAGGGACCAGCAGCAATGGGATCCCCAGAAGCCATTGAGCCCTGTCCCCGAGAAGCCTCAGCCAGGCGGGGCAAAATCATGGCCCCCCAAGGGCTGGGGCACTCCGTCCCCAAAAAGCCCCAGCTGGCTGGCAGCAGCAAGGCTGGAGCCCAGCCACCCAGAGGGAGGAGCAGTATCCTGGAAGGCCAGTGGCAGGGGGCCTCCCCTGATCCAGCAAATTCCCTCATTCGGGACCAGTCAGGTCCCAAGGGTGCTGGACCAGGGAGGTCCAACCTGTACAAAGAAACAAATGCCTTCAGCTTCCATTGAACTCTGAGAAAGATTTAAGTGCTCAGTCCCTTACAAGTTTGAACCCTCTGTTAGTATCAAGACAGATACAATGTTTGGTCATACCCGATTTTGTTAACTATTCTTAGATAAAAGCACAAAGAATAAGTCATGAATCTATGTTTTAAGCATCTTCCCTCTGCTAATGCTTCCTTACTTATGTGTCTTAATAGGTTCAAGCTAATTCTGTGTTAGCAGTGAGGGTAACTTAAATTTCTTATAGTACAGTCAACCTCCCATTGGGGGAGGGGATTCAGAGAAAGGGGTGGGGGGTGGGGGGTGGGGGAAATTGCAATTAGCATTCCCTGCAAGCTGTGTAGTTGGGAAGCTGCACAGGAGAAATTCAAATGCCACCCATCTGATTAGCTGAGCTCCCACAACCAGGCTGTGTGTTTCTATTCGTGGTGCACACAAAAAAAAATGCATTCTGACAATGGATGGAAAAAAATCCGCACAGAGGGAAAGGATTAGAGGGAGCATTTATTGTGCTATAACAGTACGTATAAGGAATTTAAGCGTGGGGTGGGGGGCTCAGGGCAGGGGCCTAGGGGTGGGGGATCTGGGTTATGTTACCTGGCTGGAGGATGAGTCAGTGTTCCTGTTTGCTACCAAGGAAACTGTGTGCCAGCTGTGTGGGGGCACTGCTACAGTCAAATGGGCCGCAGCGGTGTGAAAGACCCCTTGGCCTGCTGCTCCCTTCCCATGGCAGCAGGCCAGGCATGGATGCATCAGGAGCCTAGCTGAGAGTGCATATACCTTCCACAGCGCATCCTGCCAACCAGCTCTTTTAACCTGCCAGCCTGCTGCTCACTGTGGCATGCAAGGTTATCAGCACCAACCTGGAGCAGGAGCCCCAGAGACAGCAGGATGCCAGTTAGGAGAGTATGTCTCAAGTGGCACTGCACGTGGAAGCATGCAGCGAAGCACCCTTAGCCGACTCCTACCAGAGCCGTGCACTACCTTACTTTCTCCTCTGATTCTGTTGAATTACTCATTTTATATATCCTCAAGGGAATAATTTTTTTAAAGAGTCAACTATTTCTTTCTCGAAACAGAACAGATAGAAGCACAAGCTACTCAATGTTTTTCTGAAAAGCTTCCAAACTACGTAACTGAATGCTTAATTTGAAAAATACAGTTGAGAGGTATATCAATTAGGGATGTCAAAGAGTAGTCAACTAGACAATTAACAGACAAGCCTAGGCTTATTGGTTAATCTTGTCAACTACTTGCATTCCCCCCCCTTTCTGGCTCTGTGTCAGACACAGCAAGGGGAGAGGGGGAGCAAGAGCCGATACTGTGGGGGAGCCAGCTTAAAAGCCAGTTCCCTCCAGCACCGACTCCGCGGTGCCACCTGCCTCCCTTCCCCCCATGCTGTTACCTCTATCAGAGGCAGCAGTGAGGGGTGGGGGAAGAATGGGAGGCTGCCGCAGGCACCTTCTATCTGCGGCGGGGCAGAGGCTGTTTCACAGTAGCAGCCCCTGTCCACAGTGGGTTCGAGCTCCCTGCGGACAGCGACTGCTCTGCATCAACAAGAGCAGCCTCTGTCTGTGGTGAGCCTGGGCCCACTATTGGCAGAGGCTACTTCATGGTAGCAGTCCCTGGCCATGGGGCTCCGAGCCTTCCCACAGGCAAAGGCTGCGCCGCATTCCACGGTGCAACCTCTGTCCTAGGGGTGCTCGGATCCCCTATAGACAGGGGCTGCTGCCCACCCCGCACTGCTGCCTCTGTTTCAGAGGCAGCAGCATGGGGTGGCTGGCAGCCAGTACACAAGGGGAGCTGGTTTTAGTCTGACTTCCCTTGCAGACCAGCTCCCCCTGCCACCCTACGCTCCACCCCAGGAACCTAACATCAATTTTACCTGGCACCAAAAAGTTCAAAACAAACAAATTAATATTGAAACAGTCTTTTCAGGAAAGTGTTTCCAAACTGTTGCTTATAGCAAATCATGTGCATTATTTTCTTCTATTATGGAATGTATACAGTACAATAGAACGTTAATTTCATGAACACAACTTACAGACAAACATGACACAAATCATTTCTTCCCCCCAGGGCATGGGAGAGGAAGAAGGGGATGGAGATGAGATAAACCAATGTTGATGAATGACAAATTAGCATCTCTTCACCATCCAGTGTCTTCAGTGCACTGAAAATCAGTGGCAATGGTTTCAAGACCAAGAAGAAAGTGATGCAATGCAACATGCAGCCCCTTATAAAGTTACAGACCATATCTTCTACAATTTTCATTTTTATGATCTGCATTTTATAACCTCATTAATCCCCAGTTTGTAAAAAGGAATTCTACTGTACGTAAAATGAACACATCAATTCACATAATCTTTATTCATGTATTTGAATATTCTTGCATAGTGACTCATTAGAAACACAACAAAAATATTACTTACATAAGAACATAAGAATGGCTGTACTGGGTCAGACCAAAGGTCCATCTAGACCAGTAGCCTGTCTGCCGACAGTGGCCAGCACCAGGTGCCCCGGGGTATGGGGGTGGACCGAAGACAATGATCAAGCGATTTGTCTTGTGCCATCCGTCTCCAGCCTCTGACAAACAGAGGCCAGGGGCACCATTCCTACCCCCTGGCTAATAGCCTTTTATGGACCTAACCTCCATGAAGTCTAACAACGTTTCTTAAAAGCAATATCTAAGTTTAGAAGAAAGTCTTTAAATTCTAAATGGAGATTTGAATACAGTCTATTTCGTTATTACCCCTATTTTATCAGTCACTTTGTCCTTTTGTTTATGTGGGTGTTTCATTAAGCAATAGGGAAGAAAAGAGATTTAAGAACAGGAAACAACAGGAATAGACTGCAAACACAAAAAATGGCAAGGAGACTAAGAAGTAGGTGTAGCACTAGAAACTAAATTTATTTTTTATGGGCTTGATTTCAAATCAGTCAATTTAGTACTTCTTTAAGATAATATGCCAATTTTTCATCGACTAACATCCTGAGCATCTCTTAATCAACTGGGTTGCAGAAGCTGCAAGGCAGTCCTGAATTTGACACTACAATGAAGATAAGCTACTTCAATTAATTATAGTAATGATCTGATTTCATAGAACAAAAATATAAAACTGCAAGGGATGTAAAATTTATCTTGTAACTATATACAGATCCCTATATCAAGGGAAAATGTTTTACACATTTAATTGTTTAATTCAAAGACTAACAGCCAGTTACATTATACTAATAAAGCTGAGCATTTAGGAGGAGTTCTTGAACAAACACCCAAATATATATATTGGGGGGGGGGGTAGGGATGTAAGCAACTACTCCACTAATCCCTTTCCCCGCCCCTTGCTGCCTCTATCAGAGAGGTGCAGCAAGAGAGCATGAGCCGCTGCTGGGGAGAACCAGGTTAAAAGCCAGTTCCTCCCTGAGCTCCAGCACCATCTCTGTAGGGAGAGGGGAGCAATGGGAAAATGGCAAGAGTGGGAACTGAAACAGTCCAGCTCGCACCGGTCCCTCTGCTCCTCTTCTCCCTTTGGGATGTACAACAGATGCCTGAGGCTCTTGTGCATTTCAAAGGAAAAGGCACAGAGGGGAACCCGCCAGCGGGGACTGCTTTTTTCCCTGCTGGCATGGTTCCCCTGTCTCTCTCCCTTTGAAATATACAAGAGCCCTGGGTGGCTCCTGTACATTACAAAGGCGGCTGCGTAGTGGGATAGAGTGTGCCCCCCTTATCGACTAATCAAGTTGTTGATGGAAATTCTATCAACTACTTGTTTAGCTGATTAATCAAAATTTAACATCCCTAGTGTGGGTGTGGGACTATATAAATACCCCCACAAATTGTATTAGATTGTAGAAACCAAGAATGAAGCCACATTTTCTAGGTTTGTACAGTAGCAATCATGCTCCTCTTTTCAATACACAATGCTGAGTAACATTGTTCATTCACAACTAGATACTACGTAAATAACATTACACAAATGATCTGTTCATAAAGTACTGGTATTTTCTCATCTTGCAAGCATGATTATCAAAACCCAATTCACTTTCCTCTTTCCAAGTGGACTTGGTTCTTTGTGAAAGACTAGCCAACGATACCTGGTTTAACACCATTTCTTGTAAGTATTCCTTGCTTTCCTACCCTGGAAAGGTCAGCTGTCTTATATTGCAAACCTAGGTGTTCCATTATTCATGCTTGATTGTAGTTTCTCCTTCCAAAATGGGATATGGTTTCACTTATATCAGCAGCATTATTAGGCTGTCAAATTTACTAACATTTTTGCCTTTTAAAGTCTATATACACGCAGGATGATTTGTGGGTTATTAATTAAATCTGCCATACAGCCAGTCCCCGACTTACGAACGAGTTACGTACCAAACACTTGGTCATAACTTGATGTGTTCGTAAGTTGGACCCCATTCATTTAAATGCGGCGGCGCTGTTCGTAAGTGCAGACTGCACATTCGTAAGTCGGGGACCAGCTAAAATGCGCTTAATGGGAGGTCGGTCATAAATACGAACAGTCGTAAGTCGACGTGTTCATAAGTCGGGGACTGGCTGTATATCCACATCTTCTTCCTTAACTTCTCTTCTAAACAAGTTCTTCAAACCTATTTATGAAGTACAAAGTCTTTACCTTGACTGAATAATCTAAAGTTGACCACTGTATCATAAACTCTGAGAAGAAATAAGACACGAAAAGAAAGAACTGTTCTCAATTGCATTTATCCACCACTCCACTTCTATTTTTAGATTCCTCTTTGGCTTGGAAGTGGAGTGATGAGTAACAGCAATTCCTTTTCCATCAACTTGCCACTGCTTAACAGCAACAGTACTTTCTGTCCATAACTGCAAAACACTCCCTCCCAAAAAACCCCAAGACATTCCTTTAGTTTTAAACTTGAGAGAAGATGTAGAGGAAGAGACAATTTCTCCCTTTATTTTCTCTCATCCCCTTGTCTTTACCCTTCTCCATCCCCTCAATGTGACTATGTAAAATATATGTAGCAAAAAAATGCAGTTGCCATCCAATGACAAACTATATATAAAAAAAGAGATGGAATTCTTGTGGTAACACCCTTCTATTGTACAGGCAGTCCCTGGGTTACGTACAAGATAGGGACTGTAGGTTTGTTCTTAAGTTGAATTTGTATGTAAGTCGGAACTGGCATCCAGATTCAGCCACTGTTGAAACTGACCAGCAGCGGCTGAATCGGACACGCCTGGGGCAGAGCAGCTGGGCAGAGCTGCTCCTCGGCGCTACTAGACCAACCCGGCAGCACCCCAGCTGCTCTGCCCCAGGTGTTCCCAAGTCAGCCGCTGCTGAAACTGACCAGCGGCTGACTACAGGAAGCCCAAGGAAGAGCTGCTCTGCCCGGGGCTTCCTGGAATCAGCCGCTGATCAGTTTCAACAGCGGCTGAATCTGGACCCCTGGGACAGAGCAGCTGGGGCGCTGCCGGGTTGGTCCAGTAGCACCGCACCTCGGCGCTGTGGGACCAACCAGGCAGCCCCCCAGCTGCTCTACCCCAGGCGTCGGCAAGAAAAGCCTGGTCTGCTGGGGGAGGGGAGGTGCACTAACTGTGTCCCCCCCTCCCCCCCCAGCAGACCAGGGAGACGTGGATCGGCTTTTCTCGCTGCGGAGGACACGGGTGGCGGGACAGCGGCGTGTCTCGGTGGTCCCACAGCCCGCGTCCTCTGCGGCGAGAAAAGCCGCTC
Source organism: Pelodiscus sinensis (assembly GCF_049634645.1). NCBI lineage: Eukaryota > Metazoa > Chordata > Testudines > Trionychidae > Pelodiscus > Pelodiscus sinensis. Next base: position 22,860,462 of record NC_134711.1, read on the forward strand.
CGCGTCTCCCTGGTCTGCTGGGGGGGGGGGGTGCGTTAGCTCCACATCTCCCTGGTCTGCTGGAGGGAAGCGCTCCCCATGCCGCCGGAGGTGGCGACAGTGGGGGAGGCACCCTGCACTAGCCCCCCCCCCCTCCCAGTTCATAACTAAAGGTCCGACTTAAGTCGGACTGACGTAACCCGGGGATTGTCTGTATTAGGGATGTTAGCATATAGCCATTTAAATGATTAACTGATAAACCTAGGCTTATTGGTTAATCCAAACGATTGCATGCAAACCTCCCCCCTCCCCTCACTGCCTCTGTGTCAGAGGCAGCAAGGGGGGGAGCGGGAACCAGCACCCCTGGGGACCCAGCTATTACTCCAGCATCCTCGCAAATGCTGGTTCCTGTGGAGCCACCTTCCCCTTCCCCACAATAGAGACAGCAACACAGGGAAGGGGACCGGTGGAATGCCAGCGCAACCTCTGCTCACAGAGAACTCAGCACTCCCGTGGACAGGGTCTGCTGCTGTGGAGCAGCCTCTGTCTGTGGTGGGCCCAGACTCAAAATGGACAGAGGCTGCTCCAGGGAATGCCAGAACAGCCTCTGTCCATGAGGAGCTTGGGTCCCCCAGACAGGAGCTGCTGCTGCCCCATGCTACTACCTCAATATCAAAGGAGCAGCATGGGGCAGCAGGTGGGAGCCAATTTTTAAATTGGCTCTTCTCATGGAACTGCTCCTCTTCCTACCCCAGGTTGCTGCCTCTGACACAGAGGCAGCAGTGCAGAATGGCAGGAGGCTCACCAGGAATGCACTGGCTGTTGGATCCACTCCTGGGGAGGATTATAGTAACCATGTAACCACTAAAAATTCTTGTGGCTATACGATTACTGAAATAGCCAACAACTAATATCCCTAGCTTGTATAACTTATAGATACACGCTAAAGAAAAGTCTCCCCATATAGTACTAGAATACAATAACTACAATGTTCTGGCTCCCCAACTTCCCTTTAACACATTAATCAAAGCTCTATTTCTGAGGAAAAAGAATGTGCAGTTGAATTAAACAGAAAATGTTAAAAAGGACATCAAGAACTTTATATCTAGTCCTTCCCACCCTTTTCTGAAGGCCTGAGCGCTCTTTCAGGTAGTAAATCTTCCCTTCAGTTCTCAGAGAATTTGGATTTTACAATATTTTCTTGGGGTTTTTTTAATAAATGTTTTCCATGCTTGCTACTATGTGCAAGATCCATAAAACAGGGGCAGATGACCAACTACACAGATGAAAATAGCAACACAGAGTGCAGTCAAATGCACAACAGAAAAGTTTTCAAATTTTTCATATTAACCTTAAATGTTACTTATAGGGATGTAAGGAAGTAGTCGTATCAGCTCACACCGGGTCTGGGACCAAACCCCTCCGTGGCTCTGCAATTTAAAAGGCAGTAGGAGCTTGGGGCAGGCTGCTCCTCGGCTCCTCCTGTGTTTCAAATTGCAGAGCTTCAGCAGGGTTTGATCCCAGACTTGGAGTGAGCGGGAACTGAGCTGGGTTGCCTGCCTAGCTGGCAGCAACCCCCTGTCCGCAGGGGGGTCCCAGTGGGGAGTTGGGACCCCCAATGGACAGGGGCAGCGGAGGGGGGGGGAGAGAGAAGGGGCTGTTTCTGCAAAGCAGCCCCTGTCCATTGGGGGTCCCAACTCCCCACTGGGACCCCCCTGCGGACAGGGGGCTGCTGCCAGCTGGGCAGGCAACCCAGCTCAGTTCCCGCTCACTCCAAGTCTGGGATCAAACCCTGCTGAAGCTCTGCAATTTGAAACACAGGAGGAGCCGAGGAGCAGCCTGCCCCAAGCTCCTACTGCCTTTTAAATTGCAGAGCCACGGAGGGGTTTGGTCCCAGACCCGGTGTGAGCTGGAACTGAGCCAGGCTGCCTATTGACTAATCAAGTAGCCAATAAAAATGTTAACGACTACTCAATTAAAGACCCACTTCTTAACATCCTAGTTACTTTAAGAGTAAGTAAAAAATTATGTCACTTTAAGTTGGCATCCATTAGTACACTGCAACTTGAATTTGGAGCTGCCAGATCAAATATGAAATAGCAAAACTGTACTATAAAATACAAGTATCAGAGGGGTAGCCGTGTTAGTCTGAATCTGCAAAAGCGACGAGGAGTCCTGTGGCACCTTATAGACTAACTGAAGTGTAGGAGCATAAGCTTTCGTGGGCACATGCATCTGACTAAGTGGGTCTTTGCCCACGAAAGCTTATGCTCCTACACTTCAGTTAGTCTATAAGGTGCCACAGGACTCCTCGTCGCTATAAAATACAGTAGTTCTTATTATAGTCACATATTTGCTCTGTAAAAAGACTAACTCCAATCCAGTTTACAACATTCAATGTGCACATTTTTCCATTTCTGTTCTTACATACATATATATATACACACACATACACACAGATATACACTTCCTTTACTTAGTTTAGGAAAACAATGCTAAACTTTACTACTATAATGTAACTGGATGTCAGTCTTTGCATTAAACAGGGGTTCCTTTAGATTATTCACAATCTCAAGATTAATTTTAAAAGATTAAACGCATTGGAGTCCAGTAGATTTAAGACTACATCTTAATGTACTGCTTCCAGGAAAGTGAAGCAAATTAACAATTTACGCCTCTTAAGTCAATCTTGATTTTACATGTAGTTTCTTCCTCCCTTCCCTATTTGTATGGTTATTTCAGTGGTGCTTTCCCAGGATCAATAAAAAAATTTTCCAAATTGTATTCCTGTTTCCCACCCCCACCCTGTATGAAATAGTTACTTCCCAAAGTCCACTTCCTCTTCCATTTCTCAGACCTGAAAGTGCTCCCAACGCCCTTGAGTCTTGCACAATATCCGCAGCCTCCTCCCCACATTTCAGTCAATCCCAGATGTAACGTCTACATCAAGATTTTTTTATTCATAGACCATTATCAGATTATGAGATCTGAAAAGGCTAAAAAATACATTGTTATTCTAAATCCCACAGGGTAATACAACAGGCTACAGCCACATATTGTACATGCAATTTGCTAACTCACTACCTTCATTCCATCACCCCAGAGACAGGCTAAATTATGTTTCCATATTAAATGTTTATACAACATTTAAAGTCATACTGACATATCCACCCAACTAAACCCATTGTTCCCCGCTCAGATCACCTACTCAGCCAATCAAATCATTTCAAGTTTTTTAATAATCAGCATAAAGAAAAAAAGATAAACAGTGAATAAACCTGGTTCTAATCTAGATTTATATCCCTTCTCCTCCCACATGCATGCACACAGGAAGGCTGTTGGTGAAGTGATCTCAAAGGAGAGGACGAGGGATACAGCCTGGAGTTGTAGTTGGGGGGGGGGGGGTGTTTGAGGGAAGGATGCTAGCCTCCAAGAACACACCCTACCATGTTTTGTCTGAAAAGATCAAAAGGGGGGTTCAATGACAAACAATTGAGGGCAGAAAACGCCAAACTATTCAAAATTGCCATCATGACCCCCCCACTAACGCCACAGACGAGGCCGCAGACAGATCCTGAAAAGGAACAAGATCGTCTCCCCCCCCCCCCCCTCCCAATTAGCCAGGACGCTCCTTATCTTCCCAGGAAAGGGGTTGGGTTCAGTCGAGCAGGCTCTAAGCAGCAGACTGACGTGGTTAGCGAGAGGGCACTCAAGGGGAGTCGCTCTCCTATCTTCTCCTCCCCAAGAAGGGTTCAGGCTGGGTATCGGAAGGGCATGCTCCGGCAGGCCAGTGCCCGCTCCCCCCGAACAGGAGCTGGGGCAACGTCCAGGCTCAGGCTCACACCACAGGAGAGCTTGGGAAACGGGCTGGGGGGGGGGGTGCAATGGCAGCTCGCGCAGGGGGATGCTACACCTCCCCCCCCCCCATACACACTGGCGCGCGCGCCGCGAACACACCCCACCCGTCTCTCCTGCCCAGCCCACACGGGACCCTCTCCGCGGCCCCCAGGCAGAGACCGGCGCTGAGCGCCCCCACCCCACCCTCTCACCATGAAGTCGCTGGCGAAGTTGTCGTCCCCATTGTGGTCCGTGTCCTTCATGGCCTGGACTCGCTGGATGAATTTCCGCAGGATCTCCTCTTGCTCCATCCTGCCTCCCTCCCCGCGGAGCCGGAGCCCCAGCCCCGGCCGCCCCTCACGATCCCCGCCGCCTCGGCTCGCTCAGGCCGCCTGCCTCCCGACGCCGCCCCTCACACAACTTCCCTCCGGCTCAGCGCCGCCCGGCCGCCTTCTCCATCCTCCCTCCGGTCGCTCGCCCCTCCCCACTGCAGCCGCCGCCACCACCGACACGCTTAGGGAAGGGACGCGACGAGACCGAGACCACCCCCACCCCCCTCGCGCAGGCGCGGCCCCAGCCCCTCAGCCTTTTCTAACCCCGCCCCCGCCTCCTGCCATTGGCGAGTCGTTCAGCAGCTTCTCTGTGATGGGTTGCGTCGAACGTCAGTCTCCGGCCTGCCCAACCTTTATTCTCCTCCCCTCCAGTTTCCCGTGGATAGGGCCTTCCTGAAGCTCTGCATGGAACTTTGGGAGGGACCATTAAAGCTAGCGGGGGGGAAGTGAGTGGAACGAGACAAGCACAGCGCAAAGAGGGGTGCGGCTCGCTGCGGCGACTACAGGTCCCAGGGTGTAATGCCTGATGGAGCAGAGCATGCTGGGAGCTGTAGTCAGCCCAGGGCTATATCCCAGGCTGATGAGAGGCACTGAGCGAGGGAGATTCTTTAAGCGTCTCATTGAAACACGCACAGCACAATCCGCTTCCCCATGCGTGAGACTCGGCTTCTCAGACACCCCTCGTCCCCGCTGCTGCGTGACGCTGAGGGACCACGCCTGATGGGATCTCTGCCGCCCACAAGTGAGGCTTGCCCCAGGTCTGAGCGGAGTTTTGCCAGTCCTCAGGCACATCGCTGTATAATAATCGGAGACAGGAAATACATTAAACTGGCTAGACTACAACAACGGGGACTGTTGTAATTATTTCCAAAGCAAATGTTATACACCCAAGAATTTAAGAATCGAGATTATATTTAAAGAAACTCAAACGCGTTCAAATGTGGAAGTAAAGATTTGTAGGACGAAAACATCCTTAATTCTGCTCTGTATGACCTTATTTTAAATTCCTAGCCCCAAATTAACATAGATTGTTGTCTGGGATTTTTTTAAATTTCAAAATATGATGCAAAGAGATAAAACTAGAAAGCCAATAAAAATGCTACCCATCTGATTTTACTAGTGAGTGGCAGACATGAAATATCAATCTATGTTGATTAGAGCCACAGTTACTGGCAGGTTCTAGATACTTTGCAGAATTCTATCTAGAGCTATACAAAACAGTTAGCATACTGACCAGTTAAATAAAGCTTGCAGGTGCAGCTGCTTTGCATCACCAAAGGAGTACAGAGCAGTATGAGCATACTGGCAATTCTCCTGTTCAACTGATAACTATTCTTTTCTGTGTGAAAGGGAATGTAGATTGTAATATCACAGAGAGTATTAGGTAGAACTGGCTGAAAAAAATCAGAATTTTCTGTTGGAAAATGAAGTTTTATTAGAATGTAAAAAAGAGTAGTCCTGTTGCACGGTAAAGACTATACTGCTGTGTCTAGGCTGGCAAGTTTTCTGCAAAAGCAGTTGCTTTTGCGGAAAAACTTGCCAGCTGTCTACACTGGCCACTTGAATTTCCGCAAGAACACTGACTTCCTACTGTCTGAAATCAGTGCTTCTTGCGGAAATACTATGCTGCTCCTGTTTGGGCAAAAGTCCCTTTTGCACAAAGCTTTTGCGCAAAAGGGCCAGTGTAGACAGCTCAGATTTGTTTTGCACAAAAAAGCCCCAATCGCAAAAATGGCGATTGGGGCTTTTTTGCGGAAAAGTGTCCGTGCCAATCTAGACGCTCTTTTCCACAAATGCTGTTAACGGAAATCTTTTCCATTAAAAGCATTTGCGGAAAATCATGCCAGTCTAGACGTAGCCCTCATGTATTAGGTCATAGGCCTTCATGGATGAAACCCACTCTAATTCATCCAATGAAGTGGATTTTATCCACAAAAGCTCATGACCTAATACATTTGTTATTCTCTAAGGTTATGTCTACACAGCAGAGTTATTTTGAAATAATGGCAAACTGGAGGACTTCTTACTCCAACTTCCTGTAGCTCTCATTTTACGAGGAGTAAGGGAAGTTGAAGGAAGAGTGTTGTTTCTCATACGTCCTGCTGCATAGATAGCACCAAAAGCTGAATTAAGCTATTTCGACTTAAGCTACGTAATCGGCGTAGCTCAAGTTGGGTAGCTTAATTCGACTTTTGCCCTACTGTGTAGACGTGCCATAAGATGCCACAGGGCTGCTTATTGTTTTTACAGTTACAGACTAATAAGGCTACCCTTCTAAGACTTTTATTGGAACATGTCCATTTTCATTACATTTTTATTGGAAAAAGTAAAAAAGAATTGTTTTTTAACATCTTATTTTTGACACTATCAAAATGTTTAATTTCACTAAGATAAATATTTAATGTTGACTTTATCATTTCATTTAAATTTGTATCTATATATATTAAAGTGTGTCTGTGTGCAAGTCTGTTCAAGAATTTCTCCTAAATGGTAAGAACTAGGGCCACCAAATTTGGTATGCAGTTTCCTTTTCTAACTTAAAGCAAGGTCAGAGTTTGGTTTTGCCAAGACAACCGGAAGCCCTGAGAAAAGCACTGTTTTCCATAACATGCAAAGGGAGGGGCTTCTGTTCAGAGGGACGCAATATGAGAATAGCACTGGCCTCCTGCACTCCCCACACATCTTCAAAACCCTGCAATGACTCCTGCACGCCCTATACCACTAGCCCCCTTCCCTGGAGGACCCACGCAATACATGGCAAGTCTGCTTGTATTATATATTATAAATTGTATTTCAACATTATAAAAATGATTCAGCATTATCAAATAGGAGTGCTTTTACATTTTATTCAGCAGTATCAAAATAAAATGTTTCAATGGTCTTGATTTTTTTTCAACTTTTTGTGCTATAGAGCAGTTAATAAGTTTTGCTACTGGTTTTAATTTGGAATGAATGGTTATATGCGCTAATTTACGGTAACTGCCCATTAAAATGTGAACCTAGTTTCCAGTTTGAATTTGTATAGCTTTAATTTCCAGCCATTAGATTTAATTTAAGTCTTTGTCTGTATTCACATTGTAAACGGGGTGGAATACAGCCTGAGTTAAAGGGGAATGTGGGCTCTATCTCCAGCTGAGTCAACTAGCATGGATTTAAAGGACCACCAAATCTAAGTCGGAGGTTTGTGTATGTGAATAAAAGAAAGATTTGGGGCAAAAATTGGTTAAAAACCCCAGTCAGCTCAGTAGTGACAACAAACCCTGTGGATACATCTGCATTGGGAGCAAGCCTCCCAATGTGGGTAGGCAAATTTGTGCTAGCAAGGCTCAAACTGATATGCTAGGAATAGCAGCATGAAAGTTGCTGCACTGGCAAAGACTCTGAGCTCAGCTCCAGAAGGGTTGATAGGTTCCAGTGCAGGTAGCTAGCGTAGCCTCTGTTGGTGCAGCAATTTCCATTGTGCTATTTTTAGCATGCTAACTGAAACTGTTACTCAGTCTGTGAGGCTTGCTCATAGTTGCGGTGTAATCATACATATCATCTATTAGCATGAAGAGACTTCTATCAGATATCTTCTCCTATTGTAAGTTCTATTGTACTGTGACCAAGTCATGTTTTAATCTCTTTCTCTTTAATAATTTAAAAATAAATTAAGTTTGCTTCTTTAATTACACCCATAGTTTATTCTAGTTCTCCAAAGTGAAATACACTGTACCAGTGTAAAGTGCCTTAGAATAGTATAACTGCCTCTACACTATTTTGGTTAAAAATCACACCTTTCACATATAGATATGCTAAGAAATATTTTTAAGTGCACTCCAACCTTAAAGTCTCTCATTGTGAGGCATGTTTCTCAACAGTGGATGTTCATGGGACCTAGTGAGGAAGAAAGTTATGTATAGGGGATACATACTAGAAACAGGACTGAATGCCCAGTACTGATGCTTTTGAAAGAATCCCTGTGACACAGGTGTCTTGTCTCTACTGTGCAGAGGAAGCACTGCTGGAGATACTTAACACAGGAGCTGTTAAAAGTACAAATATATCAGCTCTCAGATGCTGGTCTCCACTCCAGATCCTTGCTTTGCATAACACTAGTCTCCCTAACACAACCAGCCATTCTTCTGGGTCTACACACAAGTTGCTTTCCTTCTCCTTCCCTACCTTCAGTTTTTTTATCTCAACAACTGATAACATCTTATTTCCCCCTAACACCAGAAAACAATACTAAGAGTAGCTAAAGGGCTGGGGAAGTGGCTGAGGTATTGTTGAGATAACGGGACTAATGACATTACCCTTAATTGTGAGCTGAATTGTAAAAAGTATGCAGAAGTTTATAAGATGATACAATAGCCTATAGTAACAATGGTTGATAGAAAATAAGCCAAATTGTTTTCAATAATTAATGTCATGATTAAGTACAAGGAAACCAGATGGGGACAAAATTAGTCCAAACAAAAAACCTAAGATGGTATGAATGAAATCATGTTTGTTAAAACAGAAGATGCAGAATCAAAAATTAATGAACCAAAATTGGTGTATCAGATTAGGTATAATTGGGGCACAAAATAATAATGAGATGGGCTATTCCACCCATTGCTTCCTTTTTGGCACCTTTAAAAGAAGAGAATTTGAAGGGAAAATAAAGAACAAACAAGAGGCTGTTAAAGCAGGCTTCACCATCATGGCTGCCAACACCACCACCTCCTGAGACCCTGAGTAGGGCAATCAGATGACCCTATATTGGAGTCTCTATCTTCTGTAGGCAACTATAATCCTCTCCCCCATCCCCCCCCCCCCCCCCCCCGAAAAAAAAAAAGTATCCCAGTTTTTCACACATGCTAGCTGGTCATCCTACCTGACATCCTAATCTAAACTCGAACAGTGAGAGGTATTAGGGTTGCCAATCACACAAAGCCAAACACCTTTGCCCTCATGCCCTGGCCCTTCTCTGAGGCTCAGCCCTCGTTCACTCTTTCACTTGTTCTCCCAAACCCTCACTTAATTTCACCGGCATGAGGCAGGGGGTTGGGGTGTGGGCTCTGGGCTGGGTCTGAGGGGTTTGGAGTGTGGAAGGGGTTCTGAGCTGAGCCTGTGGCAAGGAGGTAGGGTGCGGGAGTGGGGGTATGCTCTGGGAGGGAGTTTAGGTGGGGAGGGCTCAGAAATAGGGAAGGGAACTGGGGTGCAGGCAAGGGTGTAGGCTCTAGGAGGGAGTACAGGTGCACGGGAGTTTAAGGCCTGAGGCAGAGGGTTGGGGGTGAGGGGCGTTGGCTTTGGGAGGGAGTTTGGGTTAGGGATGTAAAAACCGCCTACAATAATTAACCATCAGGCAGCTGCAGGTGGTGAGGGCTGCCCTGGCCTGGTCCTGGTTCCAGCACAGCTACAGTCAGCAGGGGCAGTCCTGGCCCTGTCATGCCTGCTGGTTGCGGGGGCTGCCCTAGCACTGGCACCAGCGTGGCCATGAGCAGTGGGGGATTTCCCTACCCTGGCCATAGCATAGCTGAAGACAGTAGGGGCTGATTTGGCCCCGGGCGCAGCCAGAGAGGCCCAGCCAGCAGGGCTGGTTAACTGGTTACCTTGTAAGTAGGTTGATAAGCAGCTTGCTTACTGGGTAACCAGTTAACTTCTGACATCCCTAGTTTGGAGGGGTGGTCAAGGCTGAGGTAGGAGGTCAGAGTACAGGAGGCGGTGTAAGGTCTGGGAAGGGGCTTAGAGCTGGGCAGAGGTGCAGAAGAGGGTGTGGACTTAGGGAGGGAGTTTTGGTGTAGGAGGGTGCTCAGGGATGGTGCCCAGAGTTGGGGTAAGGGAGGGGATCAGGGTATTGGCTCTAGTCAACTGGTGCTTACCTTGAGTGGCTCCAAGTCCCTGTTGGCAGTGCAGCAAGGCTAAGGCAGGTTCCCTGCCTGCCCTAGCTCTGTGTGCTCCCGGAAGCAGTGAGCACATCCCTCTGTATGGCCCCTAAGCATGGAACGCAAGGTAGCTCTGTGTGCTGCTCCCCCCTTCCATCCCCTTTCCCCCTTCCCCTCCCCCCCGCACGCCTGCAGACACCACCCTCACAGCTCCCTTTGGCCACTGTTTCTAGGTTGCAGGGAGGGGTATGGGTCCAAGCCAGGTGGGGAATTTGTCTTAGTCCTGTTGCACCACATCAGACTTTTAGGGGCAAGTTTCCAGTTTGGATTCAGGAGCCTTTGGAAGATCAAGCCCAATTCTGGGAGACTCCTGAAGAAACAGAGAGTTGGCAATCCTAAAGGAAACACAGATAACATTGGGATGTAGCTGGAGCTGGAAATGCATGGAATATGTGGAACACTCTATGATAGTGTTGATACCAGTATTATAAAACTGCAACGAATCTGACCAAATGTGTCATGTATATGATTATTTTGTTTGTATCATGATTGTTTTATGAGTTATAGATACGTATGGTATAATATGTATTTCAAACTTATGCTGTGCATCTGGATGACACCCTCAGACAGACTGGCATCAGCCTTGTCTATCCTGTTGGATGGCCCATCGAATGTCATCAGCAGTACAATGAACCCATTGAAAAGAGTGAAAGGATACACCTTCTGACTCAGCAAAACATGTAGGGGTGTGCCTACAGACAGAGAACTTTAAGGCTTTTCCATGCTCGTGTGCCATGAAGCTTGTTGAGACACAGGAAATACAAGCCAAAGGAGTCTACAAGGCAGATGCATTGTCTCCATTTTGTCTTAATTCCTGTTTTTACCTCTGGAGTAGCTTTGTTACAAACAAATCTCTGAGGATACGTCTACACTGCAGAATTTTTCCGGAAAAATAACTGTTTTCCCGGAAAAACTACACTTACATCCACACTACTATTGCGTTCTTTCGACCAAAAGTCGAAACAATGGAGGGGTTTTTCCGTCAGCGGTAAACCCCTTTCTACAAGGAAGAAGCCTTTTTCCAAAAGAGCTCTTTCGGAAAAAAGAATGTGTGGACGCAGAAGAGTCTTTTTTTTTTTTTCCTAAAGAAGAGGCCCCCAGGAAATAACACAGGTGCCCTGGTGGACACTCCATCCAAAGTAATCAGAACTCTATAGTTCCTGTCTCCTGCCAGCTTTTAAAGCTGCAGGCACCCTGGACAAGACTTTTGGCAGGAAGCCGGCCCTGGGAGCAGCACCAACCCGTGCGGCTCTCCCTGCCACAGGCATTGCCATTCATGGCCCAGCCACAAGCTCCCCAAGGTCCCTCTGGCCCTCACAGGGAGCACCCCCAGGGCTCCCAGAACCCTGCCAGGGGTAGCAAGCGGCATGTGCCCTCCTGGTTCGGAGCAGAGATCCTATCCCTCCTAAAGCTGTGGGGAGAGGAAGAGACCCTGCAGGATCATCGCTCTTCTGGAGGGTGCGGTTGCAAGGGTCTTTCTCCTGCACACAGGGAGAGGGTCTCAAGGATGAGCTTAGTGTTGAGCTCATGCAGGGCCACGAAGGCAGACTACACAAACTGCTGCAGAAATTGCAGCATAGCTGTGTGGGGCCATCACCAGGGCCGGCCCACAACATTTTGGCTCCTGAGGCGGGGAGCTCAAATGACGCCCCGATGCCCGCTTTTCTTGCACCCTCCTTCCTCCAGCACAGCACTCTACCATCTCTGTGCATCTAGAGCAGAGAGAATACATATGCACCAGCAGCAGACACAATTTTTTACACTCTGGGTCCTAGTGGTGCCCTCCCACAGTCTGGCACCTGAGGCGGCCGCCTCAGTTCACCTCATGGTAAGGCAAGCTTTGGCCATCACATGCCATGGGGCAGCCCTGGCTTCATGTCACGAAGAATAATGCTGTGGCATCCAAAAACTGGGTGACCACAGCGCACACTGCTAAAGCTTTGCTGTCCCTTAGAGAGATAGGCAAGCACACAGCAGAAGCAGAGAAGTGGCTGTCCAGGGGGGTCCCTTTAAGTGCATGTCTCAGCTAGGCTTAGGCAACAGCACACGGAAGCAACTACTGACCTAATGCCCTGCCTTAACTGGTTCCGGGTGGCCTTATATGCAAGATAACGTCCAATCAATGGATGCTCTCTTTCAAAAAAGCAGATCTCTTTTTCGTTGCACTTTTGCTGTGTAGGTGCGCTCTCTTGGAAAAATTTTTTTTTCCAGACAATCTCTTCTGGAAAAGCTTCTTTTGAAAGAAGCTTGCATTCTAGACATACCCTGAACAAAGGACTGAATGGCCCATCCAAGCTGTCCATGTGTACCAGAGGTATTTTCAAGCCAGCAAACTCACCAGTACTGCTAAGAACCTGATACAGTAAAACTCCATTGGTCCGGCATCTGACGGTCCGGCACTCCTGATGGTCCGGCACCATCAGGAACCCGGAAGTGCTCCGCAGCCGGACCATTGGAGCTGCTCTGCCTCCAGCTTCCCCTATTCAGCCGCTGCTAAAACTGACCAGCGGCTGAATCTGGGAAGCCGGAGGGAGAGCAGCTGGGGCGCTGCAGGGTAGGTCCCCTAGCGCTGCCCCTGGGGGCTGCGGGACCAACCCGGCAGCACCCCAGGCGTCCCGATTCAGCCGCTGCTGAAATTGACCAGCGGCTGATTCCGGGAAGCCCGGGGCAGAGCTGCTCTGCCTCAGGCTTCCTGGAATCAGCTCTTGGTCAATTTCAGCAGCGGCTGAATCGGGGACGCTTGGGGCAGAGCAGCTGGGGTGCTGCTGGGTTGGTCCCTCACCGCCGCTCCTTGGCGCTACTGGATCAACCCGGCAGCACCCCAGCTGCTCTGCCCCAGGCGTCCCCAAGTCAGCCGCTGCTGAAATTGACCAGCGGCTGACTCAGGGAAGCCCGTGGCAGAGCAGCTCTGCCTCAGGCTTCCTGGAGTCAGCTCTTGGTCAATTTCAGCAGCGGCTGACTTGGGGACCCCTGAGGCAGAGCAGCTGAGGTGCTGCTGATCCAGTAGCGCCGAGGAGCGGCGCTGTGGGACCAACCCAGCAACACCCCAGCTGCTCTGCCCCAGGCGTCCCCAAGAGCAGCTGGGGTGCTGCCTGGTTGGTCTTGCCGCACCAAGGGTCGGCGTTACCCCGACCAACCCGGCAGCCCTCCAGCTGCTCTGCCCCAGGCGTCTCCGATTCAGCCGCTGCTGGTCAGTTTCAGCAGCGGCTGAATCAGGGACGCTTGGGGTAGAGCTGGACTATCGGAAGGGGGGACTATGAGGGGGTCTGTGATGGCACCCCCCCCCCACCCAGACCCCTCATCGCTCCCCCTTCCGATAGTCCGGCATATCTGATAATCCGGCACCCCCTGGGTCCCAAAGGTGCCAGATTATCGGAAGTTTACTGTATATGGACATTGAAGTCTCTGTATATATTTGTTTTATCATTTAACCACTGTCTTCATGTTCTTTCTTTTCCTTCTTTATAACAAACATTTAGTTTTAGATACTAAATAATTGGCTGGCAGCATGATATTTTGGGAAGATCTAACCTAATTGACCAGGCAATGTGGCTAGCCCTTTGGGGTTCAAAAGAACATTTTGTATTGAACAGAGATTTTTAAACCACTTCTCACTATACTGTACTGGACTTTGGTGCTGACTGGGAGCCAGAGCAACAGTAACACAATAAGGGGGCTATGTGATTTCTTTTAAAAAAATTCTTGATAACCAGTGTTGGAAATCAGAAGTACAATGCTGTTTGGTGAGGGTAACTTCAGGGTTAACCACCAGTTTTGAGAGTTTCTGCTCTATCTTTTGCAGCTTGCCCTGCTCTTGGCATTTTTAGTGAGGGCTATTCCAGGTCACAGTTGCAAACATCTCCTCAGATGAAATGAGACTGGACTTCATCAGCAGCCAAAATAACAGCTCCAGCTCATCTCAACTAACCCTTTCCCCCCCAAAAAAATAGCTATTGTCATATTTAATATCTATCAGACTGTCAAACTAGTAGACTAAATAAAAATATTGCCATTAGTCAAACTGATCAAATGTTTGGTCAAGGATCAATTCAACATTTTGAGTTGTGTCTGGGTGACCTTCTACAGTGCCTCATGCTATTTTTTTCCCTCATATGGGCTGAGTTCTCTGAGCAGACTACATTTCCCATTATGTATCACAGTCTCTTCCATCTGGTTGAAATACTATAGTGCATCATGGGGTAGGACATCAGGCCATGGAGGTCAAGCCATACATACATAGATAGAAAAGGAGCATGAGGCATCAACATTACAACAGCCTTCAAGGACTATGGCAGGTCAGAGAGATGCACCTTAAAGCCAAACCAAGCCAAAACAAAACATTTAATTTGGTTCAAGAAACAGAAACATTTCAATCCAGGAATCTCATGATGTTTCATTTTGATCAAAACTAGCCAGAGAAATGTTTTGACATTTCCACATCAATATTTTTTGGAACTTTGTGACTCCTCAAAATTGGTATTTTATATTTTGTCATACTCAGGACAAAAAAATAAATTTTGAAATAAAAGAATTTGACAAGAAAGAAATTCAAGTTTTTTACCAGCTACACTAGTAGATGTATTTCTACATTCTCAGAAAACTCTTTCTGCAGTTATTACATTGCTCGTGTGTGTATGTAATTTTCTCTCTTTGACTTGATCTGCACTTAATTAGTTTAATTGTGAAAGATTTTACTATTTATAACTAGTATCTATTTATATTCAAGTCCCATTTGCAGCAGATCAGAAGGGAAAAATAACAGTTATGATGACCACTTCCATAAGCACTCCTCAAAACCACAATGACCACATTTCATATTTACTGAATCAGAAAAATATTTTCATTTATTTAAGGATAACTGCAGCATAACAAGCAGCAGTTGACCATAATCCCTTACAGAGACTTTGAAAGGCTGCATTTTAAAGCAATATTTTAGAACATGATCAGAGTTTGAGATGTCACAATGGTGTGTACTTTGACCCGATGACTTCAGATCTCCTACAGATAAATATGACTGTAGGGCTAAACTGTCCATTATTTTCCTCAAAATATGTATGCAGGAGAAAGGGCTCAGGGATTAAATATTATTTCTGCATTCTGTCACACCCAGGAAACGGGGCACAAGGAGATAAAGGACACTTCTGAAAATGTTCATCACTAATTTTAAATGTGTAGTTTTAAAGTTGGGCAGTCAGAAATTGAGACATACATTCAGTAGGTAATTTGAAAATGTACCCTTATGTGATTTTCTTAAGGTCAAAACAGTTTCACATTCAGAGTTGGGATTAGAATTCTCGACTAGGAATTCCTAGCTCCCCATTCTGTAGTCAGACTTGACTCTTGTAAAATTTCAGTTTAAAAAGATTCCAGTTTCATTTTTTTCAATATTTTTATTTCTAGAAAAAGGTATTTTAGTATCTTTCTCTAGATTGAAACTGGGCATATGTTTAAAAACTAGGGGACTCTGTCCTATTTCCTTGTTGATTTTTCTGGTAAGGCTGATGTCACAACATTCTATAATAATAGAGAGGTAGCCGTGTTAGTCTGATCTTGCTAAAACAAAAGGAAAAACTATGTAGCACCATAGAGACTAACAAGATGGTTTAATAGGTTACCACCTATTAAACCATCTTGTTAGTCTCTATGGTGCTACATAGTTTTTCCTTTTTGTTGTAACATTCTATAACATCACTCAAGAGCAGACCTGTCTTGTGGAATTTCAGAAGACCTAAAAAAAGAGGCTAGATTTGAGTTGTTTATATGCTGACTATATTCTTAGCTTGAGTACTGGGGACTTATGCATATATAGATGCTTATGCACTTTTATTTATTTATGAAGTTCACCTTCATTGAATTTAATGAATTTTATGTTGCTAAAATCTCAGTCTTAATGTGGCATAAAAGGGATATTATAACATTAATTTTAAAGCCCTGTTTATTGTATCTTTTTATGTCAGCTTTGTTATTAATGAGATCTTGCAAGTTTAAATCTGAAAAATAGTTTGCAAACAGAATTGGCCTTCCTACTTTTATTCACAAGCTTATTTTTAGTTAATATTACTGAACATGGAACCAGTCCAATTTCCATCCTGATTCTATTTCCTGTTTACATGAACCAGTCTGGTGTCACCATCATATTCTTGTTCTACTCTGGAAGCCAGTGTATATAGCCTTCCTTCCACTTCCGAAATGAACAGCATTATACAAAAGAACTATTGATGTGTTTTCAAATAAACAAATAGGAATGGTAATGAACTTATTGTTATATAATATTAAATGAAGTGGGAGTTAATACAGATATAAAGTGAAACTTAGTCCACTGAACTTAATAGCAAAACTTTCAGGGGCTTCAGTGGAGCCAGGGTTTTACTCATGGAATAAAAAAGGCCTATTCAGATGTAGAATTGTTCTCTGCACTACATTTTCCAGAGTTTTGTGCTGTGTAGTTTTGTTCACCAAGTGAAAGGGCTTCTACCACCTCCCTTAAGAAACCATTAAAATCAAAGGAGTTACACTCACTGGTACAGAGAATAAATTTGGCCTATCTAGTGGCTAACACGAATAACTGCAATAATAACAGGCTTTTCAGATGAGGAGGTTATGGGGAATTCAGAGGATATGGCTTAAATTTTTTGAGTCTCATCAATATGTCTTGTGCATTATATTACTAGTTCCAGTTCCACTTACTATGATTTTATTATAAATATAAAGCCGATACACTGCATAATCTTCAAAATGCAATTCAATTATATGCTGTCAAATAAGAATGTCAGTGTAAGTTAAAGAGAAACTGTCAGATCATTTAGCTTTCAAGTTTTAGAAACAAGTGGCTTTACAGAAGCAGATATGAACTGAAATATTTCAATGAATTTTAAAATAGAGGGATATGCAACTCTGAGATTTATTTAAACATAATAGGAAACTGCACTGTGGTTATGGATAGAAACCATAAAATTCAACTGAGAACAAACAGTTTAATTACCTTGCCCTTGAGAGACTTGAGAAATAAACTTTATTAATGATGGAAAGTTCTGCTGGGTGAAGGAACTCTCTGCTGGCATGCAGCTCTTTGAGAAGGCAGATTTGAAGCTCAGCATTGGACCTATTGCTATCCTCTCTGGTCATCTGGTATACCTACCACAGCTCCCTGGCTTTCACACATCACTGCTGCTGGTCCTTGGTATAGTCTTTCACAGTTATTATGCAAGACACAGCAGGCAGCTACATCTATTGGGAAATTTTTCTCACTGATATCCAATCTTAGAATCATAGAATACTAGAACAGAAAGGGACCTCAAGAGGTCATAAAGTTCAGTGCTTTGCCCTCACAGAAGGACCAAGCACCAGCTAAATCATCCCTGACAGATGCCTATGTAACCTGTTCTTAAATATCTCCAGTAATGGAGATTCCACAACCTCCCTAAGCAATTTATTCCAGTGTTTAACCACCTTGATAGTTAGGTGTTTTTCCTAATGTCCAAACTAAACCTCTCTTGCTGCAATTTAAGCCCATTGCTTCTTGCCCTATCATCCGATGTCAAGGACAATAATTTTCTCCCTCCTTCTTGTAACACCCTTTTAGATACTTGAAAAGAGCCATCATATCCCCTCCTAGCCTTCTCTTTTCTAAACTAAACAAACCCAGTTCTTTCAGTCTTCCCTCATAGGTCATGTTTTCTAGACCTTTAATCATATTTGTTGCTCTTCTCTGGACCTTCTCCAGTTTCTCCACATCTTTCTTGAAATGTGGTGCCCGGAACTGGACACAAGACTCCAGTTGAGGCCTAATCAGTGCAGAGTGGAGCTGAAGAATTACTTCTCGTGTCTGGCTCATAACTCTCCTGTTAATACACCCCAGAATCATATTTGCCTTTTTTTTTTTGCAACTGTGTCACACTGTTGACTCATATTTAACTTGTAGTCCACTCTGACCCCTAGATTCTTTTCCACAGTCGCTTCCCATTCTGTATATGTGAAACTGATTGTTCCTTCCTAAGTGGAATACTTTGCATTTGTCCTTATTCAACTTCATCCTATTTATCTCAGACCATTTTGCCAATTTGCCCAGATAATTTTGAATTATGCCCTATTCTCCAAAGCACTTGCAACCCCTCTGAGCTTGGTATCCTATGCAAACTTAATAATCATACTCTCTATGCCAACTATCTAAATAGTTGACGACAATATTAAACAGAACAGGTCCCAAAACTGACCCTGCAGAACCCCATTTGTTATGCCCTTCCATAACCATGAGAATGATTATCCAGATTTATGCAAAGAGGTGTTCACAGTTTAAGGATCTGACCCTGCAAACTCTTCTTACTGGGCACACTGCTTATGATGTGTCTGATCTCACCATTGACTTTAACGCTCATATTTCTGGCTGATCACTGATGGATTTGTTCTGTTTTATAATTAAGTTGCACAACCTAGTGATGTGTTAGGGCAACTTAAGGATGGTTTTAGTTCAGATAGTTATAACAGCATCTTATTTATAACTGTATGTTCATTCTGATAACTGTTTTGTAACACAATGGTAGCCGGATTGCTCTGATGCTCTAGCCATTCACACCTTTAATTAGACTTACACTCCAAACAGAATGAGCATCACAAATCACACACTGTGGAAAACTTGAAGGGTTAATGACCCCTGTGTTAGGATTAGTCCTATATAGATCCTAAGATGAATAAAACAAAGTGAAAACCCTCTATTATGATTAAAGTAATTTTGAAACAGAGAATGTGAGGAAAAGAGAAACGGCTAGCAATGAGGTCTAGAAATTAAGAAAGTTCAATACTCTCTTTTATAGGCCAAATCATTAAGTCTTTACTCGGGTGAAACAGACTTTGAAATCACTGGGTATTTTGCATAAGTTTGGAATGAGACTGACCTTAAATAAAAAGTTTCAGAATTAGATTTTAGGAAGAAAAAAGTTGGCATTTTTCTGCTATGGAGTAATTTTTAAAGTAAGCCCATTTAAACTGCAGGTTCAAAAGAAGGAAATGCAATGAATAAGCTAATCAGAAAAAAATCTAATTTTTCAGGCATTTTACAGAAATCATATCGGACTCCACTAGAAGAAATAATTTCAAGGGATGTTAACAAAACTGATAGGATCACAATTTAATCTCCATTTCTTCCTGATCTTATATATGTTTGCAAATGCCACATAATTCATTATGAGTTAAATTTTCCTAAGAATTCATTTTCAATGCCTAATTTTCAGATTCAATCCAATCTTGTATCCACCAACTTTAATGCATGCTCTATAATTTGCATATATAAAATATATTTTCATGCAAAATTCCATCCTACCTTTGCCTACAATATTTGGCCCACAGATTGCAAGAAAGATTGTGTATATATTTTAAAAAATTGAGGGCTCACTTGACACTGTGACCCTGAGCATGCAATAACTTGCTATTGCATATTCGAAGTCACAGCAAAGGTCACACCAGCATGCTATACAACAATTTATATGAAAGTTAGCAAGAATAGCACTGAAAAGTGGTACGTGCAGGGAAACAGAATAATGGAGATTTTTCTATTGTAGCATTAACTGCAAGACATGTTTTTTGTTCTTACCTATTCAGAATGATTAATTTTACTTCAAAATTACCTGTGGAAAAATCCCATGGAATTTAAGATGGAACAATAGCACTGATACAGAATGTTAGAACAAGCCTAAAAATACTATAGTAGGAATGTTATTCTATCTTATGCACACACACATAACCTTTGCATTTACGAAAATCTGATCATACTATTGCTGAGAAAATTTAAAAATTAGCTCTAAATCTTATTCTGACTCTTCAAATATATTATAGTTTGTCACTCCTATACATCTCAATTACCTATTTCCTTTTTCTTCTGAAAGAGTTAAAAAGAGAATCTACTGGCTACATATTCTATTATTACCATCAAAATAGCATCTGACTACTTTCTCATTTTAATCAATGCATTATGATTTACATGGGCAGTGTTTGGAAATATTGCCATATTTACTTTGAATACAAGTTTGGCATATTTTAATTTAGATCTCAGAGCAAAAAAAAAAGCTATTTTGTTCACATAAATACATGACAATATATCAGAATTGGATACTGTGTTTATTTTAGTTGGAGCGGCAGCAATTTCTATGATTAAGGTTATCTAGCAGTTTCCATTGCAACCTTAATTTTAAATTATTCATAACTTTCTGAAACATTTACCTTTAGGGCTGAAACATTGCCTGCTTGGTCTCTCCATGAAAGTGAATTTTCCATTCGTAAGTGGCACATGAGCACAAGGACAAAACTATATGCATGTACTTTTCCAAACAGAAAAAATGATTTTTTTTTCTAAAACAGGTCTGGCTTCTAAATTCACTACATCTTTACAGTTGAAATTTGGATTGGAAACAACTGTTATTGAACAGCAATGTCTCTTGCTTTTTGCAAAGAAACTTGGTTTTGATTTCAGGGTTATCAATCTTTGGAAGTTCTATGCTGATTAGAATCTTTCTACTAAGCTTGTATGCTTCGCTGAGAAGACAAGATCTGCTGGGCGTTCATGGATAGCACTTGTCTATAGAATGAAAAGTGAGCAGTACTTTGCTATGTATCACTCGGGAAACTTGGAGCTGTGGAAGAACTGTAGGAATGCAGAAGTTTCAAACTATTTTCAGTATACAAGGATTAATTCAATATTTAATAATCAATGGTCAAGATTATACATTTATGACTACATGCTATCCTCCATCAGAACTCCTACAAATATCAATGGGTATGTGATCATTTTCTCACATTGTACTACCTAGTGGTCGGGGGGTTAGACCCTTCAACCTCAATGAGGTGTGAGGGGGACCAAAGGTCTGACTTCCAGAAGCACCTTTAGTCTGTCCTCCCTGGGACTCGTCCTACCACTCCTATAGTTCCCAAAGTTCACAGTTGTAACAAGAAGGTGCAAAGGGGAATCAGCTCATCATTTGGCACCTCTTTGTGGCCAGGTTGGCATGGCAGCTCTCTCCTTCTTGGAGCATGTCATGGTGTATGTACACCCCGTCCCTTTGGGTGCAGGCACTAAGGGGTATGGACATCACCTAGTCGGCTGTTGGCGTATTGGCAATCTCTTTTAGTCGGTGAAAACCAAACCTCGGTCTAGGGTAGTACAGCCTCACGGCTATCATTAATAGGGTAAACCTTAGGTCAGGGTAGCACAAATGGTCAAAGTCAATAAGGTAGCCCTTAACTCAGGGCAACACAGTCTAATGACCAGAGTCAGTAAAAGAGGAGCCCTTAACCCAGGGCAGCATCAATAAGTTGGGGGCAACAGCCTCAGTAGGGGGATCTGAGCCCACCCTACTCCACCAGGTCCTGACCCACGGCCCTGTGAGCGGCTGAGTGTTCTACCACTCGCTCAGCCGGGAATCCAGCTGAAACATGCCAAGCTCACCAGGGTGGGAGATATCACTCCAGCACCCTCCCTGGGTCACTTCCTACTGGTGTTGGTGGGGAAACGACCCTCATGGTTTCTGGGTGCTCTGGTTCCCCTGCAGCTGCTTCTCCCTGGGGCTCCTCCAGCACTAGTAGCTCACTGTGGTCTCTGGGGCTCCTGTCGTCTGGGTCTCTGTCTGGAGTGGCTCTGGAGCTCCTGCAGGAGATCCTTCTCCTCCTTTGGCCAGCCCAGAATTAACTGAGCAGCTTTCTTTGATACTGCACCAGCATTTGGAGCATGCCCAGTTTGGGTGAAGGGGTAGGACTTCCTCCGCCCACAGGGTTCGGTGCAGGGTATGTATATCCCGCTACAGGTCAGCAGTTGTTCTTGTGACTGGCCCCTCCGCTAGGTCAGTTCCAAGCATCTCCCCATCCAGGGTAGTCCATAAACAAAACATGAGGAATTGACAAAAACTGTTTTAGTATGTGAGAATGGGAAATGCTTTCTTCTCAGTGTCTATCAGAAGCAGCCCCTTCCTTCTCTCAGGAAGGGATCTTCAAGACACTGTTGATATGAGAGAGAAAGAGAGAGAGGCTATGTCTACACTACAATGAACTTTCGGGAAAAGGTACACAAATTGTGCTCTGCAATTTGCATACCTTTTTCCGATAGTTTTTTCGGAAGAGGCTTTTCCAAAATTTGGCCTGTCTACACTGGCCAATATTCTCAGTTGTAGACTATAGCTACTTCTACCTGTTCTTCCTTTACCATCTTCCTCTTCTTGCTTTCCTCCCTCTTTCCTTTCTTTGTAAGGGCTTGTCTTTACTACACAATGGATCAACACTGTTGGTCAATTTATTGGGTCTGAGTAGACATTATAAATTGACCTCTGAGCGCTCTCCTTTCAACTCCAGTACTTGACAGTATGAGAGGAGTAGGCAGAGTTGACAGGAGAGCAGTCCCTGCTGACTTTCCTGTGTGGAACACACCATGGTAAGTACATTGCCTTCAGCTATGTTATTTGTATAGCTGAAGTCACATAGCTTAGATTGATGGGAAGGGGCGACACATAGTGTAGTCCATTAGTAAGTCTTCTTTGTCCCTCCCTCTGCAAGCCCTTCATTCAGCAATTTCCAGGGCTCACTTTCTGTTTGACTTTACCACTCTATTCACTTTCTCATTTCAGCCATTAAATGTTCAGTAATAAAACAGGAAAAACTTACAAAAACAACAAATAGTCTAGTAGCACTTTAAAGACTAGCAAAACATGTAGATGGTATCACGAGCTTTCGTGGGTACAACCCATTAGTCCCCAGCTGATCCCCGGCTCTGCTTGTGCTGACCCTGTGAAGTGCCATTTTGGTGCTTTAAAGGGGGCAGCGAATTAAGAGCCGGGGATCGTCTGGGGACTCTAGCTGATTCCCGGCTCCGCTGTTGCAAAGCCCCTTCGAAGCGCTGGAGCGGCACTTCCAAAGGGCAGCGCTGCGTGGATCCCAGGATCAGCTGATCCCAGGCTCCATGTAGTGCTGCTCCGTTGAAACACTGCTGCGGCATTTTAAAGGGGAGGCACACGTGATTAATTGCATGATTAATAGCGATTAAATTTTTTAATTGCGCAATTAATCGTGATTAAATTTGTTAATTGCTTGACAGTCCTAATTGCAACACGTTTGTTTAATTGTCCTAATTGCAACTTAAGAGTTAGCCCTCTTATTATATACATACTAGAGATGTTAAATATCTGTTAATTGAACAGTCGGTTAACCTAATGAATTCTTATCGGTTAGTCGACAATTTATTCTATTTTCCATGGGCAGCCACTGTCCGGGGGGGGGGGGGGGGGGGGAGATCTGAGCTCCTAGACCTGTCACTGAGCTGGACTGCCTTGCCGCCTGGCTCCTAAGACACTTTAAATGCAGAGCTGCAGCAGGGCTAGTTCCAGGGCCTAGTGCAAGCCGGGACTGAGCTGGGCTGCTGGCCAGCCTGCTAAAAAGTTGACTGGCAGCAGGTGGAAATGTGTGTAGTCTATTGCATTAACCTATAAGCTTTTGCTTATTGGTTAATCGATTACACTATTACATCCCTAATACATACATCATTTTAAAAATGCTTAGGGATGAATTCTCCACTACCTTTTAACCCTGTGGATCCCCAGAAAGCAGAATTTACATGTTGCAGAATTTAGCCAAATACAGAATGAAATCTTGGCCCCACTGAACTCAATGTAAATTTTGCTACTGACTTTGATGGTCAAGATTTCACCATAGGACTCAGAGTAAGTGGATACCTACTTATATATTTTTAATATTGTACAAGAAACAGGCATGTTACCCCGTCTTGTTTATTTAACCCAGAAGTGCAGAAAGGGGCAGCGGAAAGGAAAAAATATTCAGCTGTAAAGTAGCATGCTATTTAGCTATGGGTACTAACAGGAAAGTTTTCTCTTTGCTCTGGAACACTGAATGTTGGCCATTATTGAAGGCAGGATTCTAGAATACATGGACTGGCTCTCTGGTCCAGTAGAGCAAATGTTCTCTGATCTAAGGAAAAGTCATTATAGTGTCTCATATAAGTATATATTTAAACAATTGTAAATATTTATCTTGCATATTTTTAGTTCCACCAAGTTGCTTGACTCTGTTATATTAAATACTTTGAAATTTAACTAGGGGGCTGATCCTCCTACTTGCTATGACTGCCAACCACCCTCTCTTCCCCTAGAGATGAGGCTAGGCCAGCCTTGGCTCTCTTCCCTTCCCCGCCATCAGGTCAAGGCTGCACTAGTCCCAGCTTCCCCCCTCCCCGACCAAGGCATGCCAGTCCTGCCCCCGCCCCTCACTCTGAGGCCGCGCCAACCCCGGCTCTCCCCCTTCCCCTTCTCAGCCACTGGGCTGAGGCTGCACCTGCCCCAGCCCCCCGGGGCCATTGAGGCAGCGCCAGCCCTGGCTCTCTGCCTTTGTCATGGCTGTTGAGGCGGCACCCCCGGGCCGAGGTAGCCCCAGAGCACTGGGGAGGGAGGCAGGGAGGAGGCTGCACTGCTGAGGGTGGAGGAAGGCATCAAGATGCAGAATGACGTGATGACATCACTCTGTCAACCCACAGGACATAATATACACACACACATATATATACACACACACACATATATATATATATATATATATACAGAGAGAGAGAAAAGCACATTTTCTACTTAGGTGATAATGAGCAAGACCTATGTGTCTATTGCAAGAAACAGCTGTAGTGGCTTAGATTAAATCAGCAAGCTATAGCAGCAGTGTCCAAATGCTGGTCCGCGAACTGATGGCAGGCCGCGTACCCCTGTGTAATGGGCCACCGCATGTTGCCAGGCCACACTCCCAGCATTTACGTAGTCGCGTCCCCTCGGGTTCCCAGGGAATTCCCTTCCGTTCTGCATGGAGCAACAGGGTGAGTGGGGCAGCTGGTAGCTGGGTGCATTGTGGCTGGAGCCAGGCCCATGGTGAGGCTGTTCCTACTGGGGCAGCCTCACCGTGGCCCCAGTTCCAGCTCCAGCAATTGTTGTGTGGCCCGGCTGGTGGGGCCAAGCGCCACATATAAAGTGGCCGTCCCGGCCAGCAGGGCCAAATGCTAAGTGTAAAGTGGCTGCCCCGGCCCCAGAAGGAGCTGCACAGGACAGAGGGTGAGGGAAGCCCCGAGAAGCCCTGAACCCCTGCAGAAGCCACATGGGGGGTGAGGGGCAGAAGGCAGCCTCGGGTAACTGAATAGGCCCCATAAATTGAAAGCATGGCCCTTTGAACCTCTCATCTGAAAATACACCAGAGCAGTTCTCTCTTCCTCTCTGATTTCACTTATTAAACTATATTAATTGGAGATAGTCTTGAGTTACAAAGATCTGGGTGGCTAATCATGCCCATAATTTCTGCTTCAGACACAGAAACTTCACACGGCTGTTTTATCTGCATTTCTGCCACCTATGGCAGCGACTTACAGCTACAATCTTTTTTACAATGATATGTATTGTGTGCGTACAAACACAATTTAAAATAATGTGATCTCTTAAAATTACCATAATGAATATGCAAATAAATTAATTACCAAAATGAATATGCAAATATTTCAGTGCCAGTCCACCCACCGATTTTTAATGAGTTTGCTGGTCCTCGGTATGAAAAAGGTTCGGAACCACTGAGCTTTAGGATTCCTGTGGTAGTGAAAATAGTACATGTATTAATACATTTATTTACTTTTTTCAAATAATTTTTAAAGCAGTAAGGGAAGGATCTAAAGCCTTTAATTTTGTTATGTTTTTCACCTTCAAGGGAAAATTGATCTGCAATGTGTTAATATGATAAAGCAATTCTATGCACTGCAGGATTTTTGTCCAACTGCAGCTGTTGCACAATATAAGTGTATATTTTTAAAAGTCTTTCATATATAGGTTTTTATGGTGCAGAGTCTCCTTAGATAAAGAACTGACCACTTTAAAAAAATATTTTTGCTGTCAGTTTGGAAATGAATGCAGGGCAAGCTTTACTTGGCAGTCTTATGCTGGCACAGTAAAGCATTCCTAAAAGTTAATGTCTAACTTGATACAATTGAGTTCAATAAACTTATATGAAAAAGAATGTCTTTACTGTCTCTTTACTACTTTTTGTCCATATGTGACATATTATATTAGATCAATGGAAAAAGCAAATTCCATTCTAATGCAATCCAATTCTATCTGTGAACCACATCACTGTCCCGCCCCCATTCCTATCTCAGATCTGAGAAGTACATGCTTAAATTTGAAATTTCAGAAAGAAATATTTTGAATCATTATGATTATCACAAAGACTGCATGTCTTCAGATTAATTTCCAGGTACATTTCCATGTATCTTTGCTCTACCGGGCACTACATTCAGATGAATCAAGTCTCTCACTTCAGATCCATGCTCATTTTATTTTACCTTATATCTGCCTGAGGACAGTTGAGCATGTAGTACAAAAGTGCTTTTAGCTTTTTTAATGTCCTGTATACATGAAGGAAATAAGATTAGTGTGGTAAAACCAGCACAGTTGTTTGCTACCCACTTTTCTGGGTATCTGATTTTAATAGCTAATATCAGGAATGTGGAGGAACAAGTTCAAATATACTGCTAAATAAAATAAATACTCCAGATGCACTGCAATCATTTGTCTATGTTACACTAATTTATTTAGGGTCAAATCTTCAAAGGAGCCACAATCCAGTTTCTGGACCAGACTTTTTGCTAAGAGTAACTGCCTCTAACATTATGGGTCTAAAACTGTATATAGAGGTTTTGTGCTCTTATGCTTGGATCGGCAGCTGACTCTTCAGTTTATACTCCTCAGGAGTGAAAATTACATTTGCTTTTAAAAATCCAAAATCGGGACTGCACAAAATCTTGGATACCTAAAGCTACAAACACAAAACTAAGAATATGCAAAATTTGGGGCCACTTTTATAAAATGTTATGGTTTATTCAGTTTAGGAAACATTTAAAATATTGTATAGAGGGAGGAATATAGAGTTTAGCTACTCTTCTCTTCCTCAATGCTTTTGACCTTATTTGCACCAGTAAAATCAATATTCTGGCTAGTCTCTGTACTTTCAAGAGCAAATATTAAAAAATACATGTATACCCTTGCACAAGCCAGTTGGCAAAAATATAAACCCCATGCAAAAATTACAAAACACGTGATAAGATCCTCTGTTAAACTCAATAGAACTATACTAGTTTACAATAGCTGAGGATTTGGCCCTTTATCCTTAAAGTAATAATCAAATTATGCCTTCATTTACATCAACATAACTCTACAATAGTCTATGTGGAGAAAATCTGGGCATCAGGGCGTTAGCTAAGATCAAACCACAGGCTCTATTACACTAACCACAATACAGCCAACAATAAAAATACTAGCACAGACTAATAGTAGAAAGCAGGATGCATTCATTCTCTAAATAGCAGACAAAATAACTGAACAGTGTATATATAGTTTTCAAATACTTCAGAGGATAGCAGAATATTAAAGCTTTGAAAATTACCAACTACATTGATGGATATCTTGTTTATACTTGCTAGTACTGAAATTGGATGTTATAATATTTAAATGAGCCTTTGCTGCAGTTTTTTGCCGTTTCCAGTTTGAGTCAAAACTGAACAGACTTTATTGAATTGTGTAACATTTTTCAGACAGCCTCATCTGCAGTCAAGCCTTTAGTTATTGTTATTTTGGAATGATTTCAAATGAAACAGCAAATACAGAAATGCTTCACTGATTGTGTTCATTGATTTTATGTTGAGTGGAGTCAATTTTTAAAACTTTTTTTCCACTAGTTTTGTTTTGTTTTTCTAAGTCCAATACAGATCTGCCTTACACTTGCCTGTGGACTTTCTCTCGTTTGTTCTAGCCTGAATAGCAAAGTATAAGTCTCTACCCACAGATCTGATTACAGTGTTTAAAATGAGCACTATAGAATTTCATACTAGTTCTGACCATATTCTCTTGCTATAAAAGCAGTTTAACTATGTATCTAACATCTGCAACAATACAACAATGCTAAGCCAGTTCTGGTACTAGGACATACGTGATTTAATGCCAGTGCAGTCACTGTCATTGGACATGTATAAATAGATAATATATCATCATGTGGCAAATTACAGATCTAGCATAATTTTGTGTCTACATTTGTCCTCTTCAAAGAAAACCTTCGTATTTTCACATGCTCACTAATATGCAGTTTTATCTTTTATTCCTTGTTGCAATCTCGACGCTGTTGTGCTTTAACAAGACTTCTCTCCCCATCAAGCCCAATCATGTCAATTATTTCTCTTTCAAGAATAAGATGTCCATTTCCCTCTGCTTCAGACTGGCCCAAGATAATTCCAGCTTGGCAGGCTACTACAGTCAAATAATTACAGATAAATGTGTCCATCTATTTGTTGCAGCCACAGGGCAAATTCAGTTAATTCTTAAGATTACACACAAAATATTCTAATCCTGTTCTTAAGACAAAATCTCTTAGGCTACGTCTACACTACAATGCTATTTTGGGATACTGGAATATCCCAAAATAGCTCTCCTGTGTCATCACAGCAAGCCCATTATTTCAGGCTCGCTAGTCTGACATTCCTGCAAAACCTCATTCTACAAGGAGAAAGGGACATTTCTGAATAGTGATTTATTTCAAAATTTGGTGCTGTGTAGACAGCGCCAAATGACTAAATAAGCTATTTTGAAATAGCATTGAAATAAGATACACAATTTGTACAGCTCGAATTGCTTATCTTATTTCGGGTTACAGTACAGTGTAGATGCACCCTAGTTGACATATTCTAGACAAAAAGAAGAATAAAGGTGAAGGGAGACAGAGGATGTACACACAACCTAGCATGGAGAACCCTAATATGAGGAAAGGGGTGAATGTGGTGAGGAGGATGGGGAGATTGGGGGACCCTGGCATGCGGAAGAGGAGGGAATGGAGTGGCACAGAGCCCCTAGACATGGTCCCATACACTTGGAAGGGGCAGGGGTTGCAGGGAGTCTCTGAAATAGGGTGGCATCCCGAGAGTTTGTGGGTTAGAATGGAAGGATGAGCTGAGACTTGGGTGCACATTATACATTTGACCTACATAAATTATGAAGCTTCAGGGGATAGCTGAGTTAGTCTGTACAGAAAAAAAACAACAAATGGTCTGGTAGCACTTTACAGAATAACAAAACATGTAGATGGTATCATGCCTGAAGTGGGCTATGCCCACGAAACTCCCTGTCCACTCTTGTTTTAATAAATACAGCTGGACTCCGTAAGTATATTACCTCCTAAGGTGGACACTGGTGGTGAAATCATATGTACACACATCTGCCACAGTTCGTAACTGAGATTTTACACCTCTGGAATGGAGACTGGAATGATTATTTGTAACACAGAACATTTTGGTTGTTCTTTTAAAAGTTTACAAGTGAACATTGCTTCAATACAACTTTAAATCTTGATTGTGCACAAAAAAAATGCTCCTTTAACCATTTTCATTTAAATGAAACAAGCACCGAAACAGTTTCCTTATTTTGCACTGGCCTGCCCGTATCCCCGCGGCGCCGGCCAGCAGCGCCCTTTCCCCCACAGCCACGGGGCTCTACATGGCCCGGTGTGCGGGATGGCCAGGCCAGACTGGGCCGCACTTGCGCCATGCGCCCTAAGGGCGGCCCCAGGCTGCACACCAGCGGCCGTAGCCAGGTCGCACATGCGCCGTACGCCCTGGGGCACGCCCGGGCTGTGTGCCAGCAGATGTAGCCGGGCTGAACATGCGCCCTGGGGCGGGCCCGCTCCCCACGGGCAGGCCCACGCATGCGCCCGTGCCCGGGGCGCCAGAATACCTCAGGCCGGCCCTGGCTGCAGGGATCTGCATTTGGACACTGTTGTTAAACTTCTCATAAATGTTCTTGAAAAAGGGGTAAACAGTGACTAATCCAAAGCTGACTGCAACGAGATACAAAGGGATCTCACAAAACTGGATTACTAGGGAACAGAAGGGCAGATGGAATTCAGTGTTGATAAGTGTAAAGTAATGCACATGGAAAATATAATCCTAACTATAGATACAAAAATGATGGGGTCTAAAATAGCTGTTACCACTCAAGAAAGAGATCCTGGAATCCTTGTGGATAGTTCCCAGAAAACATCTGTTCAATGTGCAGTGGCAGTCTAAAACTAAAAAGCCAACAGAATATTAGAAGTTATTAGAAAAGGAATAGATAAGACAAAATTCTATAATGCCTCTATATAAAGTCATTGTATGCCCACATCTTGAATACCATATGCAAATCTGGTCACCTTGCCCTTAAAAAGGATATATTGTATTTGGAAAGGTAAAGTACAACAGAAATTATTAGAGGTAAGGGACAGCTTCCATATGAGGAGAGATTAACAAAACTGGGACTTTTCAGCTTGGAAAATAAGGGTATGTCTACACTAGCCCCCTAGTTCAAACTAGGGAGGCTAATGTATGCATTCGAAGTTGCAAACTAAGCCCAGGATTTAAATATCCCGGGCTTTATTTGCATCTTCCCGTCTGGTCGCCATTTTGAAATTCCACTAGCCCGAAGTAACTGCACGCAGCAGTGAAACAGCAATTTGAACTAAGTCCTTGGTTCAAATTAACTGTTACACCTCATTCCAGGAGGAGTAACAGTTAACTCGAATTGCCGTTTCACTGATGCATGTAGCCGTGGGCAGTTACTTTGGGCTAGTGGAATTTCAAAATGGCGACCGGATGGGAACATGCAAATAAAGCCCGGGATATTTAAATCCTGGGCTTCGTTTGCAACTTTGAATGCCTACATTAGCCTCCCTAGTTTGAACTGGGGGGCTAGTGTAGACATACCCTCTATGACTAAAGGATGGGAGGATATGTTAGCAATCTAGCAAATCATGAATGGTGTGGGAAAATAGAATAAGGAAATGTTATTCATTCCTTCACTAACACGACACAACATGATGACCCAATTAAATTTATAGGCAACAAATGTAAAACAAACAAAATAGGTGACAGGATGGATCATAATGATTGCCTCTTCTGTTTTTTCCTTCTGAAGCACTTGGCATTGGCTACTGTTGGAAGACAGGATACAGGGCTAGAAGGACCATTAGTCTGACTCAGTATGGCCATTCTGATGTTCTTCTAGACAGCTGAAATGTATCTGCCCTCTGCTGTAACCCACTAAATCCCACTCCTTTTCCAGAGCTGAGAGAGCTCCCAGGAGTCCTGATGGAGTGTGTCTCGGTGTGTGTCTCTGTCTCTCTCTCCTCATAGAGTTAGTAACAAAGTAAGAATATATATTAAAATTTTAAGACTAACCAGTGTCCCTTACGTGACTTGCCACAAAATGTCAGAATTTGCTAGTTGTAGAGCTGAGTGGGTATAATATTTATTTAATTGTATTTATTTTATATAGGAATTAGATACAGTGCTCCTGTTGGCTAACTGCTAAGTTCTCTGCCAAAAAAGTAGAGTTTTCCAGTACCTTAGTAGCCCCTGGAAAGAGATGAGGTGGGGGGAGGCAGATGGGGTTGGTTCCCACCATTTGGCATTTGGCTTGTACTGAGCATGATCAGTAACACTGCTGAAGCCTCTGTCATTAGTCCGCCCCCCTCATATGCACTCTTTTCTCCCCTCATCATGGCATGCACAGGTCACCACCCTACCAAAATCTGAAATGGTGTCCCTGGAAGTTCTATTGTACAAATGAAAGCTGGAGAAAGCACACTTAAATGGCCTTTTGTGTATGCAACAACAATTGCATATGTAAACATTAGCACAGAACTACAGATTTATCTTTCTGTAAATCAGGAATTTAAAAAGGATCTTCATAGCTAACCACTTTGTTTTCCTTGGCAGATCCTGACCGTTGATAAAAGGATCCAGTTGACAAGGGGCAAGAATGTACTCTTCATGTTAAGAAACATAGCTGCTAAATTATCAGCGTTAAAAAGGCTACAGTGTAAAATTATTGTGAGAGATGTACATTCCTACAGTACTCCTCAGATAATTTCTCAACAGTATGAAAAATGCATGATTAGTGGGTTGGAACAGTGACTTTGCAAGCTGCAGCTAGCCTCTCACTGGAATATGGTGACTCCGCTGATTACATCAGCAAGCTGTTTTGTGGAGACCAGGAACACATTCTCTACATTCAGATGGATTATGAGAAATGTTACTTGACTGCACAATTCCCCTTTGGTTAAGCAGTGCTAAAACCTTTCAAAAAATGTGCAATAGCACATCAGCTGTGAGTCCTATAAATTTCTACCTTTTCCACTGACTTCATTTCACCATATCAGACAACTTGAAATATGTCTACATTTAAATTAGGGATGTAAAATGTTGATTAATTAGCTAATCGGATAGTTGATGCAATTTGCATAGACTATTTGATTAGTCAATAAGGACACTTCTGCCTTGGAAGTGTAGCAACAACCCCACGGCTGTTACTATACTTCAAAGGTGAAAGTGCTGCAGGGAGCACAGGGCCAACGGGGGACTCAAGCAGTCCCCCGTTGGCCCAGTGCTCCCTGTGGTGTTTCAAAGCAGCAGTGCCGCATGGAGCCTGGGGTCAGTTGACCCCAGGCTCCATGCAGCGCTGCCACTTTGAAACACTGTTGGGAGCCTGGCATCAGGCTCCATGTGGTGTTTCAAAGCGGCAGCGCCACATGGAACCCAGGGTCAGCGGGGGAGTTTCTAGCTGACCCCGGGCTCCACGCAGCTCTGCCACTTTAAAACACTGTATGGAGCCTGACAGCGGGCTGATAGACGCAGCAAAGGGTGAACTGACTAGTCGACTAGTCGTTCACATCCCTAAATTAAATGATTATCATGCTGACCTCTGTGCACCTTTGGATTAAGAACTAATTGTGCTATCTGAGGGTTTTAAGGAATGACAAATCTAAAACTAGCAAAAAAATTATATCTCAGTACCCGCTTTATACCGCCTACCAAGTATAAGCCCTATAAATAGTTCATAGTTAAAAATAGAGTGTATTCTGCACGTATTTTGGAAAACAAAACAGCTGTGTGATACATCACGCACACCTACACAATCCTCCCCATTTATCCATATGTCATTTGTTTAGAGGCAATGTGTATGACAAAGAAGAGATACATTTAAGACATACCAGGGAAATATTTTCAAAGTTTTAGAAGGAGAATTTGAATTTATTTAAAGCACTGTAGTTTATCAAAAGGGAAAATGATGTAACATACAGATGAGGTATTGTTAAAAGTGGTAAAAAAATGGTAACTGATAGCCAATAATAAATACAACAGGAAGCTGCAGAGGGGAATGATAAAATGATCTGGACAAACTGGAGAAATGGTCTGAGGCAAATAGGATGAAATTCAATAAGGACAAATGCAAAGTGCTCCACTTAGGAAGGAACAATCAGTTTTACAAACCTAAAATGGGAAATGTCTGCCTACGAAGGAGTACAGTACTGCGGAAAGCGATCTAGGGGTCATAGTGGACAGCAACTTAAATAGGAGTCAACAGTGTGACACTGCTGCAAAAAAGGCAAACATTATTATGGGATGTATTAATACAGGTTGAATCTCTAAAACCTGGGACTTTCTGATCTGGCAACATCCATTGTTTAGTAGGACCACAGATATTGCTGGACCAGAGAGCCCCAGCTAGCCAGGTTCAGATGCACAGCCCCAATGGGGCTGGCATGGTGGGGAGTGCCCCAATGGGGCAATGTGGTAGGGAGTACAGCCCTGGTTGAGACTGGAGGCAGTGAGGCCAGCAGCCAAGATCACAGTCCTGGCGAGAACTGGAGGCAGTGGGGCTGGAGGCAGCAGGGCCAGCTCTTGACAGGGTTAACACAGTGGGGATTGCAGGGAGTGGCGGCAGGGAGAGCAGCTCCATTTGTGGCAGGAGGGTTGCGAGGCTGGCACTAGTGCAGTGGGGGGGCGGCGCTGATCCAGTTGGGTGCTGGAGGCAGCGGGGCTGGTAGCAGGGAGTTCAGCCCCGGCTGGAAGCAGTACAGAACTCTGTGGTCCTGGTGCCAGACTAGGGAGGTCTGACCTGTAGGAGTGTTGTGAGACACCGGAAATAATTCTTCTACTCAACTCTGTGCTGATTAGGCCTGATCTGGAATTTGTGTCCACCACATTTCAAGATACAAGTGGACAAATCGGAGAAGGTCCAGAGAAAGAGCAATCCAATGACTAAAGGTTTAGAAAACATGACCTATGAGCAGAAGTGAAAGTAAGTAGGTGCACCCTGGTGCGCAGCTCTGGCAAGAGCTGGCTGAGCTGCGGCAAAAGCTAGCAGGGAGCTATTTAAAGCACTGGCAGGGACCTGGGTTACAATAGACAGTACCTGTAAGAAATTTTAAGTTACTTTCACCGCTGCCTATGAGGGAAGATAAAAAGAACTGTGGTTGTTTAGTCTGGAAAAGAGATACGGAGAGGGGACATGATAACAGCTTTCAAGTACCTAAAAGAGTGTTACATGGTGGAGGGAAAAAAGTATTCTCCTTAACCACTGATGACAGAACAGAAAGCAATAGGTTTAAATTGCAACATGGTAGGTTTAGGTTGGACATTAGAAAAAAATTGCTGTCAGGGTAGTTAAGCAATAAATTGCCTGGGGAACTGTGGAATCTCCACCCTTGCAGATTTTTAAGAGCAGGTTAGACAAGTATCAGCCAGGAATGACCTAGATGGTGCTTGGTCCAGCCGTGAGTGCATAGCACTGGACTTGATGACCTCTCAAGGTCCCTTCCAGTTCTAGTATTCTATGATGAAATAATAATCTGAAGATGTGGGTGTATTAAGGGCCTGATCCAACGCCCATTTAAGTTAAGTGGAGTTTTTCTACTGCTCTGAATGATCAAAGTGGGCTACAGTTGCTGTAATTCATGCTAAAGTCTTAGATTCCTAGCAAAAACATTTGAACAATTTTTTTTGTCCCTTAAATTGTATTTCATTTTCCACAAAATACAAAATTATAATCAATTCAGCATTACTGTAAACACAAATAAAAAACATGGCGCAAACTAAAATTAATGTACAGTACCAAGTAAATGCAGTGTTGTTTCAGTCTGTAAGTTATCAGTACTTCTCAGGCCTGCCAGGAGTATCAACAGCGTCCTTCTGAAACAAAGTGAAGAAAAAAAATAACAGACCTGAAAAGACAAAAGCAAGTACCTAAATTCTAAACGATAACGATGGTCTTAATGAGGCTGCCTCTGAGAGAACAAACCCAGAGCAAGTTGTAATGAATGTTTATGCAGAGCTTTGATCAATGCTCCCAGGGATTTTTTAAGAGAACAAAGGAGCTGAAGAGATGAGAACAGAACTGAAGGAGAAAGAACTGAAGGAAGAGAACAGGCTCCAGTAATAGAGTCACACTCTACTCTGTCTCCCCACTCACACTGTTGTATCTTATTTCATTAGGGGTACGTCTACACAGCAGGGCAAAAGCAGGGCCGGCCCACAACATTTTGGCACCTGAGGCAGGGAGCTCAAATGATGCGCCCATGCTCCCTCGCTGCACTAGCAGCCTACCCAATTTTCTACACTCTGGATTCTAGTGGCGACCCCACAGTCTGGTACCTGAGGCGGCCGCCTCAGTTCGCCTCATGATAAGTGCCAGCCCTGGGCAAAAGTTGAATTAAGCTACGCAACTTGAGCTACATCAATTGCGTAATTTAAGGCCAAGTAGGTTAACTCAGTTTTTGGCACTATGTACACAGCAGGAAGTTGAAGGAAGAACACTCTTCCTTCGACTTCTCTTACTCCTCGTAAAATGAGGGTTACCAGGAGATGGAGAGTTGGAGTTTTAAGTCCTTCAGCTCACCATTATTTCTGAATAAAGTCTTGTAGCATAGTCACACTCTTTGTTATTTCAGAATAATGTCAGTTATTCCATAATAATGCTTCTGTGTAGACACGGCCTAGCAGTCCCTCTGATGTTAGTGAGCTTTGCATCAGGCTCGTGGCGATGATATCAGTTGGGCAATTTGCAGAGTAAGGTATTATTCAATATATGAGTAGCAAATTAGAGTGCTTCATTAGTAATTACACTGAGAAATTAAATATTTCCTGGAATTAATTATAACAAAAGCATGGGAACACATCCACAGAGCAGTGAAATCAGTAAGAGAATGCTGACTTCTTGCAAGTTTAGTACTCAGAGGATAGATTTTGAAGAAACTATTCTGATTTATACCAGCTTCAGATCTCACCCACTGTTTTTATAGTGTTTGAAAATGTGATATAGCAGTCTGTAAAAGAAAAGGATGTTTAAAGAGATTTTGTTATTCTCAAAGCTTGAAATAAAACTATTGTGTTAAACTGTCCTTGAATTTTGGCCTTTCGGATTACCACTGAAATGTATATTTGTGTTTCCTGGGGCATTGACAAGAACACATTGACCCATCTTTTTGTATACAGTAATTTATTTACATTTTTTGCTTATTCAAGAACCTACACTGGTTGACAAAGTTCTTCAAGGAATTCCTTCTTCAAGAACGATCACAATTAATCCTCTGTTGTTAAACCATCTGGAAAAGAGCTTGGCCTCAATAAGTGAGCTGTTTGCCAGGCTGCTAAGATTCTACTGAATTGCTTCAGATATCCTTTTTTTGTGGCTTCCACTATGTGCAAAAGTCTTAAGTGGAGCTTCATTGTATCTTCATGACCTAATGTTTCATTCTCATCTTTATTTATAGGTCTATTTAACTAAGTAAAATCTATTTTACACAAGTGATTCTGTAATTCTAGATGCACAAGTTACCCTTAAAGAAACAATGGTAAGAATAAATAAGTGTGTAGTAAGTATAAGAACTTCCAAACTGTTGTGCAGAATCTTATTTCTGGTCATCACATGATCAAAAGCACTTTCGATGATGTATCCACCAACTTTTTGACTGGGTCAAAGTCCAATCCTGTGATATGCTGAAAACCTACCATGTGTTATTGTCCTTAATAGAGGATTTTTTTTGAAAAAGCAAAAGCAAGCAAGAAATAACTAAATCTGCCCCTTTTTCATAACTGACTGTGATGTGGGCTTCCATTTTGCTAGTTGCTCCATGGAGACAGACAGACTCCTGTGACTGCATGACACTCCACTGAATTCAAAGGAGTTCTAGAGAGCAGGTACAGAGGTTCTCCTGCATAGAATAATTTGCAGGATCGTAGTAATAGATTGCATGTTTCAGTACAAAGGAACTAACAAAAACATTTATGAATAGAATTATCAGGCTATTAAAACATACTGGTATATTTTTAATTTTTACACTTAAAACCCTAGCAACACCTGACAATCTTAGACTGTATTATACAGTATAGAGAGTTTTATTTTTACTTGAAAATGATTTAAGAAATGTAAGGAGGGCCAGCTTTGTGGTTTGTGAGGAATTTACTGTGTTGCTAAGAGTTAATGTGGCTTCTTGGGCCCATATAGTCTGGTTATATACTGTTAACTGGCAATCTCCCAAAAAGGAGAATCATTTAGTTTATGTAGAAATTTCCAGCCTTTGCTTCAGTCTTGGAGGAAATGGGTCGCGGTATTGGACATTAAAAGGGGAAGTGAGAAATTAAAAACAGGACAAAACAATGACAGAGCAGGAAAGAAGCAGCAGCAACCAATGTTCCCTCTAATTTTTTCCATTCACATGTTGAATAAATTTTGTTATGTGCACTGAGTCATGTGCAGATGTGCATCACCAGTACAAACACATGCTGCCAGCTGAGGGTGCTTTGCTAATCAGCTGGGCGGCACTTGATTCTTACCTAGGTGGCTGCCCAACAGCACATCTTACAGGTAACACCCGCAGCAATCGCATCTCAGCTAAAGATTAGTCATTAATTCAGATGAAGCTTCTGTAGCAGACACCCAATCATTACGGTCTTGAGAAGACAGTAGGGTTGAATAATGTTTCCATGACAACACAAAGCAGTAATGCTACTGATTTACGGGGTTTCAAGCAAAACACAGTACACTCTCTTGGGGATCCTACTTCTAAAGGAAGATCTCAGGCAGAAAAGTGATTCCCCTTTTGCTCCCAGTGATTAAAAGGTGTGAAAAAGACTGGGTTGGCCTAAACTGCAAGACTCCGTATGCTAGTTCTCAAAGAATGAGATCCCAAACAGTTGCTGAGGTTGTTTAAAGCATTAAATGGGCTGTTCTGTGCTTAATTTTAACATTTTAAAAAAATCTGACAGTATATTCTGTTTATTTAGCCTACCCTTGTTCAAAATAATTCTGCCTCCATATGGTAAATTAAGAGTAATTAATAAACTTCAATGGCTTTCATATTTGTTTTCACTGACTTATTTCCTATTTGATCAGTTTTCCCTGTACTTTATATAGCTGTTTGCCTTCTCTGAAATGAATGTTGGGAAATAAGTGTCAGTACAGGCAGTCCCCGGGTTACGTACAAGATAGGGACTGTAGGTTTGTTCTTAAGTTGAATTTGTATGTAAGTCAGAACTGGTACATATTCTACCCCAGGTGTCCCCGATTCAGCCGCTGCTGAAACTGACCAGCAGCTGACTCCAGGAAGCCCGAGCCAGAGCTGCTTTGCCCCGGGCTTCCTGGAATCAGCCGCTGATCAGTTTCAGCAGCAGCTGACTTGGGGACACCTGGGGTAGAGCAGCTGGGGTGCTGCCAGGTTGGTCCCCACCGTGCCGAGGTGCGGCTCTGCGGGGACCAACCCTGCAGTGCCCCAGCTGCTCTGTCCCAGGCGTCCAGATTCAGCCGCTGTTAAAACTGACCAGCAGCGGCTAAATCGGACACGCCTGGGGCAGAGCAGCTGGAGTGCTGCTGGGTTGGTCTGGTAGCACCGACCCTTGGTGTGGTGGGACCAACCCAGCAGCACCCCAGCTGCTCTTGGGGACGGCTGGGACAGAGCAGCTGGGGTGCTGCTGGGTTGGTCCCGCAGCGCCGCTCCTCGGAGCGCCGCTCCTCACCCCAGCTACTCCAGGGAGACGCAGAGCGGCTTTTCTCGCCGCCGAGGATGCAGGCGGCGGGACCACCGAGACGCGCCGCAGTCCTGCCGCCCACGTCCTCCGCGGCTTTGCTCCGCGTCTCCCTGGTCTGCTGGGGGTGCCGCCCCAGCAGACCAGGGAGATGCGGAGCGGCTTTTCTCGCTGCGGAGGATGCGGGCGGCGGGACCACAGCATGTCTTGACGGTCCTGTCGCCCGCGTCCTCCGCGGCGAGAAAAGCCTGGTCTGCTGGGGGGGGGGGGGGGGCGCGCACTAGCTGCTCGGGTTCCCTCA
The DNA here is from genome assembly GCF_049634645.1 of Pelodiscus sinensis. Lineage (NCBI taxonomy): Eukaryota > Metazoa > Chordata > Testudines > Trionychidae > Pelodiscus > Pelodiscus sinensis. The sequence goes on from NC_134711.1 coordinate 22,899,708, forward strand.
GCGTCTCGGCGGTCTGCTGGGGGGTGGGGCGCAGCTAGTGCGGGGTTTCCTCAGCCCATTCGTAAGTAAGGATCCGACGTAAGTAACACCTCTGTAACTCCAACTCCTTTAGAATTGAGGTTCTGATTACCTAGCACCAGCTGAGGTACAGTGAGCACTGTGTGCTCACGTCTGATATATTTTTACCAAAACTGCTACCTGCCCAACTTGTCAAAGGAGAAAGGAAACAGGGAGGCCAAAAGGAATGGTTTAGAGCAGTGTTTCTCAACCTTTTTTTTTAAAAAAATACAGTACCCCTTTTTTAAAAAAATTATAAGCACTCCTAGTACCTACATTTTTCAGACACAGAAATTTTTTTCTACTATTGCAACATATTTGTTGAAACAACTTCATCGTATCCCCATCACTCCTTACAAGGTACGCTGCCCATGGAGGTCAATGGGGCTGGGCTATTTTATATGTAAAGGTACTGAGAAATGTATATGTCAATACCATGATGGCAATGTGTATATTATGTAAATAATACTGAATAATAATTGCCAAACGAGACCACTTCCCAACCTGCTTACAAAGGGCCTGATATAATTTAAATTGTAAGCTAGGATTGAACCCAAAACGATCTGTTGATATAATCCAAAAAGATCCAGATAACATTTAGTCACCCTTCAAACATATAAGAGACCAATCAGTAAAAGCCCCACTGCCTGGTAGAGGTGATCTTTGAAGAAAATTGGAGAGACATTGAATTTACTTTTTCTGACAGTAGCACTTTCCCTAACTTAATGTGGGGTCTTCTGCACAGGTTTCACTTTATGTGTCAGAATAACACAGAAATGTGTTGTCACAGCTAACTCCATTCAGGTCAAAGCAACGTGCACCCCAAAGACAGAAGAACAAATCTCTTGAAGCTGGAAATCAAAACATTTCACCTCTTCACAGAGCTCACAAGAGATCTTGTTCACCCAGAGACATGAGTCATTACAACTCTCTCTGGAGAGAGAAACAAAACATCCTGCCTTTCTGTGGATGCACCAAGTGTTTTCATGTGGCATTTTACCATGTTGTTTAAATCGACTGCTTGGATGAGGAAGACTCACAAGAGTCTGTCCATCATCCACACTAGAGCAACATGGGGATTTCACCATAGTGATAACAGACCTGATCTCTCTGTGGGCTCTTGTGGAGCAGCAGGGGGTCTGCAGCAGTCTCCTGGATGGAGAAGCCAGGGGTGCCTCTATTGCAGTGGTTCTCAAGCTTTTTGGCTCATGGACCATGTGTCTCAACGTAAACCTTTCCACAGACTGCCAGTTGCTCATGGAAACTCATCTTTATTTACACAATTATGCCCAGCCATTTTGCTAGTGCTGCAGCTGGGGAGAATGGTTTAATTTCAATTATTAAACAGATTAAATGTTTAACTGTCATGTTAGTTTATCAAACTTCATTTTAAATAAAGTAAAATATTAATTTATGTCCAATACAAAAGGTTTCAATGTTTTCTTTACTTATGGCACAGGTAGGCAACCTTTTTTGGATCGGGGCCACTGACCTACAGAAAAATCAGATGGGGAACACACAAGTGAGAAAAAAAACTCCTCCCAAAACCCCAATCCTCACTTAGGTGGCCCCCAACTGAGACACCTCACTCCTCTGGCATTCCAGCCCCAAGGAGTGAAGGGAAGGGATGGGGAGGTCTGAGGTTCAGGGCTTTCCATAGGCTAGGGGGTTCAGTGTGTGTGAGAGGGCTGCCAATGAATGGCATAGGGATCGGGTGCAGGATCTGGGAGGGAGGTGGGGGGGCGGAAGGAGGCAAGGTTTCGAGGTCTGGGTGGGAGGTAGGGTGCAGAAGCAGGCTGGGGTGTCTGGCCAAGGGGAGGGAGCAAGGAGGGGACTTGGGTAGGAGTTGGACTTCCCTGGTCTGGCACCCTCTGGACCTGACTGGTCCCAGATAAGGGATTTTTTGGACCACGGGTGGTCATTTCAGGGCTCCTGGTGCCCCTTCTCCCCCCACTTCTTTGCACCTCCATCCCCTGCAACCTAGCTGAGCTGCCCATCCCCTCTGGTTCCCTATGCCTCCCCCAAAACCATCCCTCACAATCCAAGGGAGCACAGCACCAGTTCCCTGCACCTCCTCGCAGCCCAGCTGAGCTGCCCGTCTGTTCTCCATGCCTCCCCCCATCCGCCTCAGCCCAGTTGATCCCTGCACTGGTTCCCTGCATGCCTCCCCCACAGTACAGCTGAGCCCCATTTCCCTGCACCTCCCCCCAGCCCCGCAGACCTGCTGAGCCCAGCACTGATTTCTTCCCCCTCCCTCCCTCTCCTTGAGTCCAGCCCCGGGAGTTCCCGGCACCTTCCTCCTCCTGCAGCCCAGCTGAGCCCAGCACCCTGCACCTCCCTCCCCGCCCACAGCAGCTCAGCCCAGCACCCCCTAGTGTGGCACCTGGGGGCAACTGCTCTCCCCTGCGACCCCACTGCTATGCCTCTGCCTACCATCTCAGCTTCTGGGGAAGCAGCTTCTCTCCCACAGAGATGTTGCCTCTGTGGGAGCCAGGCAGCCAGTCCCTGCGGGCTCTCATCTCGGAGAGGAGGCTTCCCCAGGAGCCTGGGTGTAACCAAAAAAAACCATCAACCAATAAGCATTATCTTATCGGTTAAACAGTTACTTGGTTTCACTCAAACATCCCTAGGCACAGTGCCATGTGACCCCCATGCACCAGATCACAATGCCCAGAGTTGGAAGCTAGTCCCAGATGTGCAGGACAGTAGTCACCGCTGCCGAATGAATGTGAGGTCTAGGGATGTAAGCAACTACTCGACTACCGGATAAGTCATGTATGAGTAGCAACTCAACTAGTCGCCCCCCCTCCCTGGCTGCCTTGATCAGAGAGAGGCAGCGGGGGGGAGGGGGGGAGGGCAGGAGCCAGTGCTGCGGGGGAGCTGGCTTTAAAAGCTGATTCCCCCGAGCACCGTCTCCATGGGGGGGGGGGGAGGGGGAGCGGCAAGGAAACAGTGTGAGTGGGGACTGAAGCCCTGGGGGGCTTTTGCTATATTTTAAAGGTAGAGGTAGAACTCCAGGCGAGTGGGAACTGCTTGAATCCCCGCAGGCGGCTCTTACTACATTTAAAAGGCAGAATTGCAGAGGGGCTAGGAAGCGCTCCACTCCACCCCTTATCAACTAATCGAGTAGTCGACAGAAATTCCATCGACTACTTGATTAGCTGATTAATCGAAATGTAACATCTCTAGTGGGGTCAGCTTATTCTCCAGCTTCTTGTGAAAAATACTGTGTGCAGTTTTGTCAAGTGCACCATCTTCTTGAAAAGGCACTACCCAAACACCTAAAGGCTGCTGGGGGCTGTGCAGCCACTCAAGAGAGATTCAGCTAGATTTCTTATTTCTACTTGATGGGCACATTTGCACATGCCTCAATGCACATAAAAAATTATTTCACTCATGGATGGAAAAAATCCACACACGGTTGAAAAGATTAGAGGGAACATTGATCCTCCTCCCCTCCCCAGTTCTAATTAGTTGTCACTGATAAAAAGACTAATTGTTCGGGCTAGCTCTATGTTAGCTCTATATAGTTCTTACTTTGTGAAAGCTGTTTTCTTCTCCCACATTGTATAAGATGGCATCATATGATTCTCATATTATACATAGTAGAGAATAATTCATTCACCATTCATGTATTGTCTTTTTGTTTCTTTGGCGTTTCCGATCCTGGCTCAGACCGTGTTCCCTGGATCCAGATGCTTGGAATGTGCTCCTCCACATTTGGATATCCCTTGTTAACCCCAAAATGGGGCACTTTTTACTTCTTCTCCTGCAAGTCCTGCTGATGGAGGTCTCTTCAGAGTTCTGCTATATTTTTGACCCCAGCATTAAAAACAAAAACAAAAAACAAAAGTTAAGGACTACAAAAATAATGAGATTAAAAATAATAATGCCTTTTAGGTGCCTTTTATTTGCCTTCTGAGCTTTTCGTGTATGCTTTGGTCAGTTTCTCAAGCTTTTCTCCCTAACAATGACTGTTAGAAACTTATCTTTTAAAAATACGAAAGCTAGAATTCTCCAAGAATCACATTTCCAGGAGCTTTACTAAGAACAGCAAATGACTATCATGAGACCTGTGACAAAATTTTAAGAGTTGGCAATATTGGATGGATCTATTTGGGAGAAAGAGTAGAGTCAGAGCAACCAGGACATGAAAAAACAAAACAAATTATGCACAAACATAGTGAGCTGTCAAAAAGGTAGGAATAAAGACATTGACTAGCACACTATCTTCCACATCCTGATGACTTAACCAACTAACAATGGGTATTTAAGAACAATTTGCACCTTCTTTATCTTATCGGCTTCTTATAACTTGAACACTCTAATGCACTGTTTTTTCCCCTTATTCTCTCCCCCCCCGCTGCCCATTTCCTATTTATTCTCGGATCTGGACTTTTTATACTCAAATCACCTGAAGAAGTGGGTTGTACCCACAAAAGCTCATGATACCTTCTACATGTTTTGTTAGTCTTTAAGGTGCTGCTAGACGATTCATTGTTTTTTTAAGTTTTTCCAATTACAGACTAACTTGGCTTCTCATCTGAAGCTTATGCACAAACACACATTCTTTCTCTTTGTGCTACAGTCCGTGGAGCTAAACTTCAAGCTGTGCTAACCCATGGCTTGCAAGGGTTGTCAGAGCTAGGAGAGCCATTGGAGCAACTTACAGTCAATGTGGAAGAGGAAGGTAGTAAGACACAATGCATCTGGCCATTTGGCTCTTCCTGTGCTTGGACCAAGCACAGGAACAATCAAGTTGGGGTTGGGGGCAGGCCTTCAAAGCTGCTTGTACAAGGGGGATATGCCTGATGGACTAGTTGGGGAGGAAGCTTTGAGGCAGGGAGAGACTTTCTGGTTTTCGACAATGTTTAGTACTTTATGGGCAGTAAATTACTCCAATCTAGTATATAGTTGAGAGAGTTTGTTTGTCTGTCTGTTCAAGAACTCCTCCTACACAGCAAGCGCTAGGACCACCACATTTGGTATACAGTTTCCTTTAATCATAACTTTAAAGCAAGACAAGGGTTTGGCTGTACCAGGAAAATGAGATGTGCCTGGAATGGGATTGCTTCTCAGAAAACCATACAGGAAAGAGAATAGGATTGTCAGGTTTTCGCCCGGACAGTCCAGTATTTGTGGCCCCTGTCTGGTAAAACCCCCCCCCCCAAAAACCCCAAAATACTTTTGCTCAACAAGTTTGGTCACCCCCACCCCCTTTTTTTCCCCCCCTCAAACAATTGTTTTGCTCCCCACCATGTGTGGGATATTTTGTGAAAGTATCTTGGTACCCTAAAAGAGAATCCCCAGGTACATGAAAGAAGCTAGCTAGGAGCATGCCCCACCCCCCAGGACTGCTCCAATTACCCTTTAGAGAGGGCACGGGAGGCCAAAGCTCCCCCTCATTTGTAGGGAAACATTGTTGGCTGTTCCCCTTCCTCAGAAAGTATGGGGAAGTGCAGTTCACTGCATTCCTCACTTTGGCTGGGGAGCGTAGGAACCTGGACTTGCCTCTGTGGGGGGACATGTACTCCTTGCCTGGCTGTGACTACTGGAGCTGCAGCAGCCATTGAGAGGCACCACTCACCTAGGCCCAAGCTGCTGTGGTGAGAGACGACTGGGATAGTTCTCTCTCTCTGAGGCAGCCTGCATAGTATCACAGAATCACAGGAGTTGGAGACTCAGCAGGTCATTGAGTCCAACCCCCTGCCCAAAGCAGGACCAACCCAAACTAAATCATCCCAGCTAGGGCTCTGTCAAGCTGGGACTTAAAAAACCTCTGAGGATGGAGATTCTACCACCTCCCGAAGTAACCCATTGTAGTGCTTCTCCACCTTCCTAGTGAAATAGTTTTTCCTAATATCCAACCTACACCTCCCCCACTGCAACTTGAGACCATTGCTCCTCATTCTGCTATCTGTCACTATGGAGAACAGCCTCTTTCCATCCTCTTTGGAACCTCCCTTCAGGTAGTTAAAGTCCAGGAGTGGCCCTAGACTAGCTGATAGCAACTGGCACCCTAGGCAAACCATGCAATCGGCTCCCCCACCTGCAAACCCCTCAATGATATTGCACCACCATTTGGTGCCCTGTGGCACCTCATTTAACTTGGCGCTCTAGGCGACCGCCTAGTTTGCCTATATGGATGGGCCGCCCCTGCTGCTATCAAATTCCCTCTCACTCTGCAGACTAAACAAGCCCAAACCCCTCAGCCTCTCCTCGTCAGTCATGTGCTCCAGCCCCCTAATATTATTTGTTGCACTCTGCTGGACTTTCTCCAATACGTCCACATCCTTTCTGTAGTGGGGGGCTCAGAACTGGATGCAATACTCCAGATGTGGCCTCATCAGTGACAAATAAAGGAGAATAATCAGTTCTCTAGATCTCCTGGCAATGCTCTACTAATGCACCCTAATATGTCATTAGCCTTCTTGGCTACAAGGGTACACTGTTGACTCACATCCAGCTTCTTATCCATTGTAATCTCCGGGTCCTTTTCTGCCGAACTGCTACTTAGCCGGTCGGTCCCCAGCTTCTAACGGTGCTTGAGATTCTTCTGTCCCAAGTGCAGGACTCTACACTTGTCCTCGCTGAACCTCATCAGATCTCTTTTGGCCCAATCCTCCAATCTGTTTAGGTCCCTCTGGACCCCATCCCTACCCGCCAACATATCTACATCTCCCCTTAGCTTAGTGTCATCTGCTAACTTGCTGAGAGTGCAATCCATCTCCGCATCATCCAGGTTAATAAAGATGTTGAACAAAGCCAACCCTAGAACTGACTCTTGGGGCACTCCACTTGAAACTGACTGCCAACCAGACATCAAGCTATTGATCACTACCTATTGAGCCCAACAATCTAGCCAACTTTCTATCCACCTTACAGTCCATTTAACCAATCCATATTTCCTTAACTTGCTGGCAAGCACACTGTGTGAAGACTTCATCCTCAGCCCCGTTCCAGAGCAGTAACCTAAATGAAGCATGTACATTTTCATTTTATTTTCCAAAAAACAAAAGTTAACTGAGATAAAGACCTGAGCAATGCTGTGTAAATCTTCCAGTGATAAATAACAACATAAAACCTGCACTTTCCCTGCCCTAGTGACAGAGGAGGTACAACCAAACCAGATTCCACCACTACAAAACCAGGGGCCCTATTTTAACCTCACAAATGACTTCCTAAGAGGTATTAAATAGCCTGCAAAAAAATATAAGCACCATTGTTTGTATTGTGCAGTTCACTGTCCTGCCCCATCCCTAGTTACAAGGTTGAAAAACCTATGGCCCTGGGCCTGGATCAAGCCCCCCCTTGAGGCTCAAGCCCCCCTCCCAGGATTGGGGAGCCTATGCTGGCGCTCCAGCCCCTCTGCCACTGCACCGCTGGGCTGGAGCACACAAAATCTACTAGACTGGGCCCCCATAGGCTCTGGCGTGCAAGGGGAATGTGGGGAGGGTCTATCTGCTTCTCAGTTGGGGGCATCAGTGAGGATTTTTTTGTTTTGTTTCGCTTCTCACTTGTGAGCAGCCCCCCACTGATTTTTCTGTGGGTCAGTTGTCCTGAGCCAAAAAAAGTCCCCTCCCCCCCCCTTGTCATGGATTGAAATTTCTCTGGAGACAGTGGTGCAGTGTCTGTAAATTACCCAGCACAAAGGGCCATGATTCTGACGGGGGCCTCTAGTTGTTCCTGTCATACTATAAAAACTGAATAATAATGCAGCCCACGCACAGACCTACCACTGGGTGCCATTAGCTTGTGTGTGATGCCCTCATGGCAGGCTCCTGACGCGCTTTAAATAGGGACCAGAATCTGACAGTCACCCAAGTTTGCAGATGCTAGGTCTGGGCTTTGGTTTTGTGCCCCTCTCTAGCGTCTACATGATCACAGCAGGCCCGGCCCAGGTCCAGCTCTCTGAGTCTCACCTCAGCGCCCAGCCGGGGCTGCCGGCTGCAGAGCGTGCGAGGCGCCTCCCCTCCGCTGGGCTTCCCGCAGGGAGCTGCCGCGCGCCCAGCCACTCGGAGCCGCCCGGAGCTGACTGACAACCACGGCACCCAGTAGGCTGCAGCCTGGAGCAGCTCCCGGCCTGGCGGGGCTATTCCCAGAGCAGCCGCTCTCAAGCAGAAGCGAAAGCGGCCGCCCCAGGGAGAAGGCGGAGGGGAGCGCCGCGCCCCCGCCCCTCGCGGCCAAAGGGCCGGCCCCTTCAGGAGCCGAGCGCTGCTGCGATTCCGTCCCGCGCCTCCCCCCGCAGACAGGAGCCGGGGGGTGGCACCAGCGGAGGGGGCGATGCTGCTCCAGCTGAGCGCCGAGTTTGATCTCCAGAGTGACGTGGTCCCGTGGCTCTTGGCGCAAGGTCCGGCAGCGGCTCTAGGTAACGCTGATGCTCTGGGAGGCGCTTTCCGTCCTGCCCGCTCAGGCTCGGTTTTTGTAGGGTCGCCCCTCTCCCCCGGGAGCCAGATCTGTCTTGCACTCCGCTCAGCTGCGAGGCGGCGTTCCTCGCACGGGGCTCTGGCTCCTCAAGTGCCCATGTGTGTAGCTATCTGCCCCCTTAAACCTCCCCTCCGCTCGTTCTAAAACGGGGCACAACGCAAACCCGGGAGAGAGAGGTTTGGCACTGTGTGATGTTAATGTCCACGCGCGGTTAAAAGCGGGCTACAGTCTAATTTTTCATGAGTCAGCACCTTAGATGAGCGTATGGCAGTAATAACAACATACTGCTGCGTGGTGACAGTGTCAAAACATCCCAGGTGTTCGGTGTGTTTAAGCATGGGCCTAACTGAGTGAAGTAATAGAAATGTAGCCCTGTTAGTCTGGTGTAGCTGAAGCAAAATGCAGGACTATGTAGCGCTTTAAAGACTAACAAGATTGAAGTAGTGTCTTATTTGGGCATGCTGTGAACCACTGCCAAAACACATCTGGAAATACCTGTCTGCCTTGATGTGTGCTTTGGTTTTTCCCATTTGTATGCTGGTTGTGGCCAGCTGTGGGGAAGGCTGGGATTGATTTTCCTGCTTACTTGGGGAACCATGTGGGGTGCATTCACACCCTTGTGATCCACATTTACAAAAAAAGCACCCCACCCCCCAGAAATTCCTGCATATGGGCCTGAATGTCCACTTTAAAAGGGATGCAAAGTTATTTCATATGGTGTGAGTTTACATTTTAGATATTTATTTTTTAAATGGAGAAGCAGTGTGTTACATCTGTTATGGTAGGGAAGTGAAAATAGTTATGTTACAAACATGAGATGCAGACTGCACTTAAGGTGACATGAGAAGTGCTGTGAACTGCAGGAAGTAACCTATGTAGATTTAACTTCCTACAGAAAACTACTGTCATATATGCTAGACATTGTCCCTTTCTTTCACAAAACTTTTCTCTCAGTCCTCGAAACCAAACATCTGTTTAGAATACTTTCTCTGAGTTACCTCCTCTTTTAAAAACAAACATTTTTTTATCCATGTTGTAAGTGAATGCTAATTAAAATTTGATTAATTGTGAAATACCACAACAATGTGATTGCTAAATTATTCTGTTTGGTGGTGTGATAGTTAAGAAGTCATGAATAAACCCATTGGATTTTTAGCACTATGGTTCCTCCACTCCCATCCAGCCTCACCTGTGAAATACAGTAACTGGTTCATTTTGGGTTTTTTTTAAACTGCAAAAGACTGAGTTCAGAAAAGTAGAAAAATAGCATAAAAATAATTTTCTTGATAGAGACAGACACTAGTGTAGATACTAAGTTCTGAATGTCTATTTGGACACTTTTTGATAAGGTGCATAGTTGATTTTTTTTTAAAGTTATCTGTGTTTTGTTGCTCTTTAAAAGGGTATATATCAGTTTGATTTCACCCCAATCAAGCTTATCATAAACAAAGCTAAGTAGATGAGTTTCCATTATTTTAAAAATAAATTCCTTATCTTTCCTCTTACCCCAATATCTGTAGTTCAAAAGTATTCTATGCATGTTATATATTGTTATCTATCATTACATACTGAAATAATTGACTGTGATATGGATCTGACCCCTAGTGTGGACTTTGCACAGATATAGGCAGTGCACAGCTTTTTTAAAAAAAGCAAAAAACAAATATTTTAAAAAATAAGCCTTTCTGATGTCACTAGAGTTACTGTCTAGCATTTCAGTTTATGGTCAGCCTAGTGATTTTTCTGCCTTTCAGAAATATAGAAATTATATTTATGCATAGCCACCCACTGTATTGTAGCCAGCTAGTTAAACTATTAAACTACTTTGGGTTCAGTTCCTATTACTACAGTTTCAAGCTGAGTAGTTAACTTGTAAAATCTCACACACGTGTTTAACTTTATTCTCGTGACACAATTCGTATGAACCATGTTAAGCATCCATATAAGTTTTGTCAGTAGTGAAACTGAAATCACTGGATTTTGAACAAAAATATCTTTTATAATGCTGAACTTATTATACAAAAATATCTTGTATCATGCTGATCTCATGCTTTGTGCCCACAAACAGACTTTCTCTAGTTATAGGTCTTACTTTGTAGAAGCATTGTGTTTGTAAAACACTGGTCAGAGCTGAAGAAATTAAACTTTTTAAAATAAACACATGTTAATATTTAAATTTTCAACTGTTTTGAAGGAAATCTGTGCTTATTTTTGCTTAGTATAACCATGTGAGTGTTCAGGAGACAAGCAGCACTTCTTGCTATGAATTAAAACGGCTATATTTGAACAAAGTTTTCCTGGCTATTTGGAATCTGTTGGGGGTGGCTACCGGCTGCAAGGTCACAAACAGCCATCGGTATACAGGAAACTTAAAGCAAGTTTCAGAATTGCTTGAAAACTGATTTAATGGTCTTAAAAATCATTTTAATTTTGAGACGTTAAATCATTTTTTCATTTAGCACTAATTATAACACTGAAAATTAAAATATTTCAGAGGGTAGCTGTGTTAGTCTGTAACTTTAAAAACAGCAAATAGACTTGTGGCATCTGATAAAGTGGGCTTTGCCCACAAATGCTCATGATACTATAGCCAAATGCAGGACTATGTAGCACTTTAAAGAGTAACAAGATGGTTTATTAGATGATGAGCTTTCGTGGGCCAGACCCACTTCCTCAGATCAAATAGTGGAAGAAAATAGTCACAACCATATATACCAAAGGATACAATTAAAAAAATGAACACATATGAAAAGGACAAATCACATTTCAGAACAGAAGGCGGATGCGGGGGGGAGGGGGGAAGGAAGATAAGTGTCTGTGAGTTAATTATATTAGAGGTGGGGAAAGGTAGATGTCTGTGATATTCTTGTTAGTTTCTAAGGTGCCACTGGAATACTAGTTGTGATTAGAAATTCACGTTTTCTTCCTTGAAGATGTGAGAGTGTTATGCAGTCACTCTTGGAATGTCCAGTGATGTAGACATGGGGCATAGCTAGGATCAAGGAAAGAACTATATACTGAAAGCAGGTTGGTCTCAGGCAGGCTCTGATCATTAAGGGTATGTCTGCACTACATGGAAGATCGACTCTGCTATGGTCAATATTCTGGGGTTTGATTTAGTGGGTGTAGTATAGTCTCGCTAGATTGAACTCAAAGGGCACCCCCATTGGCACAGGTACTCCTATTCCTTGTGAGGTATAAGGGAAGACAACAGGAGAATTTGATCCCGTTGACCTTCCGTTGTGTGAACGGGGATTTAAGATACATCGACTCCAGCTACATCAGTTAGGTAGCTGGAGTTGCATATCTTACTTTGACTTTCCCATGTAGTTTAGACCAGGCCTAATTGTGTTAGCGCAAAACAGTATAAAAATACCTGACCATATGGAAGAGGTATACTCTTTACCTGCCTTATGTGATAACTATAAAGTAAATAGAGTCAAACCCAGCTAATAGCCTAACAAAAATCTTGAAAAAATTTTTCCATTCACACTTGCTGAGCCATATTGCTCTGACAGACTACGATACAGTGGTTAAAATGTAGCTATCAAATGTTTTTGTTGTGGACTACATTTCCTCTCTCAAATAACACCCAATGTGCAATGTAATAACCTCTTGACAACCACAGCCTCCAGAAAAGTGGCATAAGGAAAGCATGTCTTTTTATTGTCTTTAATATGATATGAGCTTTGTCTTTCTTGACGTACACTAATAACGATTTTTCCTGTTTGTTTGTTTGTTTTTTGTTTCGGGCTTCCCTGTTACCTGGTCCTTCTCTTTTCCCTTCATGTCCATCTTGGCTTTCTCATAATCTTCCCCTCCTCCACCCTCAGTCTCTTATCTATGCTTCCTTGACATATGGGATCATTACAAATGCTCTTGTGCTGCTTTGTTTCCAGGTACCCCAATGCAGTGGTTCTCAAACTAGGGTATCTGGAATGTATTTGGGTGGGAGGGCACAAAAAGATTTAGGGAGAAAAAACAGTTTACTGTGCACACTCAGAGTTGGGTGGCCCATGAGCAGTAGCTGCTGACTGGACACCAGCTGTGAAGGCAGTGCCGCTGCCAGCAGCAACACAGAGATGAGGGTGGCAATACTTATAAAGTATAAATACTTCCATGCCACCCTCACTTCTTCACTGCTGCTGCTGACAGTGCTGCCTTCAGAAGTTTTGCAAAGAGATGGTTGAATTCCATTACCATGACAATTAGAGCTGTTACATCAGGTATGGTTTTCATATGATTCAGTAAGTGAGTGGGGAATGTTCAGAAATTAAGCTCCATTTCCATAAGCTTTAAAACTCATTGCATCTCATTTGAAGTTTAATTTAGGATTAAATAGAACTCTGTGTACTACACTATTATCCTCAAGAAGAGAGGAATTTTTTGATGCACACAATGCTGAAGAAAGGCCTCCATTTAAGTGTTTTTACAGATGTAACACTAATACTAATTTGTATTAATCAGATAGTTCTACAATGATCAATCCAAACGAGTGTCTTATGCCTTTAAAATTTCTCATTTCAGACACTTTTGAGAAGAGTGCAGCAACACTGTACACAGTAAATGTTGAAAGAAATGGAAAAATTATTTATACATGGAAGGTAAGTGTGATGGGGCAGCGTAGCCGCACTGCAGCCCCCGCCGTGAATGCCCAGTTTTACTGCGCCGGGAGCAAGGTACCGGCATTGTGCCAGGTGCTCGCGGGCCACAGAATGTCTTGCAGCACAGCGGCTGAAACGCGGCTCGGACGCAACAGGGCAGGCGGAGCCATGCACATGATGTCAGAACCGTGTCACATCAGATGCCAGGGACGGTGGGAGATTTAAATGCTGCCTGGTGCTAAGAGAGGGAGGGGTTGTGGTGTGTGTCAGTGTGGGCGCACGCCAGCCAGGCCTCCGTGGAGCAACGGGAACCCGAGCCCAGTGGCAGAGCGGGGCAGCCGAGCCGCTAGAGGTCCAGGTAGGCCCCGGGCAGGGGCAGCAGGACCAGTGCAGGAGAGGAAGCAGCCCAGGGCAGGGCAGCAAGCACCCGCGGGCTGACGGGTTTCGGCAGGGACATTCCCCTCCCTTCTCTCCCCCGTCAGCTTGACCGGACCACAGAAGGTCCACATCATTAGGGCCCTGGGCTGGGGCCCGTGAGTGAGGGCGGGCCCGGGCCCCCCTCTCTCCCCTCACCCCCGGAGGAGGGAACACCTGGTGATAAATGAGGGAGATCGCTCGTAGATGGAGGGTGAGGGGGGGGTGCACTGAGGCACGGTGCAGTTAAAGGTATAGGCAGACTCGCTAACATAGCAACTCCAAGGCAAGACTATGGGGAAATGCAGGACCTTTTGATGGGGTCAGGGTAAAAACAATACAGCAAACCGACCAACCGGACTGGTCACAGTAAGTCTGTAGCATAGAAGTCTGTTCAAATATACCAGAAAGTAATAGTTCATCTAATTTAATCTAATACTTGCATTTTACATTTCTTTTAATTAGGCATTAAAACCAGTATTTTGATTGAATACAGGTTTTGGGTAACTTCAGGTTACTTACAAAATTGTTTTCTTTCCTTGGGGTAAGGCTGGAGAGACTGGGAGTGAAATCCTGGCTTCATTCAAGTCCATTGGAGTTTTGCCATTGATTTTACTGTGACCAGAATTTCATCCTGAACAAACATCCATTACTTAGACAAATTCCTCATAAACAGCAAATTCTTCCATCTTGAGAGCTGAGTTCCTCAAGGGAGGCAGAATCTACTGAATTCAAGCAGAGCTATTTCTCTTAAACATGGTTCTGTATAAGTGACATCTTTAAACTTTGTAATGGTAAAAATAGCCTCTTGATGCTATGCTTTGTGTAGTTTTAAACCCTACCTATAGTGGTCATGAATTATGAAGTATCTTTAACTTTTTGAGTATCCTTCTAGAGTTACCCTCACTTCGACTTCAATAGACTCCCTTTAGGGACCTGTTCTCCCTAGTGCATGTAAGGAAGAGAAAACACTCTATATGAAATCTTGTGGAGATTCAAGGAATTCAGAAGTTGGTTGGGGGCAATTCCTGCTCTGGAAGAATTTGGGTTCAGTTAGAAAAATCTAGTATCCACCTATATTCATGTGGAATTTAGGGAATCTGCTGGGAACACAGATTGCAGGGCAATGGACTTCCAGTGGAACTGCATTGCCAGGGATGCCCCTGCTTTTTCTTTGACTTGCTATATCCCGATAGCTGAGCTGAAAGCATGCAGAGCATCCAGCGGGGCTTCTAAAAAGAAGAGGGAAGGAGGAGGCTGAAGGAAAGCAGAATTCCTTTTTCTTCTGCATGCAGGACCTCATAGGGTATGTCTACACTACAGCACTAATTCGAACTAACTTAGTTCGAATTAGTTAATTCGAACTAAGCTAATTCGAACTAGTGCATCTAGACTTAAAAATTAGTTCGAATTAGCGTTTTGCTAATTCGAACTAGCATGTCCATACTGAGTGGACCCTGAACCGAGGTTAAGGCTGGCCGGAAGCAGTGCCGGCAGGGCATCAGATTAGGACTTAGAGCGTGGAGCTGCTGCCTCAGGCTAGCCGAGGGCTGTGCTTACAGGGACCTGACCCCCACCCCGGACAGACAGTTCTCAGGGGTTCCCCAATGCAAAGCAGTCCTGGCTTGGAGTGCCCTGAGTGCCCACACTTGGCACATCACAGCACTCGGCCATCAGCCCGGCTGCACTTGCTGCAGGCTGCCATCCGGAGGGGGGGGTCAATCAAGGGGCTTCAGGAGAGCTTCCACCCCAAGAAGCCCACAGAGCCACCCCAGTCCTCCCCGTCGGGGGCTCGTACCCCATTCCTCCCTCACCTCCTTCCACTTACCCCTCCCTAGCCCCCCTTCCTGATGTACAAAATAAAGGACACGTGTTCAAAAATAGAAACTCTCTTTATTGAACGAAACTCGGGGAAACTGGGAAAAGGAGGTGGGAGAGGGGAGGAGAGAGGGTGGGAGAGGGGAGGGCAACTAAAATGATCAGGGGTTTGGAACAGGTCCCATATGAAGAGAGGCTAAAGAGACTGGGACTTCTCAGTTTAGAAAAGAGGAGACTGAGGGGGGATATGATAGAGGTCTATAAAAGCATGAGTGGTGTGGAGAGGGTGCATAAAGAAAAGTTCTTCATTAGTTCCCATAATAGAAGGACTAAAGGACACCAAATGAAATGAATGGGTAGCAGGCTTCAAATTAATAACAGAAAGTTCTTCTTCACAAAGCAAATTATCAACCTGTGGAACTCCTTGCTGCAGGAGGCTGTGAAGGCTAGAACTAGAACAGAGTTTAAAGAGAAGTTAGATAAAGTCATGGAGGCTGGGTCCATGGAGCGGTACTAGCCAGGGGGTAGAAATGGTGATCCTGGCCTCTGTTTGTGGAAGGCTGGAGATGGATGGCACGAGACAAATGGCTTGGTCATTGTTTCGGTCCATCCCCTCCAGGGTACCTAGTGTTGGCCTCTGTCAGCAGACAGGCTACTGGGCTAACTGGACCTTTGGTCTGACCCAGTACGGACAATCCAAGCGCAGGGCTCAGGGTTGGGGGTCTCAGTGGACCACCTTGATTTTCATGCAAACCTGCTCCCCGGTGGCCAGGCTGGCAGCTATCCTGCCTTAGACAGCCACTTTCTTGTGCCTAGTGCGGAGGTTGTGGATGAGGTCCACGATCTCCGCACTAGACCAGGCGGACGCCCGCCTCTTTCGGACCCAGGCAGGCTCCCGGGAGCCGCCAGCCTGGTCCCGGAAAGAGGCTGAGGGCTGGATGGCAGCGGGTGGCTGGCTCGAGCCGTGCAGGTTCTGCTGGCTGGGTGCTGGCAGGCTTGCACCTGGCATGGCCACCGTAGCCAGCCTGTGCCCCTTTAAGGGCTCCGGGGCCGGAAGGGGGGCAGAAGAGTTTCCCTGGTAGTGCCCAGAGTGGCCACCAGGGAAAGCTGGGGAGGGCTAGCCTCCCACTAGTTCGAATTAAGTTGCTACACAGCCCTTAATTCGAACTAACTAATTCAAACTAGGCTTAGTCCTCGTAAAATGAGTTTTACCTAGTTCGAAGTAAGCGCTCCGCTAGTTCGAATTAAGTTCGAGCTAGCGGAGCGCTAGTGTAGCGCCTATCAAAGTTAATTCGAACTAACGTCTGTTAGTTCGAATTAACTTTGTAGTGTAGACATACCCATGGAGAGTTATGGTGCTTTTATGCATCACCTGGCAGTATTAGCAAGGCTCCTTTTTGTCTTGTCTTGTCTTCTTTGTTTTTAGTATTTTAGTTTCATGAGATCAGATTCTTGCATTTCACAAAAATCCATAAATATTTTATTCTGAACTATGCAAAGTTCATTTGCGCAGCTGTTGACAGCAAATCTGGTCTCCACAGACTTGAGGAGGCCACTTTTTGTTCATAAGGGGGAAAGTGCCTTTTTTCTAGCATGTATGGAATCTTTCACTAAGCATTCCAGGACTGCAGATTGGGCAGTCTCATCACTTCATATGGCAGTCAGGCTCTTGAGTAACAGTAGCAGGATTCACTGAGCTTGCTCAGCATGTTTGCCTTCCCATCTCCAGCTACAGGTTGAGTCTTTTTAGTTCAGCACCTTTGGGACCTTGCCAGTGATGAACTACACGGGAGGTCAAAATTGTCTAGCAGCGTTACCAAAACTTTCACTACTTACTGGGCTTTTAGAAGACATTTAGGGGTAATTTAGAGCTAAATAACAACACAGAACATTGAGAGTGAGGACTGTAAACAAACTGTATGGGACCATGGGAAACTTATGGATGTTGCTGGACCAGGGATTCTGAGACTAGAGAAGTTCAACTTGTAGTTATATTTCCTAGGGCTGAAGTACGGTAAACTCTGCAGGTTGTGTAATTCCAGGTGATGATAGCGGGGTGGAAGGGATATCCTGAAAATTGAGTGTAGCAGAGTGAAGAATACTTTTACATGAGGTTTCCACTTCCTAAACTGCTCTATCCTGATGAACATGTTTTTTGTTAATACCCTTGTCTCGCCAAAGTAGGCTGATCTTTCTCCTGGATAGGTCAGTCTCTCAGGGCTCATCTAGACTACACTAAAGTGTCAAAAGGAGATATGTAAATTCCCGCAGAATTTGCATATCTTTTTCTGATCTCACTTTCGAAAGTAGAGCTTTCGAAAGTGAAAATAATCAAGATGCATTTTTTCGGCACCTCCCTTTTTTGAAAAGCCGCATAAACCTCATTTTTTGAGGAAAAGCGGCTTTTTGGAAAAGGGGGGTGTAGAGATTTCAACTCCCCCTACAGTGTCGCCCGTCATTGATTTTGGGGAATTGGCTCCAACGGCGGTGGCGCTATTCTATTCGGGTCTCTGTCCTCCGACAGTGCCCACACAGCCTGGGCTTTACCCCTTCCGGGGTAAGTTCGGGGCGTCCAAGCGCGGACGGAATAGTCTGGTGCCCGCTTGTTTCATGCCCTTATCGTCGCCCCCTGTGATGCACTTTTCTCGCCGATCCCCGGCGACACATGTCCGAAACGCCCCTTAGTCACTCTCTCGGACGTTTCCTTCTTAGCTACTCCAGGAGAGGGAGAGGAAAGAGGGGGGCCCGGGCCCACCCTCACTCCTGGGCCCCAGCGCAGGGCCCTAAAGGACGTGGACCGGTTTTGGTCCGGGTCTGGCTGACAGGGGCATCTGGCTGAAACCTGCCAATATGCAGGGTTCTTATATGACCCTGCTCTGGGCTACTTCCTCTCCGTTCCGGCTCCCCTCCCCTGCTGCTGGCTTGCCCAGTGATCGTCGCTCCAGAAGGCCTTCTGGACCCCGTTGCTCCTTGGGTGTCTGCAATGTCCTGCCTTCCACGGCTGCGTGTTCGTGCCCTCGCCTGTCTTCCGGGGTCGAAGGCTCCGATCTCCGGCATTTGTCTTTCCGCCGCATCCCCCTCCCCTACACAGCTCGGGGGCAGCGTTTAAAACTCCCGCTGCGCCCGGTGCCGAAGGGGGACATCATGCTGACGTCACTGGATAGCTCCGCCCCTCCCGCAGCGTCCGTGCCGTTGGCCACTGCACCTGAGGCTGCCAGCTGGTCTGTGGCACACGTACACCCGGCACAATGCCGGTGCGCGCCTCCCCGCCGCCCGAATAAGGTGCTTGACGCGGGGCTTTAGTGCGGGGTTGTGGGGCCCCGTCACAGGGGGGTTGCAGGAAAAAATGCATCTTTATTACTTTCACTTTCGAAGCTCTGCTTTTGAAAGTGAGATCGGAAGAAGATATGCAAATTCCACAGGAATTTGCATATCCTCTTTTGAATCTTCCACATAGTCTAGATGAGCCCCTACAGAACCAGCAACTGGAGCCTTGCACAGTTGGGAAGGCCACAGGTATGTTTTGTTTGAGTTTTACAATTTAAAACATATTACTGGAGTGAATAGTATTCCTTGGAATATTGTCACCACTGGACAAATTTGAGGGCTGGTCGTATGTTGTATTTTTTTTTTTTTAAAGTATGCATCCTTTGAGTTGTCTGTATGAGACAAACAAATATAGTGTCTAGCATTCTGTGGGATCCATGCAAGCCTTAATGCCCAGATAGATTCCTATTGAAGTCAGTGAGACTACATGCAGGATTGTGTCCTTCCATGCTGGTGTGTTTGCATGATGGGGGGGGGGGGGGGGGGGTCTGAATGATCTCAGATCCTTGTGTAATCTAATTTTTTTCCTCCAGGAGTTGAAATTATATGCAAAAAGTATAAATTCCATCCTGCACATAAAACACTGTTTGCATCAAATTGCCAAAGCTTATGCTATGTCTAAACTATGGAGCTTTTCCAGGGAACGCGTCTGCTCTTCCGACATTCTTTGTGGAAGAGCAGACACGCTCTTTCAGAAGCTCTGTCTTCCTCATGCCACGAGGAAGAAGGGCTCTTCTGAAAGAGGAGGTTTTTCCGAAATTTGACCCAGTGTAGATGGGCCAAATTTCAGAGAAGCCTCTTCCGACAAAACTATCGGAAAAAGTACACAAATTGCTGAGTGCAATTTGCGTACCTTTTTCCGATAAAAAGCGGCAGTGTAGACATCGCCTTAGGAAATTTGTAAGCCTTAAATTGAAAGTCTGGCTTCACTGAAGGCAACTGGAGTTCTTGCCATTGACCTTAATGGAGGCAGGATTTGACCTGAGGTGATTGTTTTTGTTTTGAAGTAACTTATTTGATTGACTAATAAAGTAGGTTCAGCAATACTTTTGTTGTTCTCTTATGTATGACAAAACATTTCCACCTTGCTGATGTTTGCAGGACTCTTTTCTTTTTGTACAGGAAAGGGCAAGATCTTGAATTTGTAAGTTAGCCACACATACAGTATAGTTTAGATAAAGTCCCATTTTTTACCTACTTTAAAACTATTGCAAACTGGTGATGAATATCTTCTGAATTATGAGTGGGTTTTTTCATGTTTCTACTCTGTAACTAATGCACAAAAATTATATTGAAAAACTTTCTTAATTTTATTCAAGATCAGTAGATACGTATTACCCAGAATCTGCAGGTTTCCTCGTTCCTCCCTATATTTACTAGACGACTTACCTGGCATTTCTCGGGTTCTTAACTCTAAGTTTTGTTTGTTTTGTTTTTTATTCATATACATCATTGTTTTGGGATGGCACTGGGGATGAGGGGTTCGTAGGCTGCCCCAGGAAGAGAGGACTATTCCTGCCTTCTCTCATCATAGCAGCTTGGGACTAGGTGAGAAGCACCTCTTCTTAGCTCCCACAGCTGCAATGGGCACAGTCAGGGGAAGAGTGCATGTCCCCTGGCTGGGAGACAGACAGACACACAGGCGCTACGTCTACACTGGCCCCATAAAATGGAAGAGGCATGCAAAGCAGGTAAGTCAGAACAGGGAAATCCGCGGGGGATTTAAATATCCCCCGCGGATTTAAATAAACATGGCCGCCGCTTTTTTTCTGGCTTGGGGAAAAGCCGGAAAAGAGCGTCTAGACTTTCAGGTAGGAATAAGAGATCCTCCGGGAAAGGGCTTTATTCCGGAGGATCGCGCCAGTCTAGACGCTCTTTTCCGGCTTTTCCCCAAGCCGGAAAAAAAGCGGCGGCCATGTTTATTTAAATCCGCGGGGGATATTTAAATCCCCCGCGGATTTCCCTGTTCTGACTTACCTGCTTTGCATGCCTCTTCCGTTTTATGGGGCCAGTGTAGACGTAGCCAGGCAGACAGACACACAAACAGATAAACTCTTTGAAATATAGTAGATAGTTGTCCCTTTCTCCACCCCTGCCCAAGGAAATTTAGACTGATTTTTTTTTTAATATAATCACTGTAAACTATATACAATCAGTGAGCCATCATTTTTGTGAGACACACTTAAACATGTGAGTCTTTCTTGCTGGCTCTCTACCAGCAGTTAACTTCAACACTTGACAAAGCATTTCATGTTCATACTGACATTGTCAGTAGCCTGATGCTCAAATAAGTATGTAAACTAAACTGAGCTATTCTGGCGTCTGTCCCATTAAACACAAATAGAAAAAAAATCTGTATCTGCCAAGTGGGGAAAGACCAAACATATTGGCTGTATCTACACTGGCACCCTTTTCCGTAAAAGGGATGCTAATTAGACACTTCGGAATTGCAAATTCCGCTGGGGATTTAAATATCCCCCGCGGCATTTGCATGAACATGGCTGCCGCTTTTTTCCGGCTCGGGGTTTTGCCAGAGAAAAGCGCCAGTCTAGATGGGATCTTGCGGAAAATAAGCCCTTTTCCAGAAGATCCCTTATTCCTACTTTCAAGTTATTTTTTATAAATTTGAAAGATAAAAGTAAAAAAAAAAAAAAAAAAAAAGCAGGAAAAATGATTTTTTGTAAAATGCTGGAATTTTTTTAAACTGACAAAAGAAAGGGTTTAAGTACATATAAGGGCCTGATCATGCATTTTCTTAGCTTTTTATCCATGCTACCACAAACTAAGTTTTCAACAACAAAACTCTTCTGTGCTTCTATGTCATTGGGGGAAGGGAGGAAGCACGTGCTTAAGTTCCACTGAATTACAGTGATTCAAGTGCTCTCCTGAGCAGGACCAACTGAAAGACCTTAATGACTTCAGTCGGAGCAGGAGCAATATTCTCGTCTTTTCTGTGCTTTTTTTTTTTTTTATTTTATTTTTTTTTTTAAGCAAAGAGTATTTCATAAACACTGGAATCATAGCTGTAATAATCAATTAAGTTCCACATCAAGCCTCTCTTATGCTGGCGTTGTTACCAGGTGCATTTACAGGATTCCTACTTGGCTTTTCAGGGCAGAAGTGTTTACCTTGTGACCAATAAGGGTTTTTTTCTTCTAACCCTTGTGACAACTGTATATGTCATAAAAAACAGAAGTCACATTTTTTTCTAATCTTGATATTATTTTAGTAAAAGCTTGAATACAAGGTCCACCTTCCTGCTTCCACTGATTTTTCCCCCCCTCCACACACACACACAATGGCTGTGTCTACATTGGCACCCCTTTCCGTACAATGTATGAGATATATGTATTACAATAATACATTAGTTTAAGTTTATACACAAAACTGCCTGATGAAATAAGTCTGTTTCTTAATCTGGAAGAGACTACAGTGAACAAACAGGCACACACAAACCCTGAAATGCATGTGAATCTGTACTTACTGATGAATCTCATGCCATCACATGTACATTTCGAGCTGTTAGTTGATGATAGCTTAAAGATTTAACACAGTAAAATGGGAAGAAAATGAAAATCTGTATCAGACTATGTTTCAGAATGCTAGGAAGTATTCAAAAGTATTTTAAAAAAGGAGAAAAGGATGATGTTGAACATATGAGCTGCAAATGATGTCGTTCAATTATTAAATGTAAAAATTTATAGGCTAATAATAGTAGGTTTGCAAAAGTAAAATATTTATTCAAATGAAAAGATTTATTTGGAGATTAGAGATATATTGTTTCTTAAACTCACAGGTGGCATTTTGCTTTTAGTTGTGTTATTTCTACATCAAATCACATTGATGAAACGAATTCAAAGCATTAATCTACTGAATACTTTCCATCTTTCTATTCAATAATATAAACCTCGATATTTACACAGATAAATTAATATTTTTGCATTAATTTTCTTCTTTTTTTTGGTTATGGTAATAAACACTGATAAATTCTTGATTAGAATAAAATAAACTGAAAACGAAGGACCTTGCATATATTTCATAAAACAAGATGTGGGAATTTTGCAAACTATGACACCTCCCTTTTCTCATGCGCTATTATTTAAAAATAATGGTGTTGTATTGATCAGATTCAATGATTATAGTTTGATGTGTGCAAGTCTGCATAACTGGATGTGGCATTATTAGTCTTGTAACTTTATGCACACTTTGAGAGAGCTAGTACAGGTTAAACCTTTCTAGTCCGACCTGACCAATGCTGAACCAGAGAATTTGCTGAACCATGGGAAGTCAATATTGTCTAGCAGTATTACCAACACTTCCACTGCTTACTGGGATCTTTGAAGATGTTTAGGGGTAAATTAGAGCCAAATAACAGTGCAGATCACTGAGAGCTAAGACTGGTGGCTGTAAACAAATGTTATGGGACTACGAGAAAATTGGCCATGCCCATGAAAAATTGACATCCAGCTAAGTAAAATTATGCTGGACCACAAATGTTCGCAGACTAGAGAAATTCAACCTGTAGCTTCTAACTGAAAATGGATATGCAACAATATTGCTAGTCAAATATATTGAAATAGATCTGGAAAACCTGAAGCATGAAAAACCGTAAAGAGAATTGCTTAGAAAAGAGGAGACTAAGGGGGGGGGGGGGGATATGATAGAGGTCTATAAAATCATGGGCGGTGTGGAGAAAGTGAATAAGGAAAAGTTATTTACTTGTTCCCATAATATAAGAAATAGGGGCCACCAAATGAAATTAATGGGCAGCAGGGTTAAAACAAATAAAAGGAAGTTCTTCTTCACACAGCGCACAGTCAACCTGTAGAACTCCTTGCCTGAGGAGGTTGTGAAGGCTAGGACTATAACAGAGTTTAAAAAAGAGCTAGATAAATTCATGGAGGTTAAGTCCATTAATGGCTGTTAGCCAAGATGGGTAAGGAATGGTGTCCCCAGCCTCGGTTTGTCAGAGGGTGGAGATGGATGGCAGGAGCGAGATCTCTTGATCATTACCTGTTTGGTTCACTCCCTCTGGGGTGGCTGGCATTGGCCACTGTCGGTAGACAGGATACTGGGCTGGATGGACCTTTGGTCTGACCCAGTATGGCCATTCTTATGTTCTATTAGAAAAGAAAGTTTAATTTATTTGAGTTCAAAAGTAGTTTAAAACACCCAGTACATCATTATATAAATCAGCTGATAGATGATGGGTTTTGGTTTTTTTTTACAAGATAGTAGACTTTGAATAATTGTGCTGACAATCTGGAGCTTTTGAATAGCTTGTAAAATCTATTTAGTGTTTGTCTAAATTGTAATCTCTATGGTACTCCAACTGCGGGTAGGCTACTGGGCTTTGTTGAGCCTCTCTGCAGAGCCCTATGGCATTACAAAATTTGTATCTATATCCACGTCTATAACAGCAAAAATGAGCCATGGATATCCACAGATGCAGATACCTGCGGAACTGCTTGATCCTGCCTTGATCCTGCCTTGATCCTGCTTGATCCTGCCTTGAGGGCGGGGGGCTGGACTCGATGACCTCTCGAGGTCCCTTCCAGTCCTATTATTCTATGATTCTATGAACTGCAGGGCTTTACCTCGCCGCACCCGATATGAAGTTTTTAGCCACTGAATCTATATAATTGCAGGTTTCCCAGATCTGGTGCATCCTATCCCAAAATATCCTATAGAGGACCAGCAGAGAATCCCTTTCCATTATGGACAAAGGGTTCTATGATATTACTTCATTGCCACTCTGTGCTTGTAGAGCTTGAGCAGAGAGCCTATCACATATAACTGTTCTAAAAACCAAACCAACCACAAAGAACAAGACCCATCCAAACCCCTCCCTCGTATTTTCTTATTCCCATTTTTTGGAATTGAAGTAACATGTATGAAAACGGACAGGAGTGAATAGGAATGGAAAGAGAAAGCAATGTTTAACATGTTTATGTAAACCTCAATAAATTGATAGTTATTTAATTTAATTTACAGGGAAGTGGGAGAAATACTTGCATTGGATTATATGATCCTCTTAATAAACACAATGAGGTAAGGCTAATGCAACATTTAAATCTGGATAGGAGACTGTCTCTGCTTTCTGGGTTCTCATACCCTACAAAATGACATTCTTATGTCTGTCCGAAGTGTTTGTTTTTAAATAGAAGTTGCTGTTATGACCTTTCCACACCCAGTGTAAAGCATTCACCCCAGTGTAAAGCATTTGTTGCACCCTGTCTGCATAGCAGTCTAATTTATTTGACACTGCATTGGCCATTTATGAACCTGAGTCCTCTCCTGTGTCTAAAAAATAGCCTAACTGAATATCTTTTCTATAAAGTAATTATTTATTTTGTTACTTGTAGTACATGTGCACCCACAAGGTTCTGTCTGCTGCCACATGTATATGCCACATGGTCCTACAAGAGGAGATTATACAGTACAACAGTTGGATCCATGTGGACAGCCTGAGCAGAACTGTGTGGAGACTAGTGGGGTTTTATGCTGACTTCAAGGTTTGCCTGTATAGATCTAGTGGCAGATTGGATGCGGAAGAAAAAAAGCAATGCATAAAGGGTGGAGAAGAGTGCTAAAACATAGCATCAGAATATAGTTCTTCTGGCCTTTGGAATGTTTGTTTAAAGAAATACTCATCGGTGTTTTCCTAAGAAGTAGAGACTTTAGAAATAGTTTGTACAGGTATTAAGTAGGTGAATCTGAACAAGCTACATTATGTATTTAGCTCAAAATGTATTTCTCAATAGCATCTGTATACCTTTGAAAAAGATCTACACATAATCAGTTGTTCGATCAACAATGAAAAGACATTATTAGGTAAGTGTTGTCTTTATCTCATTAAAATATACTATGTCATGATAAAGAAAAGTTTTTATTTTACTAATTTGGTAAATTTTTAAATCTAGAAATAACAAATATTTTATTCATATAGCTCTTTACAGTATACTTTTTTGCATTTTTAAGGAATATGTCACTAGAGTATCTAGGTGGAAATGTGATTACTGTGACTGCTTTTTTTTTTTTTTTTTTTTTTTGGTCTATTTGGAAACAGACTGCTTCTTAAGTTTCTACATATCTAGTACATCTGCAGCAGCTGTTGTGGTGTTTCTTTAAAGTTTGGCTCACAAATGAATTTTCTTCTGTTAGATTTGATGTGATTTGATATTTGGAAATTCCAATAAGATGAAATTGTGAATATGCATATTTTGTTTTTTGTTAAGTAGCAGTCAGTTTTCTTCAGTCAACAAAGGAAGAAAGAGTAAATCATCTACTGCAGCCAGGTACCAAAAGTGACTTAGTTTTACCTTCAAGTTAAAAGTAACTTTGTTGTTGCGCTTCAGAGGGGTAGCTGAGTTAGTCTGTAACAGGAAAAACTTAAACAACAACAAATAGTCTGGTAGCACTTTACAGATTAACAAAACATGTAGGTGGTATCATGAGCTTTCATGGGCACAACCCACTTCTTCAGACGACCGCTGTGTTGGATGTCCAGATCCAAGAATAAATGGGGGAAGAAGGGGTGGGAGGAAGGAAAAAAATATGCGGGGGAGGGGGAAAACAGTTTTGCAACACTAATTCTGTGTGTATCTTTTTATTTTATGGAACAAAACTTTATACAACAGATTCATATATAGTTTGAAACTTGTGTTCTTTTTGCAGTTTCTAAGTGTTTGGCCTTGCTCATTGAAATTCACCCAATTAATAACGTAAGAGTCCTAAAGGCTGTGGATAGCTGTATCCGAGTACAGGTAAATGATTCAGCTAATCTGAATGTAACTTTTATTTATATCTTTAAAGTGAAAAGCGCAGGAGTGTATAAGAACAGGCCCTTCCCCAAGTTACAAACATCCAGCTTTCAAACATTCATGCATCCAAACAAAAGCTTACCTGCAGCCTCAGGGGATCTGTGCTGCCCCCTACTCCTCTGGTAGGGGGCAGCACAGATTCCCTGCCTGCGCTTGTGCTGCTTGCCACCTCCTGGTGAGCCAGGGCTCGTTGCAATCTGCAGGGGCTGGGGGACACGTCTGGGGACTGGTTGTGGAGGGTGCCTGAGGTGGAGCGGTGCCTGAGCGGTGGGGGGTGAGGTGGGAGAGGCAGCCGGGGGCTGGGGCTGGCTACAGGAGTCCACACAGAACCTGCAGAGGCAGGGCAACAGGGAATTCTCAGGAGTCCTTTTCAGACTTTCCACCAACCTTCTCATCCTCCTCTGATCAAACCTGCCTTTCCTCAAGCCCCAGCATTCAGGGTTAAAAAAAGCTATTTCTACTATTTTCTCATTGCAAATATATAGTATTTTGGCTATGTTCTGGGTTATATATGTTTTATGGGCTAGCCTGAGAAGCTAAACCACCATTTATAACATGGTTCCTATGGGAAAATGTGTTGTGAGTTCCAAACAACTGACTTACATACGACCTTTCGGAACACAACCCGTTTGTAAATTGGGGACTTCCTATACCTGTTTCATGTTCCCCATGCAAATATACAGCATTATGTAACTCAGATGCAGTATGATTTTGTAATATTTGTGTTTCAGTATAAATTGACTATACTGTTGATTTGAACTGTCTGTTTTATCTATCTTGAATATTTCCAAGATTATATTTGTGATGGAATTGTCCCAGGGTGCAGCCTGAACTTTCTTCAGCCTGGGCATCTGTCACAGTGCCTTGCTAGTGACCAACAGCCACCCCTCCAGGTGCTGTTATCACTCAGCACATCTGCATGTGGAGTCCCCCACACCCAGCCTAGATTGCATGAATGCTGCCAGAGCCACACATGAAGGCATCAACCAAATCACCCCAGCTTCTGGCACCATACCTCAGGAATATACATTCTAATGTATTAATTGATTCACCCCAGCTTTTGTATGGCAAATCTGCTCAAGTTTTAAACTTCATACAGTAAACTTCCGATAATCCGGCACCTTTAGGACCCAGGGGTGCCGGATTATCAGATATGCCGGACTATTGGAGGGGGGGGGCTATGAAGGTCTGGGGTGGGGTGGAAGGGATGCCATGCCAGACCCCTCATAGCCCCCCTCTTCTGATAGTCCTGCTCTGCCCCAGGCGTCCCCAATTCAGCCACTGCTGGTCAGTTTCAGCTACTGACCAGCAGCTGAATCGGGGACGCCTGGGACAGAACAGCTGGGGTGCTGCCGGGTTGGTCCTGCAGCGCCGAGGGGCAGTGCTATGGGACCAACCCGGCAGCACCCCAGCTGCTCTGCCCTAGGCGTCCCCGATTCAGCCACTGCTGAAACTGATCAGCGGCTGACTCCAGGAAGCCCGGGGCAGAGGTGCTCCAGCTGCACCCCAGCTGCGCCTGCTCTTCCCCAGGCATCCCCAAGAGCATCTGGGATGCTGCCGGGTTGGTCCTGCAGCCCCGAGGGGCAGTGCTATGGGACCAACCCAGCAGCACCTCAGCTGTTCTGCCCCCGGCTTCCCCGATTCAGCTGCTGGTCAGTTTCAGCAGCGGCTGAATCGGGGAAGCCGGGCACAGAGCAGCTCCAATTGTCCGGCAGCCGGAGCACTTCCGGGTTCCTGATTGCTCCGGCACTCCTGATGGTCCGGCACCTTGGATGCTGGACCAACGGAGTTTACTGTATAAACTTACTGGTAAACGTACACAATAAAATAAGTTTGACTACCAAGAGAGAATTTAAGTGATTGTAACTGTTGGGCAAGAAGTCAGAGTAGTTGCCAAAATAAAATAAAATACAAACACACAGTCTAAACTCTCAACCTCGTTAGACTGGGCAACATCTAGAGCAAGCCATTTTTTCTCACCCCATTGGATATTGCAGTCAAAAGTACACAGATTTCACTCTTGAAATCTGGGCCAGTCCCATCAGTTGGAATCTTAATTTTTGTCATTGTCCTTATTGCTTGGAGTTTTGGTGAAGGGGAAAGGCCAAGCCTGGGCCCCTATGTTTACCCTTAGGGCATATGTTTGGAGAAAACAAGTCCGCGAATGTCTGATGGGCATAACTGAGTCCTTAAGCACAGTTGAGCAATTCCCTTGGTGTTGCCGGTGATGCATTGTAGCTCCCTTGCTGGGCAATGACTGTTGACGCTACTATCTCATAGGACTGGAAGGGACCTTGGGAGGTTATCAAGTCCAGTCCCTTGCCATCACAGAAGGGGGCCAAGTGCCATCCCTGACAGATTTGCCCCAGATCACTAAATGGCCCTCTCAAGGATTGAACTCAGGAGGCTGGGTTTAGTAGGCCACTGCTCAAACCCCTGACTTATCCCTCCACCTGAGTATTGCTTGCTCTCCTTGCTGTTGTCGCTATAGAGCTAGTATCTGGCTGAATCCCCAATTTTCATCATGTTTTAGAGGCAGCAATACAACATAATTCTCATAACTTCATAGGCATTAATGATATAAATATATGAATAGAGAAAAGACTTTCTGCAGATCCCCTGATATCTCACATGGCATGCTTTATATGCAGTATCACAGCTATATTCAGAAAAGGAATAAGGGGGATAATGGATGGTCTGCCAATGTGTAGAGCATACCAATATTCATGATAACTAACAATGATTTTCATCTGTAATAATGCTGATGCTGTTATTTATGGAGGATTATCAATGTGGCAGGCTGTCTACAAAAGTTATTCTGCTGTCAAATAAACTTCTTAAAATTATAAAGAACTTATATTAGCTTTAGCAACAAAGCCTCTTGACCATTATTTTCACATAATTTCCTTTTACAGTTTCTCTATCCAGTTGCAGACAAAAGTTCTTTTCTGGAAAACCAGCTTTTACTAATTTCAGAAGATAAATGTAAGTATTTGATTTAATATTTTAATAATATATTGTATTTCTTGTCAAACATGGGCATTCTACTATTTTGAAACCATGTAGATTATAACAACATTGTTTGTTTGTTTATATAATTATTCATGGAAAGGGCATAGAAAAAAGAGCAGGCTCAGCTAATAATATTATGGATGCAATTCCAACAAATGTATGCTTTAATAAGATTTTCCAATATTGAAGGAATGGCCAATCTTGACTATTCTTATTTTATTTTTGATTAACGAATGCATTGCTCATCAACAACTTTTTTTAAAGAACTGAAGGGGAAATTATGCTCTCTCATATACTGGTATAAATTCAGAGCAGTTCTATTGATTTCAGTAGAGCCACCCTTATTTTATACCACTATAAATAGGATAAGTCTTTGGATATAAATTCCAGAAATTAAAATGGGTATTTTAATGCTACTGCTGTAGTTTATAGTATCCACTGGCTATATCTTGTAGTCCTTATGGAAGACCTCAATGACTTTGATGGGAGTTTTGCCTGAGTAAGGATTGTGAGATTTGTTTTATCATTCAGATTAACTCTTATATCAGAAGTTGATGTTTCTTGATACTAATATAGTAGCTCACAACTTTCCAGTGGTAGGATGTTAAACTGTTTTGCTAACCATACTGAATATTTAAAAAAAAAATTGAATTTCAATATTTTTAATTTTAAAGATATCGAACAATTTCACATTCATATTCTCACAGAAGACCACCAAAAAGTGGTAAGAAAGCAACTTTCCTTTGATGCACTTATTGAAAAACTAGAAGAAGACTATTTTTGTAAACAGTTTTTTATTGTGATTTTTTTTCCTGACATTTCTAAATAATTGTTTTGGTAATATAGCTGCAGCTGTGAAAATTATACTAATTCATGGCTACATTAATAACATGCAGATTGTACAGTAGGTTATTCAACAAGAGACTGTGATACTTACCTGAAAAGTTAGTCATCTCATAGCCTTTTCCTAAAGTCTATGAACTTAACCTGATCAAAAAGAATGTTTAAAGGTTCGCATATTCCCCAAAGCCTAAATATGTTGGGAATCAGAATAGAATTAAGAGGCTTTCACCCACCCTTATGTTCTAGGATTCTGACATGGAGGAGAGTTTAGAAAGATGATCTGTATGGAAGATGCATGAAGTAGCAGCAAAACTGAATGATGCATCTAAAAATGGATGATGTGAATGCTCTGAGTTACTCATTTCCCTATATTTATCATATTTGGTATAAACCCTTGTTATAGTCTCTAGGGGTACGTCTAGACTACATGGCTCTGTCACCGGAGCCATGTAAAATAGTTTACTCGGCATAGTCAATGAAGCGGGGATTTAAATAATTTAATATTTAAATAATTTAAATAATCCCCGCTTCATTAAAATAAAAATGGCCACCGCACTGTGCCGACGATCAGCTGATCCGGCACTGCGTGGCAGTCTAGACACGGTGTGGTCGACAAGGGAAGCCTTTGTTGACCGCTCCAGTAAACCTTGTTTCATGAGGCATACCGGAGTGTTCGACAAAGGCTTCCCTTGTCGACTGCGCCACGTCTAGACTGCTGCGCTGTGCCAGATCAGCTGATCGTCAGCACAGCATGGTGGCCATTTTTATTTTAACGAAGCGGGGATTATTTAAATCCCCGCTTCATTGACTATGCCGAGTAAACTATTTTACATGGCTCCTTCGACGGAGCCATGTAGTCTAGACGTACCCTAACTGTGACATTAATTAGAGGTGCCATTATTAGAAGACTATACAAATCCACTATTGTGTGACCTACTTAAAATGAAATAATCAGGGTCCATCTGCTGTATCATAAAAACCACAATTCATTTTCTTGTGGCAAAAATATAAGTTTGGAGGGAAAAAGTGTAAGTCCTTATTACTTATTCGAAGGCCTTTCATACTGACTTTGGTGGTAAAAAGATGTCTTAAGGTGGATGTAATTTAAAACAAAACAAAACACTGTAACGGTGTGTTTACACAGCAAAGTTATTTTGAAATAATGGGTGGCTTATTCTGACCCCTGTAAATCTCAATCTATGAAGAATAATACCTATTCCGAATCAGCTATTTCAAAATAAGGTGTGTATAGATGCTCCACTTCTGCTATTTCAAAATAGCCCCTCAACAGGGCCATTCTAAGTTATTCCTCCTGGGGCGCTAAATCAAGATAGCACGTCTACTTTAGGGAAGCCTGTCTCGGACTAATTTTGAAGCTACCCTGCAGCCTATTCTGAAATAACTGTGCAGTGTAGGTGTAGCCTAAGAATGCGGTAAAGGGCTTTAGAATAACTGAAAATCAGGTGCTAAGTTAGTTTCTGCCAAATGAACTGTTTAACTGTTACTTGAAATGGCTTCTTTCTGCATCTTGCAAGGGTAACTTAGTCCTAATCATTTCCCACTGTTTTAGCCTCTTCCCTCTTTATCCATCACGTGTCTGAAAAGACGGGACAAAACTCCCTTTGGAACTAGCAGTTTTCCTCCCTTGTTGGCTAATAAAGATTCTTGCAGGAAGCTCAAAAACATCTGGCATCCCATTTCTCTTACCTTCCCTGGGACGGAGCTTGCTATCTCTTCTCCCTCCCCCCCCACGTTGAGGGGCTTGGGTGGATAAGTTCTTTATGATTTCCCTTCCCCTCCCAACTCTGTAGCAAACTATCCTGCAAGTGTAGAAAATCCTAGATATATCTTCTTTGGGAGCTAGTAAATATTTCTCCTGAACTGAATATATTGCCTCTGCAACATCCCAGACTCCCTGGTTTACAGAGATTCCTCTGAAATGGAACAAGTAGAATATTTAAGCTAGTTGGAAACAAAAAACTATCAGGCTGTTCTGTGTGCTGCTCTTTCTCCTAAAGTCCTGAGTTGTTCATCATCTTAATTAGAGAATCTTATTTGACTTACAGTGTTCAGCTCATTTTTAAAATCCTTCCTTTCAGGTGATTCAAAAAACAGGCCAGCTCCCAAGAGACAGAGTTGTAGATGATCTCATTTGGGCACAATGGGATATGACAGAGCAAAGACTCTTCTACATTGTTCCAAAGGTGGGAAACAATTGAATCTCTTTGTGATCCCATCTGTCACTTTTCTGATATGAAAGTTTGATTTTTAAATCCAGTGACAATAGACAGAAGGTAGACAACTGATATGATACAGGAAGGAAGCATGTGAACTGAGGAGCTGTATGCTGGGGCGTGTTATTTGAGGGTTTAGTGTGTGGTTTTTGCCTTCCTTCTCATCTACCTGATGCTTTGTTCATGTTAGCAAACAAGGCTGAATGATGGACTTTCCAACCACTTTCAGTCTGTGTCATGTATCTCTATTATTTATAATAAAATTCTCTTTCTTAATTTTAGGAATCCAGGAGTATCTTAAAATGTGTCCAGTTTTATCCTGATGAAAATTTTAATTTAATAGTAAGTCATAGATATAAGATTGCCATCATATAGCAAAGGGGAGGGTTTAGTTATATCTTTAATGGGAGATGATTCAGTTTATTTCCAAGTCTATGTGTTTAATATTTTTATTCACATGAATTATAATATAAAACCACAAACCTTGGAAATGCGCTTTAAAATATAATGACCAAATTTTAATCTGAATACGTTAGAGCAACTCCACTGATTTTGAAAATGAGTAGTCCTGTGGTCCCTTAGGATATGTCTACACTGCCAATGTAGGCATTCGAACTTGCAAATGAAGCCCGGGATTTAAATATCCCGGGCTTCATTTGCATGTTCCCGGGCGCCACCACTTTTAAATGCCCCATAGTTTGAACTACCTGCCCGCGGCTACACGCGGCACTGGCTAGGTAGTTCAAATTAAAGCTCCTAATTCAAACTACCATTACCCCTCCTGCAATGAAGAGTAACGGTAGCTCGAATTAGAAGCTTTGATTTGAACTACCTAGCCCATTCTGCGTGTAGCCGCTGGCAGGTAATTCGAACTACGGGGCATTTAAAAATGGCGGCACCTGGGAACATGCAAATGAAGGCCAGGATATTTAAATCCTGGCCTTCATTTGCAAGTTCGAATGCCTACATTAGCCACCCTAGTTCGAACTAGGGTGGCAGTGTAGACATACCTTTAGAGACTAACGAAATCTACTCCATTGTTTTTAAAGTTACAGACTAGCACAGCTATCCCTCTGAGACTTTTCCCACTAATTTGGGGTTAACATAGAATCGTGGGACTGGAAAGGACCTCAAGAGGTCATCTAATTCAGCCCTCTGCACTCATGGCAGGACTAAATATTAAATACACTATCTAGTACATTTGTGCAATCCCACTGGAATTCATGGAATTAATGAATTGTAGAGCAATGGAATTAAGCAGAATTAGATGGAGAAATAAAGTACTGCTCGTGCTTCCAGGATCGAGTCTATATGTCACTAAATGTTGTGGGCATTCTGTATTTATCTGGATTGGATTGTTTTTTACAAAGTCTGAATTTCATGCTCCCGCTGGGAGCCTGCATGGATACCCAGAGGTATATAAGTGGACGCATCCCAGCTAAAGGTTTGGTTAAGTGGTCTCTAGGGGATGTAGTTTAAGGATTTTGTATGGGAATTAATTTTGCCTCCTGTGCACTGTAAGATAAAAGACAGATTGGGGGTCATGAATCCTGCTTTTCCCGCCACTTTATTTAAAATCCCCATAGTATTGTTGCCTTGAAGCTCAGCTGCTTTGATGTACTTCTTATACAAAGACAGTATGGCATTCCCAGTGATACAAATTTTAAATTGTTTAAAATATGAAACTTGCCTTAATTAGGCTTGTGAAGGCATTACATTTTTACATTGGATTACCATAAAAGTATCCCATTCCAGAACTGTATATACCCCTCTTGGGAGGGAGAGCTGTTTTCTTAAATGACTGAAAGGGATTGAGTGGCTGTTGATGAAGTCGTGTTTTCCTTTGTGAAACTGGTGAATGAAGAGTGAGTGAGCAGAATGGATGCTTCACTAGACTGCCTTTAAATACTGAATCACGTAGGTGTGTTCTGATTTTTGGTTTAACAGCTTGAAGCACCCCTGGACATCCCTTTAAGAGAGACAGGGTTAAAGTAAGTGGATGTGTCCAAAATTTGTTTTATCGACACATTAACTTCATTTGACATTACACGCGTCTTTGCATTGTATGACTTGAATCCATGTACCTGTTGCTGTAAGCTATTTTATGTGCAGGTTAAGGAGAGGAAGCAGCATCACATATGATCTTCAGAGCCACCTCATGGGTTTCCACTCCTTCTATGGTACGGTGAAACCAGATGAGAAGTTTATTATGGTCACTGATCCCTTCCCCATGGGAGTGGTTTGACCGGAGAACCAGATATAAATTAAACCACCCTTCCTGGGACAGGGTATAGTGTCCCTATCCAAATAAAACCAACTTTCCTTAGTTTCCCTCTGAGGTCACAGCCTCTGCATTGCAAGCCTGTGGCAGTGTCCCCAAAATTTCCATTTCATTTCTGGGATTCCTTTTTCAAGTACTGGGTTGAGCCCCAGGCTGTTTATTGAGCAGACTAACATCTTATTTTTCTTCTCCATCTGTTCCTATTGGAGTATATCAACAGCTATCATCCCTCCTGCTTCCCAGAGTGCCTTGCAATGGTAGCTTACAGTTCCAAATCTCCCGCCCCCACCACTAGCACTCCCAAGACGTTTCAATATTAAGCAGACAGTTGGAGCTTAGTAGTGCTGGACATAGTCTACCTTAAAGGATCAATGCAGCCTGTTGCAGTTGTAATACTTGTCCAGATCTTTGTTGAAAGGTCAAGAAATATGTCTGGAGTAGGAACATTTTTAAAAGATAATTTAATGCATACTTTACTGTTGATAGATTGTAGCTAATAATTGACACTTATGCCCATGTTAGATTTTCTAAGATCTCTGAAAACGATAGCTAACGTCAGAATCTGAAAAAGAACCAAAATGCAAAACTGATAATAACATAGAATTTAGTCTTTCCCTTATTTTGTGACTATTCTCATTGAAATCAGTTTGATTATTCGCAGAATAATGCTCTAGTTGGCATAAGCAGAGGTGATAGATTGGGCTCCAAAACTTCTGATCTCTCAGATATGGTGAGTGCATAAATTGAGACCCACCAGCAGAATTTGCCTTCACCGTGATTCAGATGGTATGGGATGTAGCAGTATGGTACAGTAAAGAAATAACTTGCACGCGTATGGGATATCCCCTTGTTAAATATGGTTATGAAGAAATCGATTCATTTCAACTGCCGTCCCAACTCTAAGAGAGGAAACTAACAGAAACAAACTGATCCATTGTAGTTTTAATTACATTTTCTTATGGAATGTTTAATGATAATCTAATTCTTATATTTCCCTTGTGACCTTTCATGGATTCAGTACACTGTCTAAAAATCATTGTGGATGAAGAAATACATTTAATGGTCTTCATTTGCTTCTAGATTTGTGAATTTTGGCTATGATAACTCTCAAGACCGAGAGATGGATCCTAGATCTCTGAATCTGAAAGTTTTTACCAATAAAACAGGTAACTAATAATGATAAACTGTCTTGCAGTGATCATATGTTACGGAGTACTACACTGAAGTGTAGTTGTGTAACTAATTACAAAACTAAGAAGTCTTAGGAGGTCATTGGCATATTTGTGTTTGGCTATTTTTCCCCCCGGATGTATGGTACTCATATCAGGTCTTGGGAGAGATTTAACTGAGGAAAGTAGTGGGTCTCCTGTTTTGTAGCTTTAGTGGTTTTTAATCGAATGACCATAGAAGTTCTGGAGAAGCTAAGCTATCTTGAGCCAGGCACATAATGCCTGATCCAAAGCTTATTATCTAAATCAGTGGGAATCTTTCTGTTTACTTCACTGGTGTTTTGATCAGACTTCTAATGCAGGCGTCTTCATATCTGTCCAGGATTGTTATTCAGTCCTTAGGGTCTCTTGAACAGAGCCTGCTAATCATGATGATCTGCAGAGTGCACAGATGAGGATTAGGGTCAAGTCCTCATTTTTATGATCACTCATTACGTGAAACCTCTCTTCAAGGGTAAACAAACAAGTGCAGTTACCTTGTAAGAGACACAAACTTTTCCTTAGATTGATAAAATCCTCTAGAGCCCATCCTATTCTCTGGGCACTCATCCCGTACATGTCAAAGAATTGGTCATAAGTACCCGTTACACTCCTCCAAGTCTCAGCCTTCTCCATGGACCCTCAAAGCCCAGAAAAAGTGGTGGATTTGTCACT
This sequence comes from Pelodiscus sinensis, assembly GCF_049634645.1. NCBI lineage: Eukaryota > Metazoa > Chordata > Testudines > Trionychidae > Pelodiscus > Pelodiscus sinensis. The sequence goes on from NC_134711.1 coordinate 22,936,431, forward strand.
GTGCCTAGCCAGCTCTCAAGCTCCTTTAAATGCAGAGCTGCAGTGGGCGTAACTCCTGGGATCCAGTAAAAGCTGGGATTGAGCCAGTGTGTTTGCACGCCAGCTCCCAAAATACTCTAAATGCAGGGCTGTGGGGGGTGGATGTTGCATGTAGCCGATAGCATTAACCGATAAGCATCCACTTATTGGTTAATTATTAAACTGGCTATGCTATTACATCCCTACTTCAGAGGCTACACACCATTAATACAAGGGCTCTTATTCATTCTGTTTTAAACTATTTCCAGTAAAGAATTGGCCCCATTTCAAATGGAATATGCTATGCAATTTCCAATTGAATAAAAAAACTGTCCGTGACCATAGCCTGAACTCTGAATGAAACCGCATTTTCGGTCTCAAACTTCCATAGCAGAAGAAAAGTTGCCTTGTTACTCATAGCCAGCATGAACAAGATAGATTCAAAAAACCTTTAGCTGAGATCAAACAAGTTGGAGAATTAACTTTCTGTTTTCAGTCTGAACAGCATTAATAGTTATTTAAGCAGTAGTATGGTCTCGAACTGTGTGTGGTTATTTCTCTCTCTCTCTTTAACTTAGAGATTTTTATTTTCCATTTAGCAACTGATCTGTCATATACAATAAGGTAGAATAAGTATCCATAGTCTTCCTCCTCTGTTTCACCATTTGTTAGCTAGTATATCTTTGACTCTCCTTTAGCTGTGTGGTGCATTGAGTCTGTACACAGGATATATGTATGCCATTTATGTACAGTGACACATTGTATTTGAATTAGGAGGCGTGCTACAGAATGTATCTTAATGCAACATTCTGGTTGAGATTCTACATGAGCAAAAGTCAAGAAGTAGTTTCCTAGAAAATTTAACTTACTCCCTTGATGCATATATTGAATTGCATGGCTCCTATGGCAATTTCAATAGCTTAATTTTTAGTTGCCAAGCAGCAGAATATTATAGTTGCTTTTTCCTGATTCTTGTATCTCTAAAATCTTATCATGGTGTTACTATATTATAGAGCTATATTTGTAATCCCATTCTTGTTCTTTTTCTGGTTTTCCATCTTCTCTGCTCCCCTCTATTTATTCTCTCCTTCTTCCTTTTTGTTTATGAAGAAGAAAGAGGGGAGTTTATCAGATACCTGAGTATACAACCTACTGATCATACTTCAAAAGCAATTGGTCCAAACTCTCCAACATAGTGACTACACTTCCACTGATTTCAGTGGAGCTGTGCTCATTCACCTTTACTTCTGCAGAAAATCTGGCCCAGTGATCTGTGTGAGACTTAATTGCTTGTGGACGGTGTTAGTGTGTAAGCTCTGTGTTCTGTGCACAAGCAGAAAAACTATAGCATGGTTGACAACTTGACCACAAACAACACAATCTTTTCCACACCGTTCACCAATGTGTATCATTCTTGGTGTGTAGGCACTGGCCCCTTGGGGCAAGAAAATTATTCACTTTGAATCACTATATGTTCTGTCTTTAGCCTCTCTACTGAGACTGCGCATGTAGTGTCTGATGTGGTGACTCCTGTTAAATGTGTATCTGACCACTAGCAATTGGACTTAGACCACAAATCTCCCTTTATCAATGAAAAGCCCTCCCCCCTTTTTTTGCAGTCAATTGAGCCATCCAGTTCTCTGATCACATTTGCATACAAATACACCAATGCATTACTCTGAATACAAGATCATTAGTTTGCACTTTCAATGCAAACTATGTTGTCTGTAGGGCAGTATACTCCACAGCACACTTTGTCCTTCACAGCATGTGAAAATGAAATTGGCAGTGTGGGAGGGGAGACCGTGGCAAGGAAACCGCATTGGAAGAGGTCCAGCAAAGCCACAGCCTTCCTGCTGAGACCTTATGCTGCTGTTTTAAAAATTCTCTTTGTTTTATAAGGCCCCAAATGATCAAGGACACCCCATCTACTAACTCAAATGTCCAAACAAAATTCTATCGTATTTACCAAAACCATTCAGTGTGCTAGAAACAAACATGAATTTCAGCCAAAGGAAATTCTCTTTCTTCCCACTCCTGAAAGTTAAATGCTTGGCCAAATATGTAGCATTATTAGCACAATGCTATAGTACAGCTTTGTGCTCAAGTAAGAGGCACTTTTAATAAAATGAAGTCTCTTGAGTTTAGGCACTTCTGCTTTCAGTCAGTTGTATAGTGCATTGATTTGCATTATAAGAGTATCTGTGTGCATGTTTATCTGTATCTTTTGACAGCAATATCATGGTTAGCAATACCTTTTTAGGCACTAAATTACTGATAAAGGTAAGAGGCTCTAATAGCAGTATGACCGTAGTTCTGTCTTTCACCTCTCCCACTTGAATTGGAACAACATGGATTTGGGGCTGCTTGTAGCTGGCTAAAGAGGCCCATGTTGTTTAATTGGATTCTCATTTTATCAGAGCTCAACAGAGGGCTACCAGTAAATGGGGGATCAAAATGGTCAGTCATTCTCAACAGGGGTTAAGTGAGGGAATAAGGCTGGAACAAAGAGTTATTTACCACAGTTCAGCTATTTATCACAAATTTCTCTTTTTACAAGAAAATAACACTCTTCTTAAGAAAGAAAATTCAGGATTTCGCTGAAGAATGATAAAGTACCAGCAAATATGCTTTAGGCCAGAGGTATATTCTGCACTGGCAGCAGGATGGTGAGATAGCTAGGCTTTTACTTGCTGTTGTTCTGTTTTGCACATTGAATTACAGGCAATCCCCAGGTTACGTACAAGATAGGGACTGTAGGTTTGTTCTTAAGTTGAATCTGTATGTAAGTCGGAACTGGCGTCCAGATTCAGCCGCTGCTGAAACTGACCGCCAGTTCTGACTTACATACAGAATCAACTTAAGAACCCCAAACGTCCCAAAGTCAGCTGCTGCTGAAACTGATCAGCAGCTGATTCCAGGAAGCCTGGGGCAGAGCAACTCTGCCTCGGGCTTCCTGTAGTCAGCGCTGGTCAGTTTCAGCAGCGGCTAAATCAGGACGCCTGAGGCAGAGCAGCTGGGGTGCTGCTGGGTTGCTCCAGTAGCGCCGCTCCTCGGCACTACTGGACCAACCCAGCAGCACCCCATCTGCTCTGCCCCAGGCATCCTGATTCAGCCGCTGCTGAAACTGACCAGCAGCAGCTGAATCAGGACCAGAGCAGCTGGGGTGCTCCTGGGTTGGACCAGTAGCGCCCAGAGCGGCGCTGCAGGACCAACCGGCAGCACCCCAGCTGCTCTGCCACAGGCGTCCGGAGAAAAGCCTAGTCTGCTGGGGGAGGGGGGGGCGTACTAGCTGCGCACCCCCCACCCCAGCAGACCAGGAAGACACGGGCGGCGGACCGAGACGCACCGCGGTCCTGCCGCCTGGGTCCTCCGCGGCTTTGCTCCCAGTCTCCCTGGTCTGCTGGAGACCAGCAGACCAGGGAGACGGGGAGCAAATCCTCTGAGGACGCCGGCAGCGGGACAGCCGCGGGGCGTCTGGGCTGTCCCGCTGCCGGCTTCCCCCGCGGCTTTGCAAAGCCTCGGGGAAGCCGGCAGCAGAGCAGCCCAGGTGCGCCTGGGGTGCCCCGCTGCCCGAGCCCCCCCCTCGGCTTTGCAAAGCCGCGGGGAAGCTGGCAGTGGAGCAGCCCAGGCACGCCTGGGCTGCCTCGCTGCCCGAGCCCCCCCGCAGCTTTGCAAAGCCGTGGGGAAGCCGGCAGCGGAGCAGTCCAGGCGCACCTGGGCTGCCTCGCTGCCCGAGCCCCCCCCGCAGCTTTGCCATCTTCCTATTTAGCTGAATGTTGTATATGTTGTTATCTTGATATATGTTTGTTTCTGTAGTCCTGAAAGCTGTTTAAGAAAAAGCATCTTTGTTTTCTTTAGTCTAAAACATTCTTAGGTTTTAGGATGGGATTGTAAAGTCTGTATCCACCTTTTGAGATATATGAAGTGGATCAGCTAAGACAGACATTTTATTCAGTTAACAAGTATGATAACACAACCAACCTCCATTTCATTTATTTTTTAGGAAGCTTTTGTCTGTGTTATAGTCAGGCTTCTAACATTCCTAAGGAGGTCACATACTCAGTTTCTTTTTTACATAAAGGTATGGTTAATCTGTTTTATTCTATTGCTCTTATTAACTTATTTCATAGTGTCACTTTGTATAAGGTGTCTCAGAATATCTTACAAAATTAAACAACTATATAAGCCTGTAGACTGTAAAATACTCTGGCCAAAACTAAAAGTGTGGATGCCTGAAATAAGGCTGCTAGGTATCAGTCCTTCTTGTAGACTTCCTATGGGATAGACACTCAAATCACAATTTCCTGTAAGTGACCATTAACTGTACGTGACTCATTTTTGGGTGCCCACTTTGAAACATATCCAGCCAATCGTTTAGCAGCACTGAGCACTTACAGCTGCAGCTGCCGTCAGTGGGAACTGGGAGTGCTCTCTACCCATGACCGTAATACACCATGTGTGGGAGCTGGACTTACTAGCTCCTAGCTTGAGAGTCTGGGGTGCAGGTTAGCCCTTATTTTCACAGGCAAAGGTCAACGCTCACTGACTTCACTGAAAACTATATAAATGAAGCCAGTAAGGGTAAGAGGTGACTTGGTTTAAGTCCTTCTTGTTATGAACAGAGACTAGCATTTCAATCCAGGCAGAGGTAGATTTGTGTATCCAATATGAGATACAACACAGTTCAGACAAAGAATCAGACTTTCTGTGGGTTCAGATAGACTTGCACTGCCCCAGATTCTCTCTCTCTCTCTCTCGTTATACTTTGCATATAAGCAATAACATTTAATGTGTGTCTTCTTAGGTTACAGCAAAACCTTTACAGTTGCTCTACAAAGAACAGATTACCCACAAATGAAGGAAGTAGCGTTTTTGGATCTGGGTAGGTTGCTAATGTAGCTTCTCTTGTTTCCTCTCCCCACTTTGAGAAGATAGAGCACTCATTAACCTCAAGGCTTCTTGTGGTCTCTCTCCTCTTTATAAGAGAGAGATAAAGGTTTTTCCCTCATCCCTTCATAATGTAGCAAATAAAGTAACTTATGCAACATGACTTCTATTTTTGGCACTTGATATTGTAATACCTCATAGTGTTAGTGTGCAACTTCCTCTGAAGTTGACTGTGTTTCTCTGGAGATAAACTAGCATAGTGCTTTTGAGTGGCATGAGTGTCTCACATCCTTCCCTGAAAACCTGAGGGTATCGCTTATATTTCCTGTGTTAACACTGCAACCTCTATTAACTAAACTATTTTATATCCCCTAGACATAACCTGTTCCAATAAAGAGAATTGGGCTGAGAATTCCCAAAGGAAATACTTCAACAGTTGCTCCAATTGATGGCTCTTGTTTCTTTCAACAGATTATTATGTGGCTGTTTATTTGCCTGGCCACTTCCTACATCTCCTCAATATTCAGCATCCTGACCTGATGTGCTATAATTTGTTTCTAAAAGGTACAGTAAAACTTTAGTACTTAGAAGTCTTGAGCATTTCTTAAGACCATGGTAGAGACTCTTGAAATTATTCTGTTCCCTTTAGAGGATAATTTGGTTCATTTTATTGGCCTCACATCTTCATTACTGTACAGTGTTCTCTGAAAAGCCCAGAAGATAGGGACCAGGTAGAATTAGAAATGTATTTTTGGCACACTCCATTTTAAAGAGATATAATGAGCTTTCTTATTTCATCCATTACTCATTGTCCGCTTATTATGAAATGAAAGGAGACCATTCAGTGAATTGCATTCTCTGGCTTCATTTAATAATTTCCCATTCCCCTTTGCATGTTTATCGATGCTCCAGCATTCTCAAATTTCATATGGAGATGCAAATTTGATATTACATTTCCTTCCTCCCATTGAGTTTCTGTGTGTGTGTTTGAGGAGAGTGGGAGAGGAAATCTGCATTTCCTTCACCTGATCAGAGTCACATAATTTGTTTTGAAGTCTCATCTGAAAGGCACAGTATTTAATTTGCACGTAACAGTGTGCTATAGGAAATGGGTTATTTTTGGAAACAGAAGGCCTTTGTTTGGAAACAGAAGGCCATTTTTTTTTGATTGGGTGAAAGAAAGGTAGGCTGCTGGGCCTGGTGCAGCTCTGACACATACAGCACTGTCAAACCGCCCCTCTCCCCAAACCCAGTTAAGAGCTGGTTGGATTTGAGAGTAGAAGCATTTTCCTGCAGAAATACATACGGTAGGTGGGAAGTTTTATTTTATGGTGGGCATGTTTTCTAATGCAATGGGAATGAATGGGATTGAAATTACTCAATGGTAATCAATTCTAGCATATGATGATCTTGGTTTTGATCTTGGTTGTGTTTAATAGGTAGCAGGTTTAAAACAAACAAAAGGAAGTACATCTTCACACAATGCATAGTTAACGTGTGGAACTCCTTGCCAAAGGATGTTGTGAAAGCTAGGACTTTAAGAAGGTTCAAAAAAGAGCTAGATAAATTAATGGAGGATGATTATTAGCTAGAATGGGTAGAAATGGTGTTCCTAGCCTCTGTTTATCAAAAGCTAGGAATGGGTGACAGGGTTGGGATCACTTGATTATAAACTGTTCTGTTCATCCCCTCTAGGGGCACCTAGCATTGGCCTTTGTCAGAAGACAGGATATTGGTCTAGATGGGCCTTTGACCTGACCCAGTGTGGCAATTCTCATGTTCTTAAATTTAGTCTTCTTTTTCTCAAAGTTTGGTACTTGTTGCTATTTAGATGGCCCAATACAGTGTGAGCATGTTACTTTGGATGGTGCAAGCCTTCTGCATCATAGTTGGTACAGACTAACTCACTGTACTCTACTAAAATGGTACCCATCTACAATAAACTTCAGGCAAGAGTTGGATATTTAGTTTTTTCCCTCCCCCAAACAGAAGGGATTCAGTGCACTACTGAGGCCCTGGGCAGTAGGTAGCAGCTTGCACTATTGAATGGATATTTTTAGTGTAGACCTGCACTGTATGCATTGGAGAGGGTCCAGCGGAGGGCAACCAAAATGATTAGGGGCTGGAGCATATGACCTATGAGGAGCGGCTGAGGGAGTTGGGTCTGTTTAGTCTGCAGAAGCAAAGAGTGAGGGGGGATTTGATAGCAGCCTTCAACTTCCTGAAGGGAGGTTCCAAAGAGGCTGGAGAAAGGCTGTTCTCAGTAGTGACGGATGGCAGAACAAGGAGCAATGGTCTCAAGTTGTGGTGGGAGAGGTCCAGGTTGGATATTAGGAAAAATTATTTCACTAGGAGAGTGGTGAAGCACTGGAATGGGTTACCTAGGGAAGTAGTGGAGTCTCCATCCCTAGAGGTGTTTAAGTCTCGGCTTGACAAAGCCCTGGATGGGTTGATTTAGTTGGGATTAGTCCTGCCTAGGGCAGGGGACTGGAATTGATGACCTTCTGAGGTCTCTTCCAGTTGCATGATTCCATGAAAGGCAGTTAGGAATGTCATTAAATGGATCTCATCCACTCATCTTCAGCTTCAAGAACATGGCCAAGAAGTAGGTATGATTGAGTGCAGGTCTATACTAGAAGTGCTAAATCGGTGCAGCTGCACCAATGCAGCCATGCCATGCTGCACTGTTGGCATAATTGCTCCACCTTGAGAGTATCTCCAGCCAACATAGTACTGGTGTGGGTCGGGCTGAGGTTGTTGTAATTTGTATTGCTCATGGGAGGTGTCTTTTTCATACCTTTGAGTGACGTAAGCCGCATTGATTTAAGTGTTAGTGTATACCCGCCCTCAGTGCAGGAGTGGGCAATCATTTTTGCCTGTGGGCCACCCCGGAAGGGGCGGGGCCTAAACAGGAAGGGGCAGGGCTACTCCATCCCCAGACCATGATTGATTTGGGGGTGGGGGAGCCTCTTTGCATCCCCTTCCCACTAGGCACCCATGTCCTGGAAGAGGCTGGGCATGCTCCCCCAAAACCAGGCCAATCAGGGCCTGGGGGGCGGGGGGAGAGTGAGAAGCCTCCTCCTGGTCTACAAGGAGCACATGGCACTTTGAAGTGCTGTGGGCTCCTTGCAGGGCTGGAGCAGGGTGAAGGAAGCTTCACGCAGCTCCCCCGCCCCCAGGATCTGATTGGGCAGGGGAGCATGCAAAGCCTCCTCTACTTTCCTTCCGCTGGCTCTGCAAGTAGCACATGGTGCATTGCGGTAGCACCTGGCAGGGCTGGAGGAGGCTTTGGGTGCTCCCCTGCCCACAGGCCCTAATTGGCCTGGGAGCAGGGGAGCAGCAGAGCCTCCGCAGGCTGGATGCACCTGTTTGGCAGGCCTTTTTGCCCACCCCTGTCGGTGCTTTCACACAGTGGTTATCCATGCTAGAGAAAAATCTAAGACAGGTAGGACCTTATTTTCAGAGGTTCAAGGCACTTGAATCTCTAATGGTTTTCAAAGAAATCTTTCCGTACTTAGCCCTTCTGAGAACAGCTGGCCAATAGGATGGGGTGGGAAGTTAAAGTGTGTGAGAAGGGAAAATGGAGGAGGAGTTGGAGACCATGAAATCATGGGATGTGGCAGAGGGGAGAAATTTGTGATAAACAGAATTTATGTTCACACAAAGACCTTTCTACCTTCAAATCTCCTCCCTCCAGGCGAGGATGCAAGAATCAACATGCTGCCCAACAGTCCCATCCAGTCCCTATTCAAGTCAACCATCTGGGATTGCTGCTCAGGAAGACTGTTTACCATAAGAATGAATGAGTGTTCCTTGTTGCAATTCCTCCGGAACAGTAAATTGGACAGCGATAGACTGGCAGCCCTGCACTGTGCTCTCTTACATGTCAGGAATACAACAGATTTGGAAATGCAGGTAGGACTATAAGTCACTTCCTTAAGTTTCTTAGCGTTATTTATTCAGCTAAAAAGAGTGGGCGGAGTTCTCATGACCAATATGAAGAGATAGTCACTATTATTATCAAACATTTGCATTGCGGTAGCACCTAGAAGCTGACCAGGTTGGCTCCAACATGCTTCCAGTGTAATAAGTATAAGGATTATGTTTCTGAAAACACTGTTTGACTTCATTCTGTGTCACTGCTTTAGGCAGTGAACTGCAAGTGAAAGGGGTTCATTGATCTGGACAGTGCCAGAGTCTTTTGTTTGAAAACAAGCTTTAATGAACTCTCCATTTTTTTGACTTTCACAGATTATTCAGTGGATTTCTGAGAATCTGTCAGCATGTTATACATTTAACCCCATACAGGAATTTATCATTGGTAGGTGGTTTTTTTTTCCCTTGAATGTTAAGCAAGAAAAGTTTAAAGGGAGACATCCGAAGATAAAACCACCCAACTGCAAACTGACTCTCCTCCCGCTGCCTTATTTTTTTGATTATACTGGTGGTTGTTTGACTCAGCTGTTGTAATGCTGTACACTGTTGCTAATTGAGAAGACCAGTACATTGCAATTCTGGTTTGAGAGCAACTTCTACAACTTTACACACATGATTAGCTACCACTTTGTGCAGGCAGAGAGCCATTACCATTTTGCCCTTTCATGAGCCAAATTCTCTGTCTAGCAGGTGGCTCAAATAGCTGGGATGTCTGCCGGGCAGATGAATAGAAGAGGAAGGAGTAATTTTCCTTTAGACTCTGCCAGGTCACAGAGCCATTCCTGATGGTTGCTTCAGCATAATGGCTGGTGTATCCTGTGACATTTTCACATATCAGCAGATCATTTGGCCCAGCCAATCTGAACCCTGCTTCCTTTTCAAGGAAGCTGTGCTGAACTGAGCTGGAGCTAAGTAGCTGACACACCCTTGCAGGGCCATCTGGGATTCTTTTCCTCCCTTTGTGCAGTGGAGTCATATCAGGTTCCACTGCTAAGGAAGCTGCTGCAGTAGCAACATCATGAATTGTCCCTAAACAACTAATTGGCAGATTAGTAAGGGAAATGGCAAGTAAAAGGGAACAGACTATAAAGCTTTTTCTTGGTAACTTGTAACTTTATACAGCCTTGTCTTGTAAATCTTTAATTTTTTTTTAATTCATTCAGCTTCCCTATACTGGTCAATGTGTCCAGAGACTAGCAAACTGGATAAACTTTTGCCATATACATCACTGCTGTACTGGAATGGGGTAAGAGATCCACTGAGATGAGCATTAATAATTTAGGGAAAGGGTTTGTTTCCTTTCTAAAACCTGTCCACTTTTGGAAGCAAAATTTTTCTTTTTAGAAGATGATCTAGTTGCTTGTCTGTCTATTTTATACCCATTTTATCTTACCAAGCCTTGATGTCCTGTTTTTCAATCTTTAAACCAGCACTTTAACAAGGTTCAAAAAAGAACTAGATAAATTCATGGAGGTTAGGTCCATCAATACTTATTAGACAGCATGGGCAGGAATGGTGTCCCTAGCCTCTATTAGAGGCTGGAAATGGATGACAGGCAAGAGATCACTTGATGATTACCTGTTGTGTTCACTCCCCTTTCGGGGCATCTGGCATTGGCCACTGTCAGAAGACAGGATACTGTGCTAGATGGACCTTTTGTCTGACCCAGTATGGCCATTCTTATCTTCTTAATCTTTATTTTTGGTAAATGCCTTTATGAATCCTCAGTGACAACAGTGGTATTTAATTGTTAAATTGGTCATGGTTTTTATGTAATATACCGATGACTGTGTGCCCATGTGGTGTTTATAATGGATGGAGAATGATTTTAGTCACCGGGATCCAGGACTTGAGCCACTGCATCCAGGTTTCCAGTAAGTATACAACCTGGCGAGTATTATTATAATGAAAATTGTATAAAATAAACAATATTTGGTATATGAAAGACAATCACCAGCCAATCAAAAGTTTTCCAGTCTTCAGCCTTCTCCAGTAAGACCTACTGTCCAATTTTCCTCATTAACTCTAGTCATTACAAAAGTTCTAGGGTGCTAACCGCTTATTTAAATAATAGTTATTTAAAACTTCAAGCCTCAAACACAACATACTGTGTTGTATGGAGACTGTTTATCTTATTTATTGGGTTTACCAACCTACTTTAATCCTGAAAGAGGAGGCCACTTTTTATCCCAGCACAGAGAGAAAATAGTTTCCATTCTTCTCTCATGCAAAGGTCAGTGTGCTTTCTTGGTTAACTAGATTACTGTCTATAGAGGGAAGTTACCTGAAACCTTCACATTTTCATATTGTAATCTGTGATTTGTTTGTATCTTTTAAATTAAATTAATGTTTTAAATTCCTACTCTTTGTCTATAGATTATCCCTGGAATAACATGCATAACGGACATTATTTCTTTACCTGAACTAAAGGTAAGTTTCTACATATGAAGATATTGCTGTTAGTAGGAAGGATGTGGGTTGTCGCTTTCCTTCTAAACATAACGATAATGCAGGGCTACTCAAATGCAAATAACTTCTTTCACACTGACAGGCATGAATACAAAGATTAAGGCAAGACTATGCAACACACAGGTCCCATTTAAGTCAGTTCTGCTGATATTAATACAATGCAGTATTTACCCAATTTCCACCTACATGACAGCACTTTTAATGAACAATGACAGTCCAGGAATTTAACTACTAAAACACATATCAACCGAAGACCATTATGTTGACTACTTTTTTGTTTTGGCTCTCACCTGAGGGCCATATGTTGAGCCCTGGGTAAAGCCAAACGGCACCGTGGGCCGCAAACAAATGGGGCGCAGTCCTCATGCGGCCTACAGGCCATGTGTTGAGTAGCCCTGCTATAATGCATGTATTACATGAAAATAAGGATGAAGAAAGAATTGCTCTAATTTTAAGTAGCTTTTGTGACTGCTGGAAACTTGAATTTTTCCGACAGATTTTGTGGTGTCAGAATTGAACAGTCTTTTCTCAAGGCTATGCGCTATTCTTTCTGAAGGACATTGGCTGCTGCCCCAGGTGCTTTCCAGTTTAATTACCTCCTCGTTCTGTGACTGAAGTTAAAGTGGGGAAAGTTTCTTTGCACTAGAAACATGGGGGATTTCTAATGTACATCCAGGCTGCTGGTAAGCCCCTGGACCAGGGATCTGCAACTAACTGTCCCCCTGTAGAAGGACCACCTAGGAGCATCTGCTAGTTACCCATTTTATTGTGTCTCCCCACCACCATTATCGCCTTTTTATATACACGGCACCATCTGTACCGTAACAGTCAAACTTTGTTCGTGTTAGAGCTGCCTTGTAACCGACACTTGGCCACTCTCCCAGGGCCCAAAGGCAGGGACGCTTTCTCCCTGGTCTGGCAGACGGGGGAATTTCTCCTAAATGTGTCCACCCACAGGCAGCGGCGGATATAGGGCAGGGCGGCTGCCCCGGGCCACCCGCTTCAATAGGTCCCGCGCCAGCCCCGCTCGCCCTGACGCATATCTGCTGCTGCTGCCCTCGCCTGCTGGAGCCACCTCCACCGCTGCCCTTTGCTGCATGTCCATGAGTGGCTCTGTTAGCCCGTGGCATGCGTGCGGTGGCAGCTCATTGCCATGGAGGCGAAGGGCGACGCCTGGCCATGGCGCCCGGGTATCCCGCTGCTCCACCCTCCTGCACCACCCAGAGAGAGGCTGGGGAGCCCAGACCCCTTTCCCGCCAAGCCCGGGGGCAGAGCGACCCGCCCACCAGGGAGACCCCCCCATCTCCTCTTGCCAGTCCCCACCTTCCCCCCACTCGTGGGCGCAGCGCAACCCAGCTCCACAGACAGCACCCTCCCTCCCCTCTCCCCCACGTCCTTGGGAGCAGAGGGAGTTGTCAGCTCTCCCCGCCCATCCAGGAGCTGTTCGAGAGGCTGAAATAGTAATTTTCGCCTGTCTGATAAGTCAGACACCCCTGCCTGCTGGTCCTCCCTAAGGCCCATCTGTGCGCCATCCTCCACGTAGCCACACCCTGCCTGCCCCCAACCCGAGTAACCACATGCTGCCTGCCGCCCCAAATCCCAGCACCCACACGCCCCCTGCCTCCCCTCCCAAGTCTCAACACCCATACTCCACCTGGCTCCCGCAAGTCCCAATGCTGCCTGGCTGCCGAACACCCAACGCTGCCTGGTAAATACTAGGCATGGGCAGCCAAAGAGAATCTACTGTGAGCCAGGAGCTTTTTGTAGGTCTTTCGATTTTATCGATTGAAAACGACCTGTGTAAAGAAATGGACTTTACTGACATAATTGAAGAATGTGCTGCCAAAAGAGCTAGACAGCTATAGTAGACTTAAATACAAATTAAAATGTTTAATTATTAATGCAGAATTGTGTTTAAGAATGAATTACAATATAATTAAAATAAAAATTACCCAACTAAATTAAGTTTCTATCAAATTTACCCAATTCACATTTAATATGAAAAATAGCCTTCAATTTGTGCATTTAACGCCTTTTTTCTATTTTCTGTCCAAAGGGGGGCTCTGCAAAATTGTGCTGCCCTGGGCCCCGCAAAACTCTCATCCGACCCTGCCCACGAGCTCCACAACACCACCCTGGGCCACTTCCTACCTGTGCTTCCAGGCCTATCTTGCCTCTTTCCTAGGGTGCAAGCCGCCCTTTGGAGCACCAAGAGACACCGCGCCCCTGCTCGGCGCTCCCCACTCCTTCCACCTCCCCAGCAGAGGATTCATGCTAAAATTCGACACTCTCCGTGGGGGGCTGAACAAAGACCCCAGCTACCTTACCCATTACAAAGATAGCTTCCCCAATTATCACCTCTAATACTATTAACTCACAGACATCTACCCTTCCCCACCTCTAATATCATTAACTCACAGGCATTCACCTTCCTTCCCTCCCCTCCTCCCCCCGCATCCCCCTTCTGTTCTGAAATGTGATTTGTCCTTTTCATATGTGTTCATTTTTTTTTTAATTGTATCCTTTGGTATATATGGTTGTGACTATTTTCTTCCACTATTTGATCTGAGGAAGTGGGTCTGGCCCACAAAAGCTCATCATCTAATAAACCATCTTGGTAGTCTTTAAAGTGCTGCATAGTTTTTCCTTTTTATTTTTGCAAGATCAGATTAACAAGGCTACCTCTCTATTACTGACCAATTAATGGCATTCCAGGAGGTTCCTGTTGTCCAAGAGTGAAAAAGCAACTGGAATGTAGAATGGAATTTAACCCTTTCATTTATTATGTGTTCAGTCTCTCAGGTATGTGGGGCATTTCACAGGCAAGCTAACACCTCCCTACCCTGATGAGCTTTCTATTTAAGGGCCATTTGAAAACTTCTGAGTACTGTCAGGGAATTCCTTTGCAATGAGGTTGCACCACATTTAGTAGGAAGTGGATCCTAAACTCAACAGCTTAACAAGGGATAACAAACACAAAGCTTGCAGTTAAAGAGGAATTTGAGAGGCCAGTATCACAACTGTAAGAGTATGGAATATGTTTGCTGGTTTAACCAGGGCCAGACTAAGGGATGGGCAAGCTGGGCAGCTGCCCGGGTCACCAACCATCAGGCACCACGTGCCTAGCTCCTGCAGCGCCGGCCTCCCCCATCCCCGCAGCTCCCCCATGGCCGCGAAGCCCTGCACAGTCCAGCGTGGCCGGCCCCGGGCTGCGCACCAGCATTGGTGGCCGGGCTGGGCAGCGCATGCGCCGTGTGCCCAGGAAAGGCGCTGCGCGCCAGGGCCCGGGGCGCCAAAATGGCTTGGCCCAGCCCTGGGTGTAACCTAGAAATTTGATCAGTTTCTTTGAATAAGTTAATATATTTATGCTCATGTTTTAATCTGTCAGGAAGTGTGACAAAAGTCTGGGTTGGAAGGAAGAGTCTTGAAGTATTTGAAAGACAAGAGAGAAATGTACAAAATTGGCATGGGGGCAGGCATGGAAGAAGACATCTCATGGCCTGCAGGAGTAACAGTGACATGGCCTGCAGAGAAGGCAGGGAGTAAACTTAGCTAGTGCCTCCCATTGCAGTTAGCTAAACATCCTCCACCATCAGTTAGGCAAATGCAGCCACTCATCAGCAGCACACAGATATACTACATGGACGTACAATCCCCGGTAAAGTGAACTACTGTAGCCATTCAAAACTTCAAGAGGAGATTAGACAAGTAGTCCTCACTGTGCTGGATGCATAGAGTCTGACACCCCTGCTCTTGTGGAACGGGCCATGGGGTTTTGACATCTCTGAAAAATGGTGCCTTTGATGATACAGTGCAGGCTGGGCCCCTAATCCTGTGCTGGAAGGGCAGCCTGCAGGATCAACACCACGTTCACGTGCACTATCGGCTACGTCTACACTGCACGATTATTTTGGAATAAGCTATTCCAGAGTAGTATTCCAAAATAGTTTATTTAGAAGCAGGGAAGCCTCAAAATGAGTCTTAGGCAGGCTTCCCTAATGTAGACATGCAATCTCAATTTAGAGCCCCAGGAGGAATAACTTAGAATGGCCTGGTGAGGGGCAATTTCGAAATAGCTGAAGTGGAGCGTCTGCACACGCCTTATTTCGAAATAGCTATTCTTCGTAGAATGAGGTTTACAGAAGTCGGAATAAGCCGTCCATTATTTCAAAAATAACGGAATTGCTGTGTACATGTTCACATAATTATTTTGGAATAACGGCCGTTATTCCGAAATGACTTTGCTGTGTAGACACACCCGTAGAAATCTCCAAAAACATACCCAGCCTGACTGTGTTTCTTTGGACAGGCCGTAGAAAATCAAGAAACAATCAACTCTTTATTTTAACCTGGTGACTTCTTAAATGAAATCAAAAGATGCTGCCAGTTTTAGTTTCTAGTGTCATCAACTTTTAATCTTAGAACCTGCCACTTTGTTAGGGGTTCACTGGACAGCTTTAATTACGTCAGACGGATGGTATGGTTTGAAAACAATGCAAGCGTGGACTGGCAGGAGATCCCTAGGGTTGTGCAAATGCACCTATCTAAACTGACCACTAGATGTCACCGTTGTATATTCTGACTGTTAACAGTAAAACTCAAGAAAATACTGTAGTGATATGTTGTAGAGTTAATTATTTTGTTTATCTGGTACCAAAAATCTCAGTTGATTGTGTTTAAGCTAAGACATTTATCTCAAATGCAAAATTTATAGTTCTCTTAATTTATTTCATGTTGCCAAGTTAAATTGTGTCAATATCCAGACTGATGTTTATCAGCTAAGGCCACTGGAAAGTTGGACAGCATAGTTTAAAATATATAGAATGGTTTAAGGTCAGTGTGTGTCTCCTCGTACTTACATGGGAGTATGCCATTATTGGCTGTAACAGAATGTAGGTTGTGTTTCAAAGTCATGCTTGCTCTCAAGTGCAACTGGAGAAATAGGAAATTAAGTGAAGAGGCCCATGTGCCTGTACTTTTCTAAATGATTTGGGGTAATCCATTTTCGGTACTTTTAAAAGAGTCTGTGCGATGTTTTGGTTACATGGTTGCTCAGCACTTTCTGAAAATCAGTTTCCTAAAGTATTTCAAGTTTGTCACCAAATTCCTTAGTCCCTGTTTTGAAAACTTTAGACGGTTCTATTTAATGCTGTGATAGAAAGAGAATAGGTTTGTGATGGAGGCTTCAGGAGGAGAAATCGCCAATAGCTTTTAGAGAGAGAGTACAAGTGCCAATGACGTTTGGATTATGGATGTTAAATTGCGGTTATTTGTCTAATCGTGTGGTCGATACAATTTGTATCCACTATACGATTAGTCGATAAGGACTGCTCTGCAGAGCCACAGCGGGGGTAGCTACAGGAGCTGGCTGAAGCCGGGACCGATCAGTTCTGGCTCGTGCTGGCTCAAGGAGCCACCCACACTGTAGCTCTGCATTTTAGACGCAGAGGCACAGTGTTCTGGACCGGTGTGAACTGGGACTGCTCGGTCCTGGCTGGCGCTGAGTTCAGCAGCTCCAGTTTGTGGTGGCCAGCCCTGTCCATCGTGAACGGAGTCTGCTTCAGGAGCAGCCCCTGTTCGTGGCAGACAGGGCTGGCCACAGCCAGGGGCTGCTGCTGGAACAGCCCCTGCTCACAGCCAGCCCAAGCTGCTCTGAGTAGGGGCTGCTTGGCGGTAGCAGCCCCTGTCCGCCTCCGCATTCCCCTATGCTACCTCTGACAAAGGCAGCAGAGAGGCAGGCTGCACCGTGGAGATGCTGTTGGGGGGGGGAAGCTTTTAAGCCAGCTCTTCCCCAGCACTGGCTCCTGTTTTCCTCCCACCTTGCAGCTTCTCATAGAGGCAGGAAGTGGGGGGAGGAAAGCGAATAGTGATACTCCAGTCGACTCCCCGATAAGCAGACTCGACTACTTGCTAAGATCCCTACTTTGGATGCTTTGTAAAGAAAGGATATGTATGATGAATTTTCTAATAGCTCGCTAGTGTAGGTTCAGAAGTAGTGAGAAATAATGTTAAGGGCAAAGGGATAGAAAGCAACCTGCTTGCCCAGGACAGCAATTCTATACGATATTGAATGAAGATATTACGTGCAAGGAAAAATGGGTCTTGAGGGAAGGAGGTCCCTGACTTTGAAGGCACACTGACTCAGGTGAGCCTTGAGGATGTTGCAGGGCTGAAAGGTGGAAAGCATGTTATGGTCTAACACAAATCCTGCAGTGCTAGGATAGATGAATTATTGTTTGACCCACTAAAAGTGCAGGATTTTGCTTTCAGTGACTATGTGGCTAACCCAACCTAGACTAGATAAGACATTTAGAACATTTACTCTTAATTTTTCTCTCGATGGCCTATTGAGTGCTGTTTTATTAAAAAAAAAAATTAGTCTTAGAGCAGAGGTTTGATACACTGTGGGTAACGGATGTACTCTAGGTTGGGACAGGCAAGATGCTGGTTCCTATCATTCATTGGTTTCCACTTCTAAACTGCATTAAACTACAGCTAAAATACATTCTTTCCCTAAAGTATTTTTCTGCTGTTCCTTTTCCATGTAAGCTATTGCTGTAGTTGCCACAGGATTTTTATGTCACTTGACAGTGGAAGGGAAGTGGTCCTGTGAATTAAAGCACAGGGAAGGAGGCCAGATTTCCATGTGTCACTTTCTCCAGTAAGATGTGATCCTTGCTATGAAACAATGTCAAAACTGCCATTTTAGAGTTTTCTTGGTAATTTGACTATGGTCACTGAAGGAAAGAAAACTGGCAAGAGGTAGAGGTTCAAAAAAAAAAAAAAAAAGCTCAGGAAACATAATTATATGTGTGTTTTCCAGTTACCCTCCTAGGCTTTAAGTCAATTTCAGTGTTTAAACTCAAAGGTTTAAAAAAAGCTGTGGAAATGCTTTTTTTCTGGACTGACTTTGTTATACCAACTTCCCAAATAGCATTTCTGCTATAGAATCCTAATGCAATTCAGTAGTGATACAAACCTTAGAGGACCAGTATATTGCAGTGATATACCTGAGGAGGAGAGAGTCACTGCCAGATAAAGAAAATAAATCAAAAGATAAAAATGGGAGAAGTTTGAAAGATTGACATGTCTGCATTGTTCAGCTAACATTCCGTGGGTGCAAAATGGGAGGTTGTTCACCTGCTATGCTGAAAGAGAACCTTTGTGTAAGAAGTTTTAGTTTGCTTATGTAATAATACTAAAGTAATTATTTCTCAATACAAGAATGGCTTTAAAAAACCTGAATAATCCATGACTGATTTCCAACCCTGCATTTATCATGTCGTCATTTGTGTGATAAGCTGAATAGGCATTTTAACCACAGTGCAATTTGTATTCATGCGTTCCTTTATATATTTGTAGGTTCAAAATTGTAAAGGCTTCTGGGAAAAGCTAAACTTAAACTTGGAGTGTGTGAAATACACTGAGCCCCAGTTGCATTACAACAACAATGTGCTAAGGAGAGAATGGTATAAGCTTCTTTCTGAAGAGGTAAATGAACGCACTATATAAGCATCCATAGTTATGTTTCCATGATGTGGGCATTGTTTTAAAGCTGAATACCGAAGTAAACAATTGAGTTGTCTAATGAGAAGAGATTCAACATTTGGTGGGGAAATGGGGTAGTACTTACGGGAGGTCATCAGTGGTTGTGATTCTTACCTGCAGGATCAGATAGAAGCTGCCACTTGGGGGAGGGAGGAGGCTTGGATTTCTGCTACTTTAGCTTTCTTGTGAGGGTTTCTGAGTTCTGCTCTCTGCTGGTTGTGCTTTGTACAGATTGAGAAGAAGGGAAAGTTAGCACTGTTTCTCATCAGTTTTTTTCATCTGACAGAATTTTAATCGTTCTGCCACTGTTTTTTCAATGTAGAAAGTAGAGGAAAGAAGAACTACAACATATTCAAGGAATATTTTTGACAATGCAAAAAAGTAGGTAAAATTTAGGTGTTTTTTACCTTTCCTTATTCTGATTAAGTGAATGCTGCATTGTAAGTGGGCCAATCTAGACTTAAAAGCGCTACCAAACTGGATGCATCTCACTAGTATTACATACCTGGCCAATTCACTTCAGGTGTCAGTCAACCCAGGTGATCAGGAATTCCTGGTGATGACCACAAAACTGACTAGGAAATCCAGCATTCTGGGCTTTAAGACTGAACATTAGAAATGAAGATTTCTTCCTTTAAAAAACATGTTTAAATTAATGTTACGCTGCTTTCCTTAATACACGGAGCTAGTTTAACATGGCCAATGCATGTAATTTTAAATCTTGTATGTAGAAGATAAGTAACTTTCACTGTGTGTCTGTCCTTGTGAAGCGGTACTTAAATTCAGTTTTCCATCCCTAGGGTGCTTTCTAATCTTGCTGCATGGAACTTGGGTAAGGAAAATATGCCCTGACACAGTAGTCTGGTGGGATGGTGAAATGGTTACGGGCTAGATACCATGGGCTGAAAAATTCATTTTTGGATATGTTTTGAAGTTTTTGCCACTGAAGGATCTTGGGAATAAAGCCGGTAAAGTTGGGTAGCTAAAATGCAGGAAAAGTGTCTCTCTCTGATGTATAGTTACTGCCTCTGAGGACCTGGGTGAGACTGAAAAGCACCTTTGGAAATGGCAAACACAGTCATCTAGGCTTTGTCTATACAAGTAGCTTTCTTTAAAGCAGGGATAGATGACCATGTTAAACACCTGAGCTTTGGAGTCTTGCTGTTTTCTACAGCGCTGCCCTGTAGAGCTGCACCCATTGGGCGAATATAGTAGAAAAATTAAAGGAGACAAGACACTAGACTCAAATCAGTTGCATCTATCATGTGATTTAGGTTTCTATTCACAGTCTGGTCAAGATTTCCAGATGCAGTCCCACCTCAACTACATCTCTGTGCTAATCTAAATGTTGGTCGCTCATTTGAAAGCTTTAAACAAATCCAAATGTGTCTAGAATATAAGGCAACATTCACTTCCAATATCCACAATTATTATCACCGCTCCTATCCTTCAGCCATTGCTTTGGAGTCTGACTGTTAAGACCCTGTGTGGCCTTAGCTAAATGGTAGCCTTACACTGTGCAGCTACTGCCCTGTTTTCTAAAGATGCTGCTTTAAGAGCCATACACGTGTCTGTGTAGTTCATCAGTGTCAGAACTAAAGACTATCCAGCTCCTAATAGCAAGAGTCCGCATTTACCTAGTTCATTTTATCCATAGATCTCCAGGCATTTTGAAATGGGGATGGCCAGACCCATTCCTGGAGAAAGTGAGGTACAAGGGCTAAGCGTCTTGCCCAAGGAGTAGCTAAATAATGTACTTCAAGACAGGCAAAAGGTGATTGGAGGGAAATGCATCTAAATTTAGGGCCGGGTTTTTGTAAAATGTCAAGTGAAGCCCACTGATCCGAGTGTGTGAGAGTGGAGATGCATGGCATCTTGCAGGGTCTGGCTGTCAGTTTGATCTCATGGGCTAGGAAGAAATGATAAGGATTGAGAAGATTGCATGCTCAGGCTGTTGTGTTGTGTACCTGTTCTTTTGTTTTGTAGTCTCTTTCTTCCATACAGTTAAAGGGAGTGCTGTTGGCCTTTTAGATTCACAGATTGCTGAGTAAGGTAACTGAAATAGCCAGGCCAAAGAGTTCTGCTGTGAGTGTAGGAGGTGCATTCTACGAAAAGGCTACTTTGCTGTTACCAGTTGCATAGTTAACCCACCCAGATGTTTGAACTTGGTGAGAGTTGTAAATGTCAAGATCTGAACAGTGTGCATTTTGTATTCTTATTACCATGAGGGGTTTTGGACCTGCTGGCTCTAAAGGACTAATGGTGATGGCAACATTTGTCTTAGAGTTTGGGGAAAAGTTGTCTGAATGATGATATGTGATGCTATTGTTTGAGAGAACTGAGGAAAAGAGAATACAATTTTTTCACAAATGCCTCCATAGTAGAGCAGCTGGGGGAGACCCCCTTGTGACAATTTTCTGTTCCCTGAATTTTTCTAAGCAAGAGATTGCTCTGCTTCCTGTTTGTTTGATCTAATTTATAAGAGTTTGAGGAGCCCCTTGAAGTCTCACTGATTCTACTGAATCCTGCATTTGACCCATACTAACTCTTATCTGTTTATTTCAGAGGAAAGGTTAGTTCCTCTCTTTCAAGAGGAAGATTATCAGCAGCGGTTATTAATGGGACTTGTAAGTGTTTTTGTTACATTCTGCATAGTAGGAGACACGCAACCTCAATCAGTGTAAAGAATAATTTTATTAGTATTTATTTGTATTTTTTCTTTCTGAGTCTTTTATTCAGTTGATCTCTTAGGCTAATCACTGTTGGGACTAGAAATAGGACAGAACAGGCTGCCCTGTGAATATCAGTTTGCATGGGCGGTTGGTGCACTGGTGCTCGGGGAGGCAGGCCCCCAACCTCACCTACAGCCCTGCCCCTTCTACTGAGAGAGGAGGCAGGGTAGTGCACCGAGCGCTCCCCAGCCTCCCCGGAGCACTGAGGAGGGGCGGAGAAGTGGGGCAGCGCACCAAGCACTTCCTAGCCAACAGGAAGAGAAAGAGAGGGAAGGGGGTGCAGCGCAGCTCCCAGAGCACTGGGGGAGGAGATTGTGTGGTTCCAGCCTCCCCGGCCAGGACCACAGGAAGGGCAGGCACTGGGACACAACACTACAGTGAGCACTCTGGGGGTGGAGTGTGGGTGTGGCCAGGTGGGTGGTTTGGGAAGAGCCTTCCCCTGCCTAAACCACCTGATGCCCTTGTCAGTTTGGTTCCCTTCTTCCAGATCAGGCCACTAAGCCCTAAAAATAAAAGTTAGGAGGCAGATCATAACTAAAAGCTAATTTGTCAACACCTGACTTCTTCCATCCAGTACAAGTTTGCTCTTTTTCTTCTGTGCGGCTGTACTCCTTGCCTGGATGCTGACTTTCCATTGTCACCGGGCCTCATCCCAAGCTCCTGTCGCTTTCAAATTTTAGCTCCTTTCTGCGTATATCTCTCCAGTGTCCAACTCCCTCTTTGCAAGATCTGGCAGGCTTTCAAAGAGAAGATCAACAAAATCCCCCCATGATCATTTTCCTCATTTTCCTGCTCCTCACTTAACACCTTTACACTTTGTTTCTCATCTGCCCTCTACCTCACTTGTATCCCCACTGCATCTAGTCTTGGGCCACCTCCTCCTTCACATCATTTTCACTGGGTGATTGCACATGGCTTCATCTGATGGCTCACAAATTTGGATCTCCATTCCTGATGTGTCCCCTGCCGCCCAGTACCACATTTTAGCCATTTGGATAGCTACGCCTGCAGATTTTGTGACTAGTTTAAATTCGGCATGGCTAGAACTGAATTCCTCACATTGCCTCTGAAACCCTCAGCCCCTCTCCTGTTCTCTGCCGCTCAGTCTAGGGCTCATTTTGGACTCTATTCTTAGTCTTCCCCTTTTATCCAAATCCTACTACTTCCATTTTCCTAACCTAAAGCTGAATGCTGAGAACTGAAATAATAAGAATCCTCTTTTCTTCCAGGCAAAGGACCCTGTAGAAGTTGTAGCCATGTGTTGTGATATATGTAGCCACTGTAACATGGTAGAAGTCAGAGATTTAGATTTACAGGTTTTCTCCTGTTAGGCAGAATGTATGGTTCCAGGAATGACTGAAAGCCTTGTGTTATGCTCAATGAGCCATTGAGCTGGAGTTACGCTAAGTTATAATTTTGCCTGTTTAAAATCACTTTTTTCTTTGGTGAGAATGTGTGAAGGTCACTGATCTTGGTGTAAATCGTGCATGTTTCACAGAGACAGAAAATTATTCTGCTAGTTCATATGAATTGGGACTTGCACCAGCCTGAACTCCGAGAAGGCACCTAAATGGCTGTTTTCCTTTTCCAGATGGTTGCTCAGCTGAAAGATCATCTTATGAGGCATCTGCAATATGTAGGAAAAAAGAAGATTGACCAGATAGTTCTGGACTATGTTTCAAAACTGGTTAGTTTGATTTTTTCCCCTCTTTGCCAAATTTAACTTTCTATTGAAACTAGGATTTTTAGATAGCTTTCTCTGGGCAAGAACTGTCTTTCTGTACCTTGTGTACGGCTCATTGTTCAGTAACCAGTATCTCTTTTTTAGATCTCTGTGTCTATAATAAGAAATATCGGGGAAGAAACTCATGCCTGATAAAATAAGAACTACAGGCTTAAACTCTGAAATCTGGCACTCTCTGGTCCAGCAATGGACCACAGATATTGCTAGATCAAAGACACCGGCTGGGAGCGAGGGCAGCCAGTGGCCCCTGCAAGGCCAATGACCGGGAGCGCTGCCCAATCCAGGACTGCTGGCAGCGGGGCCGGCGGGGTTGGGAATGCAGCTCTGGCCAGGGCTGCTAGCAGTGCGGCTGACGTGGTGAGGAGCACAGACCTGGCCAGGGCCAGAAACAGATCCCAGTGGCCAAGGCTGGGAGTTGAGCCCAGTGGCCAGGACAGATACCCCAGAGAGGCCAGTGGGGAGCCTTGACCTCCCCTGATCTGGCAAACTCCCTGGTTCGGGACTGCTTGGGTCCCGAGGGTGCTGGAGGAGGGAGGTCAAACCTGTATAAAATTCTTTGCAGCCTGCATGCTTGATGCTTAAAGTAGAGTTGAAATGCAATTTCTCTTTTGCCACAGTTTTCTGATTCTCATGTGTTCTCTCTCAATGTAAACAAACACAGGAACATCTTGATATCTGAATTCTTATATAGTCCTGCCCTGCCAAACAAACCAGTTTAGACTGAGCATTTAAAATAAACTCGAATAATAAAACCTGCATTGAATCTTGCTCATAATGTCACCAAAAGCAAGAATTCTCTTCAGCAATTTATAGGCTTCTATTCCTGTAGGCGCCTTAACAGAAACTAAACAAAGTTGTATAAGCAAAGCAAAGCAATATGCCCACAAAATTATGCCTGCCACTTGGCTGGCATGTTTTTGCAAGATTCTTTTAGAAGTCTGTCATTAGACTTGGATCCCCTTACCCCTGGCTGAGAGATCTCACTAAATTCAGAACATCTTTTTTTTTTTTTTCCAGGCCCCATGTTTTGGTCAGGTGGTCTGAATGTTGTTGTCTTTGGTTCTCTTACCAACTTTCTTTAATGTAATCTCAGCAGTGTGCGACAGAGCAGGAACCAGCAGAGCAGGAAGTAATGAAAAATGGGCTTAGTTGTGTTCTTGGCCTTCATGGATCATTATAGAAGTACGTTAGAAGAGCCATAAGGGCTGAGCACCTTGTAGAGTTAGACATAAAAATTCAAAAGTAACATAGGGTTCTCCAGAAAATATTAATTCCATCACTACAGTCTTGGCTGGTCTAGTTCATTTTGCTATTGATGGTTTTTTTTTTATCAAAATTTTCTCCAGTTCAGTTTTAAGTGTACCAAGAGATGAGGCTTCAACTGCTATACCAGTTTCTACTGCATGTTTCAATTAATTCTTACTGACCTGGAGAATGTTTTTGAGGTAACGCACTAGATTAATGTTCGAGTCCTGTTCTACTGCAGACTCACTATGTGACCGTGGGCAAGTCACTTTCTGTCTCCCATCTGGAAAATAATTATAAGGCTTCCTTTTTCCCACCCTTTGTCTTGTTTATTTGATTGCAGGAACTATGGGGTAGGGCTTGTCTTTCTACAGCCAACAAACCTTGGTTACGTCATTGTAATGGAACCAAATTATATCTAGCTGTAAGCTGCAGTTTTTCTGAACTGAGTAGACACTGGATAAGTATGCGTTTATTCAAACTCTATCAGGTCACTGTGGGTATGTCTAGACTACAGGCTTTTGTCAACAGAGGCTTTGTCGACAGTATCTGTTGACAAAGCCTCTGTTGACAAAGAGTGTCTAGACTACATCCAGTTCTGTTGACAAAGCAAGCCACTTTGTCGGCATGAGAGTGTAGACGCAAAGCACAGTGTGTAGATGCAATAATGACTTCTGTCAATAGAACTCTGTCGACAAAAGGCATTATTCCTCGTAGAATGAGGTTTACTGCCGTCGACAAAACTGCTGAGTTCTGTCGACTTTCTGTCAACAGAGCGCAGTGGCAATGTAGACGCAGGTATAGTTTTGTCGACAAAAGTAACCCTGTAGTCGAGACATACCCTGGGTATGTTTACACTGCCACCCTAGTTCGAACTAGGGTGGCTAATGTAGGCATTCGAACTTGCAAATGAAGCCCGGGATTTAAAATAAATTTGCATGTTCCTGGACACCGCCATTTTTAAATGCCCTGTAGTTCGAACTACCTGCAAGGAGGTGTAACGGTAGTTCAAATTAGGAGCTTTAATTCGAACTACCTAGTCTGGGCCGCGTGTAGCCGCAGGCAGGTAGTTCGAACTACGGGGCATTTAAAAATGGCGGTGTCCGGGAACATGCAAATGAAGCCCGAGATATTTAAATCCTGGGCTTCATTTGCTAGTTCGAATGCCTACATTAGCCATCCTAGTTCGAACTAGGGTGGCAGTGTAGACATACCCCCTGAAAGTCATCCAGTTTTGCCATGCAAGTAATGGCATAGCAAATGACTAGCATAACTGTTGGGAACTCCTTTTGAAATGTCTCTTCCCTACTACCTGCTGATCTTCAGATTTAGCTAAAACTCCAAATGCAGCTAGATTATAGTTAGACTGGGCACTCTGTTGCTTGCTAGACCAGAAATGGAAGCATTTCCAGACAAGAGGCGTGGATTTTCTGGCTCATGCCTGACATTTGGAAGTCGTTCTCATTTCCTGGAACTCGAGATATTTTAACTAGAATTTTCCATCAAGTCCAAAAAGTTTTGAACTTGGGAAATACTGGAATGTTGTTCAGCATTATCTGGCTTGAGCTATTTGTTAATCATTTTGCCTTGGGAAAATAAGCTGTAATCTCTCTGCACCTCCGTATACTTCCTAGGAATATGAGGATACTACTTACCTTAGAAAGTAGTGTTTCTAAAGAATTTTGTGATCCCAAGATGAACCGCGTTAACAACGTGCTGAATGTTTGTGGTGGTGTTGAGCTATGAATTATTCCCATCAGCGTACCGGTAGTTGAGCTCTTGCAAACGACGCTGGATTTGCACGTTGCACTGGGCACGGTTAGGGAATCCTTTCCCCGTTCTCATATGGGGCAGGTTCTCTTTTGGCAGCAGATGCTTAGAGTGGTCAGAGGTGAATGGGGCTGGGAGCTGGAGCTGGCCAATAGCTCTGAGGTGGAGGTCAGCCAGGGAGCACAGGAAAGAGAGTGTGTGGGCTGAACACTTGTTTGTGGGTGTTGGAAATCCGTTAAGAGAGACCGAACTGGAAGCATATGGGGAGAAGAGTTCACTTGCTTCATGTTTTGGTAGGTCTGCAACTTGCAGGCAGGAAGCTTGTGGTCTCCCCTTCTTCCCCTTAACACACGTGCAACATAGTACTGCTTTTAACCATCAGATGGATTGGGCCCTTGAGTCCTTCCCTCATCAAAAGGCCCAACCAGGCAGCCATTACATTTTCATTTGCCTCAGTCTTTTCACATCTGTTTGTAATTTAATGTGTGTTGGCTGGCTTGGTTGTGCGTATTGTAGGGACACTGGCAGCAGTGAAAGTACTGTAACTTAAAATTTCTTACAGGTCCTGTCCTATTGCAACCCGGCTCTCTGCCAGTTCTTTAAAAAGCTCCCTGCTGGCTTTTGCTGCAGCTCAGCCAGCTCTTGCTGGAGCTGCGCACCAGGGTGCACCCGCTTACTTTCACCTGTGGACACTGGTGAATTTAGCTTCAGGATTTCTTGTGCATGAGACACACATTGATTAAAGAGGCAACTTTCCCACCTCAGATGCTGGAAAAGGGATGAGAATGTTTGAAGTCCTGATCAGAATAAACAGAGGGGTCCTAAAATCCACACATTATAACAATTTGAATTGATGTTCCAAAAGCGAATGGCCTTCCCAACAAGAACTTATCTATGTCCTTTCTTTGTTCTAGCTGGATCTAATCTGTCGGATAATGGAAGCTATTTGGAGGAAATACAGTCTTCAGTCCTACATTCTTTGCTTGTAAGCAAGGGTTTTCTATTAACCTACTGCAAGTTTTATAGAATGTGGCAAAATGGCTTGCCTAGTTCACTTGTCATGACTGGCTTTTGGTGGTATTGATGTTGCTAACCCCTGACTAAAAACCAAGCGCCTGGTACGCTACAGTGGACAGCTTCAACTGGTAGGAGGGAAGGTGCATAACGAAAAGGCACATTGAGCTCCCTT
The DNA here is from genome assembly GCF_049634645.1 of Pelodiscus sinensis. Taxonomy (NCBI): domain Eukaryota; kingdom Metazoa; phylum Chordata; order Testudines; family Trionychidae; genus Pelodiscus; species Pelodiscus sinensis. The sequence goes on from NC_134711.1 coordinate 22,963,972, forward strand.
GATTTGTCTGTGTTGTGGATGCTGAAAAATCATGGCACTTGCACCCGTGTGCTGGTATCTGTAGACAGAAAGTGTCTAACTTTAAGTACTTAGAAAGTTTTATCTCATTGTTCAATGGCAGGGTCTTGTGGGTGTACTGTGAGCAAGGGGATCCATGCAGATGGTGTGCAAGCACTTTTCAAATTTTTAATAGAAACTGGATTGCAGTAACTTTTACTCTGAAATAAACCCCGATTGTATCTCGGGGCGCTGACTTCCTTCTGTTCAGAAGGCATGTTTTTCTCCTTGGAACAAAATTACTGTGTGGGGAGTTTGAAATCTTTGCCTGCTAACAGGCTGCTTTGTTACATGCAGGGACGAGCGAGGAAGTGCAGCAGAGTTTGCAGCTTTCCACATCATGAGTCGGATTCTAGAAGCTGCAAATGGAATGTGTATGCCCCTGCCTCCTGGTAAGCCCTGTGACACTGGATCTCTTAAGTTTCATTATATTCCACACTTGAGAAGAAGAGCACTGCTTTGAATTTCTTCCAAACAAACAGCATTTGCAATAAGTGCATGCTGTATTAACTTTGGCAGGCCTGAAATGTACTCAGTACAGCTGCATGGGGAAGAGTTCTCCATAAACACCTGCAGTGAAATAAAACAAATATCAATAGTCACAACAAAGATGACAAATCATGTAGTTTTTTTGATAAGTTTCACTTCCAAGCACCATTTCAGGTCTGTGGGAAAGCATCACCCAGAGTTAGATTTTTTTTCCCTCCCCCTCTTTTTAATGAGTTCAGAAAGTAGTTGGGTTGAACGTTCATTGTCAAGGGCTCCCTAGGTAAATGACATCCAGTGGCAAAGCCGTTTTCTTCCTACTGCCTTGCTGATGTTTCAACTGTGAACTACCAGCTTAGTAGATGCCCTGGTCCTACACTCCTGTCCCCAGGGGTGAGCCCTGTGCTCACGTAGATGTCCATTGACTGCAGCTCATGCTCATATGAAATAATTTGCTCTATAAAGGAACCTGCATTTCTGTGTCTGTGCAGTCTTTGAACACTACTGGTTGAGAGGTTTCCATTAGTGTCAGTTTTCAGAAGGATACCAACCAACTGTGACATAGTAACTGCTCTTCAACACCATGGCTGCAGACTTGAACCAGTAGCGTGAAGTATCTGATTACCAATCTTCTAAACCAATCCCTGAATCTACAACTGTAGATGCTAGACAGTTCATTAGATATGTCATGTCCAGCTTTTGGGCACAGCAATCTATTCTTCAATCTGAAATACTTTTAACAAAAATCTACTTTGAATAGAATGACTCTCATTTTGCTGAGTCAGAAACTTTGTCTTGGAAATATTTTGACTGGCTTTTTAGGCTACTGCAATACAAACATCTTGTTACTATGATCTTAATCCTAAGAGACCCTCCCCCCCTTCCAGATGAATTGATGTCTCAGTTGGGGATATAGGGGAGAAAGGAGAGAAAAAATAGAAAAAATGTTGACTTAATTTAAAATGAAGAATGAGAGTGTACCAAGGCACCTTAATGTTGTGCTTCAGTCTGCACTGTAGCTCAAAATAAGATATGCAATTTGAGCTACACAAATTGCATACCTTATTTCAAAATATCTTTTCATAATTTGGTGCTGTCTACACAGTGCCAAATTTTGAAATAAAGCGCTATTCTGAAATGTCCCTTACTCCTCGTGGTATCCTGAAATAGCGTAGCAGTGTAGACGTATCCTTAGAGAGGTGGGGAAGGGACCCACAGTAACCTAATTTGCCAAATTAGAAAAAAGTGTAGCTCAAAATCCATGGCACAAAAGATATAATGGAAAAGTACCCTTTTTTTTTATGGTGCTAGATTCTGTTACCAAAATAATCTGATAATGCCCATACAATTTTCAAAGCACTTTCCTTTTAAATTTTAGGAAGAACTTCTTAACACTAATGTTTTACATTTTTGTAAATCTCATGTTCTTGTTTAATTTGCCAAAGCAGTAAGGGGTTTGCAAACACCTGATAGATTTGGTCTGGATTTTAATCCAGTTAAGAATGTTTTTGCAGAAATATTTGGCTTATCATACTGCTGGTTTTAAGACCAAAATATGCGTGTAACCACATGCTAGGGGGAATAAATCTGAGTGTATTAGGTCAGAAACATGAATCTCAAAACTCCTTCAATATTGCTGTCATTTTTGTGTTGGTTGGTTCCCGTTCATGTTATTCTGGAGCATGGATTGTAACCACATATAATGCGTGTTGAGATTTACTTCTTGATTACTTGAGAGGGGAATTAAAAGACACATGCATAAAAAATGTTACATGTAAGAAAACAATTGTGTGGCACAAACAACTGGTCCTTTCGTTGCAGGTTTTCATACCTTACACATGGGGCTTGGAGTTAGATGTCTGCCTTTGCATACCCTGCTGCATTACATTGATAATGGGGTCTTACAGCTGACAGAGACATGTGCAGTAAAGCTTTGGAAAGGTATGGTTGATTTAACAGTAGACACGTAGGTTACATTCCTTTGTAGCAAATCTGGTTTGGAAATGGATACCCTTTGTATATTTCAATGTGACACCCAGAGCTCTTTGGCTGTTGCTTTAAAAAAATGTTTTTTTAACTTGATCTTATAGTACATAGAAGAAAAATACAAGGGCCAAAGGTTCAATTCTGCACTTAGAATTGAAAGTTATTGTTGAAAGTTATTCCTGTGGAGCTGCTTTGAAGTCAGTGGGGTTGCACAGCTGTTACAAAGGACAAAATTGAGCATGAGCCTATATAACACTATCCCTGACGTGATAGAACATGAAATATCCATTGTGAGAATTTCAGCAAATGATTACATGGATCTTGATCCCATTTTTAAACTAGGAAATTTGTAGAAATATTAACATTAATGGCTTTCATAGGACTTAAGACCTCTACCCTCAGACTGGATTAGCTTGCCTCAGTAAATTTCTTCAGATGTATATATCACATAAAAATGCTTTTGGTGCTGACATTTGTGGAATGTCCAGAAATTCTGTACAATGGAAGAATGTATTTTATAAAACAAAAAATGCCAGCGTCCAGGAGTTTTAAGACAATCATGCTTTAAAGAACTTTTAAAATATTATGCCTGCCTACTGAGTGGTTATTTTCATTAGGCTTTCTTGTAAGTAGGCTAAGAAACTCACCCATGTTCTTTCTGCTACGTTTTGTGACTATGTTGAAACAAGAAATAGTGTACACAACAGCATATGAAAATTGTGTTTTGCACAATCACTTCTCATATGCACCAATCACCATTATTGCCCAAATTTACAATTTGATTATCCTACCCTGTTTCTTGGCATAGGACCAACTTTATAGTGTGGTTCATAAACCAGCGTCTTTGTGAAATCAGTTTGTGGCTTTATAAACCATAGAATGATCACAACTCCATTCATTGCCCTTTTAGTTCAAAGGAAGCAGATAGCATGACTCACTTCATCTGAATCAGTTATTAGAATATAGCCATACAGTAGGGCCTCAGAATTACAAACCCTCAGGAATGGAAGCTGTTCATAACTTTGAAATGTTTCTAACTCTGAACAAAATGTTATGGTGGTTAGTTTAAAAGTTTATAACTGAACATTAACTTAATAAAGCATTGAAAGTTTACTATACAGAAGAAAAATTCCCTTCAATTTTTTTAGCAGTTTAGTACACAGTACTATACTAGGGATAGGAATGACTAGTCAACTATACGATAAGCAAATACTAGTCAACTAGTCACTCCCCCCCCACCCCGAGGCAGCAAGGGAGGGAAGAAGAGAGGGTGTTTCAGAGAGTCAGCACTGCATGTAGCCCAGGCATCCTGAGGTCAGCTGCAGGTAGCCTGGGACCAGCTGCATGTGGCATTTCAAAGTGGCAGCACTGTGTGGAGCCGGGGGTCAGCTAGGGATTTCTCCATTGACCCCAGGCTCCATGCGGCACTGCCGCTTTGAAATGCTGTGGCGAGCACTGGGCCAGCAGCGGACTGCTTGAGTCCTCCGCTGTCCCTGTGCTCCCCACAGCGCTTTCACCTTTGATGTGTAGCAACAGCCCTGGAGCTATTGCTACACTTCAAAGGCAGAGACACCCTTATTGACTAATCAAATAATTGATACAAATTGTGTTGACTATTTGATTAGCCAATTTATCTAAATTTAACATCCTTATATTATACTTTATTTGCTTTCTTCCCCCACTGCTACTGCCTGATTGTGTACTTCCAGTTTCAAATGAGGGCTGATGTTGACTGGTGTTCATAACTCTGCTCTTTATAACTTTTGAGGGTCTACTGTACTACACTGTAACCTAATTCAAAGCAATGATACTCCTGTAATCAAACCTGTAACACAATGTTTACCCAGTGGTTAAAAGAAAATAGATACTAATTTATACAGTACACCATATCTTATTATTTCTAGGATTGTGAAACAATTGTTATGATTTGGGGATGTGATGCTTCAAATTCTACTTGTCCCTCATAAGTTTTCATAATTGCATTCAAATCTGTTACCTCGAAGGGTGGTTTTGTGTGTGTGGGAAAGAGATGTACGTTAACATGCATTTTGCTGTTGAGTTAATTTAGGAAGCCATATCTCTGAAGTCATGGTCAGTTATTTATTTCCCTCTCTGGTTTGTAGATCTGGACAATACTGAGAAGAATGAAAAGCTAAAATTTAGTATCTTTACAAGGCTTCCTGAGGTAACTGCATTGTGCTTCTTAGGTTTTAGATCCAGTTGTTATGAAATTCATCTGAGCTCAAAACTTAAGTCCCATGTGAATCATAATAAGATGGCTTAATTGGGATTTAAATAGTTCATGCTGGCCCACTGAACAAGGGTGAGCTTTACCTTTTGTATCTTCAAGGCCTTAGCTATATGTACATTTTCTTCAAGTTTGACAGTGACTGGGAGGAGGTGATTATTACAACGGGAAAAGAGGGCTTTTTTAGCTCTATTTATATTTAGAATTGCTGAGCCATGTTAACACTGGGACTGATAAAGCATTTCCCTTTAATTTATGGAGTTTCCTACGCCTGTCCAACTTCACTACTTGATAAAAATATATATTGTCTCTGGAAGAACAAGCAATTTCTATGCTGCTTTGTAAAGCATACTATGGTTGGTAATTACATGTGCAAAACCTCTTTCAGTCTATGTCCAGAGGTCTGGCTTTACTCAATTATTAAACAATGGGGTTTCTTACCAGATTAGATTCTTGTTGCAAGAAGCAAAAAGAATTCTGTAGCCTAGCTCCTAAGCTATCAATCACTTTTTTATAAAATCTAGCTATGACTCGTTTACCCTTGTGAGTAGGAAGGCAAGAAAGGGAGACATATTCACAAAGTAATAATTTCCAAGAGCTAGGAAGAAATTATTCTCTCTCAAAGCCAGTTATATCTGCCCATTGAAGAACTAAGTGCTAAGAAATGAGAGATGCAGTTTTCACCCCTTCCAGCTTAGCAAAAGACTAGACAAGGAAGTTGAAATTAGGCCTCCTGCAAGAGTAAACCGGGTTTTATTGCTAGGAAATCAGGAAGCTCCAAATCCTATTTAAGCTACTGCACTGGTCTCCTTCTGGAAGCCTTGCATGTCTGTTTAGTCATTTGCATGTAGCACTCTTGATTATCTAATCTACACCAAAGTCTGCTGCCCAAATTCTGTAGGACTGTTTCCGTATCTTGAATTATAGATCGCTGCCATGCTGTCTTCCAAGGAATCCAGCCAACGTGAGTGCCAACAGTATACAAATAAATCCTGTAAATGTAGGGAGTCTGATGGTTGTGATTAATATTGCTACCCTGATTACACACAACAGCTCCTGCTGTAGCACCTGGAAAGCATGTACACACCATATCATGTCATGGTCCTTGACATAGAATCCAATCTTCTTGTGGGGGAGTTTCCTCCAATGTAGCAGCCATGCCTCTGGTGAGGAGAAGTTGATAAGGCATCAGTAGTGATGCCAAAAAAGAGAGAGTCTTATTACTCACCTTATCCCTTCCACTCTACTTGTGTTGCCTCTGCAGTACTTCTAGTATGCTGTAACCCAGTGGGTAGAGGATCGACCGTGGATCCCCATCTGACCATGGTGTGCTATTTTACTAGCCCTTCCCAATGTGACCTTTGTTGCTGATAGTTAGTTTATCATAGATATGTTCATCCTCCCCATGCTGAGGCAGGATTTAGTATACCTAGACCATCCTTGAAAAGGTGTGTTTCTAACCTGTTCTTAAGTCTCCAATGACAAGAAGGCTGTGGAAGGAATCTCTAGATAAGCCATTCTGGTGCTTAACTAGCCTTATAGAGTATCAGAGGGGTAGCAGGGTTAGTCTGAATCCGCAAAAGCGACGAGGAATCCTGTGGCACCTTATAGACTAACTGAAGTGTTGGAGGATAAGCTTTCGTGGGCAAAGTCCCACTTTGTCAGATGCATCTGATGAAGTGGGTCTTTGCCCATGAAAGCTTATGCTCCAACACTTCAGTTAGTCTATAAGGTGCCATAGGACTCCTAGCCTTATAGAGAAAATCAATCATCTAACCTGAATCTCCAGTGCTGCAAAGGTAATTATTTCTAGCCTGATCTTCGGTAGACATGGAGAACAATTGATCACCATAGTCTTTATAACAATCTTTGGGATATTTGAAGATCAGGGTTCCCTCTAAGCTGCACACCTGTATGGCCTGGCTGGCAAGGCCACGTGGCAGGTGACTGCCCCAGTATCCGCGGCTGGAGCCGGACCACAGTGAAGCTGTCCCTGCTGGGATACTCCCTCACCCCTTTCTGTTCTGGGCATCTAATTCTCGTGTTCCCAGCCTGTCAGGTGCTAGTTTTGCTTTGAGAGCAGCCCTTTCCTTATGAATATACCGCAAGTGAGAAGCACCCTCCTGTGATTAACTTGATGTTACAGAGAATGTGAGCTCTCCTTGACAAAAGCAAAGGCATGTGGATGCATAGTGCATAGGTGAGAATAGGAGCCATGATACATGCACATGCATGTGTCATCCTGCACCCACTGACTAGTCCTTCACCCTTGCCCCAATCCTCCTTCAGTCTGAGCTAAAATAGCCTGAATGTGCATTGAAAGATCACTCATTATAATATACTTGTCCACTAGATGCATTGCACTGCATTCAAGGCCATTGCATAAACCAGTTACAATCCTCAGTGTATTAAAATAATGTAGACCAGGACCCACATGGCTACTGAAAATTTTGCAGTATTAATTTTATTTATTTGATTTCATATTATGTAAAGTCATGCACCTTATTTATTATCCTTTTTTTTAGTATTCTTTCTTCCATGTACAGTATATATATTAAATATATTAAAACTTTATTTTAGTCAGTTGAGGTAGAGCTGACAGTATGCAACCTGTAATGAGATGTCAGCCACTGGGCACTGTTAGGAAGGAGAAAGTATTGATTCAGTGTGTACTCTGACTGTTGCTGATTTATTGTGACAGAAAATGTCACTAAAGTGTAATAGACACAATATTGCATTGCATCAATTTTGTTACGTTTAATTTTTTTGCTTAATAGGCAATTGGTCACAAGGTCAGTCAGCTGTGGGATCATCCTGTCAACTCTAATTGTATTGCAAGGAACTACGTGAAACTGTTGCTGGATAAACTTAGGGACAGACAGGTAAGAGTGTGGAGATGGCCATTGCTTGTTTTTTAATCTTTTAGCTTTGATAGTATTGAGCACAGTCTCTACTCTGCTGTTGAGATGGTTAGCCACTCTTTACTCAGTAGTTAAGTAGCTATTTTACCACTTTTGTGATGTAATATAAAGTAGGGATGTGAAAGGTTAACCAGTAAGCCTCACCTTTAATAGGAGCTGGCAGCTGGTGGCAGCCTCTGCCCATATGTGGGGGTTGGGAACTGGCAGCTAGCACCTGTGCGGGGCTTGGAGCAGGAACCCCAGATCCTGCTTAGATGGTTAACTGGTTAAACATTAGGTTGGCCTAACGTTTAACCGATTAACTGGAATTTTACATCCCTAATATAAAGTATATTTCTTTTACAGCATAACAGACCAGTGGCTGACAGACTGTCTGTCCGTGTAGAGTTTCTGCCACTTAACTACTTAGCCGATATGCTAGCAGAGGTAGAGGATCAAGGTAACATTGCTGTTATTCAGTATGTTTGTTATAGTAATGCCCAAGGACCAAAGAGGAGTGGGTTTTAGAAGAGATGTGCGCAGAATGCCTTGCCAGTGTCCTGTAGTAGTTACCTACCTATGGATACATTAACCTTTCCATAAGACTTACACATGTGTGTAATGGGCTTCTTACCTTTCTGGTTTTGCTGTTCTGTTTCCCCTTATTCAGCCAATGGTGGAAATTTTCTCCCTGACAAATGGGCAGTTTAGCTCTCTGGCCAATCTTCAAAAAGAGTTCTCTCTGGGGAAACCAAAATGTTTAAAAACAACATAGTCCTAAGCAGCCATCCATGGACTAACTGGTCTATTTACTTTCTTATGCTGCAGCTTTCTGTGTATTTGGTTGTCAAGGTAGAATGCAATAATTTGCTTTCTCCATGCTCAACCAAGAACTCTTTTTCCACAGGCATTAGCTGGGGTATTCCAAAGGTATTCTTTAGCTTTCTTACTGAAGAATCCTCCATGTCTCACCACGTACTCCCTCGTAGGTCTCTCCCTTTTCGAACCAGTGTTTTATATAGTTCAGGCATTTCAGGTACATGAGTCCCTTATAGTGACATGATACCTTTGGGAATTATAACCATCCTAAATCCCTGGCCTTACAGGGCTTAGAGCCAGATTTTTAAAGGCGTTTAGGCATTGCTGCACTCGGTGTTGCAATGCCTAGCTGATTTAGGATCCTAAATATAATTTGCAAGAGATTAAGCATTTACGAGCCTAAATCCCATTCTCTATTTTAAGTTGTTATACTGGTGCCCATTTGTATCAACTGAGTGCCTTTATCATAAAATCAATAGCACAGTTTTCAGTGTACCTTGTAGAGTTGCTGGCTCTCCTCTCTGTGGGATATGTTCTGTTTACATCCCAGTAAGAAGCAGGCTGGTGCTGCCAGCATTGAAAGGGGTCAGCAGGCTGCTACAATCTGGAAAGCAGCCCAGGCTAAATGTTAATCAAATCTACAGTTGCTGAGACAGTTTTCCCTCTAAATTACATGGCTTGAAGTTTTATGTAACAGTTTTATGAAATTGACAATACGAGGGCCAAATTCTATACATCCTCCAGCTTATACTCAAGCAAAGCTTATGTTGTTTTCAGAATTTTGCTATATAAAATATTCAGGATTTGACCCAGTATTCTTAGATAATAGTGTCTGACAGACTCACCTTATGACCTAATATTGTATTTGACACAAACTTTAAAGGTTCTGTTTAAAAAAGGATTAGACATCAATAGTAAAGTTCCCATTAGCTTCTCTGAATGGACTCTGGACTCTGGATCAGACCTTATGGGCTAAATCAGGGCTGGGCAAGATGTGGCCTAGGGGGCTGGATCCGGCTCACCTAACACTTTAATCCGGCCCTCAGACTGCATCTGGCTGCTTTCTAATTATATATATCCTGCTGCCTGTGCCACTGAATTTCCAGGCAGTGGCTCAGGCAGCAGGATCCTGGTTGCAGTACTAGTTTGACAGTGGACAGAACCATGAGCTCTTTGAATAGCCACAGCAACCCCAGGTGGCTGCCAGGCCATGAGGTAGTGGCAGGGCTGGAAGTGGTGAGCCATTTGCTATGTTTTTAATTCAAAGCCTCTGGCCCACTCAGCTCTAGGGAGAGGCTAATCCCCAGGCCTGCCCTTTCTGTCCCAGGCCCGACTCTTCCAAGGTGGAGCTGGCCCATGACCACAGACCAAATTTCATTAAGTTGCCCCCCCCTGTGAAAATTATTGCCCACCCCTGGGATAGATTCACAAAGGTAATTGGGCATCGTAGTGGTATTTTAATCACATAAGCCTAATATTTTGGCTCCATTGTCTTGTGCAAATCCCTTCTCAGGTGCCACCTAACCCTATAGGTGACTAAATCCCCATAGGTACCCAAGTTCTACCCATGGGCACGCTCAAAGCCACCTCCATTCTGATGCTGCCCAAGAGCTAATGAGCTGCTTGAAGCCCATGCTCAAAGCAAAGCCCTAGCAGGATTCTCAAACAAGGTATTTCCCTGCCTGCCTATCCAGTGCAGCCCAATCCTATAGGTGTGCTCAGAGTGCACCTGTAGGGTCACAGACTCAAACAAAAGATAGCTGGGGTAAGCAGGTTGGGAATTTTTCAGGAGGTTGGGTGTTCCAGATTCAGATCCCTGCTCTGTTAAATTTGGAGCTAAGATTTGAACCCAGTTTTCCTTACGTGTCAGGTGAGTCCCAATCGCCAGGTTATAAGGCATTCTGGAATGGATCTTTCTCAATCTCTAACTTGGAGTGGTTTCATTTTGTATACATATAATTGGAGCAGGGACTGTAAGCTAACCCTCCCACATCCTAGGCAGGTGCCCTAATCACCACGCTATAGAGTCACTCTTTCTCTCTCTGACCAATGAATATTTATACCAAGTGGACTATGTCCCACAGGAGAGCTTGAGAGAGATCCACCCCAGAATGCCCAATAGCCTGGTGCCGTGGTGTCCAGCCTGTTCTGTAGCCACTATAATGGCTACTGCAATAGTGAACTAGCCACACTCAACCGGCCAAATAGCCACATGTGGCCAGTGACTAGTGTGGTGGACACCACGGGCCTGGTGATTGGGGCACTTAACTAGAATGTGGGGGACCCAGATTTAAATGTCTGCTCTGCCTGCTTTGAAGCAGGAAAGTCAACCCAGTTCCCTTATATACTAGATTAGTAGTACTAATCTAGTATATAAGTATCCTAAGTACTAGGTCTAATGAGGTGTGTGGGTGTGTCTGTCTTTTTTGCAAGAAAGGGCTGACCTGGCTTAGATACCACATGGCAGGTGAGGGCTTGTAGCTGAAATTCCTAAATAAAGGAAACCTTCTCTGGCTCGTGAATCAGGTGTCTAAAGGCCAAATCAATGGGAGTCAGGTGCAAAAGTGCCTTTATAAATCTGGATACTAAGGGAATATCTACACAGCAGGCTAAACTCAAAATAAGTTACACAACTTGAGCTATGCTAATTGTGTAGCTTAAGTCTAAATAGCTTAGTACCAAAAGTCGAAATGTCTACACAGCAGTTATTTCGAGACAGAGTACTCTTCCCCCAACTTCCCTTACTCCTCGTACAATTAGGGTTACAGGAGTTGCAGTAAGCAGTCCTCCAGCTCAACAATATTTCGACATTATTTGACATGATGTCGAAATTATTGCTCGAGTGAAGACTCAGAATATAATGCAGCTGTGTGGACATAGCCTAGCCTATACTTCCATCCCTTTTTCTCTGCATTTCTCTCCCCACTTGCTCAGGTGGCTTTCTTTTGCACTAACCTCTTTCCATATACTGCATGGGGTACCAAGGTGCCTAATTTGGGACGGAGATTTCCAGGAGGCAACAGCATGCCTAATAATGAGGCTTTATAATGCTTAAGAACCTTGGTGAATCTAGCCCAGGATACTTACAAGAAATATTTTTCGTCTTCTGAAAAAGTAGGAGCCAAAAGTTCCTAAAAACTGACTAATTGAATTTCAGAGATGCTGAGCATACAAGTGAAATCCATGAAATCTAGGGGGAGAGAGGGGAAGCTCCATATCTATGAAAATACATTTTAATCCTAACTCTGGTACTCCAGATTGAAAATGTTGGCTGTGGTGTCCCGGAGATTGAAAGCATTGGTGCAGAAAAACATTTATTTTGTAAATGCTTATCTTCTCCATGTATTTTTCCAGGTCTGAATCCATTGGAGGAAGAAAACAATGTAAATGCAAAATTTGTAGAAGAAACAGCACTGAAACACACCACAATGCTTTTAGGACTATAGTACTAACATATCTGGATTATTTCAAAAAGCATGTCAGTCTTGCAACATATTTCAACAAGCAGATTTGCAACTAAAATTCCAGGGTTTAATACGTCTCAAAAATTGTTAATAATTAGAAAACAGATGTCATATGGTAGAGGCTACCAGTTGTTGGTTACAATCATTATTAACTAGCAAAATAATATATACTTCACTCACCTCATGCATGTAGAGAGACTAGACTGAAACTACAGACTTGCTAGTAAATACAGAGAAAATAAAGGATAGAGTTGGAGGAAAGAATGGATCTGATACAGATCCTGCTCTCTGATTAAGTATGTTTTTATTATTCAGTTTTACATTGTGGAATGGCTGAACAGGAGGAGGGGTAGCAAGTTCCAGAATATTGTGAGAAAAGTTTAGTTAGAATTGTATTTATATTGTAATACCACTCTTACAGGCAAGATATTCTTGGAAAAAGAACAGTCCAAATACATGTAAAATAATAAGAAACTGACAGTTGTCCATTGCACTTATGTATAAATGTTTTCTTTGAGATTTTATAGCATAGGCTAGAAGCAACAAATGAATAACTTTTTGTATATAATGTATTAATAAAGATGTATAAATTCCTCATACAAATGGTACATCTTTTTACAGTACTGTCCCCACATCTTTGGAGTAGGGTTTTAATATATTTGCGCTCTTGCTAATGTGTATAAAAACCTTTCCTGATGTTTATAATTTACTACACAATACAGCAGGAGAAGAAAGCATCTTTGGAAGCCTATCTTTACAATGGTTTGGACAAATTGTATTTAATTTTGTCCCTATGCCTTTTAATATTTTTAGATCAAATGTCAGATTTTTTAAAAATTGCTCGTTTTTTTTTTTTTGCCCTTCAGTTCTCAGCTATATTTATACAGAACTGAGATAACCCATTTATTTTTTAAATCTGTGAACTGTAATAGCAGTTCTTAAAAAGTAGTACTTTGGTACTAAACAGGGAAAATTTGTGAACTTCAGACATCCTGAAAGAGCATGGAAGAGAGAGAATTCATTTACTGGGTAAAAAAGTTTGCCAAATTTTCAGAAGTAGTAAACTTGGATGAATTAGATATTGCATTTTTTTTCTTTTTAATTCCAATATATTCCTCAAACTCTCTATGTAAAACTGCTGAGAGAGGATAACAGAAGTATAGTTTCAAATAGGGGAGTATGTTCCCAAACTAATGTACCTATTTCATAGGGTTAAATGAAAGAGATTTAGCTCCCAGAAAGAGGGCCCTTTGTATACTTCTCAGTATGCATAAGCATTCACCCTTTCTTCCCCTCTTATTCCTTCTCAGTAATGGGACTTCTTTCCCTCTACTGTGGTTGCCATCAGTGATAAAGGCAGATTAGCATTCTCAGTGGTCTGTAGTGAGAAAAACAAACTTTTTTAAATTTAAAAAGACATGTCTGGCACTTATCTGCTGAGCAAACTGCTGAAGATAAGTTTGTTTATCTGTATAAGGAGAAAGGACATAGTTCAACTATGTTCATCTTAAAAAGAGCTACAAAATTTTCTCTTGTTAATAAATGCTTGCAAAGTACAAGAAGGTACAATAAACAAGTTAAAAACCAATTTTGATTATTGTTCACTTTTCTTAACATTTCAAAACACTGCTATGTTTTGCATACTGTGCCCCTATTAGCAAGAAAGAGTTGCAGGAATTCTTAAGCTATACTGTCAGCTTTAAAAAATATTTTGTTTACAGTGTAAATATTTTGGCAAATGCCTAGAAAACATTTTAAAACATTTGCAATATTAAGAGCTGTTGGTTTTGCATATTCAGTTACTAGTACTGTACTCATGGCTTAGATGCCACAGGATCACTTGTTCAGATTTCAATTGGCTTCACAATAGGTTTTCTTATGTGTCTCATATTTGAACCAGGTTCAGTCGGTTTGAAAGGAGCCAAAGCACCATAGGGACGTGGCAGAGGGAGAACATTTTCATCATCTGGGATGTATGCATTGGGGCGCTGCTCCGCTGTTGTGTAGACACTATTTGGCAATGCATACTGTTCCTCTTCTGCAGCACGCTGTGAAGAAACATGTTTAATGTGATTCAACACTGCCAATCCATTTCACAATTCATGGTGATGTCAGCACTTAGAACTCCATTTATGACTTTTCAGCCATAGATCAAAGCTCTTTACAAAGAATGCTACTGTACATTTAGCAAATGAGGTAGCTGATGTACAAAATACTGATGTGATTGTCATAACATGGAAGAAACTGTTAACTCCACAAAAGTGTTTACATCTGAAGCTGTTTTGTTGGGGAAACCTTCCATGGCCTCAAGGTGGCAAATTCTTTAAATGGATATACTCTGCACATTGTTCCATGCTCAGGCAACTTTTGCCAGGGGAGAGGTGGAAAGACCATGGCTTGCCTTCACCCAGCTCTTGGGGAGGCTAGTGCTGTCAATGCTCCCTACTGAAACTGTACTTTGCCCGTTGTGTGAGTCAGAACCTTACTCAAATAGGAGCATTTTTTATTATAATATTGCCCCCATTAGTGAACCCTCCCATACTGATCATTGGGCATCCCACCTGGTTTTAAAGAGGCAATCTGCCTATTAATTAACTTGCAGCACTTTCCCATGGGCTCTTCCTGCCCACTAGCATCTCACAATCTAATCTCCCTTTCTCTCTGCCAGTCTAGCATCTATAAGCTCCTAAGAAAAAAGGTTGTGTTTTGTTTCTTCCTTTGCACTATCATCTTGAAACTGAATCCTCCATATAATAGCTGAAAAGATCAGTGTTCCTCTATCTTGCCACTATCAACATAATTAAAATGTTTAAACTGACATGCACAGCTTCCTTTTAGTACTAGACACCTAGATCTGCTGGTGAATTTTCATTCAATACAGTACACAAGACTCCTCACTCCCCACAAAGCAGCCTGGCCATAAGCTTTCCTACAAATGTAGGTCAGGTTGGTCCTATTCTAAGTAAAGACAGCAAAACCCCATTTAAAAATAAGCTGGAACAATGTGAATGAATCTCAAATTGAACCATATTACAAAACCTACTTTCTCTCTGTCTTCGGCTGCAGCTTTATGCATCTCCTCATTGCGCAATATCTTTAGCCACTCAATCTCGGTTTCTTTAGGAGGAGGGAGACCTTTCTCTATCCTTGATGAGACAGTCAGCAAAAATTGTTCTTTGTCCCTCATTTCCTGTTGCAATGTAATGGTAGCTGCTTGTGTCATAGATAATTCTGCAATAAGGGCCATCATCTTTTGGGTTTTATCTTTTATTTTCTGCTGTAGTTCATTCATCTGTAATCAGTAACATTAATGAAACTATAACCAGTTTTTCTATTTTACATTCACACTTGAGAATCAAACTTTCTTTCAGGATTTGTATTTTCAGAGAATTAGTTGAAAATGTTTTCATCAAAGGGGCACATAATAGGAAATACAGAAAATCCATGACTTTCTGGATGAAGATGGTGTGCTTTTATTTGTATAGAACAGAAATAATTTTTAAAAATCAGTAAAAGAAACATAATACACTGTTCATCCTCTATTTCTTCAGTTGAATTGTAAAGGAAAACTAGCTCCATTAATCCTATTAATTATCACTTTCAATGTTGGTATTAGTACCGTTATCCTATACTATTTTATTTTGGCCTAGTCTTAAAACATTACTTTTATAAACAAATAACCAGTCACTTTTTAAATGAATTTTTCATTGTACTACATGTATTTAAAAGACTTAATTTGCATACATTTACATACATTTGCATACACGTGCAATCACACTTAAGTTGTGGCCCTCAGCATGTGCTGTGAGTATCATTTTGGCTCCCAGGGCTTCCAAAGTTGAGGAGCCATGATGTAAAGTATTTTTTTTAAAAGCATGATTCTACATTTAAAACTAATTGTCATATTTCTAGTCAGCCAGACTGCAACTCGTATATGTTCAGAGCCATACCACCTCACTTTCAGCAGAAAAAAATTATACTCTGGGTACGTCTAGAGAGTGGAGCTATTTCAGGATTCTTCCGGTATCCCAAAATGGCTATTCTGCATCTTTTACTCAAGCCCATTATTTCAAAAAAGATTTCAAAATAGCAGGTGTGCTATTCAGGCATCCCTGTAACCCTCGTTCCATGAGGGTTAAGGGATATCTCGAAATGGGGCATTATTTTGAAATTTCAAATTTCAAAATAAGCTATTTCAAAATACATTTAAAATAAGCTATTTAATTTGCATAGCACAAATTGTGTAGCTTATTCCGAGATAAGGGTGCTGTCTAGATGGACCCTCAGGCTATGTCTACAGTAGCGGGTTCTTGTGCAAGGGTTCTTGTGCAAGAACTCTTGCACAAGAACACGCCCACACTGCCATGTGCTTTTGCACAAGAGCAACCATGGCAGTGCGGATGCTCTCTTGTGCAAAAAAGCGCTGATGGCCATTTTACCCATAGCGCTTTCTTGCGCAATTAAACCCCTGCCATGCATCCACACTGCTCTCTCGCACAGGAGGGCTTACACTTGTTAGAAAAGAGCATAGCTCTTGCACAAGAAGTGCTCTCCTACCACACTTTCCTGTAAATCTTCTTGCACAAGAGCGGGTAAGCCGTGTGGATGCTCTGTGAAAGAACAGCCGTTCTTGTGCAAGAACCTGCCCATGTAGACATAGCCTCAGTGTTTTACTTCTGTTGGCAAGGCAGATCTAATATAGCTATTAAAAATGCAGGCCTAGAATGAAATATTGGCTTCACTAAAGTCGAGAGTAAAACTCCCTAACTTCAGCAGCGTAGCATTTCATACCGGAAGCTGTTCCATATTGTGCAAAGTGAACAGAATTGTATACAAAATTGTATTCGTTTACACCTGCAGGAGCCTAGTTAAGGCAACTGGGAATATAATATTGAGAGAACGGGGTTGTACAAAGGTAACAGATTTCTGCAAGTTAGTCAGGCTCTTGCTGGTGATGCACAATAACAAAACCCAACTTGACTCCTGGCACGTATGGTAGTTAGAAACAGCATCTGTTCACTTTCAAGTGACCATATATGACAGGGAATTATTGAAAAAGGAAAAAAAAATCAATGCCATTTTATCTACAGTACCCATTTTTACAGTCGCTTCTCAGAGCGGAATTGCACTTTAACGAACCATAGATTAGCAGCAGCTATGTTAAATATCCCTGTAGAAAACAACTTGAATATCTTCATTGCTGTAATGGTCTATTCTTATTTATCTGGGATTGTTCATGCTTCACCCATAAAAGCTGGATGGAAAACAAGGCTGGGACTGATGGGTTTTCTTTATTAAAAGGCTCCTTTATCTTTTAAAATAGTCTGAGTCAGGCAGAAATGTGATAATCATATTAAAAAATCGGTTTGAGAATTTTCTTTGGTGCACAAGTGTGTGGGCCTCAGCCTAAGTGTATGAGGAAAAACCTGCCAACTGGCTCAAATGTACAGGCTGTACCCAAGTTACGCGGAGCCGACTTACGTCGGATCCGCAGTTACGAACGGAGCTTTTCTCGCCCCGGAGGACGGGAGCGGCGGGACGCCCAGATGCGCCGCGGTCCGCCGCCCCCATCCTCCGGGGCGAGAAAAGCTGCTCCCCGTCTCCTTGGTCTCCAGGGAGACGGGGAGCAAAGCCTTGGAGCACGCCCGCAGCAGGACAGCCCGGGTGCGCTTGAGCTGTCCACCTGCGGGCGTGCTCCAAGGCTTTGCTCCCCGTCTCCCGACCAGCAGACCAGGGAGATGGGGAGCAAAGCCTCGGAGCATGCCCGCAGTGCGACAGCCGCGGCGTGCCTGGGCTGTCCCGCTGTGGGCGTGCTCCAAGGCTTTGCTCCCTGTCTCCCTGGTCTGACCAGCAGCAGCTGAATCTGACCAGCAGCGGCTGAATCAGGACGCCTGGGGCAGAGCAGCTGGGGTGCTGCCGGGTTGGTCCGGAGCGGTGCTGCGGGACCAACCCGGCAGCCCCCAGCTGCTCTACCCCAGGGGTAGGCAAGAAAAGCCTAGTCTGCTGGGGAAAGGGGGCACTAGCTGCCCCCCCCCCCCCCAGCAGATCAGGGAGATGGGGAGCAAAGCCTCAGAGCATGCCAGCAGTGGGACAGCCGTGGCACGCCTGGACTGTCCCGCTGCCCGTGTGCTCTGCGGCTTTGCTCCGCGTCTCCCAGGTCAGCAGACCAGGGAGACGGAGCAAAGCTGTGGAAGACTTGGGCGGTCCCACCACCCCCGTCTCCCTGGTCTGCTGGGGGGGGGGTGCAGCTAGTGCCCCCCTTCCACAGCAGACCAGGCTTTTCTTGCCTACCCCTGGGGTAGAGCAGCTGGGGGCTGCCGGGTTGGTCCCGCAGCGCCGCTCCGGACCAACCCGGCAGTACCCCAGCTGCTCTGCCCCAGGCGTCCTGATTCAGCCGCTGCTGGTCAGTTTCAGCAGCGGCTGAATCAGGACGCCTGGGGCAGAGCAGCTGTGGTGCTGCTGGGTTGCTCCAGTAGCGCCGAGGAGCCGCGCTACTGGAGCAACCCAGCAGCACCCCAGCTGCTCTGTCCCAGGTGTCCCCAAGTCAGCCGCTGCTGAAACTGACCAGCGCTGACTACAGGAAGCCCGAGGCAGAGTTGCTCTGCCCCAAGCTTCCTGGAATCAGCCGCTGATCAGTTTCAGCAGCAGCTGACTTGGGGACGCCTGGGTTTCTTAAGTTGAATCTGTATGTAAGTCAGAACTGGCGTCCAGATTCAGCCGCGGTTGAAAATGATCAGTTTCAGCAGCAGCTGATGCCAGTTCCGACTTACATACAGATTCAACTTAAGAACAAACCTACAGTCCCTATCTTGTACGTAACCCGGGGACTGCCTGTATCTCCTTTCAGATTGCAGGTGCACAGAGCCTGCCTGTGTTCTTTCTAATATTGAGCAGGTCCAGGTACTTTTGAAACTATTGTGTAGAGCATACATTCGAAAAGGAGACAACTTTCAGTATTTTGCCTAGCTGGTAAGCTTCCAACTCCAAAAATAATTAATTGTACACATGAATAAAAGGTAAAGAAAACGCTAACAGCACATCTCTGAGATTTCAATGAAATACATTGCATTTAACTTATTTACAACTATAGTTATGTCATCTTCAGATAGCTCTATACTGCAAATAGTTTCCTGTAATTTCCCATGAAATATTGTAAGTACAGTATAAGTTTGTATTGAAAGTCATCTAGTTCTCGCCTCCACAAATACAATATTTCAGCAGTTTTAGTTACATACTGGATGCATAGTAACAAAGAGTTTAACATTTACCCGTTTTGCTAATATCAGCGTATCTTCCTTTCCATTCTCTGTCTTGGTACGGAGTCTATCTGTTAGCCGGGAAACTTGCTCATAAATAAAGTCCTTCTCCAGCAATCTCTCTTCCTTTTGTACCAGCTGTATTTCTAACTATAATAAGAACAAATTAATATGCAATGGTGAATGAATAGGAATAAGACCTGCTCACAATCACTTTGGAATAGATACATTTTTTTTACAGACTTGACAGCTTTTTAAAAGTATGTAAAAAAATTATAACAGCATAAATAATCACAATGAATCCTTTCTTGAATGACTAGGATTACAACTCTAACACCAACTCCAGGTCTAAGTACAGAGTTTATTTATTTAAGCTGTATTACTGCTTTTATTTAAAACAAAAGAAACTTTCTAGCCTTCATGGCTGCAGAGAAAACACTGAAAAATGCAAGCCCTAAAGTATCAGGAAGTGGAAAGCAAATAAAAAGAACGCAAAATACACCTTTTTTTTTTTAAAAAAAAGTCTTATGCTTTTTAAGGTAGGGTGTGAAGCAGGGTGGAGGGTAAGGGCCTGACTTAGGATTTAGGTTGCTTGGAGTTGCCAATACAGGCAGTCCCCGGGTTACGTACAAGATAGGGACTGTAGGTTTGTTCTTAAGTTGAATCTGTATGTAAGTTGGAACTGGCGTCAGAAACTGATCAGTTTCAACCGCGGCTGAATCTGGATGCCAGTTCTGACTTACACACAGATTCAACTTAAGAAACCCAGGCGTCCCCAAGTCAGCTGCTGCTGAAACTGATCAGTGGCTGATTCCAGGAAGCCTGGGGAAGAGCAACTCTGCCTTGGGCTTCCTGTAGTCAGCCACTGGTCAGTTTCAGCAGCGGCTGACTTGGGGACACCTGGGACAGAGCAGCTGGGGTGTTGCTGGGTTGCTCCAGTAGCGCGGCTCCTCGGCGCTACTGGAGCAACCCAGCAGCACCACAGCTGCTCTGCCCCAGGCGTCCTGATTCAGCAGCAGCTGAAACTGACCACCAGCAGCTGAATCAGGATGCCTGGGGCAGAGCAGCTGGGGTGCTGCCGGGTTGGTCCGGAGCGGCGCTGCGGGACCAACCCGGCAGCCCCCAGCTGCTCTACCCCAGGGGTAGGCAAGAAAAGCCTGGTCTGCTGGGGAAGTGGGGCACTAGCTGCACCCCCCCCAGCAGACCAGGGGGACAGGAGCAAAGCCTTGGAGCACGCCCGCAGCGGGACAGCCCAAGCGCGCCCGGGCTGTCCCGCTGCGGGTGTGCTCCAAGGCTTTGCTCCTGTCCCCCGGTCTGTTGGGGAGGGTCCATCAAAGCCAGGTGGCGGCTTTGCTCGGGTGTCCCTGGTCTGCTGGGGGGGGGGGGTCTAGCGGCTTTGCTGGACCCCTACAGCAGACCAGGGAGACCGGGAGAAGCTTTTCTCGCCCCAGAGGACACGGGTGGCGACCTGCCGCCTGTGAGCTCCGGGGCGAGAAAACCCCGTTCGTAAGTGCGGATCCGACATAAGTCGGGGACTTCCTGTACTGTACACATGTGGGCTCACTATAGTGTTTCTGAGTTCCACCCTGATTGTCATGCTCCTATTGCAGAGCTGCTCCTCATAATAGGGCAGATGTGTAACAGGAAGGCTACATCTAGACTGGCATGATTTTCCGGAAATGCTTTTAATGGAAAACGTTTCCGTTAAAAGCATTTTCAGAAAAGAGCGTCTAGATTGGCACGGACGCTTTTCCGCAAAAGCACTTTTTGCGGAAAAGCGTCCATGGCCAATCTAGACGCGCTTTTCTGCAAAAAAGCCCCGATTGCCATTTTCGCGATCGGGGCTTTTTTGCACAAAACAAATCTCAGCTGTCTACACTGGCCCTTTTGTGCAAAAGGGACTTTTGCATGAACGGGAGCAGCATAGTATTTCCATAAAAAGCACTGATTTCTTACAGTAGGAAGTCAGTGCTTTTGCGGAAATTCAAGTGGCCAGTGTAGACCGCTGGCAAGTTTTTCCAGAAAAGCGGCTGATTTTCCGAAAAACTGGCCAGTCTAGACACAGTTGAAGGGTAAATCTATGCAAGATATGAAGAGTAGGGCCAGGGTGCATCCATTAAAACTAAGTAAACACTTGAGCTTTCGGTTTGGTGGCAGAGCTGGGAAAAAATGTTTTTGGTTGAGCCAAAACAGAATTTGCTCCCTGAAACAAAAAATATTTAAGCCAAACACCGTCTTTCCTTTGACCCAAATCATTTTTTTCCATTTTGAGTTTTTTAAACCCTTTTTATAAAATGAGTTAAACTCAAAACAATGTTTTGTTTAAAAAGGGTGAAATGCTTTGTTGAGAGTCACTGTTCTAGGGTAATCCAGTCATGTATTGTGATAAATCTTGTTGCCAGATTTGCTATGTTACCGCCTCAATCTTTTTGAATAGTTCAGGTAGAGATGGATCCTTCCCTTCCAGGGCTCGCCTTCTGTCCTTTCCTTCAGGATCAGCAAAGTGTTTCTCCAGACTTTTAATTCTGTCTTTGCACTGAGAATACTACCAAACAAGAAAACATATGTTTGGATGAGTAAATAAAAAATTCATTATTGCTACATGATAAACTAGGCAATCACAGATGATACATATTAAATTATAATCTACACTGTAGTTCTTAGTGATGCTTTAGCCCACTTTTGTCTGACTTATGCACCTAAGACCTCTACTGAAATTAATGAGGTGGTACAGGATAGGTTGGTAGGGCAGAATTAGCCTTATTTGTATTTTATCATAGATTAATATAGGCCACACACAGCTATTCATTTTTCAAATACATCTTCAACCATTTGTTCATCAATGGCCTTCCTCACACACAACAAAAGGCACCTGAGATTTTTCTATTGATAAAGCATGTCTCTGGAATGTCAGGGTGTGTCTAGACTACAGGGTTTTGTCGACAAAAGTGGACTTTTGTCGACAAAACTATACCTGCGTCTACACTACTGCTGAGTTCTGTCGACATAACGTCGACAGAACTCAGCAGTTTTGTCAACACTGGTAAACCTTATTTTACGAGGCATAACGTCTTCTGTCGACAGAGTTTCTGTCGACAGAAGGTGTTATTGCATGTAAACTGTCCTTTGCGTCTACACTACTATGTTGACAAAGCAGCTTGCTTTGTCAACAGAACTGAATGTAGTGTAGATGCTCTTTGTCGACAGAAGTTTTGTTGACAGTATCTGTCAACAAAACTTCTGTTGACAAAAGCCTGTAGTCTAGACGTACCCTCAGATTGCATGGCATTAGAGATGTAAGCGACTAGTCGACTACTCAATAGGCAAAAGCTTATTAGATAGTCGACTAGTCCCTCAACTAGTCACATCTTTCTCCCCTTGATGACTCTATCAGAGGCAGGAAGGGGGGAGCAGGAGTCGGTGCTGGGAGGAGCTGGCTTAGAAACTGGTTCCCTCCAGCACTGTCTCCATGGGGGGCAGGGGAGACAAAGCGGTAGTGGGGACTAGGTGCAAGACAGGAATTAGACACTGCACCTCTGCTTTTTAAATTTATTAAAAGCTTGCCAGCTCTTAACACATTAAAAAATCAGAAGTGCAGCGGGGGGGATCCGGAGCAAGCTGGGAATCAGCTGTCCCAGCTCGTGCTGGGTCCCCCCCTGCTGCTTTCTGGCTCTTAATACATTTAAAAGTCACAGCTGCAGTGGGGTTAGCTCCAGAGGTCTGGAGCTAACACCTCTGTGGCTCCCTCACTTATCAACTAATCGACTAGTCAATGGAAAATCCGTCAATTAGTTGATTAAATTAAATTTAACATCCCTACATGGTACCAGCCATTTGAGTGAGAAGACACTCCCTCATCATGAAGTTTGGAAAAAGACTGCCTCTTTGACACCAAATCCAGCTAGCTGGGGGCTTGGAGGCAAAGAGTGATTTCCTGCTTCGAATGGCTGGGGTAGAGATGTTAAAATGCAAAATGTGTGTATTTATGTAAAAGTGTAACTGCTGAATATTTATGTTTATGTTTACACATGGGGGGTTGACTCCCCAGGAGCCAAAAGCAGTTCTTTGTGAGCACTGGCTCCTGTGGATCCACCTCCCCTCCCCCTGCTCCTGCCTCACATATAGCAGCTGAAACAGAGGCAGCAGTATGTGGGGGGGAGGAGAGGCGGGCAGCACTGAGGGAGCTGGCTCCCCCACGTGCACCAACTCCACCCTACCACCCTGCAAAGTGGGGGAGGAGGACCTTGTATGTAACTGTGAAGATTAACTGATGAGTCTAGGCTTATAGGTTATCCGTGTACATGGGTACATTATCACATCCCCAGCTGGAGGATCTATAACAGATCCCTTGAGAGCACAGAGGATGGAATGAGGGCAGAAGTGGGGAGGCTGTGGAGGGATTACTAGTGTGAGAATGTTCTTTAGGGGAAGACATAATGGCTCTCAAACAAATCCTGGATTGACTCTTTTCTCTTTACTAGACAGTTAGGCTACGTGTAGACTGCATCCCTTTTTCGTAAAAGGGATGCAAATTAGACGTATCGCAATTGCTAATGAAGTGGGGATTTAAATCTCCCCCGCTTCATTAGCATAAAACTGGCTGCTGCTTTTTTTCAGCACAGAGCTTTGCCGAAAAAAAGCACCAGTCTAGACGCAGATCTTTTGGAAAATAAAACCTTTTCTGAAAGATCCCTTATCCCTCTTAAAATAAGGGATAAGGGATCTTTCAGAAAAGGCTTTATTTTCTGAAAGATCTGCGTCTAGACTGGCGCTTTTTTCTGGCAAAGCTCCATGCCGAAAAAAAGCGCAGCCATTTTTATGCTAATGAAGCGGGGGAGATTTAAATCCCCGCTTCATTAGCAATTGCGATACGTCTAATTTGCATCCCTTTTACGAAAAAGGGATGCAATCTAGATGTAGCCCATGGGTTTCATTTCCCTTTTTATCCACAGACCATTTTTCAAATCCTGGGAGTACATTATACTTTGTGGCTACGTCTACACTGGCAGCTTCTTGTGCAAGAATTATTTTGCGGAAGAGTTCTTGTGCAAAAAGTCTTCCACAAGAGCGTGTCTTCACTGGCATGAGCTTTTGTGCAGGAGCATCCGTGGCAGTGTGGATGCTCTCTTGCGCAAGAAAGCTCTGATGGCCATTTTAACCATAGGGGCTTCTTGCACAATAAATTCATGTTGCCCTCTTGTGGAAGAGCTCTTGCACAAGAGAGCTTATTCCTCATTGGGAGATGAATAACTCTTCCAGAAGAAGCCCTGTTTTACAATGCTATATTGTAAATTTACTTTTGCAAGAATGCACATGCAGTGTAGACAGCAGGCAAGTTTTTGCACAAGAACAGCTGTTTTTGCACAGGAAGCTGCCAGTGTAGACATAGCGGCTGTGTCTACACTGGCACCCCTTCCGGAAAAGGGATGCTAATGTAGCACGTTGGAATAGGCAAATCCGCGGGGGATTTAACTATCCCCCGCGGTATTTGCATTAACATTGCTGCCGCTTTTTTCTGGCTTGGAGATAAGCCGGAGAAAAGCGCCAGTCTAGACGTGATTCTCTGGAAAATAAAGCCTTTTCCGGAGGATCTCTTATTCCTACTTTCAAAGTACTTTCAAAGGCTTTATTTTCCGGAGAATCACGTCTAGACTGACGCTTTTCTCCGGCTTATCTCCAAGCCGGAAAAAAGCGGCAGCCATGTTAATGCAAATACCGCGGGGGATATTTAAATCCCCCGCGGATTTGCCTATTCCAATGTGCTACATCAGCATCCCTTTTCTGGAAGGGATGCCAGTGTAGACACAGCCAGCCTGTGTGTTTTTCACCCTATATCCATTGAATGAACCCCAGCACAACAGTCCTATGTCTGAGACAGTGAAAGTAGGCAGGGTTGCATTAAGGTAGGAACTGTGGGTGCTTAATCAGTCAGCAGTAGAACTAAACGCTTCTGCATTCAGCCCAGGTTTTTACTCCTCTGGAACTAAGCTCCAGCAGTGTAAAATCCCATGCTCAGGTTTCATGGACAGCTATGTGCTGTGCTGCAGCTCCCACAAGCCCAGCTCAAAGCCCTTGTTCTGCATTGCCTGTTCCAGGAGTGGAAATGGGGACTAGTCAGAAACAATACAAAATACAACAGAAGAAATATGATGCCAAGGATTCACAGCTATGTAGCTAAGATCAGCCCTTTTCTTCTGGCCCCTAATATTTGCTGCTGGCACCTTTATTACTCAAAGCAGAAAGGAAAAATGCCTCCAAGTCTGTATTTATGGAAGCCTAGTAATAGAAGCTACCCAGAAAGCAAAAAGACAAAACTACCTGAATAGAAGAAATACAAATGAGACACTGACACTAGTGATGTTGCTATTAATGTTTTCAAGTTGTACAGCAGTTCACATTGTCAGTTTCTTCTACACTGTTGGACTCCTGTCCAGGAGGCACAACACAGGCTTCTCATTTATTCCACTTAGCTTTGCCTCTCATTATGTGTCTAACACACACTGTTCTGACCCACCCACATATAAACAAGCTAAGAAACAAAACCCAGTAAACTAACTAAGCTATTGCTCCAAAAGACTGGACAGAGCCACTGTGAGCTCAGCTAGAAGGCATTCAGATCCAGTGGTAATGGGAGGTAGTAAAATTTAGTAGTAAAATTAGCTAGCAGAAATACAGACCAGGACAAGTGACACAGGATAAAGAGGACTGGTAATAGAGTGTTGGCCTATTTTTGCAACATGACATATTTGGTATATTTCCATTAATTTATTGTGATTTAATCTGTTGGGCTATTAATCTTTCAGCATTAACATAAACATGATTCATATAATTAGGTCTAAAGACAACTCATATACTCTCAGGTGACAAATTACTAAGGAGATAGCTGACATTATCTCTTGCAGCTACATTGATTTGCCATAAACTAAGGAATTTTTAGATCTAACCAAAGAAATAAGCCCACTAGAGGTTAAGTGCTGACCATGTGTTTTTTTGGGTTTGTTTTATGTGCAAAAACACAAACACAGAACTGTGGAAAATGATAAAGCTGATGCTATGATAACAGAAAACCACTAGAATATTCAGTTTAAGCACTTTTTTCTTGAAAAAAGGCAGCATCTGTTGCTTCCTGTTCCAAGAAGTAGCATCACAGAAAAGAACCTTAAAAAGGCTTGAAAACTTTTTAAAAAGGGAACTAACTACAAGACAAACGAGTCAAAATGTAAGATTGCTGCCCCTCTATTTGTCCAGTCATATTTTGGTTTCACACATGCATCACTTAGATTGAACCACATACTGTCAGGGGATTGAGAAATATATTGATGTTAGTTACTAGAAATGAGTACAATACACTGTGTTTTGCAAAAAGAAGAATTTAAAAACAAGTCTGTGTCAAATAACAGGATGTAGCTACAGTTCCAATGTATTTCACATCCAGGGCCCAATCCTGCAAACCTCTTCATTTGTGCAATCCTTATTGATATTGACAAATTTAGTTATGTGAGTAGGGACTGCCCACTCAAGTAAGGGTTGTAGGGTTGGGTTTTTACTCCATAAATATGTTTATGTCAAAGGATACCTCTACCAACTCAGAACAGCCATATTTAGAAAGTTTCACACTAAACTTATAGATTTTTTGCAGTGAAAACATTCCTAATTCTTAAATATAAATATAAAGGTAAAAAGAAAAAGTTTGATGATGTATTCAAAATAAAAATAACAAGCAGTTTAAATAGTATCAACGCAAAGTTTTCATTTTCACAGGTGAAATAAAATACATATAGCTATAGCCAAAAGTACTCAATGTGAGGCTATAAAAATAAATGTTATTCATATAAATAACCATGCTAATGTGTTTGCATAACTGTTTTGAACATAAAGTCTCAGAGGGGTAGCAGTGTTAGTCTGTAACTTTAAAAATAAGCAATCCTGTGGCACCTTAAAGACTTAACAAAAATATATATAGAATCACAAACTTTTGTGGGCAAAACCTACTCCTCTTCTGAAGAAGTGGGTTTTGCCCACAAAAGCTCATAATACTACAGATTGGACGTCTCTGGTCCAGCACCCTCAGGACCTGACCTGTCCTAAATAAGACAATTGACGGATTGGGGAGGTCCCCTGCCACCAGCCTCCCAAGACACTGCCCCTCCCTGCAGTTGGCTCCGCTGTTGCCCCACTGCCACTGGGCTCCAGCCCTGCTGCTATAGGACTTGGGCTCCGGCCACTGTTGTCAGCCAGCTGGGGCTCTCTGGGGATGGAGATTCCCAGCTGTCATGGCCTCGCTTCTGCCATGCCCCGCCAGAGCTTCCCTGGCACAAGGTTCCCCAGTTGCCCTGCTGCTGCCGCAGCCTGCCAGGACTTCCTGGGGATGGGGGCTCATTGGTCCCACTACTGCCCTGCCTGATGGAGCTCCCTTGGGACAGTGCTTGCCATGGGAGTCCCCACCACTGGATCCCCGACCAGCTCGCAATGCTGGGCACCAGGGCTCTCTGGTCCAGCAACATCCATGATCCTGGGGGGCCACGGATGTTGCCGGACCAGAGAGTTCTGGATTTGGGAGGTTCAACCTATATATATATATATATATATATATATATTTGTTAGTCTTTAAGGTGCCATGAAGGACTATTCGTTTTGAATATAATCTTCTTTCTATGTTTTCTCCACTTGCCTTATATGTCAATGACAGCAGTGGGTAAAACTGTTTCTGGTTTAATAGATTTTATATTTTAAGAACAGAAGGGACTATTCTGATGATCTGTACTGTCTTCCTGCATAAAACAAGACATAGATTTTCACCTCATCATGACACTAGATACATTCTGAGATTGATTTCTTTACCTCTTTGCTTGCTTGGGAGTGAAGCTATCTCCTTAAGCACTAAGTGCCTCAGCAGGTCTGCACATTGGACCGATTACCATTTAATGCCAAATATTTTTCACTGATGCATGAAGACAGATTAGTGTTCACGGATCATTTCAGTCTTCAGCACCAGACCCTAGTATGCAGTTCCAATTAAAGGTTGTATGGTATTTATACCTTAGGACAGCCCAGGGTGGAGTCTTACTAGTACCAGATTTTTTTTACACATCAGACACAAGAAGAGCTAAGCCAGGGGTGGGGAACCTCAGGCCCGGGAGCTAGATGTGGCCTCCAGCTTGCTTGGATCTGACCCCCAAGGCTCAGGGCTCCTCCCAGTATTGTGGAGCCCATGATGGTGCTCCAGCCCTGTGTGGGGCTGGAGCACAAAACAATCTACCAGCCTGGGCCACCCAAGACTCGGCAGTATGAGGAGAATATGGGGAGTGTCTCCTTCTTGGTCAGGGGGCCATGTCAGTGAGGGTGTGTTTTTGTTTGCTTCTCACTTGTGTGTATCCCCCCTTTTCCTCCTGACTGATTTTTCTGTGGATCAGTGCCCCTGACCCAAAAAAGGTTCCCCACTACTGTAAGCATTTCTAACATTAGATGCCTGACACTGATCGTAAGTAAAGCATCTCATCCTAATTCTTATTTGATGAGCTACTAGTTTCTGACCTCTTTTGCTAGTAGCTCATCTGGCATTAGATATCACAATCTACTGAACTCTCATGCTAGAAAAGCATGTTGGGAATGTGGCAGCCAAGAGGAAAGGGGCAAAAATGGTGGGTGAGAAAGAGGGGCTGTCAGTCAAAGCTGAAAGAATAGCAAAGGGTTGGAATAAAAAGTAGATGATAAAAGTTAAGAAGTAGAAAGTAGAAAAAAGGGAAAGATGAGATCATAGGCAGCAGAAGAAAGAAAACCAGAAACCAGGTATCACCTCCCACTGCCTACCCCAATTTAATCATTAAGGACATGTCTACACTGGGAATTATTTCAAAATAACTTATTTTGAAATAATGTGTTCACACTACAGGCAGGCCTCGAAATTAGTCCAAGGCAGGCTCCCTTAATGTGGATGCACTACCTTGACTTAGAGCCCCAGAAAGCACTGAGGAGTATTTACTTTGAATGACTCTGGGGAGTAGTTATTTCAAAATAGCAGCAGTGGAGCATTCACACTACCGCTATTTCAAAATAACTATTTTGAAATAAGCAATATTCCTTGTGGAAAGCCGGAGTTATTATTTCAAAATAACCAGCTCCTTATTTTGAAATAACGGGCTTCATAGTGTGGACGCTCTGGTTGTTATTTTGAAATAAGAGGAGTTATTTTAAAATAACTTCCTAATGTAGACCAGGACTAACTGGTTAAACACAATGTTTAATTGGTTAACTGATTAACTGGGATTTTACATCCCTCGATCAAAGCCCCAGGAACAGACTCACATCAACTCCAGAGATTCAAATTCAGCAGCCCACCCCAAAATTGTTTGGATTCAAAGTTATTGTTTTGATCCTTATCTAGCAAATACAAAAAACCACATAGGCTGTGTCTAGACTGGCAAGTTTTTCCGCAAAAGCAGTTGCTTTTGCGGAAAACTTGTCAGCTGTCTACACTGTCCGCTTGAATTTCCGCAAGAGCACTGACGATCTCATGTAAGAAATCAGTGCTTCTTGCGGAAATACTATGCTGCTTCCATTCGGGCAAAAGTCCCCTTTGCTCAAA
Source organism: Pelodiscus sinensis (assembly GCF_049634645.1). Lineage (NCBI taxonomy): Eukaryota > Metazoa > Chordata > Testudines > Trionychidae > Pelodiscus > Pelodiscus sinensis. The sequence continues at coordinate 22,993,773 of NC_134711.1, forward strand.
GCTTTTGCGCAAAAGGGCCAGTGTAGACAGCTCAGATTTGTTTTGCGCAAAAAAGCCCCGATCGCAAAAATGGCGATCGAGGCTTTTTTGCACAAAAGCGCGTCTAGATTGGCACGGACGCTTTTCCACAAAAAGTGCTTTTGCAGAAAAGCATCCATGCCAATCTAGACACTCTTTTCCGCAAATGCTTTTAATGGAAAACTTTTCCGTTAAATGCATTTGCGGAAAATCATGCCAGTATAGACGTAGCCATAGAATATGTCTGAAAGTGGGCACTGTCCCTGGTGAACTTCAGATAAGTGTTGACTTTGGAAGATCTACTTGGGACATCAGAGAGTGGCAGAAATAATGAGAGAGCTGGACAACAGGCCTACAGGTTAAAAACAACATTGAAACATGATCTCTAGCTTTTAAAATTCGGATAATGGCACTCATTATTTGCCATTGGTCACTGGAACAATCTTTCACTTGGGCAAATTTTTGAAACATACCCTGTCATTAATATCATGCCCACTGTGCTTCACTGCTTTCTGATTTTATGCTGACTTTATTATACAGAGAATTAAAAAAGCCTCAGACAGTAATAGTTTCCCTTTACATACGGCTTTATGCTTAATAAATATCATCATGATGAAGGAGAAGCTGCAGGATGTTATCAATATCTGCTACAGTATCAACCAAAGGTTTCACAACTGACTTCATTTCAGTTCAGGAAACAACACTTCTGTGTTTTGTCACTGAAGTTGACTGACTGGCTCTCCATCTCATTTAGAATCTCAGTTGAAACATCTTTATACTCTCTGGCTCGTTTCCATCTTTTCTCACTCCCTCTATTCATTATGAAACTCTGTAACTCAATTGATTACAGTACCTCGATAAAGTTCTTTGGGATACAGTTTTATGAAAGACACTATACAAACTCTTAGCTGAACATACAATTTCCTTGAAAGAGCAGAGGTAATAGAATAATGCAGTGCTATCAATCTCTAGTCTATGCAACCACCAGCAGCACTGATACACCATACATTACAATTCTGTACAGAAGCAAAGAGATTATGTCTGGAAAAGATTACCATCTGGAAATAAGGTCAGAAGTAAATGAGCCATTTCATAAAGCAAAGGAAAAATGTTCACAACAATGATGAACACTACAGCTTGTTAATTGTCTAATGTCATTTTGTAATGAGAGCTTAGCTGTCACTGTTTTTTTGTATGCAGGAACATGTACATGGATTATATCACAGCAGGCAGTTTAGTTGCCAGAGTAGGTTTAAGGTCAAGTGTTCTCAGTGAATTGAGCTAGTATTTTGCAAAGGGGAATAGCTGACAAAAGACACAGTCAATACATTTTGACCAATTTCATACAGATACTGTTTTTACATTATGGTATTCTACAGTTTAACCATGCTGATGTTCAAAGCAACATTGTTCTTATCTTAGGCCCCAACCACTTCAGCATGTGTGTTGATTAAAGCCAACAGGACTACTGACTTTCTTAAAATTATGCATACACTTAAGTGATTTACTGGATTGGTGTCTTAATGTTTTGTCAGTCTGTGTTAACTGTTTTGTTGACACTACAGCTTTTCTGATGGAATACATTTAAATTCCCATAACCATGATTTTATTTATTTTATCAAAACAACAGAGTAATACAAACTGAAACAATTTAGTTTAAAAAAAATGAAAATAAGACCTCCCCAAAAACAGTTTCTTAATTCCATCTACCTGAATCTGAAGTACCACCAAATCTGCATCCAAGGCATTCTTCATTGGCAGCATTTTCAGGGACAACTCAATCTGTCTTTTTTTCTCAGTTAGCTTCAGCTTCAGAAACCTGATTTTTTCATCCATGACATGTATCTCAATATCTCCATTTCTACTCATCATCTCCTGAATGTTTATTTTTTCATAGAAAATACATACTTCTTCCTCTCGCTCTATGAGCAAAACACCACTGCAATAAACCCAAAATCAAAAGTTAAAGGCAGGCTTTAAAACCTCCCATTCACATCAGTGTTAGTTCCCATTTAAGAATGCAAGTGGCAGAATTTTTCACTAACAATAATCTTTGAAAATGTACATAGATTTTTTCAAAATCCTTATTTAATCTTTTACAATATTTTTAACCAGTAACAAAAATGTTCATATCTACGAACTATGAAAGAAAATCGTAAGCATAACCTATGTGCTGGTCTCTCAGCATGCTTTTTTTTTGGACAATTCTATTGCCTTCCATGGAAGTTATTTAAAAAATGGATGATCCTGGTCAGTGATATTCATCTCTTGTGCCTTCTCATATCACATCTGTGCACTTATAGATAAACAGAGGAGGAGGCTATTAAGCACTCAGGGGATTCAATAGCAAATGCAGTTGTTATTGTAGACATTATTCTATGAGTTGTATAACATGACCACTGAAGAAATGCCAAATAATTATATAATGTAGTGCACATCTTTCTGATCCTCACTGCAGATACTGCCATTCTAGTAAGACCAGATTCCAGGTATTTAGCATTCCTGGTTAGAAGCTGTGATGATACATGGATAGAAAGGATTAAGCATTCTGCAGGATAAATGACCCAAATTCAACCTTTAGGGATATATAGGTAGATAATGTTTGTGTTTTTGTGTATTTACATATATAGTTAGAGATTAACGATATAATCAAACAGTTCCTGTCTATACTGTATTCTGTTAATTCACAGATCAAAAGGAAATCTTAATATTTAAATGAACTGTTCATATAGTGATATCACTATATTGATCTCTCTTTTACTTTTATAGCAAATCATCTGTGAATAGTGGAAAATAGGAAATTGCTTTATGTCAAGTCATGTAGCTAATTACTGGTGACGCTTAGGAAACAGGTCTACTTCCAAGTCTGTATGATTGCCTATTTTTCACATCTCTATGTTGTCAAGAAAGATAAAGATGTTTTGGGGTTTGATCCTTTTCATAACAAATCTGCTTGAGGCTTTATACAGGGGAAGCTTAAGACTGAGGTTTCCAGTACCACCTGAATCACCCTGGATATGAACACTGGCATAGGACAGGGTAGGTCCACTGGTCAGTGAGGAGAGAGAAACAGTAACAGGAAACTTGGAAATGGCAGAGATGCTTAATGACTTCTTTGTTTTCGTCTTCACCGAGAAGTCTGAAGGAATGCCTAAAATAGTGAATGCTAGTGGGAAAGGAGTAGGTTTAGAAGATAAAATAAAAAAAGAACAAGTTAAAAAACACCTAGAAAAGTTAGATGCCTGCAAGTCCCAGGGCCTGATAAAATGCATCCTAGAATACTCAAGGGGCTGATAGAGGAGGTATCTGAGCCTCTAGCTATCATCTTTGGAAAATCATGGGAGATAGGAGAGAGTCCAGAAGACCGGAAAAGGGCAAATATAGTGCCCATTTATAAAAGGGAAATAAGAACAACCCAGGAAACTACAGATCAGTTAGTTTAACTTCTGTGCCAGTGAAGATAGTGGACCAAGTAATTAAGGAAATCATCTGTAAACACTTGGAAGGTGGCAAGGTGATAGGGAACAGCCAGCATGGATTTGTAAAGAATAAATCATGTCAAACCAATCTGATAGCTTTCTTTGATATGATAACGAGTCTTGTGGATAAGGGAGAAGTGGGGTATGTGCTATACCTAGACTTTAGTAAGGCGTTTGATATGGTCTCGCATTATATTCTTATCAATAAACTAGGCAAATACAACTTAGACGGGGCTACTATAAGGTAGGTGCATGACTGGCTGGATAACTATTCTCAGAGAGTAGTTATTAATGGTTCACAATCCTGCTGGAAAGGCATAACAAGTGGTGTTCTGCAGGGGTCTGTTTTGGAACCGGCTCTGTTCAATATCTTCATCAACGATTTAGATATCGGCATAGAAAGTACGCTTATTAAGTCTGCAGATGATACCAAGCTGGGAGGGGTTGCGACTGCTCTGGAGGATAGGGTCATAATTCAAAATGATCTGGACAAATTGGAGAGATGGTCTGAGGTAAACAGGATGGAGTTTAATAAAGACAAATGTAAAGTGCTCCACTTAGGAAGGAATAATCAGCGTCACACATACAGAATGGGAAGCAACTCTCTAGGAAGGAGTACGGCGGAAAGTGATCTTGGGGTTATAGTGGACCACAAGCTGAATATGAGTCAGCAGTGTGATGCTGTTGCAAAAAAAGCAAACATGATTCTGGGATGCATTAACAGGTGTGTTGTGAGCAAGACACAAGTCATTCTTCCGCTCTACTCTGCACTTGTTAGGCCTCAGTTGGAGTATTGTATCCAGTTCTCGGCACCGCATTTCAAGAAATATGTGGAAAAATTGGAGATGGTCCAGAGAAGAGCAACAAGAATGGTTAAAGGTCTAGAGAACAGGAAGGCTGAAAGAATTGGGTTTGTTTAGTTTAGAAAAGAGAAGATTGAGGGGGGACATGATAGCCGTTTTCAGGTATCTAAAAGGGTGTCATAAGGAGGAGGGAGAAAACTTGTTCATCTTGGCCTCTGAGGATAGAACAAGAGCACTGGGCTTAAATTGCAGCAAGGGAGGTTTAGGTTGGATATTAGGAAAAAGTTCCTAACTGTCAGGGTAGTCAAACACTGGAATAAATTGCCCAGGGAGGTTGTGGAATCTCCATCTCTGGAGATATTTAAGAGCAGGTTAGATAAATGTCTTTCAGAGATGGTCTAGACAGTATTTGGTCCTGCCATGAGGGCAGGGGACTGGACTCGATGACCTCTCGAGGTCCCTTCCAGTCCCAGTATTCTTTGATTCTATGAATCTACATACTATTTCTGAAAGAACTCTTTGCAGCTACAGAACTTACTTTCTCAACCATGAAACTGACCCCAGAACTATTCTCATGTCTGTATAGACACTGATCTTTTGATCAGTACTCTCTCTTTACAAAATACATTTTAGTTTAGTTAATAAGAATTAGTTATAAATGGTTATTTGGATAAAAACTGAAATATGCATTAATTTGGGAGGTAATGTTTCTGATCCTTTGGGATTCATAGAACTTTTTTATATAATGAATAAGATTTTCAATAATCTTCATCATATCTGACTTGCATGTCTGGATGGAAGCCCAAAGTTGGGTTGCCAAAGGAACTGTGTTTTGGCTTCTAGTTATCAGGAAGGTATTTGTAGATACCGTTTTGTTCTGGCTTAGTAAATCTAAGTATTGGAATATCCACAAACTTTGGGGATTGTCTGCCCCATTCTTTAGAGTATGCCCTAACCGAGTAATCCTATTATGACTCCCCTGAAACCCTAGTCACAGAGGTTTCCTCCTTTTAAAAACATTGTTGATAGAAGGAAACAAACAAAAATTGCTGTGGCTAATGGTAGGCATGTTCCAGGACTATTTTCCATTTCAAAATTTAAACATAAAACTATAATCAGTTTATATTTATAGGCAAAATACAACAGTAGCTAACAATGAACTGCAAATGGACACCAGAATCAGATCCTATGGAGAAATGGTGTTTGTCATCAATTTCTGATTAGCATTGTAAATAAGTGAAATGTTGTGGAAGTGACTCAAGATGTTTTATATGCCAAATTTACCCTGTTTCTTACCTTTCATTTCGACGCAGAACAGCCCTTTCATATTTTTTACGTAGCTGTACCATTTCCTCTTCAATGTGAGTGATCATATTGGTGAGTCTGTCAACATCCAGTAACTGTTGCTCTCTCTTTTCCTTCATCTCCTGCAGAGTTGCAATAACTTTGCAAACATCACTTTGGATGCTGTCTTTGATAGCAATATTATTTGAATGCTTCAGAAGGTGTTTCTGCAGTTTTCTTTAATAAAATCAACAGAGAAAAGGTAAATTTTTGTAATTCCAATTCACACAATATAATAGAATCTGGATCTTCTCCTCTGTTATACTAATGCCCTGTATACCTCTCTGGTAGTACACAGGAACATTAAAGGGAGTGGAAACCACTCCCTGAGAATGCCCCTCATGAAGAAAGCCTCCCCACTCTATAGAACTGGATTAGGGCTCTATTATTCTTTTATTCCTCAGATCCTCAGAATAAGAGGTGTGTCAGGTACATAGAAGGGCTATGTAGTGTGGCAATTCTCTACTTTGCAAGTTATCATAGAAGTGTAACATTGGTGCAAAATTTTCTAAATTTTTATGAAGTCTAGCTTTCTCTATTTAAATAATACTGAAATAATATCTTGCACAGCTCTCATGCCTAAATTAAAAGATCTCCAAGGCTATGTCTACATTGACAGCTGTTCTTGCACAAAAACTTGCCTGCTGTCTACACTGCATGAGCGTTCTTGCACAAGTAAATTTACAGTATAGCATTGTAAAACAGGGCTTCTTCTGGAAGAGTTATTCCTCTCCCCACGAGGAATAAGCCCTCTTGCGCAAGAGCTCTTCTACAAGAGGGCAGTGTAGACAGGCAACATGAATTTCTTGCACAAGAAGCCCCTATGGTTAAAGTGGCCATCAGAGCTTTCTTGCGCAAGAGAGCATCCACACTGGCATGGATGCTCTTGCGCAAAAGCACATCTCTTGCGCAAAAGCACATGGCAGTGTGGATGTGCTCGTGTGGAAGATTTTTTGCACAAGAACTCTTCTGCAAAAGAGTTCTTTTGCAAGAAGCCACCAGTGTAGATGTAGCCCAAGTGTTTTACAAAAAATAATCATTCCTCACCTCACTCTCATGATGGAGAAAATATTAACATCCTCATTTTAAGATAAGTAAACTGATGTAAAGGGAGGTTGAGTGACTAAAGTAAGATCAAATAGTGAATCAGAGACAGAATTAGATCTCATGATTCCCAGATATCTGCATTCTCTAACCACTGGATGATGTTCCCTCTATAATAAATTGGATTTCAGTTGCCACATGGTACATTCTTCTAAACTGCTAATAAGATGGTATGTAGAATTATTTTCCATTGCTAATTCAAATACCTATTTGTCTATGCTATTAATAAATTAATCTTAACAGACACAGGAGACTATACAGGAGGAAGTGTGATCTTATGGTTAAATACTAAATTAGGAGTTAGGTCTCCTGCATTCTATTCTTGGCTTCGTCATTGAGTAGTTCTGTGACATAGCAGTCACTAAGCCTCTGCCTTATTTTCTCTTTATGTAACTAGGGGTTAACAAGACTTCTCTACTTCACAAGGTTCTATGAGATTTCTTTAAATATTTGCAAAGAAAACTGAGGTAAACGCTGTTACAAATGTACAAAGTATTATTAAATGATGGACTGTATGAGATGGTTACATTCAATACGTCAGTTCCCTAAACTGTGCAGATGGCCAATGACACTATGATGTAAAATCCTGTTTCCCATGGAAAGACGAAGTAAATAAGCTTGGCACCAGACAGGTCCACGTCACCTGGATAAGAACAAAACTTATTGCCAAATGGTGGAATCACTGTGCAGCTACTAAAGCATCAGTAGCTCTGACTCTATGGAGTGCAATGGTCATTGGATATGAACAGAGGCAGATACACTGGCCTTTTTGCACTCCTCCCCTGACCCGCTTGACTCTCAAACCCAGCTGGGTAGAGCTGCAAACACAAAAAGGGCTCCACAATGCAAAATGCAAGACTTGAGTTCCACAACTCTCAGTGGAACTCCTGAGATCCTGCCTCCTGCCTACACATAATGGAACCACACCAGTATCTGGGACTCTTTATGACTACAGTTGATGTGGCAAGTTTTGAACAAGTCCCAGAGTACGACATCATCCATCAGATAAATAATGATATCCTAAGCCTTTAGAGGTTGAAGGAATCCAGAGGTGTTATTCAAAGGAAATATTTACTTTTACTTTGACACTCACCTTTCTTTAACTATAACATTGTCCCTTAAAATTTCCATCTCATTCTCTAGCATTTTTACCCTCTCTTTAATTTCAGTTGTTTTCTGGCGAGCAGTGTGCACCAAGTTTACACATTTATTTCTCTCATTTCGAATAACATCATACATTTTAGCAAATCCTTTGAGTCTGGAAAAATGAAAATATTTAAGGAAATTATTATTATAATGCTTATACACAAACCATTTAAATAGGTCATTGTTTTAGAAAGAGTGTTATTTCATATGGTATGTGTTATAATTCTCTTACTGTCTTTGGATTTCTTTCTTCTTCTTCTTATATTCCCTTATTTCAAATTCCTTTGTTTTTATCTCTTTAATAATGTTGTGGAGCTTTAACTGAAACATAAATAGCATTGAACATTTGTAATAGTTCACGATCTGCAATAGAATTCCAAATATGAAGTTGAAGATACTTGTTTATGTCATTTTAAATGACATAGGACAGATACAAAATCTTCATTTCCATAGATGACAATGAAGCAGTGAGAAGAATTATTCTAAAGACTCGTATTTTGTTCTAGCCACAGTAAAATCAGAGATGTCCTTTAGTAACCATAAAAAAGAAAAAAAAAAGCGTGTGTGTGGAATAGCTTCCTTTTAAAGACTGCTAACAATTACAGGGTACACAATTGACTTACACCAAGTCATTCAACAATATTAACTATTATTACTGTAGTTAACAGTCTGATGCTGCATCTTAAAAAATATCAGTCTTTCTTCGAGAAAGCATAGGGCTTGCAAGGTGCTGACTGATTCAAAGTTGCTGAATATCCTCTGTTCCCTCTAGTTTCAATGGGAGTTAAGGATACACAACACCTTTCAGGAGAAGCTGAATATCTTGAAGAATTGGTTGAAAATTAGTAAAACACTGGACAAAATTAATCCTTTCATTACGTTCCAGTAGAGTTGTACAAGGAATAAGCATGCCTCATTTGCTCTTATCCAAATTAAGTCTTTAACTCCCATTTCAGCAAGATTCCTGATAAAGTACAACTACAGTCTGCTATACGGAAACAAGCAAGGGAGGAATTTTGGGCAGGTGGGGGAAGGAGCAGCAAAAGAGCTCTAGCCTTTAGCAGCTCATTGTCTTAATTCTCTCAATATTTTTAGTCTCTCTCTCTCTGAGCTTGTTCTACCTCTCAGCATTCTTTCTTTTCCTTAAAGTCAATTAGGGCCACATTCTTATGGGTAAAACTTAAAAAACAACAAATAGTCTAGTAGCACCTTAAAGACAAACAAAACATGTAGATGGCATCATGATCTTTTATGGACATAGCCCACTTCCTTCAGCTGACTGGAGTATAATTAGGCACCAGAGAGTGCAGCTAGGCACCCAGTGGGATTTTCTAAAGTGCCCGGGCACTTGAATTTAGGAAAGGGATAAGAAATAGGAGAGAGCAGGGCAGCAAAAAACACAAAACAGAACTTTAGGGAGGACATGGAGAAAGAAAGTCTGTTGCTATCTCTCCCATTCCTCATGAGAATTGGTCAGGGTAACCAGTTCACAACTCTTCTATCTTGAGGCCTGCTATTTCCATTCTCACTTCCTTTATGATATGATTGTCTGAAAAGCACATGTCTTAAGTTGATTCCTGTCAGGAAGGCAGTAGCAGGTCTCTAGCTTCCCTAGACAGGACAGCTTCTTTACTTTGGGTTTGTATTGGTCCCGTCTGTTTTCTAGGTTCCAAACAATCACTGACTATTGGTTGGAGAGGTACATTTCTACGTTCTCCATTAGAGCCCTGGACTTTCTAAATGTTCTTCCAGATCTGCAACTGCCTGAGCATGCTGCAAGGTCTTCATTTTCTCCATTTTCCATGATGAAATGGGAGTTCTGTAGAATGTCTGGATGTAGAGTGGGACTCAAGGCATTGTGTAAGTCAGAGGGGGGCAAACTACAGCCCATGGGCATATCAGACTTGCCAGCCATTTTAATTTGGCCCTCAAGCTCCTGCTGTGGAGCAGGGACTGGGACTTTCCCTGCTCCATGCAGCTCCAAGAAGAAATGGCATGTTCCTCTTCCAGACTGCTCCTACATGTTGGGTGCAGAGAACTACCTGTTCTGTCCCCACCTCAAGCACCATCATCAAAGTTCCCATTGGCTGGGAACTGCGGCCAATGGGAGCAGAAAGGTCAGCAGCTGGTGTGCAGCACACAGAGCTGGCTTGCCGTATCTCTGTGTAAATGCTGGAAAGTGGACATGCCACTGCTTCTGGGAGCTGCTTGAGGTAAGTGCAGCCTGGAACCTGCAGCCCTGACTCCCCTCCCTGTGGCCCAAATCCCTGCCTCAACCCTGAGTCCCCTCCCATCTTCCAAACCCTTTGGTCCCAGCCCAGAGAACCCTCCTAAACCCCAAACTCCTCATAGCCAGCCCAACCCCAGAGCCCACACTTCTAGCTGAAGCTGTCACCTCCTCCCACACTCCAATCCCCTGCCCTAGCTTAGAGCCACCTCTCCAACCCTGAACTCCTCCTTTCTGGCCCCACCCCAGAGCCCACATCCAAAGTCAGAGTCTTCACTCCCTTCTGCACCCCAACCTCATTTCATAAGCGTTCACGGTCCTCCATTCAACTTCCATACACTGATGTGGCCCTTGGACCAAAAAGCTTGCCCAGTCCTGTTAAAAGTGGTGGTTTAAGTGGTTCTAGTTATGCTTTTGCTGGGTTATTTTGATCTGATATGTGGGAACTGATTAATCTGTTTATATAAACTATTTTTAAAAGATAGTCAAGTGTTCCCAGAACACTGGACAGGAATACTTAACAAAAATCTAAATAAATAAATAGGTTTGTCTTCCTCAATTGTTGAGCCCAAACTATTTACTTCTATGAACAAAAGCAAATATTTGGCATGAATTATAGTAACAAGGAAGTAACTGCAAAGAGCTACAAAGGAATCTCACAAAACCGGGTGAATGCTCTACAGAATGACAGATTAAATTTAACATTGATAAACATAAAATAATGAGCATTGGAAAACATAATCCCAACTATACATGTAAAGTGACGGGGTCTTCATTAGCAGTTATCACTCACAAAAGTGGTATTGGAATCATTGTGGACAGTTCTCTAAAAACATCCACTCAATGTGCAGTGACAGTCAAAAAAGCTAACAGACTTTTGGGAAGGGATACATAATAAGACAGAAAATAGCATATTGACTCTATAAATCCATGGTTTGCCCACACATTGAATACTGTGTGCAGATCAGGTCACCCATTTCAAAAAAGATATATTGAAATTGGAAAAGATCAGCAAAATTATTAGGGATAAAGAGTGGCTTCCATATGAAGAGAGATTAATAAAAGTAGGATTTTTCAGCTTGGAAAAGAGATAATTAAGGGGGATATTGAAGAAGTAAAAAATCATGACTGGTGTGGAGAAAGTAAATAAAAAAGTACTATTTAGTCCTCATAATACAAAAACAAGGGGTTACCAAATGAAATTAAGAGGCAGCAAGTTTAAAACAAACATAAGGAAGTATTTCTGCACACAATACATGATCAATCTATGGAACTCTTTGCCAGAGAATATTATGAAGGTGGCAGAGATAAAAAAAGAATATTATGAAGGTAGCAGAATTATAAATTAATAGAGAATAGGCCAGGATGGGCAAGAATGCAAAACCATGTTCTTAAATGTCTCTGCTGGTAACGTATGACAGGGGATGGATCAACTGATACTTACTTATCTGTTTTGTTAATTCCTTCTGAAGCACCTACCTTTGGTCACTATCAGAAGACATGATACTGGGCTATATGGACTACTTTTCTGACTCAGTATGACTTTTGTTCTGTTCTATTTCACAATCTTTTACCAAAAGGAAAATTAAGAATTATATTTTACAATAAGTTGCTTTTGGAATGAAGGATGATCCTAGTTTTCTTTGGATGCCTGTATCTTTCTCAAGCATGATACACAACTTCTATTATCAGAATTGCTAGACTGAGGTATCTAGATTCTGTCCCATTATTTTATACCTTGTTCTTGTTTTGAAGGTGAGTTGTGACTCTTAAGATCAGGTAGAATCTCTGAAATGTCATCACATTGTATTCTGACATGTTGACTATAACAGTTCCCCCCATGCTTTATGAAAACTGGCTTATGAATATAAATATGCATAACTGGAAGAAGCTTTTTAGACAAAATGCCTCATGTAACCTATCAATTTTAATGTTACAATCTGCTGGATCTGTATATAAATATGAAGTGTGAGACTGTGTTTATAGTTTTAAATGTGATAATAAGAGCCATTACCAATGCTCCACCCCAGAAGCCTTAACTACTTGGTAATCAACTTAATGACTTGTAAGCAGCCTTGTTTGCCCTGTAAATCCAAAGGTGATGGGACTAGTAAGAAATGGCCATACTACCTGGTACTGGGACACATCTTGAACCTGCTAAATTTCCATGGAAGGCGTGGTTGTAAAACAAATGATTCCCACCCTGGGAGAGAGTCTATTTAAGCAATGGGAAGCTATCAGCCCTTTCTCTTCAGGTGCCATGAGAAAAGGCCTGGCACACCCTAAAGGATACAAAGAGCACTGGAGACCCAAGTCAGAGTGAAAGGGTTTGTCTCTGACTTAAAAATTATGCCTGCAATAAGAACACCTGTTTAGCGTAAGAATCTGCTTTCAATAAGTTTTTTAGGGTACATCTAAACTGCACCCTTAGCGCAAAATAAGCTGCGAAATCTGAGCTACGCAAATTGCGCAGCTTGTTTTGAGTAAATTTTGAAATAGTTTATTTCAAAATTTGATGCTATCTACACAGCACTTATTTCAAAATAAATCACTATTCTGAAACATCCTTTACTCCTCATGGAATGAGGTTTACACAGACATCGGAATAGCGAGCCCGTTATATTTTGAAATAATGGGCACCCTCAAAACACACGGAATAGGTATTTCAGGATACATCAAAATAATATTGTAGTGTATATGTAGCCTTAGTGAATTAGAACTAGCTATGTGTTTTCATTTTACTATAGTAACTTTCTTTGATCTGTCTGTTCTCACTTGCAATCACTTAAATCATACCGTTTGTACTTAATAAAAATACTTTTGCTTACTATGAGGCCACCCAATGTAAACAACTGTTACCTGGGGGAACAAGCATTGTGCATCTCTCTCTTTCATTGATGAAGAGAGTGAACATCCTCATGACCTTTCCTTGTGTGACATTTTGTGACATATGTCTACACTACCCCCCTAGTTCGAACTAGGGGGGTAATGTAGTCATTCGGAGTTGCAAATGAAGCTCGGGATTTGAATTTCCCGGGCTTCATTTGCATGATGCCGGCGCCATTTTTAAATGCCAGCTAGTTCGGACTGTGTGCCACACAGCTACACGCAGCACGAACTAGCTAGTTCGGATTAGGCTCCTTAATCTGAACTAGCTGTACGCCTTGTTCCACGTTCCACTAGCTAGTTTGTGCTGCGTGTAGGCGTGCGGCACAAAGTCCGAACTAACCGGCATTTAAAAATGGCGCCGGCCAGCATCATGCAAATGAAGCCCGGGAAATTCAAATCCCGGGCTTCATTTGCAACTCCGAATGACTACATTACCCCCCTAGTTCGAACTAGGGGGGTAGTGTAGACATACCCAGAAAGACATATTTATCTGGGGTATTGATCCCTTTTGGGAGTTGGTTTCCTGGGTGCTGGTGCCCTAGAACTGCATCCTCCCAGAGCTGAGGTGGTTCAGTGTCTGCATTGCTCTGCTGTGGGATAGTTACCCCAACACTGTGCCTTGTTTGGGGGAGACCAGAGGATCTGGTCCAGCAGGACAGGGTGGTGGGGAGCCACAGACAGTAAGAAGGAGGGTGTCAGTGGCATGATCAGCACACTGGGGAAGTCCCAAGGGGACTTCTGTGATCACACTCCATCACAATGACATTTTGGTGTAGTTATTACATTATGTCATAAAGTGTCAATAAAACAACATAATATCATGATATAAACCTCATGTTATGAAAGAATTCTCAAGAGATGTGGGAGCAGGCAATTATGCTGAGTGATCATTTTATTGCTAAGCAATATAATCATACTCAAGAACAGTTTTCCGATTAAATGAATCATAAGGTTTTACCTGGGCTTTTAAGAAGTCCTTAGATTTCTGTTCCCTTTCATCAGCCTTGATCTGAGTCAGGCGTGCAAGACTGGCTAACTCATCTCTGCAGTGTTCCTGCTCCTTAAAAAGTTGATCTTCTTCTGCAATACATTGTTCTAACATATGGGCCTCAATATCTGTTGTTATTTTCTAAAGTAAAACCAAACTTCACTTTAATATTAGTTATTTGTGAGCTGTAGTATCAATGCTGGTCAGTCCAAAACCTGAAATTTCCTTTTTGCTTATATATTCAAAGTCCAAATAAGAATTTTGGGCTACATTTTAAAAAATCACTACTATCAGACCCACTACATGATACCCTGCAATAATCCACCAAAATGTGTATTATGAATACAGTGGAATGTTTCTAGCCTATCCAGATTATTGAGCACGGAAGTAAGACAGCCAGAATATGCAGCAGCCTAAGCAATCAAGCTTTCAACACATCTTAAAATGCCAATAAACAGAGATGCTAATGAATTCTGGGATTGGCATAAAAAGAAAGAATCCTATATGGACAAGAAGAGGGCGTCATGAGATTTCTTTATCTGAAAAACACAATCTATGAGTCTAGTGAACTCATCATCATACTACTAGCTGCACACCAACACTTTCAGATGGAATCAGTAAGGGTATGTCTACACTACCCTCCTAATTCAAACTAGGAGGGTAATGTAGGCATACCGCACTTGCAAATGAAGCCCGGGATTTGAATTTCCACGAGGAGTACAGCTAGTTCGGATTAGGAAGCCTAATCCGAACTAGCTACTCAGTGCCGCGTGTAGCCACGCGGCACGGGGTTCGAACTAGCCGGGATTTAAAAATGGCGCGCCTGTCTTATGCAAATGAAGCCCGGGAAATTCAAATCCCGGGCTTCATTTGCAAGTGCGGTATGCCTACATTACCCCGCTAGTTCGAACTAGCGGGGTAGTGTAGACATACCCTAAGTGGTTATTATAAGAAAACCACTTAGATTTTCCCAGCATGCATTAATACTGTTGCCGTGTGCCAAGTTGATGGCAAACAATTGACATGATTGCTGAATTGTGCTTGCTTTAATAAGATCATATCATGATAAATGAGAGAAGAACATTTTAATTAAGAAGAATATTTCTCTTCCATACTTCCAATTATAGTGAGAGCAAAATATATTTTAAAAATATGACAAATACTTGTACAGTGTTTTGAAATAAAAGAGATTCCATTGCACATTATCTCATTGGACACCAGCAACTAGACATGCTTGACAAATTTCTTGCAAAGAGCATTTTTATCTTATAGTTTGAAAGCTAGTTGCTGTAGAAAGAAATATGGGGAAGGAGAGCTGCTCACCTCCTGGGCCAGATTTCTCTTATTCGTCTCAACTTCTTTTTGAAGTTCTTTTCTTCTTTCTAACAAAGATCCATCATCTTTAGGGACAGCATCTACCTACAAAGACAAATCAAGCAAGCAAAATTATGTGAGAGAAGGTTATGAAAAGACAAACATAGACAGTGTCTGTCAGCTCGTTAGATTATAAGATCTTTGGGGCTGGAATCATCTTTTAGTTCTGTCTTTGTACAAAGCCTAGCATAATGGGGTCCCCTGATCCCTCACCATGGCTCCTTAACTTCACAACAATTTACCTGGGTCAGTACTGCCATTCCTCAGAATCAGTGTTTCATAAAACATGGTTCTAGTCTGATGACTATGTGAAAACATCACCTTCTAGCTTCATAGATAGCTTCTTGGTGAAATCCTGTCCCCATTGTCTTCAGCTTTACCATTGACTTAATGGGGTCACTGGGTCAGTATTTAACTGTACTATGTACTGCAAGTCATACGTGCTGCTTCTAGTGATTTTAATGCAATTTTAGAGCTTCTTACTCCTGTTAGTCTTGAAGGAGCCAAAATAAATAATAGAGTGATATACCCTATCTTGTTCATCTTCATAAGTTTTGTTTAGTCACTCAGATCTAAAAGCCTTAAGTTCCAATTAAATAACATTTGTGTAATCCCACTAAAAGCAAGCTTCAGTCAAGTTTGCAGTGCTGGCAGTTAGAAATAGTATTTTTTCACTTTTAAACTGAGTACAGGTTGAAACTCTCTTAACTGGGATTCTCTGGTCCAGCAACATTCATGTTCCAGAACGGATGTTTCAGGACCAGAGAGTGCCAATCAAGGGCTAGTGGCTAGGATCCCGGTAGGGCAGTGGGTGCCTGCAGCAAGCTGATGGTGGGGCCACCCAGCGTGTGACAGCAGGTCTGCTCAGTCGAGTTGTGAGACACATGCATGGCTGCCTGGTGGGGCTGGGAGCCATGGTAGGTTGGTCAGGCAGGGATCTGTGGCATGTGGCTGCTCGGCAGGTCCCAGAATCCCCAGTGCAACACTCGCGGCTGCCTCGCGAGTCCCAGAGTGGCGCATGCAGATGTCTGACTAGTGATGTCTGCCCAGCAGGTTGGCAGGGCAGCAGGGCTAGCAGGAGATGAGGTGCTGACATGGAGACTAGCAGCAGGGTGAGGAGCTGGCAGCAGGAGATCCAGAAATGACCTCTCCTGGTTAGGCCAAATCCCTTATCCTCCTTATGCCGGATCAGGGAGGTCCAATCTCTACTCTGGATCTGGAAGTGTCACAATCAAAATAAATACTGAACCTGAAGATGCCATTTTCAAAGTGGAAGCAGATATTCAGATTCAAAATTCTATATAATTACATAGATAGTAACAAATAATAATTTGTATTTACATGGCACTTTTCATTTGTGATTCTTAAATAGCATTATATAGGTGGATATTATTTCTTTTTATGGATGGGAAAATTAAAACACAGTAAACTGAAGACTAAACATTTTCAAGTGTAGCATCTGATTTTGGCATCTTCAGTTTTCGGGTGCCCAATCTGAGACAATGTTGGTCTGATTTTCAGATTTATTGAGCACCCACAATTCCATTTCAGATCAAAGAGAGATGAAAAAATCAGGCTCGAGGTCTTTGAAGTTGGACACCCAAAAACAGAGGCACTTACAATCAGTTGCCACTTCTAAAAAATTTGACCAAAGTGACTTACCCAAGGTCACAAAATAAGAAATCAGCAGTGCTGAGAAAATAACCCAGATCTCTGATTTTCACCTGTCTTCTCTAACCATTAATATATTTGCAATGAAATTACTGTTGAGGACCAACTACAGGTTGGACCTCCCTGACCTGGCATCCTCAAGATCTGACTGATCCCGAACGAGGGAGTTAGTTGGATCAGGGGAGATTGCTGCCGACCCCCCTGCTTCTGGGCCACCTAGGTTTCCATTGGCCTGGTCCAGCTGCCAGCCCCTCTGCTGTGGGCCCAGCCCTGCTGCTGCTGGCCTGAATAGGCTGCCAAATATTGGCCCTGCTGCTACCAGCTCAGCAGCACTGCTAAACACTAGTGCTACTGTTGCCAGCCCAGCTGAACTACTGGATGCTGGCTCTGCTGCTGTTGATCTGGCAGGGCTGCCAGCTGCTAACCCTACTGCCACTGGCCCCATCTGGCTGCCAGCTACTGGCTCCCATGCTGCTGACCCAGCTGGGCTCCCAGCTCCATCACAGCTCCCAGCCACTGACTCTCCTGCCACCAGCTCCTACCCTCCTGGGATCCTCCTGTCCCTGGTCTAGGAACAGTTGTTGTCTGCCAGACAAGACAATACTAGTTTTGACAGGATCGTCCAGTATCAGGATCGATGGCTCTTACACATTTTGGTGATGATACTTAGAGACTGTTTGCCTCATCTATTAGTAGATCAGATCAAATATGTATAATGTTAAACAGCAATGAACCACTGATTGTCTCATAGTACAACATAATCTATTTTAAGTAAATCCCTTAACTTAGGTGGGGAAAATTATCTAGCACTACTTAAAGGGTGAAGAAGTTGGTACTCTTTGGGCAGAAATATTAGCTTTTTTGCATACATATTCACTAACAGATTTTAAAGTCACTATCCCGTCCTTAGACTTAAATAGCAAAAGATCACATCTAAAGTTAGTGCATTGTGGGCCTCAGCTCCCACAAAGCCAGAACAAAATTTGGCACTATTACTATTTGCTGCCTGTGTAGGACTGAAAAAAGGAAAGCAGAACTTGCGTAGTGGAAGGAAAAAACATTAGTGCATTGCAGGAGTCTCCAGGAATTAAAGATTAATCTTTAATTAAAGTTTGTCATGTGATGAAATCTCCAGCAATTCATCCAACCAAAGTTGGCAACCTTTATTACAGACAATGAAGGCAGTTCTCCTTCACACAGGATATCAGCATTTAGCAATAGCTGGCCTTTCACAACTTATTTTGAAGAAACAAATTTAGTACAAGTGTTCATGTTATTTCCTAATTCTACAAATTTGTTGTTCTGCAATGGCATGTAAATTTAGGTAAGACAAATTTTGGGCAAAATAAATTCACAGATCATATTATGTGCAATTCTTGTGAACATTTATCTAGGAATAATACTAAATAAAAATTGAACTTGTATTAAATCTGCCAAATAAGAACTTTAAAAGATGTACAGGTTGGACCTCTATAATCTGGATTTCTTTTATCTGACAACATCTGAGATTTGGCATCCCCATGGGTGCTCGTGGACTGGAGCACTGCAACTCCTCCCCCGCTCCTCCATTAACTTCTGGAGTACCACAAATAGCTCATTTGTGGTATTCAAGCTCAGGGAGGGAGGGAGAAGAGTGAGGATGAGGGGGAACACTTGGAGGGAAAGAGGCAAGGTGGCTGTGGAGCTCTGCAGCTGGTGGCCAGGAGTGTAGCCCTGCAGCTGGTGGCAGCAGAGGGGACGGCATTGACTGAGAGCAGACTGCAGTGTGGGGTACTTGGGGAAAGAGGCAGGATGACTGTGGAGGTCCGTGGCTGGGGCTGGGAGTGCAGCCCAGTGGCTGTGGGGCTTGTTGCATCCCCATGGGAGTGCAGGGCTCTGCAGCCACCTTGCTTCTTCCCCTGAGTGCCCCCTGCTCAGCCCCTGCTTAGTAAAATGCTGGCTTCTGCTGTTGCCAGAAAGGAGCCCCACAGCTGGCAAAAGCAGAGGGGCTGGCATTGACCTTTCTGGTCTGGCAAATTCCCTAGTTTGAAACTAATCAGGTCCTTAGGGTGCCATATCAGGGAGGTACAACCTATATGATATAATGTTAATGTTTCAAGATGTTTTTCTATGAATAACAAAAAAATTAAAAGACTACTAAGGCTCAAACGTAAATTAACAAGAGTAAAACAAAGCAGAGTCAAATTTGTCATAATCCTCTAATCCCCAACACAGCAAGATTGCAGCTGATGCAGAGTAGTGGTGATTTAGTATATCTCATATGCTGTACCAAGGTAAGAGCTGCAGCAAAGGACTTATAGCCCCTGGGGAGGAAAGGCTAAGACTTTTTATACAATATTGCCAACTCTCATAATTTTATTGCCACTCTAGCAATTCTGGGGTGATTTTTACCTGTCTCAGGAAAACAATGAACAGCTGCCTAATCTTGAATTTTCCCTTATTCAAGATGTCTACCATCTTCTGTTATGGCTGAAGCCAGCTACATTGGTGTCATTTCCCTACAGTCCAGCTGCATGTGGAAGACAGGCTGCCACCCCTAACTCTACTTCTCTGTAGTTTTTCCAGTTCTGGAATTGGAAAAAGTACAGAGAAGCACAACAAAATGATTAGGGTTATGGACAGCCTCCATATAAGGAAAGATTAAAAAGATTAGATAAGAGACAGAGAAAAGGGGATACAACAGCTGTCTATATACTAATGAATGGAGTAGAGAAAGTGAATATGGAATCATCATTTTCTACTTCCCTAACACATGAACTAGGGGGAACTGAATGAAATTACAGACCGGTAAGTCTAACTTCAGTACCGGGCAAATTAGTCGAAACAATAGTAAAGAATAAAATTGTGAAGCATGTAGAAGAACATAATTTGTTGGACAAAAGTCAACATGGTTTCTGTAAAGGGAAATCATGTCTTACTAATCTATTAGAGTTCTTTGAAGGGGTTAACAAACATGCGGACAAGGGGGATCCAGAAGATATAGTATACTTGGATTTTCAGAAAGCCTTTGACAAGGTCCCTCACCAAAGGCTCTTGTGTAAATTACATGGCCATGGGATAAGAGGGAAGGTCCTTTCTTGGATTGAGAACTGGTTAAAAGACAGGAAACAAAGGGTAGGAATAAATGGTAAATTTTCAGATTGGAGAGGGGTAACTAGTGGTGTACCCCAAGGGTCAGTCCTGGGACCAATCCTTTTCAACTTATTCATAAATGATCTGGAGAAAGGGGTAAGCAGTGAGGTAGTAAAGTTTGCAGATGATACCAAACTGTTTAGGATAGTCAAGACAGAAGCAGACTGTGAGGGACTCCAAGAAGATCTCACCAAACTGAGTGATTGGGCAACAAAATGGCAAATGAAATTTAATGTGGATAAGTGTAAAGTAATGCACATCGGGAAAAATAACCCCAACTATACGTACAGTATGATGGGGGCTAATTTGGCTACGACAAATCAGGAAAGAGATCTTGGAGTTATCGTGGACAGTTGTCTGAAAACTTCCACACAGAGTGCAGCGGTGGTCAAAAAGGCAAATAGGATGCTAGGAATTATTAGGAAAGGGATAGAAAATAAGACACAGAACATCTTACTGCCCCTGTATAAAACTATGGTACACCCACATCTTGAATACTGTGTACAGATGTGGTCTCCTCACCTCAAAAAAGATATTTTGGCCTTGGAAAGGGTTCAGAAAAGGGCAACTAAAATGATTAGAGGTTTGGAACAGGTCCCATATGAGGAGAGGCTAAAGAGACTGGGACTTTTCAGTTTAGAAAAGAGGAGACTGAGGGGGGATATGATAGAGGTCTATAAAATCATGAGTGGTGTGGAGAGGACCGATAAAGAAAAGTTATTTATTAGTTCCCATAATAGAAGAACTAGAGGACACCAAATGAAATTAATGGGTAGCAGGTTTAAAACTAATAAAAGGAAGTTCTTCACACAGCATGTTGTCAACCTGTGGAACTCCTTGCCAGAGGAGGCTGTGAAGGCTAGGACTATAATAGAGTTGAAAGAGAAGCTGGATAAATTCATGGAGGTTAGGTCCATAAAAGGCTGTTAGCCAGGGGATAAAATGGTGTCCTTGGCCTCTGTTTGTCAGAGGCTGGAGAGAGATGGCAGGAGACAAATCGCTTGATCATTGTCTTCAGTCCACCCTCTCTGGGGCACCTGGTGCTGGCCACTGTCAGTAGACAGGATACTGGGCTGACCCAGTACGGCCGTTCTTATGTTCTTATGTTCTTATGTTAATAGGCAGCAGGTTTCAAACAATCATAAGGAAGCAATACTTCACACAACGTACAGTTGCCCTCTGGAACTCATTGCCAAGTGATGTTGTGAAGGCTAAAAATTATAGCTGGGTTTCAAAACTCATTTCTTTATGGAGGATAGGACCATCTGTGGCTATTAGCCAAGGTGTCACGTATGCAATCCCATGTAGGCCGGATCCAACATAACACACATTCAGATTGAGCCCACACCAAGGCTGTGTCTAGACTGGCCAGTTTTTCCGGAAAATCAGCCGCTTTTCCGGAAAAACTTGCCAGCTGTCTACACTGGCCGCTTGAATTTCCGCAGAAGCACTGATGATCTCATATAAGATTGTCAGTGTTTTTGCGGAAATACTATGCTGCTCCTGTTCGGACAAAAGTCCTTTTGCACAAAAGTTTTGCCCAAAAGGGCCAGTGTAGACAGCCCAGATTTGTTTTCCGCAAAAAAGACCCGATCGCGAAAATGGCGATCGGGGCTTTTTTGCGGAAAAGCGCGTCTAGATTGGCATGGATGC
The DNA here is from genome assembly GCF_049634645.1 of Pelodiscus sinensis. NCBI lineage: Eukaryota > Metazoa > Chordata > Testudines > Trionychidae > Pelodiscus > Pelodiscus sinensis. Next base: position 23,015,601 of record NC_134711.1, read on the forward strand.
TTTTCTGCAAAAAGAGCTTTTGCGGAAAAGCGTCCGTGCCAATCTAGATGCTCTGTTCCGAAAATGCTTTTAACGGAAAACTTTTCCGTTAAAAGCATTTCTGGAAAATCATGCTAGTCTAGACGTAGCCCAATAGACTAGGCTACCAATGTCCTATAGCCCAGCGAGACCAGCAGGCTGCCGTGGCCCCACATATCACTCAAAACAGTCAGTTTCTCATACCAGCATGTTTGTCTCTGTGCAGTGTGCACACCCCACAAAGAGGTTTCTATGCATTGCCTCCCACTCTCAGCACAATCCTCGCAGCTCCCATTAGTTGTGCTTGGACAGGACAACTTTGAATATGTGTGTTTGTAATTCATCTGCCCTAAAAATTAGTAAATTCTATGTGTATGAATACTGATTATTAATTAGCTCAGTGGATCTCAAGCTGTTTATTATACAGCCCTTCTTTTAGTAAAGAAATAAACTAGCAGGGGAAAGAGTCCAGACAGTAATAGAGAATTGAGGGCAATTTATCTACCTCAGGGGGAGGAAGGTAAGTGGGAGTCTCCATATGAGCAGCCAGGGAGAGGTATTCATTTTGTGTGCATTGAAGGTTAATTTTTCAACCCTAAATTATTATTATTGTTGTCAGGAGAGTAGAGGAAGGTCAAAATCAGCAGATCGAAAAAAACATTAGATTTTTTTTTAAAGCTCATGCTTTTTGAGGGGTTGTCATGATTTTTGAACTGTTGAGAGGGTCTCTTGATATTGGCAGTATTGCTTTGCACCTTTGCACCTTCCTGATCCTGCATTGTTCTGTGGTCTTGAGAAGACCTCACTCAGGTCCTGCCTCTTAGGTCTGGCCAAGCCATTCTGTCCAATCTCAGCAGGGCTGTGTTCTGTGGCAGCTCCCTGGCACACACTCTATGATAGAGCTTGACTTGTACAGTGCCTGCTGCAAATTAATTTTCAGACTGTCTTTCTGCTGCTTGTGTGTTATTACATGATATAAAGGGGAAGGAGCAGGGGAGAGGATCTCACTGGATATGGTGATTTTTAACACTGAATGTCATTGATTTCGTCAATTTGAATTTGACATTGATTCATTGTGACAAGTGATAGTTCTTTCTTCAGCCACATAGAAGAGATAGGGGTGCCAACTTTCTAATCACAAAAAAACAAGTACCCCTTCTTTTAGGCCCCACTCCTTCTCCAAGGCCCCATCTCCAACTTTCTCCAGCCTTCCTCCCTCCATTGTTCACTCTCCCTCACCCCCTCTCACTTTCACTGAGCTCTGGCTGGGGTGAGGGTTTTAGAGCACAAGAGGGGGCCAGGGCTGGGGAAGAGCATTAGGGCATGGGTGTGTGGGCTATGGAAGGGAATTTCACTATGAGGGGGCCATGGGATTGGGGGGGGGGGGAAGAGGTTCAGGGTCCAGGATCCTGACAATGCTTACTGTGGTGCCTAGGAAGTAATGGCCAGGTTCCTGCAGCACCTAAGCACATGGGTAGCCAGGGAGGCTATGTTTGTTGCCCTGGTGTCTGCAGGCTCTGCCCCTGCTGCTCTATTGGTTGAAATTCTGGCCAATGGGAGCTGTGAAGCAAGTACTCTGGGGGTATGTCTAGACTACATGGCTCCATCAATGGAGCCATGTAAAATAGTTTACTTGGCATAGTCAAAGAAGTGGGGATTTAAATAATCCCTGCTTCATTAAAATAAAAATGGCTGCCATGCTGTGTCGATGATCAGCTGATCTGGCACAGCGCGGCAGTCTAGATGCGGCGCGTTCAACAAGGGAAGCCTTTGTCGACCGCTCCAGTATGCCTCATGAAACGAGGTTTACCGGAGCGGTCGACAAAAGGTTTGTTGACCGTGCCGCATCTAAACTGCCGCGCTGTGCTGGATCAGCTGATCGTCGGCACAGCGCGGTGGCCATTTTTATTTTAATGAAGTGGGAATTATTTAAATCCCTGCTTCTTTGACTATGCCGAGTAAACTATTTTACATGGCTCCATCGATGGAGCCATGTAGTCTAGATGTACCCTGGGTGAGGGCAGAGAGCATGGCCACCCATGTGCTTAAGGGCCACAGAGACTTGGCAGCTACTTCTGAGAACCACATAGAGTCAGGGCAGGTAGAGAACCTGTCCTAGCCCTCAGCCTCTGATGTACTGCTGACTGGAGTTTCAAAGATCCCTTTTTGACAGGGCATTCTGGTTGAAAACCAGACACCTGGAAACCCTGGATCTCATGCCAGATGAAACTGGGCAGAAGTTTACTATGTCAGCTGGTTAATGCATTTACTACTTAAGCAATACTTCAAATAAGCTGAGTCTGAAATGTATGTCTTGCATAATCCTTGATTGGAAAACAACTTTGCGTGCATTTTTCTCTCTCGGATCGTGTCACGAGGTGACTAATAAGCAGTGAGGTGAATTCAGAGGAAAATTACTTTTTGTTTGTGCAATGGTGAGTGAGATAGAGGAAGTAAAATTATTATGTAATAGTTACAGCTTTGTAAATTTAAACAGTATTTTGTAAATATTTCTGCCCCCAAAACATTACAATGGCCATGCAAAATGGAAATGAAATTGTACTAGTCTTAGCATATCTGCTTATTAGCCTTTTATTAAGATGATACTTTATTATCCCTGTCAAAAATAATTACTTGGCAAGGGGAAATTAGAATTTTGCAAGACAGATATACAATTTTCAAAAGACAAGAAAAAGCCAGCACAAGACTCAGAACAATAGTTCAGGAAGGGAGAGTATGGGTATGTCTACACTACATAGTTATTTTGAAATATCTTATTTCGAAATAGTTATTTCAAAATGCTTATTTCGAAACAATGCGTCTACACACAAAATGCATTTCAAAATAGCATTTTGCTATTTCGAAATAGCACGTCCACACTGAGAGGACACTGAATCGCATTTAAGGCCGGCTGGAACCAGGTCCGGCAGGACATCAGGTCAGGAGTTACTTTGTGTGGCTGCTGCCTGAGGCTGTCTGAGTCCTGTGCTTAAAGGGACCCCCCTGGACATCCGGTTCTCAGGTTTCCCTGCTTGCTTGCCTACCTTGATGAGGGACAGCAAAGCATTTTGTCTCTGCGTGCTCTTTTTGCCCTCACTTGGGACACAACAGCACTCTGCAACATGGAGCCAGAGCTGCCCCTGGGCACTCTGGTGCTACTCGTGGACGCGTTGCTGAGAGCCTGGCTGCACTTTCTGCAGGCTGCCATCCGGGAGGTCCATCGGGGGGCTGTCAGTATCCAGGAGGCCCTGATTAGGCCTCCACCCTGAGGAGCACTAAGAGCCTCCCTGGTTTGCCTCACTGGGGGCATGTGCCTCATTTCTCCCTCGGGTCCTTCCACTTACCCCTCTCTAACCCCCCTTTCCTGATGTCAAATAAAATACATGTATTTTCATTAACACAAACTCTCTTTACTTAACAAAACTGGGGGTGGGGTGGAGAATGAAACTCTGGTGAGACTGGAGGAAGGAGGAGGGAGAGGGGAGAAGAAAGGGTAGGAGAGGGGAGGGGGAAACCTGAGAAGAGGGAGCTGGAAGAGGGAAGCACTGGGAAGAAGGGGGAGGAGAAGTTCAGGGTTCAGGGGTGGGGATCTTGCCGGACCAACTTGATTGTCATGCAAAACTGCTCCTGGGTTCTCATGTGGTCTTTGGTGGCCAGGCTAGCAGCTATTCTGCCATAGACGGCTGCATTCCTCCATCTAGTGGGGAGATCATGGACCTTAGGGGCATCCCCCACAAACCGGAATAAGGTCCATGATCTCCATCCTGGACCAGGAAGGCGCCCGCCTTCTCTGGGCCCTGGCAGGCTCCTGGGAGCTAGCAGACTGCTTCTGGGGAGCGGTGGAGGGCTGGCTGCCAGTGGCTTGCTGGCTTATGTTTTGGGGCCACTGGGTCAGGGGCTGTGACTGCTGGCACTGGGCTGGCAGGCTTGGAGCTGGCACAGGCACTGTGGCCAGAGTCAACCCCTTTAAGGGCTCCGGGGAGGAGGGAGGGAGAGGAGTGTTCTTGGTTGAGGCTGGAGTGGCCACCAGGGCACCTGGGAAGACTGGAGGCTCCCTATTTCGATGTAAATGTCCACACAGCACTTATTTCAAAATAGCTATTTTGAATTTGGCTTTATTCCTCGTGGAATGAGGTTTACCAAATTCGAAATAAGCACTCCACTATTTCGAATTAATTTCAAAATAGCAGTTTGGCTAGTAAAGTTATTTCGAAATAATGGCTGTTATTTCAAAATGACTTTGCTGTGGAGACATATCCTATGGGAACAACTAGCAAGCAGAGGAAAGGAGAGAAGAATTCCTGGGAGCAGTGGAATTGCTTAAGGAGAGATTTGAAGGAGGAGAAAGAGGGTTGTCAGTAAACAAGATGAATTAGATCAGTGTTTCTCAAACTGTGCTATGCCGAGCCCCAGGGCTCCATGAAACTTCTCCAGGGGCTCAGCGAGGTTGACAAACTGGAAACATCGATAGGTACAACACATATAATCAGTGGACCGCTGGGGCTCGGCATACATTTTTACACATGTAAAGGGCTCCGGAGCCCAAAATGTTTGAGAACCGCTGAATTAGACTGTTCTTGTTGCAAGGGGAAGAGTGACGGAAAGTATGAGTGTGAAAAGAAGACAACGAAAGTGATAAGGAGAGTGGACTGGGAGAAATGCAGGAACAGGGAACGAAGAAAACATAGGGGAGAATACTTTTATTCCTAATACCAAACATGAAATGGTGCCAATTCCTGAAATCAGGTTAAAGGAAAGAAACTAATTTACTGTAACATACAAGGAACCTGCACAGTACAAAAGGAAGTGTGCTTTAGTGATTTAAGTAAAGAACTGGGAGACATGTAATCATGGGTTCCAGTCATGTCTGTCACTGATTTCTTCTGCGGCCTTGAGCAAACCTATCAGCTGTTTGCCCTCTCCTAAGTGGGGTTTATTATACCTTTAAGCCCCGACTCAGTTTGCTAGACCTCCATCCCCCTAAAACCTACCTCTTCAAACAGCCTACAAATCCTGTTTACTCCTAAGCAAAGATTCCAGTAAAATTGTGGAACTACCAGATATGTTTAACGATCTGTTGTTAGTCCACACAGCTTCATGTTGCTCCTTAACCTTTCCCTGTATTATACTGTTATGCTGTCGTCATAGTTAGTAAGGTCCTCTGGGTGAAGAGACTATGGAAATGCGAAGTGCTCCACTTAGGAATGAACAATCAGTTTCACACATACAGAATGGGAAGCGACTGTCTAGGAAGGAGTACGGCAGAAAGGGATGTAGGGGTTATAGTGGACCACAAGCTGAATATGAGTCAGCAGTGTGACGCTGTTGCAAAAAAAGCAAACATGATTCTGGGATGCATTAACAGGTGTGTTGTGAGCAAGACACAAGAAGTCATTCTTCCGCTCTACTCTGCGCTGGGTAGGCCTCAGTTGGAGTATTGTGCCAGTTCTGGACACCGCATTTCAAGAAAGATGTGGAGAAATTGGAGAGGGTCCAGAGAAGAGCAACACGAATGATTAAAGGTCTAGAGAACATGACCTATGAAGGAAGGCTGAAAGAATGGGGTTGTTTAGTTTAGAAAAGAGAAGATGGAAGGGGGACATGATAGCAGTTTTCAGGTATCTAAAAGGGTGTCATAAGGAGGAGGGAGAAAACTTGTTCATAAAATCATAGAACCATAGAGCTGGAAAAGACCTCAGAAGGTCATCAAGTCCAGTCCCCTGCTCTAGGCAGGACCAATCCCAACTAAATCAACCCAGCCAGGGCTTTGTCAAGCTGAGTCTTAAACACCTCGGCTAAATCTACATTGGCATGATCTTGCGCAAATACTCTTTAACGCAAGAATTCTTGCGTTAAAGTATTTGCGCAAGAGAGCGTCTACACTGGCATGTGCCTCTGCGCAAGAGATGTGCTTTTGCGCAAGAGCATCTGTGCCAGTGTAGATGTTCTCTTGTGCAAGAAAGCTCCGATGGCAATTTTAACCATCGGGCTTTCTTGCGCAAGAAATTCATGTTGCCTGTCTACACTGGCCTCTTGCGCAAGAACAGTTGAGCAAGAGGGCTTATTCCTGAGTGGGAGCATCATAGTTCTTGTGCAAGAAACACTGATTTCATACATTAAAACGTCAGTGTTCTTGCGCAAGAACTTGCGGCCAGTGTAGACAGGCAGAAAGTTTTGGCACAAAAGCGGCTGCTTTTGCGCAAGATCGCGTCAATGTAGACACAGCCCTCTAAGGATGGAGAGTCCACTAGGTAACCCATTCCAGTGTTTCACCACTCTCCTAGTTAAATAGTTTTTCCTAATATCCAACCTGGACCTCTCTCACCACAACTTGAGACCATTGCTCCTTGTTCTGCCATCTGTCACTACTGAGAACAACCTTTCTCCATCCTCTTTGGAACCGCCCTTCAGGAAGTTGAAGGCTGCTATCAAATCCCCCCTCCCTCTTTGGTTCTGCAGACTAAACAGACCCAACTCCCTCAGCTTCTCCTCATAGATCATATGCTCCATCCCCCTAATAATTTTGGTTGCCCGCCGCTGGACCCTCTCCAATGCATCCACATCCTTCTTGTAGTGGGGCGAAGGGGGCCCCCAGAACTAGACACAATACTCCAGATGTGGCCTCACCAGAGCTGAATAAAGGGGAATAATCACATGTCTGGATCTGCTGGCAATGCTGCTCTTAATGCAACCTAATATGCCATTAGCCTTCTTGGCTACAAGGGCACACTGTTGACTCATATCCATCTTCTCATCCACTGTAACCCCCAGGTCCTTTTCTGCAGAACTACTACTTAGCTGGTTGATCCCCAGCCTGTAACAGTGCTTGGGATTCTTCCGTCCCAAGTGCAGGACTCTGCCCTTGTCCTTATTGAACCTCATCAGATTTCTTGTGGCCCAATCCTCCAATTTGTCTAAGTCACTCTGGACCCTATCTCTGCCCTCCTGCATATCTACCTCTCTCCCTAGCTTAGGGTACGCCTACACTACAGCGCTAATTCGAACTAACTTAGTTCGAATTAGTTAATTTGAACTAAGCTAATTCGAACCAACGCATCTAGACTAAAAAACTAGTTCGAATTAGCATTTTGCTAATTCGAACTAGCATGTCCACATTAAGTGGACCCTGAACCGGGGTTAAGGATGGCCGGAAGCAGTGCCGGCAGGGCATCAGATGAGGACTTAGAGCATGGAGCTGCTGTCTCAGGCTAGCCGAGGGCTGTGCTTAAAGGGACCCGACCCCCACCCCGGACAGACAGTTCTCAGGGGTTCCCCGCTTGCAAAGCAGTCCTGGCTTGGAGTGCCTTGAATGGCCACACTGGGCACATCACAGCACTCAGCCATCAGCCCGGCTGCACTTGCCGCAGGCTGCCATCCATGGGGGGCGGGGGTCAATCGGGGGCTGAAGGAGAGCTTCCACCCCGAGGAGCCCGCAGAGCCAGCCCAGTCCTCCCCATCGGGGGCTCGTACCCCATTCCTTCCTCACCTCCTTCCACTTACCCTTCCCTAGCCCCCCTTCCTGATGTACAAAATAAAGGACACGTGTTCAAAAATAGAAACTCTTTTTATTGAACAGAACTTGGGGAGACTGGGAAAAGGAGGTGGGAGAGCGGAAGAGAGAGGGTGGGAGAGGAGAGGGGGAAAACTGGGAGGAGGGAGCTGGAAGGGGGAAGCCAGGGAAAGGAGGGGGTGGGGAAACTCAAGGATCAGGGGTGGGGGTCTCGCTGGGCCAACCGCCTCCCAGCATGGCGAGGGAGGGGGCCGCGGCATCCCCGGGGGGATGGGGTGGAGGGTGCAGAGGTTGAGGTGGGGGGTGTGGACATTGAGGAAGAGGGTGTGGGGGTTGAGGAGGAAGAGGTGGGAGGGGGGGCAGGAGTGGGAGGAGGGACAGCAGTTGGGGGGGCAGCAGGCGCAGGACCGGCACGGGGCACCATGCTCTGCAGCAGGACCTGCAGGTTTTTGCTCAGCCCTCGGACGTCAGCCAGCAGCTCATGGCCTCCAGTGTGCGGTGCACGGCTCGCAAGGACCCCAGGTGCTGGTCCCAATACTCCTGCTTCATGCTGGCGGTCCGGAGCAGGCCGTGGGTGTGGGAGCATGTCTCGGGCGGGGTGGTGCACCCTGCACGAGCAGCTGGTGCAGCTGTAGAGAAAGAAGAGAAGTGGTTAGTTCTCCCTGGGGACGCAGAGGATGATGCCCAGCTCTCTCCCCCACCTCGCAACGTGAGGGTGACCATGTCCTGCACCGTCAGAGCTGCTGTGCTTGTACAGAGGCCATGGTCAGGATGTCTGGCTCTCCCCCGGACTGGGAGCTGCCCCAAGACCGCACCCATGTCCCTGTGCCATGTATAGTGTGGCCGGGGCAGCGGGGGGGGGGGAGGGGGGAGATGTCCCCTGCCTCCGTGTAGAGGGGACATGTGAAGGGAAAGCACCCTGCTGGGTCCCGCCCCGGGGTCAGGAGCATGTCAGGTCTCTTCGCACAAGCATGTGCCTATTGGGCCATGGCCCCTGGGTGTCACACAGCTGGAGCCACCTGCCCAAGGGTGGCATGGCACGTGCTCGCACGTGCACAGGTGTCTGCGTGATCCATGGAAGGCATGGCCCACGTGCGTGGTCTCTGGTCTCCCTCCCGCCTCCCCCCCCCGAACTACGTAATTAGAACTACTTACCCGGTACGGTCTCCCTGGATGCTGGGGCATCCTGTGGTGGCCCCTCCGATGTGCCCGGGTCAGGGCCCTCTGGTCCCGGCTCGCTGTCCCCCGGGCTGGCACGGACTGCCCCGCCCCCAAGAGTCTGTCGAGGGCGGGGAAGTAGAGGCAGGTGGCAGCCCCGGCTGCGGCGCTGCCCCTTGTGGCCCTGGCATACGCCTGCCGCAGCTGCTTTATTTTCAGGTGCACCTGCTCCTGGGTGCACCTGTGGCCCTTTCGGGCCATGGTGGCTGCTATGCGGCCGTAGACGGCCGCATTCCTCCTCCTAGTGCGGTGATCATGGAGGTTGGGGGCCTGCCCCCAAACCTCAATGAGGTCCATGACCTCCGCACTAGTCCAGGAGGTCCGTTAGTTCGAATTAACTTTGTAGTGTAGACATACCCTTAGTGTCATCTGCAAACTTGCTGAGGGTGCAATCCATTTCCACAGCCAGGTCATTAATAATGATATTGAACAAAACCGGTCCTAGAACCGAACCTAAGGGCACTCCACTAGAAACCGACTGCCATCCTGACATCGAGCTGTTGATCACTACCCGCTGGGCCGGCCTTCTAGTCATCTTTCTATCCATCTTACCATCCATTTATCCAAGCCACATTCCTTTAACTTGCTGGCAAGAATATTGTGGGAGACCGTATCAAAAGCCTTGCACATACACTGACTTTCCCATGTCCACAAAGCCAGTTACCTCATCATAGAAGCTAATCAGATTGGTCAGGCATGACTTGCCCTTTGTGAACCCATGATGACTATCCCTGATCACTTTCCTCTCTTCCAAGTGCCTCAAAATTGATTCCTTAAGGATCCCTTCCATGATTTTTCCAGGAATCGAGGTAAGACTATAGTTCCTTGGATTGTCCTTCTTTCCTTTTATGGAGATGGGCATTACATTTGCCTTTTTCCAATCATCCAGGATCTCTGCCAATCGCCACGACTTTTCAAAGATAATGGCCAAAGGCTCCTCAATGACATTTGCCAACTCCCTCAGTTCCCTCCCCCTCTCCCTCTCCTTCACGGAGTGTGTGCTGCGACTGGCAAGTGGAAACTGTTGGTTTCTAATTAAAGTTTGAATTCTAGAAGCCTCTGCTGATTGGCTGAGCCTTGGTAGTGGGAGGGACAGTCATCTTGGCCTCTGAGGATAGAACAAGAAGCACTGGGCTTAAACTGCAGCAAGGGAGGTTTAGGTTGGACATTAGGAAAAAGTTCCTATCTGTCAGGGTAGTCAAACACTGAAATAAATTGCCCAGAGAGGTTGTGGAATCTCCATCTCTGGAGATATTTAAGAGTAGGTTAGATAAATGTCTATCAGGGATGGTCTAGACAGTATTTGGTCCTGCCATGAGGGCAGGGGACTGGACTTGATGACCTCTCGAGGTCCCTTCCAGTCCTAGTATTCTATGATTCAATGTTTTTTCATGGCTACACAGTGGCTGGTAGGTGCCTTGCAGATCACAAGTACTCACATATACAGCCAAACATATGTAGTTTTTATGAGAACTATAAAAACAAGAACTCTGAATACAAATTTTATCAACACCCTGTATTCTGTATATAGACATTTAAAATGTTTTCTTATGTTTATTTTTGTGCAACCCCTTTAAAAGTTATTTTAATTTGATTTTCTACAGCAGTATTTTTTCATCAGTATTTTGCATACAGACCTCTAATGTGAGCCTTTCATGCAGTAATTTAACTTGTTGCAAGGAATCATGAGCAATTTTCAATTGTATCTCCATCTTTTTTAAATTTCTCAAATCTCTGTCTTTCTCTCTTTGTTTATGAACCAGATTATCATGCTGCTTTTGCTTCTCCAAGAGACAATTACGTAAACCAATGTCAAGAACAGCCCTATATAGATAGATATATAGACTATTTTAGGAAGAAAATACATGATGTATGCAAACAAACATGACCAATTTTCATTGATTTTGGAAAAGCATTATGGCTGCTGAGCAGCAAAATAAAATAGAAAAAACTGTCTTGTCACAAATTAATGCCCTTTTTCCTAAAACAAAATACTGGATCTACTGAAGTCCATGACAATACTCACATGCTTTGTTTCAATAATGCTAAAAAATTACTCATAGTATTAGAGAAATTATTTCTGTTTGTCAAAGTGAGAATTAAAATGTATTTTTAATATCTAAGGAAATCTACATTTTTGTCCTTTGTGTATGTCCATTTATCAGTTTGTCCAACCTTCTTTAATGTGAGATACAAACAGAAAGGACAGGTTTATTGAAAAAAGTAATGCTATTATTACCGGTATACATCCTTCCCCACAAAGAAAGGAGAAACTTGAAGCTGGCTAGAGACAGGCATAACTACTCCTAGATCTGAGATTGAAAGCATTATAGCAGTTTATATTAATTATCAAATGTAGAGAGAGTGGGATTTATAAGGCAGTCTAATGGAGTTGGCTGCCCTAATGGAGTTGGCTGCCCAAATCCAACTGGATTTCAATGGAATGTGAGTGCCTAGAATCCTTATGTGCCTTTGAAAATACCAGGGCTAGGTTCTCTGTTCTGCTAAATTAACTTTGTGTTTCTTACACAGTGTAAAGTGAATTTAAATCTTCTAGAGAAATCTCCTAGGCCATGTCTACACTAGGATAGTATTTCAAAATAATTAAATTAGACTTAATAACTTCCGATTTAACAAATGTGAACTAGCGTATCCACACTACGGGCAAGCCTCAAAATTAATCTGAAGCAGGTTCCATTAATGTAGACATGCTACCTTGGATTTAGACCCCGAGGAAGCACTGGAGAGCAATTAGTTAGAATTACTCTAGTGAGTAATTATTTCAAAAGAGTGGCACCAGAGCATCAACACTACTGTTATTTCAAAATAACCATTTTGGAATTAGCATTACTCCTGATGAAAAACAGGAGTACAGATTTCAAAATAATGGTCTTGGTAGTGTGGACACTGCTTATAAATTTGACCTGGGAGATGGGGGAGTTATTTCGAAATAATGTTCTAGTATAGAGAATTCTCCCTGTATTCAGTGTTCCCAGCTCTCATGATGTTATCATAATTCTCATGATTTCTGGTTTTCTTCTTAAAGTCACAGCTCCCAGAGTTGAGTGATTATATGAGAACCTCAGCATTCACTTAAAAAACACTAAGTAGGTGTCTAGCCATCCTGGTTCCAGAGAAATGCTTGAAAGTATGATCAGCATATACCTTAATTGGGTCAAAAACCAGAAAGCAAATAAAAATCCCAAATGTATTATTTTAATATAATATCATGGTTTGGGAGCAGAGCATGACTCAAGATGGTTTGAATGCTTCTGGTTGGTGATACTGGAATCTCTGGCTGGTGTAAAGCTGCTGGAGATGGTTCTGACTTCCTGCACCAGCTTTGCCAACTGCTGTTGCTGCCTCCTTCACTATAGCTATGCTGCCCAGTGTAAGCGGGGAGGGAGGATGTCAGGGGTCAGGAGAAGGTGAATCAGGCGGTGACCATATCAGCAGAGGTGAATTGAGGGGTGCAGGTGTGGCAGAGCAAGCCTCTCTATGCCCAGTTCTCTGCTGGAGGCAGGACTTCTGCAAGCAGTGTAACATAAAGCTGCCCCTCTCTATTAAAAAAACAAATAGTCTGGTAGCACTTTAAAGACTAACAAAACTATTTGGTTTTTTAAAAGTTTTTCCTGTTACAGACTAACTCAGCTACCCCTCTGAACCTCTCTATTAAGTTATGCTGGAGTAGGATAAAGAAGAATCAGGGAGCCACAAATGGGCTCTGGTAAATACCTCTTTCCACTGAAACCCATCTTTGCCTAGGCACAGTGGAAAATTGAGTCCCCAGCCTCAGTTTTGTGAATTCTCATTTAAGGATTGATCCAATGTCCAGTGAATTGATTAACTGTTCCATGGAGTTCAGTGGGCTTTGGATCAGGCCCTTATTGCACTTCTCTCTTGTAGGATAGCATCAAGTTTTGATCACCTATGTGATTCAATAAACAGAAATTATATAAATCCATGGTGAAATTAGAGTAATGTTAAACAGTGTGCTTTTATGAAGTCCATAATAAGAATATTTAACACAATAACCAAGAAAAGAATAGTTGATTCAGAATAGAAGAGTGCTCATTCATATAATTTCTGAGGTCATGGCTCATGCCTTCTAACCTGTCTGCCAGGGCTGTTGCTTCATTCTCTTTGCTCATTTCTAGTAACTTTGTCAAATGATTGAATTCTCGCTCTTTGCTTTCAAGTAAAGCTCGTTTTCCATCCAATTCCTTCATGACATCTTCCTTTTCTTCCAATACTTCTTCACTCTTTTTCTCCATTTTTTTAAGAGCATCATTTAACTCCTGAACATGGTCAATGAGAATATTTTTCTTCTTCTCTGCATCTCTGAGAACACATTTTAAAACAAAAATATCAAATATGTAAAAATGGATCTAACTCCAGAAAGGTCTGAGACTAACACAATATATAAAATATATAGTATGAGCTTTCAAGGGTAAAATCCACTTAATCAGATGGTGCGCACTGCTGCAGTGAGTAGATGGGGAGCTATTGCTCAGCATTTTTTCTGCTACAACTGTTCTGTTGGCCAGGACAGGAGTCCTCATTGTTATGGGTGTTGCCAGGGAAAAGTCATTTAAAGCTATTGTGTTCAAAATGGAGCCTCTTTAGATTCCATCTTGTTTCCCTTCCTCTCCGTGTTACCCTTTTCCCGCCAAAACCTAAGTGCACACAGTCACCTGCTCGGTGCACCCCACACTATTGTGTGCACTCAGCCCAAAACTGTGCACTAGGCACTAAAATGAGCTGCACACCGCTCAGAAACTGTGCACCCCTCCCTACTGGAGTGCTGCACACGGCACCATTTGCTGCACACCACCCTTACCACCCTTTTCCCGCCTTGAAGGGCTTATAAGCCCTGACCAAGGAAGGGTTTGGGTTCGCCATTGTCCGTCTGTATTGTAGCCTGTCAGTCACTGTCTGCTGTCCCAAGTCCTGTCAGTGTCTGTTCGTCTCCCGTGGTGATCCATTTTAGTTTGTGGGTTCTGGTATAAGGATTTGTTCGAGTGTGGGAGAGAGAGCCTCGCGAGTGTGGGAACGCCCCACTCAAGGATTATTGGCTTCTGCCACATGGACTTGAACTCAGTTACCATCATCCTTGCCCGCTGGATTGGACTGGAAGTCGAAGGGCTACCAAGCGCCGATCCCAGAGGGAATCTACCCGACTCACTGGAGGCAGAGATCCACCTGCAGGAGGGCCGTTCAACAGGACTACCTTTCCCTGTCAGCGAGGGACTCCCTGCTGTCCTCCCCTAAGGCTTTACACTAGCCACAGGGTAGAAGGTCGCAGGCATCAATCGCCATCTGCCTCTGATTTGTAAAGTATATTCCCCTTTGTTGTATCCGGGGCTTATCTATCTTCTTTTCTTCTGGGATAGGGTGGGTTTACACTGTTGTTGTTGGTGTATGTTCTACTGTTCAAAATATATGGTTTGGCCCTAAACATTGGTCTAGCCTGATTTGTGGTTACCCAATCCAACGGTGATCAGATACGTAACACCAGGCCGAATCTGGCTTCTGGGAGGGGGACACCCGGCTTTAGGCCGTGGGCTTAGTCATTGCCATTAGCTTTAGCTCCCACAATAATTGCTTACCTCAGTTCCCCAGGTAACATGGGGATAGTATTTTGAAGCACGTTTTGCTGCTCTTCTCAACTAGGGCATCATTGTACCCTTAGCTAATACTTGCAGACAGAGTGTCAAATAACATGGCCCCTAGATTTCAGATCACTTAGACTTCAGATGACTCATCCTTGATGATTTCTTATAAACAAGGCAGTTCTCCCTTTTGGGTCTATCAAGTCAATTCTTTCACTTGAGCACCAGCACACCACAAGGCAGAGTTTAGGTTAAAATGTCTATTTTGGCACTAAGCCATTCCCAAATGGATAGCTATCCCATAAGATGCAGCTTGGTTTCATGTGTAGGAAATCAGTTTTGTACAAATAAATTAGATAACCAGACACACGAAAATAAGAAAGAAGGAAAAAAGAAAAGAAAACAGATGTATCTTTTTAATTAAATAATTGAGCAGAGGCAAGGAATTATTTACAAAATTGTAACAGCAGAAAAAATAATTAATGCAATCAGGAGATAGAATAAACTTCAGCGTAACACAATAGGTCAATAAAATACAATGAAAACTAAATTAGGGCAGCAATTTGACTGCCAGGTGTTTTAAGAAAAGGCAGCCAAACTGCAACTGGTTGCATTTCACACAAGTATGCTTTTTCTTGACTAGTATACCTCATGCTTTACTTTACCCCTTGGCTGTAAAAAGAAGTCTATCAAGAAATCAGGAGGAAAACATAAGAGATTATGAGTGGTAATATCTATCTCATTTAGAGTATTACACTAGATAATTTATATAGGAAGACTAGGATCAGATCACTGTAACAAAATACATGCTCCCAAAAATCTGGATGGGTCAGATCCTCAACTGGTAAAAATGTATGTAATTATACTGCAGTCTATGGTGCAATGCCGGGGTGGGCAATAAAAATAACGGCAGTTCTCCAGGGTTAATCCTTGGCAGGCTGCTACCGCTATGTTTACCTATGTCTCTGCAGATATTGAACAAATCACAGCTCTTGTTGGCCACGGATCACCTTTCACAGCCAATGGGAGTAGTGGGAAGTGGTGTGGACCAGCATAGTGGGACCAGTTAATCCTGTGGTGTGGATCTGGACTGGGAGGCGAAATTTCCCCATCCCTGAGTTATGCTAATGTTCAGCAGCTGAGGACTACAATGTGTTTAAAAATGCTCTGTGTTAGATTATATACTCAACTTAGATCTTTAGTATTGTTCCCCATTTGAAAAATAATCTTTGGGTTATCGGGTAAGATCTGTGTAAATTCTGATATCAATCATCTTAATATGCAGTATCAATAGACGTTTTAATGGTTTGTGACTAAAGGGTATTCCCAAACATTTTTATTGTTGTTTTCAATACTAAAATATGCTTCTCTGCTGATGCTATACCTTTTGATTTACTTACATGGATATTGCTCATTAGATAGATTATGGGCACACTTTATCTGCATTGATCAGAATTTTGCATCAAGAATTTAAAAGTTGTTATTTGTCTCTACACTGAGATATTACTAAGAAAACAAATAATAAAGATTTTAGTTAGGTACATTTAAAAACATACAATGTTTTACGTTTTATCTTGTCCATTTCTTTTCCAAGTTGCACAGGAATAGCATGGAGTTGGACTAGTTCATCCTAGTAACAGAAGAAAAATGTTAGACCAAAAGGCTCTAAATTTCATGTAATTTCAGAGAACATTTTCTTTGAACTTCTAATATGACCCAAAACAAAAATATGTGTTTCCAAGCAAAATGAATTTGCCGCCCCAAAATTCCCACAGCTATTTTTATTACTGGCTAGTGTAAGTGTCATGTTAATTTAAACTTGCAAAACTCACAGGCCACATCTACATTGCAGACTTCTTGCGCAAGAACATGTGTTCTTGTACAAAAACTTGCAGAGTGTTTACACTGCACACGTGTTCTTGCACAAGTAAATTTACAGTAAAGGTGTCGGAACATAGGGCTTCTTGTGCCCCACGAGGAATAAGCCCTCTTGTGCAACAGCTCTTGCACAAGAAGGCAGTGTGGACAGGCAACAGGGGTTTCTTGTGCAAGAAACCCCTATGGCTAAAATGGCCATCAGCGCTTACTTGTGCAAGAGAGCATCCACATTGCCATGGACGCTCTGGCACAAAAGCACAGCCCTTGAGCAAAAGCACATGGCAGTATGGACATGCTCTTGTGCAAAATCTTTTGCGCAAGAACTCTTGCACAAAACAGTTCTTGTGCAAAAAGCCTGCAGTGTAGACGTAGGCACAATGTATGTGCATATGTTATAAATATATAGGCCTAGATTTTTTATGTCAAGGAGCACCAGAAATTCTAGCACCAATTTTTAGGGCAAATCTGTGTGGAACAGGGTCCCAGAATAGATGCAGAACTCAGAGAGAACCACAAAACACTCTAAAAATTACCTGAAATATCTTTTCTATTAATATAAATTTCACATTGTTAAGGGCCAATATTTCAAGACCTGACAGGTATCTAAGGAAGTGCTGTCTGTCCTTCTGATAGGCTGGAAGTCCTGTTCTTCCAATGCTATAAAACTTCTATTTTCAGCCATTCTAGCTCATTAAATATCTGACCTCAAACTTTTTACTGATCCACATCTTTGAAATTTTACCTATCCTAGGACTTGAGTCTGTGAATGTGTATCTTGAGATCTAGGATAGGTAATGTGTGTGTGCATTGGAAGTTCTTGATTTAATTTTCAATTTTCCTGATAGAAAAATCATAAAATTTCTGCAAAATTGAAAATTTCCCATAGAAACTTTTGCAGAAACTACATTTTACATCAGAAGACATTGACTGAAAATTTCTGGTCTGCTCTAATTATAATTCACAGAAAATTTTACTGTGTTCTGTCTTTTGCATTAATATTTACTTAGTGATATATCTGAAATTAGCCTAAAAGTTCTGATCATTATGAAAGCTACTTGTTGTGCTATGTTTATCATTTCCCATAGGTCTATATGTGGCAATGGTACTGTAGCTTCATGTACGATTCTTGACTAATGGTGCATTTTGTGACGTCAGGCTTTCTGATGGTACTACATATTAGAATGACAGAATATTCAAGGTGTTTCCCTGAAAGTGCAGGCACCTCCACACATTCCCACATATATACTCATTCTCATGTTACTTTTAAATCATTCTGCTGCTCTAGAAGTTCCTCCACTTCTTTCTGTTCTCTTAACATCAGCTTTTGCTTGGATGTCACATCTTCCTTCAATGCTTTAATTTCCATTCTCCTTTGGATTGTTTCTTTACGGAGCTCTTCACAATTTTCTTTCAACACTTTAATTTTTTTTTCTGTCTCCTTTAAAAGTAAAGTCAAAGTTCAGGTATCTCAAACTTATATTGGTTTTGGGGAAAGTGCATTTCTTGAATACAACTGTTTAAAATACTGTATTGTTTGTTTAATAATTTATTGATTTTCATTAGAGAAGTACATTTTTTATTTAAAAGACTGAAAAGATTAAATGAATGGTGTATTACTTTGATATTTTTGCATATTCATATGAGCTTAGTTTTCCTATTTTATTATTACGAAAACTCCTGACATTCTTTGGTTACATCATATTTTCATTATTTTTTCTTTTATACTTTGTTGCAAGTTACAATAAAATTTTAAAATAGATATGCTTAAAGATATTTCCTCATGGATATACATACTGTCTTAAATCTTCCCATTTGTCTGATTATATATTACTTTTACAAAGTTTAGCTTGATAACCCGTACATTTCTGTTCACCCACAGAACAGATTCAAACAAGCAGCCAGGAGTGCTATCTACCTCAACACAGCTCAATCATCATGTGTCAACTCTGACATGGAAGTACAACCCTATTAGTGAGAGCAGAAATTCAATATCCATGTCTATCCAGACTTTGGACCTTTATGCCAATAGTCTATTTAACATCATTTATAATAGAGATTGTTGTGCTAAAAATATCTATCTATGGAAATGGACAGCATGCTCATTTCACAAAGGCCACTGTATAACTATTCTATGCTTACATTGTGGCTACTACTAACCTGGGTTAAAACTGGCAAACTAAAAGTAAGAGCTTACAAAATTCCAGTAAAAACTATTGCGATCCTTCTGTTGGTTACTACATTGCTCACCCTGTCAGCATCTAGCTCAATCTAGGAAGCTAAATGATCTAATCAGCAGACCAAATGCAGTGGTGAATCCTGGTCACATGGCAGCTGCAGTGCATACGCTAAGAAGACTATTGATTTTAATTAGAGGAGCAGAAGCTCCAATAATCTGCAGTGCCAGAAACCTCTAAGCCAACAGATCTGCTGCATTAAACCTGGTCTGGCAGCTGGAACCAGAAGGAACCATTTTTAACGTTCATTTGAATTTTTCATCAGGGAAAGCTGTACATCCCAAATATTCCAAACACTGATTCTGAATTTGTATTCTGAATATGATTTAACCTTTGTTACAGTCGTGAACTGTTCAGTGCTTTTTACTCAGAATATTTTAATGAGCTGATGGACAATTTCATGAAACAAACAACACTGGTACTGTTTGAATGGGAAAAAATGAATTCTGAGAACAATGCTCCCCACTCTCATTCTCCATCCATTGTATTATAGTTTAAACAAGTTTCCAGAATTGTGTAGAATTTTAAAATATTGTGCAGAGAATTTTTAATTTTTTAGTGCAGAATTTCCCCAGAAGTAAAGTAGTAACAAATTATGTATCACATCATATATTATAATACATTCATCATTATAAGTATGGTATGATGCGATACATAATTTGTTATTACTTTACAGAACACAACCTTTCCTTTGAATTCCATTCCTTGATTTTTCCATTTATTCCAGATTTTACAAATATACTGTTCTAATGTTTACAATATTATATTCTTTTTTATGGTTTTATTTTACATGCTATCCAAAAGGACAGCAAATATCACTTTTTTTGTTTTGTAAAGTGTATTTCTTACTTACACCTTGCTTGGGGATTCTCTCATATTCCTGTTGAAGGAGCCTTTTGTCTTCTTGTAAACTACCAAAAAATCATCATAAAGATCAGAATATTGGCAATATGCAAAGCAATCAAAATAGACTTTAATAGTCCATGCTATACAACATTAAAAGTGAAGTGAAATATATCTGAGACAATTTGGACACCATTTTAAAACTGAGTTTAGGTCAGTCTTACCATAAAATGGATCCAGATATTACAAGTGTACAAAAAACAAAATTCATTATATATGTTTCACTGAAAAAAATCTTTCAAATATCAGCAAACAATTAGAGCATAGATCCTAAAAGACCTCAGAGATATTTTTATAACTTTTGTTATACTACTGAAATAAAAAACATGTGATTTTAAAAAGAGAGCTATTGAAGGAGATAAACTATAGAACAGCGATTACTAACAACTGCATGCAAAAAACTGTACATTCTAGCATACAGAATAGCTTCACCATCATCATGCTTATCCTTTTCCAACACCAAGGATGGGCAGGGCTAAGATTATAAACAGATTCCAACCATATCTATTTTGAGACACCATTTAACACAGTTGGAGTGTTGCCTGGTTGATTTTATATACAGTAAATTTCCGATAATCCGGCACCTTTAGGACCCAGGGGGTGCTGGATTATCACATATGCTAAACTATAGGAAGGGGGGGACTATGACAGGTCTGGGGTGGATGCCACCCCAGACTCCTCATAGCCCCCCCTTCCGATAGTCCGGCTCTGCCCCAGGCGTCCCTGATTCAGCTGCTGCTGGTCAGTGTCAGCAGCGGCTGAATCGGGGACACCTGGGACAGAGCAGGTGGGGTTGGTCTGGTAGCGCCGCCCCTCAGCGCTGCGAGACCAACCCGGCAGCACCCCAGCTGCTCTTGGGGATGCCTGGGACAGAGCAGCTGGGGTGCTCCCGCGTTGGTCCCTTAGTGCCTCCCCTCGGCACTGCGGGACCAAACTGGCAGCACTCCAGCTGCTCTTCCCCAGGAGTCCCCAAGAGCAGCTGGGTGCTGCTGGGTTGGTCCTGCAGCCCCGAGGGGCAGCGTTACAGGACCAACCTGGCAGCACCCCAGCTGCTCTGCCCCCAGCTTCCCCGATTCAGCTGCTGGTCAGTTTCAGCAGCGGCTAAATCAGGGAAGCTGGGCGCAGAGCAGCTCCAATTGTCCAGCTGCCCAGAGCACTTCCGGGTTCCTGATGGTGCCGGACCATCAGGAGTGCTGGAGCATTGAATGCCGGACCACTGGAGTTTTACTGTATCGTTATACCATTGTCTCCTTGGACATTCACATCCTCTTACACAATGTACTTTCAATCTTCTAGTGATATTTCTTAGTCTAATTAGTCATGTCATGACTAGGATATAGTACAGTTACCTCCTTTCAAACGTTTGTAGCTTTTGTTCCTGATGTTTTGCATGTTTCACAGCTATTATAGATACTGATTTAAAGTTCCATTTTTATTTAGTCATATGAATATTCTACTGTTGATGTCATCTTCATAATTGTTAGACATTATTGAGGGTGAAGACTTTTTCACAGTGGAAAAATTGCCATTAATACCATGATTTTTCTTTGTGTCCATGACATTTTTTGTGTCTGGGATTTTTCTTTGTGATTGGTATTTTAACAAAGTAGCATGCATTATATGAAATTATATTACATAATTCTGATAACTATTAAAACAAATTAAATGTTTACATTTGATCAGCTTGGATCCCTCCTTCCTTAACAACATTATTAGCATGGTACTATGTTGCAAACACAGAAAATTACTCTATAGTAAGTCCTCCATCTCGATATTATTTCAAAATAACGTCAGTTATTCTGAAATAATGCTGTTGTGTAGACATACCCAAAGAGATTTTAGAATGTGGCCTGAGAAATGTTGGACTCATACCAAGTTTGAGCCTTCTCCAGGATTCTACTTCTGGTGGGATCAGCATTGTCACTAACAAGATCACAGATTCAGAAGGTAGACAGATTCCCAACATAGTGTCTGTTTTACGCAAACCAGAATGTGAACATGAAGTGAAATTAAAAACATGATTCTGTTGGATTGTGATTTTAGACTCTGAACTGTAAGATATTTAGGTAAGCAATATGGAAAACAGTAGACAAACATGAGGGCTACGTCCACACTGGCATGATTTTCCGGAAATGCTTTTAACGGAAAAGGTTTTCCGTTAAAAGTATTTCCGGAAAAGCACGTCTAGATTGGCAGGACGCTTTTCCGGAAAATCTAGAAGCGCTTTTCCGCAAAAAAGCCCCAATCGTCATTTTTGCGATCGGGGCTTTTTTGCGGAAAATACTACTGTGCTGTCTACACTGGCCCTTTTCTAGAACAGTTTTCCGGAAAAAGACTTTTGCCCGAATGGGAGCAGCATAGTTTTTCCGGAAAAGCACTGATGATTTTACATTCGATCGTCAGTGCTTTTCCGGAAATTCAAGCGGCCAGTGTAGACAGCTGGCAAGTTTTTCCGGAAAAGCGGCTGATTTTCCGGAATAACTTGCCAGTGTAGACACAGCTGAGGTTTCTTTTGACTGAATCACTGTCCGTCTATCAGACAATGAAGTATATATGGAAAAGGGATAGGAGTGGAGCATTAAATCCTTGTTTCTGAATCATGTTCACGTGACGTGTTACCTGTTAAACATAGTTAGGGACAGGTGGATAAAAAGCTTGGAAAAGGAAATGATCTGGTTGGCATTGTGAAATGACCATTTACAGCCTGCCCTGTAGGTAAAGCTCACTTTCATATGCACTTGGAGGATAAAAGAACAAGTCTGTATATTACTCTTGTTCTAGTTATAAAGTAAACCAGTAGACCAGAAACAGCTGGTTTAATGTTGTTTTATTTCACTTAGTCCACCAGGGGACTATGCTTAAAAGTCTAGAAACCTGACCTACGACAAAAAAATTTTAAGAAAGGGTTTGTTTAGTCTGGAAAAGAGAATACTGAGCAGGGACATGATAAGTCCTCAAGGATGTAACAGGTTGTTATAAAGAGGAAGGGGGTATCTTTAATTGCTGGTGTTGTAAGAGAAAAAATAACTTTTCCTATAACTATTTTTCTCACCAATTAGAAAGAACATAAGAACAGACATACTGGATCAGACCAATGGTCCATCCAGCCCAGTATCCTGTCTGCCAACAGTGGCTGATACCAGATGCCCAGAGGAAGGGAACAGAACAGGTAATCCTCACGTGATCCCTCCCCTGTCATCCACTTCCAGAGAAATAGAGACTAGGGACACCATTCCTACCCATCCTGGCTAATAGTCATTGATGGACCTAACCTCTAGCTCTTTTTTGAACCCTGTTAAAGTTCAAGCCTTTACCACATTCTCTGGCAAGGAGTTCCAGAGATTGACTGTGCATTGAGTGAAGAAAAATGTCCTTCTGTTTGTTTAAACTTACTGCCCTATTAATTTTATTTGGTGACCCCTAGTTTTTATATTGTGGGAATAAGTAAATAATAAGGTTTACAGGATCGGTCGGAAAAGGCTTTCCTTGTCGACCGATTCCCATCTAGACTGCTGCTTTTTGCCAGCAAAGTGCCACATTGGCAAAAAGCGGTGGCCATTTTTATTCGAATGAAGCGTGGGATATTTAAATCCCTGCTTCATTTGCAATAGCGATGTGCCTAATCTACATCCCTCTGTTGGCAGAGGGGTGTAGTTTAGACACACCCTAAAAGTGGTCAACAAATACAGCAATGGTCTGTCAGCCAATGATAGCTTGGCAATTGGCACTACTAACAGGGAGAGGGAATGGAAATGATCTTGGAAGGAGAGTCACTCCATGAGGCATGTTCTGAGGTACTGATAGTCCTGATTTTCTAACATCTGCAGCATTTTTTGTTCTAGGAATTTGGGGACAGAGTATATAGGTGTAGTTCTTGAACTTATTCACCTCAAGGGACTTCTACAGAAGGGAAGGTTACTCACCTGTGTAGTAACTGGAGTTCTTCAAGATGGTTGTCCCCGTGGGTGCTCCACCTTAGGTGCTTCAGCGCTGCTGAGCCCGATGCAGGAGATTTGTGACAGCAATGCCCCTGGCCAGCCTTGCATGCAGGGAGCTGGTGTGTGTTCTAAGGAGGCTACTGTGCATGAGTGGGCTCCCCACCCCAGTTCCTTCTCTGACTCAGATGTGCTGTATTCCGAAGCAGAGGGGATGACGGTGGGTGGTGGAGCACCCACGGGGACAACCATCTCGAAGAACTCCTATTACTATACAGGTGAGTAACCTTCCCTTCTTCTTCGAGGAGAGTCCCTGTAGGTGCTCCACCTTAGGTAGTTACGAAGCAGTATTCGTAGTAGGAGGTGGGAGTTTTGAATGCTGACCCTGTGAGGCCAAAAGTATTGTGCGGCCAAATGTTGTCTCTAACTCAGCAAATGTCTGAACTGCATAATGTTGAGCGAAAGTATGTGTTGATGCTCATGTGGTGGCCCTGCAGATGTGTTCTGTTGGGACACCCTATGGGAATGCCACTGTGGCTGCCATTGCCCTTGTTGAGTGAGTTCACACAGTTGGTGGGGGCTCTCTCTGGGCTAAGATATGCGCTAGTTTAATGCAACTAGATATCCATTTTGAGAGTCTTTGTTTCAAAATAGGCAACCCCTGTGACCTGTCTGTTGATGAAACAAACAGCCGTGGGGTTTCCCAAAAGGGCTTTGCCTGCTGTAGGTAGAATGCCAGTACTCTGAGGACATCCTGGGTATGGAGAGCTGCTTCTTTATTGTCCTTGTGTGGTTTAGGGAAGAAAACAGATAAGTATATGGGTTCATTGCAGTGGAACACGGTAGGTACTTTGGGTAGGAATTTGGGATGAGTCATAAGTATACCCTTATGAAAGATGGTGTATGGTGGATCCGCCATTAAGGCTGCTATTTCGCCAATATGTCTTGCAGAGGTGATTGCCACAAGGAAAGCTACTTTCATTGACAGGTGGCAAGAGGCTCAAAGGGTTTACCCATGAGCACATTTAGTAATAGGCTCAAGTCCCATGCTGGGATTGGTTCCTTGTATGTGGGAAACATGTTGTGAAAAACCTGTATAAAGTGTTTGACTGACGGGTGTGTGAAGATTGAGTGTCCTTGTACAGGAGCGTGTATAGTGGAAATGGAAGTAAGGTGCACTGTAATGGTACTCAAGGAGAGACCCGCATTATGTAGTTCTAACAAGTATTGTAGAATGTGTGATATGCCCATGTGGAGCGGTTCATGGTTGTGAGCTGTACACCAGGCCATGGACCTTTTCCATTTTTGACCATGTGTCTTTCTTGTTGCAGGTTGTGTGGAATTTGTGATGATGAGCTGTACTGCTTCCAAAAAGGTCCTTTCCATGGAATTTAACCAACAAGCATCCATGCCTAGAGGTGTAACTTGTGGATGGCCAGATGGGGAATTCAACAATTTCGTTGTGTCAGCAAAGCCTTGACTGGTGGGAATTGAAGTGGTGACCGAATGCTCATCTGTAACAGGTCCTGGTGACATGTTTGCCTGGGCTAGTTGGGTGCTATGAGTATTATTCTGGCCCTATCTTGCTTGATCTTGAGGATCACTCATTGTATAAGTGGAAAAGGTAGGAATGCGTATGCCAGGTCTGTGTTCCATTCTATACTTTAAATGAGAAGGAGAAGGGGGCAGTAGCAGGGAGAGAAGTGGCGCCCCACCGAGGTGAGGAGTTCCTCTGGGCGGAGATAGAGCAGGAGGTGGTTCAGCTTCCACCCCGCCGGAGGAGCCCGAGCCCAGAGACCTGGAGGAGTCTCCATCAAGGGGGGAACCTGGGATCAACACACACCTTCCACGGGGCCGATGAAGTGAGGAGGGGGTCGCCGGTGGAAGGGACGGAATGGGAAATGCACATGGGTAGGAAGTGGCCCAGAACAGGGTGGCAACAACCCGAGAGGTTGACGGGTTTCGGTATCGTGACCTCTGTCAAGCAGGGGGAGGCGATTGCCCTCCCTTTAGGGATCTGGGCCAGAACCTGGGAGTGTGGGCGGGCCCGGGTCCCCCTATCCCCGCCTGAGGGTGGATATCCCTCCTCTCGCCCCCAGCGACAGGGCTGGGACCACTGAGACTTGAACCTACGAGGTTACATAGACTGTACTAACATTGTGGGGCCAAACTGTGGGCCCTGGGTGTTGACCTGGATGGGTTAAGGGTGAAGGGTTGTTGTGATACCCACATGGGAGGCGACCCATGGCAGGGCCATTAGTTGCCCCGGGCAAGGTGGGAATCCCGTGGGCAGGGCTAGAATAATACAGGAGTTGTCCCCAAAGGGAGACAAGTCGTCCCCACCTTGTCTCATGGTGGTGCAGCCCGAGGGGCGACCTCCTGACAACAGGATATAGACCTTAGAAAATAAAATAATAATATGCATTTAAAACCTGTCTTCAACTGTTGCTCCTGTGAGTAAAACTTAATCACTAGAGCAGTTCCATTGTCTTCAGTGGAACTAGTCCTGTCAGTAAACATGACTCATTATGAGTGAAGGTTGAAGATCTATCTCTTAAATTAGTATTATTTTTACAGGTCACTATGGGTCAGACTATATGTGGTATATGCACAGTGCGAGAGTGTGTAGTCTACTACTTCCTTGCGTGACACAGAGCTGCTCCGTCTGCATTCTCCTGGAAATGCCCAGCATCCCAAAAAGGTGTAGGGAAAATGTAAAACTTGCTCTTTATAGATAGTCATAGCTGCCAGTGTGTTATCTCCAGGTTCTGTGGTGGATTTCTGTGTTCCTCCTCCTCCTATGCACTGCACCCAAATGCCACAACTGAAACCTATAATTTTTCCTTTGGAATTGTCTGCTGTTTGACTACAAACGAATGAATATTTTCACTTACCCAGCTAGTGAATTGTCACAGTTGTCCAAATAAATAACTAATAAGGGGAATTTACAACCCTGAGGTACTTTAGCTGGATACCTAGTAGAATTACTCGGGCTTGCATAGTCACAAAAACATCAGAGAAATCCCCATTCTGAAAACGTGACCATGCTTATTGTATCTGTGACCAAAACTAATTAAATGGATGCTGCAGTGCTTGTTAGAAGTATAGGCCAAGAAGTGTCTCTTTAAAATCATTCCAGGACAGTGGTGGGCAACTTACAACTCATGGGCCGCATGTGGCCCATTTGGGTTCTGTGAGTTGTCCGTGAAACATTCTGTTTACCCTTGCCCACGTGCAGGGTTACCAGATGATGCTGGTTTCCATCCATGTAGTTTTTTCCTACTGGTATTACTAAAATGATACACATGTAAAGCCAGGGCCTGTGAAGTGAGGTGCATGCTGCTAGCACACAACACTGACTGTGAAAGTCATGCACTCCCTCAGCATCCAATCAAGGCACTGCTATGATTCAATTGGCATAGCCCTCAAATTCTAGATATGCAAGCAGAGTTTGCAAAAATGCCCTCTCCTAGGAGGCCATCTTGGTTACAACAATCTTGTAGCTCACTGAGATGAAGGAAAGGCTACTTACGTGGTCAGCTCACTAACTAAGATTGCCAATCACTGCCTCACGCGGATCACAAGGACAATGTTAAAACTGTAGAACAGAAAAAAGTTGGTACCATTTCCCTTTCTCATCACAATCTTATCTAACGAGGACAGTTTCATGTGGTACTATTCCAAGTTCACAACAAAAGTTTGTCATCTTACGAAGGTCAGTATAAGAGAACAGATAATCCTTTAAAATATTAATTTAAAAAAAAATAATGTCCAAAGATGAAGTTGAGTCAAACTTAAAATACTTCATTTACAATATTAATTTCACATATACAGGCAGTCCCCGACTTACGCGGATCCGACTAATGTCGGATCCGCAGATACGAACGGGGCTGCCACAGAGTACACGGACTGCGGGACCTCGCGGTCCTGCCGCCCGTGTACTCTGGGGCTTTCTCTGCGTCTCCCTGGTCTGCAGACCCGGAAGACGCAGAGCAAAGCCGCAGAGGGGCTCGGGCAGCGAGGCAGCCCAGGCGCTCCTGGACTGCTCTGCTGCCGGCTTCCCCGCGGCTTTGCAAAGCAGCGGGGGGGCTCGGGCAGCGGGGCACCCCAGGCGCGCCTGGGCTGCTCCGCCGCAGGCTTCACCACAGCTTTGCAAAGCCGAGGGGGGGGCTCGGGCAGCGGGGCACCCCAGGCGCGTCTGGGCTGCTCCGCTGCTGGCTTCCCCGCGGCTTTGCAAAGCAGCGGGGGGGGGGGGGGGCTCGGGCAGCGGGGCACCCCAGGCGCGCCTGGGCTGCTCCGCTGCCGGCTTCCCCGAGTCTTTGCAAAGCCGCGGGGGAAGCCGGCAACGGGACAGCCCAGACGCCCCGCGGCTGTCCCGCTGCCGGCGTCCTCAGAGGCTTTGCTCCCCGTCTCCCTGGTCTGCTGGTCTCCCTGGTCTGCTGGTCTCGGATCGCCGCCCGTGTCTTCCTGGTCTGCTGGGGTGGGGGGGGGGGGGGGCGCAGCTAGTACACCCGCCCCCCCAGCAGACTAGGCTTTTCTCTGGACACCTGTGGCAGAGCAGCTGGGGTGCTGCCGGTTGGTCCCGCAGCGCCGCTCTGGGCGCTACTGGTCCAACCCAGCAGCACCCCAGCTGCTCTGGTCCTGATTCAGCCGCTGCTGGTCAGTTTCAGCAGCGGCTGAATCAGGACGCCTGGGGCAGAGCAGATGGGGTGCTGCTGGGCTGGTCCAGTAGTGCCGAGGAGCGGCGCTAGTGGAGCAACCCAGCAGCACCCCGGCTGCTCTGCCCCAGGCGTCCTGATTTAGCCGCTGCTGAAACTGACCAGCGCTGACTACAGGAAGCCCGAGGCAGAGTTGCTCTGCCCCGGGCTTCCTGGAATCAGCTGCTGATCAGTTTCAGCAGCAGCTGACTTGGGGACGCTTGGGGTTCTTAAGTTGATTCTGTATGTAAGTCAGAACTGGCGGTCAGTTTCAGCAGCGGCTGAATCTGGACGCCAGTTCCAACTTACATACAGATTCAACTTAAGAACAAACCTACAGTCCCTATCTTGTATGTAATCCGGGGACTGCCTGTACATTAAATGTGCACTCATGATTTAGCTATTTCTTTCAAGTTGTATAAAGCTAAGATTTTTCTCTGTCTTTGTTATTCTCAAAGGGTACTTCTAGACTACACCCCTTTTTCGGAAAAGGGATATAAATTAGATGTATCGAAATTGCTAATGAAGTGGGGATTTAAATATCCCGCGCTTCATTAGCATAAAAATGGCTGCCACTTTTTCAGCATGAAGCTTTGTCAGAGAAAAGCGGCAGTCTAGAGGCTGATCTTTCAAAAAATAAAGCCTTTTTCGAAAGATCTTGTAAACCTCATTTCACAAGGGATAAGGGATCTTTCAAAAAAGTCTATTTTTAGACTGCCGCTAGGCTGCCGCTTTTCTCCGACAAAGCTCCATGCCGAAAAAAAGCTGTGGCCATTTTTATGATAATGAAGCACGGGATATTTAAATCCCCGCTTCATTAGCAATTTCGATGTGCCTAATCTGCATCTCTCTGTCAGCAGAGAGAATCAGTCTAGACACACCCAAAGAGTATGCCTACACAGCAGCATTATTTTGGAATAACTGACATTATTCCAAAATAACATAGTGTATGTCTATACTGCCAGCCTTTATTTTGAAATAATGTCAAGCTGGAGGACTTCTTACTCTGAATGCTGTAACCCTCGTTTCATGAAGAGTAAGGGAAGTTGAAGGAAAAGTGTTCTTCTTTGAACTTCAAGCTGTGTAAACAGCACCCAAAGCAGAAATAAGCTATTTTGACTTAATCTGCACAACTGATGTAGCTCAAGTTGCATAGCTTATTCTGACTTTAGCCCTGCTGTGTAGACAGATGTTTCCAAACTGTATTATTTTATTTTTCTAAAAGTTATTGTTTGGCCTTAACCACTAGCCTTTGTAATTTGGTTTTACATTTTAGCATTAGTCTCAGTATACCGTAATCTGTATGAATCAGGTCCTATTTTCACAACCAGAGGTGAAAGTAAGGAAGTGCGCTCTGGTGCTCAGCTCCAGCAAGAGTTGACTAAGCTGTGGCGAAAACCAATAGGAAGCTATTTAAAGAGCTAGCAAGGACCGGGGTTGCAATAGGATAGTACCTGTAAGAAATTTTAAGTTACTTTCACCACTGTTCATAAGTATCTGTAACACACTTACCATACTGTTGGTGTTACACAAATGAATAGTAAAATACAAAGGAATTAGGCATCAGACCTTAATTCTGTTTTCTAATGCGTCTTTTGATTAATCTGTTCTTCATTTTTACACTTTTATAACCTTTATCATTTTGGCAGCCTGAACAACTTACACACAATCAAAAAAGAACAAAACCTTTAAGCCTAAGCATTTCTGTTTGAAAATGCAGGCACGTGTTTTTCATGCTACTTTATTAATTTTGATGCCAAAAAATACAAATGCATGCAAAACTAATGTAGCTACAGTTTGTTTATACACACACACACACACACACTCACACACACACACTCACACTTAACTTAAATAAGTTCCAGACTTTTCTGCCGAGAGATGTCTAAAACTGCAAACTGCCATAAAAATACAAAAATAAAGTCAGGAGTGATTAGGAAATATACTTGTCAACAAAGGTCTGTTTTAGTTCATCAATAAACCCAGTAATCAGAACAGAACATTTAAAAGCATAGAATTTAGTTCTGTAAAGTCCTGAGTATTTCAACTGCTGTTGAAATTAACATGGAGTGTTCCAAAAGTCCACAGAGGGTGTTGCACTTCTCCCTGGATCAGGACCTATGACCATAAACTTGAGTGTATTCAAGATGACATTACACCAATATGAGATTTCCAGAAGGTTTTCAAAACAGGCTTTGCATGCACATGCTAAAGAATACAGTCAAGGGACTAAGTGTTTAGGTTTGCTTACTTGTTTTAACAACCTACCTTGAACTCCAACAGATGAAAAGTTTGTAGTAAGAAAGTATAGAGAAGAGCTTCCTTTTATACCTTTAAATCCATTACACTAAACTGAATGGCTAATCCTGAAATTGCCAGAGGTTAAAGAATTTTCCAGATTTGTACAAAATATCAGGCCTGATTCTGCATCCCTGCCTCACACCAAGTAATACTTCTGTGAGTAACCCTGCTGATCCCAGTGGTACTATTTGTGTGACTAAGGCCAGGTCTATGGTAAATCCAGAAAGTCGGCTTAAGGTACTCAACTCCAATTGTGTAAATAATGCAGCTAGAGTAGATGGTAAGCCAAGCGTGGCACCTTAAGTACCTTAAGCCAAGCTTGGCACCATCTCCACAGCTGGAGGTTGATGGGTGCAAACACTCCCATTGACATATCTTACTCCTTGATAATTGAGGAGTACCAGCACCAACTGGGGGCTCTCTCAGCATTTGATTCAGGGGGTCCCTACTAGACCCGCTAAATCAAATCCCAGAAGACTGATCTCTAGCACAGTAAGTGTTAACGTGGCCTAAGAAGTTACTCTGTGCAAGGGTTCTGGGATTATCCCCTATGATTGAAATGGAAATTATTTTCAGAAGAAAACATAGCACATAAATCTTATAATTTAAACACCTCCCATTTTCAATTCAATTGATTACTATTTAACATACAATTAGTATCAAATGTGTTTCACATTTTATTTCCGTCTTAGTCTAGAAAAGAAAAAAGACTATTTCTCATTTTTCACTCCACAAAAGTGGAATTCTTAACCCTCGTACCAATATGAAAAAGTTACATTAGATGAGGGTTCACCTTAGCTGAATGCTTCCCTGTTTCTTTATTTTATATTTCTTTTCTGTATTATTGGGCTGTATCAGCCCTGGCTATAAACAAAAGCAACTCAGTTGACTTGCATGGAATTGTGTAAAGACTAAATTTGGGTCATTATCATCTTCCCCTTTATTTATCATCTTGTTAGAAAGTTTTGTACATTGTGTCCTACATTTAAAAATCAGTTTAATGATAGAATCATAGAACTGGAAGGGACCTCAAGTGGTCATCAAGTCCAGTCCCCTGCCCTCACGGCAGAACCAAGCACTGTCTAAATCATCCCTGACAAGTGTCTGTCCAACCTGCTCTTTAATATCTCCAGTGATGGAGATTCCACTACCCGCTTTGGCAATTTATTCTAGTATTTAACCACCCTGACAGTTAGCAAGTTTTTCCTAATATCAACCTAAACCTCCCTTGCTGCAATTTAAGCCCATTGCTTCTTTTCCTATCCTCGGAGGCCCAGGAGAACAATTTTTCTCCCTTCTTCTTATAACACTCTTTTAGATACAGTACTTGAAAAATTCTATCATGTCCCCCTCAGTCTTCTCTTTCTAAACTAAATAAGTCCAATTCTTTCAGTCTTCCCACAAAGGTCATGTTTTCTAGACCTTTTATCATCTTTGTTGCTCTTCTCTGAACTTTCTCCAATTTCTCCATATCTTTCTTGAAATGTGGTGCCCAGAACTGGACACAATACTACAACCGAGGCCTATTCAGCGCAGAGTAGAGCAGAAGAATTACTTTTTGGATCTTGCTCACAACACTCCTGTTAATGCATACCAGAATCATATTTGGTTTTTTTCCAACAGTGTCACAAGGTTGACTCATGTTAAACATGTGGGCCACTATGACCCCTAAATCCCTTTCAGCAGTACTCCTTCCTAGACAATCACTTCCCATTCTGTATGGGTATGTCTAAACTACATGGCTCCGTCGACGGAGCCATGTAGATTTGTTGTTTTGGCAAAGTCAAATGAAGCCGCGATTTAAATGATTGCGGCTTCATTTAAATTTACATGGCTGCCACGCTGAGCCGACAAACAGCTGATCGGCTGTTTGTCTGCTCAGCGTGCTAGTCTGGGTGCTCCCCTACCGACATCAAAGCCCTTTGTCGGCAGCCCCGGTAAACCTTGTCCCATGAGGAATAACGGGGCTGCCGACAAAGGGCTTTGATGTCGGCAGGGGAGCGTCCAGACTAGCGCACTGAGCGGACAAAAAGCCGATCAGCTGTTTGCCGGCTCAGTGCGGCAGCCATGTAAATGTAAATTAAGCCGCGATCATTTAAATTGCGGCTTCATTTGACTTTGCCTATGTGTCTAATCTACATGCCTCTGACGACAGAGGCATGTAGTCTAGACACAGCCTATGTGTAAAACTGATTGTTCCTTCCTAAGGAAGGAACTTTGCATTTGTCCTTATTAAATTTCATCCTATTTACCTCAGACCATTTCTCTAGTTTGTCCAGATAATTTTGAATTTTGACCCTATGCTCCAAAGCACTTGGAACCCCTCCCAGATTGGTATCATCTGCAAACTTAATAATCATGCCAATCAAACTCTCTAAGCCATCATCTAAATCACTGATGAAGATATTGAACAGAACCAGTCCCAAAAAGACCCCTGCGGAATCCCACTTGTTATGCCCTTCCAGCATGATTGTGAATCGTTAGTAAGTACTCTCTGAGAATGAACTTAAAAAACAAAAATTGGTCTGGTAACACTTTACAGACTAACAAAACACGTAGATGGTATCATGAGTTTTCATAGGAACAGCCCACTTCTTCAGATGACCGGATGAGAATGGTTATCCAGCCAATTATGCACCCACTTTATAGTAGCCCAAACTAGGTTGCATTTCCCTAGTTTATTGATAAGAAGGTCACATGAGACTGTGTCAAATGCCTTACTAAAGTCTAGGTATACCATGTCTACCGCTTCTCCCTTATCTACAAGGCTTGATATCCGATCAAAGAAAGCTATCAGATTGGTTTGACATGATTTCTTCTTTACAAATCCATGCTGGCTGTGACCTATTACCTCATTATCTTACAGATGTTTGCAGATGGATTTCTTAATTACTTGTTCCATTATCTTCTCTGGAATAGAAGTTAAAGTGACTGGTCTGTAGTTTCCTGGGTTGTTCTTATTTCCCTCTCTATAGATGGGCACCATATTTGCCCTTTTCTAGTCTTCTGGAATCTCACCCAACTTCCATGATTTTTCAAAGATGATAGCTAAAGGCTCAGATACATCCTCTATCAACATAATGAGATTAAAGAAAAAATATTCCTATGACATAAGTTTAGACTCCTTCTCTGTATTCACATATTAATTCACTTCTGTACACAATCCCATTCATTTCTCACTGCTCCAACATAAATTATTCAATTTGCACCATCTTTCCACCCGTAAATCCATATATGAAGACTGACACTTGCAGATATGTATGGCTGTGTGCATTGGTGTCTACATCTGTCAAGGCTGTTTCCCACTCTGGCAATCTGAGTTAAGAAGGTGGAAGCCCACAAGAGACCTTAAATACTTTGCCTCTATAGGCTTCCAATTACAAAAACTCCCCAAGGCCACAGATTTTCTGCCTTTGGGAAGTAGCTGCCACTATCAAGTGTAAAAACAAAACCCCCTCTTCTTCTGAAATCCAGGAAGAAGCACTTGAACTTTTTTCAGAGGGATACCCCTTAAGCTCTTTTACCACAAGAGAGCTTGAAGAAAACAGAAAACAAACTGCAAATCTCTGATAGGCGATCTCTCAGTCTTAGCCAGAGGTCCATACATGTATGCTACTTTCCAAGACACAAGAATCAAATCATCGCCTTAAAAAAGGTGATTTTTATTAACAAAACAAAAAGATATACTTAATAAAGCATACTTGGTTGCTAGGTGTTACAGAGGAACAGAGAAAAAAACAAAATAAAACAGAGAAACATAATGGGCATGTCTAAACTACATTCCTCTTTCAAAAGAGGAATGAAAATTAGGCAAATCAAAAGTGCAAATTAAACGCGGATTTAAATATCCTGCGCTTCATTTGAATATATGAGACCAAGCGCTTTTTCAAAAAAGGGTTTTTCGAAAGTGAAAGCGCAGTCTAGACACGGTTCTTTTGAAAAAAATCCCTTTTTCGAAAGAACCTGTATGCCTCATTTTTTCAGGAGTACGGGTTCTTTCAAAAAATGTTTTTTTTTCTGAAAGAACCCTCTCTAGACTGTGCTTCCACTTTCAAAAAACTCTATTTCAAAAAAGCGCTTGGACATGAATATACAAATGAAACGCAGGATATTTAAATCCGTGCTTCATTTGCACTTTCTATTTGCCTAATTTACATTCCTCTTTTGAAAGAGGAATGTACTTTACACATAGCCAATATCTCTGGGTGGAGCTTAGATAAGAACATAAGAACGGCCATACTGGGTCACACCAATGGTCCATCTAGCCCAGTATCCTCTGTCAACAGTGGCCAATACGAGATGCCCCAGAGGGAAGGGATCACAACAGGTAATCCTCACATGATCCCTTCCCTATCACCCACTTCCAGAGAAACAGAGGCTAGGAATACCATTCCTACCTATCTTGGCTAATAGCCATTGATGGACCTAACCTCCATGAATCTATCTAGCTCTTTTTGAACCCTGTTAAAGTTCTAGCCTTCACCACATCCTCTGGCAAGGAGTTCTACAGGTTGACTGTGCGCTGAGTGAAGAAAAACTTCTTTTTGTTTGTTTTAAACCTGCTGCCTATTAATTTCATTTGGTGACCCGTAGCTCTTATATTGTGGGAATAAGTAAATAACGTTCCCTTATTCAATTTTTCCACACCAGTCATGATTTTATAGACCTCTATCATACCCCCCCTTAGTCTCCTCTTTTCTAAGATGAAAAGTCCAAGTCTTTTTAATCTCTCTTCATATGGGACTTGTTCCAAACCCCTAAACATTTTTGTTGCCCTTTTCTGAACCTTGTCTGATTCCAATATATCTTTTTTGAGATGAGGCAACCACATCTGTACGCAGTATTCAAGATGTGGGCGTACCATGGTTTTATATAGAGGCAATAAGATCTTTTCTGTCTTATTATCTATCCTTTTTTTAATGACTCCTAACATTCTATTAGTTTTTTTTCACTGCCACTGCTCACTGAGTGGATGTTTCTGAGAACTATCCACAATGACTGCAAGATCTCTCTTGAGTAGCTGTAGCCAAATTAGTCCCCTTAATACGTATATAGAGTTGGGATTATTTTTCCAATAGGCATTACTTTACATTTATTAACATTACATTTCATTTGCCATTTTGTTGCCCAATCACTTAGTTTGGTGAGATCTTTTTGGAAAGGTAGAAGGGAAACCAGCACAATTGAGGTAATGGATTTCAGGAAGGCAGATTTTGATAAGCTCAGAGAACTTGTAGGTAATGTCCCATGGGAAGCAAGACTGAAGGGAAAAACAACTGAGGAGAGTTGGAAGTATTTCAAAGGGACGTTGTTAAGGGCCCAAAAGCAAACAATTCCGCTGTGTAGGAAAGATAGAAAATATGGCAAAAGACCAGCTTGGCTTAACAAGGAGATCTTGCATGATCTCAAAATAAAAAAGGAGTCATATAAAAAATGGAAACTAGGACAACTAACAAAGGATGAATATAGGCAAGCAACACGGGAATGCAGGGGCAAGATTAGAAAGGCAAAGGCACAAAATGAGATCAAACTAGCTACAGGCATAAAGGGAAACAAGAAGACCTTTTATAAATACATTAAAAGCAAGAGGAAGACCAAGGACAGGGTAGGCCCACTGCTTAGTCAGGAGGGAGAAGCAGTAACAGGGAACTTGGATGCTCAATGACTTCTTTGTTTCGGTCTTCACCGAGAAGTCTGGAGGTGTGCCTAACGTAGTGAATACAAGCAGAGAGAGGGTAAGTTTAGAAGATAGGATACACAAAGAACAAGTTAAAAATCACTTAGGAAAGTTAGATGTCAGCAAGTCACCAGGTCCTGATGAAATGCATCCCAGGATACTCAAGGAGCTGATAGAGGAGGTATCTGAGCCTTTAGCTATGATCTTTGAAAAATCATGGCAGACAGGGGAGATTCCAGAAGACTGGAAAAGGGCAAATATTGTGCCCATCTATAAAAAGGGGAATAAGAACAACCCAGGAAACTACAGACCGGTCAGTTTAACGTCTGTCCCAGGGAAGATAATGGAGCAGGTAATTAAGGAAATCATATGCAAACACTTGGAAGGTAATAAAGTGATAGGGAATAGCCAGCATGGGTTTGTGAAGAACAAGTCATGCCAAACTAATCTGATAGCTTTCTTTGATAAGATAACGAGCCTTGTGGATAAGGAAGAAGCGGTGGATGTCATATACCTAGACTTTAGTAAGGCATTTGATACGGTCTCGCATGATATTCTTATTGATAAACTAGGCAAATATAACTTAGATAGGGCCACAATAAGGTGGGTGCATAATTGGCTGGATAACCGTAGTCAGAGAGTTGTTGTTAACGGTTCTAAATCCTGCTGGAAAGGGATAACAAGTGGAGTTCCTCAAGGGTCTGTTTTGGGACCCGTACTGTTCAATATCTTCATCAATGATGTAGATATTGGGATAGAGAGTACGCTTATTAAGTTTGCAGATGATACCAAACTGGGTGGGGTTGCGACTTCTTTGGAGGATAGGGACATAATTCAAAATGACCTTAGCAAGTTAGAGAAATGGTCAGAGGTAAACAGGATGAGGTTTAATAAAGAGAAATGCAAAGTGCTCCACTTAGGAAGGAACAATCAGTTCCATACATACAAGATGGGAAGCGACTGTCTAGGAAGGAGCATGGCGGAAAGGGATCTAGGGGTCATAGTGGACCACAAGTTGAATATGAGTCAACAGTGTGATGCTGTTGCAAAAAAAGCAAATATGATTCTAGGTTGTATCAACAGGTGTGTTGTAAGCAAAACTCGTGAAGTCATTCTGCCGCTCTACTCTGCACTAGTTAGGCCTCAGCTGGAGTACTGTGTCCAGTTCTGGGCACCACATTTCAAGAAAGATGTGGAGAAATTGGAAAGGGTACAGAGAAGAGCGACAAGAATGATTAAAGGTTTAGAGAACATGACCTATGAAGCCAGGCTTCATGAACTGGGCTTGTTTAGTTTGGAAAAAAGAAGATTAAGGGGTTAATAGTGGTTTTCAAATATCTAAAAGGGTGTCACAAGGAGGAAGGCGAAAATTTGTTCCTCTTGGTTTCTGAGGACAGGACAAGGAGTAATGGGCTTAAAGTGCAGCAGGGGAGGTTTAGATTGGACATTAGGAAAAAATTCCTAACTGTCAGGGTGGTCAAATATTGGAATAAATTGCCAAGGGAGGTGGTGGAATCTCCCTCTCTGGAGATATTTAAGAACAGGTTAGATAGACATCTGTCAGGGATGGTGTAGACGGAGCTTGATCCTGCCTTGAGGGCGGGGGGCTGGACTCGATGACCTCTCGAGGTCCCTTCCAGTCCTATTATTCTATGATTCTATGATTGTCTGCTTTGGTCTGAACTGTCTTGAGCAGTTTGGCATCATCTGCAAATTTTGTCACCTTACTGTTTACCCCTTTCTCTAGATTATTTATAAATAAATTGAATAGGATGGGTCCCAGGACAGACTGTTGGGGGACCCCACTAGGTATCTCTCTCCACTCTGAAAACTTACCATTTATTCCTATCCTTTGTCCCTGTCTTTTAACCAGTTATCAATGCACAAAAGGACCTTCCCTCTTATCGCATGACAACTTACTTTACTTAAGAGCCTTTGGTGAGGGACCTTATTAAAGGCTTTCTGGAAATTTAAGTATGCTATATTCACTGCATCCCCCTTGTCCACATGTTTGTTGACCCCCCTCAAGGAACTCTAGCAGATTATCAAGGCATCATTTTCCTTTACAGAAACCATGTTGACTTTCCCCCAACAAATTATATTCATTCATGTGTCTGACAATTTTATTCTTTACTATAGTTTCAACTAATTTGCCTGGTACTAACATTACTTTCCAGTCTGTAATTGTCAGGATCACCTCTAGAGCCCTTTTTAAAAATTGGCATCACATTAGCTATCTTCCAATCATTAGGTGCAGAAGCTGATTTAAAGGATAGGTTATAAACCATAGTTGTTAGTTCCACAATTTCCTAATTGAGTTCTTTCAGAACTCTTGAGTGAATACCATCTGCTCCTGGTGACTTGTTACTGGTTAAGTTTATCAATTTGTTCCAAAACCTCCTCTAATGACACCTCAGTCTGGGACAATTCCTCAGATTTGTCACCTAAAAAGAATGGCTCAGGTTTGGGAATCACCCCAATATCCTTAGCCATGAAGACTGAAGCAAAGAATTCATTTAGCTTCTCCGCTATGACTTTATCATCCAAGGGCCCCGCTGGTTGTTTAGCAGGCTTCCTGCTTCTGATGTACTCAGTAAACATTTTATTATTACTTTTTTGAGTTTTTTCTTATTATGTTTTTACACTTCATTTGACAGTTTATGGTCCTTTCTATTTTCCTCACTAGGATTTGACTCCCACTTTTTAAAATATATTTTTTACATGTCACTGCTTCTATTACCTGGTTGTTAAGCCACGGTGGGTCTCTATTATGGTGCCTTTGAAAAGTTTCCATGCAGCTTGCAGAGATTTTACTTTTGTCACTGTTCCTTTTAATTTCTGTTTAACTTCCTCATTTTTGTGTAGTTCCCCTTTCTGAAATTAAATGCCACATTGTGGGGCCGCTGAGGTGTTTTTCCCACTAAAGGGATGTTAAATTTTATTACATTATGGGCACTATTTCCAAGCAGTCCAGTTATAGTTACCTTTTGAATCAGATCCTGCGCTCCACTTTGGACTAAATCAAGAATAGCCTCTCCCCTTGTGGGTTCCAGAACCAGCTGCTCGAGGAATCAGTCATTTAAGGCAGGGGTGCACAACCTTTTTGCATTCACAACCCCCGAACCCAATAAAAGGGGTCCAGAAAAATGTTCATTGAGCAAAACAAAAAAAAAAAGCACGGCACCTTTAATTGCCGCTCTGCTCCTGCCACTGCCCCCATCCCACTGGCACCAAGCCAGGAAAAATAATACCAGATGGTCCGGATCAAAGTGCTACAACCTCCCTGGAGGACAGCCACCACCCCCAAGGGGATGGTGAGCCACAGGTTGCGCATTGCTGATTTAAGCTTATCAAGAAATTTTATCTCTGCATCCCATCCTGAGGTGATATGTACTGAGTCAATATGAGGATAGTTGAAATCCCCCACTATTATTGAGTTTTTAAATTTGATAACCTCTCTAATCTCTCTTAGCATTTCATAGTCACTATCACTGTCCTGATTAGGTGGTCAATAATATATCCCTACTGCTATATTCTTATTATTGGAGCATGGAATTACTATCCATAGAGATTCTATGGAACATTTTGGCTCATTTAAGATTTTTACTTCATCTGATTCTATATTTTTTTCACATATAGTGCCACTCCTTCACCAGCATGACCTGTCCTTCCGATATATTTTGTACCATGATATGACTATCTCCCATTGATTGTCCTCATTCCACCAAGTTTCCATGATGCCTATTTTATCAGTATCCTCATTTAAAACTAGGCACTCTAGTTCACTCTTTTTACTATTTAGACTTCTAACATTTGTGTATAAGCTCTTTAATAATTTGACACTATTCATCTGTCTACCATTTCCTGATGTATTAGACTCTTTTTCATTTGATTGTGTCTCATCTGATCTGACCCATACTTCCATCCTCTCCTCCTGACTAGAACATAGAGCATCTCTATTAATAGAACCTCCCCTAATAGATGTGTCTGTCCAATCCACGTCTTCCTACGCTCCTGTTGGCTTTTCCCCAGCTTGTAGTTTAACAACTGCTCTACAACCTTTTTAATGTTAAGTGCCAACAGTCTAGTTCCATTTTGGTATAGGTGGAGCCCATCCTTCCTGCATAGGCTCCCCCTATCCCAAAAGTTTCCCCAGTTCCTAATAAATCAAAACCCCTCCTGTCTACACAATCATCTCATCCACGCATTGAGATGGAAGCTCTGCCTGCCTACCTAGCCCTGCGTGTGGAACTGGAAGCATTTCAGAGAACATTACCAGAGGTCCTGGATTTCAATCTCTTTCCTAGCAGCTGAAATTTGGCTTCCAGAAACTCTCTCCTACCTTTCTCTATGTCATTGGTACCTACATGTACCACGACTACCAACTCCTCCTCAGCACTACACATAAGACTATCTACATGTCTAGAGAGATCAGCCACCTTCGCACCACACAGGCAATATATAGTGAATGGGAGGGTGGGGTGTACATGGATTTAGCACAGAGAAATTTAACCAAACAAAACAAATAAAAATTACTTAAATTACAGTATTCTGCTGTAATTGTACAATAAATGTTTTAAGTATACTACATAACAATCATACTTCATTTCTCTATAGAAAAGAAGTGGAAAGATAATTTGAACACAGTGTTTTTTGCAGCAAAACCCAAATATTTTAAATAAGATACTTACAAGACTCAGCTTTTCATGAGAATGTCAAGCATTTACTTTTTCCACAACAAATGACTATATTTAATCTCGTCTTTTACAGAGGTGGGCGTAATCTGGCAGTATAAACATACTTTACATTTTCTTTTTATTACTTTAATAGAGAAGGCTGAATATGTATTGGCTTTGGGGTTTAAAAAAGTTAGTTCTGAGGCAAACACATTTATGATATAATTTCCACACAAGTTCAATCGCTCAGTCTTAGAGACATTTTGCTTCATTTGTACTAAAAAGAGTAAAAAAAGTTTTTCAATTAAATATAATACCCATACCAGTTTGGTTAACAGAATGATAGGACACCATGCTCCACTAACAGCCTTTATAAGAAATTTGCAGAACACAGTGAAATAGATTATTATTTAAGTCTCATATTTATACAGTAGCTCAAAGGACACTAAAACACTCTATTCATTTAAAGTATTGCAAACTACATTCTGGAGCCATTACATCCACCAGTGACATATAGCCATCTCTGGGGAAAATCATGGCAACTGTTTAATTGGAAAAAGTGACACTATAACTAATTAGAGGGAAAGCAATGTAGCCACTCAAAGGTGCAGAAGAAATTGGATTATATTGCATATTATCTCTTTAGTATTGAGTTATTTAAAAAGTGCACCTGATCACCTGAATACCTGAACATTACCTACCTGTTCACCTTGTACTGAAGTTCATACTCTCTTTCTTTAATAGCAGTATATTCATTCTGATATTTAAGAAGTTGCTGTCTCATTCTAGAGACTTCACTGGTAAATCCTTCTGGAAACTGATCAGCTTTTTCTAGTTCCTGTTGCTGCTGTTCTATTTCTATAGTGAAATGTTTGGCATCCTGCAGCAGCTGGATCTCTGATTCCTGTAAGCTGTATTAAATAAAAGCACTAAGGATCATTAAAAAGGCACCAGGAAGAAACTTTGTAATTATGTTATTGTATCTAACATGTTGACCTGTAACAATTAAGATAAAATGGGTATCTCTCTCTTTTTCTCTGTGTTGAGGTTCAGTTATAGAGGACTTGATGTATATTCAAGGTCCATATGACAGACAATGCTAGGTGACAGTAACACTACAGAATGGGACTAGTGTTATAAAACAGACTGGGAAAAACATGATAGGCTGCTTTATTCTGTGGAGTAGTAGTGGTAGAATAGGAGTGTGCATTTATGTTTATTTAAATTTTAGTTTTGTGGGAGCATTTAAGCAAATAGGATTTTGTTTCCCCATGTTCCATTACTTGAGGCCTCAACTTCAGTGGCTATAATCCTATGTGCAATCATGAGGGAGTAGAGAAAGAATGGTCCGACATTTCAGGGTTAAAGAAAGCCTCTGAGCCTAGCTAGCCCCATCCTGCTTTACTTGCAACCAATGCCAGGCCTACAGGGAGAGAAAAGGAAAGAGCCTGGCTCAGTTTGGGGCTGACTAGCAAGGAGGCAGGAGCTTGGTTCAGCAGTCTAAGGGCATGAATCAGAGCCTGTCTGTTCAGCAGCCACGAGAGCAAGTAAGCCCCCACATATACTCCTCTGGGAAAAGAGATACCTACTGAGAAGCTCCAACCAAGGGGGGCCATGCCCCATACTTAAGGACTTGATTAGGGAGTAGCTTGGAGTTCCTGGGCCAGGAGCACAGGTGTAGCAATCTAGCCACTAGGCTAATGAGCCACTGGGGACCCAGCCACAGCAATCCACAGTTAAGTGAAAAGTCGGAGTGGTGATGACTGGTATGTCTGGCTGAAAAAGAACCAGTCTAAAGGAACATCTCTCCACCAGCATCTATTACTGTGGTTTGCTCTTAGCCCCATAAAATAAATTCAACAACAGTGTGGCTATGTCTAAACTAAATTCCTCTTCCAAAAAAGGAATGTAAATGAGCCCAATCAAAAATGCAAATGAAGCGTGAATTTACAAATCTCATGCTTTATTTGCATTATCGCGCGAGAGCGCTTTTTCAAAAAAGGGTTTTTTGAAAAAGAAACCACAGTCTAGATGGGGTTCTTTCGGAAAAAAACCTCTTTTTCGAAAGAACCCGGACTCCTCATTTTTTCAGCAAGATTTGTAAATGAAGCGCGAGATTTGTAAATCCACGCTTCATTTGCATTTTCAATCGAGCTCATTTACATTTCTCTTTTGGAAGAGGAATGTAGTTTAGACATGCCCTGTGGATGCAAACAACAAAGTATTTATTTAACCATCAACAGTTCTAAAACAAGGTAAACCAAGGAAGTTTAAGAACACAGATAAGGTGGGGACCCCATAACAAAAGTTAAGTTATAGAACAGATGATATGCTGCCCGCAACTCAGGTGAGTTCCTTCCCACAGGACAGGACCCAGGTCATGGAAGGAGGATCAGATAACCACTACCATATCCTTCAGCTTGGGGACCCCCATGATGGGACAGATTTGAACTCTGCCTCCAGGTAAAATTGACAAATGAGGAGTGGACCTCTGGACCAAGAGATATTGGCTGTATTCCAGGAATGTCTGGCATACTCTCCCTCCCTGCAATGTTTGTTTGTCCTCTGGTAAAAGGGTGGTAGCTGGTAAAACACCCATTGTGTGCAGCTAAGATCACTCTTCTGAAACCAGATCAATATGTGTGGTGCTGGGCATACACCTCTAAGCAAGCTGAAGAGCTGAAATGACTAGTGCACTTTCTAGAGGTTGCGCCGGCAGTACCTTCAAACTCAGCCACCCAGAAGGGCAGCCTCTCAGATCTGGCAAGGCAGCCATTAAATACCCAGTGGTTTCTGGGCAGAATTTAAGTCTCGTGCTACCTGCTTTCCCGCTGAAAGTCAAATACAGCACCAGAGTGTTCTCAGGAGGGAAAGGGGAAGGGGCAGTCAATATGGAGCCTAGACTGTTATTTGGACATTTCAAAAATGGTGCACCTATGTTGTGAAGTACCAGGTTTTCCCCCTACAATGACATCTTATGTTACTGGAGATTTTGCAAACCAGCAAAGGGATTTGGCTCTTAGCAGAGAGATTGCAATTTGTGTAGCTTATTTCAAGTTAAGCCCTGCAGTGTAGATGCACCCTGAGAGAAAGATAAAGGCCAGGTATTAGGGTGATACCTGGCCTATTAGAGTCAAGAGAAAAACTCCAATTTATCTAAGCCTACAGCTATACTGTAGCCTTCTTCTAGAAAAGCTTATGCAAATGAAGTGCAGCGTGAACTATTGCTGCATTTCATTGGCATAATTAATTAGCAGCCGCTTTTGCACAAAAAGGAGCTGTGTAGATGACTCCGTTTTGTGCAAAAAACCCCTCTTGCGCAAGAGCCGTTCTTCATTTTTTCAGGAAGAACAGCTCTTGCACAAGAGGGGTTTTTTGTACAAAAAGGAGCCGTCTACACAGCTCCTTTTTGAGCAAAAGCCTCTTGCGCAAAAGAGGTTGCTAATTAATAATGCAAATGAAGCACAGCGATATTCCATGCCGCGCTTCATTTGCATAAGCTTTTCCGGAAGAAGGCTACAGTGCAGCCGTAACCTAAGGGTGCCTCTACACTATAGGGCTCAACTCAAAATATACTACGCAAATTGAGCTACATCAATTCCGTATCTTATGTTGAAATAGCTTATTTCGAAATAGGGAGCATCTACACAGCACTTATTTCAAAATAGAGCACTCTTCCTCCAACCTCCTTTATTCCTCGTACAATGAGGGTTACAGGAGTCGGAGTAAGAAGTCCTCCAGCTTGACAGTATTTTGACACTATTTCAAAATAACTGCCTGCTGTGTAGATATGGACTAAATTATTTCAGAATTTCAAAATAGTGTTGTAATGTTAGATGTACCATAAGATGAACTCTGATCCTACTATGTATTGCTTGTCCCTCCAGCCTAATCTTCTTCTAGGAGGCCAGTGCAATGATGGATATTAATCATAATCTGCAGATTTATTCTGTTCAATGTGAATATCCCTTCCACGACTTCACCAATGACGAACTGCCTAACTTTGCTTGCATTGTTAATATCTGGCTGTATATACTTACACAATGTCTTGTAATAAATCCAATAATATAGCAGGCTTTGTTAGGTGTAATTCTTAAATAGTTGATATTTAAGAGTAAGACTATTCTTAATATGTATTGGCTATTATGGAATAGTCACAATGATAAATGAATCACAAGACCTTCATGTTATGCAATGTATAGCACTGAAATCTTTGTTA
Organism: Pelodiscus sinensis; assembly: GCF_049634645.1. Taxonomy (NCBI): domain Eukaryota; kingdom Metazoa; phylum Chordata; order Testudines; family Trionychidae; genus Pelodiscus; species Pelodiscus sinensis. The sequence continues at coordinate 23,060,479 of NC_134711.1, forward strand.
AATATGAATTATTGTGCATGGTTTCTGAAATTTAATTTTACCAAATTAATTTTACATTATACTAAAAGCAGGTCAACTGCATTGAAATTTTCTATTCTTTTAGTCAAATTCAAAGGTCAAAATTGGTTTTCAGGTTCACAAAAGTTCAAAAATAATCAAAGCACTACTAGTTATCTTTTGCTAATGAAAAATAAATTAATGCCTTCCTTCTAAAAAGAAAGAGGAATTTGGAATCTCCCAGATGGAAAATTTATACAACTCATTTTAGCTCAGACAATTTTGGAATACCAAACTGAAGCAACTCATTACATAATAAAAAATATTAAAACAGCCAAAAATAGGAATTCAAATTACACAGATCTAGTGTAAAAACATAACATTAAACTGGCCGTATAGCACAGACATAGCTGAAGTGGCATAGGGGGAAAAGTTCAATTTATTTGTTTCACAGCAAGGTAGGTAACCACTTCCTATTCTAAGAACATATGAAAACCACATACTTTAACAGGAACTAAGAATGTGCTCTGAAACAGGAACTACATCTGTAGTGCATGGATAAGTTATATTTTAGTTTTTAAAGGGTGAAATGCACTGCAGTGTAAAGGGCTTATGGATGGCCCTACATACCAACCTGAATCCTGTTTAAACTCTACTAAAAAGGTCTTTCTGTTTTGAGAAGAAATATTGTTGGTCCCAGTGGTATTCCCCATTTTAAGGACAGAGTACTTCTCTCAAGTTAATGCAATCTTTCAAAGAGGAACTTTTAAAATAGTAAGACAGAAATTACAGTCAAATCAAAAGTGAATCTAGTAGAGTATGTTGTTCCTAACAGCAGGTTGTACCCAATGCTTTAAGGGAAGCTGCAAGAAATCAAGCAGTGGACAATTATGGAATAACCTAATGGTATTTGTTTTACACGTTGAAGCTCAGTTTGTTATAATCTTATCTAAGGTAACTGAGAATGTTCCCCCTTCATAAAATTCACTCCCATACAGAAGGTCAACACAGGCCTAGACATCATTTAAGTCCTGCAGAAGCTCAAATAAAACAATAATAGGGTAAAAACTGATACAAAGGTACTATTGTAGAGGCTCAGTAATGTCCTTATCCTCCTTAATTGTGTCCTTTAAACTCTATGGCTGTGTCTAAACTGGCATGATTTTGTGCAAATACTTTTAACGGAAAAGTTTTTCCGTTAAAAGTATTTACGCAAGAGAGCATCTATACTAGCATGTGCCTTTGCACAAAAGATTTGCTTTTGCACAAACGCATCAGTGCCAGTAGAGACGCTCTCTTGCGCAAGAAAGCTCCGATAGCCATTTTACCCATCGGGCTTTCTTGTGCAAGAAATTAACTTGGCTGTCTGCACTGGCCCTCTTGCGCAAGAATACTTGCGCAAGAAGGCTTATCCCTGAGCGGGAGTGTCAGAGTATTTGCGCAAGAACCACTGATTTTGTACAGTAGAAAGTCAGTGTCCTTGCGCAAATACTCGCGGCAAGTGTAGACAGGCAGCAAGATTTTGCGCAAAAGCAATAGCTTTTGCACAAAATCTTGCCAGTCTAGACGCACCCTATTAGCTCAGGTTTTTTACTTCAGATGAACCAAAATAATTGCTTATTCTCTGTTTTTAGTATCTTTGGCTTCTTGCTCTACAAATGTGCTCTCAGGCATTTTAATTTGTAGTAAATTGTAGCTTATGCACTTCTATTGCCATCACTGCTACATCTACACTGTGGAACTATTCGGGATACCTGAAGTATCCCTAAATAGCTATTTAGTGTCTTTAAAGCAGCCTGTTATTTCAAAATAGATTTCAAAATAACAGGCATGGTTAAGGGACATTTTGGAATAGTGCTCTATTTTGAAATTGCCAAATTTAAAAATAAGCTATTTTGAGATAAGGGTGCAGTGTAGACACATCCTGGCTGTGTCTACACTGGGCCACTTATTCTGGAAAATCATCCGCTTTTCCGGAATAAGCTGCGAGCTGTCTACACTGGCCCTTGAATTTCCGGAAAAGCAACGATGCTCTACTGTACAAAATCAGCCGCTATTCCGGAAAAACTATTCTGCTCCCGCTCGGGCATAAGTCCTTATTCCGGAACACTGTTCCGGAAAAGGGCCAGTGTAGACAGCCCAGTAGTCTTTTCTGGAAAAAAGCTCCGATCGCGAAAATGGCGATCGGGGCTCTTTTCCAGAAAAGCGCGTCTACATTGGCCACAGACGCTTTTCTGGAAAAAGGGCTTTTCCGGAAAAGCAGCCTGCCAATGTAGATGCTCCTTTTCCGGAAAAACTGAAAACGGAATAGTATTCCGTTTTAAGCAGTTCCGGAAATTCATGCCCGTGTAGACACAGCCCCTGTGTTTAGACTTCCATTTTCTGAAAGATATTTGCTTGGCTTAAATTATCTCTTAAATCTTGCCATTTAAGGATACTTGTTTTTTTCTTGCCTTCCTACTTTCTTTTTTAAGCATAGTCAATGTAAGCAGGTCTTTGAACAATGTATAGAACCTTGTGCAGTTCATCTGTACTGGGAGATTTTTACTTTAAGCATGTAATGATTTGGTTAATGAAACAATTCCAAAAAAAAAAAGGAATTATGACCTTGGCTAATGTCTAGGATCAAGTATTCACAATGAAACAAGAACTAATATACTGAAGAATCTGCAAGTACTGTACCTTATCACAGTCTCGTGCAGAGTGGTGTACTTTGCCTTCAGCTCAGCAACTCTGGTGCCTGGGAGTTTTCCAGCAGAATATAGCTAGAAAAGGGGAAAAGATAATTATGAAATCCATAACACACAAACATTTTTATTTATATTTAGACTTTTATAATTAGTGTTGGCAGACTTTTCTTCAGTTCTTGGTAACATATCAAATAAAAATAAACACATGAAAGATGTTGGTTATTTAAAGATTTGTAATAGAAATAAAGAGTATAAAGAACACAACTCCTGTGGATGGGGCAGTGCACAGAGCCAATTGGCCATGCCTTTGCATAGGAGCTGAAGAGGGCCAATGCTGTTGTGTCCAGGACTTGTTTGAGATAAGTGCTACCCAAAGCCTGCCCCTCTGAGCCTCCCTATGCCCAAACCACCTGTCCCAGCCTTGATGCCCCTCTTACCCTAAAACCCTTTGGGTATGTCTACACTGCCACCCTAGTTCAAACTAGAGTGGCTAATATAGGCATTCGAACTTGCAAATGAAGCCCGGGATTTAAATATCCCGGGCTTCATTTGCATGTTCCCGGGCGAACGTCATTTTTAAATGTCCGTAGTTTGAACTACCTGCCCGCGGCTACACACGGCGTAACAGTAGTTTGGAATAGGAAGCCTAATCCGAACTACCTACTCCGTGCCGGAGTCCGAACTAGCGGGGCTTTAAAAATGGCGGTGCCCGGCAAGATGCAAATGAAGTCCGGGAAATTCAAATCCCGGGCTTCATTTGCAACTTCGGTTGCCTACATTAACCACCCTAGTTCGAACTGGGGACTAGCAGTCTATAAGGGTACCGCACTTGCAAATGAACCCTGGGATTTGAATTTCCCGGGCTTCATTTGCATAAGCCGGCCGGCGCCATTTTTAAATGCCGGCTTGTTCGAACCCCGTGCCGCACGGCTACACGCGGCACGGGCTAGATAGTTCGAACTAGCAAGCCATTCCGAACTATCTGTGGAACCTCGTGGAATGGAGGGTATGTCTACACTAGCCCCCTAGTTTGAACTAGGGAGGCTAATGTAGGCATTCGAAGTTGCAAATGAAGCCCGGGATTTAAATATCCTGGGCTTTATTTCCATCTTCCCGTCCGGGTGCCATTTTTAAATCCCCCTAGTCCAAACTAACATTTGAATGCCGCATGTAGCTGCGGGCAGTTAACTCGAACTAAATCCTTAGTTCGAGTTAACTGTTACACCTTGTGGAATGACTGCTGCATGTAGCTGCGGGCAGTTAGTTCGGACTAGGGGGATTTAAAAATGGTGCCCGGACGGGAAGATGCAAATAAAGCCCGGGATATTTAAATCCCGGGCTTCCTTTGCAACTTCGAATGCCTACATTAGCCTCCCTAGTTTGAACTAGGGAGCTAGTGTAGACATACCCCCATGTGCAATAGGACTCCTTGTCGCTTCTGCAGATCCAGACTAACACGGCTACCCCTCTGATACTATCTAGGTTTTGTAAGTTTATCCAGAATGTTGGTGTGTGCGCTTTTTAGAAAGTATGCCTTGCTGTGCTGCAATCCCGCTTTTATGCTGTATCAGCCATTTCGAATCCAGTACATTTTCTGAATGTTTTCTGAAATCAGTAAAGTAATATTACCAATTTCTCATTTTGTGTACAACAGTACTAAATTTTAAAAACAGTACAATTATATTGATTTAGAATTGACGCAAGATAAGACTCAGGCCCAATAAATATTTAAATAAAAACATGTAAGTATCAGCATATTCCATTTCTTGGGTTTTTGGACCCCAGATCCCGCCGGAAGAATCATAAATACATGACATCTCTAAACTGTAATAATAAAATATTTATAAATCTTTATTCCTGAAGAATAGCATTATATTTATATTTTTAACTTCTGCAAGCTAAATTGGAATTAGGATTTATAAATATTTGCATTTTCACCTTGGTTTCTAGAAGTTTGGAAAAGATGAGTCACACTGAAGTCATATTTTCCTATGAGATGTTGTAGACATTTTTTTAGATTCAACTTTGTCTCCACTTAAATAAAGGTGTGCTTTTAATGTGAGATTACTAACATAAGTTAGCTATTTTACTGTTAAATTCTACTGAAGTCAAGGCACAGCAGATTCACAGTTAGGCTAAATGAATGACAGGCTGGGGTTGTGTTAACCTCATTTATCTACCTAGTGGTAAAAATTACAGTACTTTGTCTCCACTAGGATTTTACAGTGAGATGTGCATACCACTATCAAATAATCACAAACATACACACACACACGCAAACTTTAGAAGACACAGTAGAAACTGTATTATCCAGCCCTGTACCAGCCAGAAAGCTCTATAAACCGGCATTTCTAATCTTCATGGAAAGTCTGGGTTATAGTCCAGTTGATGTCAGGTTGGCAGATTCCCTGCATGACTCTTTGTGGCTCCCAGGAAGTGGCAAAACATCCCTGCAGGTCCACCTAGCCCAGTAGCCTGTCTGCTGAGAGTGGCCAGCACCAGGTGCCCCAGAGGAGTTGGACCGAAGACAATGATCAAGCGATTTGTCCTTTTCCAGCCTCTGACAAACAGAGGCCAGGGACACCATTTCTATCCCATAGCCTTTTATGGACCTAACCTCCATGAAATTATCTAGCTTCTCTTTAAACTCTGTTATAGTCCTAGTCTTCACAGCCTCCTCTGGCAACGAATTCCACAGGCTGACTATGTGCCATGTGAAGAAGAACTTTCTTTTATTAGTTTTAAATCTGCTACCCATTAACTTCATTTGGTGTCCTCTAGTTCTTCTATTATGGGAACTAATAAATAACTTTTCTTTATTCACCTTCTCCACACCACTCATGATTTTATATACCTCTATCATATCCCCCCTTAGTCTCCTCTTTTCTAAACTGAAAAGTCCCAATCGCTTTAACCTCTCTTCATATGGGACCCGTTCCAAACCCCTAATCATTTTAGTTGCCCTTTTCTGAACCCTTTCTAAGGCCAAAATATCTTTTTTGAGGTGAGGAGACTACATCTGTACACAGTATTCAAGATGTGGGCATATCATAATTTTATACAGGGGCAGTAAGATATTCTGGGTCTTATTTTCTATCCCTTTCTTAATAATTCCTAATATCCTATTTGCCTTTTTGACCGCTGTTGCACACTGTGTAGAAGTTTTCAGAGAACTATCCACAATAACTCTAAGATCTCTTTTCTGATTTGTCAAAGCCAAATTAGCCCCCATCATACTGTACGTATAGTTGGGGTTATTTTTTCCAACGTGCATTACTTTACACTTATCCACCTTAAACTTCATTTTCCATTTTGTTGCCCAATCAGTTTGGTGAGATCTTTTTGAAGGTCTTCACAGTCTGCTTCTGTCTTGACTATCTTAAACAGTTTAGTATCATCCGCAAACTTTACTACCTCACTGCTTACCCCTTTCTCCAGATCATTTATGAATAAGTTGAACAGGATTGGTCCCAGGTCTGACCCTTGGGGGACACCACTAGTTACCCCTCTCCAATTCTGAAAATTTACCATTTATTCCTACCCTTTGTTTCCTGTCTTTTAACCAGTTCTCAATGCATGAAAGGACCTTCCCCCTTATCCCATGACAATGTAATTTACAGAAGGCTTTCTGAAAATCTAAGTATACTATATCTACTGGATCCCCCTTGTCCACGTTTGTTAACCCCTTCAAAGAACTCTAATAGATTAGTAAGACATGATTTCCCTTACAGAAACCATGTTGACTTTTGTCTAACAAATTATGTTCTTCTAAGTACCTGACAATTTTATTCTTTACTATTGTTTCGACTAATTTGCCCGGTACTGAAGTTAGACTTACCGGTCTGTAATTGCCAGGATTGCCTCTAGTGCTCTTTTTAAATATTTGTGTCACGTTAGCTACCTTCTAGTCATTAGGTATGGAAGCCGATTTAAAGGATAGGTTACAAACCACAGATAATAGTTCAGCAATTTCCCATTTGAGTTCTTTTAGAACCCTTGGATGAATGCCATACAGTCCCGGTGATTTGTTACCATTAAGTTTTTCTGTTTGTTCCAAAACCTTCTCTAATGACACTTCAATCCAGGACAGCTCCTCAGATCCATCACCCGCAAAGGATGGTGCAGATTTGGGAATCTCCCTAACATCCTCAGCCATGAAGACTGAAGCAAAGAAATCATTTAGTTTCTCTGCAATGGCTATATCGTCCTTGATTGCTCCTTTTATATCTCGATTGTCTAGGGGGGGGACACTGATTTTTTATCAGGTTTCCTGCTTCTAATGTACTTAAAAAACATTTTGCTATTTCTTTTGGAGTTTTTGGATAGCTGTTCCTCAAAATCTTTTTTTTGCTTTTCTTATTACATTTTTACACTTGATTTGACAGTGTTTATGTTCCTTTCTATTTATCTCACTAGGATTGAACTTCCATTTCTTGAAAGATGCCTTTTTGTCCCTCACTGCTTCTTTTACATGGTGGTTAAGCCACATTGACTCTTTCTTAGGTTTCTTACTATGTTTTTTTAATTTGGGGTATACATTTAAGTTGGGCCTCTATTATGGTGTCTTTAAAAAGTTTCCATGCAGCTTGCAGGGATTTGACTGTGCCTTTTAAGGGTAAATGAAAACTTGGTATGCTATTAACTATTTACAGATCTGAGGTAAGGAGAAACCCTGAGGGAGACATGGAGTTCTGTCCACGACCGAGGGCAGTTGGAAGGAACTGGGAGGGGGCCGGACCACACACAACAGATCAAAGGTGCAAACGGCGCGAGCCGCTGCTTGCGCATGTGCAGTCCGGCGGAGCACGGCTATGCAAGTCTCCGATCCGTGGTCCCGGGACGCGCCCAACACCATGAGTGGAGCACCCATGGGGACCATTTGAAGAAGAAGGAAGCAGATACCTTAGGGAGAAACCTAGGATATAGTCTAAGGACTACCTTGTCTTTGTGAAAAGTTGTGTAGTTGGGTTCACCATGAGGCTTCTCAACTTGCTTAAGTGACTGCCACTAGAAAGGCTACGTTCTTTGATAAATGGAGCAATGAACAGGTCGCTAGTGGCTCAAAGAGCTTGCTTGTAGCACTAAATTGAGGTCCCATGCTGGGGCCAGAGGTTTTATATAAGGGTACGTGTTCCAAATTCCCTTAATAAAGCGCTTGGTGCTGGGATGGGCAAAGATGGAATGCCCACTGACTGATGTATGAAAGGTGGTTATTGTAGCTAGATGTACCTTTATGAAACTAAGGGTGCGTCTACACTGCACCGTTATTTTGGAATAATTAGCATTATTCCGAAATAACAATGCGAGTGTCTACATAGCAATTCCATTATTTCAAAATAATATCAAAATAACAGGCAGCTTATTCCAACTTCTGTAAATCTCTCTCCCCATCCAATAGGGATCAGGGAGAGAGCATCTTGGGAGAAGGCCTTCAAAAGGTTGGATAGATTAGGTAACTGTCTGAATTTCCTGGGTGCTGCTCTGGATCTTTGGCATTCACCCATCAACTGAGGTTTTCTTTCTTATTAGAATCTTCTAAATAAGTCACTGGGGCCTGACCATTTCTTCATGTATGCAGCAGAATAATAATTGCCAAAGCAATTTACAATAATGCTGTATTATTTGTATAGACAGGGAAACCAAGTCATAAAAAAGTTAAGTAGCTGGCCAAAGGTCATGCAGGAAGTCAGTGACAGAGCTGGAAACAGGAACCAAGGGATTCAATAATTCCCATTCATGTCTCTCCTGGCATGTCTACACTGCAGCATTATTTTGAAATAACAAGGTGAGCGTTCACACAGCAAGCCCATTATTTTTAAATTATTTTTAAATAACAGGCTTCTTACTCCAAAATAGTAGACCCTCATGATGAGGAATAACAAGCCTATTTCAAAATTGCTATTTCGAAACAGAGTGAGTATGGATGGCACAGCTGTGCTTATTTCAAAATAATTGGCCTCCAGGGATTCTCACAGCTGATCTGATGGCTACTCTGTCCACACCTGATCCAAAGTTCCCGATCCGGAGTGGCACCAGGGCCTGTGAACAGATGCGCACCACTGCCATCCAGCAGGCCTATCAGGGGGATGTGCACATCCAGAAGGCCTTGCAAATCCAGAGAGTTTCAGCTAAAGACACCTGTGACACCTATCTCCTCCAGGCCTTCCCACAAGGGACCTCTGTATAGGCCCTCTCTGCCTTTCCTACCCCACCGCTCTCTTCCCCTTTCCTCCCCTGCAGACCAAATAAACCAGACTTTTTGGTTTTAAATTATGAACTCTCTGTTATTTTCATTTGGGCTATGTCTAGACTGCAAGCCTCTTTTGAAAGAGGCTCTTTCGAAAGATACTTTCGAAAGAGCCTCTTTCGAAAGAGAGCGTCTAGACTGCACGCGGAACTTTCGAAAAAGCAAGCCGCTTTTTCGAAAGAAAGCACCCAGTGAGTCTGGATGCTCTCTTTCTAAAAAGCCTGTTTGCTTTCAAGAATGCCTTTTTTCGAAAGAGCACTTTCGAAAGAAGGCGTTCTTCCTCATGGAATTAGGTTTACCGCCGTCGAAAGAAAAGCCGCATTCTTTCGATTTAATTTCGAAAGAACGCAGCTGCAGTCTAGATGCAGGTGAAGTTTTTTCGAAAAAAGGCTACTTTTTTTGAAAAAAACCCTGAGTCTGGACACAGCCTTGGGGACTAAATAACTGGAGAGGAACTATTGAAAGAACCTGGGAGGAGGGGCTCAGGGATGGGGCTGAGCCTGGCACCTGTGTCAGGTGTATTGAGAGGCCTCGGTTGCCTGAGAGGTTCCACCACCTCTTGTGCGCAGCCCTTGGCAGTTGTGGGAGGGGCTAAGGAGAGAAACTGGAGGAATGGAGGCAGGAGAGGGTGCAGGAGGGACTTGTGAAGAAGCAGGTGCATGGGGAACTTGGGAAGCAGAGGGTGCTGGGGGGATTTGGGAAGGAGAGAGTGCTGGGGGGCAGCTGCTGGACCGCTCAGTGGTGGCAACCAGGTGGTCAACGGTGGCGGTATATGCTGCATATATGCTCTTGTGCTGCTGAGACAGCTGCTGCCAGATGGTGTACCATAGTTCCTGGTCAGCATGGCTCTTCTCCAAGTCTGCATCCTGCTCTTGCTGCTCCAGCCTGAGACACTGCTGAAGGGCACGCAGGCACATAATGTGTTCCTGCTGATACCAAAAGGTCTCAGTTCAAACTATGGCGATGTGCTTTGAACAAAGTCATCTGTGGCATAGACAGTGGGCAATATTCTGCAGGGGCATGGACGCCGCAGCGGAGCTTGGCAACCCGCATGTCCTGAGGACAAACAGGCATGGAAAGGTGCCGGCCAGGCCAGGAACCTGCAGGGGACAGGGCAGCTTGCCTTCCCTCAACGCTGCACACACACCAGGTTTGGCACTGGTGATGTCCCGCAGAGAGAGGACTTCTATCTCTGCCTGCTAGAGGAGAGCAGGGGAGGGTGTTGGGGGAAGTATGTGTGAGCGGCAGATGCTGCTTGCTGGGGAGGGTAGTACTGGGGTACTACCCCACCACTTCCTTCCTTTCAGCAGGTTCCCCTGCAGGGGCTCTGTGTCCTCTGCCTTGCTGATCTTGAACAGGGAGCAGATGCTGCTCCAAGAATGTGGGCAGAAACCTATGCCCGTGCGGCACTTCTGTGTGTGTCCAAGACTCCAGCCTCCTTAGTGGTGGCTTAAGATGGGAAGGTGTCCCCCGTCACGGTGTACGGAGTCAGGGAGGCCTGTGCAGAAACCTTGTGAGAAGGAGTGTCAGGTTCTTGTGTAGCAGTGTCATGAGACTGTCTGCTCCGGACTGGCGCTCCATGTGCACCCACGTGCACAGGCTGTTGTGCGAACCCCAGGCTGAGAAGTCTGAGCAAGGAGCAGGCAGCCCCTTGTTGCCCACAGCTTCCCCCTGCATGTAGATAGGAAAAAGTAGAGGATTTATCTGATGTGCCTTCCCTGGCCTTGTCCGAACCCTGGGAGACATCCTGAGAGAGGAGTACCAGCTTCAGGGAGATGATGACCTCCTGGCTGGTGGGCATTGTGTCCTGGATGGCCTCTTCCTCCTCCTCCTCATCTTCCTCCTTTACAGTTCCACCATACTGGAGGCTGATGACGGGCGTCACAAGGCTGGAGTCGATGATAGGGGGTGGGTGGAAGGGACTGGTCCTCCCTCTGAAGATGTGATCCAGCTGCTCATAGAAGTGGGAGGTCTGAAGTGCCATTCTAAATCAGGAACTTTGTACCCTGACCCTGGAGTAGGCCTGCCTCAGTTCTTTTCTTTTCATGCACACCTGCTCCTGAGTGCACATGTGGCCCTTCTTGTCCAGGCTTGCAACCATCTGGCCATGCACCTCAGCATTCCTGTGCCTGGTGCGGAAATCCTGGAGGTTAGCCTCCTCCCCTTGATGAGATCCTGGTTCTCCGCACCAGTCCAAGAAGTGGCCCTCTTCTGCCTCTGGCCAGGGTCTTCAGAAGTGGCTGCCGGCATGCTTATAGCTGGGAGTGGCTCTGTGGGAGCACTGGAGTCACTCGTAGCAGGGAAGAGCAGTGCAGGATCCTGCTGTGTGACACGGTGTGAGCAGGGCCTGTGTTGTGCCGAAGAACTTTCCCTTCTTCCTGTACAGGCAGTCCCCGACTTACGCGGATCCGACTTATGTCGGATCCGCACTTACGAACGGAGCTTTCTCGCCCCGGAAGTCGGGGCGAGAAAGCCCCGTTCGTAAGCTGCTCCGGTGCCCCTGGTCTGCTGGAGACCGTCTCCAGCAGACCAGGGGCACCGGGCGGGTTCCCGCACTTCTGAGGCTTTGCCAGAGCAAAGCCTCAGAAGCGCGGGAACCGCTGCTGCTGCCCCTTGAGACCCAGTGCCTGTGGTCTGCTGGGGACGGTCCCCAGCAGACCACAGGCACTCGGACTGAAGCCGCAGCCGCGGGGGGGTCCCGCGCCTCTGAGGCTTTGCCAGAGCAAAGCCTCAGAGGCGCGGGGAACCGCCGCTGCTGCCGCTTTGACTGAAGCGGCAGCAGCGGCGGTTCCCCGCGCCTCTGAGGCTTTGCTCTGGCAAAGCCTCAGAGGCGCGGGACCCCCCCGCGGCTGCGGCTTCAGTCCGGGAGCCTGTGGTCTGCTGGGGACCGTCCCCAGCAGACCACAGGCACCCAGACTGGAGCGGCAGCAGCGGCGGTTCCCCGCGCCTCTGAGGCTTTGCTCTGGCAAAGCCTCAGAGGCGCGGGACCCCCCCCGCGGCTGCGGCTTCAGTCAGGGTGCCTGTGGTCTGCTGGGGACCGTCCCCAGCAGACCACAGGCACCCAGACTGAAGCCGCAGCCGTGGCGGGGTCCCTCGCCTCTGAGGCTTTGCCAGAGCAAAGCCTCAGAGGCACGGCACCCCGCTGCGGCTCTGCTCCCCGTGTCCCTGGTCTGCTGGGGGGGGGGCGCAGCTAGTGTGCTCCCCCCCCAGCAGACCAGGCTTTTGTTTTGGACTCTGGGGCAGAGCAGCTGGGGCGCTGCCAATTGGTCCTGCAGCGCCCGTGGGCACTACTGGACCAACCCAGCAGCACCCCAGCTGCTCTGCCCCAGGTCCTGATTCAGCCGCTGCTGGTCAGTTTCAGCAGCGGCTGAATCAGGACGTCTGGGGCAGAGCAGATAGGGTGCTGCTGGGTTGGTCCAGTAGCACCCCAGCTGCTCTGCCCCAGGCGTCCCCAAGTCAGCTTCTGCTGAAACTGACCAGCGCTGACTACAGGAAGCCCCAGGCAGAGTTGCTCTGCCCCGGGCTTCCTGGAATCAGCTGCTGATCAGTTTCAGCAGCAGCTGACTTGGGGACACCTGGGGTTCTTAAGTTGATTCTGTATGTAAGTCAGAACTGGCGGTCAGTTTCAGCAGTGTCTGAATCTGGACGCCAGTTCCGACTTACATACAGATTCAACTTAAGAACAAACCTACAGTCCCTATCTTGTACGTAACCCGGGGACTGCCTGTACTTTTAAAGGCTGCAGAGGAAGGGAAACTATAGAGTTTTGAGGAGTGGGGACAGAGTGGCCACGAGGGCAGCTGTGAGAATCCCTGGAGGCCAATTATTTCAAAATAAGCATAGCTGCACTGTCCACACTCACACTATTTCGAAATAGCAATTTCAAAATAGGCATTATTCCTCATGAAACAAGGGTTTACTATTTTAAAATAACAAGCCTGTTATTTTGAAATAATTTCTAAATAACGGGCTTGCTGTGTGGATGCTCACCTTGTTATTTCAAAATAACGCTGTAATGTAGACATGCCCTACAGTGGAAGCTGAGGATGTGGCATCCCAACTTTAAAGGGATCTTTGGTCCCATCGTGGGACTGTACCTCCATTCTGCAACACTGACTCCTTACCAGAAACCAGCATATCTCCTTCAGAAGCTTTGCTATACTATCTTTGGCAGAGTCGCCTCTCCAGTTACATAGTAGCTGCCATATATGTCACTGAGAGGAGACAGTACTATCTCAAAAGCATTCATGCCAGCTTAGTTTTTTAACTGGAAATCATCAGGATATACAAGAAATGATGCTGTGGAAAATGACAGAGTTTCCTCCTGTGCAGTGTTGTGAGATGGTGACTTCGGGAAGCTCCAAAAGAAGTGATTCCACTAAGTCCCATGAAACAGGGGTACTATTCCATTGAAACTGCATTTACGATCTACCACACATGATGTAATGCATCAACCAGGTTTCATTCTCTTTGTGATGCAGAGATCAGTTCACTTTTCTATTAGGTATAGATCAGCAGTTCTCAAACTGTGGGTTGGGACTCCAAAGTGGGTTGTGATCCTGTTTTAATGGGGCCACCAGGACTGTCTCAAACTTGCTAGAGCCCGGGGCCGAAGCCCAAATTCACCACCTGTGACTGTAGGTAAAGCCCAAGGTCTTCAGCACTGTGTGGCAGGGCTCAGGTTACAGGTCCCCTACCTTGGGATGAAGCCCTTGGGCTTCAGCTTTGTCACTCCCCCCGGCCTGGGGCAGTGAGGTTTGGACTTTGGTCCCTGCATCTAGCGCAGTGGGGCTCGGATGGACTTGGGTTTTGGTGCCCCCTCTTGGGGTCATGTAGTAATTTTTGTTCTCAGAAGGGGGTCACGGTGCAATGAAGTTTGAGACGGAGATCAAAATAATTACAGGTTGAATCTCTCTAGTCTGGCACTCTCTGGTCTAGCAATAGCCATCATCTGGCATGATTTTAGTTAGCTGGCTGTCCGCTTATCATGGATGGGGCCATGTTTCCCACATTCCCATTTTTGTTTAGAGACACCAGTCCTAGCTCTCAGTGTTCTGTGCTATTATTTAGCTCTAATTTATCCTTAAATGTCTTCTAAGAACCCAGTAAGCAGTGGAAGTGTTGGTAATGCTGTTAGACAATACTGACCTCCTCTGGTTTGGCAAATTCTCTGGTTCAGTACTGGTTAGATCCCAAGAGTTCCAGACTAAAGAGGTTCAACCTGTATTAAATTAGTAAGTGTAGTTGGTGTTTAAACTTTCTGAAAACTAATGAGATGTTACATGCATTGTTTTCCCTTCTGTATCCTGCTATAATGTAATAGCAAACACTCACACTGTATATTCTCCTGTAAATAAATAACCCATCAAGCAAGAAAGCAGCTTGTGAAATACAAATGAAGAACTTTACTAGAGAAGTACTGACTTCAAAGCAAGTGGTTATTGTGTAATGGTCACAGGTCAAAGACTCTAGATGCATTCCTCACTCTCTGTCATGAAAGGAAAAACCTTTGTGGGTATTGACCATGTCAGCTTGTTTTTATGAGAAGAAGCTATAAGAATGGATTTGAGGAAAGATCCTGGATCTCTGGACTCTTTGAATTCTTACAGGGTGTGTACCAGGTGCAAAGTAGAGATCCCCAGAAACAAGCTGAGTACTCTGAAAATTTTTTGGGAAACTTGGCAGTTTATTATATCATGGCCACCTTTTAGAATTACAAACTATGACTCACCTATACATATATTTTACCTGCTTTAACCTCTCAATCACTTTCACTTCCCTTTCTTAGCTAATAAATCTTTGGTTAGTTTACTGTAGATGTGACTACCAACATTGTCTTCGGTGTAGGATCTAGAGACCTGGGGTAAATGACTAGTCTCTTGGAACTAGAGGCAACCTGATATGGTGTAATTTTTGGTTTAAGTGACCATTTATCAAAATGTTCAGCTTGTCTGAGTGACAATATAGGCTGGAGAGTCTGAGGGGGACCATCAATGACTCCATGGTAAAACTGTGACTGTGATCCAGGAGTTCACATTCGTTACAAGCTAGGTGAAATCTAATTACAGAATACACCACGATTATGAGGTATCTGCCCTGTTTTCTGACAGTCTGTCCTGAAGTAGGCACTCTCATTTGTGAGCCACTTCTGACAGTATGACTTTCTCCACATGTGATGGTGGAGGAGATGACATGGTCCACAATTTTAATTTTTAAGTATAATTTTATTATACTCAAATATTAAGAATCAGGAATTTTGTAGCATATAAAAACAGATATCTAAAGCAAGAAATATTTGTTTAAAAATCAAAATAAAATAAATAAATGATCAACAGAAACTTCAAACACTGCCTGTGCACATGCATATTATAATTTTGTTTATGTTATTATGC
This sequence comes from Pelodiscus sinensis, assembly GCF_049634645.1. Lineage (NCBI taxonomy): Eukaryota > Metazoa > Chordata > Testudines > Trionychidae > Pelodiscus > Pelodiscus sinensis. The sequence continues at coordinate 23,075,805 of NC_134711.1, forward strand.
ATAAACTACTTTTGCCAAGGACTACCTATTTTGCTGTGCTATTAATATCACTGCAACTTGTGATGCAAGAACTCCCACCCATTTCTGAGAACAGTGAAGGCAGTTTATCTGTGAGTTCACAGGCTGCTAGCTGCCTTTATAAAAAGTTCTTCCAATTTTTCATACTTCCTCACTGAGCTAGTTTCACTGCAGAGATGAAGAAGCTCATTTACTTAGTCTTGTTTAAGACAGCTCTGATTGCTTTTACAAATGTCTCTGCACTTGCAAATGAAGATACAGAAAATGTTAGAGAAGGAAACGCCATTGGTGCTTGTCCCATAAAGTTCAAAACCAGTGGGAAATGTGAAGGAGAGGAATGTCCATATCAGATAAATCTGCCTTCGATGACCATCCAGTTACCTAAGCAGTTCAGACTGATTGAAAAGACTCTCAAAGAAGTACAGAAACTTAAAGATGAAGTAAACAACTTGAAGAAATCTTGCCAAGATTGCAAGCTGCAGGCAGATGACAACAACGAAAAAGATGGTACAGAAGTCTCAACAGAGTACAGTAAGATACAAGATAACAGAATAAAGGAATTACAGAGCAAAGTTAAGAAACTGTCAGCCAGTTTGAAGAATGCAGAGAATCAGATCCACTTAGTAGAGGGTAATCTGGAAAAAAGGAACCTTATAAACATGGACAATGTAGAAAGCTATGTCAACGGCAAAATTGAAAATATGACAATTTTCTTCAACAGTAGGAATGTCATATGTTCTTCTGAGTGTCCAGTCATAGAATCAAGACCTGGTATGTGAAGCTTTATTTATAAGTTTTTTGTATTCTGTAGAAATATTTAATAGAATAATTTAAACATACTTCACAATTTAAACAAATACCTTTTTCACAAATTACAAAGTATTATAAAAGTTACTCTTACTGTAGGATTTGCTGGGAGATACTAAGTGCTTTCAACTTCCATTGGAGTTGCAGGTGCTCAGTACCTCTCAGGATTTGCTCTAACAGTACTTAAAATATAGCTCTCCAAAAAGGACATTTACTTTAAGATTTGTTGAGCAGATATGCGCATGGTATTTACTCATATTTGTATAGCAGTGTCATAGCAATTCAGGTTGAAATGAAAGTCCTTTATATATTTAAATTGTATTTTACTCTGTATTCAAACAGAAAATATCCACTTAATTCTGCATTATACTGAAAACTGAACAATTATTTTTGGCTCAAATGTCTTTTCACATTTTTGAGGGATTAGGGGAAGGGAAAGAGAAAGATCGGGTCCTAAAAGATTTCAATAATTTTACTATTTGCTATTTGACTGTGATAATGAAAGATCAAACAGAAACATCTCCAAACATCCTGGAATTGTATTAAAATAGCCTGGGAAGTATTAGCTAACAACAAAGGAATCTAGTGGAAGATGTAAGTTACACAGATGGATAAGAAAATCATTATCTACCAAAGCTACATGTACATGTAAGGCTTGGCTAAAAATGTAATCAACATTAACGTTTCTAAAATGAAAGGCACCCATAGCATTATTTTAGCAATAGTGGAATATTAGTAAGAATCTAATATATAAACAATGTAAAATGAGACATTAATGTGGGAGCTTGGGGATTTATTTCCTTTTAAATACCATGCTGTTCCAGACTCGTTTTTTTTACCTTTTAAAAATTCTGTTATGAAATTAAAAGGTTTGGAAATTAAAATTGAAATTAAAATTAAATTAAAAATGGACTTGATAGACTGTATCATATGAACTTTTAATTTTGGTAAATTAATAGGAATAACATTTTAATGTTTGCATTGTCTGTATATAATTAAAGTTTTGATATTGCATATCTTTACAAGAAATAGGCAATCATAAAAGTTTGACAGTGTCGTCTGCCATCCAAATACCATATATAAAAAGAAAAGAGTTTTCTAGTGGTAAAAACAATAATAATTTACTGTATTAATTTTTGAGCCAGCAAATTTCTTGACAATCCTCCTTGACAAACATAAGTTAAAAACATACAATGTATAAAATTAGACACAGGTATTTTCTCTACCAGATATCTTATTTGCGGGACCTGCCATGCTTCAGTCCCATCTACAATATTAGCCTATTTAAAGAATATCAAAGGGTATGTCTACACTGCAAAGTTAATTCGAAATAACAACCGTTATTTTGAATTAACTTTAATAGCATCTATACATGCAAATCACTATTTCAAAATTAATTCAAAATAGCGGCACGCTTAATTCGAATTTGGTAAATCTCATTCTACGAGGAGTAACGGAAAATTCGAAATAGCTATTTCGAATTAAGTGCTGTGTAGACACTTAATTTGAAATAGGGGGCCTCCTGCCCATCCCAGGGAGCACTGGTGGCCACTCTGGGCACAACTAGGAAAACTTACTCTCCTCTCCCCCAGCCCCGGAGACATTAAAGGAATAGATTCTGGCCACAGTGCCTGTGCCAGCTCCAAACCTGCCAGCCCAGAGCCAGCAGTGGTCACCGGACCAGCAAGTCACTGGCAGCCAGCCCTCCACCACTCCCCAGGAGCATTCTGCCAGCTCCCAGAAGCATGACGGGCTGGAGAAGGCAGGCGCCTTCCTGGTCCAGGATGGAGATCATGGACCTTATTCCGGTTTGGGGGGGATGCCCCCAATGTCCATGATCTCAGCACTAGACGGAGGAACACAGCCATCTATGGCAGGATAGCTGCCAGCCTAACCACCAAAGGCCACATGCGAACCCAGGAGCAGGTTTGCATGAAAATCAAGTTGGTCTGGCGAGATCCCCAACCCTGGGCTCTGAGCTTCCCCCCCCCTCCTTTTCCCCCTTACTTCCCCCTTCCAGCTCCCTCCTCCCAGGTTTCCCCCTCCCCTCTCCCACCCTCTCTCTTTCCCTCCCCCACCTCCTTTTCCCAGAGGTTCATCCCCCCAGTTTTGTTCAATAAACCCAGTTTCTATTTTTGAACATATGTGTCTTTTATCCTGACATCAGGAAGGCGGGTTAGGGAGGGGTAAGTGGAAGGACGTGAGGGAGAAATGGGGCATGAACCCCCAGTCGGGAGGACTGGGGTGGCTCTGAGGGCTCCTTGGGGTGGACACTCTCCTGTAGGGCCTCCTGGATCCTGACAGCCCCCGATGAACCCCCTGGATGGCAGCCTGCAGCAAGTACAGCCGGGCTGATGGCAACGACCCCACGAGACACACCGGCATGCCCAGGGGCAGCTCTGGCTCCATGTGGCCGAGTGCTGTGGTGTCCCGAGTGCAGGCACTCAGGGCGCTCCAGGACAGGACTGCTTTGCTGTCCCTCATTAAGGTAGACAAGCAAGTGGGGAACCCTGAGAACTGTCTGTCCAGGGTGGGGGTAGGGTCCCTTTAAGCACGGAGCTCAGTTAGCCTCAGGCAGCAGCTCCACACACTAAGTCCTAACCTGATGCCCTGCCAGCACTGGTTCTGGCCAGCCTTAACTTCGGTTCAGGATCCACTCAGTGTGGATGCACTATTTCGAAATAGCAAAATGCTTTTTCAAAATAGTTTTTGTGTATAGATGTGTTATTTCGAATTAGCTTAATTCGAATTAACTATTTCGAATTAAGTTAATTCGAAATAGCACTGTAGTGTAGACATACTCAAAGAAACTTGCCAATAGTACAGTGAATGCACTGCTGAAATTCTGAAAAAATAATCAGCAAAATCACAAACAGGACAGGACATATGAACAACTTTATGTTATAACAATATCTTTTTAGATGCTAGTATTCAAATGTCATGCTTCAGTTACAAGATTATTACAAAGGTCAGGAAAGAACTTTTCTTACCCATAATATATAATTTTTCATGATTAGGTAGGTGCAGTCTAGAGCCACCAATTACCATCACCACCATCTTTTTCTGAAACTTAAGTTTCTGGTCACTAGCATAGTTTAGTCTAGTCTTGATAAATCTATATTCTTGCGTTACTACAGTTTGTACCTCCCTGGTCCAGCAACCTTAGGGTGCTGAAGCAGGGAAGACTAGTCCTGAAGCAGGGAATTTGCATACCAGGGGAGTTAAATGCGGTGGGGGCTCCGCTTTTCCCCAGACAGCTGCAATGCCACCCAGGGCTCTGCTCTCCACACATCATAGGGAAAGGGGGCAGTAGATCTCCCTCCCTCTACCCTAGCAGCTCTGCTGCAGCCTAGAGTTCCACTCTCCCCACAGTGGCCAAGGACTCCACTGCCACCTGAAGATCCACTCTCTCCATAGTATCTTCAATGCTGCCTGGGGCCCTGTGCTCCCATGGTGGCACTGTGCTCCCTAGTGGCACTACGGCTGTCTGGGGCTTAGTTGCTGCCGAGCATCTCTGTACTGCCCCCTAGCACTCTGCTGCCACCTGGAGCTTTGCACTGCACCAAGAAGCTTTGCTGCTGCCTGGAGGGCTCCATACTCCACTGAGTGGCTCTGCTGCCACTTGGGGGGGCTCCGTGCTCTTCCTGGCTGCTCTGTGCTCCCCTCCCCAGCACCTCCACCAAGGCATGGGGGGCTCTGTGCTCCCCTCCAGCAGCGTGCTGTTGCCCTCCACACAGTGACAGAGAGCTCCACTCTCCCTCTCCAACAGAGACTGGGGGCTCTGCATTCCTTCCGGTGACTCTGCTGCCCCCAGGACTCCTTCTCAGCCCTCTAGCTTGGCAATGCTCCTGGCCCTAGCACGCAGCTTATCCCTGTGAGTGCTTGCATGGATGGGTGTTGACAGACAAGGGAAGTCCAGATTAGGGAGTTTCAACCTGTATAACTCATGCAGAAAAGGTAACTGATACTAAGTAATGTTCAATCTACAGTCTAAATCCAGACAGGTAAAAATATGAATACATAATCTATCTATCTATCTCTATTTATTTATTTATTTTAGAGTGCATCTGTCTGTTCATCAGTTTGTTCAAAAACTCTGCCTAAACTGTAAAAGCTAGCAAAACATGTAGATAGTGTACATGGACCACTTTGGAGTCTGTGTTAGTAACCCCTTTAATGTGGTCACCCCATCACCATTATCATCCTTTTTATACTTGCGGCACCGTCCGCACTGAAAAACAATCAATTTTGCCCGCATTACAGCTTCCCCTTGAACAACACCCGACAGCAGACGGTGGGGTAGGGGGACCCGGGCCCACCCAATCTCCCAGGTCCTGGCCCAGGGCTCTAAGTCAGGGATGACTCCTCCCTGGCCTGGCTGACTGGGGAGTTTCCCCTAAACACATAAGCCCACGGGCTCCACGACCCCGCCCTGGGCCACTTCCTACCTCTGCGTCCAGGTCCTTTCTCTTCCCTTTGTTAGGGTGAGGGATGCCCTTTTTCACCCCAAAAGTGAAGGTCACGCCCTTCCTGGTGAATTCTTGCCTGTCCACCCCACGGACGAATCTCAGACTTTCCTCCTCCCTTTCCCCCGGCAAGACCCAGGGCCTTTTTCTCACCCTCCATGGCGAGCCCAGTGCACTTATGACGTCCCTGCTAAGCCAATGGGTGACGTCATCAACCGGTGCCCATCGCCCTGGCGCATCTCGCCTCTTCTGCACCTGCGCTGGCAATCTGCTTGACCCTGGCCGGTTCCACGGCCAGAGCTGGAGTACCTGCCCCAGCTACTTCCTAGCAGTAGTCCCCACCGGGCCATCTCTCCTCTCTGGGCTCATGGCGTTTCACGTCAGTGCGGGGTTGTGTCACCCCATCACAGATAGTATCATGAGGTGTCGTGGGCACAACCCACTTTGTCATCTGAAGAAGTGGATTGTGCCCTCGAAAGCTCATGATACAATCTACATGTTTTGTTAGTCTTTAAGGTGCTGCTAGACTATTCGTTGTTTTAGAAGTTTTTCCAGTTACAGGCTAACTCAGCTACTCCTCTGAAGCTTGTAAAAGCTAGGACCACCAAATTTTGTATGCAGCTTCTTCTTACCCTAACTTAAACCAAGGTCAGGGTTTGGTTAGGCCTCGAAAATGGGCAGTGATGGGAATACGACTATTTCCCAGAACACGGAAAGAGAGGGAGCAGAAAGAGGAGGAATGCAAAAGTGAGGGGAGAGCCATGATACTGAAAGTGGCCACTAGAGGCAGTTGCAGCACCAAGAGAATGGCCAGCAGGCTTGGGCTCTGCCATCTTGCCTGCCAGAAGAGCAGTAAGGAGGCCCCCTGCTTAAAACCTGGAGTCTACAGGTCAGAGTGACTGCTGGAGGGAGGAAGCCCCTGGAGCCTGGTTCTCCGAGACAGTCTGCAGGCCACAGAGAAACAGGGCAACAGACAGGCCTGTTAGAAGGGGAGCTCAAGCTGTAGAGACTCCTACACTAAACTCCAGAGGTCCCAGGTGCAAATCTGCCTGAGGGCAGTTGCACTAACAGTGATAGTGGAAATATAATGGTAATACATGCTTTATGAAACTAGAAAGGATGACAATAGCTAGTTTTCCCTCATAGAACTGAATCCTTTGACTTAAATGAAGTCAATAGAAAAACTATGGTTAACTTAAATAGGAGTAGAGCTGGATCCAGAGAAGATGTATAATTGAGACAGATGCTCTTTGTTAACATCTATTCTGAAATTAAAGCCACTTAGCATTCTACCCAAGTCCACTGAAGTAAATGGGAGTCTTTGCACTAGCTTTAACAGGCTTTGGATGAGGCCCTAGATAAGAGCCTTAATATGGATTTAGAGGCTTAACTTAAGGTACCCAAGTTTAAAATTGTTTAAAATTGTTGTCTTTAGAACAGGGGTTGGCAACATGCAGCACGTATGCCATAAGTGGCACACAAGATGATTTTTGAGTAGCACGCGCAATGAAAGCCTAACAGCACAGGACAAGGAGCCTGAGCAGGTCCCTGGTGTGAGGGAGGGCGTAGCATTGAGGAATCTTCCCCCTGGAGAGATGCTCTTCTGCCATTGGTGCGAAGGGCCAGGGGGCTCCTGTCCTAGGTGCGGCACACACCTTTCCTGGCTCAGAGGTGGCGGTGGCAGACGGGGAAGAAGGTGGCTGGGAGGAGGTAAGGCATTCGTTCGGGCAGTACCTAGCTTTTCAGGGAGAAAATAAGGGCAGCACCCTGATTCCTAGGTGGGGAGCCATAGCCAAGGAGCCCTAGGGTTTGTGTGGTAGCCATGAGACCCCGTGAGGGGGTGTGCAAGAGCAGAGAGTTGATCAGCCTGGGAGACAGAAACCCCATTGCTACTCTATAGTGCACTGCCAAACAAGCACATGTACAGAGTGACGACTGCTGCTGCACTATCAGGCAGGGGCGATTCTTGAGTCCCTTAGAGGCTGGTAGCAGCTAGAGAGGGAGCAATGTGCAATTAAACTGCTTTCCTTTCTCCAGGCCTAGCTCCTAGCTAGTGAATTTGCAAAAAGACTTCAACTGACAGGCAAGAAACATCAGATTTCTGATCTTAATTCTCCTTAAATCACCTGGTAGGGGGTTCCAGAAGCTTGTGGGTTTGTATGGAAGAAAGCAACCCTTAAAGAGCAAGTTGGGGTAAGGATGTTAAAATGCAGTTAATTGTACAAGAGCCTCAAAGGAGGAATGTGGAAGTGTCTATAGACACTTATAAGCAAATGCTTATTGGATAGTCAATTAGTCACTAGTCTTTAGTATCTTTAATTTGAGGATGACCATTGAGTATTGTAGGCACTGAAGCATGTGTTTCCTCTGAGCACAGAGCTGATATGACCAGAAAGAGAGCAATGATATGACCAGAAAGAAAGCAATGTTTCCAAGATGCCTCTCTGTTCTTATCTATGCAGGTGCTAAGTGTTGTCAAGCACATTTAAATGGTTTTTCTCTTCAATAGATATTACTGGCATGTGGTAAGATGTTTATATGGTGAAAGAATTTACAGTATTGTGGCTATTTACATTCACTGTAAGATCTGCATCTTAATTTAAATAGAAGTGAATAAGTTAAATCTTGGCACACCACTTTAGAAAGGTTGCCGACCCCTGCTCTAGACTCTGGATGCTAAAAAAAAAGTTGAATATACCAGAAATCTTCTTCCATGACTCTAAGTGATATGCGTGTTAAAGTAAAACAAAGAAAACTATTATTAACTATTAGTATTTTCATGTGTTAGAGTTCAAAACTCAGGAGTGGCGGGGAAGTCACTTACGTAATACAAGAATATCCTTGACAATGTTTAAACAACGAGAAGTCCTGTGGCACCTTATAGACTAACAGATTTATTGGAGCATAAGTTTTCGTGGGCAAAGACTTACTTTGTCAGATGCATGACATGACATGCATCTGACAAAGTGGGTCTTTGTCCACAAAAGCTTGTGCTCCAATAAATCTGTTAGGGTATGTCTACACTACCACCCTACTTCGAACTAGGGTGGTTAATGTAGTCATACGGAGTTGCAAATGAAGCCCGGGATGTGAATTTCCTGGGCTTCATTTGCATAAAGCTGGGCGCTGCCATTTTTAAATGTCCGCTAGTGTGGACTCCGTGCCGCACGGCTACACGCGGCACAGACTAGATAGTTCGGACTAGGCTTCCTAGTCCGAACTACCGTTACTCCTCATTTTAAATTTTCTCTTTCTGAAGTTTTTGCATACATTTCTTTGTGTCCCTCTAGCAGCTAAATAATCCAGGAGTCCTAACTCCCTTCTGTAGCCTGAGAACAGTACTTCCTCTTGATGAGCAGGTTATTACTAATAATAATGTTTGCATTTTTCTAGTATTGATAGACAATTAAAACATGTCTATCAAATACTCCCATGCATTTAAATTATTTTGTAGTAGGAATAAACAAACTCAAAATATTTACCAACTCTTAAAATGCTTCCTCTGAAAGACATCAATGAAATACTACCTATATCGTATTAATGAATATATTGTGTTGAGGAATATGAAGTTCTAGGAACATGTAATTTATAGCATTTCCTGGGAAAACTCTTGAGCACAGCGTCAATACTAGTTAAGTAGTTATAGATGGGTTTCTAATCTTCAGGAAACATCTGGAAAATGTTTTGCATAAAATAAATTATTGATAGGAAGATGAGTTACGTAAATGGATAGGTATATTGAATATTTCTTTATTATAAAGCCAGAAATTCCATATGCACAGGAAAGTGCTGTCATTTTTCTAGCTACATCTTTCTAGGAACCATAGACTCGGTCATAAGACAACATTACTAGTTTCCTCCTACTTCATAAAGTATTGTAAATAACTGAGATATGAAAAATTCTCACTGTCTAGACCAGAGGTGGACAATAATTTTTAAAAAGGGGACCACTTCAGAAATTTCTGACGTGGCTCTGGGGCCAGGAGACTTCTTGTGCTCCCCCCCTCCCGAATGGCCTGGGGTAGAGGAGAGCAAGAAGTCTTTCCCCTTCTTCCCTCCCTGCGTCCCCCGCCCCGCCCCCTAGAGAGAAATACCAGCTGTTTTAAAACAGCTGGCAGCTCCCTTCACACACCTAGCAGAAGAAGACATCACACGCTCTCCCTGCCCCCAGGCCAGTCAGCTCGCCCCACAAGAGCGTGTGGTGGCTAGAGAGACACTCCAGCTGTTTTCAACCAGACAGCGTGCCTCTCTAGCCCAGGGGTGGGCAAAGGGCCCTCTATGGGCCAGATTTGGCCCGTAGCTACCCTGTCACTTCCCCACTCCCAAGCCAAGCAGGGTCTGGGGGGGCGGGAGTGCATAGTGGCTAGAGAGACATGCCAGCTCTTCCCCCCCCCCCCCCCCCCCCCCCCGCAGGTGTGTGGCAGCTAGAGATAAAAGTTGGCTGTTTTAAAACTGCCGGCTGTCTCTCTAGCCGCTGATTGTTCTTCCAAGGCTGATGAGACTTCACGCACTCTCCCGCCCCTAAGCCCTCATTAGCTTGGGGGTGAGGAGCAGCAGGGCATCCGCGGGCCAAATCCACTGGGTTGGCAGGCTGGATGCAGCCCACGGAGGGCTCTTTGCCCACCCCGGTCTAGACGAATAGCCAATAATAAGAACCATCTTTAAGCCATCCTTATATGAAATAAACTCATATGACATATTATAGCATCAAAGATACTAAATTATAATTGTTAATATGACAAAGGATAATTAAATCATTCCACAAGAGGAGCAAATTCTACAATACATAGGCAAAATTAAGGTACATTTGAATATTTGTGTTTAAAAGCATTTGAAATAACAGAACTGAGATATTATGCCAATTTTGCCACCGCAATATGCCAACATTAGCAAACAGAAGAAGGATCCAACAGTGGAATGTGTTCACAGGGGAATAGATTTTATCTGGAAATAGCAAGCAACTTCACTGCGTGAAAAGGAAAGAGAGGATGAGGCCAGCTTGGTCACAAGTAGGTAATTTTGGCCAAAAATGAAGTGCTATCAGGGGAGTTGGACAGCCATCAAATGCAGCAAGCAGTTCCTGATGGTGAACTGCTATGGAGTAGCTCTGACAGAAATAAATACAAGTTGCTCATACTTACCAGAACTCTGACTACTGAAACACTACTTGGCCTCTGGAAAAAAAGTCACCCCAATTGGTGCAACCCTCAGGTTATGTGTTTTGCACCTCATTGACCCAGCTTTGTGGAATTTAACTTATTATCCTTTAAGGATATGCATGCAAGAATTAAGCAGCAAGACAATTTTATGGAACTATGTAGTATTTTTAGACTAACAATCATTTGTACAGCTTTTCATAGCTTTTGATCTAAGTAAAATAAGGAAGAGAACTTCCAGGTAAGATATTACTAAAAGTGCTGAAGAATATACATTGTGGATTTTAAATGTATTTTTATTACTGAAGTCAGGAATGCTTGGTGTTGTTTACTAGATCTAAAATAAATAAATAAATACATAAATAAATAAAATTAAATGACTGTCCATACTAATAGTATTTGTTTTTCCCCCCAGTTGTACAACTAATATATAAAGACTGTGCAGACCATTATGCAGCAGGTAGAAGCAGTAATGGAATCTACAGAGTTATTCCCGATCCAAAAATGAATAGCTTTGAAGTTTATTGTGACATGGAATCAATGGGAGGTGGCTGGACAGTGCTACAGATGCGTCAAGATGGTAGCACTAACTTCAACAGAACATGGAATGACTACAAAAATGGCTTTGGAAATCTGAGCAGGGAGTTTTGGCTGGGGAATGATAAAATTCATCTTCTAACCAAAAGCAAGGAGATGCAACTGAGAATTGAGATTGAAGATTTCAATGGTAAAAGAGAGTATGCTAAATATGAACAGTTCTATGTAGCCAATGAATATCTCAAGTACCGTCTAAGTGTCAGTGGTTATAGTGGTACCGCTGGAGATGCCATGCACTTCAATAAACATTACAACCATGATCAAAAATTCTTTACTACGCCAGACAAAGACAATGATATGTATCCATCAGGAAATTGTGGGGCTTACTACAGCTCTGGCTGGTGGTTTGATAAATGTTTGTCTGCCAATCTAAATGGCAAATACTATCAAGAAAAATACAAAGGTATTCGCAATGGGATTTTCTGGGGCACCTGGCATGATTTTTCCCATGATATTCCAAATGGTTATAAGAAAGCTTTTAAAAGGGTAAAAATGATGATCAGACCCAAAGTCTTTATGCCATAAATCAGTATCCTCTGCTGTAATGAGTTTGTATTAGGTCATACTAAAACTATCATACTTACTCAGTATCATATTCAAAATGCAAATATTAGGAGTATTTTAACATTCAATTTAATATAATTCTTCCAAGATGAAAGTGCCTCAACATAAAGGCTACATCTACACTGGCCCCTTTTCCGTACTTTGAAGTAAGAATAAGAGCCTCCGGAAAAGGGCACTTTTTCCGGAGGATCGGGGCCAGTCTAGACGCTCTTTTCCGGCTTTTTTAAAAGCCGGAAAAAAGCGGCGGACATTTTTATTTAAATGCCGCGGGGGATATTTAAATCCCCCGCGGATTTCCCTACGACGACTGCTGAAATTTACATGCCCCTTCCGGAAAAGGGGCCAGTGTAGACGTAGCCAAAATGTTTATAGATCCCCTATCTTGCCTTATAAAGTCTCAGGGGGTAGCTGTGTTGGTCTGTAACTTTAAAAACAATTAGTAGTCCTGTGACACCTTAGGGAATGTCTACACTAGGAAATTATTTCAAAATAACTTATTTGAAAATAATAACTCCCAAAATAACTATTTTGAAATAGCATGTCCACACTACAGGGAAGCCTCAAAATTAATCTGAGGCAGGCTCCCTTAGGCTACGTCTAGACTGCATCCCTCTGTCAGCAGAGGGATGCAAATCAAGCACTTTGAAAGTGAAAATGAAGCCGGGATTTAAATATCCCGTTCTTCATTTACATAAAGATGTCTGCTGCTTTTTTTGGAAACGGGGCTTTTTAAAAAAAAACAGCAGTTTAGGAGGATCTCTCGAAAGAGGGTTGTATTTTTGAATGATCCCCTCTAGACTGCCAGGTTTTTGGGTTTTTTTTGAAAAAGCTCAGTTTTAAAAAAAGCGGCAGCCATCTTTATGCAAATGAAGCACGGGATATTTAAATCCCGGCTTCATTTTCACTTTCAAAGTGCTTGATTTGCATCCCTCTGCCTAATCTACATCTCTCTGTTGACAGAGTGGCGTAGTCTAGACACAGCCTTAATGTTAATTTAGAGTCCCAGGAAGCACTGGGGAGCAATTACTTTGAAGGATTCTGGGGAGTAGTTATTTTGAAATAGCAGCAGTGGACCGTCCACACTACCACTATTTCAAAATAATAATTTTGAAATAAGTGTTATTCCTTGGGGAAAGCAGGAGTAATTATTTCAAAATAACCAGCCCTTTATTTCAAAATAATGGGCTCGATAGTGTGGACGCTCTGCTTGTTATTTCAGAATAATTCCCTAGTATAGGCTTTTGTGGGTAAAACCCACTTGATTGGTTGAACTGGGATTTACCCATGAACAGGCCCAGCCAAAGAGTTTGCAGGGCCCAATTCAGCATGCTGACAGCAGGGCTCTGCTGGTGGATGCTCTAATTTAAGTCAAACCCAGTTGTGGGGTTTCAGAGTCCAGCCCAGGAAGCACAAGTTGTTCACTGGATATATTCAACAACATACTATCCAGGTCAGATTCTCTGCTGACCTGTGTGACTCTCCTGTCCAAACAGATAAAACACAATGTGTGGCAGACAGGGAGAAAAGCAAGCAACTTGGAGCTGCAGCCTAGCTCATTAGGACCAGAGCTGTCAACATACATGCGGGCCGAGCCAGCTCCCATAGCCTTACCAATGCAGCCAGGCTGGAGCCCAGACGCCCACAGGGGATAGCGGGGGACCCCAACTGGGGCAATGGCAGGGTGCCAGGCTGCGGGCTGGCTGGGCAGGTACTTATGGAGATCTTCTGCATGAAGGCCAGCGAGATGAGCAACAGCAGTAGCTCTACGGTGATGCAGGTGACGAGCTTGTCCAGCATCAGCTCCAGCCGCAGTCCCTTGTACTTGGGCAGTATGGGGCCCAAGACAGCCGCCTTGCTTGCCTTGACCTAAGGCTGGGCCTACACATGAAAGCTCAAGATACTATATATTTTTGTTAGTCTCTAAAGTGCCCCAGCACTATTCTCTGTTTTGCCTTATAAAGATAGTTTTAATGCATCAGAGATCAATCCTGAATTTGAATGCATTGATTTTAATGTTTTACATCAATTATCTTTATATATCTATGTAAATATTATAAAGAACATTTTTGATAGATCATTTATACTTTTAACATCTGCAGCATACCATGTTTCTTAAGCCTACAATTTTTAAGGACTTCTACAAAAGGCAGCTGAATGAAAATACATATATTTTGCCTCAAAATATCTCACAAGCATTTATGATTACATATGTAGCTTAGATTATATATATATTTAGGATGTAACTTGTATCTACTTATATGCTTATAACAGTAGCGGAGAAGGCATGAGCCCTTTAAATAGAAGCATATAAAAGGCTCTCACATCCCCAGCTTCAAGGCAACACTCTAGAAGTGAACGAGGGAATAGTGAGCTCTTTAAATAGCAGGAGTTGAAAGGGCTCACATCTCCCACCCTCCGCTAACATGATGCCTGGGATCCACAGGAGAGATGTGAGCCCTTTCAACTCCTGCTATTTAAAGACCCTACCCCTTCTTCCTAAGGCCCCACCCCTTCTGCCTGAGGTCCCACCCCTTCAAAGTGCCCCCCTAGAAAAATTATTACCACCCCTGCCTTAGAGCCTAACACCCTGTGGTTTCAGACCCAAATGTCACTTCCCCTGCATCTTCTAATCAAGGTGAACTTCACAAGGTTGCAGGGATTCAAACTTAATTTTTTTTAACTTGTTGGAATTTTTAATGTATAATTAGGAAAAAAAGATTATGTAAAAAAAACACACATATTTATACAATCAGAGTAGGGTACTCCCACATTTGATGAGCTTGTCTCCATTAATATCAAAGAAAAATTACATCCATTGAATGACTTTTTTATGCAATGGACAGAAGGGAAGCAGAGATTTTCTTGTTATTGATACTCTAAGAAATAAAATATAAACAGATGTTTAAACATTTCATGAATTACAAACCAAAGAGACATCCCAAGTCATATAATAATTACTGTGAATGTAAATGTGACAATATTAAGGCCTTGGCTGTACTTAGACAGGGTTTGCCAGTATAAGTACACTGACAAACCCTCCTAGTACAGACACAGGTTATACTGGCTCCCAGAATGAAATAAGCTATCGTGGGAGAAAGACTTTTTGCTGGTATAACTGCATCTACAGGTGGGCTTTTCCTGGCATAGTTATGACAGTTAGGGGTATGACTTTTTCCACACCTAACCAACATAGCTATGATAGCAAAACTTCTGTGTGTAGTCAGGTCCAATATTTACAAACATGACAGTTACTACATTTCAGTATTACAAATGAACTGTGCATTAGTGATTTATATACAATGATTTATGGTGACAATGACCAAATTATAAGATATTAATATATTTTAAAGGTATGATAAGTATTTTGAAGGATATTTTGATGTAAAATGTCATTTGCTTTATTATATTTTCATTTTAAAAGATGGATGAAAGATTTTAATGCTATTAGATGTATAATCTTTGCTTGAGAACACATTTTGAAGTTACATTATATTTATTTCAGGATAAAAAGGAATTAAAGTTTTTGATGCACTGGCCAAAAGAGCAATTTTTATTTGAATATTTGTATATTTAATCAATTGGTATAAAGTGCACTAATTGTTCCTAAACCATGAAAAAAATGTTTTGAAACTTATTACTCAGCAAATTTGTTACAAGTGAAACTAATCTTTGTTTCTTGTTTAAATGTTCCTTTTTAAAAAAATATAGACATTTCAAAAACAGACTACAGAACTCTAATTTATTCTATTTACAGTATTTTTGACAGATGTTAAAAGGGAAAAAAATCTTTCTAATGTATATATATTTTTAAGCTGAATACTCCCTACCTAGAACTGTTGGGCTGGATTCTTCAGTTATTCACATTAGTATATATACTTTTATACAAGTCTAACTTCATTAATTTCAGAGATGTTACTCTCAATTTACACTGGTATGAATAAAAGCTTATTCATACCCATTATGTTCATATAACAGTTATACAGATTGAAGCTCTCTTATCCAGTACTCTCTGGTTTGGAAACATCCGTCATCTGGAATGAGTTTTGTTAGTTTTTCATGGGTGTGGTCAAGTTTTCTGTGGTCCCATAAAGTTTCTTTACAGCCATCAGTCCTAGCTCTCAATGTTCTGTGCTGTTATTAAGCTCTAATTTACCCCTATATGTCCTCTAACAACCCAGTAAGCAGTGGAAGTATTGGTAATACTGCTAGACAATATTGACCTCCAGTGGTCTGAAAGATTCTCTGGTTTGGATCTGGTCAGGTCCAGAGGATTCTAGACTAGAGAGGTTCAACTTATAATACTTGTTTTAAAGATTCAGTGTGCTGAATCCTAAAAAAACAGTACCTCACAAGTAGTTAATTTGATGTTCTATAACAATTCAAACACTGATGAAACAGACTGCAATAAACTAACTCAGAATGGCCAAATGCTGACAAAAGTGCTCCAGAATCACAGAATACCAGGACTGGAAGGGACATCAGGAGGTCATCGAGTCCAGTCCCCTGCCCTCATGGCAGGACCAAACACTGTCTAGACATCCCTGATAGACATTTATCTAACCTGCTCTTAAATATCTCCAAAGATGGAGATTCCACAACCTCCCTGGGCAATTTATTCCAGTGTTTGACTACCCTGACAGTTAGGAACTTTTTCCTAATGTCCAACCTAAACCTCCCTTGCTGCAGTTTATGCCCATTGCTTCTTGTTCTATCCTCAGAGGCCAAGATGAACAAGTTTTCTCCCTCTTCCTTATGACACCTTTTAGATACCTGAAAACTGCTATCATGTCCCCCCTCAATCTTCTCTTTTCTAAACTAAACAAACCCAATTCTTTCAGCCTTCCTTCATAAGTCATGTTATCTAGACCCTTAATCATTCTTGTTGCTCCTCTCTGGACCCTTTCCAATTTCTCCATATCTTTCTTGAAATGCGGTGCCCAGAACTGGACACAATACTCCAACTGAGGCCTAACTAGTGCAGAGTAGAGCGGAAGAATGATTTCTAGTGTCTTGCTCACAACACACCTGTTAATGCATCCCAGAATCATGTTTGCTTTTTTTGCAACAGTATCACGCTGCTGACTCATATTCAGCTTGTGGTCCACTATAATCCCTAGATCCCTTTCTGCCATACTCCTTCCTAGACAGTCGCTTCCCATTCTTTATGTGTGAAATTGATTGTTCCTTCCTAAGTGGAGCACTTTACATTTGTCTTTATTAAACTTCATCCTGTTTACCTCAGACCATTTCTCCAATTTGTCCAGATCATTTTGAATTATGACCCTATCCTCCATAGCAGTCACAACTCCTCCCAGCTTGGTATCATCTGCAAACTTAATAAGTGTACTTTCTATGCCAATATCTAAATCATTGATGAAGATATTGAAGAGAGCTGGTCCCAAAACAGACTCCTGTGGAACCCCACATGTTATACCTTTCCAGATTGTGAATGGATTGTTATTAATGGATTGTGAACCATTAATAACGACTCTCTGAGTACGGTTATCCAGCCAGTTATGCACCCACCTTATAGTAGCCCCATCTAAATTGTATTTGCCTAGTTTATTGAGAAGAATATCATGCGAGACCGTCTCAAACTCCTTACTAAAGTCTAGGTACACCACATCCACCGCTTTTCCCTTATCCACAAGTCTCGTTATCCTGTCAAAGAAAGCTATCAGATTGGTTTGACATGATTTGTTCTTTACAAATCCGTGCTGGCTGATCCCTATCACCCTGTTGAATGTTACTCTGCCGGCTCTGGGTACATTCCACTTTTATAGAGATGTAATCCAAGATGAGCACATTACACCAATGGTTGAATTTTCAGACTTCATTCTCAGACAGGTTGCTCATATACTACTGAAGAAGATTTGGGTCCCCAGACCCCGTAGTTTTCATAGGCTGTATTTCCATATTAAAGATAAGGTAGCTGTAAACTGATCTATTTTATAAATTATGTGAGATGTTTGGGCTTCCATATAGTTGTCAGTATGATCCTTACAGGACAAAATCTAGCATCCCTGAACTAAAGCATGTAAAAATATTTTCACAATCTAAACACTCACTTTCTTTATACATGGGCTTAATAATGCAAAGTATGTCTTTCAATTTGCAGAAAACACATATGTGATAATTTTTTTAAATCTAATAAATGCACTTGTCTTTTTGATCTGGATACAGTTAAATGTTGAATTCTTAGTAACGAGGAGGTTTTCAAGCCAAAGTCCCATGGGATACTTTTTCCACAGAATATGAAACAAAACTCATCTGTTTAAAATGATCAGCCAAGCATGTTATAATTTCTTGGCATTCCATGGGTTGTTTAAACAAAGAAACTACCAAGAACAAAAGTCAAAGAATATCTTTAGTACTAAAAGCCATATCACTTTGTGGCATTGCTTTAAAGCAAACAGCACTGATTTGCCATTTTTCATGCAAGTAACAGGCCTTAAATGGTCTTTTGTTTACATAGGGATCTTCCAAAACTTCAGAAAAGACCTATTTAAGATGCTGAGTTACAAACATTTCTTTAAAAGTTTTTCATGCATCAGACTACAACTATGTTTAAATTTATCTGACATTTTCAAGGAAGTTAAGATGGGATAAGGTGAGACCACACCTGGAACACTGTTTTTATACTTTAACTACTGCAGCACATTTTTTAAAGGGGGTATTCTGCAATTGAAAAAAAAATAACAGAAAAAAACTAAAGTATTACCTAAAGGTTAACATTTTCACAGTGTTACAAAGATACAAATAATGACTTGCCAAAGAGATAGGTCTGAAATATAAATTCACAACTGTGTTTTCTCTTCATTATTCAGAGGTTAAAGAGATGAATATTATGCTTCATATAAAACTGATGAAATTAAGATAGTTTGCAAAGAAACACAGCTAAGCACTATGTTATACGCAAATGTGAACTTGCTGAACTACTAACAGAAATATAACTTGTCATTTAAATCAGCTTCTATACCACATCACTAGAGAATAGTTAATGTGATGTTCGTTTTTTTTAAAAGTCTCCAGAGGTGACCCCAGAAATTACAAGCCCGTAAGCCTAATTTCAGTACCAGGTAAAATGGCTGAAACTATAGTAAAGGACAGACCAACCCGACACAGAGGTGAACATGATCTGGTGGGGAAGAGTCAAAATGGTTTTTGTAAAGGGAAATCATGCCTCACCAAACTACTAGAATTTGTTGAGAGGCCAAAAAGCATGTGGATGAGGGAAATTCAGTGCACAGAGTGTACTCAAATTTTCCATCAATGTGCAGTAACAATCAAAAACAGAATCTTGGGAACCACTAGAAAAGGGATAGAAAATAAGACAGAAAATAGCATATTGTCTCTATATAAATCTACTGCATGCCCACATCTCAAATACTGTGTGCAGTTTAGGGTTATAAAAAGTTGGTTAAATAGGTAACCATGTAAGTGCTGAAAAATCTCAGCAGTTAAACACGTGGTGGGCTCTGCAGTCTAAAAGTTTAAACAAGCTTTATACAGTACTGCAGAGCCTACAGCTAAGCCTCCCCTCCCCTTGCTCCCTGGGAGCCAGCATGTAACCTACAGTGGGGAGCTTGGCTGGGCCTGCCATCAACAGGGGTTGCTCTGGCCTGCAAGAGGAGCCCCTGCCTGCAATGAGCCCTGTGGGGCTGGAACAGTCCCTGCCCAGGACGGGTGAGGAGCTGATCCAGCCCCAATGGTTAACTGCAAGTGGTAACCATTACTTGTTTAGGGTGATGCTTACTGGTTAGCCTGTTATCTTTTAACATCCCTAGTACAGGTCTGGTCACCCCCGTCTCAAAAAAGATATATTAGAATTTAAAAAGGTACAGAAAAGGACAACAAAACTATTAAGGGTATGGAACAGCTTCCACATATGGAGAGATTAATAACAATGGGACTTTTCAGCTTGGAAAAGAGATGACTAAGGGAGGATATGAGAGAGTTCTATACATTCATCACTGGTATGGAGAAAATAAATAAGGAAGTGTTATTAAGTCCTTCTCATAACACAAAATTAGGGGGTACCAAATGAAATGAATAGGCAGCAGGTTTCAGACAAACAAAAGGAAGTATTTCTTCACACAACGTAGTTACCCCGTGGAACTCTTTGCCAGAGGATGTTGCCAAGACTATTACAGGGTTCATAGCAGGGCTGGATTAAGGGGGGAGGGCTAGCTGGGGAGCTGCCCGGGGTGCCAACCTATGGGGGGGGCGCCTGATGGCAGCTGTAATGGGCGTCACGCGCCCAAGGCCGAGGGTTGCGCGGCATCCCTTAGAGTTGCCATCAGGCGCTGCACGCCCGAGACTGGGGACCGCGCAGTGCCCCTCAGAGCTGCAATCAGGAGCTGTGCGCCCGATTGCAGCTGTAAGGTGTGCAGCGCACCAGGGGGCAGGGCCGTTCATGCACCGTGCACCCGGGGATGGAGCAGCACATGTGTCACGCACCCACTGCCCAGGGCGCAGGAGTGGCTCGAGCTGGCCCTGGTTCATAGATACATTTATGGAAGATAGCCAAAATGAGAAAGGTGGTGTCCCTGGCCTCTGTTTGATAGAAGCTGGGAACAAGTGAAGGGATAAATCATTTGATGATTACCTATTCCGTTCATTCTCTCTCAAGCACCTGGCAATGGCCACTGGCAGAATATAGGATCCTGGGCTAGCTGAACCTTCGGTCTGACCCAGTATCACCATTCTTATGTTCATATACAATCCCTGGAATGTGTAAAGAATTTCCTTTGCTGAAATGATGTGTTCCAGTCAGATGGTTGTTTTAGGCAAAGTAAGTGTGCACAACTAAATTAAATTACCTATCTCCTAGAACTGGAAAGGACCTTGAAAGGTCATCAAGTCCAGTCCCCTGCCTTCACAGCAGGACTAAGTATCATCCCTGACAAATTTTTGCCCTAAATCTCCTCCACAAGCATTGAACTCACAACCATGGGTTTAGCAGGCCAATGCTCAAACTACCGAGTTATCCCTCAAACATAATGAAGTTACAACTGCTTCTGCCAAAGGTGAATTTGGCCAAGATTTTCAAAATTAAATCCCACAGAAAACTGTTTTAAGACAATAGATCAGATTCTAATTCCCTTATTCAAGTCCTTCCACTACAAAATTGTAAATACATTATGATACAGAACACTGTCACAGCTTTCCTCATTCAAATGGGAGAAGAGAGTGATAGGCTTCTGAACTAAACAAAGGGCAGAGAGTATATGAGGCCTCCAAACTTCATGGCTATGTCTACACTGCAGTCTTTTTGTGCAAGAACTGTTTTGTGCAAGAGTTCTTGTGCAAGAGAGCATCCACTGGTGGGACACTCTTGTGCAAAGACCTCCCCCTAGAACCACTTAGGACAGGGCAAAAGGGCACCAATACCTTCCGGGGGTGGGGGCCGGAGCCCTGCTGAGACACATGCTTAAACGGATCTCCCTGGACAGCCGTTTCTCTGCTGGTGTGTGCTGCGGGACCTCTCATAGGGACTGAAAGCTGTAGCAGTGCCTGTTGTGGTTGCCATCTGCCTCATTGGACACCACAGTTTGTGCCCAAGTGCCAAGTGCCTTTGGGGACTTTTGCCTTCTCCTTGCTGTGCCATGGAGACAGGGATGGCCCTGTGCCAGTTCTGGCCCCACATGGCCATTGTGGAGTGCATGCAGCTGCTTCTCTATGCTGCCTCGCTATTCCTACACGAGCTCGACAGTGAGCTCAATCTGGACTCCGTCTCCCTGGATGCAGTGGCTTCACTGTGGCATCCCTACTCAACCGAGGAGAGGCGATACTGGAGACTCGACACCAGTTCCAACTGGTGGGACTGGCTGGTCCTGGAGCAATGAGACAACCAGCAGTGGCTCCAGCACTTTAGGATGCGGAAGCAGACGTTCCTGCAGCTGTGTGCCTGACTCGCCCCTGCGCTCCACAGACATGACACCCAACTGTGGACCACCATCCCCGTCAAAAAGAGGGCCGCCATGGCCCTGTGGAAGCTGGCCACCCCAGACAGCTACTGCTGGGTGGCACACCAGTTCGGGGTGGGCAGGTCCACAGTGGGTGCCATCTTGATGCAGGTAAGACCCTCGGGGGGGACTGCAGTCCCTGCCCAGGGAAAGGGAAGAGTCCAGGCTGGCAGGGGTAGCAGGGGTGGGGGAAGCCCCGTCACCCAGGGGCGTGTGTCGTCTCTCCCTTATATAGCCCTGCTGGTGGGGGGGGAGGCTCTGAGGAGAGGGGGCCCAGGCAAGTTTGGGGGGAGAGGGCTTTAGAGAGGGATGGGAACCCCCCAAGGGCTCACGCACCTGCCCTGCCTCATTCTGTGTGTTCCCTGTATTTCTGTGTGCCGTTCTGCAGGTAATCAGAGCCATCAATGACATCCTGCTCAAGAGGATCATCTGCCTGCAGGACGTGGATGCAACTGTGGCTGGCTTCACTACTCTGGGGTTCCCCAACTGCGAGGGAGCCAAGGATGGGACCCACATTCCCATCCGGGCACCGGAACATCGAGCGGACCACTTTATTAACCGCAAGGGGTACTTTTTGATCCTGCTCCAGGCCCCCGTGGACAAATATGTGGGGTGGTCGAGCAGAGCACATGACGCCTGCATCCTCCGAAACTCTAGCCTCTTTCATAGGATGGAGGCAGGCACTTTCTTCTCCCCTGGGAATTGACGGTTGGGGACGTCCGCTTGCCACTGTGCATCATGAGGGACGCGACCCTCATGCCGTGGCTGATGCAGCTGTACACTGGACGCATGGACCCCTGCTGGGAAAGATTCAACTTGCATCTGAACTGGGCCCGCAACCAGGTGGAGTGCGCCTTCAGATGGCTAAAGGTGAGATTCTGTTGTCGGCTCACCTGTCTCGACATGGGCGAGCAGAACATTGCGGAGGTTGTCGCAGCATTTTGTGTGCTGCACAACATAGAGTAGCAGAAGGGGGAGGCCTTCCTCCCAGGGTGGATAGTAGGCAAGGGCTGGGCGTTCAAACAGTCCCCACAGCTACCATCCAGCAGGCACACCATGGGTATGTCTACACTACAGCATTAATTCGAACTAACTTAATTCGAATTAGTTAATTCGAACTAAGCTAATTTGAATTAGTGCATCTAGACCCAAAAACTAATTCGAATCAGCGTTTTGCTAATTTGAACTAGCGCATCCACACTGATTGGATGCTGGGTCGTATTTAAGGGCAGCTGAAACCGGTTCTGGCAGAGCATCAGGTCAGTAGTTGCTTTGTGTGGCTGCTGTCTGAGTCTATCTGAGGCTCGTGCTTAAAAGGACCCCCCTGGACAGCCGGTTCTCAGCTTTTCCGCTTGCTGGCCTACCTCGCCGAGGGACAGCAAAGCGTTTTTCTCTCTGCCTGCCTGTGTCAGTGCTTCCCATTGGGGACGCTGCCACAGTTGGCACCATGTAGCCAGAGCTCTCCCTGGGCATGCTGCTCCAGTTTTTGGACTTGCTGCTGCAAGCCTGTCAGCAATGGCTGGAGGCTGCCTTGCACCATCTGGTGCACGTCATCCCCCTGCCTCTCCTCCTGGCCTCCCCGGGGGTCATGGAGGAAGCAGCAGCAGCGCCCGGATGCCAGCATGCCCTGCCGCATCTGGCATCTGGACACCAGCAGCGACTGGTGGGACCGCATCGTCCTGGAGCGCTGGGGAGACCAACAGTGGACCCAGAACTTCAGGATGAAGAAGGACACCTTCCTGGAGCTCTGCGACTGGCTCGCCCCTGCTCTGCAGCGACGGGACACTCGCATGAGGCCCGCCATCGCCCTCCAGAAGCGTATGGCCATCGCCCTCTGGAAGCTCTCCACACCAGACAGCTACCGATCTGTTGGGAACCAGTTTGACGAGGGGAGATCCACTGTCAAAGCAGTGCTCATGCAGGTATGGCACTAACTGGCCACTGGGCCGCGGAGGCGGGGGGCTGCAAGGAGGGGATGGGCCGCCCCAGGGAAAACAGGGGGAGGGGGAGGAGGTGAAAGTGCCCCGCGCGGGAGGGTTCGGTCTGTCCCGACCATACTACACGCTGCCCGCGGGGGTTGCTTCCGGGAGTGGGGCATGGGGCAGTGCCAGGAAATGAACACTCCCAGCCACCCAGGCGCCCCAGTGATTTGCGGTTTGGTGTCTCTCTGCAGGTGGTCAAGGCCATCAACTGGGTGCTGCTCCGCAGAGTGGTCTGCCTCGCTGACTCGGACGCAGTCATCTGGGGGTTCAGTGCCCTCGGCTTCCCCAACTGCGGGGGGGCCATCGACGGGACGCACATCCCCATCCATGCCCCGGAACACCAAGCCTCCCAGTACATCAACTGCAAGGGGTACTTCTCCATCCTCCTGCAGGCTGTGTGAGACCACCGGGGACAGTTCACGGACATTAATGTGGGCTGGTCCAGCACGGCACACGACGCCAGGGTGTTCCACAAATCCTCTGTGTGCCAGAGGCTGCAGGCCAGGACCGTCTTCCCTGACCACCACATCAGGGTTGGGGACATGGACATGCCCGTCTGTCTGGTGGGGGATGCGGCCTACCCCGTACAGCCCTGGCTGATGAAGCTGTACACGGGGCACCTCAATTCCTCCCAGCAGGCCTTCAATGCCAGGCTCACCAGGGCACGCATCATGGTCAACGGGGCCTTCAGATGCCTGAAAGCCCGATTTCGATGCCACCTCACCCGCCCTGACCTCGCCAAGCACAATATCCCTCCTGTGGTGGCAGCATGTTGTGTGCTGCACAATTTATGTGAGTGGAAGGGGGAAGCTTTCCTGCCAGCCTGGATGGCTGAGGCTGAGCACATGGCTGGCCAGTACGTGCAGCCCCACACCGCCGCCATCTGGGAGGCCCAGCGGGGGGCTGTCTGGATCCAGGAAGCCCTGCAGGAGAGCTTCCAGGTGGAGGAGGAGGACTGAACTCTCCCTGTATGCCCCACTGGGGCCTTCTTCCACACTCCCCTCCTTCCTCTTTCCCCTCCCTAACCCCCCTTCCTAATGTAAAATAAACACACCTGTTTTGCCAACAAAAATCTCTCTTTATTGTACATAACTGGGGTGGGGGAGGGAGAAGTGAGGGTGGGAGAGGAGAGGAAGAAACCAGGGAGGAGGGAGCTGGAAGGGGGTGGAAGGGGAGGAAGGGAAGGGAAAGGTCAGGGTGGGGGGTCCTGCTGGCTCTCCCATCTCGCAGCACTGTGGGTGCGGGGGTGTTGGGGGGGGCAGTGTGTGTGAAGGGTGGGGCAGGTGGGACAGGGGGTGCGGAGGAAGTGGGAGAGGGAGCAGGGGTGGGAGGAGGAGCGAGAGCTGGGGCGGCTGCAGGGGCTGGAGCAGGAGGAGGCAGGAACCTGTTCACCAGGGTCTGGAGGTGACCTCTGAGGGCACGGCTCTGCTCCTTCAGCACCTCCAAGCTCCGCTGCCGCAGCTGCAGGTCCTCCCGGACCCAGTGCTCCTGGATGCGGAGCTGCTGCTCTAGTAATCACAGGTGCTGCTGCTGGTAGTCCTCCAGGTTCCTGTTGCACCTGCTGGCTCGGGTGCGGGTGGCTGTTGCTGGCGGGGTGGTGTGCCCTGCAGTCCCAGGTGCTGCAGCTGTGGTGAAACAAGAGCAGTGGTCAGTTCTCCCTGGGGACACGGTGGGTAAAACCCAGCCCTCCTCTGCAAGGCGAGGTCGGCTTGTGGGGAATGGGCCAGGGACCCTGCATGACACCCAGCTGCTGCTCCATGGTGGGCAAGGCCCAGGTGCACGGACCCTGGGCTCGCTCTCCCCCATACCTCCCATACACATAAGGGGAGCATGATGGCACTCACATGTAGAGCCCTCCCTGGCCTCGGACGACACAGCCGATGTGGTCTGTGGGGTGCCTTGGGGGTCCTGGGTCCTGGGCAGGCTCCCTGCAGGCTCCTGGCTCTCGGTGTCCTCCTCCTCGGTGTCCAGGATGGGTCCCTCTGCCCCGGGGTCGATCACCACCCGGGGAGCATGCACTGCGTGAACTCCAGGATGCAGTCCAGGGCCTCATAATGGAGGCATGCCTCCAGGTTGGCCCCTGGCTGGAGTAGGCCTGCCGCAGGTCCTTGATCTTGCAGCGGACCTGCTCCTGGGTTCACATGTGGCCTCTGGTGGCCAGGCTGGCAGCAACGTGGCTGTAGACAGCCACATTCCTGTGGCTAGTGCGGAGATCGTAGATGTTGGAGGACTCCCCCCAAACCTCAATGAGGTCCACAATCTCCGCACTAGACGAGGCGGGCACCTGCCTCTTGCAGCCCTGGGCAGGCTCCTAGGAGCTGCCAGCCTGGTCCTGGGAAGAGGCGGAGGGCTGGGTGGCAGCAGGTGGCTGGCTCATACCGTGCCAGGTGCAGGGTCTGTTGGCTGGATGCTGGCAGGCTTGCAACTGGCACAAGCACCGTAGCCAGACCATGGCCCTTTAAGGGCTCCGGGGCTGGGATGAGGGCAGAAGAGTTTCCCTGGTTGTGCCCAGAGTGGCCACCAGGGCAAACTGGGAAGGGCTAGCCTCCAACTAGTTCGAATTAAGTGGCTACACAGCCCTTAATTCGAACTACTTAATTTGAACTAGGCGTTAGTCCTCGTAGAATGAGGTTTACCTAGTTCAAATTAAGTGCTCCGCTAAGTTCGAACTAGTGGTTTGCATGTGTAGCACCTATGGAAGTTAATTCGAACTAATGACTGTTAGTTTGAATTAACTTTGTAGTGTAGACATACCCCATGATGGGGTGCGCATCCAAGAGGCCCCCAGGGAGATGTTCTCCGAGGCCCCACAGTAGGTCGCTTCTGTCTGGCATCCACATCTTCCTCCCATCTCCTACCCTCCCAGCGCACCCGTCAGGCCGTGTTGGGGCAGGCAGCACAGGGAGGTGGGCGGGATGGGGTGCAGTGGGGGGGCCATGGGCACAACAGGAGGGGCGGCAGGAAGGGGCATGGCCACAGCAGGGAGGGCAGCGGGGGGAGGTGGGGCAAGGACATGCCCTAGTGCAAGGCATGGCCAATGTGCACCATGAGGGTGGAGATGGTGTTGCAGCACTTGAGGAACTGGCCCCATGCCTACTGCCACCACTCCAGGTCAGCCCAGAGCTTGGTGCTGACCACCTCCTCCATCCGCTCCACGGCCTGGACTTGCTGCCAGAGGAGCTGGTCTTACTGCCTGGCCCGCCTGACTAGTGCCTGGGTCGTCAGTGCCGCCAGTGCAGGGCTGGATGGTCCCTCGCTCCCGGCTTGTCCCGCTGCAGAGAACACAGAAAATGGTGAGCTGGTCAGCCAGCCCTGCCCACAGTGTCCCTGAGCCCTGGGTCCTCCTCCCTGAGCCTCATGTTACACTACACCTCCCAGTTGGTCCCGTGTGTGTGTTCATGTAAGGACTAGCTCAAAATCCTGGGAGTGAAGTGATCCTCCATGGATTGTAACACTTGGGAGACATCACTGTGAATGAAGACCCTTTGTCTGTGTCCTAGCCACTTGGCATGCTGCGTCTGTCTAGCACTGTGTACACTCCCTCCCAAAGATAGAGCACATGGCTTCTACTCTTCTCACTGTCTGTGAGCATACACATCCCCACATTGCATGGGAGCAAGTGTGGCAGACAAGATCTGGGTTCTCGGACTACTGTCAATTGATTTCCTTGGAAATGGAGCCTGGGCTACTGGGCGTGTACTGTCCCTGCAGCAAGACTCATTGGGCCAGAGGCCCGGGCTGCCTGCTTCCCTTCCCCACAGCCCTCGGACAAGTAGCCCAGGGAAGTGTGTGGCCGCACTAGGGTGATTCCCTTGGAGGCAGCAGAGGGGCTGGGAGCAGCCGAGGGGCTCCATGGGGGCCCCGCTCATAGGGCTGTCTCGCTGCACTTTCCTCAGGAGCAGCTGCTGTGTCACACGGGCAGGCATGGTTGCATGCTGTCTGTGTGCAGCACCCTTTGGGATATGTGGGGTCTGGCCAGTGCCCTTGGGGCTTTGTTGCTTCCAGCTGGCATCCCCCTTTTCTCCCCTGGGCAGGACGTGTGTGAGCAGCAGGGTCCCAGGCATGCCCTTGAGCTACCTGCTGCATCCACGTGCCACACGGTCAGGCTGCATGAAGTTGCATGTGCTGCATACTGCTGCACAGTGTGCAGTTTGAACTGCCTGAGAGACACTCCCCTCCCACCTCTGGGCACCCGCCTTCCCCGCCCTTGCAAGTGAGAAGCGCAATACTCACCAGAGGATCCGTTGCCGGCTTTGGACGAGGCCTGGGAGACATCCTGGCTTCTGGGCACTGGCTCAAGGTGGAGTGTGATGGGACAGTCCTCTTCCTCGTCCTTGGAGCTGGTGGTCAGGTCACATCCTCCTCCAGGTCAGGTGGCCTGACCATCGGGGTGCACAGTTCCATGTCGATCATGGGAGAGGGCTCTTGGACTGCCGTCTCCCCCATGATGGTGTGCAAGCAGTTGTAGTGGAGGCAGGTGTCGGCTCCTGCCCCTCCGCCCTCAAGGGTCCGGGCTGGGTGTCCCTGCTTGGCCAGCGCCTGGGCCATGCAGCCAAAGATGTCCACATAACAGTGACAGGACCGGGGGTTGTGGAGGGCTTCCTCTTGTGCCCACAGGTCCAGAAGGGCCATGACCTCGGCCCCGGACCAGCATGGGGCATGCCACTTGGTGACCCTCTGTAGTTGCTGGGAGCCCTGGAGTGGCTCCTGGGATGGGGGTGCAGGCTCACGGGATGGCTGAGGGGCAGACATGCCTTCAGAGCCATGTAGTGGAGCTGCCGTCTGTGCTGCTGCCGCCACGTGGCGTCCGTAGGGTGCCTGGCCCTTTAAGGGAGGGTCTGGCAAGCAGGAAGTAGCGAGCTGAGAGTGTGGGTACAGAGCGTCCAAGCGGCCACCTGCGTTTTTTCCTGGGAGGCCAGTTCTTGTGCAAAAAGCTCCCTGCTGCCCGTCCACACTGCATTCTTGCGTAAGAGCACTTGCGCAAGGCTTTTTCCTCGTACAAAGCATTACAGTCTTGCGCAAGAAGCTCTCTGATCCAACACCTTACTGTAAATTTACTTGCGCAAGAACGCGCGTGCGGTGTAGACTCTCCACAAGTTTTTGCACAAGAACAACTGTTCTTGCGCATAAAGTCTGCAGTGTAGACATAGCTCGTGTCTCAAGGGATCTGCAAAAAAAGAGGAAGTTCCAACCATACAGAAGTTATAAATCTCCAAGTCACTCCTAGCTTCATGGGCTCTCTTAGAGCTGTGCTGCCACTAGCTGGCCCCTAACTTTACTGCTGTGTGGAAGTGATAGTGTAGACCACAAATTAATGTTGCTTCTAAAAGTATTAATATCTATCTCTGAAAATCCAGGAGAAATACTGCCTGTTTTGCAAAGATCACATCATGTAGAGAAGCTGTTCCTCAGTCCCTAGGACTGAGCAATAAAAATCTCACAAAATCAGAACACCAACCCTACAATGGCCACAAGAAATGGTTTTATGGGGTCTTGATAGAGAAAGTATACTGTGACCTCTCAGAACCTCCAGTTTTCTATAGCAACAAATGCTCAGAACCAGATCTTCATCACTCAAAATTCCTCAGTAAATGAAAGCACAGACTGCTTTACTGAGACTCTGTAGCACAATCCCCATCCAGACTCATTTGTGCTAGTCTTCAATTGATGCCTCAAATGCTTGACTAGATGAACTCACACTATGATCATCATTAAGATTCCGTGTCTGTCATTAAGGCCACAGCAGTCCTGGATTCTATGATTTTTCATGGCCTCCATGTATTCCATGATAGGAAGTACCTGTTCTGCTTGGGGAGGCCTGGAGCAAGTCATTCTGGCTGCTACTGGGGCACTCTGGGTATGGAAAGGGGCACAAGGCTAGGGTAGGAGATGTAGGTGCAGTGCGGTGCTCACCTTAGAGAAATTACCTGGAAGCAGCCAGTGTGTCCCTGTAGCTCCTTGGGGGCAGGAAGGCAAAGGGGGGAGGCTCCTTCTCCTGCTGCTGTTGCCACAAGCTCTGACTCTGCAGCTCCCATTGGATGCGGTTCCTGAGCAATAGGAGCAGCAGAACAGAAGCTTCTGGTGGGAGCAGTGCACTCAGAGAAGCCACCTGGCCTCCCTTCTCCATAGAAGCTGCAGGGACATGCCAGGCACGTCTGGGGTATTGCATGGAGCTGGGTAGGGAAACTGCCAGCCTTGCCAACCCTCCCTCCTCCCAGCACCCGGGGTTCCTGGGCAACAGGATGCCACCTGTCCCCCCACAGCTTGGGTTCCCAAGCCAAATGCTTCTGTTCCCTTACCAGCAGAGGTACCATGCCACCCCTCAGCATTTATGGTACCCCTGAACCTTCTTCCCAGAGTACTCATGGACCCTTAGACTGCATTCCTCTGTTGACAGAGAGATGCAAATCAATCACATCAAAATTGCTAATGAAGCAGGGATTTAAATATCCTGTGATTCATTAGCATAAACATAGCCACCGCTTTTTTTGGAAACGGAGTTTTTTTTAAAAAAACAGCAGTCTAGACATGGATCTGTCAAAAATAAACCCTTTTTTGAAAGATCCTGTATTCGTCAAAAAATTAGATTTACAGGATCTTTCAAAAAAGGGTTTATTTTCAACAGATCCGCATCTAGACTGCCATTTTTAGGGGTTTTTTTAAACTCTTATTTCGAAAAAAAGCAGGGGCCATGTTTATACTAATGAATCACGGGATATTTAAATTCCTGCTTCATTAGCAATTTCAATGTGCCTAATCTACATCTCTCTGTCCTCAGAGAGGTGTAGTGTAGACACACCCTTAGTGCTCTGTTAGGGGTATATAACACAAGTCATGGGAAGATTGGGGGCTGTGAATTTTTGTTTACTGACTCTGACCAGCGTTCCCTATAAACTGAGCACTTGGGCAGCTGCCCAGGAGAGAGTCAAGTGCTGTCTAGCTCATTGGCAGAGCGCCCACAGCTTCTCACAGCCAGCAGCATATGTTTCTACTGGCAGTGCACTTCTGCACATGCCTTGGTGCAGAAATGTATTCCTCCCATGGATGGAAAAAATTAGAGGGAACACTGACTATGACCTGTCCATGACTTTCACTAAAAATACCTGTGACTAAAATGTGACCTTACTCATCATATACCATACATATACTTATCTGGAAAATTAACTTGCCCTTTTCTCTGGTTATTATCCAAGTATTTCACTTGCTAAGAGAAGTGAATGCCTTGTCCCTCACCAGTTTATCATGCCTGAAAATGATTTTATGAATGAAGGTTTGCCCAATCTTCCTTTATGCTCACTAGCACTATCCAGATTACACCAAACAGATGCTCCCTACTCCAACCCACCAAGCAGCTGAACTAGTAACTCCTATACAATGATGTCATCTATTAGTATATGTGACTTTCACAGATTCATCAAATGCCTTTCTGAAGCAAGCAGACATATATTAACGATGCTTATTATCTTCCTTGGGCTAGACTGTAATCATATTCAGCCTGCAGTTCCTATAGCTTTTCCCACCATCCATGCTCAATTCTGGGCACTTTCTAAAAGATTTTCTAGTAAATGTCAGTTTCTAGCTTATCATCACATTATCACCACTGGGCTGGCTCCCCAGTGACCATTTCAACTGGCAGAAAATTTTCACTTAATTATTAGTTACATTCCTGGGGGTGGAGGTGAAGGCAACATCTGTCTTTCTTATCTGTGCTAACATATTTATATAGCTTTTTTGTTGTTTCAGAAGTCTTTGAAACACATAATATGTAGAATGTTCCAGGACAAGCTGATGTTTGAAAATGCTGTTTTCTTCCTGCAGCGGTGTAAGGTTTTTATAGTTTGGATAGGAGAGGAACAGATTGTACATGCTATTAAAACATGCAATCACTAATATGGTTACCATGAAAAGACATTAATGAGCATATTTCAGAAAGTAGATGATCATTGATCAACAGCAAGATTAATTTTTGTTCAAAATATTTTTATTCGGTGTTCTATATATGACAGAAAGTTACTTTTCTCCTATAGAACTGCTAATGCCAATGCCAATTTTTCTAGGCATTTTGCCCTTTTTTTATATTTTCATAACAAGCACTTTTACAATTATCCTCTTACCCAGAGGGTTTGAAAATATGGTTATTTATAATATATTGGTTTTAACCCACCATTATTTCAAATATTATAGTAATATTATATAAACTATTTTGGCTTAAGAAAGTTTAATAGTTTTAGAAGTTACATGGTATCTTTTGAATTATACTGGCCAGTGTTTAGACCCTCTCTATCAATCTGGCATCTTTATCACCCCGAGCAGTGTAAAAAGGCCAGATAATGGCTGTATATAGACAAATGAAGATACCCTAGGAAAGGTGAGCTTTTAGTTGGTGTGAAGTTGACACAGTGAGTTTCTATGTAACTCTACCCTCCCCAGTGCGGGAGCTTGCCTAATGTACCATTGACTTCTGCCACTTCTCAGTGGGGGTATGTCTAGACTACAGGCTTTTGTCGACAGAGGCTTTGTTGACAGATACTGTTGACAAAGCTTCTGTCGACAAAGAGCGTCTAGACAACATCCAGTTCTGTTGAAAAAGCAAGTCGCTTTGTTGATATGAAAGTGTAGACGCAAAGGACAGTGTAGATGCAATAACACCTTCTGTTGACAGAACTCTGTCAACAAAAGGCATTATTCCTCGTAGAATGAGGTTTACCGCAGTCGACAAAACCGCTGAGTTCTGTCGACTTTATGTCTAGACTACAACGTTCTATTGGAAAAAGATAAGCAAATTGCGAAATGCAATTTGCGTATCTTTTTCTGCTTTTCTTCTGAAAGAGGCTTTTCTGACAATTGGCCTGTCTACATTGCGCCAATGTAAAAAAAAAAGCCTCTTTCAGAACATCCCTTCTTCCTCATATATGAGGTAGACAGGGATGCCGAAAAAATGCGTCTGCTTTTCTGGGTTTTTTTCTGGAAAAGCAGATGTGTTCCTTGGAGGTGGCAGAGCTTTTCTGGGATACCTCTGGGATCTGTTTTGGGTCTGGTTCTGTTCAGTATCTTCATCAACGATTTAGATGATGGCATAGAGATGATGGCATAGAGAGTACGATTATTAAGTCTGCAGATGATTCCAAGCTGGGAGGGGTGGCAAGTGTTTTGGAGGATAGGGTCAAAATTCAAAATGATCTGGACAAACTAGAAAATGGTCTGAGGGAAACAGGGTGAAGTTTAATAAGGACAAATGCAAAGTACTGCACTTGGGAAGAAACAATCAGTTTCACACATAGGGTGTGTCTAGACTACATGCCTCCTTCGACGGAGGCATGTAGATTAGCCAGATCGGAAGAGGGAAATGAAGCCGCGATTAAAATAATCGCGGCTTCATTTAAATTTAAATGGCTGCCCCGATCTGCCGATCAGCTGTTTGTCGGCAGATCGGGGGAGTCTGGACGCGATGCCCCGACAAAGAAGCCTTTCTTCATCGACACAGGTAAGCCTCGTGAAACCAGGCTTACCTGTGTCGATGAAGAAAGGCTTCTTTGTCGGGGCATCGCGTCCAGACTCCCCCGATCTGCCGACAAACAGCTGATCGGCAGATCGGGGCAGCCATTTAAATTTAAATGAAGCCGCGATTATTTTAATCGCGGCTTCATTTCCCTCTTCCGATCTGGCTAATCTACATGCCTCCGTCGAAGGAGGCATGTAGTCTAGACACACCCATACAGAATGGGAAGTGATTGTCTAGGAAGGAATACTGCTGAAAGGGATTTAGGAGTCAGATTGGATGACAAGTTAAACATGAGTCAACAGTGTGACACTGTTGCAAAAAAAGGGAAACATGATTCTGGGATGCATTAACAGGTATGGTGTGAGCAAAACACGAGAAGTCATTCTTCCACTCTATTCTGCGCTGATTAGACCTCAGTTTGAGTATTGTGTCCAGTTCTGGGCACCACATTTCAAGAAAGATGTGGAAAAATTGGAGAAGGACCAGAGAAGAGCAACAAAAATGATTAAAGGTCTAGAAAACATGATCTTTGAGGGAAGACTGAAAGAATTGGGCTTGTTTAGTTTAGAAAAGAGAAGACTGAGAGGGGACATGATAGCAGTTTTCAAGTAACTAAAAGGGTGTTACAAGGAGGAGGGAGAAAAATTGTTCTCCTTGGCCTCTGAGGATAGAACAAGAAGCAATGGGCTTAAATTTCTGCAAGGGAGGTTTAGGTTGGACATTAGGAAAAACTTCCTAAGTGTCAGGGTGGTTAAGTACTGAAATGAATTGCCTAGGGAGGTTGTGGAATCTCCATCACTGGAGATATTTAAGAGCAGGTTAGAGAGATAGCTGTCAGGGATGGTCTAGACCAGTGCTTGGTTCTGCCGTGAGGGCAGGGGACTTGACTCGACTCCACTTCTATTATTCTATTATGACAAAGAAATGACAGAGAGCCAATGCCAATTTGGAATGGCAGTGGATAGAGTGCAAATACCAAAATGCTAAATCCAAAGCACCCAGGTCAGGTCTTCAGACATTCCAGTAGTCAACCCAAATGAGTGTAGGTCTTACTATGTATTTATTTTATCGTATTTCGTTTTCCATATCTGAATTCATTTTTTCATAAGCCTTTGCCACTCATTTCTTACCAACTGATTTACTTTCATCATCCATGGAATTGCACCATTAATCAAACATAACAAAATATTTATAGAAAAATGTGACCTAACTGTATTTTTCATAAACAGGCCTGTTTACAGCTTCTCAGAAGCTGAAAAAAACCAACCTCTTGCAAAACTGTACTTGTCAAAACTCCAATAAGTCTGAAGGGCACAGAAATTGACAGTAGGTTTAAATTATGGTTTACATATTAATTTAGCCATTTATTAATACATTTCAAACAAAATGGAATAATTAAATACAAAAATGATAGATAAGGAAAATAGGGTTATCCATTAATTAATTGGTTTTGGCTGATGATTTGTGAATTTAAGTCTAAAGAATCATGATTAGTCCCAAAGACCTGAAAACAGAAAAGCCAAAGTAACCATTAATATTTTATCTGAAAATCAAAAACCAGGATCAGTTTGGAGATTCTCAGATGAACTTATATTTCAATTCAGATTTTAAGTGAAAGTTGAATCAAAGCCAAATATTGGTAGGATGAAAGAAACAGAAAATATGGTAGAACTTATATCTGACCCTAAGATTAGGGACATTCAATTGCCATTAGCTTTGTAAATGTAGAACCTGAATGATATTTGAACATTAAGCAGCAGAAATTGATTAAGAAAGTGTTTTACCATCCAAACCTAGCCAGAAGGCTATCTTTTGAAAGTTTTGTACTCAGTTATTGCAACTGTTATCCATTCCCAGGTTAGAACTGGTGCAAAAGACAGCTATCAACACTTGACATTTGTGCCCAGACCTAGACTGGATAGACTAGTTTTGACGTAAGAAGACCTACACAGCCTGGGACTACTCTACCCAAACTCCTGTCTCTTTTTCCAGGATAAACTGACACAGTTGTAATTAGCAGATTGTTGATTCTAAGTCCCCTTTGACATAAGACAAAGGAAACAACTGTGCTGGCAAGGACCAGGCACTGAAATGTCCTCCCACACCTGATCCACAATATTTATTCATTTTCAGGGCTTGTTACAGAGTCCATTTATTTCTACTGGCATTTGGAGAAAGGTAGAAGGATATGCAAAGGAATGGAGACAATGTCATTATCGTCTGTCTTTTGACAGATGGGTAAACTGATTAAATTGCACTTGGTTTATAATTTTGCATAACTTGCAGAGTGTTCAGAGCTTTTTATGTCTATAAATAAAAATAACATATTTTAATCTGAAACCAACCCCAAATCAATTAGGCATTTCTGTATAGGGATATGTTGGGGGATATGGAATCCTTAAAAATAAGCAGTGACAAATTCAATTCAGAACCATTGGTGTGTGTGTGTGTGTATGTGCATATGAATATGCAGGGAGATATGGTGGGAATGAAAGGTATTTTATAGCAGACTAAATTAACTTTGTTGTGGAATTTCAGGGTTGCTACCACAGAGTAAACAAAGGCCTCAAGCATAAATTCTGAAATAATTTTTTTAAAACAACAAAAATATAAAGTGAAGGCATGAGAAAAGGCTACAGTGAATTAAGAATGATAGATATGCCTCAGGGAATAGTGCAAAACGCATATATTCATTCAAGCCTTTGTCTGAGGCAGATTAACTATGTTGAGCATTTTGTTTTTAGGATAGGTCAGATAATGGGTCCAGGCTAGTATCCTTGTATGTAAGTTTTTATTACAGCAGAGGATAACTGTAAACTTGCAGTGAACTTTTTGTTGCAGCCAGTTGTTGGAAGAATTATGTTAATTGTGTTTAATTGTTAATGCATCTAAAAACTAATGCACAAGTAGCTTTAAATCAAAACATGGTAAAGTTTATTTATGTTTAGGGTCAAATTCTACATATGTGGTCTAAAATTAACCAAACTCAAAATGATATTAAGTGAGTTTATTTTATGGGGTTTATATTTGTCCTGTAAACATATCTACTATAACTTCAAGTAAATGTTATATGAAATAAATTCCAATTAAAACAATCTAAAGAGAGACATTCCAGAATTCTATTTCTATTGGCTTACATTGGAGGAAAATGGAATTTTAGGAAATGTTCACAGGATATAAAAAAACCTGCAAAAATATTTCAATAATAAATGGTAGAAACATAAAGCAAGAGATCATTTAAACTCCACGCCAGCACTCGGATGTTCATTTCCATTCATACATCAGATTCAAATGCATGAAACAGCTCCCCTCACCCACAACTGCAAATGGAAAAAGCAGTGGAACTATTTAGTCAACTTGATGTCATCTTAGTAATAAATAAGTGCTGAAAAGGAACACATCTTGATGGACCAAGTGGGTTTATTCATCCCTCTCACTGTTAAATGTTTTTACCAATTGCAAGCAGGCAAAATAATTTCACATTGTATTATTAAATAAGAAAGAAAAGATATTTTGTGCAGCAAGTGTCAGATAGGCAATCTGCTATTTACATGCGAAAAGCAAGGCTGAGTTGAACAGAAGGTTCACTGCCAAAAGAACTATCTATGCTAAAATAAATGAAAGGTGTCTCTGTTGATGTAGTATTTGCTGCTTCATAGGCATAAATGACTAACCAGTAAACCAGAACCAATCTGATTCCATTCAAGTGGAAAACATTTGAAATCTATTCAGAGAAACTGAATTCAGCATCTATGCACAGACCTCTTGTGAATGAAGTCATACACTTTATCTATGAGTATTCCATAAGTTCAAAGATCAAAATGCATGTATTATTGGAAAAAAATAAATAAGAACATAAGAATGGCCATACTGGGCACACCAAAGGTCCATCTAGCCCAGTATCCTGTCTTCCAACAGTGATCAATGCCAGATGCCCCGGGATTAGGGTTACCAGATGGTTTCAAAAAAATCACCAAACACACTTGATCTCAGATTGTGTGTGTGTGTGTGTGGGGGGGGGGGACTGGCTGTGAGGGGTGTGGGGCTGGCTGGGAGGAGGTTGAGGGGGGGGAGTGGGGCAGGCCGGGGGAGATGGGGGGGAACTAGCTGGCAGGAAGCAGGGCTGGCCGGGAGGGGATCGGGGGGAGTGGGGCTGGCCAGGGGAGATGGCGGGGGGGAAGGGGAGAGGGAGAAACTGGCCGGCTGGAAGCAGGGGTGGCTGGGCGGGGGTCGGGGGAAACGAGGCT
Source organism: Pelodiscus sinensis (assembly GCF_049634645.1). NCBI lineage: Eukaryota > Metazoa > Chordata > Testudines > Trionychidae > Pelodiscus > Pelodiscus sinensis. Next base: position 23,113,112 of record NC_134711.1, read on the forward strand.
GACCGTGGGGGTAGGAGAACTGTCCACGGGGAGCAGGGCTGGCCTGGGCGCATGCAGATCCCAGGGTGCTGACTGTCCTGCACATGATCCCAGCGGGGCACACGGGTGAGTCCGGCCCTAGGGATTCCATCCTACCCCGGCCCTGGCCCTCTCCTCACTACTGTGTAGTTGCATACTGCCTGGCTGGTAGACACGCTCACACAGTGTGAGCGTGTCTACCAGCCAGGCAGTACACAACTACGTAGTGATACTCATGATGATAATAATAAAACTTACTTAATTAGAAAATGCTGGACATTTATATGTCCGGTATTTTCTCAATTTGTTTCCCGGACAGAAAGCACAAATACCAGACTGTCTGGTTCAAAACCAGACACCTGGCAATCCTACCCAAGAGTGAACAGAACAAGGAATCATCAAGTAATCCCTCTCCTGTCACCCATTCCCAGCCTCTATCAGAGGCTAGAGACACCATTCCTACCCATCCTGGCTAATGGCCATTATTCTGAAATAACTATGTGAGCATCTACACAGCAAAACTACTGTTTTGAAATAATTTTGAAATAGCGGACGGCTTAGTCCGACTTCTATAAACCTTGTTCTATGAGGAATAGAGTCTATACCGAAATAGATATTTTGGAATAGGGGCTGTGTAGACAGGGAATAGCTGCTACTTTGAAAAAGGGGGCTTCCAGCCCTTCCCAGGGTGCCCTGCTGGCTGCTCTGCCCACACTCAGCAAAACTCTATCCCGTCCCTCTCTTGTAACCCTTAAAGCTGCAGTCTCTGCAGACAGGGTTTGTGGCTCGCAGAAGGCCTGACAGCCCTGAGCCACACTACAGCTGCCCCTGACTTGATTTTGTCCATGATGAGCTAATCTTATGCTGCCACCCAGCCCTCCACTGCTCATAGGGAACAGTCTGATGAGCTCCTAGGAGCCTGTCAGGGCCCGCAAAAGAGGTGCTTGTTCCTGGTTTGGTGTGGAGATCCGGTACCTTATTGGGGAGGACAAGAACAACCTCCAGGATCTCCACACCAGACACAGGATTGCGGACATCTATGGCCGGATGGCAGACAGCCTGTCATCTAAAGGCCACATCTGCATGCAAGAACAGGTGCGGATGACATGTGGGGCCACTGGCCATAGCGCACATGGCCTTGCTCCAATAACATAGCTTGCAACAGAGCTAACTGTTGCTCTCAGCTTGCAGATGGGGGCTATGCTTCAAGCACTGTGTCCCCTGGGATGACTGACCATCTCTCTTTATTCTCCACAGCTGGGCCAGCTGTGAGACAGGGGCAGCCAACATCATCCAGGACAGTCTCCCGGACCCGAGGCTTCCACAGGCACCACCATCCCCTGGACGACTACCAGAGGCAGCACCTGGCAGCACTCTGAGCCCTGCACCACACCATCCACGGCTGAGTGCTAGAGGACCTGCAGCTACGTCGGGAGAGCTAGTGGAAGCTGCTTGCGCAGGGCCACTCCCTGTGCACTGATGTCCACTCCCTAGTGCAGAGCATGATGCCTCCTCCCGCTCCAGCCTGTGCCTCATCTCCTGCTGTTGCTGTTGCTCCTCCTCCCACTTCTCCCTCCACACTCTCCCCACCCTCCTGTGGAAGCCATGGCGGTGGGATCCACATAGCCCGGCGCCACTCCCAGCCCCAACCTCTCCTCCCCCTTCCAGCTACCTCCTCTCTCCTGCGATGTTCTCAACACCCCCCTTCCTCCACCCTCTTTCATCCCTTCTCCCAGGTTCTTTTCCCACTCTCTCTCCAGTTTCGTTGACCCCCACAGTAAAGATACAGAGTGTTTAGGTTTTTTTTTTTTTTTAAAGGTGTCTTTATTTTTTCAGCAGGAAAGGGGAGGAGGGAGAGGTAAGTGGAGGGAGAGCAATGAGGGGTGAAGCACAAGACCCCAGTGGGACAGACCAGGGGAGAGTATCTCCCTCAGGATCTCCCGGATGTGCACGGCCCCCTGATGGGCCTGCTGGATGGCAGTCATATGGTCAGCCTCACTCTCCACTCTGGGGGCCTCCCCCTTCCGTTTGCACACATTGTGCAGTACACAGCACATAGCCACCACATGTGGGATGTTATGTTCCCCGAAGTCCAAGCAGGTGACAAGGTATCTAAACCGTGCCTTCAAGAGGCTGAAGGCACCCTTGACCACCATGCAGGCCCTGCTCACCCTGGCATTAAATGCCTCTCGGGAGGGATTGAGGTGGCTGGTGTATGGTTTCATGAGTCATGGCTGTAGGGGATAGACCGCATCCCCCATCAGGCAGATGGGCATGTCCACGTCCCCGACCCTGTTCCAGCATGCAGCTTCTGGAACACACTTTAGTTCCTAAAGACATGTGCATTGTGCGCCTTCCCCAACCACCTGACATATATGTCCGTTAACTGGCCTCGGTGGTCAGTCATGGCCTGCAGGACCACAGAAAAGAATCCATTGCAGTTTATGTAGCTTGATGCCCAGTGGTCTGGGGCATGGTTAGGGATGTGTGTCCCGTCTATAGCCCCCCTGCAGTTGGGAAGCCCAGGGTGCCAAATCCATTAATGACAGCATCCGCATCAGCAAGGCGGATGACTCTGCACAGCAGGATAGTGTTGATCACCCTGACCACCTGCAGAAGGAGACAAACAAACCGAGAATCACAGAGGTGCCAGTCACCTTAGATTCCCCCACCCCCTCCTTCTTAGTCCCCCTTCCCACCACTCACCAGGAGCAACCCCCTGCAATCACCCCAATCTCTGGCAGGGCTTTGTGAAAGCGGGACTGAACAAACCCTCCTGGGGAGGGGCTGGCACCACCCCCACTCCGACCCACCCTTTCCCTAGGGAAGTCTGTTCCATCCTTCCACCCCCCTCCTGGGACAATAGCCCAAGAATGCCATACCTGCTTGACCAGGGCCCCGACGGTCAATCTCCCCGTGCTGAACTGGTTCCCCACAGATTGGTAGCTATTCGGCATGGAGAGCTTCCAGAGGGCAATGGCAACACACTTCTAGAGGGGGATGGTGGGCCTCACGTGTGTGTCCCATCACCTCAGGGCAGGGGCGAGCTCCTCACAGAGCTTGAGGAAAGCGTCCTTTTTCATTCAAAAGTTCTGGAGCCATTGTTGGTCTCCCCAGCGCTTCAGAACAATCTGGTCTGCACTGGTGTCCAGACGCCAGATGTGGCGGGACACAGTGTTCAGGCCAGGGCGGGTGGCATCCAGCTGCCAGAGTCGTTCCTCCTCCCGAGGAGGGTCTGCTACAAGGGCTGGGGACTGGGTTCCTGCAGCGCCTGGGAGGCAGCCTGCATGACTTGCAGCAAAAGCTCCATAGCAAAGAGTGCTGTGTTGTCCTGAAGCAGGGCAACCAGAGTAAGAAGAGAAAATGCTTTGCTGTCCCTCAGATAGGTAAGTAAGCAGGGAAACCTCAGAAACAGTTGTCCATGGGGATCCCTTTAAGCACACGCCTCAGACAGCCTCAAGCAGCAGCCACATGAAGTAACTACTGGCCTGAACTGGTTCCAGGTGGCCTTAAATGCTATTCAGCGTCCAATCAGTGTGGACACTCTATTTCAAAATAGCTAAGCCCTATTTCGATACACATTTTGTGTGTAGACGTGCTATTTCGAAATAAGCTATTTCAGAAAATCTCCTCCACAATAGCTTATTCTGAAATAACTGCGCTGTTCAGACGTACCCCAGGGTATGGCTACACTATGGGACAAAGTTGAATTAAAACAAGCAACTTCAGCTACGTTAATTACGTAGCTGAAGTTGAAGTAGCTTAACTCAACTTTTGGTGCTGTCTACACTGCAGGAAGTCAAGGGAACACTCTTCCTTCAACTTCCCTTACTCCTTGTAAAATCAGGGTTACTGGCATCGACCAGAGTGCCCCCTCACTTCAAATTAGCTGTCTTAACTAGACTGCTAATTCAAACCCTGGAAGATTGATAGTAGCAGGTTCGATCTTCCTCTGTAGTGTAGACATACCCCAAGAGCTTGGGGTTGCATCCTTGACCATCTTGGCTAATTGCCACTGATGGACCTATCCTTCATGAACTCTTTTTTAACCTAGTTATATTTTTGGCCTTCTCAACACTCCCCTGGACACTCCCCTTATGTTTTTTTTAACATGCTGCCTATTAATTTCTTTGGCTCACCCGTTGTGTTATATAAAGGAGTAAATAACACTTTCCTACTCATTTTGTTCAGAATATTCATGATTTTATAGACCTCCATCACACCCCCTTCAGTCATCTCTTTTCTAACTGAACAGGCCCAATCTTTTTAATCTTCCCTGTTATAGAAGTTGTTCCACACCCCTAATCATTTTTGTTGCCTTTCTCTGTACTTCTAGCAATAATAATATATAAAAATTTCCATAAAACACATACAATCTTTCTGATATTGTTACCATTATATAGAAGTCATTACTGTGGATATACTTTCCTATTTAATTCTACTGCCTTTACCATATTCAAGGGGATGACCTGAGTTCATAGTAAATTCTAAACCATCAGATTAATTTCTTAATTCTGTTTCCTGCCAAGCTTTTTCTAAACACTTCAGTCAAAGAAGCAGAATCATTAGGGACTAGCTAGAGATTAATCCATATTTTTTCACATTTAATCATAAATTTTATTATCCATGTAAACCTAAGCACAAGTTGAAGTAACTGAGAATTTTTTGAGTTACTGTCCTATTTCTAATTTGCTAGTGCATTTACCTCTCCCAGCTGCTCTGTATCTCACCTCCCAAAAGAGCATTTAGCTATGTTACAATTTCAGTTTCACCTTAATCAATATGGATCTATATGACAGAGCTTTAGGCAGGTTCATAGTACAGAGGAGGCACTTGTGAAGCTCTTTCTGAAGCTGTTGTTCAAGCTGTCAATTTCAAGAAATAATGGGGATTAAGGGATCTCTTTGAATTCAACTGAGTATCTAGGAGATTGTCATGTACTGTTACTTTGAACTTATTATAATAGCTTTGAGGGTGCTTACTGTTTATAAAGTAACAACTTTATCTTGGGCTTATTAAACTCAGAAGATAAATGCTCAGATCAAACACCAAATGCTCTATTACTTCAGGATATACTACCAAAATAACAGAAAGCACCTTCAAATTATTACTTGAAATCTTTTAATGAAATGCTCTCTGTCACTTTAATGCTAGCAACCCTGCAAAGCTGCTTTGTTTCAAATGGCTTCTGTACCACTAGCAGCTCACAGTTCCTGAGAAGCTTTTTAACTCTGTAGTTTTCCTCTCAACGCTGCAGCCTTTGTGAAAATTATGATGCAATTATTTCTGCAGCCAAAATACCATAAACATAAAACAGAGCCATTGACAACCACCTACCACCAAGACCATAACCATGATCTCACTACCTACAGAGTAATACAATCATATGTGCATTTCATCTTGCAAGGTACATGTTCCCTATGAAAGCTCTAATTTTGGAAGACAGCCCAAAAGCTCTGTGATCCCTGCCCTCCAATAGCGGGGGAAGAAAGGCTGCATCATCTGTAAAAGTAAAATTAACACTTTATAATTTCTTGTATGGTTGTACGGAGAATGAAGCCCCTTTTTTAATTCATAAAAGAAGTGCAGCATTGGCATCAGCACAGCAAATTTTCTCCAGCCCAAACAACTCTGCCAGTGAGAAAACCCCTATCCTATGAATAGTAAATTTGTCTTCATCTCCTATTAATCCTTGGCAGTTGTGATGGAGAGGTCAACAACAGATTTTCTTGTGGTGACTGTTTTTCGGGTGTGGACCCCTCTCCACTACGCAACTGAGCAGACCACCAATCTGACATTTCATGTTGGCCCAACAGCTAAAAAATGGTAATAATTTTCAGTTGCTACCAACAGGTGCTGGTTTTCAGACTAATTGTTAACATCTGTAATATAGAAAGGTAGGTCTACAATACCTCATCTAGAAATTGAAATGCAGGACTTGTAACTACATCAATGGATCCCTCATCTCGGATATTAATTGATGGAGCAATGGCATAAATAGGCTCCTGTGTCTCTGGTTCTGAGTCACTGGAACTGGAACTTTCTTCGTCCACATCACTCATGTTTTCAAAGTTCTGTGAAATAATACAAATACCAATATTCAGCATTTATAGATCTTTAGAAACAGGCAAGAGATGAAGAAAACAAAGATACAATGTGAACTGGAGTGAGACCCGTGTTCAAATAAAGGACACCACATAATGATCACTTTCAGAGGTTTGCCTTCATGAACGTTGTAAAATTCTATTGTATAAATGCTATAAAACACTTCTAATGGCTTAGTTTCACTATAATTCTGCAGATAGCAAAATAAAAGACAATCCTTACAGCAGAGTCAGAGTCAAATGTTTTGAGACCTATATCTGCACATCTTTATTGGCATCATCCTGTACAGTGCAAAGAGCCCTCATCTTCAGCAGTATAAAGACAGATTATGTTTTTATTTTAAATAGCTTTATTTTTATTTTAAATAGTTCCTTTGGTTGCCCAATATAGGTACCATTCAAACACATAATAAAGATATTTTTAAGAGCAGGTTAGACAAACACCTGTCAGAAATGGTCTAGATCAGGGGAGGGGAACCTTTTTTTTATTTCACTGACCCACTGAAGAATCAGTTGGGGACACATACAAGTGAGATGCAAAAGATTAAAAAAACCTCCTTCACTAAACCTGGTCCCCAAGTAAGAAAGAGAAAAAAAAAACCCTCACAGATGTGGCCCACAACTGAGAAGCAAGGGAAAAAGACACTCCCATCATTCACTTTAAGCTCCAGCCCCATGCGGGGAGGCGCCAAGGCTCAGGGCTTAGCCCCAAGTCTGGATTAACTCTTCTGGGGGCCCAGGTCTAGTAGATTTTTTGGGCCATCCCAAGTTCTGGGATGCGGCCAAAAATGAGGGTTCAGTGTGTTGGAGGGAGCTGCCTGGGAGTGTAATGGTGGTGAGGGCATGGGGTCTGGGAAGGAAGAAGGGTGCAGAAGTGGCCTACGGGTCGTGGATCAGAGTCCGAGCAGGATGGAAGGTGCAGGAGTGAGTTGGGATTACAGGATCTGGGCAGGAGGGAGAGTGCAGGAGCAGGGTGGGAATGCAGGGTCATTGGGAGGCAGCGTGCAGAAGAGGGCTGGGGTGGGGATGCAGGGTCTGGGTGGGAATAGGAGCCTTGGGTGCCTACGTGGCACAGTTCCAGAAGGGACCTGAGTGTCTTAGCACAGCTCTTCGAGCTCCAAGGAAATGATCCCTGCAGGCACCATCTCCTGCCACTTCCATTGGCTTGGATTCCCAGCCAAAGGGGGCAACAGGAAGCAGTGGATCTGTGGGCCAGATGAGACATGTAGCACAGCCTGTGGGCCAGATGAGACATGTAGCTTGCCTTGACTGGGCCATGAGGCTTGGGGCTCCCCTCTCCTGCAATGGGGAGCCAGTACTGGTGCTCCAGCCTCAGTGCTCCCTCCCCTCCGTGGCTGGAACGCCAACCCCAGCTCCCAATTGTAGGGGGAGAAGCCTCAAGCCTGGTGGGCTGGATCAAGACAAGCCATGGACCAGATCTGGCATGCAGACCACAGGTTCCCTACCTCTCTAGATAATACTTAGTCCCACCATGAGTGCAGGAAACTAGATTAGATGACCTCTCAAGGTCCCTTCCAATCCTGTGATCCTGTAATTCTATGGTTAAGACAATCTTGATTTGAGAGAGCTCACTGTTTAGGGTTCAAAATCAATCTATCTATCTATCTATCTATCTATCTATCTGAGTGCATCTGTCTGTGTGTTTGTCTGAGTCCGTTTGTTCAAGAACTCTTCCTAAACAGTAAAAGTGAGGGCCACCAAATTTGGTATGCAGCTTCCTCTTCTGCTAACTTAAAGCAAGGGCAGAGTTTGGTTGGACAGGGACAACCAGAAGCCTCAGGGAAAGGACAATTTTCCATAACACGCAAAGAGAGGTGCTGATGTTCTGAGGAATGTGATATGAGAGTGGCCATTGGCAACAAGACTGCAGAGTGTCCACTGAGGGCAGCCCTACCACTAAGGGAGCAGCCAGCAGGGCTGGGCTCTGCCATTTTGCCTGCCAGCACACTGAGTAAGTAGTCCCCCTGCCCCCAAACCTTTCTTGCAATGTTGTGTGTGTATGTATGTGAGGGTATGTCTACACTACAGCGCTAATTCGAACTAATTTAGTTTGAATTAGTTAATTCGAACTAAGCTAATTCGAACTAACGCATCTAGACTAAAAAACTAGTTCGAATTAGCATTTTGCTAATTTGAACTAGCATGTCCACATTAAGTGGACACTGAACCGGGGTTAAGGATGGCTGGAAGCAGTGCCGGCAGGGCATCAGATGAGGACTTAGAGAGTGGAGCTGCTGCCTCAGGCTAGCCGAGGGCTGTGCTAAAAGGGACCCGACCCCCACCCCGGACAGACAGTTCTCAGGGGTGCCCCGCTTGCAAAGCAGTCCTGTCTTGGAGTGCCCTGAGTGCCCACACTGGGCACATCACAGCACTCGGCCATCAGACTGGCTGCACTTGCCGCAGGCTGCCATCTTGGGAGAGAGGGCAATTGGGGGGCTGCAGAAGAGCTTCCATGCCCAGAAGCCCACAGAGCCAGCCCAGTCCTCCCCATCGGGGGCTCGTACCCCATTCCTCCCTCACCTCCTTCCACTTACCCTTCCCTAGCCCCCCTTCCTGATGTACAAAATAAAGAAAACATGTGGTCAAAAATAGAATCTCTCTTTATTGAACAAAACTCGGGGAGACTGGGAAAAGGAGGTGGGAGAGGGGAAGAGAGAGGGTGGGAGAGGGGAGGGCAACTACAATGATCAGAGGTTTGGAAGAGGTCCCATATGAAGAGAGGCTAAAGAGACTGGGACTTTTCAGTTTAGAAAAGAGGAGACTGAGGGGGGATAGGATAGAGGTCTATAAAAGCATGAGTGGGGTGGAGAGGGTGCATAAAGAAAAGTTCTTCATTAGTTCCCATAATAGAAGGACTAGAGGACACCAAAGGAAAGGAATGGGTAGCAGGCTTCAAACTAGTAACAGAAAGTTGTTCTTCACAAAGCAAAGAGTCAACCTGTGGAACTCCTTCCTGCAGGAGGCTGTGAAGGCTAAAACTAGAACAGAGTTTAAAGAGAAGTGAGATAAAGTCATGGAGGTTCGGTCCATGGAGTGGTATTAGTCAGGGGGTAGGAGTGGTGTCCCTGCCCAAAGTTTGTGGAAGGCTGGAGAGGGATGGCACGAGACAAATGGCTTGGTCACTGTCTTCGGGCCATCCCCTCCAGGGTCCCTAGGGTTGGCCACTGTCGGCAGACAGGCTACTGGGCTAGGTGGACCTTTGGTCTGACCCAGTACGGCTCAGGGCTCAGGGTCGGGGGTCTCAGTGGACCACCTTGATTTTCATGCACACCTGCTCCTGGGTGGCCAGGCTGGCAGCTCTCATGCCCTAGACGGCCACTTTCCTGTGCCTAGTGCAGAGGTCATGGACGAGGTCCACGATGTCCGCACTAGACCAGGCGGGTGCCCGCCTCTTGCGGTCCCGGGCAAGCTCCCGGGAGCCGCCAGCCTGGTCCCGGGAAGAGGGGTATGGCTGGGGGGCATCGGGTGGCTGGCTCGAGCCGTGCCAGGTGCAGGGTCTGCTAGCTGGGTGCTGGCAGGCTTGCACCTGGCACGGGCATCGTAGCCAGCCCATGCCCCTTTAAGGTGTCCGGGGCCGGGAGGGGGGCAATAGAGTTTCCCTGGTGTTGGCCAGAGTGGCCACCAGGGCAAGCTGGGAAGGGCTAGCCTCCCACTAGTTCAAATTAAGGGGCTACACACCCCCTTAATTCGAACTAGTAAGTTCGAACTAGGCTTAGTCCTCATAGAATGAGGTTTACCTAGTTCGAAGTAAGCGCTCCGCTAGTTCGAATTAAGTTCGAACTAGCGGAGCGCTAGTGTAGCGCCTATCAAAGTTAATTCGAACTAACGTCCGTTAGTTCGAATTAACTTTGTAGTGTAGACATACCCTGAGAGAGGAAAAAAGGCTCCTGGTGGCCAGGAGAGGAGCTGAGGGAGAAAAAAGTCCTCTGGCAGCTGGAGGAAGGCTGAGGAAAGAAAAAAAAATCACCCTGGTGGCTGTAAGGAGAGAAAAGTTTGGTACCAGATGGGACCTACTGACTCTGAGTTCCTCCTAACCCCTGAACCCTCATTCTCACACCCCCAACCTCCTCCACATCCCGCATCCTCAAAGCCCTTCCCTGAGTCATGTACTCCCCCCCCCCACACACATACACTGCCAGCCCCTCTGCCCTGAAGGACCTGGGCAATGCCAGGAAAGTCTCTAAGTATTACATACATCCATGGAGCATTAGTATAACCCTCTAGTAGTCAGTATAAACAGAACTTCCCCCAGCAGGGTCACAAAATTTAAAAACAAATATTAAAAATATGACATTGCCTCATTCTCTGAGCTTGCCCATATGGGAATTTTTATGTAGTGAATAGCACTTCAAATAACAAACAATGAATCAGTGTAAATAAAAGAATCAGAAAAAAAAACAACAAAATATATTAAAAAAAAATTACAACAATCATGTTCTTCTTCGAGTGATGTCCCCGTGGGTGCTCCACTACAGGTGTCGGGCTCGTCCCGGCGCCGCAAACCGGAAACTTCTTCGTAGCAGTAGCCCCCTCCGGAGGACCGCGCGTGCGCAGTGTGTCCCGCGGCGTTCGCGCCTTTTCTGCGTCGCGCGGTCCGACCCGCCAGTTCCTCCTAACCGTCCACGGCCGCAGACGGATCTGGAACACGCTCCTCTCCTGAGGAGGAATCGTTTAGTTAAAAAAATCAGATATATGTTCAGTTGTTTCCCAGTTAGCCCCTTCCCAACGTAGTGTTAGTCAGTGTTATATCGTTAGTTAGTTAGATTGGTTAATTGTTTAAAAAAAAAAAAAAAAAAAAAAAAAAAAAAAAAAAAAAAAACACCCCTGTTACTTCAACCCCCTGTTTTAATCCCGGGGGTTACACCCGCTCAGCGAACCATGCCCGGTTCTCCCGGGTTCAAGAAGTGCGCATCATGCGGCGAGGCTATGCCGGTGTCGGATGGCCACTCCCGCTGCATTCGCTGTCTAGGGGAGGGCCATATCCCTCAGAAGTGTGGCCATTGCGCCAAGCTAACGGCGCGCACGAGGCGTGACAGAGAGATGCGCCTTAAAATGCTCCTCTTCAACAAGGCTCTTCAGCCGCCGACGTCAACAGAGCGAGAGACCGAGGGTACGCACAAGACCAAAGAAAAGGCCTCCGCTTCGTCCAGGAGCCTAAGTGCGGCAGACTCGAGAGCCGCGTCGGGCCACCCACAGGCGATGGAAAAGCCTTCCAAAGCCCGTAGCACATCGGCGCCGAGCCCTGTACTCTCTGTGGCATCGGCCCCGCCAACCCGTCCGGAGTCGGCACCATCATCAGCGGCACCGAGCCTCCGAGCGGCACCGCAGCCGGATTCGGTGCGGTCCTCGGCACCGAGGCAATCGGCACCGTCGGCGCATGACCGTGCCCCGACTAAGACGGCACCGGTGGCCGGCCCGGCACCGAAGCCTAAACAGGCACCGAAGCCTAAGCCGCAACAACCTAAGGCACCGGACACGGCACCGAGGAAACACTCGGCACCCAGATCCCATCCAAAGCCTAGCGACGCAGCCACTCCTCATCCTCAGGGCGCGTCGGCACCGCACCGCACCGACCGATCGCTGGAAGTGGAGCAGCCGTCTCAGTCTCCCGTTTCGGCACCGGATCCGACGACCTTACACCCTCAGGTGTCGGGACAAGAAGTGCTTCCGCCTTCCTCGCCTCCTGCGCCTCAATCACCATGCCCTCCAGGGGAAATCTCTGATGGGGCCTCACTTATCTCGATCCCAGATAGCCCGGTCCCCCATACTTCTAGAGCGGTACCGACGAAGGCACAGAGGAAAACACACCACCCTCGTACCCCTTCTCCAGGTTCGGACAGGGCAGCCTTCTCGCCTGGACCTTCGATTTCACCTCAAAGACGGCGGAGCCACTATCACGAGTACTCTCCTGCACGCCGCTACTATAGATCCCCGAGAAGGTCCATCACACCGCCTCACTATCACCGATCATACTACTCCAGATCGCCGTACCGTTACTCGTACCGTTCTCGTTCCCCTCGATCACCTACCCGCTCCCGCTATTATCGTCATAGGAGCACTCTGTCCTATTCTCCACAATACTCTCATCGTGCGTCTCGTCACCGCTCACCGCATTCGGAGCGTTCACGATCAATATCGAGGCGCTCACCCTTGTCTCCGAGCCGACAGCAAATATATTCGCCAACGACCCAAGGCTCTATTCCACCGGCTCAACGCCCACCAGCGCCTACGGGAGATGCGTCCACGACTTCGGTCCCACAGGACGATACCACTCAGTCACCAGTGGCGGAACACCAGTCAGTGGCCTCCCCGACAGATGTCGCTTCCTCTTCTCCTGATGATGCGGTGTTTAACGACGAACCCCCTCTAGCAGATGATTATAAGCAGTTCCATGAGCTTTTTACACGGGTAGCGGATTCACAAAACTTACGCACCTCGGGGGCGCCTCCAAAACACCATCCGCTGCTCAGAAATTTACAACATTCTAGTAAATCCAAGCTAGCTCTTCCTTTCGATGCCGCGATATTGGAGGTAGCCAATGACATCTGGCAAACTCCGGCGTCTATGCCTCCTACCAACAAACGCACGGACAGGAAATATTTTATCGACGCCAAGGATGCAGAGTTTCTCTTTACCCATCCTGTTCCGAACTCTATCGTGGTTGACGCAGCACAGCAAAAGGCGAGATCCGCGCAGGCGAGAAATTCTATCGCGGACAAAGAGGCCAAACGCTTGGATTTGCTAGGCAGAAAGGTCTATTCATCTGCTACGGCCACATTGAGGATGGCAAACTACTCTGCCCATCTTGCCAACCACGACTTCGACAACTATTCGAAGTTAGTGCCGCTCATACAGCATCTCCCACATTCCCAAAGGGAGGTACTGAAGGCCATAGTACAAGAGGGGTACACAGTGGCCCGTAATGCGCTCCAGATATCCCTCGATATCGCGGACTCGGCCTCCCGCACTACCGCGACGTCCATCGTCATGCGACGAGACTCTTGGCTCCACCTGGCTTCCGTGCCAAAGGATCTACACCCTAAGGTGGAGGACCTCCCATTTGACCGAGCATCCCTGTTCGCTCAAAACACAGACCAAGTGTTTCACTCAGGAAAAGACTCTAGAAATACGTTAAGAACTCTAGGGATGTACACCCCGCCCTTCAGGCGCAGGAGAGCCTGGCCATATAACAGGCAGAGGCCGCCTCCTTCTTCGGCTTCCTACTATACCAACCAACGATTTAGGCCATACGACCAGCATAGACAGAGGCAGCGCCCCCAACGTCGCCGCCAGCAACCTAACAAGGCCAACAACCAGCAACAATCTAGACAGCAAGTTTGACATACTGATCGAGAGTCTGCGAGCCATCCCTCAGCTAGAACCCAACGCGAGAGTAACCAAACTCTTCAACCGCCGTCTGTATCCATACTCCCTTCGTTGGTTTGCCATCACCACAGACCGCTGGGTCAGGGAGATTGTAACCTCAGGACTCACCATTCCGTTCTCCACCTTGCCTCCCACCAACCCTCCCTCCCCACCCCTTTTCAGGGACCCCTCCCACGAAAATCTGTTACGACAGGAAGTAGTACACCTACTTACCATAGGTGCAGTGGAAATAGTTCCTCCCGAATTCCATCGCAGGGGGTTCTATTCCCGATACTTCCTCACAGAGAAAAAGTCGGGGGGATGGAGGCCGATACTAGACCTTCGCGGTCTCAACCGCTACCTGCGAAGATACAGATTCAAGATGGTTACTCTGGGTTCCATCATTCCAACACTACAAAAGGGGGATTGGTTCGCGTCTCTCGACCTGCAGGACGCATACTTCCACATTCCTATCCATCCAGCTCACAGGAGGTTTCTGCGATTCACCGTCGGAGACGACCACTACCAATATGCGGTACTTCCCTTCGGCCTATCCGCAGCTCCGAGAGTATTTTCAAAGACCATGGCAGTCATAGCGGCATACCTCCGTCGAGCGGGGATCACCATTTTCCCTTATCTCGACGACTACCTCCTCTCAGCACCTTCGAGAGAACAAGCCGAGATGGCAGTTGCCACTACAAAAGGCATCTTCGAGACCCTTGGCCTAATTATCAATCTGCCAAAATCTACTCTAACTCCGGCCCAGTCCATCGTGTTCATTGGGGCCAGACTAGACTCTACCACTGCTATGGCGTATCTGCCTACGGACAGAGCCGACACCATTCGAGACCTATCGAACGTCTTGCTCACAGCCCCGAAGGTCTCTTACCTTACCTGCCTGAAACTATTGGGCCACATGGCCTCTACCACATACGTCATAGCCCATGCTCGCCTCCGCATGCGATGTCTGCAACATTGGCTCCTCATAGCCTACAAACCGGGCATTACCAATATCAACACTTTCATAACCATCCCTGCCCGAGTCAGGAAATCGCTCGTTTGGTGGACTCTACCTGCCAATACTCTAGCAGGCGTTCCATTCCGGATCCAGCCCCCATCCATTCAATTGACCACGGACGCGTCGCTAATAGGCTGGGGGGCGCACATGTTGCACTACCGGATTCAGGGACTGTGGTCCCATCAGGAATCCCTACTCCATATAAACTTCCTGGAGCTCAGGGCAGTCTTCAACGCATGCCGCCACTTTGTCCAACATATACAGGGGACCACCATACAAGTCCTTACCGACAACATATGCACGGTTTACTACATCAACCGGCAAGGCGGGGCCCGGTCCAGGACTTTGTGTGCGGAAGCAGTGCGCCTGTGGAACTGGGCGATCCGCCACAGGATCGCGCTCGTAGCTTCCTATCTCCCCGGCAAAACCAATATAATTGCGGACACGCTCAGCAGATCATTCCACTCCCAACACGAATGGGAGCTCCTTCACTCTGTAGCTCTCGATCTGTTTCGGGCATGGGGTTACCCAGAGATCGACCTCTTTGCCACTCGCGACAACAGGAAGTGCCGCTCTTACTGTTCGAGAGCGGGGATAGACAACCAATCCTTGGGGGATGCCTTCCTTCTCAATTGGGGAGCGTACCATCTCCTCTACGCTTTTCCCCCAATCCCGCTGATACCGCGGGTAATACAGAAAATACTATCAGACTCGGCGACAGTAATCCTCGTGGCTCCCTTCTGGCCGCGCCAGACTTGGCTCACGCAACTCATGCAGATGTCGGTGTCCAGACCTCAACGTCTTCCAAGGATCAACAACTTGATCTCACAACAAAACGGCAACTTTCTCCACCCGGATGTCGACCGCTTGCACCTGACAGCTTGGCTCCTGACTGGCTCCAGGGCCTAGAGTTAACCTGCTCCCAAGCAGTCATGGATGTACTCGTGCAAAGCAGACGACACAGCACCCAACGATCGTACATCTATAAGTGGCGTCGTTTCTCAGCCTGGTGCCGGCCACAAGCCATTAACCCCCTAAATGTGCAGATCCAGCGTATTCTGGACTACGTCCTGCATTTACACTCCCAAGGATTGGCCGCTGCTTCGCTAAAAGTACACTTGGCAGCTATTTCGGCTTTTCACGCTCCCATAGAGAGCTTTTCCGTTTTCTCTCATCCACTTACGAAGAAATTTCTCAAGGGAATTTCCAATATTTGTCCACCACACAAGCCTATCCCGCAGCCATGGGACCTTGGCCTTGTACTGGACACCCTTACCCGCCCACCATTTGAACCACTTGCGACTTGTGAGTTACAAATTCTCACGATAAAGGTTACCTTTCTCCTGGCAATAGCCTCAGCTCGGCGAGTTTCAGAGCTTGCAGCACTCTCAGCGGACCCGCCATACACGATGTTCACTCAGCAGGGAGTCTCACTGAGATGTCACCCATCCTTCTTGCCAAAAGTCAACTCGTCCTTTCATGTCAATGAACCTATAATCTTCCCTACTTTCTACCCCAAACCGCATGCTACACCGGAGGAAGCCCGCTGGCACACTCTGGACATTAGAAGGGCATTGGCATTTTACCTTGACAGAACACGTCCATTCCGGAAGTCTCCGCGTTTGCTATTATCACTCGCTGATCGCTCTAAAGGTCATCAGCTGTCGTCCCAACGTATTTCCAAACATATAGTTAACTGCATCACCCGTTGCTACACTCTCAGGGGGAAATCTCTGCCCTGTTCGCTAACAGCGCATTCAACCAGAAGTATGGCTGCCTCCACGGCTTTTATGAAAAATGTATCTCTTACAGACATATGCAGGGCAGCGACATGGTCGTCCGCATCCACCTTCGCTAGACACTATGCCCTTGACCGTCTCAAGGTCGCTGACACAGCAGTCGCTCAAGCAGTCCTTTCGTCCGTGCACAAGTAAATCCGAAGCACAATCAGTGCGAGGGTGACTGCTTCATACTCACCTGTAGTGGAGCACCCACGGGGACATCACTCGAAGAAGAAGAAAAGGTTACTCACCTTGTGCAGTAACTTCTGTTCTTCGAGATGTGTGTCCCCGTGGGTGCTCCACGACCCGCCCTCCTCCCTGCTTCGGAGATCTCTCTTGTATCTTGCAGATGTTCCGGCTAGGAGGAACTGGCGGGTCGGACCGCGCGACGCAGAAAAGGCGCGAACGCCGCGGGACACACTGCGCACGCGCGGTCCTCCGGAGGGGGCTACTGCTACGAAGAAGTTTCCGGTTTGCGGCGCCGGGACGAGCCCGACACCTGTAGTGGAGCACCCACGGGGACACACATCTCGAAGAACAGAAGTTACTGCACAAGGTGAGTAACCTTTTCTTACCACAGTTAAACATGTTTCCTGTCTGAATACTTTATAACCCAAGGGACTTGTTTCAAAACCATTTACAAGCAGTTCCACTGAATTCAGTGGGCTGGGCTTTTTGTCAGTACAACCTCTAATAGAATGTTAAGAAAGAAGAATAACTGGAAGATTTCTTGAAGTTTCCCCTCACGTTTTTCTGCTAGAGAGGTGCAGAATCATTTCAAACCAAACAAATTCTACAGAATCCACAAAGGTGTGTCTACACAGCAGGGTTTAACTCTAAATAAGCTACGCAAATTGAGCTACGTTAATTGTGTAGCTTATTTAGAAATAGCTTATTTTGAGTTTTGATGCGGTTTACACAGCACTTAGTTCAAAATAGAGCATTCTTCCTCTGACTTCCCTTACTCCTCATAAAACGAGGTTACAGGAGTCAGAGTAAGTCCTCTAGCTTGACAGTATTTTTACATTATGTTAAAATAACTGTTGTTTGTGTAGACATGGTCTATGTTATTTTGAAATAATGCTAGTTATTTCCAAATAATGTTGCTGTGTAGACATAGCTCCAGGGTCCCAGGCCACCATAATGAGGCAGTGTGCAGCAGTCCTGCTTCATAGTGCATCTCCAATGCAGTTATTAAAACCAGGGGTTCTCCCTAGTTATAGCTACCCAAGAACAACCTAAAAGGAGGAATCTCTATTATGCATAGGCTCCTACAGCCAACATTAACTTTTATCTGAACTGCCTTCGGGTTAATCAAGGGGTACAATGTGTGTTCCCCTCTCCTCTCTTCCAGCATGAAATTACCCATCTTTATTCCTGACCTTCCCAATGCTCATACACTGGAAGGAGACATTTGCATAGGAAGGGGGCCCTATATATGTGGATCTTGGGAGCAAGATCTGGTCTAATATTATTACTTGTGTGAGTTAAAGTTACTCGTGTTCGTGTTTTTAAGATCAGCCCCCAAATTACAAAACATGCAAACACAGGAGAAAATAGCACACTTTCTGAGAAAAGGGAGACCAGCTGGCAAATTACTGAAGAAAAAAATGGGGTTGAAAAGATTTCTGGAAGAAGTAGCATTTAAGGAGGTCGCTGTAAGTAATAACATGAAAAAGTTATTATATCTTTCATACATGCTTTATCCCAAAACTCTGTGAAGAGTTCATTAATGGTTACAAATGATAATAAAATAAAAAGGTATTTAGCCTCAGGCGGGAGTGAATAAAGATCTGAGAATATGACCAGGGCTCGACAAATACTGGAAAACCCCACTCGCCAGACAAAAAAGGGACTCGCCACCATCCCCCCCAAAAAGTGTTTTTTAAATAGCATAAATTCCTAATCAGAATAAGAACAGTAATTACTAATAAGTTATTAATAAATATCACCCAAGTTATTAATAAATATCTTATAAACCTCTACCTTTTCCCTCTGCTGCCATGTCTCCTCCCCTTTCTCCATCAGCTCCCCTGGTGCCTGCTGCCCCCCAACCTCTCACCCTCCCCTGCTGTCCTGACTCCTGCCCTTCTCACTGCCCTCAGCCTTCCTGAGTCCTGCCCTCCTCCACCAGCCCTTCTCTCCCCCCTGTGCCCACTCCTCCAGTAGCCCTACTCTGATCTGATCCTCATCCCCTCTCCTAATAACTTCCTCTACACACCTGCCCTGCCTCTCTCCTCTGGTGATGGTCCCTCTCCTGCAGGTGTCTGCCCTTCTGCTTCACCCCCAGAATCCCCTGGCACCTGCACCCTCCTGGTGCCTCCCACTTCCCTTACTGCCCCTGCCCCCTTTGCTCTCTTTTTCCCTGATGCCCACCCCCTCACCACTCTCTGCCCCCGTTTCCCTCATGCCCCTGTGCCCTCACACATGACTTGCTCCATCCCTGCCTTCCTCATGCCCACCCCTTCTTTCTAGCCTTCTCCCAGTACCTCCTCCTCCCCCATCTAGTCCCCAATGCCCTTACTCTCTCCTCTCCCGGCATCACCCTGTCTCCCCTCCCACTGACACCTCCCCTCCTGCCCTTTACCTCATTGTCTGCACTTGGCCCCTGGCATTTGTCTCTCCTACATCCCTGTCCCTTGGTGCCTTCTCCGTTCTTCTTCTTCTTCTCCTGACCGCCTCCCCTCCCCTACCCTCCCCTCAGCACAAGCCCCTTCCCCATATTTTTCCCCTCCCCTTCCGTCCCCTCCCTACAGTCCAGTCCAGCCCAGCCCAGCCCCTTCCCCTCCCACAGGGCCATCTCTAGGTTTTTTGCTGCCCCAAGCAAAACATTTTTGGACACTCCCCGCCATTTTAGTCGTCTTTTACAGGTTTGCATTTTGCAATGGGCTTTTTTTGTTTGTTTTCATTTTTGTCCTGGCATTTTAGCCCTATAAATAGCAAATTGCATTTTCATTTGTTTTTTTCCATAAAGGCAAAGGCGCTTCAAGTGAACTCCCCCTTTCGCTCCCTGCTGAGTCATAGCAGCCTTTTCCCTGGCCTGACCATCCCCTCCCTATGGACAAGCGCTCCTCACTCCTGACCCACAGGGGAAACAGGGTGCAGGGACAGCACAGAGCCAGTGGTGGGGGGGAAGGTACAGGAGTGGTGCGGAGAATGGGAGGCACAGAGCCAGAGGCACGCGGAGTGTGGAGTGCGGTGGAGGCACGGAGAATGGGACGCGGGGAACAGGAGGGGCAGAGGGATCGGGGTCTAGGTGTAGTGCAGGGAACGGGCACCACAGAGCTGGGGGTAGGGATCGGAGGGGAGCAGGATGCAAGGGCGGCGCAGAGCCAGAGAGTTGCAGGGAAGAAGGAGAGCAGGGAGTCCGGGGTACAAGGAAGCAGGGTGCAGGGGAGCAGGGGTGGCGTGGGGAACGGGCAGTGCGGGGAACGGGCGGCGCGGGGCGGGTGCAGCGAGCTGGGTGGTCAGCCGGGAGCAGTCTCTCACCAGCGAGGGGGTTGGGGCTATGGCAGGACTGGAGCCAGCACGAGCTGCTGCGGCCCTTTAAAATCAGCGGGGCCATGTCACGCCAGCATCCTGGCATCTGCCGCCATCCCGCTTCTGGCCCCGCCTCCTCGCGCTGGAGCTGCACACAGGCAGCCCAACACTGAGAATCACTGTATTTCCCCCTTCTCAGCGGTGCTCCACTCCTCTGCCTGGCCGGCAGATCGGATGGGGCCACACTGGCCGTAGTGTAGGCTTTAGCCAGCCCGTCACAACCGCCCACTGGGCCAGTCCATCCCTGCACTCGCCAGCTGATAAAATCTACTCGCCCCGGTCAAGCAGGCAAGTGAATTTGTCAAGCCCTGAATATGACCATATTACATTTCAACTATTCTGGCAAAATCTTATCTTTATAAAAGTTCTCTTTTAGGAATGGAGATTAGGGTTATTATATTTTGATTAATTAACTAATTAAATAGTTGATAGGATTTCCATCGACTATTTGATTAGTTGATAAGGACTAGTCTGGCGTTCTGCCTTTGAAATATACAAGAGCCACTAGGGCTGTTGTGCATTTCAAAGATTGAAACACCTTGTGCAGCTTGGGGCCAGCGAGGAGTCCCCTGCTGACCTCAGACTCTATGTGGATGCTTTCGCTTTGAAATGGCAAGTGCCCCAGCAGGGGTCTTATGCATTTCAATTACTGAAACGCTGGGTGGAGCCTAGGGCTGACCCCAGACTCCATGCAGGTGCTTCCACTTTGAAATGTGCAAGAGTCCCCGCTGGGGCTCTTGTACATTTCAAAGTGGAAGCACAGGGTATGTCTAGACTACATGCCTCTGGCAACAGAGGCATGTAGATTAGGCTACCCGGCATAGGGAAAGAAGAGGGGATTTAAATAATCCCCACTTCATTAAAATAAAGATGGCTGCCGCGCTGTGCTGACGATCAGCTGATCCGGCACAGCGCGGTAGTCTAGACGCGGATCAGTTGGCTGGGGGATCCTTTGCCAACCGATCCTGTAAACCTCATTTCACAAGGCATAAGGGATCGGTCGGCAAAGGCTTCCTCAGCCAACTGATCCGCGTCTAGACTACTGCGCTGTGCCGGATCAGCTGATCGTCAGCACAGCGTGGGAGCCATGTTAATTTTAATGCAGCAGGGATTATTTAAATTCCCGCTTCTTTGCCTATGCCGGGTAGCCTAATCTACTTTCCTCTGTCGCCAGAGGTGTGTAGTCTAGACATACCCGCAGTGTGGAGCCTGGGGCTAGTGAGGAGTCCTCCACTGACCTCGGACTACATGCGGCGTTTCAATCTTTGAAGTGCACAAGAGCCCCTGCTGGGGCTCTTGTACATTTCAAAGCAGAAGCACCAAATGGAGCCTGGGGCCAGTGGGGGACTCAGAGT
The DNA here is from genome assembly GCF_049634645.1 of Pelodiscus sinensis. Lineage (NCBI taxonomy): Eukaryota > Metazoa > Chordata > Testudines > Trionychidae > Pelodiscus > Pelodiscus sinensis. The sequence continues at coordinate 23,134,314 of NC_134711.1, forward strand.
CCCCGACTGACTCCAGGCCTCATGCAGTGTTTCTGCTTTGAAATGTACAAGAGCCCCAACAGGGACTCTTGTACATTTCAAAGTTGGAATGCTGCCACTGTGCCCCGTCCCCTCCCATGGAGCTGGAAATGGCAGGAACCAGCTTTTAAACTGGCTCCCCCCAGCACGTCCCCTTCCTCCCCCACTTGTGGCCACTTTCTGATGTGGGGAGAGAGAGAGCGACTAGTCTTTTGCTTATCAGATAGTCGACTAGTCGATTAGTTGCTTACATCCCTAATGGAGATTATGAATTTTCTGGCATTAGTGCAGGGTTATGGAACCTCTAACTCGCGTGCCAGATATGGTGCATCAGGGTTCATCAGTCCCCAGTGGGCCGCCAGATACTTTGTTTACCTGAGCATCCTCAGGCATGGCTGTTTGCAACTCCCAGTGGCTGCGATTTGCCATTCCTAGTCAATGGGAGCTACAGAAAGCAGTGTAACCTGGTCCACCGCCTTCTGCAGTTCTCATTGGTCAGGAATGGCAAACCAGTCGCTGGGATCTGTGAGTGGCCTTGCGTGTGGATACTCAGGTAAACAAAGTGTTTGGTGGCCCACCAGGGGTTAACTGGATGTTCCCCGCTTCTGTATTATTGGGAGCCAGCTCTGCAACGTTCTTGGTAACTAGAAGCCTCAGTCAGGACTATAGAGGCAATCCTGTTTGGTTCTGTTCAACAGATTGTATGAGTCAATGTTCGATCCTAAAAGCTTTCAATCTAAATAGACAAGATAGACACAAAAAGTACTGTCACCTTTATTTAAAGATGGGGAATTGAGGCACAGAGAGATTAAATAATTTACCCAAGGTTATGGCACAACTGAGAAATGAACCCAGATCTAGTGAGGGTATGTGCAGATGGGGCCAAAAGGCGGAAAAGCCTCTTCTGGAAAAAAAAATTGAAGAAGGTATGCAAATACAACTGCTAGTTGCATACCTCTTCCAAAAAAAACCCCACAGTGTAGCTGAACCCTGAGTCTAGTGCTTTAATGGCAGGGTTACCCTGCCTCTCAATTTTACTTTATTTCACAATTTTAAAGGCTTTCAAGTTTGCAAACCCCCTATAAGTTCCAATTTCTGCCATTTTGTAAAGGATCTCCTGTATGAATAGTGTGTAGATGTTCCAAAGCTATGGGGCTGATCTAGGCTCAAGGACATATACATGAAGGACTTGAACCCTTTCAACATTGACACCACAAGTTTAGAAAATGCTGCTATCAATAGGCTATTCTGGAGGGCTGTGCTGCACCAGGGAGTCAGGGTTGAAGAGACATGTTTAAGAGAGAAAAAAAGAAGTGAACAATGAGGAAAAGACTACAGGTCTTGAGATATAGTAATAATTGGACTTCAACCTCTGGTCCTGAACTTTATACAAAAGTGCTGTATCATTTACATTTGGCTAATGATTTGGTACAGTAGTCTCTAAGGGTATGTCTACACTACCACCTTAGTTCGAACTAGGGTGGTAATGTAGGCAACTGGAGTTGCAAATGAAGCCTAGGATTTGAATTTCCCAGGCTTCATTTGCATCTCGCCGGGCGCCGCCATTTTTAAATGTCCACTAGTGCGGACTCCGTGCCGCGCGGGTACCCGCACGGCACGGACTAGGTAGTTCGGACTAGGCTTCCTAGTCCGAACTACCGTTACTCCTCGTGAAACGGTAACGGTAGCCTAGTCCGAACGGTAGCGGACATTTAAAAATGGCGACGCCTGGCGAGATGCAAATGAAGCCCGGGAAATTCAAATCCCGGGCTTCATTTGCAACTCCGGTTGCCTACATTACCACCCTAGTTCGAACTAGGGTGGTAGTGTAGACATACCCTAAGACAGTACAAATCTTTGAATGATAAAATTTAAGCCTGTTTTTAGTGCTGTTTGGAATTTCTTCAACAAGATTTTGACTTTTGCAGAGAGATTTAAACAGCTGTATTTGATAATGGAAAAAACAATTTGATTGCCTCCAGGAGGAATAAAAGCATTATGAACTCATTGTAAACAGCAAGATGCCAAGACGAAATCCAGGATAAATTGTGCAAAAACATATACATATATTGAAAAATACAATAATTCTTCAGCTCCAAAATGCTGTTAAAACTGCAAATAGGTTTATCATTTTCAATGTTCCTGCTGTTTTATTCAGGTCTCTAAATCATGCTGAAAATTTTTTTATAAAAGAAACAAACAATACACATATGGGGGCGTGTGTGTTGATATATGGCATTCACATTAGAGGTTGCTGTCACAATATTTAAATGAGGGCTTCTCAATCTTTTTCTTTCTGAAGCCACTTGAACAAACTCCACAGCCCAACTGTGCCACAGAAACTGTTTTTTTTTGGGGGGGGAGATTGGGGAGAGGTTGATGGGGTTTTTTTGCATATAATAGCCAGGACCAGCATTAGGAAGCAGCAAGCAGCACAGTTCCCCAGGTCCCTACAAAACTAAGCTTCTCAGGCTTCAGCTTCAGCCCTTGGGCTACGTCTAGACTACAGGCTTCTTTCAGAAGCAGCTTTTTTTCAGAAGAGAAGGAAGTCTGTATTTTTGAATGGCATCAGATTGTGAAATGAAATAGTAGGTATAAAAACAGAGTGGGTCACTCAGGCTACGTCTAGACTGCAGGCTTCTTTCGGAAGAAGCTTTTTTCAGAAGAGATCTTCTGGAAAAACTTCTTCCGAAAGAGAGCATTCACACTGCAAAAGTGCATCGAAAAAGCGATCTGCTTTTTCGAAAGAGAGAGTCCAGACTGAATGGATGCTCTCTCACACGTAAGCTGTGATTGCAATGAATGGAATGGCCATGAGGGTACCTGTGCTTTTTCCTCTTTGGAGCAGTCCTGCTATCTGGGTATGTGTTAGTGTAGCACAGATCTGGGTCCACCCCTCATTTTTTTCTCTTTGCCTCTCAGAGCCTCACTTATCCAGGAAAAAGGTGTTCTTCCTCGTAAAATTAGGCTTACCCTGTTGAAAAAACCAACACGTTCTTTTGATTTAATTTTGAAAGAACGTGACAGCAGTCTAGATGCAGGTGAAGTTTTTTTTAAAAAGGCCACTTTTTTCGAAAAAACTGTGTAGTCTAGACATAGCCTCAGTCTGGACGCTAAAAACAGCACCATAGGCAGCCTCTGCTCCAGGCCTGGGAAGTGGTCCTTCTCCGGGAACAGCTGGGGTCAGGGCTGCAGGGGCTTCTGGGGCTGGACCGCAGGCTCCAGCCCTACAAACTGCTTTCTGGAAGGCAGATGGTAAGGGAAGGGGTAAGGGGAGAACTAAGGGCTGGCGATGAAAGGAAGAGGTGATGAAGGAAGGAGCTTGTGCTGAGGGGAGAGTGGAGGGGATGGCAGGAGAAGAAAGGGGAAGACACCAAGAGGCAGGGTGAAGGAGAGACAAATGCCAGGGTGCCAAGAGGAGACAATGAGGAAAAGGGCAGGAGTGGGGGAGGGGAGGAAAGGTGTCAGTGGATGTGGGAGAGGGGAGGGGACAGGGTGATGCTGGGAGATGAAAGGGGAGGAACAATGGGGACAAAAGAAAGGAAGAGGAGAGGGGAGCAATGAGAGCCTGGAGAAGAGGGGCTGAAAGGAGGAGTGGGCAGGAGGAAGGCAGGGAATGGAGCAAGTCATGTGTGAGTGCGCAGAGGGGCATGAGTAAAATTGGGACAAAGGATGGTGAGGGGGTGGGCATCAGAGAGAAAGAGGGCAAGGAGGGCAGGGGCAGTCAGGGAAGAGGGAGGCACCAGGAAGGTACATAGGAAAGGGAAAGTGTAGTGCCAGGGGATTGTGGGGGTGAACGGAAGGGCAGACACGTGGAGAGGTGGGACGGGCTGAGTAGAGAGGCAGTGTAGGTGGGTAGAGGGAGGTATTATTAAAAATGGGATAGAGAATAAAGACAGAAAATATATTAATGCCCCTATATAAAATCATGGTATGCCCTTATCTTGAATACTGTGTACAGATGTCGTCACCTCATCTCAAAAAAGATATATTGTCATTGGAAAAGGTTCAGAAAAGGGCAACAAAAATGATTACGGGTTTGGAACAGGTCCAATATGAAGAGAGATTAAAAAGACATGGACTTTTCAGCTTAGAAAAGAGGAGACTAAGGGGGGTTATCATAGAAGTCTATAAAACCATGACTGGTGGGATGGCTTGAAGTCAATTGCTAAAACAACACGAGTAAATGGGTTTTAGACCCAGAGCATCATCGAACAGTTCTATAGTGGTGGAGTGGAAATTGAGCGACGAGAGGCTGACAAAAATGTCAGGTGCTACGCCAACATGGAAAAGGACATCCCTTGCTGTGTGTTCTTACAATTGTAGGTCGCTAGCGAGGGAGGAAACGTTAAACCATCTGATGAAGGAAAAGAAAAGGATAAGATGCAACATCCTGCGAAGCCTGCGAAACCCGACGAAAGAAGAAGTTGGAAGTCAACTGGAAGGATGGAAGCACTGTGAGGCTCAGAAAAGAAGACGGTGCTAGAAACATTGGGGGAGTCGGATTTATCGTCAGTAAGGACTGGTCTTTGAAAGTTATATCATGCCAGCTAATATCATCACGTATTGGTGTGCTTCATCTTCAGATAGAGTCAAAGGCTACCCTCAAGGTCATCCAGGCCTATGCCCCCACAAGTGCAAGTGAGACCGAAGAAGTGGAAGAATTCTACCGAGAGCTTGAAAGAGCCCTCGCGCAAAAGTCCACTTACACTATCACGATGGGAGACTTCAATGCCAAGGTTGGATGAGGGAAAGCTGGTAAAAACTTCATAGGGAGATATGGCAGTGACGAAAAGAATGAAAGAGGAGAAAGGTTAGTAGCGATGGCAGAAATGAAAGAACTGTACTTGGCAAACACCTGGTATAAAAAGATCGCAACAAAGTGGACGTGGATTGCACCAAACGTGAAAAGCAAGAATGAAATCGACTATATTTTAGTCAATAAAAGGTGCATTGTTCAAGACATCTCTGTGGTGCAGCCTTTCAACATCGGCAGTGACCATCACTTGCTTAGAGCGAAGTTGATTTTCGACAAAGTGGTGGAAAAAAAGGTGTTATAGATGGCAAATAGGAAACGGTGTCCGAAGACATTCGATGAAGCAAAGCTGAAGAAAGCGATTTCTGGGTTTGACTGGAGCCAGACGGAAAAGTGTAAAGACTATAGTATCTTTGCTGACAAGCTCAGTTGTTGCTTAAAAGCAGCTGAAATTGAAAAGTCGAAGAAGGTGAAGGGAAGAATCTTGAAGGAAATGAAAAGCCAGCTGGAGAAGCGGAGAAACATGAAAAGGAGCTCGGATAACAACTTCGAGTACTCCATTCCGTGCAAGCTTAAATGGCAAAAGCTGAAGGACGACTTTGAGAACTTCTGGAAAGAAAAACTCCTCAAAACAGCCAAATCACGTAAGAGCTTCAGGACATGCAAACAGGAATTGATGCAGTATAGACTGAGCATAACAGCATTGAAGAACAAAGATGGAGAGACAGTAATCGACAGAGTAGGGATGGAGAAGGTCCGTAAGGACTTCTATACAGAACTATTCAAATCAAGAATCAACATCCCTCTCCCAACGCTCCAGGAGTCAGAAGAACGCATCTCCCCATAATCGTCAGCAAAATCTGAAGCGCACTATACCAGATGAAGAAGGGAAAAGCTCCAGGCAAAAATAGAATAATGTCAGAAATGATTTCCGCAGGAGGCGAAAAACTTTGGAAGACCCTCGCTTTAAGAGTCAGTCGATATCTTGAAGAAGGAAAAATACCATCAAGCTGGAAGGAGTCAAATACCATCTTGCTGCACAAGAAGGGCAATCAAGAAAATCTTAAGAATTACCGCCTTATATGCCTACTCTCTCATATTTACAAGTTCTTTACAAAGGTGGTAAGGAACCGACTTTCGCAGAGCCTAGATGAACAACAGCCAAGAGTGCAGGCAGGGTTTCGAAGAAATTTCAGCACAATCAACCATATATTTACCTTTAACCAGCTCCTAGAAAGAGCGAGGGAATACAAACTTCCACTGTGCATTGCTTTAGTTGATTATGAAAAGGCCTTCAATAGCATCGAGTTCAACGCAATATTAAAGATGCTCACAGAGCAGGGCATTAAGATGCAATACATCAATTTGTTGAAGGAAGCGAATACTGGATGTACAACAGATATTACTCTCCTTGAAACTCCCTTCCGTATCCCAATCGAGAAAGGCGTGAAGCAAAGAGATATGATTTCACCGAAACTATTCACTGCCTTCCTCAAAATGGTTATGAACAAGATCAACTGGAGAAGTGATGCCAACATAAACGGAGAACGATTATCTCAGCTCAGATTTGCGGACAACATTGTATTAATTGCTGAAAGCACCAACCAATTGCAGAGCATGCTACGAAGACTTGACAAGAAAAGCAGTCAGGTCGGTCTGAAAATTATTATTAAGCAAAAAAGTTAAAAAAATAAAAAAACCAGCATGGCCCCTTTAAGAACAAGCCAGTGAGGGCTGGGCCTGGTTGCTGAGTGTGTGTAGGGTTGCCAGGTGTCCAGTATTGACCCAGACAGTCTGGTATTTTCGCCTCCTGGACAGAAAAAAATCAGAAAATACTGGACATTTTAGGTGGCCGGTATTTCCTGAATTTTTTTTACCGGACAGGAGGCGAAAAAACCAGACGGTCCGGGTCAATATCGGACACCTGGCAACCCTAAATGCAAATTGGATTAATGCAATTGCAGGATAGTTTCATGGGGGTGAGTGTCCTGTGTGGGCCAAACTCATCCCCTCTTGGTAGAGGATGGTGGGAGGCGTTCTAGAGGCATCACAGGACACCCTTTACTTCTGGTCATGTGTCCATCTTGACCCCAGGAGTACTACCTCCAGGGGTGGCACTTCTTGCAGCAGGGGTGTGGCTAACGGGTCAGGGGGCCTGACTAAGGTGTCCCTAATTTTGGTTCAGAAAATATGGTCACCATATGTATGTCACCAGCCTCAGCGCTCCCCCTCGGGAATGGGTACCTCAGCCAGCCAGCCAGGGCGCCCGCCCGGTGCCTCTCACCGCACTGCCAGGCTGCCTCCCCGCAGAGTGCGAGCCCCTCCCCCAATCCCTCTTGGCTCCCCCCTCCTCTGGCACCCCAGCGCCCCCGACCCCACCGTCCTTTAACCAGCGTCTCCCCGCTCAAGCACCCAGCCGCTGCGCTGAGGCGTCTGCGCCACCAGGGCTCCTCTCACCTGATGTGTCCTAACCAGCCGGGTTCCTCCTCCGGGGCGTTTGGGTCCCTCCGGGGCCCCCTAGCTGCTGCCTAGCAGCCTCAAGCCGCATGTTTACCAGCCCCAGAGCGTCTCTGGTTGCCAGGGAGACACAGCCACCTTTCCCCTCCCCCCTCCTTTCCCCCTCCCTTCTGATTGGTGGGAATGTCTTCCCTCTGTCCAATAGGAGTAGAACACGAAAAGTCCCCCCCCCCCGCCCATTTCCGTGGCTCGCGGACAGACGACTAAAAGCCGCTGCGCGGGGTCAGGGTGTAGCCCGCTGGGATTTGTAGTTAATCGCGCAAATCCTTTCGCGATGAATTTGCCGAGGGCTTGGAACTACAACTCCCAGCGGCCACTTCGGCTCGTGGGGCGCACTGCTGCAGCCTAGACCCTGGCACCCCTTTCCCGGGTTCGAGTTATGTGAGGGAGCGGCGGTGGGTGGGGGGTCCCTTCCTCTGAGCTATGCTCCCCAGCCGACGGGCAGGGCGCGCCCCATAACTCGTCCGGTCGGGGGCAGACCCCACCCCGCGCGCGCTGCCCGGTTCCCATACGCCGCACCCCGCGCGGAGAAGGGCGCTAGGGCAAGCACCGGGCTCAGAGCCGGCCAATATGCGGGCCCCCTGCCCGGGCTGGTGGCACCTCGGGGTGAGGGTGGCAGGTGTCCGGCCAGGGCTGTTGAGCAGCAGCGGCCCCTGGCGAGGGCCGAGAGGCGGTAGCCGGCTCGCGACGAGCCTCACCAGCGGCGGCGGGAGCCCGCCGGGCCCCGAGGAGGGCAGGACGAGGGGCGAAAAGCCCCTCAAGGAGTGGACGCTGATTGTCAGCCCGTTCGGGCAGCTGAAGGTGCGGCTGCCCTGCCACGTTACCGTGCGGCCCCTGGACCCGCTGCGCTACCCGCACGCGGACAGAGCGCTGGTCACAGTCAGCGCGGAGGACAGCAGCCTGCCCCAGGCGGTGGATCTGGATCGCCTACAGGTGAAGTATGACGAGGCGCTGAAGGAGATGACGATAGTCTCCGACCACATGGACAGCAAGGCCGCTGTTGTTGTGAAGACGCCCCTGAAGTTTGGTAGGTCAAGACTAACTGCTTAAGGATACTGCACTGTGTAGTCGAGGTGTTTGTATGCCCCTCAGTGTGTGTCCAATCCCTGATCTCTCACACTCCCTGATCTCACACACTCTGAGGCATGCACCTGGGCCTGGGGTGACAACAGGGCCTGTTCCTTGGTCTCCTTGTTTCCTGGCCCAGGCCTCTCCTGCCATCCCCCTTTGTAATACTGAAGAGAGTGTTGCAATAGTGCCAGCCTCAGGCACTCAAAAATCACCAGTTAGCCTTGCCCCCCCCCCCTTAAAAAAAATCCTGAATTTTTAAAGGATTCTTGTTCTTTTTCTATTGGTTTCTGGGGCTTTAGGGTACTCTGACTTCATGTTTTCAAACTTTTCTGTGCTGCCACAGGAGCTAAAATGTACTTTTTATTTGAATGAAAGCTGAGGTATACACACTGTCTTTTGATTCTAGCAGTTGAAGCAGTAAGAAAAACCAGCAGGTAGTGTAAGAGTTGCTAATAAGTTGTTATTTTCCATCTGAGCTGGTGCAGTTGGCTGTGCACACCTGCAGTTCACAGATGTTCCCACGAGACTTGTTACATGCAGCCAACCTGCTACCCTCCAACACAAGCTCTAAGTGAGTCAGAGTCACGAGCTCTACTAGCTTGTGTTCTTTTGGGTGGCCCATCTGTACGGGTTACAAAAATTGGAAGACAGCAGTATCAGGGATGCCAGGAGAGGCCTCCTCTTTCCAAGTACAATTCCTATGTCATCTTTTAGCAGTCAGAAACTCCCTTTGAATCTAGACAGTGCTGTGACTACAAATCCTAGAGACAGCTCAGCGGTACTGCTGCCAGATACTAATAGTTGCTCACTAGGCTTGGGCCAATAGCCATATCAATTTTTTACTGCTTTGCACCAGAAGTGAACTGTTGTGTGACTGAATTCATAAATGTTTGAGGCTCTCATGCTATGGAAATAAGTACCATAAATGGCTGTTAAACAATATATGCAAACATCTTTTTTTTTCATGGGCTCATACTTACTCTGCAGGTACATTAGTCAATATACTGATTTCCCAGTGCCCCTCCTGCTTCCCTTGAAGAAGCAGGTGCACACATTGTGTATATATAGATATTTGTTATTTGAAGTTTGAGTATACTTTTGAGATCATAGGAATGGCATATTTTGAGATGACTGAAAATTTCAGAGGGAGGCATACTCTGTGGGCTATTCCTTTCTCTGCAGGAGGCTATACAGTGTACCTAAACTACTCTCTTAAAAGTCTCGGAAATTGGAGGGTATTTAGGATTTCAAATATTATCAGTTTGATCAAGGAAAATCATGTTGTAAAATAACACTTGACCAACAGTGAAATAGAAGAAGACTGAGCTTTGTAAGAAATTGAGTTTGTGGATTATTTTTGTGGCTGGTCGGTTTTTCTTGTACATGCAATTGCTATAGATTGAGACCAGATATTTTGGTATTTTAGAACTGTTTGTTTTTCTTTAGCACTAAGAAAGAGAGCCCCATTTTTTTGCTTTAACTGTTCTAGATTTGGATATCAAGACATCAGGGACTGGCTGCGTGAAGATTCAGAAAATAGACTGTGATAACTGCAGAATAGAAACTGAGATGGGGACTAGCATCTTAGAGTCAATAAAGGTACAGAAAGCTTTTCTTCCTCCATACTGATTATTTAAAAAACAGCTGTGTATTATGGAATACAGTATAGGCATGCAAAATAGCATTTAAGAAGTTAACTGTTTAAGTGTTACAATTAACCAGTTATCTGGCATGCTGCGGGGCTGGGCCAGAGTGGCCTCCCACGGGATGGGGCGGGAGTCTGTTCCAGCAATCCCTGGTAAGCATGCCAGTGGGGGTGATGCTTGCCAGTTAACCAGGTAACCCTTTATATCCATCATACGGTATTGTAAAGTCAGAATCTAGTCTTGAAGACATGGTATGCAGTGCACGTGCAAGAACTCTTGTGGAAATTACAGTAGCTGATCTCATTATTTTTAGTGCACTGGATTACAGTATGCAAGCGAATAATCATAGATGGCTTGAGACAGTGAACAGCAGAGCGACCTCAAAAACAGAAGCCAGCCAGCTGATTGTGCATTATAGAAATCTTCTGTTTCACTTAAATTGCCACAGGCCATCCACATACTACAGGTTGAACCTCTCTCAACTGGGACTCTCTGGTCCGGCAACATTCGTGGTCCAGCAGTTGTTCTGGATGTTGCTGGACCATAGAGACCCGGTGGAGGACCAAAGGTAGGAGCCCTGTGGGGGCCAGGAACTCAGCCAGGATGGCTGCAGGGAGGCCAGTGTCTAGGAGCCCTGCTGCAGGAGTCTGGCTAAGCCACTTTGACCTTTTAAATGTATTCAGTTAGCTCTTCATTCAAAAGCTCAAAGTGCGGTTTGCTGTGGTGAGACCAGGAGCCCAGTAGGGCTGGTGGAGATCAGAAGCCCCAGCAGCGGGACTGGTGCTGCCCAAGTAGGTCGGTTGCGTTGAGAACCCCAACTGAGCATAGGTCTGCTTTGGGGGAAGGGAGGCGGGAATCCTAGCGGTGGGACTGTGGGCTGGCGAGGACGGTGCTGCAGGGCTGGTGGGGCAGGAGCACAAGTGGTGGGGCAGTGGTTTGCCGTGGCGAGGCTGAGCGCCCCAGCAGCAGGACCCTGGGCTGCCATGTCAGGGCATCAGGACTGGTCGCATGTGGGGAGCCTGCCAGGAGGCCAGGCAAGGAGTGGAGCAGGACTAGGGGCTGATGGGAGGGGGACAGAAATGACCTCCCTGGTCTGGTAAAATCCCTCCTTTGAGACCACTCGGGTCCCAAGGGTGCCGGATCAGGGAGGTCTAACCTGTATTGTGAACTGGGAGCAGGGATGTCTAGTTACATGGGCCTACAGTGCCTTTGTTCCACCAGTGTTGGGGCCTGGAGGCCTGGCTCCACCAATGTCGATGCTGGGTCTTTCCTCTGGCCCCACTGCTGCCCTGGCACATCTCCCCCAGAGCATCCCCTTCCCATTTGCCAGTCCTCAAATGCCTCCCCAGACTGCCTCACCTGACCTGTGCCATGGGCAGCGGGTGAGAGCTCTAGACACCCTAAATTTACTCGGCAACTGCTACTGCTGCAGCCTGGCTTTCAGGGAGTGGTGGTGTTGAATCATAGAATACTAGGACTGGAAGGGACCTCGAGAGGTCATCGAGTCCAGTCCCCTGCCCTCATGACAAGATCCAGTACTGTCTAGACCATCCCTGATAGACATTTATCTAACCTACTCTTAAATATCTCCAGAGATGGAGATTCCACAACCTCCCTGGGTAATTTATTCCAGTGTTTAAAACCCTGACAGTTAGGAACTTTTTCCTAATGTCCAACCTAAACCTCCCTTGCTGCAGTTTAAGCCCATTGCTTCTTGTTCTATCCTCAGAGGCCAGGAAGAACAAGTTTTCTCCCTCCTCCTTGTGATACCCTTTTAGATATCTGAAAACCACTATCATGGCCCTTCTCAATCTTCTCTTTTCCAAACTAAACAAGCCCAATTCTTTCAGTCTTTCTTCATAGGTCATGTTCTTTAGACCTTTAATCATTCTTGTTCTTATCTGGACCTTCTCCAATTTCTCCACATCTTTCTTGAAATGTGGTGCCCAGAACTGGACACAATACTCCAACTGAGGCCTAATCAGCGCAGAGTAGCATGGAAGAATGACTTCTCATGTCTTGCTCACAACAAACCTGTTAATGCATCCTAGAATCATGTTTGCTTTTTTTGCAACAGCGGCACACTGACTCATATTTAGCTTGTGGTCCACTATGACCCCTAGATCCTAGTGCTGTGTCTGTGGATGGCAGAGAGGAGGAGACACATGATGCCCCTCCCAGTGGACTTCTTCTGGGGCTTGGGTGAGTGCTGGAATGGAGAGTTAGAATCTTGCTCTCTGGCTCCAAGCCTGGAGCAGCCTGCCTAGTTCACCACAAAGTCTGAACTCCTCATCCCTGGCCGAGACCCGCCTCAGAGCCCACACCTCCAGCCAGAGTCCTCACCATCCCCACATTCAGACTATCTGTCCCAGACCTCAGCAGCTCCCAAACCCTTAAACCACCCCAGAGCCCACAACTGAGCTTTCACCCCAATGCTCCTGAATCCCTCACACACTTCAAACCCCTCATCCTAATTCTGAGTCTGCACTCTCACACCAATCGTTCTTCCCTAGCTCAGAGCCCCTTCCATACCTCAAAGCTCTCATCCCCATCCTAGAGCCTGAAGCCCAAACCTCTGTCCCAGCCCTGAGGTCCTCCCAAACTTCTCATCCCCCTCCCCATCCCAGAGCGGGATGTCATGTGCCCATACTAAGAACATAAGAACGGCCATACTGGGTCAGACCAAAGGTCCATCTAGCCCAGTATCCTGCCTGCTGACAGTGGCCAGTACCAGATGCCCCAGAGGGAGGGAACATACCAGGTAATCATCATGTGATCCCTCTTTTCATCCATTTCCAGAGAAACAGGCTAGGGACACCATTTTTACCCATACTGGCTAATAGTCATTGATGGATCTAACCTCCATGAATTTATCTAGCTCTTTTTTGAACCCTGTTAAAGTCCTAGAATTCTCTACATCCTCTGGCAAGAAGTTTCATAGGTTGGCTGTGCACTGAGTGAAGAAAAACTTCCTTTTGTTTTAAACCTGTTGCCTGTTAATTTCATCTGGTGACCTCTAGTTCTTACATTGTGGGAATATGTAAATAACTTTTCCTTATTCACTTTTTCCACACCAGTCATGTTATAGACCTTTATGATAACTCCCCTTAGTCTCCTCTTTTCTAAGCTGAAAAGTCCAAGTCTTTTTAATCTTTCTTCATAATGGACCTGTTCCAACCCCCTAATTGTTGCCCTTTACTGAACCTTTTCCAATGCCAATATATCTTTTTTCGCGATCGGGTGACTACATCTCAACGCAGTATTCAAGAGGTGGGTGTACCATGGTTTTATATTTTCTAGCCCTTTTTTAATGATTCCTAACATTCTGTTTGCTTTTTTTGGCTGCTGCTGCACATTGGGTGGATGTTTTCAGAGAACTATCTACAATGACTCTAAGATCTCTCTCGAAGATATAGTTGGGATTGTTTTTTCTAATGGGTATTACTTTACATTTATCAACATTAAATTTCATTTCCATTGTGTTGCCCAGTCACTTAGTCTGGGGAGATCATTTTGAAGCTTTTCACAGTCTGCTTCAGTCTTAACTATCTTGAGCAGTTTGGTATCATCTGCAAATTTTGTCACCTCACTATTTACCCCTTTCTCTAGATCACTTATAAATAAGTTGAATAGGACTGATCCCAGGACAGACCGTTAGAACCCTACTGGTTACCTCTCTCCATTCTGAAAACTTACCATTTTTTCCTACACTTTGTTTTCTGTCTTTTTAACCAGTTATCAGTCCATGAAAGGACCTTTCCTCCTATCAATTTAGAAATTGAACAAGTATTCTAAAATAGAATCTCAGCTCCTGGGATATGGTTTTATTAATATATGTTAGAGCCAAGTATATGCTAAGGAAGTTGTCTACACTTGTCAGGATCTCATGAGGTTCTACAAGTAGTCCTTCTTCCCTTGGTCCAGAGTTCACAACATTCCTCTTCCCAGCCCTAAACTGCAGAGATTTGATCATGCAAGAGGAGAATCATGTACTCCCAGTCAAATCATCTGACCCTGGACTACCCTGAGTAGGATCTGTGTGATCTTTTCGTACTGTTTAGTTAACCACAACATTAAAATGGGTTCAAGTCTAATTTCCTCCTAATGCCTGATATGTTCTCACATTAGGGCTACATCTAGACTGGCATGATTTTCCGCAAATGCTTTTAACGGAAAAGTTTTTCCGTTAAAAGCATTTGCGGAAAAGAGCGTCTAGATTGGCACAGACGCTTTTGCGCAAAAGCACTTTTTGCAGAAAGGCGTCCATGCCAATCTAGATGTGGTTTTGCGCAAGAAAGCCCTGATCGTCATATTCGCCATCGGGGCTTTTTTGCACAAAACAGTTTTTAGCTGTCTACATTGGCCCTCTTGCGCAAATACATTTGTGCAAATACATTTGCGCAAGAGGGCTTTTTCCCGAACGGGAGCAGCATAGTATTTGCGGAATCATAGAACTGGAAGAGACCTCAGAAGGTCATCAAGTCCAGCCCCCTGCTCTAGGCAGGACCAATTCCAACTAAATCAACCCGGCCAGGGCTTTGTCAAGCCGAGACTTAAACACCTCTAGGGATGGAGACTCCACTACTTCCCTAGGTTACCCATTCCAGTGCTTCACCAACTTCCCAGTGAAATAGTTTTTCCTAATATCCAACCTGGACCTCTCCCACCACAACTTGAGACCATTCCTCCTTGTTCTGCCATCTGTCACTACTGAGAACAGCCTCTCTCCATCCTCTTTGGAACCTCCCTTCAGGAAGTTGAAGGCTGCTATCAAATCCCCCCTCAGTCTTCGCTTCTGCAGACTAAACAGACCCAAGTCCCTCAGCCTCTCCTCATAAGTCATATTCTCCAGCCCCCTAATCATTTTGGTTGCCCTCCGCTGGACCCTCTCCAATGCGTCCACATCCTTTTTGTAGTGGGGGGCCCAGAACTGGACACGATACTCCAGATGCTGCCTCACCAAAGCCGAATAAAGGGGAATGATGACATCTCTGGATCTGCTGGCAATGCTCCTCTTAATGCAACCTAATATGCCGTTAGCCTTCTTGGCTACAAGGGCACACTGTTGACTCATATCTAGCGTCTCATCCACTGTAACCCCCAGGACCTTTTCTGCAGAACTACTACTTAACCGGTTGGTCCCCAGCTTGTAACTATGCTTGGGATTCTTCCGTCCCAAGTGCAGGACTCTACACTTGTCCTTGTTGAACCTCATCAGATTTCTTGTGGCCCAATCCTCCAATTTGTCTAAGTCATTCTGTACCCTATCTACCTCTCCCCCCAACTTAGTGTCATCCGCAAGCTTGCTGAGGGTGCAATCCATCCCCTCATCCTGATCATTAAGATATTGAACAAAACCGGTCCTAGAACTGAACCTTGGGTCACTCCGCTAGAAACCGACCGCCATTCTGACATCAAGCCATTGATTACTACCCGCTGGGCCTGGCCTTCTAGCCATCTTTCTATCCATCTTACTGTCCATTTATCCAATCCACAATCCCTTAACTTGCTGGCAAGAATATTGTGGGAGACCGTATCAAAAGCCTTGCTAAAGTCAAGTTATATAACATCCACTGACTTCCCCATGTCCACCGAGCCAGTTACCTCATCATAGAAGCTAATCAGATTGGTCAGGCACGACTTGCCCTTTGTGAATCTATGCTGACTATTCCTAATCACTTTCCTCTCATCCAAGTGCCTCAATATGGATTCCTTAAGGATCCCTTCCATGATTTTTCCAGGAACCGAGGTAAGAGTGACCGGCCTATAGTTCCCTGGATCATCCTTCTTCCCTTTTTTGAAGATGGGCACTACATTTGCCTTTTTCCAGTCATCCGGGATTTCGCTCGATCTCCACAACTTTTCAAAGATAATAGCCAAAGGCTACACAATGACATTTGCCAACTCCCTCAGTACCCTCGGATGCACTAAGTCCGGACCCATGGATTTATGTACGTTTAGCTTTTCTAAATTGCTCCTAACCTGTTCTTTACCCACCACGGGCTGTCCATCTTCATCCCATCTTGTGTCACTTGGCGCAGAAGTCCAGGAGCCGACCTTATCCGTGAATACAGAGGCAAAGAAAACATTGAGTACTTCAGCTTTCCCCACATCATCTGTCACTAGGTTACCTCCTTCATCCATTAGGGGCCGCACACCCTCTCTGATCACCTTCTTCTTGTTAACATGCCTGTAGAAACCTTTCTTGTTATCCTTCACATCCTTAGCCAGTCGCAATTCCATTTGCGCTTTCGCCTTCCTGATAACCCCCTGGCATTCTCGAGCTATACCTTTAAACTCCTCCCTGGTCATTTGTCCAAGTTTCCACTCTTTGTAAGCTTCCTTTTTGTGCTTAAGTTCACCAAGGATTTCCCCTGTAAGCCAGTCCGGTCTCCTACCATGTTTGCCTCTCTTGCTACGTGTCGGGATGGTTTCTTTCTGTGCCTTCAATAAGGCTTCTTTAAAATACTGCCAGCTGTCCTGGACTCCTTTCCCCTTCATGTTAACATCCCAGGGGATTCTGCCCATCAGATCTCTGAGGGAGTCAAAATCTGCTTTTTTGAAGTCCAAGGTGTGTATTTTATTACTCTTTTTTCTTCCTTTGGTCAGGATCCTGAAATCTACCATCTCATGATCACTGCTTCCCAGGTTGTCACCCACCTCCACTTCCCCCATTAGTTCCTCCCTGTTTGTGAGCAGAAGGTCAAGCTGCGCACGGCCCCTGGTCGGGTCCTTCAGCACCTGTGTCAGGAAGTTATCCCCAACATTCTCCAAAAACTTCCTGGATTACCTGTGTACTGCCGTATAGGTTTCCCAGCAGATGCCAGGGTGATTAAAGTCCCCCACGAGAACCAGGGCCTGCGATCTGGAAGCTTCGCTCAGTTGTCCGAAGAAAGCCTCATCTACCTCACCCACCTGATTCGGTGGCCTGTAGCAAACACCAACCACAACATCAATGCTGTTGTTTGCTCCTTTAAACTTAACCCATAGACTCTCAACAGGTTTTTCTCCCTCTTTATACTGGAGTTCAGAGCAATCGTAGTGCTCTCTTACATATAGTGCAACTCCTCCTCCTTTTCTCCCCTGCCTGTTGTTCCTGAACAGTCTATACCCTTCCATGACAGCGCTCCAGTCATGCGAGTCATCCCACCAAGTCTCTGTTATCCCAATTAAATCATGTTTCTTGGTCTGGGCCAGGGCCTCCAGTTCTTCCTGTTTGTTGCCCAGGCTTCTCGCATTAGTGTACAAACACTTCAGGTAACCAGTTGATCATCCTATCTTCTCCATTCGAAACATGGGTCCTCCTTTCTTGCCCCTTCCTCTCTGCATTTCTTCCCGGTATCCGACTTTCCCACTCCCCTCAGGGTTTTGGTCACCGTCCCCCGACGAACCTAGTTTAAAGCCCTCCTCACTAGATTTGCAAGCCTGCCTGCGAAGATGCTCCTTCCTCTCTTCGTTAGGTGGATCCCATCTCTTCCTAACAATCCTTGCGCCCAGAACAGAGTCCCATGGTTGAAGAAACCAAAGCCCTCTCTGCGACACCATCTGCGCAACCACGCATTTATGTCCTCAATTTGACGATCCCTGCCCAGTCCTTTCCCTTCAACAGGGAGGATGGAGGAGAATACCACTTGCTCTCCAAATTCTTGGATCCTTCTTCCTAGAGCTACATAATCCGCAGTAACACGCTCAAGATCATTCTTGGCCGTATCATTAGTTCCCATGTGGAGAAGCAGGAAGGGGTAGCGATCCGAAGGTTTGATCAGCTTGGTAAGCCTCTCAGTGACATCCTGAATGCGAGCTCCCGGTAAGCAGCACACCTCTCGAGATTCCAGGTCCGGACGGCAGAGGGATGGCTCAGCCCTCTTAGGAGGGAGTCCCCGATCACCACCACCCGTCGTTTCCTTTTGGGCGTGGTGACCATGGAACCCCCATCCGTAGGACTACACATCCCATGCCTTCCAATAGATGGTGCTCCCTTCTGGTTTCTTCCTTGTGAGGTCCCTTCCAGAGCTTTCAGCACTGCAGAGCCTGTGGAGAGAGCTTGAAAGCGATTGCTTACCTCTATAGCATCGGGGGATTCCCGTGCTGGCCTTTTTCCCCTTCTAGAAGTTACATGCTGCCAGTTCTCTTCTTGGTCATGTACTGCCCTCTCTGGCTCTTCTGCCTGCCGTGCTTGAAGGATTAAATGCTGCCTTCTATCGAGGAAGTCTTCATCCTCTCTGATCAAGCGTAGGGTCGACACTTGGGCCTCCAGTCCTCTAATTTTTTCTTCCAAAATGTCGACCAGCTTGCACTTGGTGCAGATGAAATCTGTTCTTTCTTCCGGGAGGAAGACAAACATGGCACATGCTGTGCAGGTAACAACAGCAGACCCATCACCAACCATCGCTGCTGTCCTGGAAAAGGGATTTAAAAAGAAAGGCAAGAGAACCTCCCGCCCTTCCGAACTCCCTCTCAAAACTCCCCGTTAGCACTCATCTGTTTGCAAGCTCCTTGGTCACTTGCCCACTGCCTTATAAAGCCCCTCCCCCTACCAAGGCTCAGCCAATCAGCAGAGGCTTTTAGAATTCAAACTTTAATTAGAAGCCAACAGTTTCCACCTGCCATGAGATCGTCAGTGTTCTTGCGCAAATTCAGCTGGTAAGTTTCTCCGCAAAAGCAGGTGCTTTTGCAGAAAAACTTGCCAGTCTAGATGCAGCTTAGGAGTTTCTTGTATTTAGGCTTTTTGACTTGATTGTTTTAATTCATTTCTAAGCTGCTTTTTTGCTTGCACAATCTAGCACTCAATTCCATTTAATCAAAGTGATCAATATGAAAAGTTATTGTCTCACATTTTCCTTCTGTTGATATCATTGAGGCTAGTGAGACATTACATTTTAGTAAGATTTGCTCAGTCATTTTCCTCCCTGGCCATTTGTATTCCATGAGAGTTGTTTGCAAGTACAGGTGAACTTGCTGTGCTTCACTGGAGACTAGGATTTTAAAATATCAGCTGTCCACTGGCTTGGATTTAAATGGTTGGCATCCTCCAGAGTTTACCAATTAAATCCTGGTCTAATAAAATACAAGCCTACTTGTCCTCCTTGTTTGAGTGTATTGTTGGAAGCCCTTGAAGCAGTATTA
Organism: Pelodiscus sinensis; assembly: GCF_049634645.1. Lineage (NCBI taxonomy): Eukaryota > Metazoa > Chordata > Testudines > Trionychidae > Pelodiscus > Pelodiscus sinensis. The sequence goes on from NC_134711.1 coordinate 23,153,448, forward strand.
AAACAGATTATCCATGTTGGAAACTAGGTTCCACCCATACAAAATTCCTTCCTATCTTAATGAAAGTGCTGTAATCTAGCATAAATCACTTAATTGCTTATTTTTGTGTATGAAAATACTACTTATCAAATGTCCTGAAAACTTCAGAATTGCCTGCTTGCATTGCTTTAGGAAGCTTACAGTTGGAAGGGGGGACCATACAGGAATGATCCCCTCTTTTAATATACAGGCAGTCCCTGGGTTGTCAGTCCGACTTAAGTCGGACCCCTAGTTACAAACTGGAGGGGGGGGGGGGCGCAGCTAGTGCGGGGTGCCTCTCCACTGTCGCCGCCTTTGGCGGCGCGGGGGGCGCTTCCCCCCTGCAGACCAGGGAGACGTGGAGCTAGTGCCCCCCCCAGCAGACCAGGCTTTTCTCGCCGCGGAGGACGCGGGCGGCGGCGCGTCTCGGTGGTCCCACTGCCCGCGTCCTCCGCGGCGAGAAAAGCCACTCTGCGTCTCCCTGGTCTGCTGGGGGCGGGGCGCAGCTAATGTGCTCCCCCCTCCCAGCAGACCAGGCGTTTCTCGCCGACGCCTGGGACAGAGCAGCTGGGGTGCTGCCGGGTTGGTCCCCGCAGCGCCGAGGTGCGGCGCTGCGGGGACCTACCCGGCAGCGCCCCAGCTGCTCTGTCCCAGGTGTCCAGATTCAGCCACTGTTGAAACTGACCAGCGGCTGATTCCAGGAAGCCCGGGGCAGAGCAGCTCTGCCTCGGGCTTCCTGTAGTCAGCCGCTGGTCAGTTTCAGCAACGGCTGACTTGGGAACACCTGGGGCAGAGCAGCTGGGGTGCTGCCAGGTTGGTCCAGTAGCGCCGAGGAGTGGCACTGCGGGACCAACCCAACAGCACCCCAGCTGCTCTGCCCCAGGCGTCCCCAAGAGTAGCTGGGGTGCTGCTGGGTTGGTCCTGCTGCACCAAGGGTTGGCGCTACCAGACCAACCCAGCAGCACTCCAGCTGCTCTGCCCCAGGCGTGTCCGATTCAGCCGCTGCTGGTCAGTTTCAACAGCGGCTAAATCTGGACGCCAGTTCCGACTTACATACAAATTCAACTTAAGAACAAACCTATGGTCCCTATCTTGTACGTAACCCGGGGACTGCCTGTACTTTTAAAAAAGGATTTTTACCTGAGTAACATCTTTCTCAGGATATATGCCTAGTAATTCACTGAAGGGTGGCACCTGAGGTCTCTTGTTAGTAACAGTCTGGTCTTACACATACTTTGCAATGATTATTATGAGGTGACAAACCTCCTGCTGAAAGGAGTATTTCCAAGGTAACAGACACCTCTCTGGCCGTTTGGTTATTGTGTGTTGTATGCAAATAAACATTTATTAAGCTACCTGCAAAATGAGAGCAGGACTAAAGACAAAGGATGGAACTGGTTTATCTTGGAGTGTAGGGAATGACAAACGCAATAAATCTGAAGCAAAACTGGTAAGCTTGGGTGTACTGTTTCTGTAGATGCAGCAAAATAATGCGAGTGGAGTGGGGACAGAATACTCCAGGGAGACACTTGGTGGGTTGGATATGGCAATCACTAACCTGTAAAATAACAGCAAGGCCTGCAAAGCCTAGGGAGGAATACTTGTGTGGCCTATAGCTGGTCGTGTTGGGGAGCTTGACCTATGGTAGGCATAGACAAAGCTGCCTCGTGCAACAGGCTGGTGGTAGAGAGGAACCTTACAACCCTGTGGCTGTCTCTAGACTGGCAAGTTTTTCCGCAAAACCTTGGCTCCACCTGAATTTCAAAGTGGCAGTGCTGCTTGACACCATCAGCTAGGGACTCCCCAGTTGACCCCAGGCTCCATGCGGCATTGCTGCTTTTAAATACCTCCACTTCTCCCCCCCGCCTTGCTGTCTCTATCTGATAAAGGCAGGGGAGGGCGACTAGTTGACTATCTGATAAGCATTTGCTTATCGGATAGTCGACTAGTCCTTTACATCCCTATTGTAAGCATCCTCCTTCTTCAGTCCCTCAAGACCTAACATTTGCACTTCTTTGAGACTTGTTCCTCTTGAGACATCATTAGTTTGGTGACTTCTGTGGTGTTTGTCAGAAGTGAGTTTACTTTTTGTCTTGTCTTGTCTTGTCTTTTTTTTTTTAACCTTATTCCTTAATCCTGTGTCATGTTAGTTCTGTGTGGCAACCAAATAGCACTAGTTATTTCTTTAAAAAAAAAAAGTGTATGGCAGATGTTAATGTAAACTTATTTGAATTAGCGCAGTTTTATTTTTATTTAGTTTCTCTTTAGGAAAATAGAAGTGTGAAACACATTGTTTTCATGGAAAATTAGCATGGGAAGAGACTTCAGAAAGTCATCTAGTCCAATGCCCTGCTCAAAGCAGAGCTAACCCCAATTAAATCAGCCCAGCCAGGTTTGTTAAGCTTGCCCTTAAAAACTTCTGAGGATGGAAATTCTATAACCTCCATAGGTAACCCATTCCAGTGCTTCACCACCCTCATCATGAAATAGTTTTCCCTAATAACCAACCTAGCCTTCTTGCACAGCAACTTGAGACCATTGCTTCTTGTTCCATCATCTGCTACCATTGAGAACAGCTTAGCTTCATCTCTTTAGAATCTCCCTTCAAGTACTTGATGGTTGCTACCAAAGCCCCCTTCTTTCTTCTTTTCTGCAGCCTAAATAAGCCCAGTTATCTCAGCCTCTCCTCATAAGTCATGTGTTCCAGCCCCCAAATCATTTTTGTTGCCCTCCACTGGACTCTGTCCAATTTGTCCACATCCTTTCTTTAGTAAGGGGCCTCAAACTGGGTGCAATAGTATATATGAGGCCTCGCCAATGGTGAAAGAGGGTGGTAATAATTTCCCTCAATCTGCTGCCAGTGCTCCCAATAATGGAGTGCAATATGCTGTTAGCCTTCTTGGCAGGAAGGTCACGCTGTTGACTCATATCCAGCTTCTCATTCACTGTAATACTCAGGTTCTTTTCTGCACAACTGCTACTTAGCCAGTTGTTCCCCAACCTGTGGTAGAGCAGGGGATTCTTTCTCGGAAGTGCAGGACTCAGCACTTGCCATGGAACCTCATCAGATTTCTTCTGGCTCAATCCTCCAATTGTCTGGGTAACTCTGGACCCTATTCTCTCCAGTGTGTCTGTGTCACCCATGACTTTACTGAAGGTGCAGTGCATCCTATCATCCAGCTCAGTAATGAAGATGTTGAACAAAACCAACTACAGACCGACCGCTGGGCCACTCTGCTTCATACCAACTGCCAACTAAACATCTAACTCTTGATCGCTACCCACTGAACCCGACAATCTATCCAGCTTTCTATCCACTTTATGGCCCATTCGTCTAATCCATAATTCTTTAATTTGTTGGCAAGAATACTATGGGAAACTATATCAAATGCTTTGCAAACGTCAAGGTATATCATGTCCTCTGCTTTCCCCATATCCATCCAGCTAGTTATCTCCTCACAGAAGGCAATCAAGTTGGTCAAGCAGTTCTTTCCCTTGATGAATCTATGCTACTGTTCCTGATGATCTTCTTCTCCAGTTGTTTGAAAATGGATTCCTCTAGGACCTGCTCTGTGATTTTTTTCCATTGACTGACTGAGTTTTCAAAGTTTTCAGAGCCAATGGCTCTGCAGCCATTTCCATCAGCCAACACTCTCAGCATCCTCTGATGTATCAGATCCGTTCCCAAGGACATGTGCATGTCCATCTCTTCTAAGTAGTCCTTAAATTATTCTTCTACAACTGAGAGCTGTTCATCTCCTCCCCATACTTTGTTGCCCAGTGTAGCATTCTGGGAACTGACCTTGTCGATGAAGAACGAGGCAAAAAAAACATTGGTTTGTTTAATTACAGAATTTTAGCATGCCTTGTTCTAAATTGGCTAATATGCAGGAGACTTTGGCCTGAGTAAAAACTGCAGGAAATAGTCCTTCGATAATAATCTGCAAATTCGAGTTAAAGGCCTACTTCATCTAGCCCCAGGATGCAATGCGAACAAGCCCAAATGTTCATCCTTTTTTAAATATTACTATTGTATATTTAGAACTCAATGCTTATTTCATTTTTCTGCAGTTAATTGTTTCACCCATCCATTGGTTCTACCCTAAAGAATGAAATAATAGTATGGCATAAGTCTGAATTTGTGAGCCAAACATGTTTGTTTTCTTTGCATGCCTTTAGTATGCTTTTCATGAATAAGTAGATCCAAAGGTAGCTTCATATGTTTTCTAGTTAGGTTGGGAGCCAGGAATGCCTGAGGAGGAGATTAAAAGAGAGGGGAGTAAGAAATCTTGGTGGGTCTTTCATTACATAGTGATACTTCTATCTCAGCAGAAGCTGCCTGTTCTGAATAAGTGTAGTAAATATATCATTTGCTGAGGAAGGGGTGATAGAAAAGATTATCACAAATATGAAAGATAATTACACCCACTTCTATTTGAGACTTACTTGTTCTCAAGCTTTTGACCTTAATCTTCTTCCCCCTAACATGCTGGATGTTTTACTAAGTCTCTGTCTCCTGGCTAATCTTTATCAGTAGAAAGGGAAATGGGTAAAACTTGGCAGTTGAATAATTTTTGCCCTGAGTCCTAAAATCTACAACTTCTATCAATGAAAATTAGCAAGTGACTTTCTAATGGCTGATCTCTACAACAGTGCAACATTTTAACACAAGTTTGGCATTATTGGAAACCCAGTTATTACAGGTTTTCAAGTGAGATCAGCCACAAAATATTGGTATTAAAATGGTATTTGGTATTTTTTTTACTTTAAAAAAGAATTGTATTTCCACATTTAAGGTAGTGACACCATTTGTCTCCAAAATAGTTGCTTTCACAAGATGAAAGCTGAGCAGAGTGATCCATCTTTGTATATCTTGAATCAGAAAGAAAAATTAGTTTGGTTTTTGCCACAGTTGAAAGATGTGTACTTCAAAACTATTTACCACGCTCGGCAGTCTTCCAGAAGAAGCTCAAGAAGTGGAATTGCTGAGGATTGCAAATCAAGGCTGATTTGTGTAGTTTGAAAAAAAAAATAAACAGAACCTGGAACTAAACTATTTTGATTCATATATATGTTTTTTTTTTTCAGAGCCATAACATCTGTGTAGAAACTAAAGGAGGCAAAGTGATCTGTTTGGGAACTCTTCATGGAAATGCAGATATTCATGCAGCAAAGAAAAGTGTAAGCAAAAAGTGAAGTCCTCCCTTGTTATACTTCAGATTGTCTAATGTAATATAGGTAAATGCTGAGAAATGTTTATATATTGCAACTTGATTCTGATCAGCTAATCTTCATCTCATCTCATTCTTACCCTGCCTGCCGGTTGTCTTTTCCATATATTTATGTCTTGTTCACAGCAGAGGGGTGTAAATTCTTATGCATTCAGTGCAGTGGTAGGCAACCTGTGGTCTGTTGGGGTTCTGTGTGTGGCCAAGACATTTTGTCATTTTGTTTACCATAGGTTGCCAGATTCCACTGGTTTCTGTCCACATACATTTTTTTTTCCTACTGCTAACGTGATATGCATGCAAAGCAAGGGCATGTGAAGTGAGATGCATGCTGATTGCACACAACAATTGACACTGAGAGCTGCACGCTCCCTGTGTATCCAATCAGAGCGCTGCTATGGTTAAATCAATTCCACAAATTCTAGGTTCGCAAGCACAGTTAGCAGAACTACCCTCTCTCAGGAGACCGTCTTGGTTATGACCACTCATGTGGCCCACTCACTAGCCTAGATTGCCCATCACTACTCTAATGTATTGGGCACTGACTGACTGACTGTGTGGACTCAGCTGATGTGCAGTAAAAGGACAGTGTACCTTAAACTAGTTCTGTTTTGAGATAGGAATACATTAACGCAGTTGTCTCCAACCTTTTTACACCCAAGTTCACTTTTTAAAACTCAGAACAAGCAAAGATCTACCGCCCTATCCTTCCCCCAAGACCCCACCTCTTCCTTGAAGCCCCATCCTCTCTATTCTCCTCCTCTTCATCACTTGCTGTCCGCAGCCCTTATACACTCTACACTGCCACTTTTTCCCCCCGATTCTTCTGTAGGAAGAGGTTTTTCCAACATTTGGCCTGTCTAGACTGGACCAATTGTCAGAAAAAAACCTTCTTTTGGAAGCCGGAATATAGGGGTTACTGAAAGAGCATGTTTGCTCTTCCACTAGAAAAACAGAAGAACAAATGCATCCCTAGATGGGAAAGAGTTTTTCTGGGATATCTCTAGAATCCTGGAAAAACTCTTGCAGTCTAGCTGTACCCTCACTGGGTTGAGACAGGATGTGTGGGCTCTGGGGCAGGAAAGAGGGATTTGAGTGTGGGAAGGGGTGAGAGGTGCAAGCTCTGGGAGGAAATTTGAATGCCGGAGGAGGTGGAGAAGGGGACACTGGCTCAGGGAGGGAGCTCCAGGCTGGGAAGTGTTGGGGTCAGATGGAAGGTTGGGATACTAAGCAAGCCACAGGCTTGTGGATGTGAGGGTGCAGGAATTTGGGTTTGGGTATGTGAGGGGCATAGGGCAGGGGTTCCAGTGTATGATAGACTCAGATCTAGGGTCTGGGGGGGTGCAGGAATGTTGTTATGCTGCTGCTGGATGGAGTCTTGGCTCCAATTAGGGGTTTGTTGGCCAGGCTTCATTTTTAAATAAAAGACTGTCAAACACAAAAAGTTTCTGCATTGTCTTTATTTATGAGAAGGGCGGGGAATCTGTTTTGAGTCAGGGGTCACTGACTCACAGAAAAGTCAGTTGGGGCCACACAAGGGAGATGCAAAAACCCCCCAAACCAAAACAAAAAAAAAACAACCAAAAATCTCCGCCCCCTCCTTCCCCCCCAAGCCTCACTAATGTGGCCCCAACTGTGCTGGTGGGAGCAGGGGACATGGTACTGGGGAAGGGTGCTAGTGGGTGCTGGGACAGGGTTCTGGAGTGGGGGCAGGGTGCCGGTGGGGGCAGGGAGTCCCCAGCACATCCCTCCTCCCAGGACTCCTTTGTCACCCTCCCCCCCCTCCCTCCCCGCACCCTCTCATCGTGGAGCAGGAAAACCCCAGCGCACGCCGTCTCTGGGGCCAACTCCTCCTTCCTGCAGGGAAGGGTGCACCTGGGCTGAACACCCCGGCCAGCTGGCTGGGCAGCTCCTCCTCTTTGCTCCAGCCCAGCTGGATTAAAGGCTAGAATTCAGGATTTCTTACTTTGTCTTTATAAAAAGTACTAAAAGATTTATCCAGCGTTGTTTGGGTCCTTAGCTGAATTATTTTTTTTATTTTCTTCATTTAAATCATTGCTCTGGAGTGGGGCTGCGGATGAAGGGTTTGGTATTCAGGCTGCCCCTGGACAACCCCAGCCCTCTCTCACTGAAGCAGCTGGGGCCAGGTGAGAAGTTCCTCTCCAGGGCTGCTACAGCTGCAGAGGGCACAGCTGGAGGAGGAGTGCATGTGCATGTCCTCTGGCTGGGGGACTGACAGACATATATTTGAGAGAGTTTAGTAGATAGCTGTACCTTTCTCCACCCTTGCCTCCGGCTGCCCCAGTGAGAAAGGGACAGCTATCTACTATATATTTGTAGCTGTTCTGGTTCCAGTCTCTGGCCCTTTGCTGCCCCCCTGTGGTCATTATATAGTATAACTGTCCCTGCTTTCCATCTTATATGCCTTGCTGCACCCATATGGTTGTTATTTAGCAGAGCCCTCTCTTTCTGTTCTATAAGAAATAATCCTATCCCAGGCACATCTCATTTTCCTGGCACAACCAAACCCTTACCTTGCTTTAAGTTATGATGGGAAACTGTATATCGAATTTGGTGGTTCTAGCTCTTACAAGTTAGGAGGAGTTCTTGAACAAACAGACCTACAAACTCTCTCAAATATATAGTAGGTGTCAGTTAATTTAATACATTAAGATTCAAATTTGATATCTTAGTGATAAGACTGCTTTTTGTATCTTTGACTATTTAACTTGCTCCATTTTAAAGTTTGCATATGAGGTCAATCTATAAATGTAAATTCTACCATAGTGGATTTAAATGCTAGTTTTTATTAATATTAAAAATAAAAATCAGTCTCCTTTTATTTTAACATAGGAACAAATTAACTATGGAATAAGTAGATGCAACTCTGTCAGTTCCAGCTTAGTTGTGCTTACTTATATTAGGGTGAAATGGTCCAGTGTTTTCAAATATGAGTGCCTAAAATTGTCATCTGAATTGATATTTAAGCTCCAAATTAAAAGTGTTTTGATATTTGAAAATGCTGAGCACCCACAGCTTCCACTGAAGTTAAGGAGAGTTGAGCATTTCTGAAAATCAGATAAAGTATTTGTCAGGGGAGAGCAATAATTTTTGATGGGAGGCTACTCCAAGAATTTCGTAAGTGGTCATAGGCCATGCTCTTTCATGATATTAATGGAGGAGGTGCGGGTTTGAGGATGGAGGTTGGGTGCAGAAAGAAGCTGGGAGTGAGGGGTGGAGGGTGAAGAGGGTTTGGGTTACATGGGGTTACCTGGGAGGATATCAGCCAGCAACCTAACAGGCTTCTTGTCTGCCGCATCCCCCACGTGTACAATAATCAAAACTAAAGCAAAAAATGGCTTGTATGTTTCTGGAAAGTTGTTTGGGTAAAATGCTTAATGGGCAAATGTAATGTAATAATAATCATATGGTATGAACTGAAAATGCAAACTAGTTTTAAGATAGAAATAATTCATATGTTCCAGCAGATGGCATCATAAGGCAGGTTTCATGCCATTGTACTTTGTTTGCCTTCAGTATTCTGTACTGCTTCCACTCCATGGACCAGATGTGGGCCCGTGCTTCAGTGGTACAAAGGGGCTCTAAATCTGTCCTAGACAGCTGAGAACTCTGTCACCTCAGCCTGGCTTTTTAGCATACTGTATTCTGGGAGAAGGATGCAGCTTGACTTTACTATGGCGCTGTCATAATCCTTAGCTAATGTCATTGTTCTTCTGAGGCCAGGTTAAAGCACTTCCGAGGCCTCTGACAGTGTAGGAGGCTGAGGGAGTAACAAAGATAGTTTACAACTACCATGGCCCCTATCGTCGTTTTCCTGTGCTAAGATCACCTGGGCCTCACTTGAGGGGATTGGGACCCTTGCATTTTCATACGGAGTAAGATTCACTATAGTATTAGGGGACCTATGCCAAAGCAGAGTTGCTTGTTTTATAACATGCCAGCTTTGGCTCTCTTCTCATATATGTTGGTGTAAACTGGGATTAATATAAGTAAGTCATTTGTCATCATCTATTCTCATTTACATCCACGAATTCAGTAGAATTACTCCAAATTTACCCTGCTGTAACTGAGAATATAATTTGTCTCTGGAGTTACTGGCTTTACAGTGTTGTGCCTGATTCCCCTCTGATACATTAATATTTCATGTGTTAGCCTGTAGTGACAATTCATGTCATGTTCCATCTAAAGTTACTGTAATACAATTGGTGCATTTCAACCTTGGAAATGTTACTATTTTTTACATCAATGGTGTACTAAAATATAACTTTGAAGCAATAAAACATTCAAATAATTTCATACAGCTTTTAGTATTTGGAAATATATTTTCTTAAATGCCTGTAATATAGCTGAGGACTTCTCTGCTCAGTAACGCCTTTGTAAATCCACAGTAACTTACAGAGGTCGTCAGTAGAGTTACTATGAATTTACAGCTGTGACACTGGAAAAAGAATTTGGTTGATCATGTTTATCTACAGAGTAACATTTCTTAATGAAGTATTTGGGCAGCCAGTTTTTAGAGCGATATTCAGCTTTTCTCAAATAGCAGTTTCTGTTAGTAATCAGGCTGCATTTAATCTGCCATGTGTGCTGCTGTTACACTTTTGTTCCATTAGTGGTAGTCATCATTATGTGGTTATGGGTTTGTCAGCATTTACATTATAAACCAGGAATGTGAGGGGTTTCTAGCTATTCTCTGTAATTTCTTCTGGGCTGAAATTGGACACCAAGATTTCAGCTACAAAAAAGGAGTTGTTTTCTAAAACATTGGACAAAAATGAAGAAATGGTCAAGGTGCTTATAAAACAAAGAATGAGAGCAAAAAATAAAAAAGAAAGTATGGTTTGCTTCTTCATGATTTTTTTATTTAAACTTGGAAACTAAGACAGTATTACACATTTGTCCTAAAAATTTGCCTAGTCAGGAAATCTACTCACTCCCATTTACTATACTGAACTGATGAATGAATGAATGGTATTTTACTTGCCCACCTAAAGAAAACTGACTCTGCATATAGGTGAAATGAGGCAAGGCTGAATTAATGCATCTAAAAAAGTATAACTGAGTCCAAAAAAAAATTGGTAAGTTCATGGAGGATGTGGCCATTTAGAATGGCTACTAGTCTCAAGAATTTCTTGTAGGCTGACTGGTGAAAACATCCCACTTACTTCAATGGGGAGTCATTAGCTAATTTACACTGCTAGGATCTTGTATAACATTTACTTAATAAAAAACTAGTCATACTCTGACAAAAATCCGTACAAGATAAACAATTCAACACTAAAAATATACCTAGTCACATGAAGTTAATGACCCATGATGATAAACGTGGTATAGATTGTACTTCCCTTAACTGTGGTCTTGCATGGACCTTGGATGTTCGTGGACCACAGAGCCCAGGAAAAGGGAAGTCTGGCAGCGGCTCAGGAGTGCATTAGGGGACACCACCAACCCACTGTGTGTTGCGGGGGGAGGACAGGAGGCAGAGTAGCGAGTTCTGGCCCCGGCAGCATCCAGGAAGCTCTGTTCCTGGTCGTGGAGCTCCAGCCCTAGCCCTACACCCCAGCCCTGACTGTGCAACTCCAGCCCCAGCCACGGAGCCAGATGGCTACAAGCTATGCCCTGGCCACATAAACAGGTGGCTGAACAGTTCAGGACCTGGCTGAGAGCTCCGGCCATGAAACCAGGCAGCTGTGGGGCTCCAGCCGTGGGTGCTCTGCCTTAGCAGCAGCAAGCCGGCAGCATCTAGAGAGCCCTGGGGGGACTCAGGCAGCAGCGGGGACAGGCTAGAGCCCTATCCCGGTGACAGCACAGGCCAGGAGGGGAGGGACCTTCTCTGGTGCAGCAAATCCCCTCATTTGGGACCAGTCAGATCCCAAGGGTCCCAGGCCAGCAAGGTCCAATCTGTATTTCACACCTCTCTGAACTTTCAGGCTTTCTTTGCATATTTAAGAAAGCAGCTTTGCAGCAGTTTACGCTCAGGCTCTGTGCTTAGTAGGATGTCATTTCCCTAAAATTTTGCTGCCTATATTTCTGTTCCACTGATATTAACAATGATATTGTCTAATGTAGCTAGGGTTTCAGCTGACCACCAATATTTTAAACATGATGTCCTGTTCTGAGACTGTCAATGATCTGATGCTTAAAATGCCCAGGGCCACTAGCAGTTTTCCTTCTAAGATTTTCCAACCATGAGCTGAGTAAGTTTTGGCTTGTGCACCAATATTGAGGTCATGTGCGCTGGTCTGAATGTGTGCCATTGTGGCACCCAATTTATTAGCACATGTTCCCGACTGCTGGAGCAGACCTCCCCCCCCCCCCCCCCATGAGTCAGGTCCCATCCCCCCTGCCATGTGGCAGCCACGGCCACCGGAGCAGGCCTCTCTGCCACACAGCTGCAACAGGTCCTGGGTCCCCTACCCCTGAGGCTCCTTCACTATGCCATCTCAGCTCGGCTTGCTTACTGGAGCAAACACCTGCCATTTGAGAGTTGCTGCACTGCTCTCCAGAGGAGGTGGGCAGGGGAAGATTTTTTGTGCATGGCGCACCTTTGCAGGAACTCTGGCCACCAGTGCTTTGGCTGCACTAGCACTGCAACATCAAGAAACGAAGGCATAGCTACACTACAGAATTCAAGTATCAGAGGGGTAGCCGTGTTAGTCTGAATCTGTCAAAGCAGCGAGGAGTCCTGTGGCACCTCATAGACTAACAGAAGTGTTTGAACAGAATTCAATTGACTTAAGTTTTGTCAATGATTGTAAGGTGGTATAATTACATCACTTGTGCATGTCCATGCAACTCTGCTTCTGTCAGTGGAGTGCACCTGCAGTTGATGCTTTTGCATCAACATAGAGAATGTTCATGTCAGTCTCCCACCATGCGCCAGTCCCCATCCTCTACCATTGGGAGGTCTGGGAACCGACTGCGGTGCATCACAGTCCTATGATGCAGTTCTTTCTGTCCCAAATCATTCCATAGGCTTCCACCTTTGTTTCCTGCCTTTTATTAAACAACCCTATGTAAACTATGCACCTGCCACCTCTGCTTGAAAGCATGGATCCTGACCTGCTGACCAATCTGGCGATCAGCATTATGAACACAATGTGGCTGGTTCCGATATATTTCATGAGCTATGAAACAGAAAGTGAATCCATGGTGCCTGTCTTTCTGTGTGCCATGTAAAAAAAAATTAAGATTGTTGCTGGCATTCATGGGATAGCTGTACATAGTGAACTGTCAATACTGGGTTTGGGAAACAAGCACTGAGCAGTGGGGTCATGTCGTGATGCATGCAAGGGATGATAAGCGGTAGCTGCAGAACTTTAGGATGCACAAATATACCTTTGTGGAACTGTGTGGGGAGGTCACCCCAGCACTGTGACTCAAGGACACTGGATTGAGAGCTGCCCCCGCTATGGGAAAGTGAGTGGCGTTTGCCGTGTGAAAGCTGGCAACTGCAAACTGCTACCAGTCAGTCACAAATCAGGGTGGAGGTGGAAACTTAATTGTCTCCTGCTATAAAGGATTGTGACTGTCAGTTATATGCTGGAAATACTGTCAAAAATACTGTCAAGCTGGAAGACTTCTTACTCTGACTTCTGTAACTAGTGATGGGGGAGGGATAGCTTGCTGAACCCAGGGTTGTGAGTTCAATCCTTGAGGAGGCCATTTAGTTAGAGTTTTGGGGCAAAAAAATCTGTCAGGGATGGGACTTGGTCTTGCTGTGAAGGCAGGGGGTTGGGACTCCATGGGTCAGTTCTAGGAGATAGGCAATCTCCATTCATTTAACCATCATTGTACAAGGAATAAGGGAAGTCAGAGGAAGAGTGCTCTGCTTCTAAATAAGTGCTGTGTAGACACTCCCTATTTCAAAATAAGCTACACAACTGACACAGCTCAATTTGCGTATCTTATTTCGAGTTAAGTCCTGCAGTATAAACACACCCTGGGTAAATGCATATCATGTAATTCTGTTTTCTCTCAGAAGGTCTTGGCATGTTTCCATAGTGCTTATTTTAGCTTGTTTCTCTTACAGAGTGTGAATATAGAGAAACTACAGGGGACATCTATTAACATTTCTACTGAAGATGGTTTATTGAAAACCAAATATCTGTATGCAGAATCTTCATTTCTGTCTTCAAGAGGTGGTGATATTCTACTGGGAAGTATTCATGGTAAGACAGGAAAGGCAAAATACAGTCTGGAATTTAGCAGACGTGCAGTATCTTTAGTGTAAATTATAAAAAGAAAATGACTGCTCCCTTGAGACTAGGGCCCTAAGTAATCAATTGCAGACACAGCAGCTGAACAAACCAGACTCTCAAATAGTTTAACACTAGCAGATGCTAAAATGATGAGATCACCATATACAAGACAAGTTAATTAGTTTTTCTGCTGTAAATGAAATTTGTATTTTAAAGATACTTCCATAAGTAAGCTTGTTATAGTAAGGAAAAAATCATATAAAGAATAAACATTCTACATTTTTAGGGATATAAATTAACAACTTATTACAGAATTAAATAGTGGAAAATACAACAAACAAAAGGAACATCAGTGATAAAACTATACTTCATTTTAAAACATCTGGTGTTTTTTTCTCTTTACAGAAATCAAAAGGGTTAACCTGTTTAACAAGACTTTTGGGAACAATTTGGTTATGATGACTTAAAATGATACTATTTTTATTAGAAGTGTTTTCTGCAAGTTTGTGCTGGCGCCCTGTATATCTAGAACACTGCCAATTTATAAATTATCAGGTCAAATGTTATATTTTTCCCCAAATGTTTTTCATCCAGGATTGGAAGGATAGCTAATATGGGTCTTTTCATATTAGTAATAGTGGTGGTTGAAACTTGTACCTGAGTCATACTTCCCCAGAATTCCCCTTGAGCACCTCATCTCCTCTGTGTTCTTGATGTGTTTGTAGTGATTTTTGCAGCTGAGTTAGACCAATGGAAGCATGTACCAGCAGTGGAAAATTACATATGCTGGTGGCTATAGGTCACCAAAAGAACTTTCTGTAATTCCAGAGATTGCAGATTTTTACCTCACATCAGAAATGCTGCATCTCCCTCTGCTCTTTATAAAAAAGCCAATTCCTTTGTCAGTTATAGACAGTGGAAAATGGACTATTGTCAGGGGGTAGTTGTATTAATCTCTATCTGCAAAATCAACAAGGAATCCTGTGGCACTTTAAAGACTAATAGATTTATTTGGGCATAAGCTTTTGTGAGTAAACGCGTTGTCTCCATGCATCTGAAAAAGTGATTTTTATTTACTCGCAAAAGCTTGTGCCCAAATAAATCTGTTCCTAGTTGGAACATGGATTGATAAACTTTCTGACTGAAGTTCCAGGTTTTATAATGGAACCAGCCTTTGCAACAGATGAGGCATAAATCAATTTAATTACATAAGTACTATATTTAGTTGCTGTCCAGTACATTAAGCCAATATGATGACTTTTACTAAGTAGTCTTCTAAGAACTCGAAGTTCTTAAGGTGGAACAGGGCTTGGGTCTCCAGGAATAGTTTATTTTGGCTGTTTTGACCCAAAATTGAAACAGTAACAACCATACATGGAGGTAAATCACTTTCACAATCCACATATTAAAAACTGTGTTGTAATTTTAGTCAGAAACAGCATGCATGCAAATAGAGCTGTATCCAGGTTAAACAAATAGCTCTTACCTAACTTCATACTTATTTTCATAAAGCTCTACATTACATGTTTGTAGCACTCTTAATACTTGCTCTTTTAACAATTATTTGTAAAATGTTGCTTTTGACTAAGTTCATTGAGTGCTTTGCCTTTTTATAGAACAGTACTATTTTGTGAGCACAGCAGACAAGGGAATATTCATGTTTATATACTGCATATGTTATAACACACATTTTTAACCTGATGGTGAAACATTAAGGCAAATCTTATTTTGAAATAATATATTCCTCTATTTTAGTAATAACACCCAAGATTATAAAAAATGATAGTTTTAACATTCAACTGTATTGCGTTTTTTTTGCCACTTGTTCACTTTTGTATTTCCCTTCATCTGAAAATTGTCATTAGTTATTTTTATTTTTAGTTCTAATAAATGTTGCTTCCTGGGACTCCTGACTAACACAAAACTGCAACATTTAGATTGCAAACCCATTGGGGTATTTGTCACTGGTACTTTATAACTAACATATATGGCAAATATCTCTGGCCTGGCTCCAATTAAGATGACTATGTTTACTCTTACCAGGATAAAATAGGGTAAAAGGGAATTATAAAACCTTAAAAATGCTGGCCTAGAGAAGGAGAGGAATAATGAAGGGGGTTGAGTAAGTAGCCGAGGACTTCCTGGTGAGTGTCAGTGAGCAGTGATGGGGATTCAGGGATGGAGCCCGAGAGCTCACTTCAGTAGAACACACTGTTTCCCCCAACTCAGGGGTGGTGATTACTGGGCTGAGTGAAACCCATTAAAGCTTGCAAGGAAAGATAAAGTTTGGGTAAGGGGAAATGTATTTAGGCCTTATTTTGTTTTATCTATTTGCTGTGCTTACTGTGTAGGTAGAGTGAGTAAATAATTATTTGTTTTGAAGAAGTTGGTTTCGAGTCACTTTAATCAGCTGCTATCATAGGCTTCTGGAGGTTGCAGGTGCTAAACCCAGTTGAACCTGGTGGGTAAATGCAGATGGTAAAGAGCAGCTCTGCAGCTTAGAGATCCAGTTTACATGTGATAAAATCACATAGTTAGTCCCAGAGACAGAGTTATAAAGGTGGCAACAACTCACCAACAGGATGCATTTGAGAGAGACTAAAAGGAATCTAAGTGCAGCTTGCCTTGTAATCATGACAACCAGCCTCAACCTGATTTAAATAAATAATTTTTAAATCAAGTAATTTAAATTATTGAAATTCTCCAGAATTTAAACTGCAATGTCATGGCCTGTCATGGTTTGCTTTATCTGATAGACTCTACCTGAACACATTGCATTAAAAAGCAACAGTATTAAACTATTTCAGAGTACCTATACTTGGTAGGAGTTAGCATGTAATGTAGACTCAGACTTTCAGTCCAGAAGGGACAATAGTGATAATTTAATCTGATCTCCTGCATATTGTAGGTCACAGAAACTTCACCTACCCACTTCTGTAATAGACTCCTAATCTCAGACTGAGTTGCATGATTTAAAAACTTCAAGTTACAGAGGAAGCATCATTTAACTTTAGTTTAAACCTGCAAGTCACCTGTATCCTAAGGTGCAGAAAAAGATGAAAAATCCTCAGTCTCTGAAATCTGACCTTGGGGGAAAATTCCTTCCCTATTCTAAATATGGCAATAAGGTAGACATTGAGCATGTGGGCAAAACCAAACATCTAGACACCTAGAAAAGAATTCTCTATAGTAACTCAGAGCCCTCCCCATCTAATGTCCCATAACTGGATACTGGGAATATTTGCTGCTAATAGTCACAGATCATCTATATGCCATTGTAGGCAGTCTCATCATACTACCCCCCCCCCCCAATAAAATGTTCAGGCTCAATCTTGAAGCCTGTTAGTTTTGATTTTTTTTTTATTTTTTGTTGTTGTTTTTTTTTTTTGCCCCCAATGCTGTTCCAAAATTTAATTTCTCTGAGGCTACGTCCACATTACGTGTTTTGCTGGAAGAGGCAATGCAAATGAAGTGCTGATTAGCATTTTGTGGTGCTTCATTTGCATAATCTATTCTGATCCGTTTTTGTGCAAAAACAAGCAGTATGGATGTTTCCGTTTTGTGCAAAAACCCCTTCACTGACATATGTCTGAATAGCATCAACTTCCCAATAGAAAACCAAATTCAGAAGGAATGCTGGAAACTCTGTTCCTTCCTGTGCATCCTCATGTGCCTTGTCCCCCGATGGGCCTAAAACAGTCAGGAATTCAGAGGAGCATCAATAAAATAAAAGAGAAACATGATGCCATTGTTCACATCCCTAAAGCTACATCTTGAGTTTGTCCTCAAGCTGACCTTTTACCCTGAGACAATATCTATAGATAAACAAAACTTAGGAATGTAGGAAAAGGTTCTAATTAATGTTGAGGGAAAACAGAAATAATCAAAACTTTAAGTCACCATCATCAATGATCTATTAAAGCTGGTAGAGTGCAGTATTTGTAGTACTTCCCCACAACAGCACATCCAATAGTGCAGATTAAACAAACCAATATTTAACTATAGTCGGTATCTGTATCTGCTCCCTCTCTGATGTATCCAGACTCCAGGATTAGTTAGCTGAAAGATTAAATATTGGCATTAATTAATCACATAACTTAAGTCAGTTTTATATACATTCTATAGACATTTCACAACATAGCACAGATAGCAATTCCTCTTTGCCTTCCAGATGACATGTTGAATTGGTTGAGTTAATGTGATTTGTGGAAATTCATTGATCTCCGAATGCTTAATGTTCTTCAAGTATCTCTTTAATTTAAACTCAGGCTAAATTCAAAGCTGGTGTGAGTGGGTGCAGTTCCATTTGAGTTCACTAATTGCAACAGGTCTGAATCTGGCCCTATATATATATATATATATATATCTTTTTGTTGTGTAGAAATAAGTACAGACCCATCTGATTTATGAACATCTGCACATACAAACTCTCACTTGTAGCCTCAGCAGGGGAGCAGGCAAGAGTCACAGGAGCAGCTCGACTGCTGTCTGGAGGACTCTGGGGGCTCAGCTAGACTACGCTAAAGTGTCAAAAGAGGACACTTCGGGAGATCGCTGAAAAAGCCGTGTCCAAACAACTTTCATTCCCACAGAATTTGCATATCCTTTTTCGACACTTTAGTGTAGTTTAGATGAGCCCTGAAGGAGCAGGGAGCAACCGCACAGTTGGTGGCTGGAAAACAGGAGTACTTTGAACCACCGTTTCTCTCCTGCCACTGGCTGCATGACCACTCCCTGCCTCTCCAGAGTCCTCTGGCCCGCACTGCTTTCTGCCTCCTGGTGAACCCATGGAGAAGGGTGTCGGCCGGTGGATAGGGCTAGCCATAGGAGCTGGCGCAGAGCCTGCAGGGGAGTTGTCAGCCAGGGAAGCCCAGAAGCAGATTTATGACTTTGTTGGATCCTCATTTCACTGAATTCCTTCAAACGGCAGCAGATGCTAATGTGATTAGTTGCACAGATTGACACTGGATTCCAATGTAAAGAGAACTTTGAAGGGAACAGCAATGTGTAATGTGCAATGACTCCACAGTATTTTTTTTTAATAACAAGCCCTACAGAATAAAACAGAAAACCCTTCTTGGGGGCGGGGGGGGGGGGGGGGGAAATGATTGCAGTCACCCACACTCAACTTGGAAAATATCTCCATTGAAAGATGGAAACTAATTTTCGTTAGCTATCTATGTCATATTTGTTACACATACAATTACAGGCAGTCCACGGGTTACGTACAAGATAGGGACTGTAGGTTTGTTCTTAAGTTGAATTTGTATGTAAGTCGGAACTGGTACATATTGTAGGGGAAACTCTAGCCAAACATTTCTCCAGAGCTCAGTTTTATTCTCCCACACCTCACTTCCCTCAGTCCTTTATTCTCAAGCTGAAGTGTCTGCTGAGACAAGCCGCTCCGCGTCTCCCTGGTCTGCTGGGGGGAAGCAGCTAGTGTGGGGTTGCCTCACCCTGTTTGTAAGTAGGGATCCGATGTAAGTCGGATCCATGTAACCCAGGGACTGCCTGTATATCACTATAGCCAACCATATAGCTGATGCAGTCAACTGCCACCTCCCCTCCCCCAAATCCCTGGCACAAAATAAAAATAAAGTACTTTATACCCATTAAATATTTTGGGTTTTTTTTTTTTTGTTTGTCTATATGTTCATAAAGTTTTACATCAATTGTTTTCCATATCTACATATTTTTAAATTTTATTACTTCCTTTTTGCATTTCTTGAGATTTTTCATAGAATACAACTCTATGAATATTAAGTATATATTTTGTAATGATTTGTTAGTTTTTATGTGTAACCCAAATAAAAATATGTAGACTAGCAGCTGCCTTATGGTCGTTAGAGCAGGACCCCAGATATGCAGATGATCTCTGCAGCCTCTGAGTGTACTGTATAAAATAATGAAATAAATTTCTCTAACATCATAAAAACACACTGTTGCTTTTTTGTTATAGGTGACACAACCCTCCAAACCAAAACAGGAAACATCACAGTAGGTAGGTTCTACTTTCTCTTTAAATAGGACAACATATTCTGAATTTTGCTGACTTCGACTTTCAGCTTTTGGATTTTGTTATGACTTTCTTTATTAGATTATTGAGTTTTGAAGTATCTGATATCTTCTTTCTATGTATATAATTATAGAACATGCTCAAGTGGCTTCATAAACTTTTACTTTGTCTTATGTTTGATTAAAACTGAATGGCTGGGATTTGTCACTTGCAAGTAATATTAAATCATTATTTTATTATTTTATGTCATCGACAAAAGTGGTAGCAGTTTCTCAGAAAACAGTGTAAACATTTTGTTCAAGTGCCATTTTAATCAGTGAGCTTTAAATTAAAGGGAAGAAAAGACTGGGTTAGTCTTGTTTCTGCTTTTCAACAGTGATTTTTGTTTGAATGGTAAAACACTGCTGAATTATCTCAATGTTCTCTTGTGATTGTGTACAGTACATAGGGTTGCCAGGTGTCTGGTATTCTACCGGACAGTCTGGTTTTTGCACCCTCTGTTCGGTAAAAAAATTCAGAAAATACCAGACGTGTAATGTCCGTTATTTTCTGCTTTTCCGGCTGTGCGCCGGACAGAAGCCTGGCGGGGGTAGGGAGAGTGGCTGGGACCCCTAGCCATTCCCCCTGCCCAGCTTCTGCATGCAACCACAGGCTCCCAGCACCGATCGCGGCCCCGTCTCCCAGCTGGGAACCCGTGGTTCCGTGCAGAAGCCAGGCGAGGGGAGCGTCTGGGAATCCCAGCCACTCCCCCCGCCCCCGCCAGGCTTCTGCATGCAACCAGAGGGAGTCCCAGGCTGGGAGGCGGGGCCGTGATTGGCGCTGGGAGCCTCTGGTTGCATGCAGAAGCCAGGTGGGGGTGGGGGGAGTGGCTGGGAGGTGGGGCGCAATCAGCGGTAGGAGCCTTCAGTTGATTGCGTCTGAGGAGTGATGCCTTGGGGAGGAGGAGAAGCCCTGTCCCTGAGCGCTGTTCAAGTGTGTTGTAGTGCCGTAGTCCAGGAGAGAAGCCCACAAGTGCTTTGTAGTTGCGTTTAGGCACCTTCCATTGGCACTCAGCCAAAACTGACTGGGGTGGAATTTCTGCTTCTTCCCACTGGGACACCCAAAGACCTGGCTATGGGGGAGTCACTTTCCTACCCATTGTCGCCCCCCTTCCTGCCATTGTGTTGCCCTGGGGTCTGCCCCTCTCCGCTTTGGGTGGCAGGCAGCTGCTTTGCAGAGCAGGCTCTTCAGCCTTCCACTTTGTTTCCAGCTTGGTGGCTCTTAGTAGTAGCTACACAGTATGTGTGTTCGGTGTGGGTGGGTTGTGGGTTTTTTTTTTTTGTTTTTTGTTTTTCTCCACAAATTTTTCACCCATATGTTCGGTATTTTTGGTAGATCATTTAGCAACCCTAACAGTACATATGATTTACAGGGGTTTACTGGGCCTGGTTTATTGCTGAGTTAGTCCAGTTTTATGACAGTATAATTCTAATGATTTCAGTGAAGTAAAAATGGAGTAATGCAGTTGTGAATCAGGCATGCTTTTTTAAAAAAAAATATATATATATATATACTTAACACTCAAGAACTTCCATTTTCATAAATGAATGCAATTATGGATCTAATTCTGAAAGGTTTTCAGTTTTGTCTGGGAGCATCCAGTGACATGTGACCTTACTGTTGGGATATGTAAAATGAATATGGATCTGGGATGATGGCAAGGATTCAGCCACAGGAGGCTTTACCCTTGGACATGCTCTTTCCCTTTGCCTTTGTAGCCTAGGAAACCAGATAAGTATGGAGTTGCTCTATTTTGTTATGTCTCTTCCTTATCCTCTTTGGGTCTTCATAACGTATCTTCAGGATCAAATTCTTTATAATCTCTGTAGCCTGTTATTGTAGTATGGGAATGTGTTTACAGAATTTCTAATTAAATCAACAGTAATTAGGGGCAGGTATAATTGTATTCATTATTTGCTTATTAATATTTATTTTACGGGAGTTAACATTACTAAATAAGGGTATGTCTACACTACAGCACTAATTCGAACTAACTTAATTCGAATTAGTTAATTCGAACTAAGCTAATTCGAACTAGTGCATCCAGACCTAAAAACCAGTTCGAATTAGCATTTTGTTAATTCGAACTAGGATGTCCACATTGAGTGGACCCTGAACCGGGGTTAAGGATTGCCGGAAGCAGTGCCAGCAGGGCATCAGATTAGGACTTCGAGCGTGGAGCTGTTCCCTCAGGCTAGCCGAGGGCTGTGCTTAAAGGGACCCGACCCCCACCCCGGACAGACAGTTCTCAGGGGTTCCCCGCCTGCAAAGCAGTCCTGGCTTGGAGTGCCCTGAGTGCCCACAATCGGCACATCACAGCACTCGGCCATCAGCCCGACTACACTTGCCACAGGCTGCCATCCAGGGGGGGGGTTAATCGGGGGGCTGCAGGAGAGCTTCCACCCCGAGGAGCCCGCAGAGCCACCCAGTCCTCCCCATCGGGGGCTCATATCCCATTCCTCCCTCACCTCCTTCCACTTACCCCTCCCTAGCCCCCCTTTTTGATATACAAAATAAAGGACACGTGTATTCAAAAATAGAAACTCTCTTTATTGAACAAAACTCGGGGAGACTGGGAAAAGGAGGTAGGAGAGGGGAAGAAAGAGGGTGGGAGAAGGGAGGGCAACTAAAATGATCATGGGTTTGGAACAGGTCACATATGAAGAGAGGCTAAAGAGACTGGAACTTTTCATCTTAGAAAAGAGGAGACTGAGGGGGGATATGATAGAGGTCTATAAAAGCATGAGTGGTGTGGAGAGGGTGCATAAAGAAAAGTTCTTCATTAGTTCCCATAATAGAAGGACTAGAGGACACCAAATGAAATGAATGGGTAGCAGGCTTCAAACTAATAACAGCAAGTTGTTCTTCACAAAGCAAATAGTCAACCTGTGGAACTCCTTGCTGCAGGAGGCTGTGAAGGCTAGAACTAGAACAGAGTTTAAAGAGAAGTTAGATAAATTCATGGAGGTTGGGTCCATGGAGTGGTATTAGCCAGGGGGTAGAAATGGTGTCCCTGGCCTCTGTTTGTGGAAGGCTGGAGATGGATGGCACGAGACAAATGGCTTGGTCATTGTCTTCGGTCCATCCCCTCTGGGGTACCTAGTGTTGGTCGCTGTCGGCAGACATGCTACTGGGCTAGATGGACCTTTGTTCTGACCCAGTACGGCCATTCTTATGTTCTAGGCTCAGGGTCGGTGGTCTCATTGGACCATCCTGATTTTCATGCAAACCTGCTCCTGGGTGTCCAGGCTGGCAGCTCTCCTGCCCTAGATGGCCGCTTTCCTATGCCTAGTGCGGAGGTCGTGGATGAGGTCCACAATCTCCGCACTAGACTAGGCGGGCGCCCGCCTCTTGCGGACCGGGGCAGGCTCCTGAGAGCTGCCAGTCTGGTCCCGGGAAGAGGCGGAGGGCTGGGTGGCAGCGTTCCAGGTGCAGCGTCTGCTGGCTAGGTGCTGGCAGGTTTGCACCTGGCACGGGCACCGTAGCCAGACCGTGCCCCTTTAAGGGCTCCGGGGCCGGGAGGGGGGCAGAAGAGTTTCCCTGGTGGTACCCAGAATGGCCACCAGGGAAAGCTGGGAAGGGCTAGCCTCCCACTAGTTCGAATTAAGTGGCTACATAGCCCTTAATTTGAACTACTTTATTCGAACTAGGTGTTAGTCCTTGTAGAATGAGGTTTACCTAGTTCGAATTAAGCGCTCCGCTAGTTCGAATTAAGTTCGAACTAGCGGTTTTTATGTGTAGCGCCTATCAAAGTTAATTCGAACTAACATCTGTTAGTTCGAATTAACTTTGTAGTGTAGACATACCCTAAGGGTTTAGGAAAAGTAGTGATAGATGTGTGAATTAACATACGAAAATAGATAAAAGGGTTTGACTAATGCCAGTTTGTTGCCACTTGGACATTGTGTTGAATGTCCGAGGTAAATATGCATAGGCAATAAAGCAGTTCCTTTTACCCCATCTGCTCCTGGGTTGCCTGTTTCTTCTCTAACACCTACCAGAGCAAACTCCTTCTAGGATTGCACTCTGTTCGAAATATCAAATTCTGAAAAGAATAGTAACCAAACTAAAAACATGAGCATTTCTTCGAAATAAATGCCGTAAAGCTCAGTCACGGGAACCACAAATTTGTACTCAGTTTTCCAGACTCCTTTTTTTCCTTCTGTCAAAGGAACTGATTGATGATGACATTGTTAACAAAACTAAAGTTTCTTAATCAAGGAAGTATCCAGGTCCATTAACAGATGATGAATAGTTTCCGTAGTTAACTGAGCTCAGTTTTAAGTATTAAGAAGTGTCTGACACTTGAGAGCCATTTTATCTTTTAGATTTACATGCCTTAGTTATTAGTTACACTTCACTTTTCCCTCAAGAGATCATAAAGCCATTTGTATTCATTTTTCAGCTTTTTAATGGCCATTTTTTTAAAGCAAAATTTTTAAAGATTCACATACACTTAGAGGATGTTGGGTCAAATATAATAATACTTTTCATTTATGTAATTTCACTTCAAGTTCTTAAAGTGCGTTACATAAGTGGATAAGTATTTCTTCTATTATAGATGGGGAAACAGAGGCACAACATGCGTAAGTGGATTGCTAGAACTCACACAGTGACTTCGGTTTTCTAGTGCTTAGCACCTTCCTCTAACAACAGCACTATGTTACCTTTCAGAAAGTACACATATTTTGAAATATTAGCAAATTAATGTTGTTCTTGATTCTGTAAAATTAGTAATAGAGTAAATAATTTTGTACAAACAGGAATGCAATTCATCAGGTAAAACTAGTTAATTGAATAATATGCCCATTATATCTCTCAGTGACTCTCTAGTCTCTTGCTACTTCGTGTATCCTTAGTGTATATATATTATTCTCTTATAAGATCAACTAAAACAGAGGTGTGAGAGGTTTATTTTCAAGATATTAATTTGAGAGGCAGCAGGAAATCATGCTAATCAGTACTCTGTTAATTCTGCTTTAATAGTAGGAACCGAGGAACATCTCCATCTCTGGAGATATTTAAGAGCAGGTTAGATAGACATCTGTCAGGGATGATCTAGATGGTACTGGGTCCTGCCATGAGGGCAGAGGACTGGACTCGAGGACCTCTCAAGGTCCCTTCCCATTCTAGTGTTCTATGATTTAAGTTACTTTATTTTCACTCCCTTTTTCTTTTTGCCTTCATCCATTCTTTCTGTCGTGTCTGAAATAGTATCTGTCCATTCCTTTCTGAGCTATGTTTGAAATGTATTATCTCCTTTGTGATCCAAATATAAATTAAAAACAAATGGAGAGTACTTAACATCTTACAGAATTGGGCCTTTGAAATAATTGTACTGAAGAAGGAAGCCTGCTTTTCTTTGCAGCATGTATTTGTGCAATGACAAGTGCAATATTAGTAATTAACAAATGTGAAATAATTTTGATGTGTTTTGAAAATACTGAACTGGAAACTTTCAACTTGGACCAAAGAATAGGCAGCTTTTAAATGACATGTTAATTTAGATTTACCCACCCTTGTTTGATTTCTGATTTGATTCAATCACTGCTGAAAATGGTCATTAAGGTACCACCGGAATTCTTAAGTTTCACAAAGGAAAAGAAAGAAGTCTTCAGTATCAGTCCTATCTTTCCAATATATAGTTGTCACAGTCCTGCTAGTAATCACTCACTCCTTGCTGTTGTGTCCTGTTCCCATTAGGTGTTCTCTGCTGCCAAGGCAAATTATCTTGTACCATCCTACAGATATTTAAAAAATAACATTCAAGTCCTGCTTCCCTGCATGGAAATGTTTACGTTTCAGCTCTAAAATGTTGAAATGGAGGTTTGCTATTTTGAGTTTGGTTTGTTGGAAATGTGAGAAGTGGGAGATATGTGCCAGCTGTGCTATTTCAAATAGGAGGGAATGACCCCAGATTTTTTGAGGATTGAAGGCAGAGTTTATTTTAAGTGCTAGCATTATGCATTGTATTTACAGAAAGTAGGGACCTGCTCTTGAAAGCAAGACTTGGCACGGAGTGCGCCAGGAAACTCAGCAAAGAATAAATGAGTCAGGCTCATTTTCTTATAGGTTTCATCGCCAATTGTTTCATCATCCTCCAGACATTGAAGGACAAGAAGTGATTCCATCCAACATTCCTGACATTGTGACCCCCCCAGCCTGTTTAAGACATTGGTGCATGGGACTTGTACCTGAAATTTTAATTTCCAGTTAAAAAATTTTTGGAGCAGATTCTCTCTTCTATGACGTTTTATTGCTCGTGGAAAACAAAAAAGATGCTCAAAATATCAGCAGTATAATTGTGTGGGGATATACACCAAATATAACTTGAGCAGCTCCAGTAACATGCTCAGAACTGTGGCCTGTTTTTTTTAATCTCAAACCCTAATATCTGGTATGACCAGCTTTCAGATGCCGATATGAAAATTGGGCTCTGTGTCATGATGCCCATTTTACTTCTGGGGTTCAGATAAACATTTGGATGCTTAAGAATTAATATGAGTACCCAGATGTGGAACTAGATGCCTATCTTAAGTAGTCAAGTATTTACATTAGATCCAAGGTTTTTAATGTGGTATTTTCCCCTTAATAAGGCTGGGAGATCCTCCTCAACTACTGTTCGGTATTTTATACTGTTCATGTCCACTTCCTCTCTTTATCCAAATACTGCTACCAAAACAGTCTTTATCATCACCTTCCTCTTCATTCCTTTGTCAGATACTCTCCCTTGCTCATCATGTTGAATTTAGTCTGTATAGTCTTCTGGGCAGAAACCATGCATTGAGAAGCACAGCAATATCAAAACCAAGTGTATGTAAAAGAGCACCTTTGTTGGGTTGGACAAATGCTCCATTTAGCTCAATATCCTGACTGACATTGACCAGTACTTTGGAGGACTGAATAGAACAGGGCAGTTTCAAGTGATGTTCTATCCCAGCTTCTGACAGTCAGAGGCAGTTTGGCAGTCTGACTGGAGCATCGGGCTGCATTCCTAACCATTTTAGATAATAGCCAATTCCAGATGCCCCGGAGGGAGTGAACCGAACAGGTAATCCTCTAACCTCCATGAATGTATCTAGTTCTTTGCACTCTGAGGGATGTTTTTAGAGAACTATCCATTACCATTCCAAGGTCTCTTTCTTGAGAGGTGGGACATATAGTTCCGTGCCCCCCTTGGCTCCCTCCAGGTAACAAGAGATAAAGGAATTACTCTGAGATAAGCCAGCGCCTCTTCACTAAATCTGTCAGAAATGCACTAACTGGAAAAATAATTAAAAGGCAGGGAGACAGCTCACTTAATGGGAAATCAGGGAACAGAACAGAACTGTATCCTGCAGCTCCATCAGAAGAGCTAAGGGAAAGGCAGAAGCTCTCCCTAAAACAACTGCCCAAAGGTTTCTCCCTGAGGAGAGAGAGGACCCTGCTGTAGACTGCCGTGTCTGAGATGGAAGCATTCCCCTTTTTCCTCTTATATGAACTCCCTGTTTTGTTAATTCCCTTTGTTTTGCACTACCCCAGAAGGGGAAAGAGTTAGGATTGACATGGCCCTGGAGGGGGGAGTTGCCATCCTGAGATTGAGGGAGCTATCATGTTGTATGCAACTGTAAGAAGGTACCACTTGTTGAGTGGACCCCCTTCAGTCTGTCTTAAACCAGACAACGTCCTTGGGACAGTTGCAGGGGGAGTGTGTATGTGCATGTTAGGAGAAGTGGCCCAGAGAGGGTATTTTAAGTGCCCCTGGTTGTCAAATCACGGATAGCCCTCAGAGAGCCCTCGGTCAGAGCCTAGGAGATTGGGAGGGCCTGGGCTCCCCATCAACATTTGCCTGACCACTACTATATGATGCTTCCTACCAACCTTCTCCCCCACCACAGCAAGGATCATCACAAGTGTTAACAGCTCACTTAGATGCAATCATTTTGTATTAATAACCAAAAGGAGGAATTGTAGATTAATTTGCATTTATCAACACCAAATTTCATCTGCCATATGATTGCACAATTAGCCAGTTTTGTGAGATCCATTGGCAACGCTTCACAGTCAGCTCTGAACTTAATGATTATTGAGTAAATTTGTGTTATCTGCATACTTTGCTACTTCACTGTTTACCCTTTTTTCCTGATTATTTATGAACATATTGAACAGCACAGGTCGCAGTACAGATCCTTGGGAAACCCTGCTGTTTTTCTGTTTGTATTGTGAAAATTGACTCTCTATTCCTACCCTTTGTTTCCTGTCTTTCAAGTTACTGATTCATGAGAAGACCTTTCCTCTTATCCCATGACACTCTAGTTTGCTTAATAGTCTCTGATGTGGATCTCATGAAAGGCTTTTTGAAAGTCAAGGTATGCCACATCTACTGGATCATCCTTCTTTACATGCTTGTTGATAGCCTCACAAATTTTTAACGGATTGGTGAGTCATATTGCCCTTTACAAGAGCAGTGTTGAATCTTCCCTACATACTGGACTTACCTATGAGTCTGATAATTTTGTGTTTTACTATAGTTTTAACCAGTTTGCCTGGAACTGAAGTTAGATGTATTGTCCTGCAATTGCTAGAATCTCCTTTGGAGCCTTTTACATAACATTAGTATCCTCTAGTCATCTCATATAGTGGCTGATTTAAGCAACAAATTACATAGCACAATTAATAGTTCTACAATTTCATATTTGACTTCTGTCAGAACTCTTGGGTGAATAACATATGATCTGGGGAAATTACTGTTGTGTAATTTATGAGTTTGTTCTAAAACCTCCTCAGATGACACCTCAATATGAGACACTTCCTCAGATTTGTCACCTAAAAAGAAGGCACGTGTGTGGAAGTCTCTCCCTTACTGTCTGCAGTGAAGTGGGATGCCAATTAGCCTGTGTCTACACTGCAAGATTTTTGCGCAAAAACCTGTGGAGCGTCCATACCTCAAATGTGCTTTTGCACAAGTAAATCAACAGTTAAACAGCAGAAGAGAGGGCTTTTTCCGGTGTAGGTAAACCTCCTTTTATGAGGCATAACTCCTTTTTGCACTACAGCTATTGTACAAGAAGGCAAGTATGGACGCTCCAGAGGGGTTTCTTGCGCAAGAAACCCCTATGGGAAAAAGCACAAGTGCACCGATGGCCATTCTGCGAATGGCCATCAGAGCTTTCTTGTGAAAGAGTGTCCATGCAGTGTGGATGCCCTCTTGCGCAAAAGCACATCGGACATGCTCTTTCTTTCTTTCTTTCTTTCTTTCTTTCTTTCTTTCTTTCTTTCTTTCTTTCTTTCTTTCTTTCTTTCTTTCTTTCTTTCTTGTTTAGTTTTTGTGTCCTTAGCTAGTTGCTAATTCTTTCTTGGCCTGCCTTATTATGCATTACTTGCTAGAACAGGTTTGGCAGCCCTTTCAAACCAACCTTTTCAAACTAAACAACATCAAAATTCAGAACAAGTGGTCAACAAAGAGCCATATAAGAATGCCCATCTGCGTGACTGAAAATATACAACTGAATATTATTGATAATTGACATGATTAATAATAGCATAAATGAAACATACTCACTTTATTTAATGGAACTTCTGCTGCTGCATCTTTTCCCACAGTTCTTTGAAGTTTACATCATAACTGGTCAAATCCAGCTTCATGCACGCATTCAGGCTGTCTTCTGTCAATCTTATGGCAGGGGGCTGGTGATGTGGGAATGCAGGAGTCTGGGGATGTGGGTTTATGAGGGGCTCAAGGCAGGGGGTTCAGGTGTACGATGGGCTCAGGGTTGGTGTGGGGTATGTGTTTGCAGGAGTATTATGACACTGCAGCCAGATGGGAGCTGGGCCCAAATTGGGAGCTTGTTGGTTGGGGTTAATTTTTAAATAAAGTAAAATATTATGTCCAACACAAAAGGTTTCAACACTGTCTTTCTTTATGGTAGGGTTGGGGAACCTTTTTTGTGTTGGGGGCCACTGACCCACAGAAAAATCAGTTGGAGACCACACAAATGAGAATAAAAAAAAACCCTCCAAAAACCCCTAATCCTCACTCCTCCAGTCCCATAGTGGGGGAAGGGACAGGGAGGACTGAAGTTCAAGGCCTTAAGCCAGATTTACTCTTCTGGGATTCCAGGATTAGTGGATTTTGTGGACCCCCCCTTAGGCTCTGGGGTGGGGACAAAAATTAAGGGTTCCATGTGTTGGGACAGGATTGCCAGTGAATGGGATAGGGATGGAGGTGCAGGATCTGGGTGAGGAGATGGGGTGTAGGACGGTGCGAGGTCTGGGCAGGGGGCAGGAGCTGTCTGGGGGCTAGCTGCTTGGTCAGAGGGCAGAGGGTGTCTGGCTGGGGGGCGATTGGGGGGGGCCGCCGGGCATGAGGTGCTAGGGGCACTTATTTGTTTTCGTGCTGTAAGGCAGACACCATGTAACACGTTCCCATTGCGGAAGCCTCTGGGAAGGGTTGGTAGGGAGGCCTGCAGGAAGTGTGTCCCAAGGGAAGGAAATATCAGTATGCAGGGAGCCATCTTTAGTTTCTAGTTTCTCCCATGTTGGAGGGAAGGAAAACGCTGTTGCACTGAGTCATGTTTAGCCTGTTTGTTCCCTACATGCCGGATCCGGTGGGGAAGGGGTATTTTCCCCCCTGCCACTCACCGCAGAAAGCTGCGCTGGAGTTCCAGTCTTGCAGGGGCCATGAAGCTGTAGCGCCAGTGCGGGCTCCTTGCTGTGAGGGGAACAAGGGGGGCTGAGCTGAGGCTCCAGAAGAGCCATATCTGGCTCCCTAGAGAGCCGTATTTGTCTCGCAAGGCATAGGTTGCCGACCTCTGTGCTAGAGTTTTGATACTTCTATTTTCCTCAATAGGATTTTATTTACAATTTTTAAATGATGCTTTTTTCCTCCAGTTGCCTCCTTTTTATTCTGCTGTTTAGGCATAGTTGCATTTATTTTATTTTTTTTGGTCCTCTATCTTTTTTAATTGGGATATACATGTAATTTGGATCTCTATTGTGGTATTTTTAAATAATCTTGATGCAATTTTAAGGCATTTCAGTTTAACTAGCTTCCTCATTTTTGTGTGACCCACAGAAAAATCAGTTGGGGACCTTTTGAAGTTGGACCTCCCTGGTTTGGCACCCTCAAGACCTGACTAATCCCAGATGAGGGATTTTTTCCAGACCAGGGGAGGTCATTTCTCGCTCCCTCTGGCTGGTCCCCTCCCCCCAGCACAGCCCAGATGAGCCGTGCTCCTGACTTCTTGGATTCTTCCCTCCGACACAGCCCAGCTGGGCCACGTATCTCCCTCCCCCCTGCATTGTGCCTAGCTCCCAGCCTTCCCTCCCTGCCCCCACAGCATACCAGGACTTTCTGATTCTGTTGCCAGACCCAAGTGCTAGTTTATAGAGATGCAGCCAGTACTGTGATGGATTTATTTGGCATTTTTCCCCCTACAAGGATGTTACATTTAATTACATTATGTGCTATTATTGAGTGTTTCAGCTATATTTACCTCTTCAACCAGATCCTGTACTCCATTTAGGACTAAATCAAGAATTGTTTCTCTGTGGATTCTAGGATATGCTGCTTCAAGAAGCAGGCATTAGTGGTGTTTAGAAATTTTCTGTGCATTCCTTCTTTCTAAGGTTATCTATTCTCTATAAGGCTAGTTGAAATCCTCTGTCATTATTGCATGTTTATGCCTTTGTAACCTTTCTAATCTCCCTGAGCATTTATAATCACCATCCTGATGAGATGGTTTGTAATATATACCTATTTCTAAAAATTTCAGAGGGGTAGCCATGTTAGTCTGTAACTGGAAAAAAAGGTAAACAACAAATGGTCCTGCAGCATCTTAGGGTATGTCTACACTAGCCCCCTAGTTCGAATTAAGGAGGCTAATGTAGGCATTCGAAGTTGCTAATGAAGCCAGGGATTTAAATATCCTGGCTTTATTTGCATCTTCCCGTCAGGGCGCCATTTTTAAATCCCCTTAGTCCGAACTAACTGCCCGCGGCTACACGCGGCAGTCAAACGTTAACTTGAACTAAGCCCTTATTCGAGTTAACTGTTACACCTCATTCCACGAGGTGTAATAGTTAACTCGATTTAAAAATGGCGCTCGGACGGGAAGATGCAAATAAAGCCCGGGATATTTAAATCCCGGGCTTCATTTGCAACTTCAAATGCCTACGTTAGCCTCCCTAGTTCGAACTAGGGGGCTAGTGTAGACATACCCTTAGAGACTTAACAAAAATGTTGATGGTATCATGAGCTTTCATGGGCACAACCCACTTCTTCAGATGAATGGAGCAAGGGGTCCAGTGGGTTGTGCCCATGAAAGCTCATGATACCATCTACATTTTTGTTAGTTGTATTTTAAGTTTTTTTCCCCCCTATTTCTATACTCTTATTGTTCAAGCATGGATTTTCCATCCGTAGAGATTCTGTGGCACAGTTTAAGTCATTAAAGATATTTACTTTCTGCTTTCTTTCACATGAAGGTCATGCTGGTGAGGCAGTGGTATTATTTTATCATTTGTATGTATTTGGTACCATGATATTACCATGTTCTACTGCCTGTCCTCATTCTGCCAAGTTCCTATGTTGCCTCTTATTCCCATAGGCTCGTGTAATGCTCTAATTCATCCTTCACTTTTACATTGTTCATATTCAATTATTTCCCTTCACGTGTCTATATTTACATGTCATCATTCCATACTAGTGCCTACCTGTACTTTATCAACTCCTTTTTTGTCCTCTTTATAGAGTTCCTCCTTTAATAAATTCATCCTTAAGGGATGTCTTTGCCCAAACCATGTAGCTTTTCACACCTGTTAGTTGTCCCTCAGCCCACAGTTACAACATGAGTGTTCTTGTTGCTTAAAATGATTAATTATTCTTGGTTCTATACATAATCTCATTCCTTGCATAGTGCACATCTGTCCCTTAATTGATTAATCCAAAATGGTATGTGTTTTATAGTGCTTAGCATGATGGAGCCCCTGTCCTGCCTGAGACCTCTGCATATTTTCTGTAATATATCTATTAAGTAATAGGAATCATTAAACTTTCATCTCTAGAAGTTTTTAATAGTTCTATTCCTAGCCTATTAATCTTTTAAAAACTGTCAGCCATTTTATAATGTAGATAAACATTTAATCCACAGACACTTCAGTTCTTCAGATCCAAAAAGTGAGAAACTAATTCCACATTTTATAATATACATTTCAGGTAGTCACTATGTTCTTCTTGGACTGAGCCATCGCTCAGTGGATCTCATCTTCTATGATGCCTTTGGTGTGCGACTAAACCAATCGTTGATCGGCAGAGCTGATTACAGATATCACATAAAAAGCTGCCAACTACAGGCGCTGTATGCTCTTTTCGGATCCTGTGCTTTTCCTGCAGCGCCTGGATACACTGATTCTCAGAGCAGTTAAGAGCCTGTACAATGGTTTGTCGCCAGGACAATCTGTCCTGAACTTGAGTTTCCAGATCATTGGGGGAGATGCCGCATGACTTCATATTGACCTTTAAGATGTCTTTGTAGTGTTTATACTGACCGCCGATATAGCGCTTTCCATGAGCAAGCTGGCCATAAAAGACCATCTTTGGTATCCGTGTATCATCCATCCTCATAACATGACCTGTCCAGTGAAACTGTTTGTTCATAAGCATTGCTTCCATGTCATGACACCACGCAGCTTAAGAACCTCTGTATTAGGAATTTTGTCCCACCAATTCATGTGGGCAGTCTTCCTCAGACAACACATACGGAACTAATCGACTTTCAAAACATGGCGATGATATATTGTCCATGACTCCAAACCACACAGCAGGACATTCAGGACAACTACCTGATAAACCGCTATCTTGGAATGGAGTTTAATACTATGGTCCTTTCATGGGCATTTGGTCAATTTTCCAAAGGCAGCGCTGGCTTTGGCTAGTCAAGCGGATACATCACGATACACGTTTAGAGGACAGTACGCTTCTCAGGTAGCAGAACTTGTCAACAGCCTTAAGGACTGTACCAGCAGCAATGCTCACTAGAGTGCTGGGCTCTTTCCCGACAGGCTGAGGCATAACTTCTGTGTTCTTGAGGCTCCTGTGAGTCCAAAACGGTGAGCAGAAGTAACAAAGCGATCAAAAAGCTCCTATGCATCCTTCACTCAATGAGCCAGCAATGCACAGTCATCAGCAAACAGAAGGTCAGGAATAGTTGTAGTAACCACTTTACTGTGAGCCTGAAGTCTCTGGAGATTGAAAATAATGCCATCTGTTTGAAACTACAGAGTGACTATGTAATCAGACACTCAGATAGTATCCTATCCAAGTTGCCTCCATCAGGCAATAGTTTCATTTAAGTAATGTATCTGAAAATATTTTATAACATATGCCACCTGAATTTTAAAAAAAAGGATTCGTTTCCTTGCCTAGCATAGTGTCTTGGATGAACTAATACCTGGTAATGGATTTGTATTAATTTGTGGTTCCTTAATACCAACATTTTAAACCATTTTGCTCTATAAGCCTGATACACTGTATTCTGAAAGCTTGTTCATTATGTTTCAAACGTGGAGATAAATTGTGTGTTTCATTACATCAATGTAAATTCAGAGTAGAAGTTGTGAATTAAACTATTTTGAGAGAAGAATTAGATTTCTACTTGATCCAGATTAATTAGTTTATCCTTCCTAGAAGGAGGAAGCTATGAAGTAAGGGAACTGCATTTGTTCATTGTAAATACATGATGAAATGTAATCATATCTGTAACTCTGAAAGATTACTTTCCTTTATAAACATACTATCAAGTTCTAAATAAATATTAATTGTAAAGCAAAATTAAGCCCTAAAATGTTCAAAAATTTAAAAAGAATTACCAGAAGAAGATTGTGATGCAGTGGTCTCCTTTATGCTTCATCTTCTATTTTAAAGCATCCCTTGAATTAAAGAACATATCAAAGTGTTTAAAGGTAATGTCCAGGTTGCAGAGACAAACCCTCTCAGGTAACTTTAGCAGGAAGTCTTACATAACTCTTTACTTACATTTAACATACTGACAGTAGCATTTCTGACAGAATGCTCTATGTTTTCATAAGAATCTGTCCCATGGTTAAAAAAATAAGCTGGAGATCTCTTCCGTCCCATTAATTTTAAACCTCTCATGTTTTAAGCAAGCCTACAATAGTAAATTGCTTGGGTCAGATGACTGACTAAAATTAAAACTATTATAAAAAGTCTGGATATGTAATAGCACCCATGCAAATGCAGCCTCATTCTTGACTCTGATGACAGCAGATACCAGCCTTATCCCCAGCACAAGGCAGAGCAGCTTTAGTGCTTCTCTATCTTATGATGACTACGAACAACACAAAGTCTGTTCTGGAAATGGGCACCCTGTCTACCATCCCTCCCTTTGGGTTGAACAGAATGGATGGCATTAAAAACTGCTTCAGAGGCATTATGCCATGGTAGGATTCTCTTATTCCACTGTCCTCCACTAGCCAGTTAAGTAGGGCTTAAATCCTCTGCTTTGCTCTTACAGAATGAGAATTGATTAATTTCCTTTCATCATTACTGTGTCTTCTTAAACAAATCTTAATTAAACCCTGATATTACTTTCATTGAAATCCCAGCGAATCTTGCCACTGATTTTAATGGGAACAAGATTGCTCTTGAGAAAAACTAAAGTTTTGTTGAAAATATTCAGATGTAAGCCAAAGACAATTTCTGTCGAAAGTTTTCTTAGATATTTTTCACTTATTAAGTGTCAGCATGAAGAGAAATAATTGATTGTAAAGTTGTACTGTTCAATTCTGTGCTGATGTACTGAATGTTTTACTGGCATGTATCAGATCCCAATTCTTGTATTTTTATTGTTGTGACTTATATTGGTCTTTACTTGGTGTTTCCTA
Source organism: Pelodiscus sinensis (assembly GCF_049634645.1). Lineage (NCBI taxonomy): Eukaryota > Metazoa > Chordata > Testudines > Trionychidae > Pelodiscus > Pelodiscus sinensis. The sequence continues at coordinate 23,188,853 of NC_134711.1, forward strand.
TAACTATTTAAACCACACTATTTTAATCACACTACTGTATCTAGTACTTTGCATGTGGGAGATAGTGACTTCTTTTGGAAAAATTCTTGCTGGATTTCTGAGGTCATTTGTATATAATCAGTGGCTGATCTTTTTCTGGAATCTTAATCATATTAAGAAATCTTTGTGTGATGTCTGTTAACTTCTATGTTCTTCAGTTTTCTGTAATACCTTCTGTTCCTTACCTAGTTCATTAAGGAAAAACTGCCATACAGCACCAACAAAAGTGAAGCTGTGTTTTGGATGTTATCGTCCTCCATCTTAGCCTTGGGTTTTTTGTTTTTTGTAGGGTTTTTTTAACCCTTATTTAGAACACCTTTTAAGATTACTCCTCCCTGCAGCCATCTATTTCATCTCAGGCCTGGTCTACACTTAAAATTTAGGTTGATAGAGCTACTACAGCACTCAGGAGTATGACAGTTCACATCCCTAAGTACCATTGCTGTGCTGACTTAATCCTGAGTCTATGCAGTTAGATCAAAAGAAGAATGCCTCTATTGACCTGGTTCTGTTGCTTGGGTATGTGCAGTTCCTACAGCAACAGATAAACCCCTTCTGTCCCTGTAGCCTGTGTCAAATTTACAGGAGTGTATCTCCAGCACCATCGTTATGTTTCTGTAGCACACGTAGGCCTGGTCTACCTACATGAGAAGGCAAAAGTAAGATAACATCAACTCCAGCTACATAATTTAGCCGAAGTGGTGTATCTTAAATCTCCGTCCACACAGCCAGAGGTTGACTGGAGCAAATGCTCCCTTTGGCTTCCCTTACTCCTTGCGAGGAGTACCAGCACTGACAGGGGCACGCACCCTTTGAGTTCAATCTAGTGGGTCTATACTACACCCGCTAAATCAAACCCTGGAAGATTGACCGTGGCAGTGTCGTTCATCTGTAGTATAGATGTGCCCATAGTAGGTGTGACCCTAGGCAGCTCTACTGCATCAAATCTACACACCAACTGATAGATATATCAACCTTATATCATGTTCTCAGTATTTCAGATTGACACTCCGGATATGTCTACACTTGCACCCTAGTTCGAACTAGAGATGCAAATGCAGGCATTTGAAATAGTCAATGAAGTGGGGATTTAAATATCCCACGCTTCATTAGCATGATCTCGCTGGTGCGCTAGTTCGAATCACAGCTGATTCGAACCAGGAAGTGCACCCCGGGACGTATTAGTTCGAACCAAACCCCTAATGTTACTCCTCTAGACACACCCTAACTGATACAGCAGCATACTTTTCCTGTAGCATTACTTCTTTAATTTTCAGACAGTTTTGTTATCCAGTTTTTTTTCAGCCTCTGTTTAACCCATTCTTATGTTTCCTTCTTTAACTTTTTTGAGAGAAGACAGAAGACTTAAACACTAGGGATGTTAAATTTTTATTAATTGGCTAATTGAATAATTGATGCAGTTTGCGTTGACTATTCGATTAGTCAATAAAGGCAAAAGCACTGCGGGAAGCACAGGGTCAGCTCAGAGTCCCCAGCTGACCTTGGGCTCCATGCACTGCTGCCGCTTTGAAATACCGTGTGCAGTTAGGCCAGCTGGGGACTCTGAGCTGGCTGCAGCCCACACGTGGTATTTCAAAGCGGCAGTGCCACATGAAACCCACGGTCTGGCCCTGGGCTCCATGTGGTGTTGCTGCTTGGAAGCAACTCCCTTTTTCCCTCCTCTCTTCTCCTCCTCCTCCTCCTCCCGTTGCTGCCTCTTTCTGATAGAAAACTACTAGTTGACTAGGGTGTCAACTGTCCGATAAACATTTGCTTATTGGTTAGTCGACTTGTTGTTCACATCCCTGTTAAACACAGTTATCAACTTCAACAGCCTTTTCAAAAAGAAAGATGTTTACTTTAAGTGTTATTGTAGTATATGTTCTGCCTAATCTCATTCATCACTGAACAGAGAGAGATTCTCATAATTATCCTTTCCAGAATCATAATTCTATGGTAAAGCATGGATTATAGTGTTGTATAATTGTTTATTTAAATCCAATGGAATATTGAGTCTTTCCCAACATGCATTGACTAGGACAACCACTGATCCGAGAAGGGACTGTGACCTGATTCTGTCACTTAGAGGTATGGCACATTTTCAGCGTCATAGTTGTCAAAAAACAGTAGATTAACATGTTGGTCCAATAAAATATGTAACTTTACCCAACTTGTCTCTAGAGCCATAAAGGCATTTTGGCATTAACTGTGCCAGTAGGTGTCTAAGTTCTCACACCATACTTATCTGTTGCCTAAATTCCTTAGGTACCTAAATTTCTGTCAGTGGACATGTATAAAGCTGCCTAAGTCCTGACACTCTGGCACTGAGCAAATCAAACTCACACTGAGATCCTCAAACTCAAAATAGGCCCTACCATAATTCTGAGATGTATTAATGAGAGTGTTGTAAGCAATACATGAGAAATAATTCTTTCCCTCTACTCTATGCTGAGTAGGCCTCAGCGGAAGTATTGTGTCCACTTCTGAATGCCACATTTTAGGAAAGATGCGGACAAATTGGAGAAGGTCCAGAGAAGAGCAACAAAGTGGTTAAAGGGATAGAAAACATGACCTATGAGGAAACATTGATAATTGGGATTGTTTCGTTTAGAACAGCGTTTTCCAAACTAGGGGCCACGGCCCGATACTGGGCCACAGGAAAAAAATACCAGGCCTCAGTGTGGCTGCCGGGGTGTTCCGAGCTCCCGGAGTGCTTGTATGGCGCCGGCCCTCCAAGCCCTCGGCCAGGCTGGGCAGAGGATGCAGCTGGATGTTCTGGGCTCCCAGCACCAGACACACTTGATCTCGGGGACAGGGGTTGGGGGCAGCGGGGCTGGCCGGGGGAAGGTTGGGAGGAGGAGGGGGGAGAACTGACCACCGGAAGCAGGGCTGGACGGAGCAGTGGGGCTGGCTGGGGAGATGGGAGTGTGGGGGGCGGGGGAACCGGCCACTTGGAAGTAAGGCTGGTGGGGGGGGCAGAGTCGGGAGTAAGGGGTTGGCGGGGGGAGGCAGGGTTGGGGGTAGGGAGCTGGCCGGGGCAAATCAGGAGGAGGAGGAGAGGAGAACTGGCTGCCTGAAGGAGGGCTGGACTGGGGAGATCGGGAGGAGAAGCGTGGGATAACTGACTGGCTGGGAGGGGGTCTCAGGGAGCAGGGCTAGTGATGGGAGTCATCAGGGGCAGTGGGTCTGGCTAGGAGAGATCAGGGGGCCCGCGGATGCAGGGCTGCTCGGGGGGTGCGAGGTCGGAGGTAGCGGGGTTGGCCGGGGAAGATGGGGGGCGCTGCCCATCCTGTACATGATCCCGGCAAAGCACCATGGATTCCATTTTGCCCCCCCCTTCGCGCCCCCTTCGTTCCCCCCCCCCACACACACACACTCCCCCTCGAGTAGTTGCAAACTGTCTGTCTGGTAGACACACTCACGCAGCCTGAGCACATCTACCAGCCAGGCAGTTCAAACTACAAACTGATACCCCATCTACCAGCCAGGCAGTTCAAACCATACAAACTGTTATATGTCTGGTATTTTCTCAGTTTGTTTTTTATGTGTATATATTTTTGGGCTGCCAAAAACAGTACTGAAAAAAAAGGGTTCCAACTAAAATAAAAAGTTTGGGAAATCCTGGTCTAACCAGCTTTCTGTCTGTCTTAACGCTCCATTTATCCAATCCATATTCCTTAACTTGCTGGCAAGAATATTGTGGGTGACCATATCAAAAGCTTTGCTAAAGCTGGTACTGGGGGCTTTGGGAGGACCAGAAACAACTTATTTGAATAATCATCATTTGATTAATGAATATGCAAATGAATGTTACCAGTCCTCCAAAAGTTTGTGAATGGATTTACTGGTCCCCGTGTCAAAAAGTTTGGGAACCCCTGGTCTAGAATAAAGATGACTGAGAGGAGACACATCTTTCAGCATTTAATTGGTTGTTACAAGGAGGTGGGGGACACTTCTTTTTTCTCCTTAACCTCTGATGATAAGAAAAGAAGCAATGGGCTTCAGTAGCAGCAAGGGTGGTTTAGATTAGGAAAAACTTCTTGTCAGGGTGGTTAAACACTAGAACAGATTGCTTAGGTAGATTGTGGAATATCCACCACTGGAGATTTTTAAGAGCAGGGCAGATGAAAACCTGTTAGTGATGGTCTAGATGGTGCTTGGTCCTACCATGAGTGCAGGGGACTGGACTTGACCTCTAGAGGTTCCTTCCAATTTTGTAATTCTATAATTCTATTGTCCATGCTTTGTCAGGCATTCTCTGAAGCCTCCTTAGAGCATGCTACTAGATTGACAGCAACAGAGGGGCTATCTTTATACCAAGTAGACCAGTGGTTAGAACACCAATCCAGGACATGGGAGACCCACGTTCACATGTTTACTCTGCCTGTTTCAGAGTAGGGTTTTGAACCCAATGTCTCTCACTTCCTGATAAATGCCCTAACCACAATGGGTTGGATCTTTCTTTTATTGAAACTGTTCCACATTGTATAAAATACTGAAGTATTCACTGAAGCAGAGAAAATCTATAGCTCAATAGTTCAGTAATTTACCTGGGAGATCCACGTTACAGTCCCTGTACCACTGAGTATTTTGTGCAAAGTAGATTAGCTCTGAGTGCACTTGCATCACACAGGGTTTTGCCTCAAATATAGACTTATTTTTAAAAACTGAGTCTTTTTATTGGAAGTGGAAGTCTGGCAGAATTCTAACTGCCAGCCTTTTAATATCGTTGATGTTAGGAGGAAGCAGCCACACTTGGTGGAGAATCCCAGGAGAGTTTTCAAAAGTTTATCTGAAGAATTGGCCATAGAAACACTGTATTTGCGGAATGGGAAGAGATAAGGGTTGATTCAGTAATCTCTGCTGAATGTGATTTACTGGACTATTCCTAGACTATTAGTGGCAGTTCTCCTGAGCAATCTAGATTGTGTGTCACTCCCTCATGAAGCATCAATGTAGGTAAAAATGGACTTGTACTCAGTCAACTGTTTATGTTATGGTCCAGTGCCAGCAAAATCCCTTTCAGAGTTATGTGAAGGCGACTCTGTTACTGCTGTTTTAAATGAGCCAAAGAGGCAGTTTCCCAGCTGACTGGAACTGGATTGGCCACACGTGTTTTTCTTCCTAATATTTTCCCTTCTAAGAAAGCAGCTTTTCATATGGGAAGGCATTCCCTTCCCACATAGTCTTATAATTGATGTGTTGGTTTGCTACATCTGTGGGTTGAGAGCTCAGTTAAAACAGAAAACTGCAGACCCGTTCAGATATGCCACAAAAGAAAACAGGAAAGCTTAGAGCATTATGCTTGGATTCTTCTTTTCTACCCGCTACTAATCAAACATGTTGTTTTCCAGAAGCCTTCCCTGTGTCAAATTGCTGTCATCTCTAATTAGCTTCATTCTAACTCATGTATGTCGGTTCAGCCATTTCTGGAAAATCCCACTGATTATCTTCTTTATGAATACACAAAACATAAAAAAGTGACTGGTTTCTGTCAGACTTTCACATTACTTGCTGTAGCAGTGTATGCACCCACCATCCCAAAAGGGGGTGGATACTGAGTGCATAGACACCACTATTCGCTCTACTTGTCCATCTCCAGACTTGCTACCACTGGGTCTAAAGACTAAAACAACGGTGACAGCTCCATTGTTTGGGACAGTATGGCCTAGCAGCCAGAGTCAATAGATTACCCCTTCAGGACAGTGCAGTGGGGCCTAGTGGCCAATACCTAAGGAGTAGCCAGCAAGCAGGGGCTGGCGATCCAAGTAGGGGGATCCAGGCCCACCCATTTCCACCAGGCACTGACCTGGGGCCCTAGCCAAAGCAAAGTGATCTGTCACCAGCTCAGCAGGGAATCCTACCAAAACATGCTGAGCTTAGCCAGATAGGAGATACCTTTCCATCACCCTCCCTACCCCATTGTCTCTGGAGACAGTGAGGCTTCAGGTTCTTGATGGTCCATAGCACAGGTCACTTCTTCGGATTCTGTCAGTCACAAGGGGTCCAAGCCAGCCCTTAGAACCTCCAATCTCTGCAGCAGTGACTGTAGCTGGTCCTCAGCAAGAGCTTCTAGCACACATCCTTCCCCTCCATCCCAGAATGAGATGGGCTCCCTCTTTTTATACTGCTGTAGCATCTGAAGCCTGCCCAGTCCAGCCTGGGAGCAGGACTTCAGTGTACATAATGTGGATTTAACCCTAGAGTGGGGAATGAGAGAGAGATCTTGGAGTCATTGTGGATAGTTCCCTGAAAACATCCAGTCAGTGTGAAGCAGCAGTTGAAAAAGCAAACAATGTTAGGAATACTTAAAAAAAGTATACAGACTAAGACCGAGAACATCTTAGTGCCTCTATATAAAATCACGGTACGCCTACATCTTGAATACTACATACAGATGTGGTCGCCTCGTCTCAAAAATGTATATATTGGCATTGGAAAAGGTTCAGAAAAAGGCAAAAAAATGATTAAGGGTTTGGAATGGGTTAGGGTTGAACTCACCTCAATGCTCCAGGCACTGTAGCCTCTAAGGTCCTTGTGCCACTCAGGTTTGATGCAGCCAACAGCATGACGGGAGCCCTGGTAGGCCAAATTGCAGTAAGTGGCACTGCAACCCCATGAACCAAGTCACAACTCCACTCGCACAAATTTGGTGCAGTCAGGAGGGCAGAGCCAAACCCGAGCAGCATTGCAATCCCAGAGGCTGCAACACCCAGAGTGGAATAGGGTTTCCACCTTTGAAATGCAAAAAACCTGGCACATCCTCTTCCCAAGACAAGCCCGCTACAACTCCACCCACAAAGGAATTCTGCAGACAGCCCACCCAACAGCTACTTGCAGTAGCTAGAGAGAGAACACATATAAATAAGATTAATATTTTCTTACTTAAACTGCACTTGTAGCAACACTGCTGCATCTTTAGCTGGACACAGACTTTTAACATTCAGTTTCACAGTGTATTGTAATAATAATGCAAATCTTTAGACCCACATACAAAACATCTAGTAGATTAATATATTTTTCTGGAAACTGGTAAATCCATTACATTAAAAACCCGGTCAGGCCGGTCAAATAGTAGCTAGGTGGTAACTCTAGTGGAGAGAGCCAAACCTAGCCAGTAATAGAGATGTAGCAATGTTAGTCACAGGAGCTATGGAAGCTGCCACTGTGGGGATAAGTGCTAGGTAGGACCTGAATGAAACTACCTCAGGGCCTCTACCTCCAGACTATTTACTAGGTTACAATAGTCCATAAACACTTTCAATGGGGTCCTGAGCCCAAAAAGTTTGAGAACCATTGTTCTACAAGTCCTAACATTTACTTAAATCACTTGAGTTTTGCTGTATGGGGGATGGGATGTTATGTTATGCTCCATATTGCCTATGCCTGGTGACTCTCTGAGTGAAATCTACCTTTCAGAAAGGTTTATTGCAGAGTTCCTTTGAAGGCTTAAGTGGTTCTTAGGCCTTGTGCTGTCTGTCTGCACAGAGATAAAGTTCAACCCTAACCCATTCCAAAGCTAGAAATGTTATGATTGGGCCGGTATAGGAGTGATGTTAAGGGCAGTGCTGCAGCATGGTAAAATTTCCACTCAAGGAGGATGGAGTTGGCTGTGGCAACTTCCATGAGTAACAAGGTGGCTCTATGCTCAGATCAGAGAGAAAGGCTTCCTGCATAAAGTCTGTGTACTCTGACATTGCCCAGAGGCAATTAAAAACACACCAAAAAACAAACAAAAAAATGCATTGTCCCAGTGGCTGTATCCAGCTCGTAGTTTGAAATAATTTTCTAAATATTAAAAAATCCCAGAGTAAATGTCAGTCAGACACATACTTTTATTCTCTTGCTTTTCAGATTCATCAGATGGGTATCTACATGCTTCTACACATCAGGGGGCAATAGATGTTTATGTTAATCAAGTGAGAAAAGTGGATCTGAAAAGCCAGAAAGGTTAGTAAGTTGCAACATTTTATGGCAACCTTTGATATAAAGGGAAGTTTTATGAAATGGTAAAACTACCTAGTCTGTATATTTCAGTAGTTACATTAAAATAAGCATTATTATTTACTTCATCATTAGAAAAATGTATATGGTTCTGAGCACAGTAAGCACCACAGGTGACCATGGTATTTAAAATAGACCCCACAAAATCCTCTGGGGCTTTCATTTCAGTGCCACTCTGGAAATCTTCCATTTTCCACCTTTCTTCTAGCAGTCTTCCCCACCAAGCCAATAGAATTCTGCAGAACTGACCAGGATTCTAATCGTCCTTTGCCTCCTCAATGGAGAGTCCTCCAGGTGTCAGCAGATGTGTTTAACTGGTGGGGCTCATGAATTTATTGCATTTATCCATGCCCTTTTCCCAAGGAAAGAATTACTGTGTTTGGAGGCCCTGACATTAAAATGGCAAAGCAGCAACACAAGGGAGGGCAGAGCCAGAGAGATGAGACATGCCCCAGCATGTGGTCATTTTGTTAAATGAGCTAATTACTCGCCTCGTTTCTGCTTTCTACTTAACTTATCTCAACTTTATGTGTTAAAATATCACCCTTTAAAAGCTGGATTCTCCCCTTTGCCATTTGAAAGAGCATGATGCCAACGGAGGGCGTGGTATAGTAAACACATTCAAGCCTTGCAGGTATATCATGTTCTTCTTCAAGTGGTTGCTCATGGCCATTCGAATTAGGTGTGCGCACTAGCTACTCCATCTCCTGGGGCAGGAAGAACTATGTTCACATTACTACCCACCCAGACATGGAATTACTTCCAGTAACTCACATTCATGTTTAACTGTTGAGACAAGAAAATGTGTTTCATAGGTGTTATAAAGAAATAAATGAATAAACTGATTTTCACAACATACCCTGACATCTGTTCCAGTGAGGGCATAGACAAAACAGGCAAATTCTTTTCTCTGTTACACTAATGTAAATCCAGAATAACTATTCACATCGGTGGAGTAGAACTTGGCCTGTAATGTCAAAATAACGGAGTGTTTGCCAGGATTTATGAGTTAGACCATTGAATCTGACCTAACAGGATCTGAGAATGGAGAAAAAAATGTCTCTATGCCATTTCCCTTATGCCTGTCATAATTTATGACACCAAGTTGATGGTATGTCACTCTGGAATTCCCATACAGAACTGCCTCATTAGTGTAGCTTTCTGACTGCCTTGTGCTGGCCAGATCAGGACTAGAAATAAGCCCTGTATCTGTTTTCATTTTCTTGTACAGGCAGCTTGATGGATATTACTTTGAAGGACTGTTACAGAAATAATATGTCAAAGTACTAGTTATGTTCTGAGTTGGGCCTACTGTACATATAGCTATATAAAAATGAAAACTTTTGAAAAATGAAGCGGGAATCAAGTTGAAAATGAAACATTTATACAGAATGTGTTTGAAGGTTTTTTGGGTTTTGTTTTCATGCACCTAGCAAAGCTACTGAAAATCTTTAATCTTATTATTCCAAGTGGCTACGTCTACACTGGCCCCTTTTCCGGAAGGGGCATGTTAATTTCAGAGATCGCAGTAGGGAAATCCGCGGGGGATTTAAATATCCCCCGCGGCATTTAAATAAAAATGTCCGCCGTTTTTTTCCGGCTTTTAGAAAAGCCGGAAAAGAGCGTCTACACTGGCCCCGATCCTCCGGAAAAAAAGAATAAGATCCTCCGGAAAAGGGCTTTTTTTCCGGAGGATCGGGGCCAGTGTAGACGCTCTTTTCCGGCTTTTCTAAAAGCCGGAAAAAAGTGGCAGACATTTTTATTTAAATGCCGCGGGGAATATTTAAATCCCCCGCGGATTTCCCTATTGCGATCTCTGAAATTAACATGCCCCTTCCGGAAAAGGGGCCAGTGTAGACGTAGCCAATTTGTCTAAGACCGGCAAATGGGTGGCCTCACTATTAGCTTCAACTCTACAGTAGGTCCACATTTAGGGTACGTCTACACTACATGGCTCCCCCCTGTAGATTTGTTTATTTGGCAAAGCGAAATGAAGCCGCGATTTAAATAATTGCGGCTTCATTTAAATTTAAATGGCTGCCGCACTCTGCCAATCAGCTGTTTGTCGGCAGATCGGGGCAGTCTGGACGCTCCCCTGTCGACCTTAAAGCCCTTTGTCGACCTCCCCGGTAAACCTCATCCCACGAGTCATAAGGGGGAGGTTGACAAAGAGCTTTCAGGTCGGCGCAGGAGCGTTCAGACTGCCCCGATCTGCCGAAAAACAGCTGATCAGCAGAGCGCGGCAGCCATTTAAATTTAAATGAAGCCGCGATTATTTAAATCGCGGCTTCATTTCCCTCTGCCGATCAGCCTAATCTACATGGCTCCATCGACGGAGCCATGTAGTTTAGACACACCCTTAGAGACAACACTTCAGGATTGTTGTTCCAATAGAGGCCAGACTTCTAGTTTTAATCTCAAGGCCATGGTAGTGCAGATTAATGAAACTGTTGTTAATTTGCTAACAGATCATCTGTACAATGTAATTGACAATAACCATGGAGTAGACAGTAATCTATTCTGCAATCTAGAATCAATTGTGGGGCTTCAACTCCTCAATGGATGTGAAGTGCTAGCTTTTAGGGGAAGACATCTCAGAAGACAGATACTTGCATTAACAATGTATACAGCTGCACAGTCTTCTGTTTGCAGTAAATGAAAGAACATGTGACCCCAAGAGTACTTTTTATCCTGGAGGTAAGAAAAGAAGCCAGCAGCTGAAAGTTCTTGAACAAAAATAGGCCTCCCTTCCATCTTATCTTAGAAAAGGGTAGAATAGTGGGACTCTCATCCTGTTTGCATATTTTGCTTTGGATATTAACATTCATGTCTTTCATTTTAATTTATAACAGGTTCCATTACAGTCAAGGTACCTGCCTCTCTCAAAGCTTATTTACAATTATCTGGAAGCAAGGTCGATGTGAGCCCAGAGATCCAGTTACAGGAAACCCAATGTGCCCATAAAGAGGGTCACATAACTATTACTGGTAAGGCTGGCTATTTTGTTTTTAATAAATCTGTCTGTGCTAAATAAAATATAGATACGTTTGATTATAGTTTTATTGCTGTTGGCTTCTTTCTGGTCTATTTCAACTTCAAATGGTGCTTATGCCAACGGCCTCCACATCTGTTATTACTTTTTTTATTTTATACCTTTGTAAATGACATATGAATAGTGATCAGCTGTTTCACTAATGAGAGTTGTAGAGCCAAATTCATACCCAGCATAACTTCATTGACTTCTATGGAGCTACACTGGACAAGAATGTGGCCTACTGATTTTTAAAGAAACAGAATGTTGTTATCTTAGACAGCTGAATAGAATTAAATATATAACCAGCAAATATGTATTAAAATATAACAAAAGAATCCTTACAAATGTGTTCTGAGTACATCTGATAATCAAGGTAAAAGGGGGCAAGCAGCATACTGTAGAAAAAAAAAATGTTGTTTATATTATAGCCGATACAGGTAGTGCTGCCTCTTAATTAAATTTGCCCTACACTTTGCATTGTAAGATCCTGTTTTTGGTTGTTTATAACTTTGTCATACTTCAACATGAAATTTTACCCTGAAATTTTCCATGCAAGGTGTTTGTCTTGTGCTAATTTTTGTTGTTGTTTTTGAAATAGCTAAAACAGTTCAGCCATTTTTAGGAATGAGATTAGGAAAAATATGTTGTTCTGCTTATGTTAATGTTCTTTATTAATATCCAGCACCTCCCATTTTGTTGAGATCGTGTAGTGCCTCCATTCTTTGGACCAGGAACTTGAAATTTGGCGGAAGGGTGCCTTTTTATTGTCCCCATGACTGTCCAATTTATCAAAGTGTTAAGCCTTTGAAAGATCAGTTTGCACTTGCTAATAGAGACTTGCTAGAGTTTCGCAGCTAAAGAGTCCCATCTACACTGGGCATGGTCCATGCTCTCTCAGCTTGCACCATCCCCACAGAGCAACTGAGCCTGCTCTGTCACAGCTGCATCAATGCAGCAAGCAGCCTGGGGTGCTATCGTGACAGGTATACAAACTGAGAAGAAGAAATCTGTTTCTTCTGGGCTCTCTGCTGGGGCCCAGCTAGTAAGAAAGGAAAGGATGGAGCAGACACCATGGAATGCAGAGGGGTGAAAAAAGGATGTTGCCGTAGCCAAAAGGAACAGAACCGGAGTGTGTAAGAGCTGGGGGTAGTGAGAGATACGAACAGAAAGGGACAGTGTCAGGAACCAGGGAGCAAGGCTATATATTGAAGGGTGGATAGGACTGGGGTAGAGGGGAGGGCTGAGGGAGTTGATAGGAGCAGAGGACACAGAGATAGGCTAGGAGCACAAAGAAGCATCTGCAATCACTATCGCACATTTCCACACTGAACCTAAGAGCCCTGAGTGTCTGTGTTCCTCTACCATCAAGATATAGCTGTGAAATCCACTGGCAAAGCACGTGTCTCATCCCTACTCTTGTGACTGGTCCATTGTAGGCTGTGTCCAGACTCAGGGGGTTTTTCGAAAAAAGTAGTCTTTTTTTCGAAAAAACATCACCTGCGTCTAGACTGCAGCCGCGTTCTTTCGAAATTAAATCGAAAGAACGCGGCTTTTCTTTCAACGGTAGTAAACCTCATTTCACGAGGAAGAACGCCTTTTTTCGAAAGTGCCAACAGGGCTTTTTAGAAAGAGAGCATCCAGACTCACTTGTTGCTTTCTTTCGAAAAAGCAGCTTGCTTTTTCAAAAGTACTGCTTGCAGTCTAGACGCTCTTTTTCGAAAGAGGCTTGCAGTCTAGACATAGCCGTAGAGGATAACAGTGCACCATTGCTAACAGTCACTCCATTTAGTATAGGTCTGTGTCGTGGAACTGAAGTTCCTAACCCCATTGATGAGCCATGATGGCATTTTCAGTTTTTATTAAAACATAAGCGCGCGCGCAAGTAAGTGCAATCTTAATTAGACTACCTTATGCATATCCATCATGATGCTGTATTTAATTACATGATCGCTACATACTATTTTCCCCTGTCTCGTTCAGTGCAGTGTGTAATAATATATATAGGATATGAAATTTTATTTTTTTTAAAGTAACATTAAAGGGCCTCAGTGTGATATGGCCCCTAATAGCAGACTTGCGTCTCCAGTGAGGTTCTCTGCTGAGAGTAGCTCCATCAATGGAAAGTGCCTTACAGTGAATGAAGAGCTACGATTGACCAGTGCTTTGGATCCCTAAAAAAATCCTCCATACCCTTGCACTGTAAAATGTACATGTGAGCTGAGTGACCCCCTTTCTGCCTTGGGGGTTGATCCTTCTGATAGCTAGAGCCAGGCCCAGGGGTGTTTTTTTGTTTACTTTAGGGGGAGGTGGTCAGCATTTATTTTTAACATTCTGTGATTTTTGTGGAGGAGGGATGGGACAGAAACAGAAATGACCCCCAGCCCTACCATTCTGCATACAGACAGTTCAGCAATTTAGACTAAAACTGAGTCTTAATTAGCCAGCCTTCAAACATACGCTCCCCAAAGCCACTGAAGTTAATGAGAGTTCCATGTTGAAGGCATTTGGCTAATTGTTTTCACTTCCTTAAAGAGCCCATGGCATTCCCATAAAGTACCCAATGAGACAATGACTGTGGATATGAAATTCAGTAAGGGATTTTGGGATCTGTTTAGGAGACCCGTTGGAGGGGCATGAAGGACCAGGTGTCTCCCCAGCAGCCAACCTGGGTGAGGAGAGGAAGGGAAGGCCAAGAGCCAGAAGTGAAGGAATGGGGCCAGAGTTTCTTCCAGCCACGCAGCCTGGAACACTATCTGGGGCAGTGGAGCAGCTGACTGGGAGAGCATTGTCTGCCCCACGCCCAGCTTTTAGGGACAGCAGCTCGTGAGCTGGAGTCTCCCTGTGCTCTTCAGCTTGTTCAGTCATCTCCTGTCCCTAGACACTGAGCATGGGTAGGGAGGGGACTGCCATTGCCACTCCTCCTCAGCCAGACTTCAGGCGCTTTCAGCTTCTGGGGACAGGAGCCGACTCTGAGGCTATGTCTAGACTACACTGAAGTTTCAAAAGAGGATATGCATGCGGAATTTGCATATCTTCTTCTGATCTCACTTTTGAAAGCAGAGCTTTCGAAAGTATAATTAGTCGTGACGTCATTTTTTCGGCAACCCCCCCTTTTTCGAAAAGCTGCTCTTTCTCAAAAAATGAGGTTTAAGCGGCTTTTCGAAAAAGGGCGGGTTGCTGAAAAAGCATGTCCCGACTACTTTCACTTTCAAAAGCTCTGCTTTCGAAAGTGAGATCCTCTGAGTGTGCCGGAGGGCCTGGGGGCATTATGGATCACTTGGCCACTGTCCCCAGAAGCTGATCCTGGACAGGGGGCTGCCTGCTGCCACAGTAGCCTGGCAGTCTCCAAGTCAGCCCAGATGCTGCAGAAGGAGGGATCTAGGGCAGCAAGAAGTCAACACTTTCCCTCCCCCCTCCCCCGACAAGTAACGTAGCGTGGGGAGGGGCTGAGGAGAGCATGGGGTAGGGGGCGTCCTGGGCTGGAGGTAGGGTGGGAAAGAGGCACAGGGAGAGATCATGTAATCTCCCCTTGAGTTTGTGTCCTCCTGTATGGGGGGGCACCACTTGTGTGTTGCTTTATTTCTCTCCGTGTCACCTCTAAATAATTTAAATATTGACTATTAACGTCAATAATCCTAATGTACATCTTTTAGAGGAAAAACTGTTCATGTTTACAGGTAGGGTGGCCATCTCAACCTTATATTAACTGTACATTATAACTGTATTTAGTACCTAATGTCCCATATTCTAGAAACAAATCAATATACTGACCGGTAATTGGTCAGATGTGTATTCATGTAGTTTATGACTTCATAGTCTGAATAGAACACTTTGGGGAGCTGTCCTTTAAGTATAAACTTTGTCCTAATCTGTATATTTTTACAGTTTTCCTTTATTTCCTGGAAATGTAGGCTGACTTCTTTTCTTTTCCTGCCTTCAACTAATTTAACAGTGTCTTGTATAGGTTAAACTTGTAATAGAAAATATTACTTTTCCAGTAAGATCATCTTCTGATACAAGTAGACTCTGAAATAATTTAATAAATTTAACAGATAGCCTACACGGTGAAAAATGTTCTTCCCCATAGAGACAGCGTGGCAGTAATTTCACTTAAGTTTCAGCTGCAGAACATATAAAACAGATGAAAAAACCCCCCTGTGTTTGCCAAACCAAAAAAACCCAAAAAACCCCACATCACAAGGGAAAACCAATTTAGCGTTTTAAGTCTCTCTAAGCCAAGAGGTTACTACAGAAATAGTTAACTCTTCAGAAGCTGTCTGGTTTCCGGATGGCTAATGCTGGACTTGACTGGTTTCAGTGGATTTTACATATGTCTTGGGAGTGCTATTGTGAGTGGTCAATGAGGAGTTCCTCCAAAGGAGAATTAGGGTAGAATTCTTCCATTAAGTGAGTTCTGATCCAGTCCATTTCTAGCTATAGGAAACCCTCGCCAAACCCCAGGGCTTGGTGTTACATAGGAAACTCGTCTTCTCTCTGCTACTAATTACAACATTGGTCAAGGCAGTAGCAAGACTGTGAGCTCATTGGTGGAGCACATCCAGGGGAGTTAGGAGGCAACCAAAGAATGGAGCAGCATTTGACTGTAGTGCGAAGAAAAGCAGGAAATAGTTGAGGTGGGTAGTAGGGGGAGGGTGTTAGCAGGAGAGGTGATGAGAGAGAGAGAAGTGGGAAGGCCTTTGTTCTCTCAGGAGATGGAGGATCAGTTCAGAGAACTTGGGGCATATGCTGCAGGAGGGAGGGAAATGTGAAATGAGAGTGTACTCTTGAGTGCTTCAGTGTAATTAACAAGGATGAGCTCTCAGTTCTCTATGGAGTCAGTAGACACTCTAAAGGAAACTATATAGAAATCTATAAATAGTTTTAAGAGTTGGTTTGCAAACTCTGTGACCCCATTTCTTTTTTAGCATTGTGAGGCTGCATAACTAGAAAGTGCTGGTATAACTCCATTCCTGGTACTGACCATGCTAGGAAGAAACTCCTAGCTTTTTCTTTGGCAATAAGGAAGAAATGCTTGTGACTTAACCCTTTGTCCATGACCACTCACTCAAGATCAGGAGTAGCGTAGCTGCCATAGAAGGTCTCTGCAAACTGTAAGCTCTGTGTGTGAAACTACATGGGCAATGCAGAGGGCACTGGACAGACAGTAAGGACCACATAATTGAAGTGAAGGATGACTGGCAGAATTCTGGGGATGGCCTGATTGGACAAGAGCTTACTTGCTCTTACCTGCTAGGAGGTAATGGAAAGGCAAATGAAGAATGTTCATGTAGAAACCTTAGAGCAGTGTTTCCCAGTTGGTGCTCCGCAGAATCCCAAGCGAAAGTAGGGGTTCTGCGAGGAGCCGCCACTTCCCCGCCCCCTCTGAAAGAGAGAGTGCCGGCTAGCCAGCTTCTTAAAGAAGCAGCACACTTGTTTCCCCTTCCTCTCTGGTGACACAGAGGCGTAGCAAGGTGGGGGCTGAGGGGTACAGTTGCTCCCAGCTGGCACACTAGGGGGGTGCTGAACAGGGGTGACCCCATGTGACCCACAGCAGGGAGAGAAGCACTTCCCCTTCCCAAAGAAGCCGGTGTGCGCTGCCTGAACAGCTGGGGCTGTGGCACCCTGTAATTTAGTTCCGCGGCCTTTCTGCGCAGTGGCGGGGTGGTCAGGAGACCCGGGTCTGCGCAGCTCCGACTGTGCATGCAGTGCTCTTTGCCCTGGAACACCCCTCACCCTCTCTGCCCTGGGACACCCCACACCGCAGGACGGCATCGTGGAAGTAAGTTGCTGGAGTGCAACAGCCCCTGCTATTCAGGCAGCATGCATGCCAGCTGTTTGGGGAGGGGGAAGTGCAGTCGCACTTCCTGGAACCCAGAGGTGCTGCAGGATTGCCAGGTACTGGTCCCAGCTACCCCTGTCCAGACCTCCCACGAGTACCCTGTCTCCTGTCCCCTGCCCCCACCAGCACTGTCCCCAGCACTCAGCAACACCGTCCCCAGCCCCAGCACCCTGCCACCCACCCCAGCACCCCCAGCACCCTGTCCCCAGCACCCAGCAGCACCCTATCCGCAGCCCCAGTACCCTGCCACCCATCCTAGCACCCAGCAGCACCCTGTTCCTTGTACCTGCACCCACCCCACTGCCCAGCAGGACCATGTCCCTGACCCCAGCATCCTGCCCCATCACCCTGCCACTTGTGCCAGCATCCTGCCACCCAGCAGCACCCTCTCCCTGATCCCAGCACCCACATGCATTCTGTCCCCAACCCCACCAGCACAGTTGGGAACACATTAGTGAGGCTTGGGGGTTTTGGAGGGGTTTTTTTGCATCTCACTTGTGTGGCCCCAACTGACTTTTCTGTGGGTCAGTGATCCTTGACTCAAAACAGGTTCCCCGCCCCTCTCATAAATAAAGAGAATGCTAAAACTTTTTGAGTTTGACATAATATTTTATTTCAAAATGAAACCGGGCCAAATCCCCATCTCACTGCAGCATCATAACACTCCTGCACCACCTGATCCCAAATCTGAGCCTTTCCGACACTGGAACCCCCTAAGCCTCTTACATCCCCAAACTCCTGCATCCCCACATCCTCAGTGTTCTGCCACAACACTCCTGCACCATCCACACATCATAAATCTGTGTCCTGAACCCATCATATTCACAACCTCCTTGCCCTGAGCTCCTCACATATCCAACACAAACTCCTGCACCCTCACATCCACAAGCCTGTGACTTGCTCAGCACCCCAACCCTCCACCTGAGCCCAACACTCCCCAGCCTAGAGCCCCCTCCCTGAGCCTGCATCCCCTTCTCCTGCATCCAAATTCCCTCCCAGAGCTTGCACTTCTCACCCCTTCCCACACCCAAATCCCTCATTCCCATCCCAGAGCCTGCACCTCCTGTCTCAACCCAGTGAGAGTGCATAAGGGTTGGGGATAGCAAGTGATGGAGAGGAGGGGAACAGAGAGGATGGGGCCTCCAAGGGATCGGGTCTTGGGGAAGGAATGTGATTTTCATTTGTGGGTTCCCCTCCTTTTTTCTGTTTTCTTTTTTTTTATTTTGTTTGACAAACCTAGAGGTTCCTTGAAATTCTGAAAAGTTGAAAAGGGTTCCCTGGCCAAATAAATTTAGGAAACACTGCATTAGAGAGCAAGCCAGAACACAGCCAATGACAGGTTCCCCCGCACTTGCATTGCCTGTTCATGTGCCAGAGAACATAGGCTCACTGCGAATAGAAGCTAGTTGTTGTGAAGAGATCTTCAAAGGGAAAGGGAGCTGGTCTCAGGGAACTGGCAGTCAGCACAGCTATTTCCCAGCACCCCAGCCATGAATTTTCTTTTGCTTATCTGGTCAGTTTTAGTGAAATAATCTATTATCATTAAGTGGTTTCTGCAGCCTTTCTCACCTAACTCCATTTAGGGTCTTCACTCAAACGTAAGGATCTTGGGAATTGAAAATAGCTCTTTTTAATCCCTGTTTTGTGTTTTCAACTTGCCCATCATTGCAATAACTAGTAAATGGTTAGGAAATAACCTTAAGTTTATGTCCTTCGGCAAGGATACACCTTTAAGAGTTAGTAAGGAAGCATCATCTCTTTCACCAGCAGTGTATTTGGGAAAGTGAAAATAGTCAGTTTCCTATACATCAGCAAAGAAAAACAGTCACTATGCTTTTGACTGGGAGAGTAAAAGAAGCAAACTAGACAATAAACCTGTTGCAAGCAAAAATCCCAGGGACTGAAGTTTCCAAGGCACAGAAACAAGAAACTAACCAGGCATTCTGTATTCTATTTCCCAGCAGATCTAGGCAGATATTGCACATGAGCAATGAAGACAGCCTGAGTAAATTGCATGCTTGGCAGCTTAGTTTGGAATCATCAGAGAAAGCAATTTATAGCATTGTTTATGGAGTCTTAATAAAACCAGGGTGCCTTGTTTTAATCTCAAATAAAAAAAAGACTTATCTTTTGAGAAGCATCCTGCTCACCCATCCCACAAAGCTGGAAAAACAATCCATTTTCTGGAATGTCAGAGTTATTGCTCATGCCCAAGGGAAGTGAGCAAAATATTGGGGAATAATGAGAACTGTGCAGACTTCTATAAAATCATTGAGCATATGGCTCTCACTTCATTCTCCAAATTGAATTATATGGTATTTCAGCTGGTGTGTATTAGATGCTTTTAACCTTATACGTAATTTTGGAGTCAACATTGACCCTTCTTTTGGTGATGTTTTGGGGGTTGCCTTTCTTATTGTTAGAGAAATAGGGCAATGCATCATTCCGAGTCCCCAGGGCCACTCTGATGTGGTGGTGAGGTTTTATAGGGAGAGAAATAAGTAGGGTAACTTTTATTAATTTATTTTTTTAAAGAACTCCAAGGAAAAGTCAGTGGAGAAAGAAGTAGGGATGTTAGCAACTAGTCAGCTATCCAAGAAGCAAATGCTTATTGGATAGTCAAGAAGCGACTCAACTAGTCACTTCCCCCTGCTTGCTGCCTCTGTCAAAGAGAGGCAGAAAGTGAGGTGGGGCGGGGGGGGGGGGGCGGCGGACCAGGAGCCTGTGCTGGGGGGATCCGGCTTTAAGCCAGTTCCCCATAGCACTGTCTCTGCGGGGAGCAGAGGAGGCAGAGGCACAGCGGGGAAATGGCATGAGCGGGGGCTGCTGTACTCAGTATTAGCTGGGACTGAGAAGTTCCAGCTAGCGCTGATCACTGTTCCTCTGTATTTTAAATGTAGTAAGAGCCCAGCTGGCACGTAGAATCATAGAATCTTAGGGCTGGAAGAGACCTCAGGGGGTCATTGAGTCCAACCCCCTACCCAAAGCAGGACCAACCTTAACTAAATCATCCCAGGCAGGACTTTGTCAAGCCAGGACTTAAAAATATCTAGGGATGGGAGATTCCACCACCTCCCTAAGGTAATCCATTCCAATACTTCACTACCCTCCTAGTGAAGTAGTTTTGCCTAATATCCAACCTAGACCTCCCCCACTGTAACTTGAGACCATTGCTCCTTGTTCTGCCATCTGTTACTCCAGAGAACAGCCTTTCTCCATCCTATTTGGAACCTCCCTTCAGGAGGTTGAAGGCTGCTATCAAATCCCCCCTCACTCTTCTCTTCCGCAGACTAAATAAGCCCAATCCCTCAGTCTCTCCTCATAGGTCATGCGCTCCAGTCCCATAATCATTTTGGTTTCCCTCTGCTGGACCCTCTCCAGTGCGACCACATCCTTTCTATAGTGAGGGGGCCCAGAACTGGACACAATACTCTAGATGTGGCCTCACCAGAGCCGAATAAAGGGGAATTATCACTTCCCTAGATCTGCTGGCAATGCTCCTCCTAATGCACCCTAATATGCCATTAGCTTTCTTGGCTACAAGGGCACACTGTTGACTCATATCCAGCTTCTCATCCTCTGTAATCCCCAGGTCCTTTTCTGCCGAACTGCTACTTAGCCAGGTGGTCCCTAGCTTGTAGTAATACTTGGGATTCTTCCGTCCCAAGTGCAGGACTCTGCACTTGTCCTTGTTGAACCTCATTAGATTTCTTTTGGCCCAATCCTCCAATTTGTCTAGGTCACTATGAAGTCTATCCTTACTCTCCAATATATCTACCTCTCCCCCTAGCTTTGTGTTGTTTGCAAACTTGCTGAGGGTGCAATCCATCCCCTCATCCAGGTCATTAGTAAAGTTATTGAACAAAACTGGCCCTAGAACCGATCCTTGGGGCATTCCGCTTGAAACCAACTGCCAACCAGACACTGAGCTGTTGATCACACTACCTGTTGGGCCCAACTGTAGCCAGCCCTCTATCCACCTTACAGTCCATTTTATTCAATTCATACTTCCTTAACTTGCTGGCAAAAATATTGTGGCAGCCCATATCAAAAGCTTTGCTAAAGTCAAGGTATATCACATCCACTGACTTCCCTGTGTCCACAGAGCCAGTTACCTCATCATAGAAGCTAATCAGATCGGTCAGGCACGACTTGCCTTTGGTGAATCCATGTTGACTATTTCTGATCACTTTCCCCTCTTCCAAGTGCTTCAAAATGCATTCCTTATGGATCCCCTCCATGATTTTTCTGAGGACTGAGCTAAGGTTTATAGTTCCCTGGATTTTCCCTTTTTTAAAGATGGGCACTACAGATGCCTTTTTCCAGTCATCCCAGACCTCTCCAGATCTCCACAAGTTTTGAAAGATAATGGCCAAAGGCTCTGCAATGACATTTGCCAACTCCCTCTGTTCCTTGGATGTATTAAATCTGGACCCATGGATTTGTGTGTCTAGCTTTTTAAATAGTTCTTAACCTGTTCTTTCTCCACGGAGGGCTGCCCATCTCCTTCCCGTATTGTATTGTAAGGACAGAGGCAAAAAAAGCATTGAGTACTTCAGCTTTTCCCACATCATCTGTCTCTAGGTTACCTCCCTCATCTACTAAGGGCCCCACAACCTCCCTGATCACTCTCTCAAGAAAGTCCTCATGAGCCAGGACTGCTCATTTCCAGCTGGAGGGGACTCCTGGAGCTACCCTCACTACGGCTCTTCACAGTGGCACTTATCAATTAATCACATTGTTGATACAATATGATTAGCCAGATAATCACATTTTAACATCCCTAGAAAGAAGTGAGCAGACTTCCATCCCTTGTGGCCTTTAGTCCGACACCAAAGATTATGGTTCTGAAGACTGTAGGGGAAGCCACTCCTAAGACTTTCCCATCTGCTGAATGTCAGTGGGAAACACCTCACCCTTCCACTAACAGATATTAAGTCCTGCCTCACAGGAGGTCACTTTACCTTGCAAACATCATTGAAAGAGATGGCCAATAACTCCCAACATCCTTCAGTATCTTGGATCTTTCCTAGCCAAGTTTCAGACTGCCTCTTGGTGCAGAGACGGGCTTGGTGGCTTTTAGAGCCTCCTTACTATTGGCCACATGTAGTGATGAACACTCCAGGATAATACTGCTTGATATGTCATATTGGCATGGTTGACCATGAGGTCAACTCATCTTTAAGAGACATGCAAGGATCAAAGCCATCTGAGTTTCCCAACTCTTCTCTTTCCAGTGGTCCCAGAGAATCAGGGCTCAGCTTAGGGGACTTTCTCTTCTAGGATCTGTCATTGCTCATTGCCACTTCTCCCTAACACCTTGAAAGCAATTGAAAACCGTTGGCTGCCTTTCAAGTTTGAGCCCTGGTCCCAACAAAGTAGATTATCACAAACGTTCTCTAAATTCTCAAGGCACTTCTTCAAGAATTTCCTTCTTTCCTAGAAACAAATGCTGCTAAACTTCTGTCACCCAAACAGAGTGAGAAGAGACCTTATTAACAATTTCACAGTATCCGTATGTACAACTTGGTGAAGCTTTGCTCCTTTAAGCAAGACGCTACAAGAAATCTGCAAAAGATTATATTCCTTAGAGTCAGAAAGTTAAGCCAGTTTTTTGCTAACATGTTAGATCAGCTTGTGTCCAACAGATTGATTTTTGATTGGTCTCATCTTCCATTTTACTCAAGAAAGTCATAACTTTTTGAGACTGGTCAAGGTTCATTGTAACTAGAGTTGCAATCAACCTTTGGTCAAGAACTTGTCACAAGGTGAGAATAAAAAGCTATTTTTAGTGAATGGCCATGGCATTTCTCCATCTATTCCTGCCTTAACAGAGAGCAATCCAAGGTCTGAATCTGGTTGCAAAGAATGATTTTCTAATTTTTCACATCATCGTGTGAAAGAAGTTTGGGTTGGGTGACTGTATTTTCTTAACTGAAAACTGGACGCTAGGCCTGAGCCATCTCCCCACATCCTGCTTGGTGTCACCAATGGCCCTAGTCCTACGTGGCATCTTGACCTGCAGGCCAAGCCCTGCCATGGATGGCCATCCATTTGAGCTGCCTAGTGTCTGGGCTGTCAGACTGAGCCATCTGGTGTCACCGCTTGCCTGAGCACCTGGCGTAGCTGCTTACCCCTCAACGTTCCTCCACGCCCCTTAAGAGAGTGTGCCCCATATTTGTCAGCATTTGTCCTTTTTCCTCTTGCCAGTGCTTGACAAAAATTAACAGGATAAATGGCAAGTTCTGTCAAAAATGCCATGACCCCCCACAAAAAGCTTAAAAAGGGTACTGTTCTGGCCAACATGGGTTGAATGGTTACCCAAGATTTGTGTTTTGTAATGTGAAACACAGCTCTCATTCTTATCCATAGCGTGTAGATCCATACAGATGATTTCTCTATAGATCTGTAGGTTTAGAGTGGCTATTCTTCTGTTAATTCACATTAAAAGACCTAAGAAACTTCTGTGTCTTGTAACTTAGCAAGGGATCATTTTAGCTTTGCTATGCTCCGGGAAGGCTTGTGCACACTTGCTTTTGTCTAGAGAAGTTATCTTGACTATCAAAACATGTGGAAAGATTCTTTTTTCTGTGTGTTAAGTTGAAAGGGATGACAAATGGTTAGATGCCATATGTTTGGTGCATAACCCTGACAGCGTGAATGGTGTGCTTTGAAGTTAAAGCCTTGTCCACACTCACAAAAATCTAAATGGCTTTTACTGTCATATTTTAAGCAGGTTAGCAAAGCAGTCTACAAAACAGAGCACAGGACAGGCACTGAGATGTGTTAAGAAAAAAATGTGTTCAAGAACTATTCTGGCAAAATTCCAGCCCAGTCATAAAATGATAATAGCTTAGTTGGAAAGTTTTTATTTGCATTAAAATATGTGACGCTACTGCGTGTGATTTTAAACTGCTAACGGGGCCCGACTTGGAAATCTATTCCCCCTAGATCTCTTGGTGCCATGTCCCAGTGGAATGGAACTTTAGATACAGGACTCCAGGAAGTTGGTCTTATGTTCCTCACTAGTGTGGCCAAGGCAAACTTCCAAAGGAAAGAAAAGGGAATCAGTCATATTTATTAATGCACTAGAAACTGAGCCCAGACAACTTTAGAACTTTGAAGCATCTCAGATGCTTTTTCTGTTTGTTTTGTTAAAAGATTTTCACCAGTTCTGTAGCAATAATTTAATAAGAGGTAAATGATGCATGAAATCTCATCAGCACATATGCTGTGATGCTTGGTGGAGTCTATGAAAACACACCAAAGAGATTCACACTTGGCATAAAAAGTTGTTATGTCCAGGCACCTTCAACTCCCACTTCCATGGTTTGGCATATATTTCTATGCCCCACCTATTTGTTCTGACTTCTCCTCTCATAATTTAGAAAAGTGGCCATATTCTAGATACCATACCACTCTGCTAAGGGAAGAGCTGAAAATTGTTTTCCTTTATTTTTTGTCAGCTCATTTTTTTTGACAGTTGGAGTTTATTTATGTTTAAAATTCAGTCCAATTTCATGTTTTAAGGGCTGTCTCTACTTAGAAGCCAAATTCTCTTTTTATTTCTATCTTTATTTCCCTACACAGAGCTTTGGCAAATGAAAAGTAAGAGGGATTCAGATAAGATTTCTGAGGAAACTTAAAACTTCAACAGTGACAAATATTCTGCACAGCCCATCCATCTATCTTACGTTGTCATGAACTCCACTTTTTATTTTTACATGTTTTTTTCAAAGACAGTCATTCGGGGTATATGGACAGATGGAGTTGAGAAATCTGGGTTTTGACCCAAATTGAGGAGGGGGACCAATAGGAGCACAGCTTCAATGGGACTCTCATCACCATGGGGATTGAGAAATAAACACGGGGACCTCTAAATGGAGGTCCCAAAAGTGCTTAGGAAACTGTCATCCCTGCCTGCTCTGTGGGAGATTTGGGTAAACAAACTGCCCTCTCTGTTGGTTTAAAATAGTTTCTCAGCCCTCTTGTCCAGACTGTCATAGTGGCAACTACTTATTGACACCGTAGAACTGCAGAAGTAGAGGCAGCTTCTGCTCAAGAAGAAGACTGAGGTTCTAGGGATGAAAACCGGCCAACAGAAGTACTAATGGGGTTTTGTCTTAGACTTCAGTGGGGCCAGGTTTTCATGTTCTGTGTGTTGCAGGTTTGAACTAAAGTGCATTTGCCAGTTGTTCTAGGGTGTTTCTTCAGTATATGCCCCATGCTATGCTAGGCACAGTGCTAAACTTACAAATTAGACACTTATCTAAGCAGTAAGGTCATCAGAAAATTAAAATAGCAGGATATTTAGAAAAGAGTTCAGAATGAAAGCTGATCTTGTGACTAACACAGGACTGGGACTCTAGAAATCTGAGTTTAATTCCTAGATATGCCACAGATTATGTGCAAACCCCTGAGCAAATCACTTAATTTCTCTGAGCTAGATTCAAAAAGAAATGTAGGTGCCAATAAAATCACTGACATTCACAAAGACTGAGTCGCCTAGGGGGAGAGATGGCTACCTAAGAATGGGATTAATAAAAGCCAGCAAGGGAAGTAGCTCCTTGCCAAAACTAACCAATGGGAAATGCCTAGTTGAGGATAGTGTTCTAAACTAGGGATGTAAACGAGTAGTTGACTATACAATTAAATGATACGCCTAGGCTTATCGGTTAAACTTCTCGACTACTCACATTTCCCCCTTTGCTGTCTCTGTATCAGAGGCAGCAAGGGGGTAGCAGGATCTGGTGCTGGGGGGAGCCAGCTTAAAAGCTGGTCCCCCCCCAACACCAGCTCTGTGGTGCTACCTTCCCCTCCCTTCCCCTTGCGTGCTGCTGCCTTCCTCAGAGGCAGCAACATCAGAGGGGAGGAGCAGGGGAGGCTGCTGCAAAGCAGCCTCCGCCCACAGCGAACCCAGGCTCACTGCAGACAGAGGCTGCTCCATAGAATGCAGACCAGCCTCTGTCCATGGCGGGCCAAGGCTACCTGCAGGCAGAGGCTGCTTTGTGGCAGCAGTCTCTGTCCTCAGGGGATCTGAGCTCCCCCCAGATAGAGGCTGCTATGCAACTATTCAATTACCGGACATCTAAAATCCCTATTCTAAACCCTGGTCCTCTCCCAGAAATAGACACCTCCTTGCAGCCTGTCTGCTTGGGATTTTCAGCTGAAACCCCTCTTTTGGATTTGGTGCCCACACGGTTTTAGCAAAAACCCACAGGGCGAGGAAGTGAGAGTGCTTCCTTGTTACATCTGGCACAGTGATAGGAGTGTTCACTTGGGAGACACATCACTGCTAGTTCAGCTCCCTTCTTCAGTCTTTCCTGTTGAAACTTTTCCACTGTGGATAAATAATTTTAAAAAAATGCTTGGTAGAGAAGGCTTGGGTCCAGAGCCTTCCTCCTGAGTGCTCTAGCCACCAGGTTACAGACTCAATCTCATGCTAGAACACACTCGCTCTCGCTCTCTCTCTGGTCCAATAATTCTTTCATTAGTTATCCATAGTGAAATAGCTTCAACAGGAGAGATGGAGATAATCTCTCCTCCATCAGAATGTCCCAGTGCCTCCTGGTCTGGGCAACCTTCTGTGAAGTGGCAGATCCCAGTTCAAATTCCTTCTCACCCTCAGGTGGAAAGGAACCTGAACTGGGAGGTCTCCTACATTCTAGGTCGGGGTGGGCAATCATTTTTGAAGGGAGGCCACTTCAAACATTTTCCAAGTGGTCATGGGCTTGGGCCGAAAGGGCGGGGCCTTGGGCCAAAGGGGCGGGGCCTTTAATTAGCAAGAGTTGAAAGGGATTGTGCCTCCCCTGCAGCTCCGAGGCAAGTGTTAGCAGAGTGCGGGAGCTGCGAGCCCTTTCAGCTCCTGCTATTTAAAGGGCTCGTGCCTTAGCAGTTGCCCAGAAGGTGTGAGCCCTTTAAATAGAAGCAGTTGAAAGGGTTCACGCCTGGCTCCCAGGCAGCACGTTAGAGGGTGGGGCTGGGAGCTGCTGCATGGGCTGTATGAAAGGGCTTGGTGGACTATATCCAGCACACTGACAGGCTCTTGCCCAGAGCTGTTCTAGGTGGATACCCTGACCACTATGCTAAAAGTTATAAAGGAAGTCTTGATTCCCTCTGCCCCCAGCCATTTTCTGTAAGCTCATCTCTAAAGGGCCTGATCAGAGCAGGCTCTGAGCTTGCCTCCTGGATCAGGTCTTGCAAGTGAGTTAGGCAGAATGCCTATCTTCCCTTCCCCAGTTTGTGAATCACTCCAGGATACACTTGCAATACATTTGCTCAGATACAGAAACATAGGTACCTAGAAACTTTTATGCGTAATTTAGGTGCCACGTGATTTTAGCACCTATTGAATTCAGAGGCAGCAGAGTGATAGCTTTGTGAATTCCAGTGGGGCCTAATTCTGCGATTTAGGCACCTAATGTCAGGGCGAGGACTATCTCCTACCACTGTAGGTGCTTTACATTCATGTGGAAAAGTTCCAGTCTCAGTTGGGTTCTTTACATACTGCTGTAATAAGAATAGCATTTCCACAAGTAGCTCACTGGTCCCAGTAAATCAGCTCTATAGCACATGGTATTCATCCATGTTTCTGAGATAAGTTTGTGCTGGAATAAAAGCTTCTTGCTTCCATGGCAGATGCATTTTGAAAACTTCTCTCTTTCACTAACAGAAGTTGGGCCAGTGAAAGATCTTACCTCATCCAGCTTGTCTCTCTTCCCACTGCAATTCTTATGTACATGATTTTATGTAATAGAAAATAGTATGATTCACCAGATTCATCCCTTTGGCATATTACTGAAAGATTGCAGAGAATAAATGGTATCATGTCAGGAGAGTAACACAAAGTGATCCCATATCTCAAGAAATGTACCAATTTTTTCCATTAAAATCCTCTTGCAGAATGTTTCCAGGATGCTCTGTATAAACTTTTATACGGAAGAAATTGTTAATGTGACAGGATAGCAAACTGAATGCAGTCTTGTTTTTCAGGTCATCTAAATCAAATGAATGAAAGAAACAAATGGATTAAGGCTGACACACAAGATGGTTCAGTGCATCTTAAAAGCCAAAGCTGGTTCCAGTCTATCAAGCTGCAGGTTCCTTGATAGGTCAGAGGTGTTTAAAATTCAAGGAACAGTGAAGAAAGATTACTGTACAATAATGGTGAAAGTGACTTATTAAAATATAGTAAACAATATGTTAAGTGAGGATTTTTTTTGCCTAACATATGTATATGTTAAATGGCTGCTGTTTTTTAACTGCTGTATGAAACAGGTTTTACTTTTAGTGCCTTCTATAGTTGTGTACAATCTTGTGAATTCTGGATTTGTGTAAAACTTGAACTGCTTATCCCGTAAGATTAGACCTCAATGAAAAAAATTCCCAATGGTTATAGCTGCCTGCTGCGTGCTTCATAATATCAGAGAAGCAAACGGTAGAAAGTTTCAGCTGAGAAGGTGGGAAGGCTGATGTTGAGCAGCCAGATACTAAGGCTACAAGAAGAGCTCAGCGGGGAGTTATATAGCTCAGGGAGACTTTGAAAGACCATTTAGATACTGAGTACTGAGGGTGTTGTAGTGTGCTCTGCCTGGCATTGGGGTTTTTTACACCTGGTATGAACCTTTTCATGAGTGCAGTTTGTTGAAGTAATACAACATTGCAAAGGTACCTCTTGTTGTTATCTGCGAATGATGTCAACCCTAACCAGGATATGTTATGAACTAATGAAGAATTAAGTTTCCATAAACAGATTTTTATTCCAAACCCAAGCAAACAGACATATTTTATAACTGACTGAAATGTTATACATGCAGGGGAAAGAAGAGTCATTTTCATTTCACAAACAGATACACTAGTAGTGCATTTGGTGCTGTGATTGTCTGTACTCTTCCCTAGGGTGGAGTGGTAGAAGTAGTGCAGCAGCACTGAATGCCATGTACAGTGTTGGGGAGGAGAGGACTGGAGATATGAGAATGCAGCTCTCTATGGGCTGTAGAGGGAGGTGAACATAGGTCTGTTGAACTTGAGGGTCAACAAGAATTCCAGCACGTTTCTTTGCTGCTTGAGAAGCACTAGTATCTCTGCTGCACATCTCTCCTTTTCCTATGTTGTTCTCCTCTCTGTTGTATCCTTGTCCATTTTATCCCTGAGGGCGATCTGCCAAACCCCACGCTTGAAATCAGAAGCACCAGAGCCATGTAGGATATCTCAGAATATGTCATCCCGCATCCTCTTGCTTATCTGGCTGAGCCATGTCCCTGGTGTGGAGAGGCCCTCAAGGCCATGTTTCTAGCTGCAGAAGGTACTATGAACAAAGATACCATTGTGAGTATTCACAAAATAAACAGTAATGTGGCATACTGAACTCACTTCCTTCAACACACCCAAGTTGCACGCACCACGTTCTCACTTCCACTTGGAATTCATAGAGCAAAGTGGCAATCCCAGCCATAGTGAGTAAGACCTATTGGGAGTTGGGGCAATAAGAGAGGCAGCTCCTGGGCATGAGTATGTGCAGATACGGCAAATGAAGTGAATACTGGCACTGTTTTCCATAGGAAGTGGTGATTTTAGCTGATCTCTCACTCCTGAGGGTAACCGACACAGAAAGGAGGCTGCTCTGCACATGTCCATATGCAGACCAAGTCCATATGCTGCTAGCCTGGGAGCTGTATTGGTGTGTCTGAAATAACTGCTGGGTGGCATTGGAGTGTCCTACCAGAGTGGAAGAAATAAGGAAGCCCTTCCCAGAAACCTTTGGCAGAAAATTGCAGAGTACCTCCTGGAAAGATTTTTCGAGATCCGTATCTCGGATTCATGGGACATCCTGGTGCACATAAACAGAACAGGGCAATGGGCGCCAGATAGCAACTCTACCTTTGTTGGAGATTTTGCTTCCTCTTCTATCATCATTAAAAAAGAGTAAGTGAACAGGTTTGTCCCTGCAATATCAAAGCAAACTGCACAGTTAACAGGTTCCTTCTCTCATCAGGTGCACCTGTGCTGGAATGTTGGACTAGGTCGACTATTCTGGAGTAAAAAACGGGCCCTGGCTCACTGTGACACTCTATTCACTTGTCCCCTACTGCTCTTCTTTGTCCAATCCCTCCTCCTTATTGTTCACTCTGGAGGCCTGTGACTCTGACTTCCTAAGTATTTTTGGGGCTCGTGGGAAGGGGTCTCCCCCAAGTATTACATGCAGCACTTTCTAAATATTGTACCATAGCGACCGTTAGCCTCCCTGACTTTCTAGTGCACCTGCTGCTGCTCCTTGGCTTTCATATACACCACTTCTGCAGGTCCCTCTTGTATCCCTTTTGCCCCATGCCCTGAGTGATCTGCTCTTAGCTATCAATGTTTTTACAGCTGGCTCAGAACTGACAGCATAGCCTCTTCTCCCCGCAGATCCACCGTCTCCCCTGTTTCCAGACAGGAGC
The DNA here is from genome assembly GCF_049634645.1 of Pelodiscus sinensis. NCBI lineage: Eukaryota > Metazoa > Chordata > Testudines > Trionychidae > Pelodiscus > Pelodiscus sinensis. The sequence goes on from NC_134711.1 coordinate 23,219,208, forward strand.
ATGACTGCAGCAAGGAGTCAGCAGGGCAGCTGCTAGATGAGCTCTCCAGGCTGAGCAAACAGGAAATGGAATTTCAAAAATTTGAGGGCATTTAGAGGGGAGGGATATATACATGTGTAGAATCATAGAACACTAGAACTGGAAGGGACCTCAAAACGTCATTGAATCCAGTCTCCTGCCCTCATGGCAGGATCTAGTACCATCTAAACCATCCCTGATAGATGTCTATCTAATCTGCTCTTAAATATTTCCAGAGATGGAGATTCCACAACCTTGCTAGGCAATTTATCCTGGTATTTAGCCACGCTGACAGTTAGGAAGTTTTTCCTAATGTCCAACCTAAACCTCCTTTGCTGCAGTTTAAGCCCATTGCTTCTTGTTCTATCCTCAGAGGCTAAGGAGAACAATTTTTCTCCCTTCTCCTTGTGACACCCTTTTAGATACCTGAAAACTGCTATCATGTCCCCTCTCAGTCTCCTCCTTTCCTAACTAAACAAGCCTAATTCTTTCAGTCCTCCTTCATAGGTCATGTTCTCTAGACCTATAATCATTCTTGTTGCTCTTCTCTGGACCGTCTCCAATTTCTCCACGTCTTTTTGAAATGTGGTGTCCAGAACTAAACACAGTACTCCAACTGAGGCCTAATCAGCACAGAGTAGAGTGGAAGAATGACTTCTCGTGTCTTTCTCCCAGCACACCTGTTAATGCATCCCAAAATCATGTTTGTTTTTTTTGCAACGGCATTACACTGTTGACTCATATTTAGCTTGTGGTCCACTATAACCCCTAGATCCCTTTCTGCCGTACTCCTTCCTAGACAGTTGCTTCCCATTCTGTATGTGTGAGACTGATTGTTTCTTCCTAAGTGGAGCACTTTACATTTGTCCTTATTAAACATCATCCTGTTTACCTCAGACCATTTCTCCAATTTGTCCAGATCCTTTTGAATTATGACCCTATCCTCCAAAGCAGTTGCAACCCCTCCCAGCTTCGTATCATCTGCAAACTCAATAAGCGTACTCATTATGCCAATATCTAAATTGTTGATGAAATATTGAACAGAACCGGTCCCAAAACAGACCCCTGCGGAACCCCACTTGTTATGCCCTTCCAGCAGGATTGTGAACCATTAATAACTACTGTCTGAGAAGGGTTATTAAGCCAGTTATGTGTCCACCTTACAGTAGCCCCATCTAAGTTGTATTTGCCTAGTTTATTGATAAGAATGTTGTGTGGGACCGTATGAAATGCTTTACTAACATCTAGCATTACCCCGTCCACTGTTTCTCCCTTATCCACAAGACATGTTATCCTATCAAAGAAAGCTATCAGATTGATTTGACAGGATTTGTTCTTTACAAATCCATGCTAGCTGTTACTTATCACCTTATTATCTTTCAGGTGTTTGCAGATGATTTCCTTAATTACTCGGTCCATTATCTTTCCTGATACAGAAGTTAAACTGACTGGTCTGTAGTTTCCTAGGTTGTTCTTATTTCTTTTTTTAATAGATGGGCACTAGATTTGCTCTTTTCCAGTCTTGTGGAATCTCACCAGACTACCATGATTTTTCAAAGATGATAGCTAGAGGCTCAGATACCTCCTCTATCAGCTCCTTGAGTATTGTAGGATGCATTTCATCAGGCCTTGGTGTACCTCTTAAAATCAGGAATAAGGGATCCTCTTAAAATCAGGAATAAGGGATCTTCCGGAAAAGGCTTTATTTTCTGAAAGATCCCGTCTAGACTGGCGCTTTTCTCTGGCAAAGCCCCGAGCCGGAAAAAAGCGGCAGCCATGTTCATGCAAATGCCGCAGGGGATAGTTAAATTCCCTGTGGCATTTGCAATTCCGACTTGTCTCATTAGCATCCCTTTTCCGGAAAAGGGTGCCAATGTAGACACAGCCTGGCTGTTTAGACTGCAAGCTCTTTGGGGCAGGGCTTTGTTCTTACTATGTGTTTCTCTAGCACCTAGTTCAATGTGGCCCTGATTTTGGTTGAGGCCTCTATCTGTTGCTTCAGTACAAATACGTAATAAATTAAATTTCTGAAACCCTTTGTCTGATTACAGTACACTGGATTTGGACAAGAAGTACACAAGTTTCATTTTCCCAACTTACATTTAATCTGAAGCCATTCAACCTCATACTGAGTGCAGCTGTTAGAGAAAAGCAAAGGCACTCATAGCCCCACTGCTGTTCATAATTCACCATGCTCTGTGCGCGCACATGCACTCTAAATCCCAAGGATATGTAGTAAAGTTGTCCTGTTTGGCTGCTTTCCTGAATGTGCTATTGCCAATGCACAACTGGAAGAGAATAAAAGGTACTCTTGTTACCCTCATGCCACTTGTTTAAAATTACAGCAGTCAGTATTTTCCCCTTAATCTGTGTAATTTTTTTTATCTGAGAGAGAGCAGTTTTGAGGTGGAGCAACACTGATAATTTGAAATGGCAAAGGTTAAAAAAAAAAAAAAAAAGTAAGTATGTGCAAGGTTCCAATTTCCTGAAGAAGTTTTCAAACACAAAGCTTCTTTAACTATTTTGGTCAAATTGTTTTGTTTGTTTCTTGACTGGTACTTTGTAAAACCAGTTAGATCCACACAGACATATACTCCCACAGGGTGCCTCACTGATTGAAATGGAACACCATGCACTAGCAGAAGAATGTAGATATGTTTTACAGCAAGGCTACTCAACATGCGGCCTGCATGCGACCCGCATGCAGCCTGTTTGCGGCCCAAAGTATGGTTTGGGTTTACACGGATTTTAACACGTGGCCTGCAGGTAGGATCCTTTGAACATGGCCTCCACAGTGAACACTCTCCACAACACGTAGCGAGGTGTCTCCCAGGTGGGGTGAGCACTGAAAGATGCAAGCGGATGGACTAGCTGGAACAGACGGGTACAGGGTGTCAGCATTTCTAGCCCCCAAGGAGGAGGTGCTGGGAGTGTCAGGGCATTGTGTGAAAGAAGCTATTTGCATATATTTACATGTATATGCAACCACATTTAAGTTGCAGCCCTCAGTATGTGCTGTGAGTATCGTTGTGGCTCCAGGGGCTTCCAAAGTTGAGTAGCCCTGTTTTACAGGATTAGGACAGTAGATTTTTCTGCTAATTTTTCAAAGGCCCTTTGATCTGGCTAGCCTCCATTGCTCTGGCTCGTTATGAACTAATTCTGTGGCCTGCTGAATTCCCGAATTTTGTGAGAGCTTAGAGGGCTTGTCCACGAATAGGGGCAGGCCCTAGTCAGACCCTCCCGATAAATAAGAACACCACACACATCGCTTCTTTGTTATTTCCATATCATGAAGCATAAATACTGCTCTGCAAGCTGTATAAATGCTGCACACTCCTGAGAGAGGATGAACACATCTGAAATTTCACTAGCCTGATTCAGCATCTGAAAACTCACTAAAAATTGTTAAAACTTAAAAAACAACAAATAGTCTAGCAGCACCTTAATTTCATTTCTTTGCACTGTAATTGTGAATGAGGACAGTATTTTTCAGGACCAGTATGTACTGCTAGTCTAGAGCCCACTTCTGCTAAAAAGATTGGAAGTAAACATCACAATGCCACTGGACAATCCCCTTTATTAAATTACAGTTTTAAAAACAGGAACTTGCAGTTTCATTTTTACACTCTCTGCTGAAACAACCTTGACATACAGATGATGTTATGTAGCTTCTTTGTTTTCATTCTGGGACAAGGATTTAGCTTTTTCAGATCCTGGTCTAGATTTTTTGTTGAGGGTGAGTACGCTTCCAGCACTATCATACCCAAGCCAGGAAGGAGGATCAGCATCATTATATTCTTGCTTCTCTAACTTGACTGAATATTTCAGAACAGCTTGTCTGAAGAAAAAATGAAAAATAATATTGTTGCACAAGCAATTTCTACCAAGAATATTTGTAAAAAAATACAAACACTGATAAGCCAGATTCTCAGGGTGACCATATTTCCTACCCCACTAAGTAGCAGTTGATACAATAATGGTCTTAGAAGTGAGTTGCTTTCACTGGGATAGAATTTGAGGCTATTTTATGCTATATGAAGCATGCAGTAGTGTTTGTAGCCCTCTGGGACATGCTGTCATTTGGGCATCTCCAGATGAGATAGGGCTATTAAAGTGAGGTTACAGTCTCAGCTGCTAGTAGGGAGCCAAGATGTCTTGAAGTGCTGTTAAGGGACATCTTTAGCTGATACTGAGGTAGCACTAATGGTTTCAGACACAGCTCTGGCCTTGCTTTCCTTGGCCCCTGAGAAAATGCTGAGGACACAGCCTTTGATTTGGGATTAGGAAAGAATGAATGGGGGCAGGATCAATGACATGCCCCACTACATTTTTCAGGACCGGTATGTACTGCAACTCTATATAGAGAATGTGGCCAAACTTACTGAGCTGCTGACCTGCATACGCCAGTCTTCAGAAGTTCAAGAGCTGAGATATTCCTACCAGGGCTCAGAGATTCAGCCCTGCACTAGATGCCTGCTGGGGCTCCAGCCCTGCTCCCATTGAGGCCCTGAGCTCCAGCAGGCAGCCCTAGTGGGAAAACCCACACACACAAACCCTCTCTCTCTCTCTGGCCAGAAGCCCCAAGTCCCTCCCTTTTCCCATTGGGCAGAAGCCTCTATTCCACCACCCCTCTGCAAGGTAGACTCCTGAGGCTCCTCCCTCTTCCCCTCCCCCCCCCATCCAGCCAGGAAGGGACATGAAGGGGACTTGGGAGCCACACTTTAACTTCTCTCTCCAACATCCAGCCTCCTCACCCACCCCATCCCTCACAACCAACTACAGTTTCACATCCAGGAGCTTTATGGCCTCTCCCACCATTATTTCCTCTCTCCATATAAAAGAGCTGTTCACTCCTATGATTTAACAATAAGATGGTAATGTAGGTGCATATTTTTGTCTTAGGTTTTGGCTTCAGGCAGGATTTGAATGTGGTGAGGGTCATGGTTGGCTTCACCAACACAAGGCAGGAATGCCATACATGGGGGCAATGTGGAAGGAAGTGAGAAGATGGCTATGGGAGCAACAGGCAAATGCAGCATTGTGAGTGGCATCATTAGCAAGAGAAACGGGAATGGGGGCTGATGCAATAAGAGACAAGGTTGGCTAAGCCAGGCAGAATTCCTTTCTGACCACACAAGCACATTTTAAAGATCCAACGTTACAGCATTTAGTTTTTAACTCATTCCTGTTAACAAGATGAAATTAATAATATACAAGTGGTTTTATACAAACACACCTATGCTGTAGAGGAGCCCATGTGCAGCTGTATATAATGGAAGACATGAGATAGCTAGTACAAATGTCACTTATTCAGGGCCACTTTCCCTTTACTGATGGAAAAAACTTGTTTCAATGGATAGTGTCTATAGAGTGGATCTTATTGCAGTATAGTACCGTATGACTACTTTCTGGACGTTTATGTTGCTCTATGACAGGAGCCAAAATTGACCAGACTGCGAAAAGTGGCTGTTATTTATCCTTTGGCATACAACAAAATGCATGACTTAGAGACCATTGCATTATATTTCATTTTTAAAATTTGTCTAGAGCAGAGAGTCTCAAAGTTCATCACCTCAAGGCCCTCTGACCCTGGGCAGTGATACTCAGATTTCAGCTTTGGCCCTGTGCTCCAGCAAGTCTAAGCCAACCCTGCTGATGCCATTAAAACCGAGCTGCGATCCACTTTAGGGTCCCCACCCACAGTTTGAGAACAGCTGATGAAGAGCCTTGGTGCCAGCATTCTGGGGAAGGGTAAGACGATGCCACAATAAAACAAATAATAATCAGCATTAATGTAAACAATTGGTGTTTCTGCAGCAGAATGAAACTTCTGGCCTTAAGAGATGGGTGTAAGCAGCCAGGCGAGAAAGAGAAGGCAGGAAGAATAAGGGAAAGATAAACAAGAACCTATCCCAGCACACTGCAGACTTCCTCTATTAGGTAAGAGCACTTGTGTTATATAAGCTCTCAGTTCTTCTGAGGCTTGTCAGCTGCAAATTTGCATTAGTCTATGACTTTACAGCCCCAGTACGCACATGTCCTGTGGACTGAAACATGGTGCTCAAGGCACCTCTGTCCAGAAGTAAGTGTCTGTGTGCATCACATTTAAAATACATTAGGGCACAGTGGCTAGAAACAGATTTTTTTATGTTGTTAGACAGTTTAACTTGCTTTTCAAAGTGCACTTCTGGGTGATTCTTAATCCAGTTTCTATAATCACACTAGACTGTCTTCATTTCTGAACCTCAGGAATGTGTGGGAAGCCCAGCCTGCTCATCCTGTCACTCATTTGTACTAAACACATGGAAAATGAATGTTTCCTTTTTACAAAGCAGCATTAATCCTAAGTGACTCATAGATGATATCCCTATGCTGCCATTCACTAATAGGACTATTCTGCCTCAAGTAGTGGAAGCACGCTGTATTAGTGTCACACCTACACAAGGATTCTCTGGGGCACACTGAGCTGTGATTAGTTAATTGGTTATTCATCTTTCGATACTGACCTACACAGCAGGCCATATTTATTTCAAATTCTAGTTTTTTATTTTAATAGTTGCAGAAACTTGCAGCATGTTATTACACTGGCGAATGTCATCTCTAAGGCTTTGTCTACACGGCAAGTTTTTGTGGCAGAAAATATACTAATGAGGGACTCATTAGCATGAGGCACGATGTCATTAGCATATTTTCTGCCAATTCTTTTTGTGCAAGGGGTTTTTGCACAAAAAGAAGCAATGAAGCCACTTCCATTTTGCGCAAAAAAACCTGGGAGAGGCATAAGGATCTTGCACAAAAGGGGTTTTTTTTGCACAAAACGGAAGCGGCTACACTGCTTCTTTTTGTGCAAAAACCCCTTGCGCAAAAAGAATTGGCAGAAAATATGCTAATGACATCACGACTCATCCTAATGAATCCCTCATTAACATATTTTCTGCTGCAAAAACTTGCAGTGTAGACATAGCCAAACAGTATTTGAGATTTGGAAAGGCTGGACCCTCAAAATGCTTGGAACTGCGTCCTAGAAAGCTGTATGGGTTTGCAGCTGACAGGATTTCGTTACTTGGTTGGGATTTTTTTAAATTTAACAATAAAAACAAAATTGTAAAAAGGCTGCAATCTAGTGTAATGAGTTGTGCCTGAATGTTTATATGGCTGGGTTTGTCTGATTAGTGAGGTCTGTTAGGTCTGGGCAGTGTTTAATAAATAACAGAGGAATTCTTCTTGCAGCATGAAGTGCACATGGTTTAGAAATGTCCTGAAGCATCTTCAAATTAAAGCCATATTTCTTCTATTATTTATTTAATATTTTAGAATGTGAAGGAATAACAAATTTATTAGGGTATATAAGCTTTTGTGAGATACAAAAAGAAATGTAAAAGATTTTTTTTCTCTTCAAGCATCTGGAGAACTGAGATGTATCTCACAAAAGCTTATGCCCTAATAAATGTGTTAGTCTTTAGCATGCCACTGGACTCCTTGTTCTTTTTGTGGAAACAGACTAATAAGGCTACCCCTCCACAATGTGCTTTGTTATGTAGATTAATTTCACTTTACACAGATTCCATCCTCTCAGATACTAGGAAAGGTCTCTGAAATGTGAACACATCTATGAAATGTAGAACGCAGACATCACACACTTTGAAAAACATCCAGGCTTTGTCCTTGTTTTTATAAATACTGGGGTTGAATATGATCTTTAATTATTAGCATGCCAAAAGAGAATTTGGGGCTATTGGGGAGTGGTATAATCTATTTGACATATCTCTGCGTATTATTCATTAGTTGAAATTATGAAAGTAGTGAATGAAGTACAGGTACATGGAAACCTAAAAGTGGCCCAAAAAATTCAACGATAATGCTATCTTCCTACTGTCGTTGCTGAAAATCTGAATTACGGTTAATAAATGCAGAATCTTTATTATATTGTGATTCGAACTCTGATGAAGGTTGGAGTGCCGAATGGAGGGCACAAGAAGTCACAAAATAAGCGCTTTGTGAAATAGCTGACACAGATGATTACTGGCTTCAATCTTCTGCAAGGCTTATGTACAACCCGAAACTACCATGGCAGATTTGGATACTTGCTGCAGAAATGGAAAGTTAAAAACTCTCCAGGATGTGACTGAGGTCACCCAGAACAGGCTGTGGAACAGATAACAATTCAAATACGAAGGAGGCATCACAGCAGTACACTCTGCTACTGCAGATGCAGTTATCTGGCTTAACCATCTATGTGTAAAATTACAGGACTTACTGTACATCAACTGTGTAAAGAAGAATTTGTTATACTGTAATGATGATTTTGCTGTATTTACTGCCTAGCAAGTGTATGTAGCTTTTTGTCAACTGCCCAGTACAAGTGATGAAATAGAACATATTTTTTTAAAGTGGCAGGATATGTCTGTTCCAAATCATGAACTTGGTTTTCTTTCATTATTTCCATTTTTGTACTCTGCCTTCTATCCTGTCTTCCATTTTGTGTTTGTGTTGAATAAATAAAGCAATCTGACTTGGAGAAGGTTATTTTCTTCCAGACACATTATCCTGCTTAAGTATTTGTGGAACACCTCAGAGAGGACTACCAAGATACGTCGTAAGTGTCATCACCTTTAGTGACTCTCACTGACAGGCGGCTCTCATGGGACAATATTAATTTTCAGGTGTGGCTTGTGTGGCTGAGGTTAGAATTTTCCAGTCTGGGTAAATAGCACAACGGGTCAAAAACTGGAATAAAAAGGGGGATTATTGGAGAAGGGGGGCCATCCATCACCACAAGCCAAAAAAGCAGGCTGAAGAGAGAAAGCAGGAAGGTCTTCCTTGTCTGAAATGCTGACCAGATTTCCAAGTCAGATGGTAAAATCAGACTAAGGGTGGACACCGCTCAGTACTATTCATTACTTTGCAAAGAACTAACTCTCTGGTGGTTTCTTTAGCATAAAAATGACTGTGGTTAAGGAATTCCTTGCTGGGTTGTCATATTATCCCTAAAAGTGTTAATCAAGAAGCTAAGGCTATGTCTACACTGAAGGCTTTTTGTGCAAGAACAAGTGTTCTTGCACAAAAACTTGCGTAGCGGCTACACTGCATGTGCATTCCTGCTCAAGTAAATTTACAGTGAAGTGTCAGAACGGAGGACTTATTGCGCAGGAGTTATTACTCTTCCCATGAGGAATAAGCCCTCTTGAGCAAGAGCTCTTGTGCAAGAAGGCAGTGTGGATGGACAACAGGGGTTTCTTGAGCAAGAAACCCCAATGGCTAAAATGGCCATCAGAACTTTCTTGCACAAGAGAGCATCAACACTGTCATGGATGCTCTTGTGCAAAAGCACATCTCTTGCCAAAAGCACATGGCAGTGTTGACGCACTCACATAGAAATTCTTGCGCAAAACAGTTCTTGTGCAAAAAGCCTGCAGTGTAGACATAGCCTAAGAGTGTACACAGTGAAGGACTCTAAGGGAATATATATAAGCACCTAGAGGCTCAGGAGGTCTGAATCACTGATTTCAGGGTCTCAGATGGCTGGTCTTTGGAGCCTCATGTCCCAACAAGGTGTGGCAGACATGGGTCCTGGAGTGTGCTTCCGGGATCCAGAGCTAGGAGCAGTGACATGGCTCTGCCCACCAGTAGCTAGAGCCATTCATGCCAGACTGGTGTCCCTCAAAGGGCAGAGTGGACTAGTTTGTGACAAAGATCACTTTATATTTCAAGTCCAATTGCATAAAAAACATGGGTTTTGTTACTCTTAATGAAACTATTGATGACATTATATTTGTACTCATTCAACTTTTACGCTGATCTCTCAAATTTTTGCCTAGGAAGCAATATCTTACTTGGTAATATTTTTGCAGTACAGCATCTTAAGAATCCGGAGTTGTGTACATCCTTTCCAAAGGTATTTTAGTGTTTTGTCAGTAAGATGTACACAGCCTGAGATATCCAAGAAGTGGAGATAATGGCAGACTCCAGACAAATACTGAATACATAAATCCGTCATCTGTAAATCCAGCAAAAGAAATACACATATAGAAGTTAGAAGATTCCTAGAGACTCCAAAGAAAAAATAAAACACAGCACCTGAAAAGAGAAGTTACTCACCTTGTACAGTAACTGGTGGCCTATCTAATAAGTATCCAATTAACTAACAATGACACTAAGAGTAGGGCTGGACTGAGGGGTGGACGAGCCGGGCAGCTACCCAGGGCGCTAACCGATGGGGGGCACCTAACGGCAGCTGTAAAGAGCATGTGGCGTCCCTTGTAGCTGCCAGCAGGCTCCTGCAGCACCGGCGCCGGCCAGCAGCACCCTTCCCCCCACGGCTGTGGGACCCTGCATGGCCCGGCATGCGTGCCAGCAGCAGTGGCCAGGCCGGGCAGCTCATGTGCCGTGCGCCCCGGGGGCAGGCCCCAGGCTGCGTGCCAGCGGCTGTGCCCGGCCTGTGCATGTGCCGTGTGCCCTGGGGTGGACCTGCGCATGTGCCGAGCGCCCCGGGGGCGGGCCTGCGCACCCTGGGGGAGGCAGGCCTGCCCCCCATGGGTGGGCCTGCGCAAGCGCCGTGCACCCGGGGGCGGCGCCACGCGCCTGGGCACGGAGCGCCAAAATGGCTCAGGCTGGCCCTAAGAGTGAGCACAGAGAGCAGCTGTGGTCCAACCAAGCTGGAAGCGGTTGATAAGGAGCTGAGGGACAGTTGCGGGCGTGCACATGCTGGCACATTCGCTGTGTCGCAAGCGGTGCTGTGTGTGTGCACTGGCACCTGGGGTGGGGGAATAGTGCTGCTAAAAAGTTCTGATTACAAGTGCAGGAACACCAAGACATCTACAGTGGAGCACCCGCAAGGACACTCCTCAAAGAAGAACTCAAAATTTTAAAATCTATATGTGCCACTCAGCTCATGAAATATATGGAACAGATGAATTCTGAGTATTAAAAATAGGAGACTAAAAAGACTATAGGTAACAGTTACATGTTGGGAGTATATTTGGTATCAGTTAAATATGATTCCAGTACTTCTTAAAGCACGGAAGGATGTTTCAACTAATCAGCAGTCTGAAATGGCTCACTACTCCCAACACCATAATTCTGCATATAGCATACGTCTTCTGATAGGATTAACTATTCTCAAATTATTGCATTTAAACTGTTAGACCAAGTCATTTTAGAGTTAACTATAGGAGTGTGTGGGAGAAAGAATCTTAATTTACAACACTCTTTTCATATTTTAGTACTGTATCACAAATATGTGTTATCTTGTGCCTGCTTTTGTTTATTGCAGGGGTGGGCACTAATTTTTGATGGGGGGGGGCCACTCCAAGAATTTAAGTGGTCAAGGGCAGTACTCTTCCATGATATTAATGGAGGAGGTGCAGGGTCTTGGATGGATGTTGAGTGCAGAAGGGAGCTTGGGGTAAGGGATTGGGGTACACCAGAGTTATGGGATCTGGGAGGAAGTTTCAGTGAAGCAGGGGGTTGTGACCTGGGGCAGGAGATTGGTGTTGTCCTAACCATGAGAGCTGACCAGCAACCTGGTGACTAAAGGGTTAACTGTGTCTCCTGTCCCTAGCCAGGTATCTGGTCAGCCAACAACAATGCAGGCAGGAAAAAGGAATTTTTATTTTTCCCCTCCTTTGCCAGAGGCAGAGCAGTTTCTTCCAAGTAACAGGGAGATGGGAAGGCCTATCTCTCTCCAAGAAAAGTCTTCGCACAATGTGTAAGTATGGCAAAGTTTAGCTAGTCCATCAGGTTTTATTTGTTTTCTGGTTTGGGAATGTGTAAATGATGTCTGTGCTATTAAAAGTAGTTTTTCTCTCTTTTGTAACTAAGTTTTGAGCCCAAGGAGGGGGTGTTCCCCATGAGTTTTTTTAATTGGTGGCTCTTTTTTTTTGTGCTTGCAACTATGGTTTTGTTTTGATAACAACACTTTCTTTTTCTTCCAATTAACCTGATATTGCTTCATTTTGGTGTCCTAGTTTTACCTGTATGGTCTGGCCGTTTGGCTGGCTAAAGAGTAAGCTACCACAGACTGCGGCTTGTTTTTCTCTTTTCTTTTTTAAGCTCTTTGGGGAAAAAGAGCTTGAGGTACCCCTGAGGTTTTAGGGAGGAGGTTTCGCAAATGATCTCTTCTCTGGTTTTCTTGGAATACTTGAGTGGTGGCAGCAGATATTCCCCAAAATCCGGGTATTAGGATTTTGGGGGGAAGCTTTCATACCAAAGCCTGTAGAGACCAGGTTTTGGGGTGTTTTTGCGGGCCCCCATTTCTGCATTTGTCATGCCAGAGTGGGGAACAGCCTTGACAGGTGTGCAGGATGGAATGCAGGCTCTGGGAAGGGGTATGGGTGCAGGAGAGTATTCTGACCTAGAGCAGGGGCATAGGAGGAAGTGCAGGGTCTGTGAGAAGGCTGTGACCTGGAGGAGCGTTGTAGAAGGGGATGAAGGGTCTGCTATGGTATTGTGAGCTGGGGCAAGAGTGCAGGAGGGGTTGCAGAGATCTAGGTTGTGACCAGTAGTATGGCACTGGGGTTCAAGGTCTGGGACGGGGTTGTGATGTGGAAGAGCAGTGTAGGAGATGTTGCAGAGTCTGGAAGAGGCTATAGGAGCACGGATGCAGAGGGTTTGAGTTATATGGAGTAGGAAGTACAGGAGAGGGCAGAGGGCTGGGGAAGGCAGGGAGGGACTGGCGTGCCAGAGGCAGGCTCTGGCTGGAAGGTTCTTATCTGGGTGGCTCCAGATCAGCAGCCTTACCCAGCAGGTTCCTCAGCCAGGCAGGGGCCATACATGCTGCTCTGAATGCTGTGCGCCCAGGGGAAGGGGAGAAGGGTTACTCACATGCTGCCTGTCCTGAAAATAGGACTGTCACAAGGTGTGCCCCCTATGGGGCCCGCCCCCCCCCCCCCCCCCCCCACAATACCATCCTCACAATTCAGTGTCCATTACTCAAGGAAAATACGGTCTCACGGGCCTAATCCAAAAGTTCTATGTCCCTTACTCGGGAAATACGGCCCCGCGGGCCTAGTCCAAAGGGTTCAGTGGCCTAGAGGCCTGAGTAGCAGGTGTGCTCTCCCTGGCTATTGGAGAGCCAACCACCAGTTGGGGTGAGTGTAGGGGGACACGGGCCCTGCACTCCATCAGGTTCCGACCAAGGGCCCTGTTGGAAGTGGCAACTGCACTGCCAGCTCAGTGAGAGGTCCACCCGCAACACACAGGGTATCCCTCCACCCTGGGCCACTTCGTACCGTCTCTGAAGGGGGTTCCATCCCCGGATTGCAGCACGGTGTACCTGGACCTTGCGGCTGTCCCCCAGTCACAGGGTAGTCTCTGGGGTTGCAGCAGTGGCACCTACGATGGGGTCTGCAGCTCTAGAGAGTGCTGCGGCTGGGACGACTGCTCAGTTTGTTCCTCCAGCGGCGGCAGTAGCAGCTAGGTCTGCGGCTGGTGTTGCTGCTCGAAGGACGACTGCGCCAACAAGGCTGGGCTCAGGAGCTCCAGCCTGAACTCCCTCCCTGTTTGCAGCTCCTCCTGAATGAGCTGGCCTCAGGCCTTTTATACAATCCCCACACCGGCAGCATGCCCAGCTGGCTGAAAGGGGTGGGGCTTTCTCCACCCATAAGCCTTTCACTCCCCTCTCTAGTGTGGGGTATATCCACCCCATCACAAGGACGCACCCATTGGCTGGAAACCGGCTAACGGGAACTTCAATGATTGTGCTGGCAGTGGGAGCAGCATGCAAAACCTCACCACCTGCCTCTTCCCAGGCTCAGGCTCCGTGTTCAGAAAGCTGCCCTGACCAGCGTGTGGGGTCGGGGCAGGCAGAGAGTCAGTCTAAGGCTCCCTCCGCACTCGCAGGCTGGATCCAGCAGCTTGGTGGTCCGGACCTGGTCAATGGGCCATATTTTGCCCACCTCTGGCTTATACCCCAGGGCAGCGGTTCCCAACTAATGGGCTGCCAGGTTGCAGCGGCTCTGGGGGCCAGGGCTGGAGTACGCTGCTCTCACTATGGCTGTTGGGAAAGGCATGTCCTGGGCAGGGACAGGGTCTCCTCCCAGCCACAGAAGAGCAGTTTGCTGCATGGCAGGAGGGCCATGTGGAGTGGCTCCGCACAGCCCTCCCGCCACATGGGGAAGTGCTCTTCCATGGCTGGGAGAGACTTCGCATTGTGTGGCCCTCCTGCTGCACAGAGAAGAGATCTGTGGCCAGAGGGGACCCCACCTCTGCCCAGTGCTGGTTGGCTGAGAGGCAGGCCAGGATACAACATGCCTCTCCCAACAGCTGCAGTGAGAGTGGAAGCGCTGGGCAGTGTACCCCCGCCTCTGCTCCCAGAGCTGCTGCAATGTGGGCAGCAGCGTAGGACTAGGTGAGGGAGGTGGGGCCGGCACTAGGGGATCCGGGGCAGGGGTAGTCCTGGGGGCTCTGGAGAAAGAGCTAGTAGTGGGGAGTGCTCTGGGAAGGGACTAATATTGGGGGCTGACACTGGGGGAGGCTCAGGGATGTTTGGGTGCAGTGGGGATCTGGAAACAGGAGGCTGGTACTCGGGGGTCTCGTGGGGGGCTCTAAGGGGTAAGGGGCTAACATTGAGGCATTTGGGATGGGGGGCTTGCACTGAGGGACTCTTGAGGGGCACGGAGATGGTGAGGTTATAAGTGTCTCCCCTTCCCTTGCACCGTAGTCCACAAAGCTGGACAGCCAGTGCACGATCCCTTGGCACAGTCTCTCCTGGAGCTTCACCTGGGGAGATGCAGTTCTGTGACACTCTTTCCCAAAGCTGTCAAGTCCTGCTAATGACTTGACAGAAATTCATTATTTAACTGGATTATTCATTCAACCTGGGATTCATTGTTAGCCCTCTCTATATTTTCTCGTTTGTTGCCTACAGTTTTTCTTTCTTTCTTTCTTTCTTTCTTTCTTTCTTTCTTTCTTTCTTTCTTTCTTTCTTCAATCAAATAAAATTATTTAACAGTTATTCCATGAATTGGCTTTATGGACTCTCAAATTACACAAGAGATGTGGTTGTGCTATATGCAAACTTCATGCTGAGATTTTTTTAACGAAATAAGCAATGTTTGGAAGGCGATGGATCTACATGTCCTAGAAATGTTTGCATAGAGATATATATGACCAAGACCCCAACTATGCTGTCATTCATGTAGGGCTGAATTAAGATATGTTGAAACCCTAAATTATGTCACTTGTAAGAGGCCCCATAGCATTACCAAAAATACGTATTATTCTAACAGAAAGGACAATGAAAATAGAAATAATAAAGTTTTATATTTTGGATAAATACCAGTTCATAGGCAAAGACAGACTAAAAACTAGGTTTTTTTTTATTTGGAAGCCCCTCATAATCTAAGGCCATAAACTGTAACTTACTTTCCTTGTGTATGAATCTAGAACTGCACTCAAGACTATGGTTTTTCAATATAAAGAGAATTACAGTTGCGGACAACAGCAGGTCAAAGATCTGAATGCTACATTATTTAATTTTATGCAATAGCATTCCTGGAACTACCCTTCTTGGCTCTTGTACATACCTTGTGGCAACCAGCTATGTTGAGGGATGTAAGTTGGCGGCAGTTAAATGCCAAAGCTTTGACAGTTTCATTTGTCAGTTGAAAGCAGTAAGAGACATCACAGTACTCTAGATCTTTTGCACCCTGGCAGAACCTCTGAAACACAGTTACAAACATCTAAATCAATCTCATGTACCTTTCTGAGATTGTATACTACATTTACACTAACCATCTGATTTACGTCAATCACTGTAATTGATTAATTTATTCTTTTTCTCATATTAAACATGTGGAATAAAATATATATTATCAATGAGATTACTCAGTTGGAGTTGCATTCTGAATAACTCCCAACCAAAAAGGAGGAAATGCACCAGGTGATAAGTTTTCATTTCTGATACTGGTAAATCACGAAGTGTGTCATTCACAAAGTATGTAATTTGGGGCCCCCAAGGTGGCTGCCTCAAACATCCTATGGACTGGACCTACGGGGCCCAGAGCAACACCTGGTGGCAGCAGGGGTCAGCCTCCCCTGCAATCATTGTGGTGGGGGGAGCCTCCCCCACACTGATCAGCGCAGTGAGATCTGGAGCAAGCCAGCAGACAGCTCTGCTCCGCCCCACCACCTACCTCCCAGCTCATTTGCAGTGGCAAGCAGAGCACCTGATCCGCTCCCCACTGCCACAGCAAAGCAGAGCACAGTGGGCTGGGAGACTGGCGGTGGGGTGAAGCAGAGCTGTCTGCTGGCTCGCTCCAGATCCCGCTGTGCAGATCAGTGTGGGGGAGGCCAACACCTCCTGCCACCCCACACCAGGCCCCCCAGGTAATCCCATGGCTTGTGTCGCTTGGAGGAGGGGGGCTTTGGCAAAGGGGTTCAATAGGGGCAGGAAGGGGTGGAGCAGAGGTGGAGCCTGCAGCTGGGGGTTGCCCCAGAACGTTCACCTGGGATAGTGGGCATGGAGTTGCCCTGGACCCCATGCTCCCCCCTCCACCTGGGGACAGCCCTGTTAGTGAGAAGAGTGGTAGGTGAAAGTGCATGATGAATCACAGAGAAATCACCTCCATGTATTTGGTACATACTATCAATAATGAAATATATCACACATACAGCTGTTACCCTAAAAGCAGTATTTATCAATAATTACCTGATTATTGTATCTGAGATATAGCAGTATTCCCCTTAACTTACAATATGAATTCACTGCAGCATCTCAGGGTACGTCTACACTACAACGTTAATTCGAAATTAGTTCGAATTAGTTAATTCGAACTAAGCTAATTCGAACTAACGGATCTAGACTAAAAAACTAGTTCGAATTAGCGTTTTGCTAATTCGAACTAGCATGTCCACGTTAAGTGGACCCTGAACCGGGGTTAAGGATGGCCGGAAGCAGTGCCGGCAGGGCATCAGAGGAGGACTTAGAGCGTGGAGCTGCTGTCTCAGGCTAGCCGAGGGCTGTGCTTAAAGGGTCCCGACCCCCACCCCGGACAGCCAGTTCTCAGGGGTGCCCCGCTTGCAAAGCAGTCCTGGATTGGAGTGCCCGGAGTACCCACACTGGGCACATCACAGCACTTGGCCATCAGACTGGCTGCACTTGCCGCAGGCTGCCATCTGGGGAGAGGGGCCAATCGGGGGGCTGCAGGAGAGGTTCCACCCCAAAAGCCCGCAGAGCCAGCCCAGTCCTCCCCATCGGGGGCGTGTACCTCATTCCTCCCTCACCTCCTTCCACTTACCCTTCCCTAGCCCCTTTTCTTGATGTACAAAATAAAGGACAATTGTGTTCAAAAATGGAATCTGTCTTTATTGAACAAAACTGGGGGAGACTGGGAAAAGGAGGTGGGAGAGGTGAAGAGAGAGGCTGGGAGAGGGGAGGGCAACTAAAATGATCAGGGGTTGGGAACAGGTCCCATATGAAGAGAGGCTAAAGAGACTGGGACTTCTCAGCTTAGAAAAGAGGAGACAGAGGGGGGACAGGATAGAGGTCTCTAAAAGCAGGAGTTGGGTGGAGAGGATGCATACAGAAAAGTTCTTCATTAGTTCCCATAAAGAAGGACTAGAGGACACCAAAGGAAAGGAATGGGTAACAGGCTTCAAACTAGTAACAGAAAGTTGTTCTTCACAAAGCACAGAGTCAACCTGTGGAACTCCTTGCTGCAGGAGGCTGTGAAGGCTAGAACTAGAACAGAGTTTAAAGGGAAGTGAGATCAAGTCATAGAGGTTGGGTCCATGGAGTGGTATTAGCCAGGGCGTAGGAGTGGTGTCCCTGCCCAAGGTTTGTGGAAGGCTGGAGAGGGATGGCACGAGACAAATGGCTTGGTCACTGTCTTCGGTCCATCCCCCCCAGGATCCCTGGGTTGGCCGCTGTCGGCAGACAGGCTACCGGGCTAGATGGACCTTTGGTCTGACCCAGGACGGCCATTGTAAGTTCACGGCTCAGGGTCGGGGGTCTCAGTGGACCACCTTGATTTTAATGCACTCCTGCTCCTGGGTGGCCAGGCTGGCAACTCTCCTGCCCTAGCCGGCCACGTTCCTGTGCCTAGTGCGGAGATCGTGGACAAGGTCCACGATGTCTGCACTAGCCCAGGTGGGTGCCCGCCTCTTGCGGTCCCGGGCAAGCTCCCGGGAGCCACCAGCCTGGTCCCAGGAAGAGGGCGAGGGCTGGGGGGCATCGGGTGGCTGGCTCGAGCCGTGTCAGGTGCAGGGTCTGCTGGCTGGGTGCTGACAGGCTTGCACCTGGCACGGGCACCGTAGCCAGCCCGTGCCCCTTTAAGGGGTCCGGGGCTGGGAGGGGGGCAGACGAGTTTCCCTGGTGTTGGCCAGAGTGGCCACCAGGGAAACCTGGGGAGGGCTAGCCTCCCACTAGTTCGAATTAAGGGTCTACACAGCCCTTAATTCGAACTAGTAAATTCGAACTAGGCTTAATCCTCGTGGAATGAGGATTACCTAGTTTGAACTAAGCACTCTAATTCGAACTAACGGAGCGCTAGTGTAGCGCCTATGAAAGTTAGTTCGAACTAACGTCCGTTAGTTCGAACTAACTTTTAGTGTAGACATACCCTCAGATGCTTTGATGTAGAAATTGCTGTTAAATGCTAACTTTTGGATGACCAATGTATACATGTAAACAGGTAGGAACTGCTTGTATGTGGGGGTATACATACACCCACACCTTCACAGACTTTGTAATTTCAACTTTTTTTCATTAACCAGTTTTTAAATCCTAACATCTGCATCTAGTGCAGCAGTTTGTTTTTTGAACCAGTATAATTATGATAAGTGAGCAACAGCTGTTTTTAAGCTTCAGAGGAGTAGCTGAGTTACTCTGTACTGGAAAAACTTAAAAAACAACAAAAAGTCTTGCAGCACCTTAAAGACTAACAAACATGTAGATGGTACCATGAGCTTTTGTGGGCAAGTGTATGTCAGGCTGTGGTTATTTTACTTTAACTCTGGAGACCAGGGCCGGCCTTAAGCCGATTCAACCAAATCAGGCTCCGCGCCTAAGGGGGCCCTGCGCCCCTGAACCCGGAAGTGCTGGTGAGTTACAGAGCCGGGGACCCTGCTCCACCAATATGTGGAGCTGGGTCTCTCCCCCAGCTCTGCCTGGAGGTGGCCCTGTCTCCCCTCCCCCGCCGACCACCCCACGCGTCCTCCCCCCACCCCACAGAGCTTCCCCCTCGGCCCCAGACCGTCCATGCCGTGCGCAGCTCCTCATCGCCACCTGCTGCTGCCCATGCGTGGCATTGCAGGTGGGCAGGGAGGACACCCGGGCGTGACATGACGTCACAGCCCGGGATTTTAAAACTCTTCAGAGGCACGTTGCAGGGCTGCCTCTGGGTTCAGCCTCCGGGGCCTGAGCGCAGACTCCGGCCCCGCAACGTGGAAGGCAGAAGGTGAGGAAGGGGAAGGGGAAGAGGAAGGGAAGGGGAAACAGAGGCGGAGGTGGAGGGGAGGGGAAGGGAAAGGAAGGGGCTGAGGGGGAAGGGGAAGTTGCTTGGGGGAAGGTGCTTGGGGGGAGGAGGAAGAAAGGGGGAAGGCATCAAGAGACAGGGTGGAGGAGAGACAAATGGCAGGGGGCAAGTGCAGACAATGAGGGAAAGGTGTCAGTGAGAGGGGGACAGGGTGATTCTGGAAGAGGAAAAGAGAGGGGAAGGGCATTGGGGGCTGGAAGGGGAGGTGCTGGGAGAAGGCTTGAAAGAAGGGGTGGGTATGAGAAAGGTAGGGATGGAGCAAGTCATGTGTGAGGGCCCAGAGGGGCAGGAGGGGAACGGGGCAGAGAGTGGTGAGGGGATGGGCATCAGGGAAAAAGAGGGTAAAGAGGGCAGGGGCAGTAAGGGAAGGGGGAGGCACCAGGAGAGTGCTGGGCTAAGGAAAGGTGCAGGTGCCAAGGGATTATGGGGTGAAGCAGAAGGGCAGACACCTGCAGGGGAGGGACCAGCACCAGAGGAGAGAGGCAGGGCAGGTGGGTAGAGGGAGGTGTTAGAAGAGGGATAGCTCACATGATCAGAGTGGGGCTACTGGAGGAGTGGGCACAGAGAACAGCTGGTGGAGGGGGGCAGGTCGCAGGAGGGCTGAGGGCAGTGAGAAGGGCAGGAGTCAGGACAGCAGAGGAAGGTGAGGAGTTGGGGGGCAGCAGGCACCAGGGGAGATGATGGAGTAAGGAGAGGAGACATGGCAGCAGAGAGAAAAGGTAAAGGTTTATAAAATATTTATTAATAACTTGGTATGCTGCCCATGGCCAGTTTGTTTGCGCCCCGCGGTGCAGTTTGGATTTATGTGGGGATCAACATGTGGCCGGTGAGTGGGAGCCAAAACAAAAAAGTAGTCAGTGTTACGATCTTCTGTTGATATGTGTTTTAGTAGTTAAATTCTTGGACTGTCATTGCTCATGAAAAGTGCTGTCACATGGGTAGAAATTGGGAGAATATTGCATTTTATTAATATCAGCAGAACTGACTTAAATGGGGCGGGTGTGTTGTGCAGTCTTGCCTTAATCTTTGTATTCATGCCTGTCAGTGTGAGAGAAGCTATTTGTATATATTTGCTTGCATATGAAACCACACTTAAGTTGAGGCCCTCAGCATGTTCTGTAAGTATCAGTGTGGCTCCTGGGGCTACCAAAGTTGAGTAGCCCTAGCTCATCCCTGACAGGTGTCTGTCTAACCTGGTCTTAAATATCTCCAGTGATGGAGATTCCACAATCTCACTAGGCAATTTATTCCAGTGTTTAACCACCCTGACAGGCAGGAAGTTTTTCCTAATGTCCAATCTAAACCTCCCTTGCTGCAATTTAAGCCCACTCTTTCTCATCCTAACCTCAGAGGCCAAGCAGAACAATTTTTCTTCCTCTTCCTTATGATACTCTTTTAGGGTACGTCTACACTGCATCCCTAGTTCGGACTAGGGATGCAAATGGAGATGACCGAAGTAGTTAATGAAGCAGGGATTTAAATATTCCGTGCTTCATTAACATGATCTCGCTGGCGCGCTAGTTTGAATCGCAGCTGATTCGAACCAGGAAGTGCGCGCCATGACGTGTTAGTTCGGACTAAAGCTCTTAGTCCAAACTAACGTTACTCCTCATTTAACGTTACTCCTGCATTACTCCTGTGTTTTGTTCTTTCTAGGAAGAAGGCCAGAGCCCTCCGGATGTCCAGAGTATGCAGGCTAGTGCCCTTCTGCGGTTTTGGGAAAAAGGTAGTTAGCACGATCAGTTCGTTGAGATGGAATTCTGTACAGACCTTTGGCAAGAATGTCGGGTGGGGTCTAAGTATGACCCTATCCTTCGTGAAAACTGTGGAAGGAGGTTCTGACATTAATGCCCCAAGTTCGCTCATCCTCCTGTTGGAGGTGTTGGCTAAGAGGAAATAGACTTTCATAAAAAGAAAGGGAAGTGGTATTGTTGCCAATGGCTCAAAAGGAGGTCTGGTGAGGTAGTCCAGAACAAGATTTAGGTCCCATAAGGGGGGTGGGGCCTTATATGGTGGGTACACATTGTGGAGTCCCTTAAGGAATTTCTTCGTGATAGGATGGTTAAAAATGGAAAAACCGTCCACCGAGGTATGAAATGCTGCTATTGCGGAGAGGTGTACTCTTAGGCGAGGAAGCATGATGCTGCACCGATGCTGACAGCAGAGTCAGACAAGCAGCCAGATGAGACTGCTAGAGATC
Source organism: Pelodiscus sinensis (assembly GCF_049634645.1). Classification (NCBI taxonomy): domain Eukaryota; kingdom Metazoa; phylum Chordata; order Testudines; family Trionychidae; genus Pelodiscus; species Pelodiscus sinensis. The sequence continues at coordinate 23,240,901 of NC_134711.1, forward strand.
AGCCCCAGCAGGAAATTGACACGCATAGCAGGCATCAGTATCCATGCCTGCCTTCCACGTCTTACTCACCTGGGAGGTCTCCATCAAGACAGTCCCCTCCCAGGTCTATGTCACCTTCGTCCCTTCAAGACGCTCCCCTTCCTGATGATGACTGTCACATGGTGTATTCCTCATGGCATGCATTGCCTAGGAAGTCTCGCTCCTACCATTACAGGGCTCCACCACAGCAGACCCCATGGCACCCATACTGGCCTTACCCACCCCCGCCTTATCCACTGCAGTGGGGGTCCTGGGACCACTGGGAGCCATACAGACACCGCTCCCCAGCTTGCTCCACTCCATCCCAGAGAAGCTTGCCTCGACCACAACCTCTACCCCCAGCAAGCCTGTCGGAGGAAGAGGTGGAATGGATTTCGGACAATGAATCAGACATTCATTCAGTAAATGGAAAACCGGATGATGCCGTGGTACCATCAGACACTGTAGCAATTGATGATCTAAAACAGTTCCAGGAACTATTCAAGAGAGCAGCGACAAGCCAGCACGTGTCCCTGCAAGAGGTGCAAAAGAAACAATACCAACTACTAAAAAATCTACATCCTACATTACATAGCAAGATTGCCCTGCCAATAGACGAGGCAATCATGGAGACCTCAGAAGACTTGTGGAAGACACCCACATCCATTCAACCAACTTATAAAAAAATCGACAGAAAGTACTTTATCCCCTCAAAAGACTTTCTCTTCATGCACCCACAACCTAATTCATTAGTCGTAGACTCAGCACAACAACGTGCAAAGTTCCCACAATAAAGGACAGGCAACGCAGTCAAAGACCACAAAAAGTTGGACTCCTTTGGAAAGAAAATATACTCCTCTTTCACCCTACAACTCAGAATATCGAATTACTCCGCTCTCTTAGCAAATCATGACTTTGACAATTACTCAAAACTGGGAGAACTGATGCCACATCTCCCTGAGTTCAAAAGATCCATCAACTTTGAATAAAGACGCTAATTATCTTACCCATTACAAAGACAGCTTCCCCAATTATCACCTCTAATATCATTAGCTCACAGACATTTACCTCCCCCTTTCCCACCCCCCCTCCATTCTCCTTCTGTTCTGAAATTTGATTTGTCCTTTTCATATGTGTTCATTTTTTTAATTGTATCCTTTGGTATATATGGTTGTAACAATTTCCTTCCACTATTTGATCTGAGGAAGTGGGTCTGGCCCACGAAAGCTCATCACCTGTTAAACCATCTTGTTAGTCTTTAAAGAGCTACACAGTCCTGTTTTTTGTTTCAGCTGCACCAGACTAACACGGCTACATTTCTACCACTAAGCAGAGGATAGTGAGTCACATCTAACTGAAAGTCACAGAAGATGGAAACAGGTTTTATTTCTGGTGGTGTAGAGTCTATTTGGGAGTCCTCAATTATATCTGACACTTTACATTCAGGCTACGTCTAGACTGGCATGATTTTCCGCAAATGAAGTTTTTCCATTAAAAGCATTTGCGGAAAAGAGCGTCTAGATTGGCACGGACACTTTTCCACAAAAGCACTTTTTGTGGAAAAGCCTCCGTGCCAATCTAGACACGGTTTTGTGCAAGAAAGCCCCGATCACTATTTTCGCGATTGGGGCTTTTTTGCGCAAAACAATACCGTGTTGTCTACACTGGCCCTCTTGCGCAAAAGCATTTGCGCAAGAGGGCTTTTACCCGAACAGGAGCAGCATAGTATTTCCGCGAGAACACTGACAATCTTACATGAGATCATCAGTGTTCTTGCGGAAATTCAAGTGGCTAGTGTAGACAGCTGGCAAGTTTTTCCGCAAAAGCAGCTGCTTTTGCGGAAAAACTTGCCAGTCTAGATGCAGCCTCAGTGTTTAAAGGCAGAGCTGACTAAAATCAATTGAGAGTCCTTGTCTTGTCTCAGTGATTGCTTGAGCAAAAATCATTGAATAAATCTTGTGTAGACTGACCCTGGACTCAGCATGCAGGCAGTGCGTTAAAGGGCAGTGCAAAGGAGGCAATGGGGGTGAGGTACCATATTACCTAGTGAAATCATTGGTGCTGAAATCACTAAGGACTGGAATTTGACCACAGAACTGACACTTTCTTAACAAAGACTCCATTTTTGCTATTTAAAAAGTAAATTGATGTAACAGAAAACTGCAATGCTCTCAGGTAACTTTTTAAAAATCAAACTTTAAACTTTATTGGAAAAATTGGATAGTTTCCAACTGAAAATATTTGACCTACACTTAAGGCAACTAATTTAATTTTGTGTAAAATTTTGCATAATAAAGGATGGCATTTTTTTTGAAAATGTTCAACCATATTGATATACATTTTGATCAGATCTACTTCTGATGTGATATTTGTGTGTGGTTGTGGTTTGTTGTGTGTGTGGTGGTTTTTTTTTCTCAACAAAAAATCCTGGGGGAGGAGGGGCCACCAAAACTGTTTGAATTGGGCCCTGCACTTCCTAAAGCCGGACCTGCTGGAGACAGTGCAAATACAGGAATTATAAACATTAGCTACTGTATCTTTCATATTTTAATGCCAGTTTGCAGGGTGTTAACTGCAGTGCAGAAAATTTCCAAATCCTCAGTGACTGAATTTTTTTCTCCTCATGCAAAAGTGACCTAATTATCTTCAACATTAAATCCCCACATGTGATTAAGTCATCACTACATTCCCAGCTAGGGTATGTAGTACAGACTGTAGCCAGAATTTCAGTGTTTGTGTGATATGCTTAAATCATTTTTAGTGGATTTGTCAAGCTGCTACAGTCTGTCAAGTATACAGATTTAATATCCAAAAAAATAGATACTGAAGCTGCTCTTAGCTCTAAAACTTTCCACTTAATTGTGAATACTACCATTAGTGCAAACATAGTTTTTTACAAACTATCACCGTAAGTCTTGGAAGAACATACCACAAAGTATTTTTATAACCTGTTGTGAATACTGGAGTACTCAGTGCTGCCAAGAATTATTTTCCTTAATGAAAATAATATGTGGCAATCTTAACAATTGGCATATAATATGAAAAACTGATACAGAACATTTGAATATTTTGTTATGTTGCATCCTTTGGGCAAACTACATTTTATTTTAAAAGGCTGAATATTTTGGAGGGGATAATCTATACAGGCCTCCAACTCAACCAAAAGGCAAATCAACCTTACCAGCATGCCATTCCCACTGAATGTCATGCTCAGTGATGTGACAAAATAACTGATAATAACTAATAGCAAATTAGATGTGAGTTTGAAAGGGGATGTGAGTTTGTAGCAGAAATGCAGTGTGGGAGGCTATATATACAGAGTTTGCATATCACTAACAAAGAAAGGGACAGTCACATTTTAAATAGCACTGGATGGATTGCTACTTGACTGAATATATTCTGGGCACTTCAGTGCAAATAGTGTATTAAGCAAGACACAAGGGCTATGTTTACACTGCCCCCGTTTTGTGCAAGAAATATGCAAATGAGGCAAAGTGTGGAATATCGCCATGCCTCATTTGCATAATTAACAAAGCTCCATTTTTGCGCACAAGGCTTTTGCTCAAGAGCCGTTCTTCTGCATTTTTTTCAGGAAGAGCAGCTCTTGCGCAAAAACAGCCTACTTAATTATGCAAATGAGATGCAGCGATATTCCACGTTTCACTTGCATATTTCTTGAGCCAAACGTGGGCAGTGTAGACATAGCCAAGAAGTAATTCTTTTGCTCTACTCTTCACTGAATCCGCCTCAACTGGAGTACTATGCCCTGTTCTGGGCAACCCATTTCAGGAAATATATTGCCAAATTGGAGAAGGTCCTGAGAAGAGCAACAAAAAGGATTAAAGGTCTAGAAAACATGACCTATGAGAGAAGATTGAAAGATTTGGGTTTGTTTAGTCTGGAAAAGAAAAAACTAATAGGGGACATGATGACAATTTTCAAGCATCCAAAAGACTGTTATGAGGAGGAATACAAATGATTCTCCTAAATCTCTGATGATAGGACAAGAAGCAACAGGGGCTCAAATTGCAGGAAGGGAGGTTTAGGTTGGACATTTGGAAAAACTTCCTAACTGTCAGGCAGTGTTTCCTGTAAGCTATGTGCTCATGCAGCCAGTCAGGAGACATTCAAATGCCACCTAGCTGATTAACAGAGCACCCACAGCTAGTTTTTTGTTGTTGTTGTTTCTGCTGGTGGTACATATTCACACATGCCTTGGTGCACATCAAAAATTTATTCTGCACATGGATGGAAAAGATTAGAGGGAACATTGCTGTCAGGGTGGTTAAGCACAACAATAAATTGCCTAGAGATTTTAAAGAGCAAGTTAGACATACACTTGTCTGGAAGATCTAGATTGTGCTTGGTTATGCCACAAGTTAAAAGGAATGGACTTGATAACCTCTTGAGGCTCCTTCCAGTTCTATTCTACAATTCTATGATTCCCTAGATAGGAAAATCATCTAAAGGAGACAGGAAATTTCAATCTCTGCAATAATTCCTAGTATATCCACTTTGCAATCATTCCTTTTTTCTTATCCTCCAGCTTCCCAGGCAACATGGCTCTGGTAGTTGCTATGTACTTATGAGCTCTCTACTGGCAGCTGACTTGTGGGGGAGTTTCTCACAGAGGTAATGAGAAAGTTAATGTATTGACGTAAGGAACTACATTCAATTTTAGGGAACTGACTTTAAATGGATGAGAAACTGAATATTCTGCACTGAAGACAAGCCTTGCATTTAAACATCATGTGACATTCTTCTTGTTCCTTATATAAAAACACAGATGGCCATATACTGGCTTTCATAAATTAGAGAAGATATTTCTATTATGACATTGTTTGTGTTTCAATTACATGGATCATACAGGAAAGTCCAGTCAGAACTGCTCTCTAAGGGTATGTCTACACTAGCTCGTTAGTTCGAGCTAGGTAGGGTAATGAGGGCAAGCGGAGTTGCAAATGAAGCCCGGGATTTAAATATCCCGGGCTTCATTTGCATGTTCCCGGGCGCCGCCATTTTAAAATCCCTCTTAGTCCGAACTCCATGCCCGCAGCTACACGCGACATTGAGTAGGTAGTTCGAATTAAAGATCCTAATTCGAACTACTGTTACTCCTCATTCCACGAGGAGTTGATAACCTCCTCATTCCACAAGGAGTAATGGTAGTTCGAATTAGGATCTTTAATTCGAACTACCTACTCCGTGCCGCGTGTAGCCGCGGGCACTGAGTTCGGACTAAGGGGGATTTAAAAATGGCGGCGCCCGGGAACATGCAAATGAAGCCTGGGATATTTAAATTCCGGGCTTCATTTGCAACTCCGCTTGCCCTCATTACCCTACCTAGCTCGAACTAACAAGCTCGTGTAGACGTACCCTAAGGCATAAATTCTGCCAGAGGCTTTGCTGTAGATCTTTGTGCGTATGCAGGGTAAATTAATTAAATCCAGAGGCATCTGCTGAGGTGCAGCAGGAATTGACTTTTTCCTATAATATATGGCTTTAGAGGGACCGATTTGAAGTCCTACAATGGAAAAAGCTGTGGGAGTCAAAGACTAGGCTTACCTAATAGCAAATGCCAACACTTGCAGCTATGGGGGTCCCCACTGCTTATGGCATAAGTGTGATGGCAAGTGAATAGGAGATCTCAGCATTTCTCTGTCACATATGGTGAGGAGTATTTATCAACTGCAATTTTAAGTATAAACTGCAGCTGAAGTTTATATCCAATTCCAACTGTTATTCTCATTTGAAGTAAGATATAACTCCAATCTCATTGCCCACTGGCAAGGTTAATAGTCTTAAGTTCCTAATTCATGTTGTTTTAATGTCATTGTGATATGCAAAGTAGGAAATGTATGTATCCATATTGATTTTGAGAAAATGCAGAGAAGGTAAATAATATAACATCTTTTATAGAGTAATCAAAGAACATTCTATAATAATACTATTACCTGCTTTATGATAAATGAATAAAACACAGACCATTTTCTCTCCATTACAGGTAGCCATTCTGGCTCATTAAATTTGAGATAGAAGTCAGCATAGGAGTCTGTCTTATTCAGAATGAAGGTCAATTCAGAAAGATCTTTATTTTCAGTCATCTCAATCTAGCCACAAACATGGCCTATCACTTCTTCCTTTGGAAACTCTTTCCCCCTGGTTGCAGAGACTCTGTTTTTCTGATTTTCTACCTAGCTCTGTTCCATCATCCTTTCTGTCTCCAGGGCTTGCAGCCTCTCTCTACCTCAACATAGATACTATCACTAAATTCCTTTTAAAAAATGCTTATTCTTATCCACTTCCACAGAAAAAACTGTTGGTCAAGTTTTGGTCACATATTACATATCAACTACCTCCTCCTTTGACCTGCCTGACACTCATCTCATCCACACACAGGCTATGTCTACACTCGTGGCTTCTTGCGCAAGTACAGCCACACTGCCTGACTGCTCTTGCGCAAGGAAATTTACAGTACGGCATGGTAAGAGAAGGCTTCTTGCGCAAGAACTACGCTCTTTTTTAACAGGTGTAAGCCCTCTTGCGCAGGAGCTCTTGCGCAAGAGGGCAGTGTAGATGCTCGGCAGGGATTTCTTGTGCAAGAAAGCCCTATGGCTAAAATGGCCATCATACCTTTCTTGCGCAAGAGAGTGTCCACACTACCATGGATGCTCTTGTGCAAAAGCACATCTCCCAAATGGCAGTGTGGACGTTTTCTTGCGCAAGAAGCCGCCAGTGTAGACATAGCCACACAGTGGCCAAAATTCTGCCGCAAATCCCATCACTTTGTCCCTATTGTCTCCTCCATCAAATTCAAGCTCCTTCAAGATCTTCCACAAACAAGCTTCTTCCTACCTCTCTGGCCTTGTTACCTTTCACCTTCCAAAACTCCCTCTTCGCTTGATGCTCATCTAGTCTCTTCATTTCCTTCTCCCACACTCACGTCAATACTAAAGATGATCAAAATTTTTTGACTCAATCTGTTTTTGTAGAAAAATGCAGTGTCATTGAAATTGAAATGTTTCAAGAATGTTTGATTTCAATGACATTTAATTTTTCATACATTTTTTTCTAAACAAAACAAAATTTTCAGTTGAAATTGAAAATTTTAAATTTATTTCCATTTGTATAGGAAAAGTGACATTTTCTGTGAAAAAAATCTGTGAAAAGTTACCTGGTACCCGGGAATAGCCCTTTGCCTATCAGCTCCCAGTCCTGTATGGGGCCACAGAGCACCCTGCCTACCTCAGCCCTGGACTCGAGTGCCCCCTCTGTTGTAGGCAGGGACTGCTCCAACTGGGAGGGAGGGGGGGCACTTCAGCTCACCCAACCCTCTTTAATTGGTTAATCAGTTCAACACTACGATTAACCAGTTAACCAATTAAATGGGATTTTACATCCCTAGTTAACATATAATTTCAGTAAGAGTTTCCCTCCACAGGAACTTCAAGCTGAGGGTGGTTTCAAAACAAAGGCTGTTGCTAGACTATATAATTTTCCCTTTCTGATTACCTTGTAAAGATATAATTGCAGTTAGCGTGATTGTTAATGGAGAACACCTTCTAAACTAAGATACTGAATATGTTTTATTTTTAGACTACCATTATATAGAAAAAATATAAAGCAATACCTTAAGGCATACATCTCATGGTCACAACTGTAACCAAACAGCATCTTTATTTTGTATGCAGCCCAACATTAAAACTTCAAAATTGTAGCATAAATCAACCATTTTGGAAACAAAAATATTTATGACATCAAAATATTTCTATTGAAACTCTATAAGGTCAGACTGAGATGGGGAAGAGTTGTAAACAAAGACAAGCTACAAGCAGGATCACAGTTGTGAAGGTTTTTGAAAGTGAGGCTCATGAATTTAGAATTGATACGTAAAAAGTTAATGAAGGGTCTACATAATTGGAGAGTCACAGTTAATGCAATATTACAGGAAGATATTTAGCTGCTGTATTTCAGATTGAGAGAAGAGGAGACTGAGCAGGATACAAAGGAGAATGTTACAATAGTTGATTTTTAGAAAGGTGAGTATTTTAGAGATAATATAGGAGTGAAAATTTAAAATTCACTGATGGCCATAACATGCTGGCAAAAGGAAAGAGAAAAATGAGCGGTATCATGTAGGGTGTGTCTAGATTACACCTCTCTGTCGACAGAGAGATGTAGATTAGGCACATCAAAATAGCTAATGAAGCAGGGATTTAAATATCCCATGCCTCATTAGCATAAACATGGCCGCCACTATTTTTCAAAATGGAGTTTTTTCTAAACTAAAACCAGCAGTCTAGATGAGGATCTGTCAAAAAAGGCTTTATTTTTGACAGATCCGCGTCTAGACTGCCTTTTTTTGTTTGTTTTTGTTTTTTTCGAAAAACTGCGCTTTGAAAAAAAGCAGTGGCCATGTTTATGCTAATGAGGCACGGGATATTTAAATCCCTGCCTCATTAGCAATTTTGATGTGCTTGATTTGCATCCCTCTGTCGACAGAGGGATACAGTCTAGACGTAGCGTAAGACTGCACGATTGGCTGATGGATAGTGAATGAGAAGGAAGAAAAAGAAAGAAGCTCAGTTTTAGACATAGTTAATCTCAGAAAGCAGAGGGATGGCTAGGAGGACATCAGTCTACATCTCTATCAAAGGATCTGATTAATTTTACCTGAATCCCCAAATCAGTGATCTTCCTACATTCAGATACAGAAAGTTCCTTCATTCTTCTAACGTGGCCAAGGACTACCAAACTCTGAAAACATGCCAAACAAATTTCAACTTTATATTATAAAATATATGTATGTAAAATAACATTTTATTAGGATAGGTCATAATAATGTCCTAAACTTACAGAATCTAGCACCTGCCATCTGAGGATTATACCCTTTAAAGAAATTAGCTAACTTACCCAAACAATATCTCTGAGATATTGTCTCAGTTCTACGGGGAAAAGTGAGGCCCAGAGAGGTTGAATTAGTGAGTTGCATGAAGTCACATAAAGAGTTCAAGATAGAGGGAAGAACCAGATTTCCTTCCTCTGTTCTTTCCTCCAGAAAATGATCCTTTTATGTAGCCACCCTCAGATGGTCTAAAAGTAAATATCATGTTGATTCTTTAAAGTTAGAAATAATTTTCATTACATACCAGCTCCTTAAATTAATACTTTTAAGAGTTCATTAGGGAGAACTGTCCATCTGATTTCCTATCTGCATCCACTCGTATTTAGATATGGCTTTTGTGCAGATCCCTTCACTTCAGCCAAGTTAGATAAAATTGCTGTGTGGTCTTTTAAGAAAATATTTGTTGAAAAAACAACTACAATGAACTTTTACATATAAATGAGAAAAGGAAGTAGAGGAAACAGAGATGCATGAACTGTTTTTACTTCCAATAAACAAATCAGCATTATCATAAAGTGAACCATTTCATGATTTGCTTGAAAATTTTGAACTGAAGCAAGAGCTTTTTACACACAAGTCTACATGAACTATATGGGCAAAAACAAATACCAGTTTCAGTTCTTCAACCAAGCTTTATTTTCAATTATTTTACATTTAAATTATGCTTCAAGGGCCAGATGATTCCTGTTAGGCACAAGCCAGAGATAGTAGACAGTCATACTACTCGATTGCGTCTACACTGTCGTGATTTAGCGCAAATACTTTTAACGGAAAAGTTTTTCCGTTAAAAGTATATGTGCAGGATAGCGTCTATACTGGCATGTGCCTTTGCGCAAAAGATTTACTTTTGCGCAAAAGCATCCGTGCCAGTGTAGACACTCTCTTGCACAAGAAAGCTCCGATGACCATTTTAGCCATCGGGCTTTCTTGTGCAAGAAATAAACGTTGCTGTCTACACTGGCCCTCTTGCGCAAGAATACTTGTGCAAGAGAGCTTATCCCTAAGCGGGAGTGTCAGAGTATTTGCACAAGAAGCACTGATTTTGTACATTACAATGTCAGTGTTCTTGCGCAAATACTCGCAGCCAGTGTAGACAGGCGGCAAGATTTTACGCAAAAAAAATCTTGCTAATGTAGACACAGCCCTCTAGTAAGAACTCCAGAGAACATTAAGCCTGCAGAAAACAGGTTCCTGTGCTCACAACTTCAACTATGCTAAGTCCCAACACTCGGAAGGGAAGACAGCTTGAATTTTCTTTTCCTGTTCACTAGGGAGCAAGGGTCAGCATAAATTGGTTATTCTTCTCAAACCCTAAGAAGAATAAGAGTTTTGGTGTTTAAAAATGTATACTAGTGATGCCAAATGTCCAGGGAAATGTGTGCTTTACAGTAGTAAAACCAAAACAAAGTACAAAGTGAGCCTCCAGACAACAAATTTTTCTTGTTCTTTGAGATAGTCATACATGAACATTTTCACTAGCACAAGAAGGAAACATGATAAAGAAAAATAAGTGTGTGTAGTCTGGTATCCAGATGTGGATACCATTGTGATGATGTTTGAAATGCAGATTTTGCCAATTTTGATAACTTAGAGCAGTGTTTCTCAATCAGTAGTAAAGGAACCTTAGGGGTACTCGAAAGAAGTCTGAGGGGTACGTCAACTCAACTGAAATTTTGAGAAAAGTGAATTTTTGTTTAAAGTTTTACAGCACTTTATTATTTTTGTACTTTTTACACCGAAAAATATAATCGCCCACCCAGCTACGATTAAGTTGTTTAAACAAATATGATGCAATGGTAGAAAAAAATTATGTGTCTGAAAACTGTAGGTACTGGGGGTACTTATACTTTTTTTTTGTTTAAAAGGGGTACTTTATTTAAAAAAAGGTTGAGAAATACTGACCTAGACCACTAACATGCTTGGCAGAATTCAATTTTATTTTGTAAATTTGATAATTAATATTGATTGTTATTTTTATTTTTTCCTATTGTTTCCTATTTTAGTGTTTAAACAACATTTTTGGAGTTTCACAATGGGACTGCAGGGTCAGTGACACCCCAGAAACAAGGTGTGGAAAAGGATATAATCCTGGAAGGGCACAGCAGAAACCTCCAGCCAGAACCGTAAAGAGGAGGATTAAACCTGTCCGCCCTGCTGCTGAACAGTTCCTACCTGCAGACAGCTCCTGCATTTCCAATTGGTGAGTGAACAAGTGGTACTGCAGAGGGAAGTCGGATACGGGGAAGAAACACAAAGAGGAACGAGCAACAAAGGAGGACCCCTGACTCGAATGGAGAAGGTAGGGCAATCAATTGACTATCAAAGATGTTTGTACACAAATGTAAGAAACCTGGGAAACAGACAGGAAGAATTAGAAGCCCTGGCCCAGTCAAAGAACTATGATTTGATTGGAATAATGGAGACTTGGTGGGATGACTCACATGACTGGAGCACTGTCATGGAAGGGTATAAACTGTTCAGGAAGAACAGGTGGGGGAGAAAAGGAGGAGGAGTTGCAATGTATGTAAGAGAGCAGTATGATTGCTCAGCACTCCAGTATTTAGAGGGAGAAAAGACTGTTAAGAGTCTATGGGTTAAGTTTAGAGGTGGAAGCAACAGGGATGATGTTGTGGTAGGTGACTGCTATAGACCACCGAATCAGGTGGATGAGGTAAACAAGGCTTTCTTCGGACAACTGAGAGACGCTTCCAGATTGCAGGCCCTGGTTCTCATGTGGTACTTTAATAACCCTGACATCTGTTGGGAGACCAATACAGCAGTAAACAGACAACCCAGGAAGTTTTTGGAGAATGTTGGGAATAACTTCTTGGTACAAGTGCTGAAGGAACTAATCAGGGGCCATACGTAGCTTGACCTGCTGCTCACAAACAGGGAGGAACTAGTATGGGAAGTAGAGGTGGGTGACAACCGGGAAAGCAGTGATCATGAGATGGTAGATTTCAGGATCCTGACCAAAGGAAGAAAGGAGAGTAGCAAAATACACATTTTGGACTTCAGAAAAGCAGACTTTGACTCCCTCAGAGAACTGATGGGCAGGATTCCCAGGGATGCTTACATGAAAGGGAAAGGAGTCCAAGAGAGCTGGCAGTATTTTAAAGAAGCTTTATTAAAGGCACAGGAAGAAACCATCCCAATGCACAGCAAGAAAAGCAAATATGGTAGGCGACCAGATTGGCTTACCGGGGACATCCTTGGTGAGCTTAAACACAAAAAAGAAGCTTACAAGAAGTGGAAACTTGGACGGATGACTAGGGAGGAGTATAAATATAGTGCTTGAGAATGCAGGGGACTTATCAGGAAGGTGAAAACACAATTGGAATTGCAGCTGGCAAGGGATATGAAGGATAACAAGAAAGGTTTCTACAGGCATGTTAGCAATAAGAAGGTGATCAGACAGGGTGTGAGGGCCTTATTGGATGAGGGAGGTAACCTAGTGACAGATGATGTGGGAAAAGCTGAAGTACTCAATGCTTTCTTCTATTTTCATGGACAAGGTCACCTCCCAGACTAATGCACTAGGCAACGCAGTATGGGAAGGAGATAGACAGCCCTTGGTGGGGAAAGAAAAAGTTAGAAACTATTTAGAAAAGCTAAACATACACAAATACATGGGCATTTAATGCATCCAAGGGTACTGAGGGAGTTGGCAAGTGTCATTGCGGAGCCTTTGGCCATTAATTTTGAAAACTCATGGAGATCGGGAGAGATCCCGGATGATTGGAAAAAGGCAAATTGAGTGCCCATCTTTAAAAAAAAAGGAAGAAGGACAATCCAGGGAACTACAGACCAGTCAGCTTTGGGGAGGGGGTTGGACTCGATCGGCTAGTAAAGTCTCTTCCAACCCTATGATTCTATGATACTTTCCCTCCTAGAACACATCTGTGCCAGGTTGACCCTATCCATTGCCTTTCCATCCCAGACCCCTCCCTTCTCTGGGACCACACAGCACAGAGGGCCCCCTTGTCCCCTAGCACCTCTTGTCCCCTAGCACAGAGCCACCCTATGACTCTCCATCAAATAATTGCTCAGGGAGGAGGGACTGGAGATGAGGGGTTCAGTAATGCACTCTACCCCAGGGAAAGAAGACTACCCCCCGTCCTCTTTCATCGCAGCAGCTTGGGGCCAGGGAAGACACGCCGCTCCCTGGCTGCTGCAGTTACAGCAGGCAGTCTGGGGGAGAGGGCTGGGGCAGATCCAAGTCTGTCTGCCCTTTGTGCTCCCCAGCCAGAGTAAGGAATGCAGCAAAGTATGCACTTTCCCCTTGCTCTCTGACAAAGGGGAACAGCCAGACGTGTTTCCATACAAATTGGGTGGGAGGGAGGGGGTGCTGAAGCCCCCACCCCTCCTTAAAGGGTGCCCTGGAGGGTGGGAGGCATGGGGCTGGGGCAGTCCGGGGGAGTGTGCCCTCAGCCAGCCCCTTTCACCTGCCTGGTGAGTCTGTCTCTTTTTTGTATGGTTTTATGACAGGCAATCCCATTCCACTCTCCCATAAAACCATGACAAAACCATTTTCCTGGCACAACCCAAATCCTTACCTTGCTTTACGTTATTTTATTTTATTGAATTTGGTGGTCCAAGCTTTTATAATTAGGAGGTGTTCTTGAACACACTAAGGCTGCATCTAGACTGGCATGATTTTGCACAAATACTTTTAACGGAAAAGTTTTTCCGTTAAAAGTATTTGCACAAGAGAGCGTCTATACTGGCATGTGCCTTTGCGCAAAAGATTTGCTTTTGCGCAAAAGCATCCGTGCCAGTGTAGACACTCTCTTGCGCAAGAAAGCTCCAATGGCCATTTTAGCCATCGGGCTTTCTTGCGCAATAAATTAACGTGGCTGTCTACACTGGCCCTCTTGCGCAAGAATACTTGCACAAGAGGGCTTATCCCTGAGCGGGAGTGTCGGAGTATTTGTGCAAGAACCACTGATTTTGTACATTACAAAGTCAGTGTTCTTGCGCAAATACTCGCGGCCAGTGTAAACAGGCGGCAAGATTTTGCGCAAAAGCAACTGCTTTTGCACAAAATCATGCCAGTCTAAACACACCCTAACTCTCTCTGGGTATGTCTACACTAGCCCCCTAGTTCGAACTAGGGAGGCTAATGTAGGCATTCGAAGTTGCAAATGAAGCCCGGGCTCCACCATTTTTAGAAGTGCCTTAGTCCGAACTCCGTGCCCGCGGCTACACGCAGCACGGAGTAGGTAGTTCGAATTATGATCTCTAATTTGAACTACCGTTACTCCTCGTGGAACGAGATGTACCGGTAGTTCGAATTAGAGAGCCTAATTCGAACTACCTACTCCGTGCCGCGTGTAGCTGCGGGCACGGAGTCCAAACTACTGGGGATTTTAAAATGGCGGCGCCCGGCAAGATGCAAATGATGCCCGGGATATTTAAATCCCGGACTTCATTTGCAACTTCGAATGCCTACATTAGCCACCCTAGTTCGAACTAGGGTGGCAGTGTAGACATACCCTTAGAGCCTTGATGCCGGCAAATGGCTCGGTGCGGGAGAGTGCCACGGTGCTGGGGAACAGCTCGGTGCTGGAGAGCACCTTGGTGCAGAAGAGTGCCTCAGTGCCAGTGAGCGCCTTGGTGCCAGCAGGTCCCTCGGTACGGGAGAGCGCCTCGGTGCCGGAGAGCGCTCTGGTATCGGGGAGCACATCGGTGATGGAATTGTCATCAGTGCTGAACCAGGCACCGGTGGTGTGGCTGAGGCAGTCGAAGCCAATAACGAGGGGCTTGGTGCCGACTTTCTGCAGCTTTGTTTGGGCTTCTCAGGGCCACCCATAGGGGACGTGCCCAAGGTGCCTCGTTGGTCTCTGACACTGACCCGCGAGGGGGGTAGTGACCGAGAAGGCAACGGTCTCGTCTTTGCCTTTTTGGGCAGGCGGTCAGTTCTGGACCGTGAGGGTTCCATGGAATGGGTGGCGTCAGTGCCTTGTGGTTGTAAAGCTCTATCAAAGAGGAGCATGTCCCTGTCCCTTCTGTCTCATGCAGTCAATTTGGAACAGTGGGGACATTTTTGCGCTATGTGGCCCTCCCCACGGCATTTTACGCACAGAGAGTGGCCGTCAGAAGCAGGCATTGCCTCCTGGCAAGCCGCGCACTTTTTGAACCCAGGTGATCCCGGCATTTCTGTAGACAGACCCAACTAACTAACTATTTACAGAAGAAAGGTGGGTTTTTTTGGACTACGACTAACACTAGAATGAAATAGTAACTAACTAACTAAGAAAAGAATCAAGTAAGCCTCTCACTCTATCCTGACAGGATTTTGAGGAGAGCACATTTACTCCGTCCACGGCCGAGGATGGTCAGGAGGAACCGGCGGGTGCTGGACCGCGCGCACACAAACGGCACGAAAAGACACGAACTGCGCTTAGCACATGCGCGGTCTGGTGGACTACAGCTGAAAAGATCTCCAAACAGCGATGCCGGGACAAGCCCGACACCTACAGTGGAGCACCCACGGGACACTGCTCAAAGAAGAATCTTGTATATCTGATGTATTTGTTGCAACTGTGAAGACCAAGAATAGATCTCATCCCTCCCTTGGTCTTGGGGATCAGAAAGTACTGAGAGTAGAATCCATTTCTCTGATCCTGCAGAGCAATCTCCTCTACATCTCCTGAAGTATACAGAGTCTATGCAGAGTCTTGTACTGTTGAGAGTGGTTCCTGAAAAGGGACAGGATAGAGGGGCAGGAAAGGGGGAATGGGTAAGAACTTTATGGCATAACCCAATCTTACAGTGCTTAGGACCCACTTGACTGAGGTTTCTGAACCCCAAGAACTGTGGAAGTGGGACAGCCTGTCCCCAAACTGAGGTGAAATGGTCTCAGCAGTGATTAGTGGTCTGCTTCATTCTAAGGCAAAGTCAAATGAATTGCTTTTTGGAAGCTGATGAAAGACAAGCTGGCTGACTAAAGCTGGAACCAGAGGGTTTCCCACTGACCCACTTACAGGGGAGCAATTGGAGCAATTGCCCAAGGGCCCAACAATTCAAAAGGACCTGGGGCTCCTGGCTGCTGCTACTACAGGAGCAGCAGTAGTCAGAGCACAGGGCTCTTTAAATCAGTGGGCAAGCCCCATGCAGAGCACTTCAGATGATGCTAAGGGATGCCTGGGGAAGCATGGTCTGGGCAGCATTGAGGCCTGCCTGTCCCAAGCCCTGCTCCTTCTGCTCAAGGCCCTGCCCCTTCTGGGAGCACAGAGTGGGCCTCCTACCATCTTGCTCAGGGACCCAGCAATTCTATCAGCCCCCCTGCTTCTTCCTGTGAGATTAATTCCTTCTTTTGGAGAAGTTTTGCTGCCTAGTAAAATAAGGAGGCTGTATAAAATACTGTCGAAAGTACTGGCAAAACCATTGTTGCTGACCCCCAAATGGCACCTTTTAACTGCTGGAGTATACATCCAAAGAGTGTAATGTGGCCCTGGAATCCTTAAAAGAATGTAATGACTCATATGTCTTTTCAAGAAAACAAGGACTGTCGATCAAATAGTAAAGTCTTTTATCGTCTGTTGTAAGTCTGAAGCAATGCCAGAGTTCTGCATTGTTATTCTGCATTGTTCTGCAGAAGCCATCCTTGTTATTTCCAAAGCCAACATTCTAAATGAGATGTCCACCACATGGAGCACTGACTGCACTGATGTTTTTGCCACTACATGGCCCTCTGCCAGGAAAGTCTCGAACTCTTCCCTGACACCCCAAGATAATTTATTTATTAATGTGGACGATGTATTCCACAGAGTTATATTTAGACAAGAGTGCCTGATGATAAGCAATGCACGTATGTACGGAGATTATAAAACTTACTCCCCATTAAATCTAATTTCTTGGCTTCATCTTTAGGCATGGCTTTGTATCTGCCTTGATGCATTCTCCCATCATCAGCAGCCACCAGGAGCAAATTGGAAGTTAGATGTGAATAGAAACACTCAGGGTATGTCTACACTACCACCCTAGTTCGAACTAGGGTGGTAATGTAGGCAACCGGAGTTGCAAATGAAACCTGGGATTTGAATTTCCTGGGCTTCATTTGCATCTCGCCGGGCGCCGCCATTTTTAAATGTCCGCTAGTGCGGACTCCGTGCCGCGCGGCTACACGTGGCACGGACTAGGTAGTTTGGACTAGTCTTCCTATTCCGAACTACTGTTACTCGAGGATATGTAGCATAGAGTCTCTAGGAGATGTATGAAGTTTGGGGAAGAATGTGGGTAATAGTATAGGTTCATTGATATGGAATAAGGTGCTGCTTCTCGGTGGGGGCAGGGACCTCAGCTCGGGGTCCTGGCTGGGGGAGACCAGCGGAGCTGGCCCAGCAGGACTGGGCGGTGAGGAGCCCTAGAGAGAGGGAAGGCGAGTGGCAGTGACCGTGTTAGAACCCCGGGAGGCACCCCCGAGGGGTCGTCTGTGACCGCATCCCGTCACACAGAGGTTTTGTCCAGGCAATTAAGAAGGCATTGCCTAGTGATCCCTCACCCAGCCCCTCTTGAGAACAGAAATAGGGACACTTGGTGTTGTGGTGAGTCACATAGAGGTCTATTGACGGGTAACCACATCGGTGGAAGATAGAGGTGAGGACCCCTGGGTGTATCTCCCATTCGTGGTCAGTAGACAAGTAGCGGCTCAAAGCATCCGCCATGGCATTGTTCAAACTTGAAAGGTATGATACCCTCAGGGTTACTTTGTGGCGAATGCACCAGTTCCACAGGTGAGCAGCCTTTGCACAGAGAAATCAAGGACTGGGCACCCCACTGTATGTCTATGTAAAACATGGTTGTCATGTTGCTCATAAGTATGCACACTACAGAGTTGGCAATGATGGTAGCGAAGAGTTCGCAGGCATTCCCGATGGCCCTGAGCGCTACGAGGTTGATGTGTAATACTGTTTCGTAGGGAAGCCTGCATGTTTTCAGGGACAGTAATTATTTTGTGAAGTGGGTGACATGACAGTGTATAGTGTTGTTAGCCAGTGCTGCAGGGCATGAAAGTGGAGATGTGCATGCTGCAAAATGTAGGTGGTAGCGGCCATGTGGCCCATAAGTCTGAGGCAGGTAAGTATAATAGTAGAGGGGCTCACGGAGAGAATGGTTATCAGGTCCTGCAGCACAGTGAAATGCTGTGGGAGATATGTTCTGGCCAACAAGAAATCTAGGCAAGCACCAATAAACTGTATGTCTTGAACGGGCTCTAGAGTGGACTTCTTCGCATTTATACGTAGCCCTAGACAATGAAAGAAGTGTTTGGTCCTAGAGACCATATTGATGGTATCTGCATGAGATTGTCTTTTTATAAGGCAGTCGTCTAAGTACGGGAAAATGACAATACCTTGCTGTCTGAGGTAAGCAACTACTACTGCTAGGACCTTTGAAAAGACCCGAGGAGTGGAAGAAAGTCTGAAAGGAAGGACTATGTATTGGAAGTGGTCCTCAGCCATGGTGAATCTGAGGAAGCGTCTGTGGGAGGGATGTATCACTATGTGAAAATATGTGTCCTGAAGGCCGAGGGCTATGAACCAGTCCCCCTCATCCAGTGCTGGGATGATAGAAGCCAGTGTTACCATCTTGAAACATTGTTAGGAACTTGTTTAACTTGTGGAGATCCAGTATCAGTCTCCAACCCATGTGCATTTCTTGGTCAGAAAATATTTGGAGTAGAAACCCCTTTCCCAGAACAAGTCTGGGACCCTCTCCTAAATGAAGGAGGTGATCAATTTCTTGTCTGAGAGGAGTCTCATGAGGGGGTCCCTGAGGAGGGACAGGATGGGGGGGGGAAATAGGAGGGAGTGAAATAAAGGGAATGGTGTAACCTATACAAATGATTTCTAGCACCCACTGGTCTGATAGAGTTTGGAACCCGAACAGCAAGACTGAGATGGACGCTTCCTCTGGAATCGCTGTCTGGTCTGGTTAAAGTAATAGGGCTTCTGCTGTGGATAGTTATAGTAACTGTCCTTATTCCTACTGTAAGGTATAGGGCTTCTGATGATATGGTGGAATGTACATGCCAAGAGTCCTTAATGTAGTTCTGGAATCTTTGCTGCTATGTAGGACACCATCTGTCTTGACTGAGAAAAGCTTCTGCTTGTCAAAGGGAAGATCCTCCACTATGGCCTGCAATTCCATGGGCGGCACCCCTGCTGCCTGGAGCCACGAAGCCCGTCATATCACGACTGCTGTAGCTGTCACACCAGCAACTGTGTCCACCACATCAAGTGAGTACTGAAGAGCTGTGTGGGTGATGGTGTGGCCTTCATGAATGATAACCTTGAATATGGGCCTCTTGGGAGTCCAGGAGTAGCTCCATTAGCTTAGAATAATTATCAAAAATGTGGTTTGCTAGGAGTGCAGAATAGTTCCAATTCTAAGCTGTAGTGTGGCAGAGGAGTATACTTTCCTGCCAAACAGATCCAACTTTTTGTGTTCTTTCTCAATAGGTGTGGATCTGAATTGTGAAACCTTGGAGCAGTTATTGGCAGCATCCATTATGGAGGATGGAGTTTGCCATATTTCATCCAATACCTCTACAATAGCCTCACCGATAAATAGTGTGACTTTTCCCTGAGAGGTGGGTCAGATATTTTTAAGGAGGCGGTATTGTTTTTCCTTTACCTCCTGTAGCTGGACCTCTTGACTAGAGGCCACTCTTTTAAAAAGTTCTTGGAATTGTTTGAGGTTGTTGGAGGGGTATGTATCCTCTGGTATAACTCATCATCAGGTAGCGATGATGAGTTGTCATTAGGTGAGTCCACGGAAGCTCGTGTGTCAGTCTGCTCATCTGGGATCTGACCCTCCTCCTCCGAGTCGACTGTGGTCGAGAGAGTGCAAGGATGGGGGGCAAGGGTGGTGGAGGTCTCCTTGCCGGGGTGGAAGAAGCCATGCAGCGGTGCCTCTGGGAGCCCCAATATTTCCATAGTGGCTGTCAAGGCTGATTCCCCATTCTGGCACGATGAATGCAGAAGTGGGGGCCCACAAACCCTGATCTCTACAGGCTTTGGTACAAAAACTCCCTCCAAAATCCTAATACCTGGATTTTGGGGAATCCGCTGCCACCATCAAGTGCTTTTGAACCCACAAACAGGGGTTCCAACCCCAGGGCACCGCAAGCTCTTTTTTCCAAAGAGCTTGAAAAGAAAAGAGAAAATAAGAGCTGCAGTTTGTGATTGCTGTCCCCTTGTCAGAGGCATGCAAATCCCACAGACAGATTTTCCAAGACACAGAAACGAACCAACACCAGGTTAATTAAAAAAAGAAAGACCTTTTATTAAATTTTATTAAATCAATACCCTAGTTACAAGCATAGTTGGAATGGCTATATGGTAAGGACCACCAGTTAATATACTAATAGAGGATTCCCATGGGCTCAGGACTCAGCTACAAAAAAGAAGAAACCTCATTTCTAACAGCACAAACCTCAGATTCAAATTCCCAAAACAGAAAACAATAAAACCTCACGGATTTATCTATACTTAACCCTACTTACACATTATAAAGAGTCTTTTTCTTGGAGAGAGACATGTCTTCTGTCTCCCTCAGTATCTAGAGAGCAAACTGGCTCAAGAGACAAAGGAGGGAAAACCCAAAAATTCCTTTGTCTCAGTTTGAAATCCCTATCTGAATTTCTATTGGCTGAGCAGATATCTGGCTAGCTACAGGGACATAGTTAACCTCTTAGTCCCCAGGCTGCTGGCCATCCCCTCATGGATATGACAGTCGCCCATAGGGCAGGTAATGTGGAGGAGGGTATGGACAGTCCGACTACCACAAAGAGTGACGTCTGTCATAATGATAGTAATAGTGCCAGGATGCAGCTGGAGAGAAATGTTGGGAGGAGAAGACAGTCCTCTGATCATCTTTCCCAAATCCTCTATGACAACACAGGAGAGCTCACAAAAAGTGGTGAAGCGCATGGAGAGAATTGCGCTGGAGAGGGCTCCCTAGATGGAGGAGGGAAAGCGTGTCGTTCGCTGTTCCTATCCTGTGCCAATGGGGAATAAAGGGGATCTGACGGTGCAGACCGGTGATTGTGAAGCATTTCCTCCACCTGTGCCGAGACTCCTCAGGGAGGGAGCATTGCATCTGGTGTTGGCTCCGTGGAAGCCAGCACTGATGGCTTGCTGTGCACCTGTGTAATTGCCTGTGCTGAGATCTTGGTCGGCACCAGGTCTCATGCTGGCTTTGGTGCCAGAGGTTGTCTCTGGGGTTTTTCTGGTGCCAGTGATGAGCAAGTTGCCATCAAGGCAGTACGGGGGGTAATAGAGGTGGTGCCAGTGGGTGGTCTCAGTGCCACCATGCCAGAAGTGCCAGGTTTGTCTCCTTTGCTCTCCTAAGGGAGACGGAGTAGGAGGAAGAGACCTTCCAGGGGAAGTTCTCTTCTTTGAGCTCTACTCTGGTGATAGAAACAGTCTTTTTCTTGGTAGCCTCCTCAGGGGGCCAGGAAGGCTCTGGGTCTTCCAAAGGCTCCACAGCCTTTTAGAGGAGCTCCGTCCACGACTGAGGGTGGTAAATGAGGAACTAAGGGGGAGATCAGGCCATGTGTATGTGAGGCGCTAAGGCACGAACAGCACAAGGTGCCTCTCACGAATGCACAGCCCAGCTGACACCTGCTCTGAAAAACCTCCAATCTGCGGCTCCGGGATGACACGTAACCAACGGTAGAGCACCCACGGGGACATCACTTGAAGAAGATCTTATATATGGAAGGCTATTCTTCCTGGAGTTGAAATCTGCAGAATGCCCAGAAATTTATGGGTATTCTCTCAGACAAACTCAGTGTGAATACTCAAAGTGCAGACATCCTCCTTAGAAGATCCTGATAAACCTTAGAGCCTTTTGGAACCAGAAAGGATGAGTCTGAGATTGGGAATTATCTGGTGAAGAGGATGACAGAGGTGGAGGAGCAAGAACCTCCTTCTGAGGCAAACATTGTTTCCATTGCTGTACTTGAAATTCAGGCAGGGCAATATTGGTTTGTGTCTGCCATCTAACCTGGGCTGGATATGAAGCAACCAGATGATCTCGGCCTAGAATGAGAAGTGGCAGGGCTTTTGAAGAATATGAGACAGTCCATGATCATGAAGAGGCCAATCTGGAAATAAGTAGGGTACTAAAGGATAATGAGCACTTGGCTCCTTTCTCCCTGTTACTCTCAAGGCCAATAATGCTCCTTCACAGAAGATCTAAAAGATTTGCAAAACCAGATCCTGGAAGGAGATGGGAAAGAAACATGATCCCAAACTCAAGTATGGAGAATCTCCTTAATAGTCTGCTGGTTATGAAAGGGCTAACCCTACTAAGGCTACCAAATGGCCTAGTCTGACTGAAGTCCAGTGCTGCATTGAGATCTCAGCCAGTACTGTAGCCACTGCTGTCACAGACTGACAACTCAAAGCAGCTATAACATTCATTATCAGGACGCCCATCATTACCAGAATCACAGCTGGTACCAAGGAAGAAGTTGGTGTTGGATCAGGAATTTGTCCCAACAATGCTGAAGTCCAGATTAGAAAAGTCTTAGGCACCAAAAATTGTATTGGTACCAAAAAAGGATGTCTCAGTGCTGTTGATGGGACTTTCTGGCAGATCTTTCTGAAGTGAATGAGTCAGAGGAGAGTCCAGTACCAAAAGGGTGAGTAAATCAGCTGCCGCCGCTGGGTTAAAATTCAGTGGCTGTTTGGCAAATGGTGCTGAAGTTGACAGGATAGTTCCAGTCTGATTTTGCCTTGTATTGGAAAGTTAGACCCTTTTTAAACCCTGTCTAAAACATCCTGTTTTGGCAAATGTGGGCATTTGCCATGTTTGGGGGTAGTCCAATAGTTTCACCTTCTGGCTCTCAGCCCAAAGTACTCACACATATTTGCACTCTCACAGTATGTTTTGCTGTCCAGATCTCAGCGCATTCACTTCCTCTTACCTCAGTCCCTATCTGTGCTACTTGGCTCAACTGGAGACACTGCAGGATGTTCGAGGGAGGAGGCAAGTAGCAATGCCAGGCAGGTCAGGCCAGCCCCATGTGTCCTGTTTTCTGCTTAGGGAAAGAGGACAGTCCTGCTGTATCTAAGGTATCAAGAGAAACAGTGGTATTGCACTTTCCTCCTAGAAGAGGAGGGAAAGTCCCTCTGAGCTCTGGAGTGGCTCCAATTAGCTTTATGAATCCTCTTCCTTGGGGGACCAGACGAAGTAACCAGTGTGAAACTGGTAGCCTATCTAGGGTCAGCAACAGCTCCAAAGACTGATGGGCACACTTATCTGTAGAGAGCTCCAGGAGCCAATCTAGCCTCATAGCAGATCCATGAAGTGCTTTATTAAATGCAAGACCCAAGCCTCCTGCATCCTTTTCTTAAAGGAGCAGCAAATGGAGACTTTCTTTAATATGCCCCTCTTTTTTGGGTGCATCTACACTGCACCCGTAGGTCAAAATAAGATATGCAAATGTAGTGACAAATTATTAAAGTTCTTATATGAAAATGCAAGAAGTCTAAATAGTAAAATGGGTGAATTGGAGTGCCTACTTTTAAAGGACGATATTGATATAATAGGCATCACAGAAACTTGGTGGAATGAGGACAATCAATGGGACACAGTCATACCAAGATACAAAATATATCGGAAGGACAGACCAGGTCGTGCTGGTGGGGGAGTGGCACTATAAGTGAAAGAAAATTTAAAATCAAATGAAGTAAAAATCTTAAATGAGCCAAAATGTTCCACAGAATCTCTATGAATAGTAATTCAATGCTCCAATAATAAGAATATAGATGTAGGGATACATTATTGACCACCTGATCAGGACAGTGATAGTGACTATGAAATGCTAAGGGAGATTAGATAGGGTATCAAATTTAAAAACTCAATAATAGTGGGGGATTTCAACTATTCCAATATTGACTGAGTACACATCACCTCAGGACGGGATGCAGAGATGAAGTTTCGTGATACGTTAAATGACTGCTTCTTGGAGCAGCTGGTTCTGGAACCCACAAAGGGAAAGGCTATTCTTGATTTAGTCCGAAGTAGAGCACAGGATCTGGTTCAAGAGGTGACCGTAATAAAATTTAACATCTCTGTGGTGGGAAAAACACCTCAAAGGCGCAACACTGTGGCATTTAATTTCAGAAGGGGAACTACACAACAATGAGGAAGTTAGTTAAAAAGAAATTAAAAGGTACAGTGACAAAAGTAAAATATCTGCATGATGCATGAAAACTTTTCAAAGACACCATAATAGAGGCCCAACTTAAGGGTATACCTCAAATTAAAAAACACAGTAAGAGAACCAAAAAAGTGCCATCATGGCTTAATAACCAGGTAAAAGAAACAGTGACATATAAAAAGATATCTTTTAAAAAGTGGAAGTCAAATCATAGTGAAAAACATAAAAAAGAGCACAAACATGCCAAATTAAGTGTAAAAATGTAATAAAAAAAGCCAAAAAGGAGTTTGAAGAACAACTAGTCAAAAACTCAACAGGTAATAACAAAATGTTTTTTAAGTACATCAGAAGCAGGAAGCTAGCTAAACAACCAGTGGGGCCCTTGGAAGATCAAGATGCTAAAGGAGCCCTCAAAGACGATAAAGGCATAGAGGAAAAGCTAAATTAATTCTTTGCTTCAGTCTTTACAGCTGAGGATATTGGGGAGATTTCCAAACCTGATCCATTCTTTTTAAGTGACAAATCTGAGGAACTGTCCCAGACTGAGGTGTCATTAGAAGAGGTTTAGGTACAAATTGATAAACTTAACAGAAACAAGTCACCGGGGACCATATGGCATTCACCCAAGAGTTCTGAAAGAACTCAAATGGGAAATTGCAGAACTATTAACTATGGTTTGTTTTTCCTTTAAATCAGCTTCTCTACCTAATGATTGTAAGGTAGCTAACGTGACACCAATATTTAAAAAGGGCTCTAGAGGTGATCCAGGCAATTACAGACTAGTAAGTCTAATGTCAGTACCGGGCAAATTAGTTGAAACTATAGTAAAGAATAAAATTGTCAGACACATGGATGAATATAATTTGTTGGGGGAAAGTCAACATGGTTTCTGTAAAGGGAAATCATGCCTTACTAATTTGCTAGAGCTCTTTGAGGGGGACAACAAATATGTGGACAAGGGGGTTCCAGTGGATGTAGTTTACTTAGATTTCCAGAAAGCCTTTGACAGGGTCCCTCACAAAAGGCTCTTAAGTAAAGAAAGTTGTCATGGGATAAGAAGGAAGGTCCTTTCGTGGATTGATAACTGGTTAAAAGACAAGAAACAAAGAGTAGGAATAAATGGTAAGTTTTCAGAGGAGAGAGAGGTAACTAGTGGGGTTCCCCTATGGGTCTATCCTGGGATCCATCCTATTCAACTTATTTACAAATGATCTAGAGAAAGGGGTAAACAGTGAGATGGCAAAGTTTGCAGATGATACCAAACTGCTCAAGATAGTTAAGACCAAAGCAGAGTGTGAAGAGCTTCAAAAATATCTCACCAAACTGATTGGGCAACAAAATGGCAAATGAAATTTAATGTTGATAAATGTAAACTTTAAAAAAATTATGTTACGGAAACCTCTACATCGTTCAAAATCAAAACCATCTCAGTCCAGGGAAGATCAAGGGCTCTTCAGCAGAGGCTTATGACGTACAACAGTCAAACCCAGAAGAACACTGTCATACCGATGACCCTTAGTCGACCCCAGATGCCCCGGGGAGTAAGCTGCTTTCACATAAGAAACACATGGTGATTGGCATGTGGAATGTAAGAACGCATGGCAGGTTGTCCAGAGCAACACAAAGGATACATTTACACTCGCCCCCTAGTTCGAAGTAGGGAGGCTAATGAGGGCGACCGAAATTGCAAGTGAAGTGCGGGATTTAAATATCCTGTGCTTCATTAGTGTGTTCCCGGGCGGTTGCCATTTTGGAAACTGACTAACCCGGAATAACTGCCTGCGTCTATACGCGGCAGTGAAATGGGAGTTCAAAGTAAACCCCTAACTCAAATTAGCTGTTACTCCTGGTGGAATGAGGTTTAACAGCTAATTCGAGTTAAGAGGTTTACTTCTAACTCCCGGGAACATGCTAATGAAGCACGGGATATTTAAATCCCGCGCTTCATTTGCAATTTCAGTCGCCCTCATTAGCCTCCCTAGTTTGAACTAGGGGGCTAGTGAAGACGTACCCTAAGAGAATTCAGACATTTGTCAATAAATGCCTTAGACACATTCTCCAGCTAAAGTTGTACAATAAAGTGCCAAATGAAACCTTGTGGACCAAAACAAATCAGAAACCAATGGAGGTCCAGTTAAGAAAAGAAAATGGCGATGTGCAGGCCACATCCTGCATAAGGACTGTGAGGAATGTATCATGAGACAAGCGTTAGAATGGAATCCAAAGGGAAAGAGGAAAAGGGGACATCCCAAACAAAGATGGCGACGAAGCTGCCTGGACGAAGTAAAAGCAGCTGTCTTAGCATGGGATCAAATCAAGGCTATCGCTAAGGATCGCAAGAAATGAAGAATGACTGTGGAGGCCCTATTCTCCATTAGGAGGCCAAAGGACTAATAGATATAAAATAGATACATGTAAACTAATGCCCATTGGAAAACATAATCCCAACTATATCTACAATGTGATGGGGACTAATTTGGTTACAACTACTCAAGAGAGAGATCTTGGAGTCATTGTGGAATGTTCCCTGAAAACATCCACGCAGTGTGCAGCGGCAGTGAAAAAAGCAAATAGAATGTTAGGAGTCATTAAAAAAGGGATAGAGAATAGGACAGACTATATTTTATTGCCTCTAAATAAAACCATGGTATGCCCACATCTTGAATACCACGTACAGATGTGGTTGCCTCATCTCAAAAAATATATACTGACATTGGGAAAGGTTCAGACAAGGGCAACAAAAATGATTAGGGGTTTGGAATGGGTCCCATATGAAGAGAGATTAAAAAGACTTGGACTTTTCATCTTAGAAAAAAGGAGACTAAGTGGGGGGGCGGGGAGATAAGACAGAGGTCTATAAAATCATGACTGGTATGGAAAAAGTGAATAAGGAAAAGTTATTTACTTATTCCCACAATATAAGAACTAGGGGTCACCAAATGTAATTAATAGGCAGCAGGTTTAAAACAAAAGGAAGTTTTTCTTCACACAGCGCCGAGTTAACCTGTGGAACTCCTTGCCAGAGGATGCAGGGAAGGTTAGAACTTTTAACAGGGTTCAAAAAAGAGCTAGATAGATTAGGTCCATCAATGGCTATTAGCCAGGATGGGTAGGAATGGTGTACCTATCCTCTGTTTCTCTGGAAGTGGGAAACAGGGGACGGCTCATGAGAGGATTACCTGTTGTGTTCCCTCCCTTTCGGGCGACTAGTATTAGCCACTGTCAGCAGACAGGATACTGGGCTAGACGGACTTTTGGTCTGACCCAGTATGGCCATTCTTATATTTTTATGTTTTTACACAATTTGTGCTATGCAAATTGCAGATCTTTTTTCAATCTACAGTAAAACCTGTGTAATCCGGCACACCCGGGGATTAAGGAGTGCTGGTAACCTAAAAATTCTTGGTATCGGGGGGGGGGGGAGCTGTGAGGGACCTACAGGGGGGTGGGGCACGGGAACTGTGCGGGGGCCGGGATGTGGCCTGCTGGGGAGGGCCACAAGGCACGGGGGGGGGACGGGGAGGTGGGATGCGGCCTTGTGAGGGGGGGTGGAAGCCAGGGGCCAGGAGGAGGAGATGGCAGGGGCGGCCTGCTGGGGTGGGGGACCGCAGGAGCCATGGGGGGCTGGCATGCCGGGGGTGCCATGAGCCACGGTGGAAGCTGAGATGCTTGCTTCCAGCTGCTGTTCACTCCTCCCCCAGGTACATGCTGCACATTCGTCTGAGGAGCACTTAAAGGGCCATTTTGCTTTTTTTTTTTTTTCTTTTCCCGGAGTCAGAAATTTGCTGGTTTCTACAGTTTTCCACATGCTTAAGTTCCAGAGAGTGCAGGTTTTACTGTACAGGCAGTCCCCGGGTTACGTACAAGATAGGGACTGTAGGTTTGTTCTTAATTTGAATATGTATTTAAGTCGGAACTGGCGTCCAGATTCAGCCGCTGCTGAAACTGACCAGCGGCTGACTACGGGAAGCCCGAGGCAGAGTTGCTCTGCCCTGGGCTTCCTGGAATCAGCCGCTGATCAGTTTCAACAGCGGCTGACTTGGGGACGCCTGGGACAGAGCAGCTGGGGCGCTGCCGGGTAGGTCCCCGCAGCGCCGCACCTCAGCGCTGCGGGGACCAACCCGGCAGCACCCCAGCTGCTCTGTCCCAGGTGTCCCCAAGTCAGCCGCTGTTGAAACTGATCAGCGGCTGATTCCAGGAAGCCCGGGGCAGAGCAACGTGCCGCGGTCCCGCCCGCATCCTCCGCGGCTTTGCTCCGTGTCTCCCATGTCTGCTGGATCTGTGTCTCCCTGGTCTGCTGGTGGAGCCCCCCCCAGCAGACCAGGGAGACGCGGAGCAAAGCCGTGGAGGACGCGGGCAGCGGGACCGCGGCACGTCCGGGCGGTCCCGCCGCCCGCGTCCTCCGGGGCGAGAAAAGCCCCATTCGTAACTACGGATCCAACATAAGTCGGATCCGCGTAAGTCGGAGACTGCCTGTAATTTCAAAATAAGACCGCCTTTCTGAAAAGTCCCTTAATCCTTGTGAAAGAAGGGTTACAGGGATGTCAAAATAGCGAGCCCATTATTTTCAAAATCTATTTTGAAATAATGGGCTGGTTCAAAAGATGTGGAATAGCTATTTCAGGATACCTCTGGTATCCTGAAATAATGCCGCAGTCTAGATGTACCCTTAGGCATACCAAACACCATGGCTATGTCTAGACTGCAGGCTTCTTTCGAAAGAGGCTCTTTCGAAAGCATCTTTCGAAAGAGCCTCTTTCGAAAGATCGCGTCTAGACTGCAGGCGGATCTTTTGAAAGAGAAATCCGCTTTTTCGAAAGAGAGCACCCAGCGAGTCTGGATGCTCTCTTTCGAAGACGGCCTATTTACATTGAAGAACGCCTTCTTTCGAAAGAGGAACTTTCGAAAGAAGGCGTTCTTCCTCGTAAATTGAGGTTTACTGCCATCGAAAGAAAAGCCGCGTTCTTTCGAAATAATTTCGAAAGAACGCGGCTTGAGTCTGGACGCAGGGGAAGTTTTTTCGGGAAAAGGCTACTTTTCCCGAAAAAACCCCTGAGTCTGGACACGGCCCATCTGTGGAGATCATTAGTGGGGAGAGCCACCTCATACAAAGGACCACGCTTACACCCTAGTGGGCGCATATCCATGTAATGTTATAAAGAGAACTAATTTCTAAGATAAGTACTAATTACAAAGGTACTACCTACTAACTATATACAGACAATTTCACTGTTGTCCTCAGAAACAGTGAGGTAAAATCTGCATAGGAAGCTCCAACTCAACCTGTAGGCAATGAGAAGGAATTGCAGGGGAATGAGGGCAGCAGCATCCTTGTGCAGTCATGGGAAGGGCTATGAGAGACAGAGGGCACAAGCACTGCCCTGATGGGTACTGCTAAGCAACCTCCAGCTTCAGCACATTGCCCTATACACACTTGAGTGGAATACATATTTGCAAACACTCAAAGAAAAACATTCCAAATCTTTAATTTTTAGGCTGAAATTTCTCAGTCTTTTCTGCAGTCCCAAACTTCTTTCTAGAGAAATGTTGAGCAATCATTTTGGAGTGTGAGGGAAAGGACAACAATATACTTGTTACCAGTGCTTTTTTTGTGACGATACTGCCCAGTATGAAGTACCGGCACCTCCAGATGCAGTACCAGTACCTCCAGTCAGAGCTCAACAACTTTTCCCCTGGAGTACCGGCACTTTTTTTAAAAAACAAAAAAGCACTGCTTGTTACAAAAAATGTTCTTGTGGCTTTTTAATACATGTGTTATTTATCAAAATAATTATGAGTGTTAATAAATAAGGACATTTATTATGAAATGTAAAATTAAAAGGAGAAAGATTCTTTTCAATAAAATGCATTTAAGAGACATTAGAATATGGGCTATGTCCTTGTTTATAATATATCCCATTATTTCCAGAAGACTGTACTGTGTGTGTCTTTAGGCTGAGATATGTCTGAAATTTGCTTGTTCCTAGACAGATCAAAAATCCTTATATCCTTTTTAATGAAAACATCAGACACAAGAATGTTCACCTATAGCTTATGTTTCCATTAAGTGCATTTATGACCTGTGTATCAAGGGAATAAAAGGGTTGCATAGATATAATATTGCATCACATCTCTCATGCAGGGAAGGCAGGAGTAATAGAAATGAGGGATTTACATTTTTAAAGTACCGCAGATGTGCTCTGGAAACATTGCAGACAGGAAATTGCTTGAAAAATGTGTCTATCGGGGACTTCCTTGCTACTATCATAGCTCATTTTAAGACTTGTAAAAGTTTAAAATAAAACAATTTCCCAAAAGTAACATAAACAGTAATTGAATTAAGCATCTTAAACATTATTAAAATTGATGGTCTATTAAATGAAAATAAGTGAATTCATTCAAATTTTCCTTTGACATTAACAATACTTGTTGGTGTTACCAGCTCTCAGTTCCACTGAAGTCAATGGCTCTATGAGGTAAACAATATGGCTGTGTCTAGACTGGCAAGTTTTTCCGCAAAAGCACTTGCTTTTGCGGAAAAACTTGCCAGCTGTCTACACTGGCCACTTGAATTTCCACAAGAACACTGACTTCCTACTGTCTGAAATCAGTGCTTCTTGCGGAAATACTATGCTGCTCCCGTTCGGGCAAAAGTCCTTTTGCACAAAGCTTTTGCGCAAAAGGGCCAGTGTAGACAGCTCAGATTTGTTTTGTGCAAAAAAGCCCCGATCATGAAAATGGCGATCGGGGCTTTTTTGTGGAAAAGCGCATCTAGATTGGCACAGACGCTTTTCCGGAAAAAGTGCTTTTGCGGAAAAGCGTCCGTGCCAATCTAGACGCTCTTTTCCGCAAATGCTTTTAACGGAAAACTTTTCCGTTAAAAGCATTTGCGGAAAATCATGCCAGTCTAGACGTAGCTTATGGGCCTGATCCATTCTCCACTGAAAACCTCCTATTGATTGAACAGGGCATTGGATTATGCTCAATGAGAGAGAGCAAGGGCTTACAGGATTAGTCTCACAAAAATACAATATGTACAGGGAATAGAAATACCTTCTATCTATTTTTAGAATCAAAACTGAAGGAACCCATCAGGAAATCTCAGTTATTTCAGTTAGAAAATTATCCAGAGCCAGATTCTGTCATCCTGTTTCAGGCTAACGAGAATACCAAAAGTAGCCCTATTGATTTAAATGGACCCAACTGTGCTGTCTTTATTCATGATAAGTGGTCATGATTCATGCAGTGTGGTGGTCCTGACTCTCGTACATGCTCTGCATTGTGACCGAGAGTAACACAGTTTGGCCTCAGGTTAGTGAGAGCAATAGTTTGAAACTCAATGAGCAAGTTAAGGGAAGTTCCATAGTAATGGTGCCACAAAAGCATGACAAAATATAACAAAGCAAGAACAGAAAAAAGTAGTACCGACACTTTAAATAACAGCTTTTTCCCCTCTCTCCTCCTCTCCCTCTTTTTCTGCTATTTATTTGTACCTCTGAACTCCTTGCTTCATTCATCTGAAGAAGTGGGTTGTACCCATGAAAGTTCATGATAATATCTATATTTTTTTTAGTTTCTAACATGCTGCAGGACCATTTCTTATTTTTAAGGGTTTTTTTAGTTACAGACTAACACAACTACCCCTCTAAGGCAGAAAAAAGTATCTTATCATCATCTTGCATTCGTAAATCCCATCTCTTCTTAATGGGAAGAGGCCTGGTTTTGTTCATCAAGAATCTTGGGCCCTGATTCAGCAAGATATTTAAGCAGGCTGCAACAGTAAGCATGTGTAGAATTAGGGTCCTATTTATCTATTTCAGGGGTGTCCAATCCATTCCAGATGAAGAGCCACAATAGCAGTGGAGACAGTGTGAAGAGCCTGGGCAAAGTTGTTGAGCAGTCCCACAGCTGCTTTTTTTTTTTTTTTTTTGGTTAATAGCTTTTCCCTGGCTCTTCAAGTTGTCTCCACTGCTACTGTGGCTCACAAAAAAAGCACTGGGAAGGGGTGAGAGGTGCAAGCTCTGGCAGGGAATTTGGGTGCAGGAGGAAGTAGAGAAGAGGATGCTGGCTCAGGGAGGGGGCTCCAGGCTGGAGAGTGTTAGGGTCAGGTGGAGGGTTAGGGTGCTGAGCAAGCTGCAGGCTTGTGGCTGTGATGGTGCAGGAGTTTGGGCTGGGGTGCATGAGGGGCTCAGGGCAGGGAGGCTGGGAGTATGATGGGCTCAGGACACAGATTTGCAGTGTGTGGATGGTGCAGGAGTATTGTGGCAGAAGACTGGGGATGTGGAAATACAGGAGTTTGGGGATGTGAGAGGCTCAGGACAGGGGGTTCCACTGTATGATAGGCTCAGGTTTAGGGTCTGGGGGGTGCAGGAGTGTTATGATGCTGCGGCCAGATGGGGGCTTGGCCCCAGTTGGGGGCTTGCTGTCCAGGCTTCATTTTTAAATAAAATATTATGTCAAACACAAAATGTTTCAGTGTTGTCTTTATTTATGAGAGAGGCGGGGAACCTGTTCTGAGTCAGGGGTCACTGACCCACAGAAAAGTCAGTCAGGGCCACACAAGTGAGATGCAAAAAACCAACCCCTCCAAAAACCCCCAAGCCTCACTAATATGGCCCCAACTGTGCTGGTGGTTTCTGGGACAGGGTACTTGTGGGGGGGAAGGAGGATCTGATCAAGGGGAGGGGACAGAGACAGCTGGGGCTAGTACCTGGGGATCCCGGGTCTCAGGAAGCACGCGGGCTGCTCTTCCCCTCCCCTGAACACCTGGTGCGCTTCCTGACTGGCCGCTCTGTCGCTCCACCAGGGACTTCCTTCCCCTCTGCTGCTTGCCTGCGCAGGGTGGGTGTGTGTAGCAGTCCCAGGACTGCATGCCAGCTCCAATTTCTCAGGAAGCACGCTCTCTTCCTCTGCTCCCCACGACAGCCACATGCTTCCTGAGAAGTTGGAGTTGGCATGCATTTCCAGGATTCCCACTCCCTCCCCCCTCCCCCTCTGCACAGGTAGGCAGCAGGGAGAAAAGTCCCCAGTGGTGCAAAAGACCCGGCATTTCAGAAAGCGTGCCAGCTGTTTAGGGGAGGAGAAAAACAGCCTGCTCTAATCCAGTCCCTCTCCCCTTCCCCAGAGCCAGGCAGCCCCCCGCCCAATTCCCCTCTCCTCCCCTTCCCCAAAGCCAGGAACACTTCCCCCCCCCCCCAGCCTAATCCCCCTCCGCGCTCTAACCTAATTCTCGGATCCCAGAGCCGCTGCTACATCCGCACGTCTCCTTCCAGGCACTGGGGCACGTGTGTTGAGCAGCCGGCTTTGAGCATGAGTTGGCTGGACACCATACACAACCCAATCCCCCTTCCCTTCCCTCCTCTTCCTCAGAGCCAGACACCTCCCCTCCCTGCTGTAACCCAATCGCCCTTCCCCCCAACCTTATGCTCGGGTCCCGGAGCCAGAGCCACTGCATTCAGGATTTAAAGCTGTGCTTTAAACTTTTAAGTGTAAACAAAGCCAAACTTTCAATCTTATACGCAGCTCTTCTTCAGGCCTAGGAAAAGTATTCAGAGTGTCAAGGTTAAATACAGGATGCAACATAATGTTCAGCATAGTTAACAGATAGTTCAAGGGACCATTCAAGGTGTAGTGGCCCATTTATACCTCTTCAGTCAGCAGATGGAATGAGGGGGAGTTAAGTAGATTGTTTTAATAAGCCATAAAGAAGGCTACGATTATGTCATGGAGGTCACGGAAGTCATGGAATCTCTGACTTTTTTGGGCTCCATGACATTTTCTACCAGCCAGTGCCCACCCCAAAGCTGCTCTGGTGGGGGGACCCCACAGCTGCCTAGCCCTGGTAGGTGGCAGGGGGCTGATGGACCCCATAGCTGTCCAAGTGAGACAGAGGGTGGGGGACCACCACAGTTTTCCAGCCACTGCAGGTGGCAGGAGGACTCTCTGCAACTATCTAGCCATGGTGAGAGATTGGCAGACCCTGCAGTTGTCCAGCCACTGCATGGAACTGGCAGACTCTGTAGTTGTCCAGCCATGGTAGGGAACAGGTGAATCCCTCAGCTGTCCACCTACTATGGGCAGCAGAGGGACTCCCCACAGCTGTAAAGCCACTGCATTTGGTGGAGGAACTCACATCTGCCCAGCTGTGGCAGATGGCTGGCAGACCCCACAGCTGTCCAGCCATAGCAGGAAGTAGGGACTGCCCATAGCTGCTCTGGTGCAGAGGCATCCCACAGCTGCCAAGCTGTGGCCAGGGTCCTGCACACCCCATAGCTGCTCATATGCAGCAGGCAGCTTGATACCCGCCCCAAACATACTGTCAAGCTTATCCACTTCATTCTCACATATAACGATCTTAAATCCAATAACAAGCATTTTGTCCAAATCACAGGGGGTATGTCTACACTACAGCGCTAATTCGAATTAGTTAATTCGAACTAAGCTAATTCGAACTAACACATCCAGACTAAAAACCTAGTTCAAATTAGCGTTTTGCTAATTCGAACTAGCATGTCCACACAGAGTGGACCCTGAACCGGGGTTAAGGATGGCCGGAAGCAGTGCCGGCAGGGCATCAGATGAGGACTTAGAGCGTGGAGCTGCTGCCTCAGGCTAGCCGAGGGCTGTGCTTAAAGGGACCCGACCCCCACCCCGGACAGACAGTTCTCAGGGGTGCCCCGCTTGCAAAGCAGTCCTGTCTTGGAGTGCCCTGAGTGCCCACACTGGGCACATCACAGCACTCGGCCATCAGACCGGCTGCACTTGCCGCAGGCTGCCATCTGGGGAGAGGGGGCAATTGGGGGGCTGCAGGAGAGCTTCCACCCCCAGAAGCCCACGGAGCCAGCCCAGTCCTCCCCATCGGGGGCTCGTACCCCATTCCTCCCTCACCTCCTTCCACTTCCCTAGCCCCCCTTCCTGATGTACAAAATAAAGAAAACATGTGGTCAAAAATAGAATCTGTCTTTATTGAACAAAACTGGGGGAGACTGTGAAAAGGAGGTGGGAGAGGGGAAGAGACAGGGTGGGAGAGGGGAGGGCAACTAAAATGATCAGAGGTTTGGAACAGGTCCCATATGAAGAGAGGCTAAAGAGACTGGGACTTTTCAGTTTAGAAAAGAGGAGACTGAGGGGGGATAGGATAGAGGTCTATAAAAGCATGAGTGGGGTGGAGAGGGTGCATAAAGAAAAGTTCTTCATTAGTTCCCATAATAGAAGGACTAGAGGACATCAAAGGAAAGGAATGTGTAGCAGGCTTCAAACTAGTAACAGAAAGTTGTTCTTCACAAAGCAAAGAGTCAACCTGTGGAACTCCCAGGGTCCCTAGGGTTGGCCGCTGTCGGCAGACAGGC
The DNA here is from genome assembly GCF_049634645.1 of Pelodiscus sinensis. Classification (NCBI taxonomy): domain Eukaryota; kingdom Metazoa; phylum Chordata; order Testudines; family Trionychidae; genus Pelodiscus; species Pelodiscus sinensis. The sequence continues at coordinate 23,276,350 of NC_134711.1, forward strand.
TACTGGGCTAGATGGACCTTTGGTCTGACCCAGTACAGTCATTGTAAGCTCAGGGCTCAGGGTCGGGGGTCTCAGTGGACCACCTTGATTTTCATGCACACCTGCTCCTGGGTGGCCAGATTGGCAGCTCTCCTTCCCTAGATGGCCACTTTCCTGTGCCTAGTGCGGAGGTCGTGGAAGAGGGAGAGGGCTGGGGGGCATCGGGTGGCTGGCTTGAGCCATGCCAGGTACAGGGTCTGCTAGCTGGGTGCTGGCAGGCTTGCACCTGGCATGGGCACCGTAGCCAGCCCGTGCCCCTTTAAAGGGTCCGGGGCCGGGAGGGAGGCATATGAGTTTCCCTGGTGTTGGCCAGAGTGGCCACCAGGGCAAGCTGGGGAGGGCTAGCCTCCCACTAGTTCGAATTAAGGGGCTACACACCCCTTAAATCGAACTAGTAAGTTCGAACTAGGCTTAGTCCTCGTACGATGAGGTTTACCTTGTTCGAACTAAGCGCTCCGCTAGTTCGAATTAAGTTCGAACTAGCGGAGCGCTAGTGTAGCACCTATCAAAGTTAATTCGAACTAATGTCCATTAGTTTGAATTAACTTTGTAGTGTAGATATACCCAGGGATAACTATGTGTACTAGGATGGCCTAGTACATGCATCTGATGAAGTGGGTCTTTGCCCACGAAAGCTTATGCTCCAACACTTCGGTTAGTCTATAAGGTGTCACAGGACTCCTCGCCGCTTTTGCAGATTCTGATTAACACGGCTACCCCTCTGATACCTTCTACCAAGAAAGTAGATCACATTATGAAACAGGCCATCCAAAATCCCCTGAGAGAACCAGCTTTAAAACAGAAATAAAACACCCTGACTTAATACCTTTAGTTGTCACCTACCACCCCACTCTGGCCCTTCTCTGAGGAATCATCAAATTATTACAACCCATAGTCAATAAGGATCACACTCTGAAAACAATCTTTCCTAAACTCCTTTTCTGGCCTTCAAGCACTTCCCCACAACTTCTTCAGGTGCATCATCAGAAGCAAGCGCCTCATAGACTGGGACACACCAACTCAAAGCAGCACCAGGCCTTGGCAGAACAACAGATACAAACTTTGTAGACATATCTCCTCGCTACGATGCTCAACACAACCTCACAACATACTTTTCAAGATCTATGGATCCTACACATGCCTATAAAATAATGTGACTATCTCCTACAGAGTATTAATGCCCCAATAACAACTATGTGGGTGAGGAGAGACAATTACTATGCTCTTGAATGAACTCACACAGAAAAATGATAAAAGGAAAAAACACCGTATCACCTGTGGGTGAACACTTCATAAAAAAAACTTAAAAAACAATGAATGGTCCTTTAGCACTTTAGGGTATCTCTACACTGCCACCCTAGTTCGAACTAGAGTGGCTAATGTAGGCATTCGAACTTGCAAATGAAACCCGGGATTTAAATATCCCGGGCTTCATTTGCATGTTCCCGGGCGCCGCCATTTCATTTTTAAATGCCCTGTAGTTCGAACTAACTGCCTACGGCTACATGCGGCAGGGACCCGGTAGTTCGAGTTAAAGCTCCTAATTCGAACTACAGTTAAACCTCGTTGCAGGAGGAATAACGGTAGTTCGAATTAGGAGCTTTAATTCGAACTACCGGGTCCCTGTCGCATGTAGCCGCAAGCAGTTAGTCCGGACTACGGGGCATTTAAAAATGACGCCCGCCCAGGAACATGCAAATGAAGCCCGGGATATTTAAATCCCGGGCTTCATTTGCAAGTTCGAATGCCTACATTAGCCACCCTAGTTCAAACTAGGGGGCTAATGTAGACATACCCTCAGAGACTAACCAAAAGGTACTACAAGATCCTTGTGGTTTTAAAAGTTTTTTTTAGTTGCAGATTAACATGGCTACCCCTCTGAGACTTTTCACCAAGCAGTCACTCTGTAGCTGACCTTTCAGTCCTCATTCTCCAAGGAAACTTGCATAACGAGACACTCCTGAGATCTTACATTCAAAGCTTGGCTGGATTGTAAAAATCAAAGACTGAATAGAGGCACAGGATTTATGATTTATTACACCAACCATAGCTCACTTAAATCCTCTCTGTTCCCAATTTTCCCTCCACCATGACTGAAGAGATAGTAATGTCCCTTGAAATATGTGCTAACTACTTATGCTAAACAATCTGTTCCACCTTGTATTAGTAGAGACACTCTGAAGAACGTTTTTCAGTCCTAAAGAAGAGTTCTGTGTAATCTCAAAAGCTTATGTCTCTCACCCCCAGAAGTTGGTCTAAAAAAAGATATTACTTCAGCCACCTTGTTTCTCTAATATCCTGGGACCAATACAGCTAAAACAAGATTATATAATATAGTGAGGAATGATATATTTTAGAGTTAACTTATCTATCTTGTGGGAAGAGGAAAAACTTGAATGTCTAAAAAATGTAAGGTCAGCAATAGAAGTTGGATGATTGCCTGCAGCATGGGGCTCTGGTGCATGTAAATGAGAATAAGAAGAAACATGCTGGGTCTTAACTGGCTGGCTGTTGTCGAGAGAGGAGAAAATTGTACATTATAAAACTGCAGTTTACAGTTTCGAGAATTCCAAATCTCACATAAAGTATGCTATAAAATAACAACAGTGACTACATTATATTTTAAATAAAACCCCTTGTTTCCCCCCCCCCCCACTCTTGTTATTCGGGTTACTCTTTTCTTTTCTAGGCCTCCTTCAAGAATAAGGAGTTGTAATTACTTTTGAACAAATGCTGTGTTAGAGCCAAACACAGATTTTTTTTTTTTTTTTTTTTGCATAAACAGGGTCTAAGTTACCACTGAAGAGTATATTCTCCTAAGCTAAAATACATAGTAAGGAGTCCAGGGGAAAGAATCTGCCACAGAGGTTTCTCTCTCTGTTTCTTCTAAACTCCTCTATCAGGAGAGTAGGATTTGGATTCCTATTGAAGAAGCAAATGGCATGGCTCCCAGCACTGTGGATCTTGAAGGATCTGCCAAGAGCCATGAAAGCCTCACATGTCTAACTTGGCTCCAAGGCTCTCCAAGGCTATAGTTGTTTCCTGCTCCCAGCAACTTGACATCTTTGAAGCTACCTTGCCAGAGCTTTTGTTAGCAGCTATACCTTAGAACACAATGTAAGGGGTCCTCTCTATTACAGCTGTTATACATGTGTGGTTTTGATGGATAATGCAATGTTCATAAATTCAGAATTTACTTTGGAAAACTTTTACTCTAATTTTTTAAATTTTCCCTCAAGTTTAATCAACCTGAGTCAAAATATTTCCATTTGCCAAACCATATTGAAACATTTTGTATTGGATCAGTTCAACATAAATCTGTGCATGCTTCAGCTGCAGCCAAGCCTCGTTGAGTTGTAGTTTGAGTGCCCTATGCTTCCATTCTCTTTCATGGGCTGGACTATATCTCCCATGATGCACCACAATTTCCCCCACTGGGTCAACAACCATGGTGCAGCATAGGAGTCATCTGCTTATGTGTGTCTTGGGAAACACAATCTATCTGGGAAACCTACCAACCTGATACAAAACATCTGAAGTCAGTTCAACAATCAAAAATGAAGTTTTGATTTCAAAACTGAAATGTTCAAAATTGTAATTTTTTTTCAACTTTCCATTCCATGAAAAATGTCAATATTTTATTTTTTGTGTTGATTCAGATACAAAGAATTTTTACAATATTAGAATTTCCCACAAGATGGAAATTTTGATTTGCAACCCACTTAATTCTACCTGGAGAAGGGCTACAGAATGAGAAATTCAATGCTGCTCTATATTACCTTTATGGCGGAAGTCCTTCCAGACCCTGGACAATTTGTATATCCCTGGGCCAGACCCTCCAGTGTCTGAGTCAAAGACTGATGGGTGCTGAAGGCAAAAGATCACTACATAGCCCTTTAGTAGGGCATGTTGGGGACAGGGCCACCATCAAAATTATGTGGATCCAATGACGCACAAATCCTACACAACTGCAGAGGAGGCATGGCGTGAAATAATGAATATGACAGGTCTGAATTGCAACTCCATGGCTTATTCACAAGTAAGATGGTTGAATTCCAAACTCCTACAGAGATCCCTTCACAAACCCCAAATACTACATTGTGCTTACTTAGACTAAAGCCCTACTACAGTGATGAAACTGTTTTTGAAATGTATCAAATTCATCATTACAAAGTATTCTACAAAATTGGCCAGAATATTTTAAAGATATTGTAACTTCACTACTAAATATCTGTGCAGGGGGTGTGCATTACTAAGATAAAGTATCTACAGAAGAAACATATTGATTTTATAGTGTTTTTACCATATCTGAGACAGTGGTTCCAGAAATATCAATAGACATCAGTGAGGTCATGTATCCCAGTGCCTCAATCCCACCATCAGTCACGCTTTCACAGTACCGTATATTCAGGTAGGTCAAATTATGGCACCTAAATTAAAACACAGAAATGTGAGTTTTTCATTCATTATGGAAATGTATTACGTTATATACAATTTTGTAATACCTTTGGCTGGGATTTTTAAGATAGACTAAGAAATCAGGCACCCAGTTCCTACTGTGTCTCAGTAGGATTTGGGTATATGACTTGCTGAAAAATACAAAATTATATATGCACTACAAAAGTTAGAAACCAACAAATACTATAACCAAAATATGAGGAACAAACAATAATCAAACACCACACAAAATCAGAAACTTGGACAACAATTTATCCTCCTGTAGGACCTTGCTTATATGCCCAAGTAAGAAATAGGGCCCAGTTCTGCAAACACTTATGCCAGGAATAGTGCTCAATACTGTAAATAGCTATTTTCGTCAATGGGGCTACTTATAGTTCTAAACTTTACACACAGAGAATTCTTGAAGGTGAAATTTAATTGTAGAATACATTGCAAGTTTGGATAGTCTGCCTTCTTTTTGAAGGTCTTCCCTGAGTTAAGTATTCACGATCATGAGCCACTCCAGCCAGTGGCAATAAGATCATGTAATCATAGCCTCAAACTATCTGAATTCTATAGAATATTTACTGTTCTTCATAGTGTAGGTTTATAATTAAACATTGATCCTATGAAAGGGTTAAACAACCAAAAATATCTGTTTCTAAACAAATTCTTAAATAGCACTGTAGCCAAGTTTTCCTCATATTCTGAGCTTGAGAACTGCATGTCACTTCTTTTCTGGAAAAAATAATTCTGTATACTTTAAAACACATTAACTGATAATAATCCAATAAATCCTTTTTAAAAATAAAACTATGTTGTATTAGACTCCCTCTTTGCTGGGTAGATGTATTACAAGAGAGAAAAGTATTAAGAGCTTCTTCCTCACATCCAGTCAGCAAATAGGAACCCTTCTCCTGCCCAAAAGAAATAGAGGTGCATCTAGCTAGCTCACACCCCACTTCCTCAAAGGAGTCTTGTCTGCCACTACTTTCTCCAGCCTGCTAAAGCAAATTATGAATGCTGCTCCTGCTCAGAGGAGTAATTAACAGTAGCTTGCATTAAGCCATCTTGTACTGAAACCACAAGATGACCTTTTGGCTAGGTATACAGCCAGCATTCCTCCTGTCTCCCTCCCAATGTTCCTAATGAAAGTTCTATTTATAGTAATTTGGAGTGGTTTTGCCATGCAGCTCTCATTTGTTTTTGCAGCAATCATGGTTATGCATATTTGTTAAGAAAATGTAGCTTTGAAATGCTAACAATTAAAGACAGCTCTGTCACCTGGCAAGAAGCTTTTAAGCAGTTTTACTTTCCTGAACTACACTTTCCAGTTTTTTGAATTAGTAGAGATGAACACTTATTCATAGTGGTCATTCTCATAGATTTTTAAAGCCAAAAGGTACCTTTAGTTTAGTCTGATCTTCTGTGTAACACCAGATATAGAATTTCACCAAGTTACACTTGCGTTGAGCCCTATAACTTGCCAAATTAATTTCTTAAAAAATAATATATTAAGAGAATAATTACTAATTACCACCAGGTCACTACCAGTAGTTCAATAATACAGTACCTCTGGGCTATTTTCATGAGAGAGGCATCAGTGATATGGATACAATTAGTCAAGTTCAGTTCTCTTAGCTTTGCCCCTGAAGATCCTTCTAAAAATGGCCGTAAACCTGCATCACTGATTCTAAAATACAAATACAAAAACATATTCTTACACACACATTTTTATAATCTATATGATTCAATATATAATTTGCATCTGATGACCGGCATGGAAGATAAACAGTGACTGAAATTGGTAGTTGCCCACCATCATTTATTTTAGCCATATTTGAATAAATAGCCGGAAGAAGAATTTGATATTTGGGCTTATGACAAAGAAGTTCTCTAATGGCACATGTGCCCTGGAAAAATACATGAGTTGATACAGCATTACCTATATTAGCAATAGTCCTCGAGCAACAGTCCCAAAATACCGCTATTTCGGCAACAATGACAACTCTAAACTTTGCTGCCCAGGCACCACAAAGACTGGAAGCCTGTCCCTCTTCCCCTCGAAGGACACACGCATATCTTTGAAGTGCCTCTCTTCTGGCTATCCCCACAGGCAAGCACGTCTAAGCACATCTATGTGACCATACAAATATGGTTCTACACAAAACTCCATATAAACTCAAGCTGTTGCCTAGTCCAGGAAAGAAGACCTGGATTTCCTCAGCCTGTGAACAGAAAGAATAGTGAATGAACAATTTCAGAATAACTGCAGAAATAAAGATGCAAAATCTGTGTCATCATATGTATATTCAATTTCATATGCAACTGTGGTGCCTTCTTCATGGTATTGTCTTAATGCTGCCACACTCATCTTCCAAGAGGGTACTTCTAAAACAAAGCACTTGCTTCTCCCAAGGCTGTCAATATGTCTGATCTTCTTTCAATGAGCCCACTTGATAGATCTTATTATCCTTGGATCAGGCTTCCATCCCCTCTCCAACTGTTGTAGCTGCTTGGAGGTGCTTGTCTTCCATGCCTTATCTATTCACACCTCATTCATTCAACAGGGCAATCAATTAAGTAAAAGGGGAGAGATCTATTCTGGTACAAAGGCATGACTATAATATTATACCAAAATGTACCGTATTTTCCGGCGTATAAGGCGACTGGGCGTATAAGACGACCCCCTAATTTTCTAGTTAAAAGATAGGTTTTCGTCTTATACTCGCCGTATAAGACTACCCCCCCTTAAGAGGCCAACCGGCAGCGCCCCAGCGCCCCTCCGCCTCCCCGGCTTTGCTCCCGGTGTCCCTGGTCTGCTGGAGACGGTCCCCAGCGGCGGGGTCCGGCGCCTCTGAGGCTTTGCCAGAGCAAAGCCTCAGAGGCATGGCACCCCACTGCCGCTGCAGCTTTGCTCCCCGTGTCCCTGGTCTGCTGGGGGGGGGGGTGCAGCTAGTGCAACCCCCCCCCCCCAGCAGACCAGGCTTTTGTTGTGGACCCTGGGGCAGAGCAGCTGGGGCGCTGCCAGTTGGTCTCTTAACGGGGGGTAGTCTTATACGGCGAGAATAGGCGAAAACCTATGTTTTAACTAGAAAATTTGGGTGTCATCTTATACGCCCAGTCGCCTTATATGCCAGAATATATGGTAATGTGAATAGAATCCTTTGCCCCAAAATTCGTCAGAAACGGCCTCTATTGCTCCAAGTTCTAGTAGGTGTTGTACCTCCTGTTGGAGCAGTGTCTCATGGGAACGGTCCCTGAAGAGGGATGGGGAGGTAGGGGAGGTTGGAGGTAATTTAGTGACTGGTATGGTGTACCCTGATGTTATTATTTCTAAAACCCAGCAGTCTGTCGTGATGGTATTCCATCGGTGTCAAAAGGGTTGTAAATGGTGATGGAAAATTGGACAGGGGTGTGATGGCTGAGGGGAGATTGGTAGGTTTCGCGGGCCCTTGACTAAGAGGTCAAACCTGCTGCTTGTTGGCTTGACTGTTGGTGTTGCAGTTGTTCTGTGGTCGCTTTCTCTGTGGACGCTGTCTCGGTTTTGACTGATCAAATCCCCACTGGCTATATGTTTGGTATCTGAACTCTCATTGCTTTTAATATGGGGTGTAGCGCTTGCGGCAACATGGTGGTGTGTACTTCCCCAACGTACGTAGAGTCATCCTTGAGTCCTTACTTGAGTGGAGTACATCATCCATCTATTCAGCTAATAGCTTCAATTTGTCAAAGGGGAGATCTTCTACCTTCAACTGTAACTCGCAGGGAACGCCTGCTGACTGTAGCCAAGATGTCCGTCGCATGACTACAGATGTGGCCATAGCTCTGGCCGCTGTGTCAGCTACGTCTAAAGCTATTTGCAAGGCTGTTCTGGAGGATGCATAGCCTTCTTGAACAATGGACTTTAGTATCGGAAGTTTCTCATCTGGAAGGTGTTCCATTAATGCTGATAATTTTGAGTAATTATCCAAGTTATGGTTGGACAGTAATGCTGAATAGTTAGCTATTCTCAAGAGGAGTGTAGCGGAGGAGTATAGTTTCCTTCCAAAAAGATCCATGCGCTTGTTCTCGTTATTATTGAGTCTGTGTTGCGGGAGTTTAGATCTTTGCTGTGTACATCCATAACTAGTGAGTTGGGCTGCAGGTACATGAAAAGAAATCAGTGCCTTTCTGCGGAACGAAATATCTTTTATCCACTCTCTTATTTGTTCAGGCACCGAGGCTGGGGTCTGCCATATATAGTCCGCAGACTCCATAATAGCTTTGTCTTTTGGTATTGCAACTCTACCTCTCTGGGAGGGTTTTTTGAGAAGTTTATGCTGTTTCTCTGGCATCTTGGACAGCTGGATACCATGGGATTGGGCTACTCTCTCAAAAAGATCCTGAAATTGCCTGAGATCATCAGATAGCGACTGATCTCCTGGTATGACGGCCTCATCAGGCAATGAGGAGGACTTGTCTGTTGGGGAAGCATCCTGAGGTGGTTGTTCTGGGTCTGAGAGTTGTCCTTTTTCTGGCTCTGAGTAATGAGATGTAGAAGGAACACTGGGTAGTGTTGGGACCTGGTGTTGCTTCCGGGCTTGTTGTGGTGAAGCTGAGGTTGCTCTAGCATTTGAATAGTTCGTGCAGGAGGAGTGTCTGTGATCCACGTGATGTCGGTGATCGTCGTCATGGCGAGAGTAGTGTCTGTGGTAAGTCGGGGTATACATTCTATGTGAGGAAGGATATCTGTAGTACACTCTGTGACCATATGAGCATGTGGGTCATGGAGAGGCCCTTGATGAGGGAGGAGGAGAGTAGTCATATGCCCCATATGGCAATGGAGAGGCCTCATATCTGGACCTGTAATACCTCGTGTGTCTATATTCTCTGTCCCTGTCTTTTCTTGTTAAGTAGGGTGAATGTGGTGAGGATGCTGTTGGGGAAAAGGTCAAGGGCTCCGGGCTTAGTTGTTCAGGATGATTCTGCCTTTTGGCCATTCCCCTTGGTGTGGGTAGTGTCCGAGGGCTTTATGGAACCGGAGAATGTCCTGATGGTGTAGCTGATAATTGTGGCACCGAGCCCCTCCGTGCCGATAGTGCTGGTTCCGGGTGTGAGATGGTCGGTGCCGGCACAGTCGATGCCGAATGCTCTCTCATGGCTGAGTTCAGCGCAGACTCCAACGGTGCCGACGTCAATAGTGCTGACTCTGGCGGTGCTGGCACGGGCAGTGCCATAGTGTTTGGTGCAGACCTGTGTGTCACTGTCGGTGCCAAGCCCTGTTCAGTGCTCGGTGTGGTCACCAGCATTGCCGAGTAATGAACCGTTATAGCGGTTGGCGGCACCAAGGACAGTTTTTGCTGTGGCTTTGGCTCTGAAGCCAATTTCTGCCTGTGCCCAAGTGTACCCCAGGTGCCGGGTTTGTCTCCTACGCTCACTCTGGGTGGAGGTAGGAACCGAGCTGGTCTCTTTCAGTCTAGGGCTCGCATAAGTGAGCCGGCCTGCCGTTTCTCAGGTCTGGGCGAGGGAGTGGTTGAGGCTTGCTTCGTGAGCTCTGGAGGCTGCAGAGCTTTATTGATGAGTATTATCTTCAGCCTCATTTCCCTGTCTTGTCTAGCCCTCACAGTAAGTTTTGCACAGTGCATGCACTTCTGTGGGACATGCGCCTCTCCCAAACACTTAATGCATTCGGAATGGCCTTCCAAAGCCGGCATTGTGTGTCTGCATGTGACACACTTTTTAAAACCAGGGGAGCCCAGCATGACTGTTTCCTATCTATAATTAACTACCGAACGATAAATTTTTTTTTTGAAAAACAGTAACACTAAGCACTATAAGTCTATCAACACTAACAGTAAAACTAACTAATAACTATTAAACTTTATATAACTCCTGACAGGGTTTTGTGAGGAGAAGAATTTGCTCCTTCTGCAACTGCGGGCAGCGAAAAAGGAACTGGCGGGAGCCAGACCGCATGACATTTCAAAGGGCGCGAACAGCTTGCAGCCCGTGCTGCACATGCACGGTCCAGCTGACAGCTGCTCAGCAAAGAGCCGAGCTGCGGTGCTGAGATGACCCAACAACAACAGTGGAGCATCCACAGGGACACCACTCAAAGAAGAATACAAGGTTATATGAAAAGGCTTAATACAAAGTCATATGAAAATGATACAAAGTTATATGAAGATGCTTAATACAGAGATTTATCTACAACAAGCTCTGAAGGACAGGACCCTTGCAGGAGTCAGCAATGAAGAGTTTGCTGAGGAGGGTTCTTGTGAACAATGCAGACATCGTGGATAGTCAAAAGAGTAAACTGAACCTAGATGAGTATAGCTTGGGTTGCCAGGTGTCCGGTTTTGAACCAGACAGTCCAATATTTGAGCTTTCTGTCCGGGAAACAAATTGAGAAAATACCAGACATATAAATGTCTGGTATTTTCTAATTAAGTAAGTTTCATTATTCTCATGAGTATCAGTACGTAGTTGCATACTGCCTGGCTGGTAGACACCCTCACACTGCGTTAGCATGTCTACCAACCAGGCAATACGCAACTATGCAGTCGAAAGGAGGGGGATGGGGGCCGGGGTGAGATGGAATCCCTCGGGCCAGACTTGCCCGTGTGCCCTGCCAGGACCGTGTGCAGGACAGGCAACACCCCGGGATCCGCATGCGCTTGGGCCAGCCCCGCTCTCCGCCGGCCGGTTCCCCCGCTTTCTTCGACCAGCCCCACTCCCCCTGACCTCCTCCCAGTCATCCCTGCTCCCCACCGGCTGGTTCCTCCCCGGCCAGCCCCGCTCCCACCAATCCACTCCCAGCCAGCCCTGCTTCCTGCTGGCCGTTCTCTCTCTCCCCGCCCCCCCCCCCTCCGATCTCCCCTGGCCAGCCCCGTTTCCCCCAACCTCCTCCTGGCCAGTCCCCACCCCAGGGAGATCAAGTGTGTCCAATATTTTTTTGAAATCATCTGGTAACCCTAAGCATAGCCCTAGATTAAAAACCTACTGCTACCACTTGTTTGGTGGCTTAAAAAATAAATTGTTCAGTGGCCACAAAAATGCTTCCTATATACACTCAAACCAGCTTCCAAAAGTGTACAGGCAGGGACCAAAGTAACTGCATTTCAAAGTAGCTGGTTTATTTTAACAACATTCACTGGCAGTCACAGGCAAAAAACAGATAAATAAATAAATGCATTTCAAGAACAAAAAGAAAAACACTGATGCTGAAACCTGAACAGACAAATAAAATACAGAAAATTTCAAATAATTCTTGCAAGCAATTCAGGAAATGCTTGTTCACATCACCTGATTTTCAATGTCTAACAGTATACAGTAAAATGTATTTTAAATATTAAAACATGCCGAGCTTTGGTTTTCTAATCCGAGAATCCAAGCCTCAAATTATTTGTATGCCTTGGATCCAAGGATAGAAAAAACAGTTTGTTGCTGGCTCTGGAGAGCTTGGCCTTGAAGTGACCTGCAGGGCTAGGCAGCAAAAACTACTCTCTTCCTCTTTTCAAGTATTGTGTTGCTCTTGCCAGAGATACCCCATCATCTGGCACTATCTTGATAAAGTTTAAAAGCACATATTTTTTAAATTTTGCATTGAGATTTCTCAGAATGGTAGCTTTAGTTCTCCCCTACTATAGGAAAGCTGCAGTGGAGGAGGTCTAGGTTGGATATTAAGAAAAACTATTTTACTAGGAGGATGGTGAAGCACTGGAATGGGTTACTTAGGAACGTGGTGTAATCTTCATCCCTAGAGGTTTTTAAGTCCTGGCTTGACAAAACCCTGTCTGGGATGATTTTGTTGGGGTTGATCCTACTTTGGGGAGGGGGTTGGACTCGAACAGCTAGTAAAGTCTCTTTCAACCCTATGATTCTATTAACTTTCCCATCCCACTCTGCAAAAAATTAGCACCATCACTTTGAAGATATCAGTAGCATAAGGGCCTAGTGGCTTTGAGTTGCCTTAAGCAGTTGCCTTCCCTTATCCTTTGACTACTTCATGAATTATATTTTCAGGTTGTGAAAAATGCCCAGAATATATTCACTGTGCTGGGAGCTGCTGAATTGTCCTAATGCAAGCAGCTAGGAAAGTTTAATCCAGTTCATATTTTTATGAATTTTTAGGGAAACTTTTTAGGGAATTTTCTCACTTACGTTTTTCTTTACTTCTAACAATATCTGTCTGTCTTGTTGCTTATCAGTGACCTTGCTGGAGGTATCCTTTTTAAGACACCTGTTAAAAAGACTAACTTTCATCAAAAGGAAGAAGAAACAGACAGTAGAGGACATGTTCTCAGATCTCTTCAGGAGCTCTAGGTTCAAGATCCACAAAACCCTAAAGGTTTAAAGGTTTAGAGAACATGACCTATGAAGCCAGGCTTCATGAACTGGGCTTGTTTAGTTTGGAAAAAAGAAGATTAAGGGGGGACATGATAGCGGTTTTCAAATATCTAAAAGGGTGTCACAAGGAGGAAGGCGAAAATTTGTTCCTCTTGGTTTCTGAGGACAGGACAAGGAGTAATGGGCTTAAAGTGCAGCAGGGGAGGTTTAGATTGGACATTAGGAAAAAATTCCTAACTGTCAGGGTGGTCAAATATTGGAATAAATTGCCAAGGGAGGTGGTGGAATCTCCCTCTCTGGAGATATTTAAGAACAGGTTAGATAGACATCTGTCAGGGATGGTGTAGACGGAGCTTGATCCTGCCTTGAGGGCGGGGGGCTGGACTCGATGACCTCTCGAGGTCCCTTCCAGTCCTATTAATCTATGAAAACAAGGGAGTATAGAAAAAGCATTTCCTGGAGAGGCAAAGGGACCAGGTCGTGCATAGTGAAGTCCACCAAGACATTATGCAAACATAAACACAGATAAAAAACACCCCCGTACTTCCACCTCAACAGCCACTGCAATGCATGGATAATTGCAGGGTTTCAGGGTTTGGTCCATAGGACCCCTCCCACCCTGCAGGCACCAGCATAGTGAGTTGCATTATCCTTCCGCTCAATCCAGGTGAGTGAACCTACTCTGGTAAAAGCGACGAGGAGTCCTGTGGCACCTTATAGACTAACTGAAGTGTAGGAGCATAAGCTTTCGTGGGCAAAGACCCACTTCGAAGTGGGTCTTTGCCCACGAAAGCTTATGCTCCTACACTTCAGTTAGTCTATAAGGTGCCACAGGACTCCTCGTCGCTTTTGCAGATTCAGACTAACACGGCTACCCCTCTGATACTACTCTGGTAAGTGATTCACACAGCACCTTGTCCTGTTAAAATGGTCTTAAGTGGGATTTTGTAGACGTGTTATTGTTTATATCTGGTCAGTAAAGTTTGATGTGTGAAAATCAATGTGTACTATCTTTTATAAGACATTCATGGGCCGCCCCCCCCCCCCAAAAACCTATATCCCCTCTCCAGATTCAAACAGCATATTAACAATTAATTTCTAATTCAGATACAAAATACAGTTTAATCACAAAATGACACAAATATAAACAAAGCAATATATTGGCTTATTACAGAACACTCTGTTAAAAATGTGCTCTTAAAGCTTCCTTCAACTATACAGCACTTTGGTATGCTCTTGTAATTTGTCCCTGGGTTTGGATGTTCAAAATTAGACAAATTTTACAACCCCCCTCTTCTATTTTGTAGGTAATGTTTTCCCATTTGCCTCACGTATTTGAGAGATACATCACCCGAATAGGTGAAGCATCCAAATAATAGAAATATTTGGCCCACTGAAATCCAGTGTAGTTATGAGACAATTCCACTATTATTTCAACCTACCAGATGCACATTCAACAATCCTCTTGCACCCTGCTCTGAGGATAGTTATATCTTTCCACACTGTTGTCCATGAGACCAAAGTATAACTCATAAGCCAGGGAAGCAAAGGATAGATTGGAACCGACAAGAATCACAATTGGGATTGCAATCACATCAACATCAATGTGCTGGTCCATGAAAAAATCTCTGTGTATGCAGCTTGTCATCAAAGTCATGTGTTCCTGAAAATGCAAGTATTATACATCTTGCCAATTGGTAAAAAATCCCCAATGATCCACCAGTGTTTGGATAACCCGGAAAAGTATTTATTTCTGTTTATGTATTCAGAAATAAGGATATGTCTCTCATATATTGCTCCATTGCAGTTTGGAAAGCCCATAGCATCATATCAATGTTTTATTTACTGTACATTGCTTAGTCACAATCCTGTGCAGCAGGACACGTTTAATTATATTTCACACCTATAGGACAACAGCCCCCACTATAGACTTCCCAACATAAAACTGATTGTTCATAAATGGATAGCAATCCACTATTGCTAGTTTCCACAGCACAGTTGCCATCTGTTTCCCCACTATCAGAGCTGCTCTGTTTTTGGTTTTTCTGTGCTGGAGAACCGAGATAACACAATTCTCAGAATGTGGCCCTCCAGCTTAAAAACATGTGCTGGTGACCCCAGATTTGCATCACACTGTGATCCCACAGTTCAATGCTCATTTCAAGGCTCAGAAGCTCCACTACACTGTGAGCAGCTGGTAAATGTCTGCAGTAGCTGACAGTTTTCAATTCCCATGCAATTTTTTGACAGGAATTATGACATTCCACCATGCACATCTTAAATGTCCCAAAAGGCAGTGTGCCATATCATGCAGTATACGCTGGGAAACCTATCCACAGCAATTGTGTGTCTTGTCAGTACAGCTTCACAATGCAGACAGGTAGCACCAGCAACATGTGCACACACTGTAGCAATGTTACAATGTCAACAGCTGTATGTTGGTAAATCCTTCTAGTGTAGACATGGTCCAAGTGTTAAAGGAGAAAATTCAGCCAGCTGTCTCCACCATCATGATGTTATGCCACTACAGTGGCACATCTCAACACAATATAACACATGCTTTATTATCACATGTTGATGCTGCATCAACAAGCTGAAAGTGATTTAACTGCCTGGGAATCATCAGTTCCCATTATGCCTGCGGCATTTAGGGCAGGGGTGAAGCTCCTCCACTCCTGTCTGTTTCTGGTAAGTCTTTCAATGGCTTCAGTTTGGCTTCCACTACTCTTCACCATGTTATTTTTAGGACGCTTCATTTTTGCTTGCTTTTAAGTGTCCATCTTATTGCTTTCTGGCAACAGAATCAGTTTTCATCCAAAGCACAGAACTAATCCATGGCCAATGCCACTTGACAATGATGGTGCTCATATCTTCTTGGCTGCGCGGTATTAATAGGTCATGGTTTGAGATTGTTCTAGGCCAAAAGATACTGAGGATTTTTCTGAGGCAGGTTGTATGGAATGAAGCTAGTTTGATTATGCAAATTTTCTCATTCCTCAGCATTCTGCACTATAATGTAGTGTCGAAAGTACACAGCTCTGATAATCTTGAGTTTGCTCTTGGTGTTGTACTGTATTTAAGCTCCTAACGGTGTTTTTTGCTTTCCTGATTCCATTCTGGATAGCCTAGCCTTTTCTACTATCCTGACAGATGGTGCTTCCCAAATATGTGAACGTTTCTACACTGGTGAGAATATAAACTTCTGACCGTACTAGTGATGGCGAAGCAATATTGAAGGTCATGATATCTGTTTTACTGTGGTTGATTTTGTCCTCTGGTATCTATGCCTTGCAATGGAGGGAAAGCTTACCTGCTCTAATGATCCCCAGAGTCTGTTTCAACAGAAACTTTCTGCTTCTGGCAGGTTCAAACATGCCAAACTGATGTGTGTGGGGACGGGCCAGACAAAACAGAGATTCTGGTTCTCCAGGTTGGGGGTTAGGCACGAGGTTAATAACTGAGGGTATGTCTACACTACCCTCCTAGTTCGAACTAGGAGGGTAATGTAGGCATACCGCACTTGCAAATGAAGCCCTGGATTTGAATTTCCTGGGCTTCATTTGCATAAGCGGGGCTCCGCCATTTTTAAAACCCCGCTGGTTCGAACCCCGTGCAGCGCGGCTACACGAGGCACGAACTAGGTAGCTCGAACTAGGCTTCCTAGTTCGAACTACCGTTACTCCTCATTTCACGAGGAGTAATGGTAGTTCGAACTAGGAAGCCTAGTTCGAACTACCTAGTTCATGCCCTGTGTAGCCGCGCTGCACGGGGTTCGAACCAGCAGGGTTTTAAAAATGGCGGCTCCCCGCTTATGCAAATGAAGCCCGGGAAATTCAAATCCCGGGCTTCATTTGCAAGTGCGGTATGCCTACATTACCCCGCTAGTTCGAACTAGCGGGGTAGTGAAGACATACCCTCAGTCCCTTAAAAAAACAAACTATGTGATGGAAACAGCAGGGGAAAAATCAACCAGTACTGTGTTTGACAGCCTTCAGGAGTCAATGATCTGCATGACTGCCAGTGATGAAAGCCAAAAAGAAGCTGCGGGTATGAAGCCTCACATGCTCAACACTAACAGAAAAACCAAACTTGTTTTTTGGAACATATGGACAATGTAGGAAACAGGGAAGCTAGCTGAGGTGACAGCAGAGATAAGACGCTACAGCTTATACATCTTGGCTGTCAGCAAGAGCAGATGGATGGGATCAGGAAGATTAACAACAGCCTCTGGAGAAACTTTGCTGCATTCTGGATAGGATGATGGACAACACTGTCAGGGTATTGCCATCCTTTTGTCTGTGAATGTAGCCCCCTTACAATTATGATGACCCTAGAAATCTCAAGATAAGTAGGAATCCAATTGCATGACACTATTTAATGGGCCACTGTCAATATTTAAATAGTTTTTTCCCTCATCCCTCCTGATACATCCACTACACCAGTGTTTCTCAACCAGTGGTACGAGTATCGTTGGGGTACTCGAGAGAAGTCTGGGGGGTACATCAATACAACTGAAACTTGAAGAAAACTGATTTTTTGTTTTAAGTTTTACAGTACTTTATTATTTGTGTACAGGCAGTCCCCGGGTTACGTACAAGATAGGGACTGTAGGTTTGTTCTTAAGTTGAATCTGTATGTAAGTCGGAACTGGCGTCCAGATTCAGCCGCTGCTGAAACTGATCAGTTTCAACAGCGGCTGAATCTGGACGCCAGTTCTGACTTACATACAGATTCAACTTAAGAACCCCAGGCATCCCCAAGTCAGCTGCTGCTGAAACTGATCAGCGGCTGATTCCAGGAAGCCCGGGGCAGGGGCTTCCTGTAGTCAGCCACTGGTCAGTTTCAGCAGCGGCTGACTTGGGGACGCCTGGGGCAGAGCAGCTGGGGTGCTGCTGGGTTGGTCCAGTAGCGCCGCCGCTCCTCGGCGCTACTGGACCAACCCAGCAGCACCCCAGCTGCTCTGCCCCAGGCGTCCTGATTCAGCCGCTGCTGAATCTGACCAGCAATGGCTGAATCAGGACGCCTGGGGCAGAACAGCTGGGGTGCTGCCCGGTTGGTCCAGTAGCGCCCAGAGCGGCGCTACGGGACCAACTGGCAGCGCCCCAGCTGCTGTACCACAGGTGTCTGGAGCAAAGCCACGGAGCACGGGGGCAGCGGGACAGCCCAGACGCGCCGTGGCTGTCCGCTGCCCGCGTGCTCCGCGGCTTTGCTCTGCTTTGCCCCCCGCCCCCGGTCCTCCTGGTCTGCAGACCAGAGGGATTGGGGGGGGCAAAGCAGAGCCAAGCCGCGGAGCGCGCTGCCAGCTGCCAGCCCAGACGCATCTGGGCTGTCAGCTGATCGCGCGCTCCGCGGCTTGGCTCTGCTTGGCTCTGCTTTGCCCCCCCCCCCCGTCCTCCTGGTCTGCAGACCAGGGAGACGGGGGGGGGGGCAAAGCAGAGCCAAGCCGCGGAGCGCGCGATCAGCTGAAAGCCCAGACGCGTCTGGGCTGTCAGCTGGCCGGGCGCTCCGGGGCTTGGCTCTGCTTTGACCCTCCCTCCCCCTGGTCTGCAGACCAGGGGGACGGGGGGGGCAAAGCAGAGCCAAGCCTCGGAGCGCGTAGGCAGCGGACATCCTTGTCCGCTGCCCACGTGTTCCGCCGCTTTGCTTCCTCTCCCTGGTCTGCTGGAGACAAGGGAGAGGAACCCCGTTCGTAACTGCGGATCCGACATAAGTCGGATCCGCGTAACTCGGGGATTGCCTGTACTTTTAACACTCAAAAATGTCATTGCCTACCCGGCTATGATTAAGTTGTTTAAACAAATGTGTTGTAATAGTAGAAAAAATGTTGTGTGTCTGAAAATTGTAGGTACTGGGGATTCTTTAAATTTTTTTTTAAAAAAGGGGGTATTTATAATTTTTCTAAAGGGGTACTTTATAAAAAAACGTTGAGAAACACTGCACTATACCACAAAACTTACAATGGGGACAGTTTTAGGGTCCAATTGTGCTATTCCGTACCATGGGCCAAAATGTGGCCCATACTCTCTTTGGCTTTGTTTTTAATAATGCAAAGCAAACTTAAATTTGAAAACATTTTTAACATCAAATCTATCTTTTTGCATAAACTTAAAAAAAAAACAATAGTATGGTAGCACTTTAAAGACTAACAAAACATGTAGATGGTATCATGAGCTTTCGTGAGCACATTCCACTTCTTCAGATGACCAGAGTGTTGTATGTCAAGAATCAAAATAAATAGGGGAGGGAGGAAGGAAAAAATGGGAGGGGGGAAAAATAAATGGAGGCAGTGGGTATATAAATATCAAAGAGAAAACTGAACAGATATGTAACAGGCAAAATTGATAGTCTATAAGCACCTAAAAACTGGATGGTTAAAAGAAGCAGATAAGGACCATTAGTTAGCAGTTAGAAATACAAAAATTAGAAATTGCAAAAAATGCAACTTGCTGCTTTTATGCTGATAACTGAAAAAAGTAGTTTTGTTTATGTCTAGTCCACATACATTATCTCCATCTTCAAGAAGCTAACAAAACATCCCTAATCTCTAAGGTTACGTCTACATTACACATTCTTGCTCAAGAAGATATGCAATTGAGGGGTGGTGATGAATATCGCCATGCCTCATTTGCATACCTCAGGAGTTGCCATTTTGCGCAAGTGGCTTTTGTGCAAGAAGCAATCTACACTGCTGCTTCTTGCGCAAAACTCCCCTCTTGCACAAGAGCCGTTCTGCCTCTTATTTTCAGGCAGAATGGCTCTTGTCAAGAGGGGGGTTTTGTGCAAGAAGGAGCAGTGTAGACTGCTTCTTGCGCAAAAGCCCCTTGAGCAAAAATGGCGGCTTATTAGGTATGCAAATGAGACGCGACAATATTCATCGCCACACCTCATTTGCATATCTTATTGTGCAAGAATGGGCAATGTAGATGTAGCCTAATTGTCCTGTCCCTCAGTATATTTAATACTGTCCTCACGATGGCCTGAATCCAGCAAAGCACTTAAATCAGAGGTGAGAAATAATTTTTGATGGGGGCCACTCGATTTTGGTAAGTGGTCAAAAGCCACACTTTTCTATGGAGTACTGGGTCTGGGACAAAGGTCAGGTGCAGAAGGGAGCTCAGGGTAGGGGAATGGGGTGAAGGAGAGGCTATGGGTCTGACGGACACTGGTGAAGAAGGGGACTGTGACCTGGGGCAGGGTATTGGGGTCCAGGTTCTGGGAGGGGGTATGGATGCAGGAGAGGATATTGACCTGGGGAAGGGATGTAGGAACAGATATTGGGTCTGGGAGGCAGTTGTTACCTGGAGCAGGGGGAGGAGTGGGCTGAGGGTTCGTCTACACTACAGCGCTAATTCGAACTAACTTAGTTCAAATTAGTTAATTCGAACTAAGCTAATTCGAACTAACGCATCTAGAACTAAAAACTAGTTCGAATTAGCGTTTTGCTAATTCGAACTAGCGCGTCCACACTGATTGGATGCAGGGGCGCATTTAAGGGCGGCTGAAACCAGTTCTGGCAGGGCATCAGGTCAGTAGTTGCGTTGTGTGGCTGCTGTCTAAGGCTATCTGAGGCTCGTGCTTAAAGGGACCCCCCCGGACAGCCGGTTCTCAGCTTTTCCTGCTTGCTTGCCAACCTCGCCGAGGGACGGCAAAGCGTTGATCTCTGCCCCCGTGTGTGTCGGTGCTTCCCTTCGGGGCCGCCGCCGCAGGTGGCAACATAGAGCCAGAGCTCGCCCTGCACCTTCTGGTGCACTTTCTGGACTTGCTGCTACAAGCCTGCCAGCAATGGCTCGAGGCTGCCTGGCACCACCTGGGGAACGTCAGCCCCCTGCCTCTCCGCCTGGCTGCCCTGGGGGCCGTGGAGGAGCCGCGGTGGCGGCCCGGCACCGGCGTGACCTGCCGCATCTGGCGTCTGGACACCAGCACCGACTGGTGGGACCGCATCGTCCTGGAGCACTGGGAAGACCGACAGTGGACCCAGAACTTCAGGATGAGGAGGGACACCTTCCTGGAGCTCTGCGAGTGGCTTGCCCCTGCTCTGCGCAGAAGGGACACTCGCATGAGGCCCGCCATCCCCCTCCAGAAGCGGGTGGCCATCGCCCTCTGGAAGCTCTCCACGCCGGACAGCTACCGATCCGTCGGGAACCAGTTCGGCGTGGGGAGATCCACCATTGGAGCGGTGCTCATGCAGGTATGGCACTCATCGGCCACTGTGCTGGGGGGGGGGGGCTGCAAGGAGGGGATGGGCTGCCCAGGAACAAAGGGGGGGGGGAGGGAGGAGGCGAAAGCGCCGCGCACCGGAGGGGTCGGTCTGTCCCGGCCGTACTACACGCCGCCAGGGGGGTTGCTTCCGGGAGTGGGGCGCGGGGCACTGCCAGGGCACGAATGCTCCCAGCCACCCGGGCGCCCCACTGATTGGCGCTTTGCTGTGTCTCTCTCCGCAGGTGGTCAAGGCCATCAACTGGGTGCTGCTCTGCAGGGTGGTCTGCCTCGCCATTCCGGATACCGTCATCTGGGGATTTGGCGCCCTCGGCTTCCCCAACTGCGGGGGGGCCATCGACGGGACGCACGTCCCCATCCGTGCCCCGGAACACCAGGCGTCCCGGTACGTCAACCACAAGGGGTACTTCTCCATCCTCCTGCAGGCCGTGTGTGACCACCGGGGACAGTTCACGGACATTAATGTGGGCTGGTCGGGCAAAGCACACAATGCCCGGGTGTACCGCAACTCCTCCGTGTGCCAGCAGCTGCAGGACGGGACCTTCTTCCCCGACCGCCACATCAGGGTCGGGGACGTTGACATGCCCGTGTGCCTGGTGGGGGATGCCACCTACCCACTGCAGCCGTGGCTGATGAAGCCCTACACGGGGCACCTCAATCCCTCCCGCCAGACCTTCAATGCCAGGCTGACCACGGCCCACATCTTGGTGGAGGGGGCCTTCGGGAGACTGAAAGCCCGCTTTCGATGCCTCCTCACCCGTCTGGACCTGGCCGAGCACAACATCCCTCCCGTGATGGCAGCATGTTGTGTGCTCCACAATTTATGTGAGAGAAAGCGGGAGGCTTTCCTGCCAGCCTGGATGGCTGAGGCTGACCGCATGGCTGGACTACGGTCAGCCCCGCACCGCCACTGTCCGGGAAGCCCAGCGGGAGACCGTCCGGATCCGGGAAGCCCTGCGGGAGAGCTTCCTGGTGGAGGAGGAGGACTGACCTCTCCCTGCATGCCCCACTGGGGCCTTCTTCCACCCTACCACCTTCCCCTTTCCCCTCCCTACCTACTGTCAAATAAAGACACCTGTTTTTCAAACAAAAACGTCTTTTTATTTTACATAACTGGGGTGGGGGGAGGGAGGGAGGAAAAACGGTGGGAGAGGGGAGGGGGAAACCTGGGACGAGGGAGCTGGAAGGGGAGGGAAGGGAGGAAGGGAAAGGAAAGCTCAGGGGTGGGGGTCCGGCTGCCTCTCCTGTCTCGCAACACTGCGGCTCCGGGGGCGTTGGTGGGGAATGGTTGTGGAGGATGGGGCAGGAGGGACGGGGGGGTGTGGAGGAAGCAGGAGCGGGAGCAGGAGGGGGAGCAGGGGGAGCAGGAGGAATTGGGAAGCGGTCGGGCAGGCTCTGGAGGTGGCCTCGCAGGGCACAGCCCTGCTCCTCCAGTGCCTCCAAGCTCCTCCGGCGTAGCCTCAGGTCCTCCTGGACCCAGTGGTCCTGGAGACGGAGCTGTTGCTCCAGGAACCAGAGGTGCCGACTCTGGTACTCCTCCTGGTTCCTGGCTCTCATGCTTGCCCAGGCGCGGGCGGCTGCTGCAAGCGGGGTGGTGCGCCCTGCAGTCCCAGGTGCTGCGGCTGTGGTGAAACAAGAACAGCGGTCAATTACCCCAGGGGCCCAGGTGTGTGAAACCCAGCTCCCCTCTGCAAGGCCAGGGCCCCTGCAGGATCCCCAGCTGCTGCTCCGTGGTGGGCAAGGCCCAGGCGCATGGTCCCGGGGCTCCCTCTCGCCCCAGCCCCCCATACACATAAGGGGAGCATGATGGTACTCACAGGTGGACGCCTCCCCGGCCTCGGACGACACAGGTGAGCGGCTCTGTGGGGGCCTGGGGGGTCCTGGGTTTTGGGCAGGCTGCCGGCAGGCTCCTGGCTCTCAGAGCCCTCCTCCTCCTCCTCGTCCTCCTCCTTCTCCATCTCTTGGAGCGGTCCCTCTGCCCCGGGGTCTATCACGTCCCGGGGGGTAGGGACGCATGAGCCCCCAGGAGGCAGTCCAGAGCCTGGAAGTGGGGGCACGCCTCCGGGTCCACCCCTGGCAGGCAGGCCCGGGAGTAGGACTGCCGCAGGTCCTTGATTTTCCAGCGCACCTGCTCCCGGCTGCGCTGGTGGCCCCTGGCAGCCAGGCTGGCAGCCATGCGGCCGAAGACTGCCGCGTTCCTGTGGCTAGTGTGGAGATCGTGGACATTGGAGGCTTCCCCCCAAACCTCAATGAGGTCCACGATCTCCGCAATAGACCACGCGGGCTGGTCCCGGGAAGAGGGGGAGGGCTGGGTGTCATCGGGTGGCTGGCTCATGGGGTGTCAGCTGCTGTGTGTGCTGGCATGGGTGCTGGCAGCCTTGCAACTGGCACAAACTGTGTAGCCAGCCCGTGGCCCTTTAAGGGCTCCGGGGCCGGGAGGGGGGCAGTAGAGTTTCCCTGGTGTTGGCCAGAGTGGCCACCAGGGCAAGCTGGGAAGGGCTAGCCTCCCACTAGTTCGAATTAAGGGTCTACACAGCCCTTAATTCGAACTAGTAAGTTCGAACTAGGCTTAATCCTCGTGGAATGAGGATTACCTAGTTCAAACTAAGCGCTCCGTTAGTTCGAATTAAATTCGAACTAACGGAGCGCTAGTGTAGCGCCTATGAAAGTTAGTTCGAACTAACGTCCGTTAGTTCGAACTAACTTTGTAGTGTAGACATACCCTGAGGGTTTAGATCAGGGATGAGCAAGAAGTGGCCCAGGGGCTGGATCTGGCCCACCTAATATTTGATCCGTCCCCTGAACTGCATCTGGCCGCTTTCTATTTATATCCTGCTGCCCATGCCTCCAAATTTCCAGGCAGTGGCTCAGGCAGCAGGGCCCTATTTATATGGCTCCCAGCTCCTGGTTGCGGCACTACCTTAGTAGGAGCCGGAGCCGCAAGCCCTTTAAATTACTGCAGCAACCCCGGACAGCTGCCACGCAATGCGGTAACGGCGAGGCCGGGAGCCACAAGCTCTTTGCTGCATTTTTAATTTAAAGCCTCCAGCTCCAGACAGCTCTGGGGGAGAATAGTCTCCAGCCCCTGCCCCTTCTGTCCGAGGCCCAACTCCTTCTGGGGGGTGGAGCTAGCCCGTGACCACATTCAAAATTCATTAAGAGGCCCCCCTACAAAAATTATTGTCCACTCCTGGTTTGGATGGTGACCTGAGGCAGGGAACTGGGGTGCAGAGTCCGGGAGGGGGTTTGGGTACAGGAGAGGATTCTGGCCTGGGGGAGGGGCACAGGAGGAGATTCAGGGTCTGAGAGGGAAGTGGATGAGGGAGGGGATGGAGTGCCAGAGGTAGGCTCTGTCCGGGAGGTGCTTACCTAAGCAGCTTCCAGCTAGCAGCACTCTCAAGCAGACTTCCCTGTCTGCAAGCAGTTCCCAGCTGGCTATTCCATGTGCCCCCAGCAAAATTCCTCAGCTCCTATTGGCCAAAAACTAGACAATGGTAGCTCAGAAATTGTGCTGCACAGTCCCTGCCTCCAGAAAAACCTTTCAGCTTCCATTGGCTAGTTTCTAGCCAATAGGAGTTGAGAGATTTTGTTGGAAGCAGTGGTAGCATGTGAATTCTCTCCTCCTCTCCCCTCTGCAGCGCAGAGCCACAAAGAGCAGCTAGCTGTTTTGATCAGTGCTGCAAGGGCGGGTGGGTCAGAGTAAAAGGCATGGTGGGCCAAATCTGACCTGACTTAAATGTGTGCCTGCGACTATTCATGTGCTTAGGCTTACAAGCATGCTTGAGTGCTTTGCTAGAAGATGTGGGTATTAATAAATATTTATAGCCAATATATTTTTCAAATCATGCTACAAAAACAAAATGCATGCCAAATATACAGTATTTTAAAGACAAATTAATTATATATTGTAGCAGTCAGAGCATTTAAATATGAAAAAAATTCACTTTAAGAGAAATATAAATCATTTTACTAAAATAAACAGATCATATAAAATTGGACGTAATTTATTACCTTACACAGTCTGCTAAATTTAATACAAGAATATACTTCAATGGAGAAATTGTCTTAAGACTTATATCTGTAATCTTCTGGCAATCAGCCATATAAATATGCTTGATCTGTGGACAGAATTTGCTCATCAACTTGAAACTTACATCAGTAATCCGATTATTCCCTGTTGAAATACATGAGTATATAAAACACATATTAGCTATCCATTAAGGGCTTCATCCAAAAAACCACTGAAATTAACTTGAAATGATCCTATAGGTTGGACTTCCCTGGTCCAGCACCTGAGGGACCTGGCCAGTCCTGAATGAGGGATTTTGCCAGTCCAGGAGAGGTCATTTATGGTCCGCCTCCCACATACCTTCAGCCCTGCCCCAGCTTCCAGCCTCTACCACAACTAGCCCCACTGCCCTGCTGGCCCACAGGGCTCCCAGATGCCAGGCATTCAGAGGGACTCTCTGACCCAGCAACATCTGTCAGACCACAGATGTTGCTGGACCAGAGTCCCAGTTTAGAGAGGTTCAACTTGTGCTAATTTCAAATTAGTCACATCAGACTCTAAAAGCACAAATTAATAATCTGCTTAAATACTGTAAAGTCACTGACCTTCAATTCTGACCTTGACAAGTTTACATTCAGCAAGGGCTTTAAAAGTGACATCAGAAAGATGTGGAGAGCCCAGAAAAACAACAGATACAATCTGTTGGCATTTTTCAACTAAAGCCTTTGAAAAAACAAAAAAGGATGATTAATCAGAACATCTACATACATGGAATGTTACATAGCCAAAAGCTAACTAACATTTTGTCAATTAATCTACTGATAACCATTGTGTTTTCTTCCATTATAATTATAATCCAATTTTAATACTAAATTAACTATGACCAATGGTACAGATAACTTAAAATGCTGTGATCTGAAAAATGCTGGGGGGCAGAAATGCAAGAGTATGCATCTAGTATATCAGTTAAGTTTGCAGAAGCTTGAAAAGCTTTTACCAAATCTGTGGCCCTACTGTGCATTTGATTTTAATGGCGAGCTCCTCACTGAAGTCAAGTGGAACTTCCCTGCAAAAAATCAACAGCACAGTATTGGCTTGATATTCTACACTAATGGGCAACTAAACTTTAATTTAACACAAAATAAAGCCAAATAAAACTTATTTATATTCTAGGTAATTATACTTTGATTATGCCAATACATAAAGTGGTAAAAGAACGACTATTGTTAAGTTTCTGAGTAATAGAGTTAAAAGGATTTGTAAATCTGAACTAGAATAAAATTGATCTAATTTGGTGATTTTTTAAAAAACATATTTTTGTTAAAAGTGTTTTAAAAAGGTGAAATTCACCTATTTGAATGCATGTGTACAACACCCTTTGAAGTTAATGTAAAAGATACACACATAACCAATGACAGAAATTTTTCCTAAATGCAAGATTATTATTAATTTCTTACTTGGATACATTTGTCTGTAAGAGTTGGCATATCATTGATTACCAAGTGCTTAATCCCACTGCAGCTGTTAGCAATACATCTGAAGCCATCCACAGAGATCTGATTTAAAAAAAAAATCAGATTTTAAAATACATTCATATCTTTCAGGGAACTGAACAAAGAAAAATGGTTATTATCCTTTCATTCCATTCCAACATAGGTGTGTGCGCACCCCAAGCACAGTTGATGGATATTTTTCTTTAGTGGCATCTGTTGAGACAGCTCCAGCATCCTCTGGTGCCATGCTAATAATGCTGGTATAAAAGGCCCAGCCAATCCCACTTCTCTTGTTTCTTCTTACTGACTGATTCCAAAAAGAGGTGATGGAGAGTAGGTTTTGGAATGGACATTTGCAACACATCTTGTAACACATCTGATAGGACTTGTGATCATCATTTGGTGGGGACATTTCTGCTGTCCCCTCTACCTTATCTGGAAAGGAGAAGGCGGCAGCTATGACCAGCTGAGGAGCTTCTGCCACATTTGTGTCAGCAGGGACCTGCAGCACTCATTCCTGAGGCTCAGTCCCAGGTTTGGTACCAGATTGTGTGTCAGGGATTTGTCAGTGCAGTACTGGGGGTGCCCTACTTTCTGAGGCCACAGAATATGATAATTTTCAGCAGATGCCATGGGCTGGCAGAAGCCTCCATGGATTCCAAAATGGCCATTGCATAGATTCTGGCCCCATGGACATGGTGGCCATGCACTCAGTGACATCCCAGTACTTGGAGCCATAGTAGTGTAAGAATGGCCTGAGGAGCAGTGCGGGTGGCTGTGAGGACATGAAGACGACCCCACTTTGGACTCTGACAAAGAGGATGAACAAAGATGTGGAAACCAATGCAGTATTGTTCCCCTTGATGCTAGGACCTGGAGTCATGAAGAAGATAATGCAGAGACTGCCAAAGAGGAGGTTTTCCTAGGGGACAGTTGCAGTGCCACATGAAGCCCAGGAGATGGCTCTCTGCCGCTCACTGATACCAGTGGTGCTGAGTCTCCAAGGACATAGGGAAAATTGGTCGCAGGCTGCTTCAAATGCTTCCAGAGTCAACAGTATTGCAAACTGGCTGGTACACTATCTGCATGATGAATGCCTCCTGAGCTGATGTTAGTAGAGCTTGCTACAGGCACCTGTTGCTGCAGTTCTGGGGAGGATGTGTGGCCCAATTCAGGTCTCATTCTATCATGGCCCTCATGTATACTTGGCTTTGACACCAGGGATTGACTCTTCTGCTGCTGCTTTCTATGTTTCTTCTTTGGCACCAGAGATGAAGATTGGTGCTGAAACTCATGACCAGTAAGTAGGACAAGAACTCTGAGACAAAGCTGAGATACTTAGTGCTGAGTCCAAGAAGCATGGGTCTGAAGTAGGACTTAGGGCTACCTCCATGAAAAGGAAAACCTTGCTTCCCAGTTCTTCTTGGTGAGGAGTTTGAAGTGCCTGCAAATCTGGAAGCAGTCTTTCCTGTGAAATTCTTCTAAGCACTTGAGACAATTCATCAATTTGCCTGGCAACTGAGGTATCCCCTGGCACCAAGAAGGTGGGCAACTTTGTTAACCAAGAGTGGAGGCATCCAAAACTATCAAAATTATTCAACTATTAGAACTAACTACTAACTAGCAAACTACAGTAAGTATTTACACTAAAGAAATAGGGAAAGGCTCTAAGAGGAATTGTGTGAGCAGTGAAAGGACTTCCAGCAACCACTGTGTGTGATAAGAAGGAAATGAAGGGAAGTAGCGTTAGCAAGGTCATTTATACAGTGCTTTAAGTGCATGGCACCAGATGGTGATGGAGCCAACCCAACATATACCATTTTAATATAAAATTCCAGCAACTGTGCTTGGGGCATGCACACGCCTATTTTGGAATGGACATGTCAAGCACTTGAAGAAGAACAGAATGTAAGAGCCAGATATATGTTCCAATATTGCATAATTGCTTGTACATCTATACTGAGTGAACTATAAAATATATCAGTTCAAACTATTAAGCACGAAAAGAACATGTATTCAGTATTAGTGTAACACCTTGCCATTCTAGAGGCTTGAGAAGTTTGATGTGGCACTTTAAAGAACTAAAAAGTAGCTCATTTAGCACTTCAGAGGAGGGGGGTATTTAAAAATCTAAATCCTGGTATGAATTTCACAGCCTTCCCTTATCACTACACTCTACCTAACTCAAGTCCTGGGATGCCTGGACTCCAGATCACAATTCCGTGGCTCAAGTCCATTTTTAAAGTAAATATTTTGAACAACATAAAACATAATATAATA
Source organism: Pelodiscus sinensis (assembly GCF_049634645.1). Lineage (NCBI taxonomy): Eukaryota > Metazoa > Chordata > Testudines > Trionychidae > Pelodiscus > Pelodiscus sinensis. Next base: position 23,305,159 of record NC_134711.1, read on the forward strand.
AGCATATGTTTTCAATTTTTCTGAATTTAAGTGCTATCTTCTGAGAACTCATTAATAAAACATTATAGAGAATTTCAAAAGAATTTGTAAAAGTGATGATAATAATATCTACGTTTTCTAGAATGCTTTATATCAGTAGATCTCAAAATGCTTCACATTCTTTTAATATATTTATCTTCACAGCACCTCTCTGAGACAGGGAAGTACTATTATCCCCATTTTCACATATGGGGAACTCATGCACAGAGAGGCAAATGACTTGCCCCAAATCACACAGGAAGCCCATGATGGAGCAGGGATTAAATCTATATTTTATAAATTCATATAATTTCCAATAATTCTGGTTGTCTAGCCTGATAAGATTCTATAAAGGTAAAATTAATGTCATGTATGTAATGAATAAATAATGCCTTCTATGGATACATCTGTACAGCAAAGAAAAACCTGTGATGACTTCTAAAGGATTTTGTTCTCTGAAGAAAGAACACGAATGCTCAATGCATGTTCAGTGAATGGAGTATCTCTGTTACTCCTCTGTACTCTGAGGCTTAGGAAAAATCACAGGTAAGCTTATGGACTGATTTACATAGAAATCAGAATCTACTATGGGACAAAATTTAGGGTGGATATATATAAAAAAGGATCCTTGTGGAATAGTCTAAGGTGGGTCAGTATGATGCATTGTATCTTCAAGTAGCACCCTATTATCCTCATATTCATCATTTGTATGTGGTTGTGATCTTTCAGACAAATCATGCCCTTTGAGGTACAACATGAAAGATCATGTTTTGTTGAAACTCATTGTTCTGTCAAAATATGTACATCATTATTGTGTATGAAATTATGAGTTTTTGCAACATTACTATTGAAATACACTATAATTCTGGGATATGCACACTGATAACTCTTCAGTGGCAATAAAGATGGTGACCCACAGCCTACTGCATTCTAAACAACCACTGACCAGTAGGGGAACTATAAACAAGAGATTTACAATTTAATAAGAGACAGCTGTACCAGCACTATAGAAGAGGAACTGCTCGAATCTGTGATTCACCAAAGATCACTAGAACATATCTGGGTTGATGTTTTTCCAGGCATATGAACTGAGGGTTTAAAAAAAGGGGGAGTGGCACCATGAGAGCACCTCTCTCCTCCCCCACCTACTCTGAAGGCAACAAGAACTGGGGAGACTGGTCCCAAGCTAAGAAGGAAATTCACCCTGTGTAATAAGAACCGTAACCTGCCTGCAACATCCAGTAAGGTGAGAAAAGCTTTTTGATTCAAGTCTTGCTTAGCCTGAAATATGAGGATTTAGACTGCTTGTTTACTTTTTATTTTCTTAGGTAACTATCTCTGACCTTTATGACTACCACTTAAATCACTTAAAAACTATCTTTCTGTAGTTAAACTTATATTTTAATGTGTTATCTTTACTAGTGAACTTGATTAAAGTGCTTAGGAAATCTACTCAGATTACAAAGACTGATGCATGTCCATTTTTCTTTGACAAAGAGGCAAACTAATTAATAAGCTTGTACTCTCCAAATACCTCTTAGTACATACACCCTTCCAACACCCCAAATACTCCCCCAGCATCACAAATATCGTCTCCCATTATACATACCCTTACAGCACCCACTAAAAGCCTCCTCAGTACCCACCAACTATATTCCCCATCCAGCTTCTCCTTCCCTTCCTCCCTGCATTGTCATATATTTGGAAATTTAAATATGGTAACTCTACTGGGGCCAGACAAAAAACAAGAATCAACAAAAAGTCCAGAGGAGTAAAGTTTCCCCCCAAAAATGTGCCCAGTGGGCAAGAGTGACATTCCCAGAATGCAGAGACCAACAAAAACATAATAGAGAAACATAAATTGGGCTGTCATCTGTGTTTCATTAGCTCTCTACATAGGATAATCTTTTTTGTGGCCTATATTGTTACAGACAGTCATAGGACTGAAACAGACTTCAGGAGGTCATCTAATCTAGTTCCCTGCACTCTTGGCAGAAGAAGTGAGACATATTTACTGACAGGTATTTTGAAATAAATTACCAAAATAACTGAAACTGTTATTTTGACAAATAAAATATGCAATTTTTTAGAATTTTAAAATATTGTGGGCAGAATTCATACACTACAAAACTATGAGCCAGATCTCCTGCATGCCTTTCACTATACTTACTCTCTCGCACATCCAATCCCTTCTCCCAGCCCTGAGACCCCTCCTGCACTCCAGGTTGCCAGCCAAGTGTCTGGTTTTTGACCGGAATGCCCAGTCACAAAAGCACCCTAGCACTCCCCTTGCCCCAAGTGCTGTCTCTTTAGCTCTCATTATCTGGGAACTGCAGCCAATAGGAGCTGCAGGGATGGTGCCTGTAAGTGGAGGCAGTGCACAGAGCCACCTGGCCATGCCTCCACCTAGGAGCTAACGGATATTGTTGCCAGTTTGCTGGACTCCACAGCAACTTTTGTGCCTGCTTCTCTGTTACCTTGTTCCTGCTGCCCTTGCCTTACTCCCAGATTTCCCTCTTTCCTGACCCTATTTTGATTCCCTTATAGCCTGCTAACTTCAGTTCCTGTTCTGTTTTGACCCTTGGCTTCAGCTTCTAATTACTGATTCCAGCTCTGAGCTTAGTTGTCAATTCCTGATGCCAGCTCTAACTAGTTGGTTAGACTGCCTTCAGCCAGAGCAGCTGACATCTCCACATTAAAAGAAAGATGGATTTCCACCAATTATTGCCCTCCTGCAAAGAACTTCCATCAGCATGGAAGATGTGTACAGTGTAGGAAGGGGCTGGTTTGTGTCTGCTCCAGACACTGGTAGGAAAGAGGAAAGAGGACATCAGCAAAAAATGAACCTGTTACAAAAGATGTCAGAAATTCAGCTGGGCAATGAAGGTTTGGAAAGGGACAGCAAAGGCTGATTGGGGAGACTGAAAAGTGTTATACCAAAAAGCAATCTCCATTAACAATGAAGAGAGGATACAGATGATGGCCATAAGGACTGGAAACAGATAAAATACTGATGAAAAAAACAAGGGGAGAGAGTTGTAGGTACCAAGGATGTGGGCAGCTATGTTATACTCAACCATCAAATCCAATTGCCTGGGTTTTTTTTTTTTATAAAGGAATAGTTGATTTACAGCAATTGCGAAGAGACTGTGATTCAGAACAGGGTATAGAGAAGTGGAAAAAGTGCTGAACTAAGAATCTGACACTAAAAAAGACACAAAAAGAGTTGCAGAAATTAGGAAGGAAATTCTCAAATGTAGTTGTGAAGATGGGTAGAAGCAGCATGGAGACAGCCCACAGGTTTCTGGAGTTCAATAAACTAAATTAAACTATAACTGAAAAGACTTTTAATCTCTTTCTTTGGAAAAATATGTTTTCTGAACAAGGGCAAGCTGATACCACAAATAGCAGCAGTTGAGCCAAAAACAATTATACTGAGCCAGCCAATAAGATTGTAATCCAGAACTTCTTTGTGGAGCGGGGATGGAACTCTGACAAAGTATGAACAACAGCATGAAGGCACAAAGCAGAGAAAGTTCAGCTGTGAAAAAGGCTTTGAGAGGAGATTCGAATAATTTAATTTGTCCACATTTAGGATCTGTTGAAATATTTTATATATGTACACCTTTTGACCTACTGTCATAAATAAATATATTAAATTATTTTGACAGTATCTACCAAATACATATTAAAAAGGTACTTTTATTGCAGAAGAACCAAAATCTGATGGTCATGTTTAGTGACAAACGACTATGTGTTGGTAACGTTGTATAAATAGTCACAAAACAAATGTATATTACATTTATTTTGAATTTAAACATCTTTAATTGACTCCCCCCCACCCATGTTTGAGATTTCTCAAGAGCTAGTAATTGGAACTCAATAATGTATTTCTTAGCTGCAGCTGCTACAATGAGAATTTCCTCATAGAATGATGAGGGTAGTAGACAGGGAACTCATAGAGGTCATAAAACTGGTACAGTCAACTCTTAAGCCAGCATGCTCACCCCCTCCTCAGTGTACAGCACAGCATGCTGTGGAAGGAAAAAATTATGTTGACCAATTCTCAGCTGGTGTATGATCTCTTAGGGTATGTCTACACTACAAAGTTAGTTCGAACTAACGTCCGTTAGTTCGAACTAACTTTCCTAGGCGCTACACTAGCGCTCCGCTAGTTCGAACTTAATTCGAACTAACGGACCGCTTAGTTCGAACTAGGTAAACCTCATTTTACGAGGATTAAGCCTAGTTCGAACTAGCTAGTTCGAATTAAGGGCTGTGTAGACCCTTAATTCGAACTAGTGGGAGGCTAAGGCTTCCCAGGTTTCCCTGGTGGCCACTTTGGCCAACACCAGGGAAACTCTATTGCCCCCCTCCCGGCCCCGGAGCCCTTAAAGGGCCACGGGCTGGCTACACAGTTTGTGCCAGTTGCAAGGCTGCCAGCAACCGTGCCAGCAGACCCTGCACCTACCACACCATGAGCCAGCCACCCGATGACACCCAGCCCTCCACTGCTCCCCAGGACCAGCCTGGCGGCTCCCAGGAGCCTGCCCGGGGGCGCAAAAGGCGGGCACCCGCTTGGTCAAGTGCGCAGATCGTGGACCTCATCGAGGTTTGGGGGGAAGCCTCCAATGTCCACGATCTCCGCACTAGCCACAGGAACGCGGCCGTCTACGGCCGCATGGCTGCCAGCCTGGCCGCCAGGGGCCACCAGCGCAGCCGGGAGCAGGTCCGGTGCAAAATTAAGGACCTGCGGCAGTCCTACTCCTGGGCCTGCCAGCCAGGGGCCGACCCGGAGGCGTGCCCCCACTTCCAGGCTCTGGACCACCTCCTGGGGGCTCATGCCGTCCCTACCGCCCGGGACGTGATAGACCCCAGGGCAGAGGGCCCACTCCTGGAGACGGAGGAGGAGGAGGAGGGCTCTGAGAGCCATGAGCCTGCCGCCAGCCTGCCCAGGACCCGGGACCCCCGAGGCACCCCACAGAGCCGCTCGCCTGTGTCGTCCGAGGCCGGGGAGGCGTCCACATTTGAGTAAAATCGTGTTCCCCTTATGTGTACGGGGGGCTGGGGTGAGAGGGAGCCCCAGGACCGTGCGCCTGGGCCTTGCCCACCAAGGAGCAGCAGCTGGGGATCCTGCAGGGGCCCTGGCCTTGCAGAGGGGAGCTGGGTTTCACACACCTGGGCCCCTGGGGTAATTGACCACAAAGATGCAGCACCTGGGCCTGCAGGGCGCACCACACCGCCTGCAGCAGCTGCCCGTGACCGGGCAAGCAGGAGAGCCAGGAACGAGGAGGAGTACCAAAGGCGGCACCTCCGGTTCATGGACCACCAGCTCCGCACCCAGGACCACTGGGTCCAGGAGGACCTGAGGCTGCGCCGGAGGAGTCTGGAGGCTCTGGAGGAGCAGGGCCGTGCCCCGCGAGGCCACCTCCAGAGCCTGCTCGACCGCTTCCCATTTCCTCCTCCCCCTGCTCCCCCTTCTCCTCCTGCTCCCCCTGCTCCTCCTGCTCCCCCTCCTGCTCCCGCTCCTGCTTCCTCCACACCCCCTGTCCCTCCTGCCCCCACCTCTCCACAACCATTTCCCACCGACGCCCCCGGACCCGAAGTGTGGCGAGACGGGAGAGGCAGCCGGACTCCCACCACTGAGCTTTCCTTTCCCTTCCTCCCTTCCCTCCCCTTCCAGCTCCCTCGTCCCAGGTTTCCCCCTCCCTCTCCCACCTTCTCCCTCCCTCCCCCCACCCCATTTATGTTAAATAAACATACGGTTTTGTTTGAAAAACAGGTGTCTTTATTTTACAGTAGGTAGGGAGGGGAAAGGGGAAAGGGGGTAGGGTGGAAGAAGGCCCCAGTCCTCCTCCTCCACCAGGAAGCTCTCCCGCTGGGCTTCCCGGATGGCGGCGGTGCGGGGCTGACTGTAGTGTCCAGCCATGCGGTCAACCTCAGCCATCCAGGCTGGCAGGAAAGCCTCTCCCTTCCGCTCACACAAATTGTGGAGCACACAACATGCTGCCACCACGGGAGGGATGTTGTGCTCGGCCAGGTCCAGACGGGTGAGGAGGCATCGAAAGCGGGCTTTCAGTCGCCCGAAGGCCCCCTCCACCACGATGCGGGCCCTGGTCAGCCTGGTATTGAAGGCCTGGCGGGAGGGATTGAGGTGCCCCGTGTAGGGCTTCATCACCCACGGCTGCAGTGGGTAGGCGGCATCCCCCACCAGGCACACGGGCATGTCCACGTCCCCGACCCTGATGTGGCGGTCGGGGAAGACGGTCCCGGCCTGCAGCCGCTGGCACACGGAGGAGTTGCGGTACACCCAGGCGTCGCGTGCTTTGCCGGACCAGCCCACATTAATGTCCGGGAACTGTCCCCGGTGGTCACACACGGCCTGCAGAATCATGGAGAACTACCCCTTGCGGTTGACGTACCGGGACGCCTGGTGTTCCGGGGCACGGATGGGGATGTGCATCCCGTCGATGGCCCCCCCCGCAGTTGAGGAAGCCGAGGGCGCCGAAGCCCCGGATGACGGCGTCCGGGTCGGCGAGGCGGACCACCCTGCGGAGCAGCACCCGGTTGATGGCCTTGACCACCTGCGGAGAGAGACACAGCAAAGCGCCAATCAGTGGGGCGCCCGGGTGGCTGGGAGCGTTCGTGCCCTGGCAGTGCCCCGCGCCCCATTCCCGGTAGCAACCCCCCTGGCGGCGTGTAGTACGGCCGGGACAGACCGACCCCTCCGGTGCGCGGCGCTTTCGCCTCCTCCCACCCCCCCTTTGTCCCTGGGGCAGCCCATCCCCTCCTTGCAGCCCCCCTCCCCCCGGCTCGGTGGCCGACGAGTGCCATACCTGCCTGAGCACCGCTCCGACGGTGGATCTCCCCACGCTGAACTGGTTCCCAACGGATCGGTAGCTGTCTGGCGTGGAGAGCTTCCAGAGGGCGATGGCCACACGCTTCTGGAGGGGGATGGCAGGTCTCATGTGAGTGTCCCTTCTGCGCAGAGCAGGGGCAAGCCACTCGCAGAGCTCCAGGAAGGTGTCCCTCCTCATCCTGAAGTTCTGGGTCCACTGTCGGTCCTCCCAGCGCTCCAGGACGATGCGGTCCCACCAGTCGCTGCTGGTGTCCAGACGCCAGACGCGGCGTGGCACGCCGGTGCCGGGGCGCCGCCGCGGCTCCTCCACGGCCCCCAGGGCGGCCAGGCGGAGAGGCAGGGGGCTGACGTTCACCAGGTGGTGCCAGGCAGCCTCGAGCCATTGGTGGCAGGCTTGCAGCAGCAAGTCCAGAAAGTGCACCAGAAGGTGCAGGGCGAGCTGTGGCTCCATGTTGCCGGAGGATCTTATTCCTACTTCAAAGGGCTTTTTTTCCGGAGGATCGGGGCCAGTGTAGACGCTCTTTTCCGGCTTTTCTAAAAGCCGGAAAAAAGCGGCGGACATTTTTATTTAAATGCCGCGGGGGATATTTAAATCCCCCGCGGATTTCCCTATTACGACTTGTGAAATTAACATGCCCCTTCCGGAAAAGGGGCCAATGTAGACGAGCCCCGCTAGTTCGAACTTAATTCGAACTAGCGGAGCGCTTAGTTCGAACAAGGTAAACCTCATTCCACGAGGACTAAGCCTAGTTCGAACTTACTATTTCAAATTAAGGGCTGTGTAGCCCCTTAATTCGAACTAGTGGGAGGCTAGCCCTCCCCAGCTTTCCCTGTTGGCCACTCTGGCCAACACCAGGGAAACTCTATTGCCCCCCTCCCGGCCCCGGAACCCTTAAAGGGGCACGGGCTGGCTACGGTGCCTGTGCCAGGTGCAAGCCTGCCAGCGCCCAGCCAGCAGACCCTGCACTTGGTACGGCTCGAGCCAGCCACCCGATGCCCCCCAGCCCTCCCCCTCTTCTCGGGACCAGGCTGGCGGCTCCTGGGAGCTTGCCCAGGACCTCAAGAGGTGGGCAACCGCCTGGTCCAGTGCAGACATCGTGGACCTCGTCCACGACCTCCGCACTAGGCACAGGAAAGCGACCGTCTAGGGCAGGAGAGCTGCCAGCCTGGCCACCCAGGAGCAGGTTTGCATGAAAATCAAGGTGGTCCACTGAGACCCCCGACCCTGAGCCCTGAGCTTAGAATGGCCGTACTGGGTCAGACCAAAGGTCCACCTAGCTCAGTAGCCTGTCTGTCGACAGCGGCCAACCCTAGGGACCCTGGAGGGGATGGACCAAAGACAGTGACCAAGCCATTTGTCTCGTGCCATCCCTCTCCAGCCTTCCACAAACTTTGGGCAGGGACACCACTCCTACCCCCTGGCTAATACCACTCCATTGACCCAATCTCCATGAATTGATCTCAGTTCTCTTTAAACTCTGTTCTAGTTCTAGCCATCACAGCCTCCTGCAGCAAGGAGTTCCATAGGTTGACTCTTTGTTTTGTGAAGAAGAAGAAAAGGTTACTCACCTTGTGCAGTAACTTCTGTTCTTCGAGATGTGTGTCCCCGTGGGTGCTCCACTACAGGTGTCGGGCTCGTCCCGGCGCCGCAAACCGGAAATTTCTTCGTAGCAGTAGCCCCCTCCGGAGGACTGCGCGTGCGCAGTGTGTCCCGCGGCATTCGCGCCTTTTCTGCGTCGCGCGGTCCGACCCGCCAGTTCCTCCTAGCCGGAACATCTGCAAGATACAAGAGAGATCTCCGAAGCAGGGAGGAGGGCGGGTCGTGGAGCACCCACGGGGACACACATCTCGAAGAACAGAAGTTACTGCACAAGGTGAGTAACCTTTTCTTCTTCTTCGAGTGATGTCCCCGTGGGTGCTCCACTACAGGTGAGTATGAAGCAGTCACCCTCGCACTGATTGTGCTTCGGATTTACTTGTGCACGGACGAAAGGACTGCTTGAGCGACTGCTGTGTCTGCCTCCTTGAGACGGTCAAGGGCATAGTGTCTAGCGAAGGTGGATGCGGACGACCATGTCGCTGCCCTGCATATGTCTCTAAGTGATACATTTTTCATAAAAGCCGTGGAGGCAGCCATACTTCTGGTTGAATGCGCGGTTAGCGGACAGGGCAGAGATTTCCCCCGAGAGTGTAGCAACGGGTGATGCAGTTAACTATATGTTTGGAAATATGTTGCGACGACAGCTGATGACCTTTAGAGCGATTAGCGAGTGATAATAGCAAACGCGGAGACTTCCGGAATGGACGTATTCTGTCAAGATAAATTGCCAATGCCCTTCTAATGTCCAGAGTGTGCCAGCGGGCTTCCTCCAGTGTAGCGTGTGGTTTGGGGTAGAAAGTAGGGAAGATTATAGGTTCATTGACATGAAAGGACGAGTTGACTTTTGGCAAGAAGGATGGATGACATCTCAGTGAGACTCCCTGCTGAGTGAACATCGTGTATGGAGGGTCCGCTGAAAGTGCTGCAAGCTCTGAAACTCGCTGAGCTGAGGCTATTGCCAGGAGAAAGGTAACCTTTATCGTGAGAATTTGTAACTCACAAGTCGCAAGTGGTTCAAATGGTGGGCGGGTAAGGGTGTCCAGTACAAGGCCAAGGTCCCATGGCTGCGGGATAGGCTTGTGTGGTGGACAAATATTAGTGGATGAGAGAAAACGGAAAAGCTCTCTATGGGAGCGTGAAAAGCCGAAATAGCTGCCAAGTGTACTTTTAGCGAAGCAGCGGCCAATCCTTGGGAGTGTAAATGCAGGACGTAGTCTAGAATACGCTGGATCTGCACATTTAGGGGGTTAATGGCTTGTGGCTGGCACCAGGCTGAGAAGCGACGCCACTTATAGATGTACGATCGTTGGGTGCTGTGGCATCTGCTTTGCACGAGTACATCCATGACCGCTTGGGAGCAGGTTAATTCTAGGCCCTGGAGCCAGTTAGGAGCCAAGTTGTCAGGTGCAAGCGGTCGACATCCGGGTGGAGAAGGTTGCCGTTTTGTTGTGAGATCAAGTTGTTGATCCGTGGAAGACATTGAGGTCTGGACACCGACATCTGCATGAGTTGCGTGAGCCAAGTCTGGCGCGGCCAGAAGGGAGCCACCAGGATTACTGTCGCCGAGTCTGATAGTATTTTCTGTATTACCCGCGGTATCAGCGGGATTGGGGGAAAAGCATAGAGGAGATGGCACGCCCCCCAATTGAGAAGGAAGGCATCCCCCAAGGATTGGGTGTCTATCCCCGCTCTCGAACAGTAAGAGCGGCACTTCCTGTTGTCGCGAGTGGCAAAGAGGTCGATCTCTGGGTAACCCCATGCCCGAAACAGATCGAGGGCTACAGAGTGAAGGAGCTCCCATTCGTGTTGGGAGTGGAATGATCTGCTGAGCGTGTCCGCAATTATATTGGTTTTGCCGGGGAGATAGGAAGCTATGAGCGCGATCCTGTGGCGGATCGCCCAGTTCCACAGGTGCACTGCTTCCGCACACAAAGTCCTGGACCGGGCCCCGCCTTGCCGGTTGATGTAGTAAACCGTGCATATGTTGTCTGTAAGGACTTGTATGGTGGTCCCCTGTATCTGGTGGACAAAGCGGCGGCATGCGTTGAAGACTGCCCTGAGCTCCAGGAAGTTTATATGGAGTAGGGATTCCTGATGGGACCACAGTCCCTGAATCCGGTAGTGCAACATATGCGCCCCCCAGCCTATTAGGGACGCGTCCGTGGTCAGTTGAATGGATGGGGGCTGGACCCGGAATGGAACGCCTGCTAGAGTATTGGCAGGTAGAGTCCACCAAACGAGCGATTTCCTGACTCGGGCAGGGACGGTTATGAAAGTGTTGATATTGGTAATGCCCGGTTTGTAGGCTATGAGGAGCCAATGTTGCAGACATCGCATGCGGAGGCGAGCATGGGCTATGACGTATGTGGTAGAGGCCATGTGGCCCAATAGTTTCAGGCAGGTAAGGTAAGGGACCTTCGGGGCCGTGAGCAAGACGTTCGATAGGTCTCGAATGGTGTCGGCTCTGTCCGTAGGCAGATACGCCATAGCAGTGGTAGAGTCTAGTCTGGCCCCAATGAACACGATGGACTGGGCCGGAGTTAGAGTAGATTTTGGCAGATTGATAATTAGGCCAAGGGTCTCGAAGATGCCTTTTGTAGTGGCAACTGCCATCTCGGCTTGTTCTCTCGAAGGTGCCGAGAGGAGGTAGTCGTCGAGATAAGGGAAGATGGTGATCCCCGCTCGACAGAGGTATGCCGCTTTGACTGCCATGGTCTTTGAAAATACTCTCGGAGCTGCGGATAGGCCGAAGGGAAGTACCGCATATTGGTAGTGGTCGTCTCCGACGGTGAATCGCAGAAACCTCCTGTGAGCTGGATGGATAGGAATGTGGAAGTATGCGTCCTGCAAGTCGAGAGACACGAACCAATCCCCCTTTTGTAGTGTTGGGATGATGGAACCCAGAGTAACCATCTTGAATCTGTATCTTCGCAGGTAGCGGTTGAGACCGCGAAGGTCTAGTATCGGCCTCCATCCCCCCGACTTTTTCTCTGTGAGGAAGTATCGGGAATAGAACCCCCTGCGATGGAATTCGGGAGGAACTATTTCCACCGCACCTATGGTAAGTAGGTGTACTACTTCCTGTCGTAACAGATTTTCGTGGGAGGGGTCCCTGAAAAGGGGTGGGGAGGGAGGGTTGGTGGGAGGTAAGGTGGAGAACGGAATGGTGAGTCCTGAGGTTACAATCTCCCTGACCCAGCGGTCTGTGGTGATGGCAAACCAACGAAGGGAGTATGGATACAGACGGCGGTTGAAGAGTTTGGTTACTCTCGCGTTGGGTTCTAGTTGAGGGATGGCTCGCAGACTCTCGATCAGTCCGTCAAACTTGCTGCGTAGATTGTTGCTGGTTGTTGGCCTTGTTAGATTGCTGGCGGCGACGTTGGGGGCGCTGCCTCTGTCTATGTTGGTCGTATGGTCTAAATCGTTGGTTGGTATAGTAGGAAGCCGAAGAAGGAGGCGGCCTCTGCCTGTTATATGGCCAGGCTCTCCTGCGCCTGAAGGGCGGGGTGTACATCCCTAGCGTTCTTAACGTATTTCTAGAGTCTTTTCCTGAGTGAAACACTTGGTCTGTGTTTTGGGCGAACAGGGATGCTCGGTCAAATGGGAGGTCCTCCACCTTAGGGTGTAGATCCTTTGGCACTGAAGCCAGGTGGAGCCAAGAGTCTCGTCGCATGACGATGGACGTCGCGGTAGTGCAGGAGGCTGAGTCCGCGATATCGAGAGATCTCTGGAGCGCATTACGGGCCACTGTGTAACCCTCTTGCACTATGGCCTTCAGTACCTCTCTTTTGGAATGTGGGAGATGCTGTATGAGCGGCACTAACTTCGAATAGTTGTCGAAGTCGTGGTTGGCAAGATGGGTGGAGTAGTTTGCCATCCTCAATGTGGCCGTTGCAGATGAATAGACCTTTCTGCCTAGCAAATCCAAGCGTTTGGCCTCTTTGTCCGCGATGGAATTCCTCGCCTGCGCGGATCTCGCCTTTGGCTGTGCTGCGTCAACCACAATAGAGTTTGGAACAGGATGGGTAAAGAGAAACTCTGCATCCTTGGCGTCGATAAAATATTTTCTGTCCGTGCGTTTGTTGGTAGGAGGCATAGACGCCGGAGTTTGCCAGATGTCATTGGCTACCTCCAATATCGCGGCATCGAAAGGAAGAGCCAGCTTGGATTTATTAGAATGTTGTAAATTTCTGAGCAGCGCATGGTGTTTTGGAGGCGCCCCTGAGGTGCGTAGGTTCTGTGAATCCGCTACCCGTGTAAAAAGCTCATGGAACTGTTTGTAATCATCTGCTAGAGGGGGTTCGTCATTAAACACCGCATCGTCAGGAGAAGAGGAAGCGACATCTGTCGGGGAGGCCACTGACTGGTGTTCCGCCACTGGTGACTGAGTGGTATCGTCCTGTGGGACCGAAGTCGTGGACGCATCTCCCGTAGGCGCTGGTGGGCGTTGAGCCGGTGGAATAGAGCCTTGGGTCGTTGGCGAATATATTTGCTGTCGGCTCGGAGACAAGGGTGAGCGCCTCGATATTGATCGTGAACGCTCAGAATGCGGTGAGCGGTGACGAGACGCACGATCAGAGTATTGTGGAGAATAGGACAGAGTGCTCCTATGACGATAATAGCGGGAGTGGGTAGGTGATCGAGGGGAACGAGAGCGGTACGAGTAACTGTACGGCGATCTGGAGTAGTATGAGCGGTGATAGTGAGGCGGTGTGATGGACCTTCTCGGGGATCTATAGTAACGGCGTGCAGGAGAGTACTCGTGATAGTGGCTCCGCCGTCTTTGAGGTGAAATCGAAGGTCCAGGCGAGAAGGCTGCCCTGTCCGAACCTGGAGAAGGGGTACGAGGGTGGTGTGTTTTCCTCTGTGCCTTCGTCGGTACCGCTCTAGAAGTATGGGGGACCGGGCTATCTGGGATCGAGATAAGTGAGGCCCCATCAGAGATTTCCCCTGGAAGGCGTGGTGATTGAGGCGCAGGAGGTGAGGAAGGCGGAAGCACTTCTTGTCTCGACACCTGAGGGTGTAAGGTCGTCGGATCCGGTGCTGAAACGGGAGACTGGGACGGCTCCTCCACTTCCAGCGATCGGTCGGTGCGGTGCGGTGCCGACGCGCCCTGAGGATGAGGAATGGCTGCGTCGCTAGGCTTTGGATGGGATCTGGATGCCGAGTGTTTCCTCGGTGCCGTGTCCGGTGCCTTAGGTTGTTGCGGCTTAGGCTTCGGTGCCTGTTTAGGTTTCGGTGCCGGGCCGGCCACCGGTGCTGTCTTAGTCGGGGCACGGTCATGCGCCGACGGTGCCGATTGCCTCGGTGCCGAGGACCGCACCGAATCCGGCTGCGGTGCCGCTCGGAGGCTCGGTGCCGCTGATGATGGTGCCGACTCCGGACGGGTTGGCGGGGCCGATGCCACGGAGAGTGCGGGGCTCGGCGCCGATGTGCTACGGGCTTTGGAAGGCTTTTCCATCGCCTGTGGGTGGCCCGACACGGCTCTCGAGTCTGCCACACTTAGGCTCCTGGACGAAGCGGAGGACTTTTATTTGGTCTTGTGCGTACCCTTGGTCTCTCGCTCCGTTGTCGGCGGCGGCTGGAGAGCCTTGTTGAAGAGGAGCATTTTAAGGCGCATCTCTCTGTCACGCCTCGTGCGCGCCGTTAGCTTGGCGCAATGGCCACACTTCTGAGGGATATGGCCCTCCCCTAGGCAGCGAATGCAGCGGGAGTGGCCATCCGACACGGGCATAGCCTCACCGCATGAGGCGCACTTCTTGAACCCGGGAGAACCGGGCATGGTTGGCTGTCCGGGTGTAACCCCCGGGATTAAAACAGGGGGTTGAAGTAACAGGGTTTTTTTTTTTTTTTTTTTAAACAATTAACCAATCTAACTAACTAACGATATAAAACTGACTAATACTACGTTGGGAAGGGGCTAACTGGGAAAACAACTGAACATATATCTAATTTTGACTAAACGATTTCTCCTCAGGAGAGGAGCGTGTTCCAGATCCGTCTGTGGCCGTGGACGGTTAGGAGGAACTGGCGGGTCGGACCGCGCGACGCAGAAAAGGCGCGAACGCCGCGGGACACACTGCGCACGCGCGGTCCTCCGGAGGGGGCTACTGCTACGAAGAAATTTCCGGTTTGCGGCGCTGGGATGAGCCCGACACCTGTAGTGGAGCACCCACGGGGACATCACTCGAAGAAGAACTTTCTGTTATTAGTTTGAAGCCTGCTATCCATTCCTTTCCTTTGGTGTCCTCTAGTCCTTCTATTATGGGAACTAATGAAGAACTTTTCTGTATGCACCCTCTCCACCCCACTCGTGCTTTTATAGACCTCTATCATATCCCCCCTCCATCTCCTATTTTCTAAGCTGAAAAGTCCCAGTCTCTTTAGCCTCTCTTCATATGGGACCTGTTCCAAACCCCTCATCATTGTAGTTGCCCTCCCCTGTCCCATCCTCTCTCTTTCCCTCTCCCACCTCCTTTTCCCAGTCTCCCTCAGTTTTGTTCAATAAAGAGAGATTCTATTTTTGAACACAATTGTCCTTTATTTTGTACATCAGGAAGGGGGGCTAGGGAGGGGTAAGTGGAAGGAGATGAGGGAGGAATGGGGTACGAGCCCCCGATGGGGAGGACTGGGCTGGCTCTGCGGGCTTCTGGGGGTGGAACCTCTCCTGCAGCCCCCCAATTGCCCCCTCCCCGCAGATGGCAGCCTGCAGCAAGTGCAGCCGGTCTGATGGCCGAGTGCTGTGATGTGCCCATTGTGGGTACTCCGGGCAATCCAAGCCAGGACTGCTTTGCAAGCGGGGCATCCCTGAGAACTGTCTGTCCAGGGTGGGGGTCGGGTCCCTTTAAGTACAGCCCTCAGCTAGCCTGAGACAGCAGCTCCACGCTCTAAGTCCTCATCTGATGCCCTGCCGGCACTGCTTCCAGCCATCTTTAACCCCGGTTCAGGGTCTACTCTGTGTGGACATGCTAGTTCGAATTAGCAAAACGCTAATTCGTACTAGTTTTTTAGTCTGGATGCGTTAGTTCGAATTAGCTTAGTTCGAATTAACTAATTCGAACTAAGTTAGTTCGAATTAGCGCTGTAGTGTAGACATACTCTAAGTGATTTGCAGCATGGGGGAGAAGAAATCTTTCACTTCATGGGCTCCTCATTTCCTGCTGTCTAAGCTCTAAATACAACTGTCAGCCGCACTGAAATCTTTGAACTGTACCAAAACTATCACAGACTGACTGATCATCAGTCAGCCAGGAAATAAATGTACCCAGGTTTGCCCTGAGACTCAGTGAGTTTTCTTTTTACATGATTTTATGTACAACAGTTTGCAGGAAATCTGTAATGTTGCATGTGGTACAGAAGGAGTTTTGGTCAGTCTCACAGTGCCTAAAACAGCATTAACAATACACTGTCAAGGGTACATATCTTTAAGGAATCGGTATATCTTCCACAATTGCATGACCAGGAGGCACACAAAGGTTTTATAGCAAAGACAGAGGCAGTTTGCCAGAGTTAGAGTCTCTGGTGGGCCGCCGCCTCTACATTTACCTACGCAATCCACGGCCAATGGGTGTTACAAGTGCACATCCCTACAGAGGTACAGTTAACTATAGCGGCAGCGGCCTGCCAGAGACTAAACCTGGAAAACCAGATCCTACCATGGGCCAGTATTTGCCCACCACTGTTTTATAAACTATCAACCATTGAGGAAGCTTTCTGTCGGCTCTTCCTTTTCTTAATCAACAAATATACTGTAATATAACAAGAATTTGCCCTGTGATATTTATGAAAGTATTAAGATCTTTTGACAAAGATTTTTGTGTTATTTTGAATAGCTATTGAAAAACAATACACAGTCTTCTTATTATTCCATCCCAAAATAATTTGCTATAGGATATTTCCAATCTCCTTAACATCCTTAGCTATGAAGACTGAAGCAAGGAATTTATTTAGTTTCTCCGCAATTACCTTATTGTCTGTGAGTGCTCCTTTAGCATCTCAAACATCCAATTGTCCCACTGGTTGTTTAGCAGGCTTCCTGTTTCTGAAGTACTTAAAAAAACATTTTTCTATTACTTTTTGAGTTTTTGGCTAGCTGTTCTTCAAGCTCCTTCTTGGCTTTCCTTATTAAATTTTTACACTTCATTTGATGGAATTTATGCTCCTTTCTATTTTCCTCACTAGAATTTCTCTTCTAGTTTTTAAACAATGCTTTTTTGTCTCCCACTGCTTCTTTTACTTGGTTGTTAAGACACATTTTTGGTTGTTTTACTGTTTTTTAATTTGTGGGTATTCATTTAAGTTTGGCCTCTATTATGGTGTCTTTGAAAAGTTTCCATTTAGCTTGCAGGGATTTCTGTTTTGACACTGAACCTTCTGTTTAACTAATTTCATATTTGTGTAGTTCCCCTTTAGGAAATTAAATACCATAGTATTAGGCTGCTATGATGTTTCTCCCACTACAGGGATGTTTAATGTAATTATATTATGGTTACTATTTTTAAGTGGTACAGCAAGTCACCTCTTGGATCAGATCCTGAGCTCCACTTAGGACTAAATTAAGAATTGCCTCTCTTCTTGTGGGTTCCAGAACCAGTTGCTCTATGAAGCAGTCATTTATGGTGTTAAGCATCAGTCCTGAGGTGATGTGTACCCAGTCAATATGGGGCTAGTTGAAATCCCCCATTGTTGTTGAGTTTTTTATTTGTATAGCCTCTCTAATCTCCCTTAGCATTTCACATTCACTATCACTATCCTGGTCAGGTGGTTGGTAATATAACCCTACTGCTATTATTATTATTGTTATTATTATTAGTATCCATAAAGATTCTATAAAACAGTTTGATTCATTTAAGATTTTTAGTTCATTTTTCACTTTCTTTCACATACATTCCCACTCCCCCATCAGCATGATCTGTTCTGTCTTTCTGATATATTTTATACCGTGGTATTACTGTGTCCCATTGATTATCCTAATTCCACCAAGTTTCTGTGATGCCTATTATCCTCATTCAATATGAGGCACTCTAATTCACCCATCTTATTATTTATATCTCTAGCATTTGTATATAAACACTTTAAAAACTTGTCTCTATTTAGCTGATGTGATTGAATGGGACTCTTTTTTTATCTGACTGTTTCTCATCTGATCTTACCAATATCTTATCATCTTCCATCCACTCCTCTTTACTAGGACATAGAGAATCTCTATTAATAGACCCTCTCTTAAGAGATGTCTCTGTCCGATTCATGTGCTCCTTCATACTTGTTGGCTTTCCCCCAGCCCTTAGTTTAAAAACTGCTCTACCAGCAGCACCATTTCAGATTTTGGTGTGGGGAGGTGACCTGTGCAAGTTGTAATGGGAGGAAAAAGAGTGAGAGCATGGGGGCAGCAAACTGAGGAAAGAGGTTTCAATGGTGTTACTGAGCATACTTAGTAAAAGCCAAACACCAAATAGAGGAGGAACCAACCCCATCTACTCCCTCCTGCCCACACACACATATCACCTCTATCCAGGGGCTACTATTAAGGTGTGGAAAACTCTACTTTTTTGGCAGACAACTTAGTAGTTAGCTGACAGTGGCACTGTATCTAATTCCTTTCTAAAAGAACAAACATTAAATAAATATTAGACCCACTCAGTTCCAACACTAAAATATTCTGACATCTTGTGGCAAGTCACTTAAGGGACAGTGGTTAGCTTTAAAATTATAATGTATATTCTTACTTTGTTACTAACTCTGTGGAGAGAGACAGATTCCCGTCAGGACTCTTGGGCTCAATCTCAGCTCTAGAAGGAGAATAGGGTCCAGTGGATTACAGCAAGGGGCCAGTTACATTTCAGCTTTATATAAGAACATCAGAATGTCCATACTGGGTCAGACCAAAGGTCTTTCTAGCCCAGTATCCTGTCTTCCAACAGTGGCCAATGCCAGGTTCTTCAGGAGGAATAAACAGAAGAGGCAATCATCATGATCCATCCCCTGTCACCCACTCCCAGCTTCTGACAAACAGAATCTAGGGACACCATTCCTGCCCATTCTACCTAGTAGACATTGTTGGACCTATTCTCCTTGAACTTACTTTGTTCTTAGTGGAACCCTGTTATGGTTTGGGCCTTTTCACCATCTACTGGCAAAGAGTTCCACAAGTTGATAGTGAAAAAATAAATTATTTTGTTTGTTTTAAATATCACCTATAAATTTAATGGGGTGAACTTTTTGTATTATGTTAGTGAAGGAATAAATATCATTTCCTTATTCTATTTTTCCACACCGGTCATGATTTTCTAATCATCCAACATATCTCCCCACTCTTTAGTCATTTCTTTTCCAAGCTGAAAAGTCCCAGTTTTGTTAATCTCTCGTCATATGGAAGCTGTTCCTTACCCCCTAATCATTTCTATTGTCCTTTCTGTGCCTTTTCCAAATCCAATATATATATATTTAGATGGGGTGACTAGATCTGCATTCAGTTTTCAAGATTTGGACATATAATGATTAAATGGCACCCTTGTGCTCCACGACCTTTATAAGTGCCAGCAATTTGGTTCAATTTTGGTTTAGGTGAAGCTCATCCTTCCTATACAGGTTCCCCCCTTCCCAAAAGCTTCCCCCGTTCCGAATAAATCTAAACCTCTCTTCCCTATGCCATTATCTCAGCCATATATTGAGACTCTGAAGTTCTGCCTGTGTACCTGGCCCTGTACACGGAACTAGAAGCATTTCAGAGAATACTACCATTAAGCTCCTGGATTTCAATCTCCTTCCTAGTAGCCTACATTTGGCTCCAGGACATCTCTCGCCTATCCATCCCTAAGTCATGATACCAACATATACCACAACCACGACCTCCTCCCCAGTTCTACACAAGTCTATCTAGATGTCTCAAAATATCCACAACCTTCACACCATGCAGGCAAGTCACCATATGGTTCTCCAGGTCATTGCAAACCCAGCTATGTTTCTAATGACTGCATCCCCCGGTACTAACAACTATCTTCTTAATAACTGGAATTCCCTCCCCTGGAGAGATATCCTCAGTGCAAGAGGATATCACAACATCATCTGGAAGGAGGGTCCCAACTATGTGATCATTTCCCTTTGCTCCAATAAGATGTTCTCCTTCCCTGAGCCTTTCACCTTCCTCAACAGCACAGAGGCTATCTGATGGCATTGAACCATTCTGCTGTATCCAAGAATATCTCATCTACTTCCCTTATCTCTTCTAATTCAGCCACCCTGGTCTCGAAAGTCCATATACATGGTCTCTGAGACCAGGAGCTCCTTGTACAAAATGCACAAATATGCCATCTGTTCATTGGGCAGGTAATCATACATGCCATATTGGGTGCAATAAACTGGACAGCCCCTATTCTACTGTGGGGCTTCTGCTTGCAATCTCTTTTTACTCCTAGAGATAATTAGTTTGATTATGACGTTTAAACAATGTCAAGTGGATCTAGCTCCCTTCAAACATTCTTTCTAAACTCCCTCATGAAACTTTCCTGTGAGCTGCTCCTGTTCGCTAAACTCCTCTGGTCACTTAGGAGAAGGCTTTTTAAAGCCTTGGCCTTCCTGAGTAGCCCTGCCCCCAGGTTAACTTTTGATGGCTGTAAAAGGGATTAAGTACCAAAACCTCATTAAGAAGCTCTCAGCCTTGCCTAACAAGCTCCTAGCCTCAGCACGGGGTCCTTCAAACAAACAAGCTCAGCACATGGACCACCAAACAAACAAACAAGTTCAGCACACAGTATCTTTCAAGCAACCAAAAAGTAAACTCCAAACACAAACACACGCACTAGAGACAACCACTTGCCCCAAGGATCGCGTAATCATTCCTTCTTCAGCTGGAGATACACCCTCATGATACACCTAATCCGTCTCTGTTATGTCTTCATTTAGGTCTGAATCAAAAAGATCTCTTCTCTTAAACCAGGGTGGATAAAAATCAATTATTTTTAAAAAAATTGATTTTTTAAATAAAATGCTTTTTGAGGAAAAAAAACCTATCTAAAAATAGTTTTAACTAAGATACATTATAGCTCAAAGATTATGGAATAGGGATTATAAATTTTCGTTCTATAGTACGAGACAATATATTCATATAATGTTTAAATAAGTTATAAATGAGTTCCAAGAGTTCATGGATTAGGTACCCAATTTTATGGGGTTCCAGAGACTTCTGTATAGATTATTTAGGTTAATCTTTCTATCTACCCAATGGGATTCAGTGCTCAGTCTAGAAGATACTATGGGTATGTCTACACTACAGAGTTAGTTCAAACTAACTTAGTTCGAATTAGTTAATTCGAACTAAGCTAATTCAAACTAACGCGTCTAGAACTAAAAACTAGTTCGAATTAGCGTTTTGCTAATTCGAACTAGCATGTCCACATTGAGTGGACCCTGAAAAGGCCTTAAAGATGGCCGGAAGCAGTGCCAGCAGGGCATCAGAGGAGGACTTAGAGTGTGGAGATGCTGTCTCAGGCTAGCCGAGGGCTGCGCTTAAAGGGACCTGACCTCCACCCCGGACAGACAGTTCTCAGGGGTGCCCCGCTTGAAAACCAGTCCTGGCTTGGAGTGCCCGGAGTGCCCACAATGGGCACATCACAGCACTCGGCCATCAGACCGGCTGCACTTGCCGCAGGCTGCCATCTGGGGAGAGGGGGCAATTGGGGGGCTGCAGGAGAGGTTCCACCCCCAGAAGCCCGCAGAGCCAGCCCAGTCCTCCCCATTGGGGGCTCGTACCCCATTCCTCCCTCATCTCCTTCCACTTACCCTTCCCTAGCCCCCCTTCCTGATGTACAAAATAAAGATAACATTTCTTCCAACATTGACTCTGTCTTTATTGAACAAAACTGGGGGAGACTGGGAAAAGGAGGTGGGAGAGGGGAAGAGAGAGGCTGGGAGAGGGGAGGGCAACTAACATGATCAGGGGTTGGGAACAGGTCCCAGATGAAGAGACGCTACAGAGACTGGGACTGTTCAGCTTAGAAAAGAGGAGATAGAGCGGGGACAGGATAGAGGTCTCTAAAAGCAGGGGTTGGGTGGAGAGGGTGCATTCAGAAAAGTTCTTCATGAGTTCCCATAAAGAAGGACTAGAGGACACCAAAGGAAAGGAATGGGTAGTAGGCTTCAAACTAGTAAGAGAAAGTTGGTCTTGACAAAGCAAATAGTTAACCTGTGGAACTCCTTGCTGCAGGAGGCTGTGAAAGCTAGAACTAGAACAGAGATTAAAGGGAAGTGAGAGCAAGTCATGGAGGTTGGGTCCATGGAGTAGTCTTAGCCAGGGGGTAGGAGTGGTGTCCCTGCCCAAAGTTTGTGGAAGGCTGGAGAGGGATGGCACGAGACAAATGGCTTGGTCACTGTCTTCGGTCCATCCCCTCCAGGGTCCCTAGGGTTGGCCGCTGTCAGCAGACAGGCTACTGGGTTAGATGGACCTTTGGTCTGACCCAGTACGGCCATTGTAAGCTCAGGGCTCAGGGTCGGGGGTCTCAGTGGACCCCCTTGATTTTCATGCACACCTGCTCCTGGGTGGCCAGGCTGGCAGCTCTCCTGCCCTAGACGGCCACTTTCCTGTGCCTAGTGTGGAGATCGTGGATGAGGTCCACAATGTCTGCACTAGCCCAGGAAGGTGCCCGCCTCTTGCGGTCCCGGGCAAGCTCCCGGGAGCCTCCAGCCTGGTCCCGGGAAGAGGGGGTGAGCGGGGGGACATCAGGTGGGTGGCTCTTTGCTGTGCCAGGTGCAGGGTCTGCTGGCTGGGTGCTGTCAGGCTTGCACCTGGCACGGGCACCGTAGCCAGCCCGTGCCCCTTTAAGGTGTCCGGGGCCGGGAGGGGGGCATAGAGTTTCCCTGGTGGTGGCCACCAGGGAAACCTGGGGAGGGCTAGCCTCCCACTAGTTCGAATTAAGGGGCTACACACCCCTTAATTCGAACTAGTAAATTCGAACTAGGCTTAATCCTCGTAAAATGAGGTTTTCCTAGTTGGAACTAAGCACTCCGCTAGTTCAATTTAAATTCGAACTAGCGGAGCGCTAGTGTAGCGCCTATGAATGTTAGTTCGAACTAACGTATGTTAGTTCGAACTAACATTGTAGTGTAGACATACCCTATCAGAGTTGCTTAGTTCTTAGTTCTCAAACTGTGGATTTGTGTCTCCAGAAATAACATGCTTGTTAACAGCACCAATGTTTTAAATAAATAAATACATAAATAATAGACAGAAGTGAGAAATAACAGACCTCAACCCTGTTGTCCCTCTGCAAATTTATGTATACAGAGTCAATACCTTACTTCTGCCAGAGTGGGCAGGGAGCTCCTACAACTCCTACGAGTTAACTGGAACTGGTAAGCCTTGCCCATTAAGGGTGCGTCTACACAGCACAGTTATTTCACAATAACAACCGTTATTTCAAAATAACGTCTGTTATTTCAAAATAACAATGCGAGCGTCTACACAGCAATTCCGTTATTTTGAAATAATTTTGAAATAACAGACGTCTTATTTTGAAATCTGTAAACCTCATTGCACAAGGAATAACGCTTATTCCTAAATAGCTATTTCAGAACCGTAGCAGTATGGATACTCCACTGCTGCTATTTCAAAATAGCTCCTCCCCAGGGCCAATCAAAATAATTATTCTCGAGTGCCTCCTAGGGATCTAAATTGAGGTTGCATGCCTACATTAGGGAAGCCTGCCTCAGACTAATTTTGAGGCTTCCCTGTAGTATAGACGTGCGATTTTGAAATAAGCTATTCCAGAAAAAAATCTGAAATATGTTATTTTGAAATAAGCATGTGGTGTAGATGTACCCTAAAGGGGAAGCTTACCAGTTAATCCTTTGCATCTATAATTGTCATATGCTCGCCATCTTGCATCACTATGCCTCGATACAGCAAAATCAATGTCATTACTCACACACTTAAAGTGTATTGTAGAATCGGGGACTATGGTCTTTGGCACATTAAGTTTCAATCTGATAAATACAATTCATAGCAACATCTTGCTATATGCATTAATTCGATTTAACCTAAATATTTTTTTTCATTTTCTAAATCCAATTTTTTAAATAGTCCCTACTGCTTCAAGGTATATCATCTCTGTACCTACCTTTTGAATTAAATTTCCCAAGCCTATAATTCCTTTGATATGTCTATATTGCCTTAAAGTTATGACTCATGAGAGAGTAGCCAGGTTGATTATGATTTCAGATTTGGGTTCAATTCCTGGCACAAGCATCCTGTGTGACCTTAGACAAGATACTTTCTGTCCATCAGTTCTCCATTTGTAAAATTGAGATAATAATTCCCTGATTCACAAGCACATTATTTTTTAGAGGCTGCAATCATGCTGGCAATTTAAGTACCCAGACGAATAGACAGAGTGCCTCTATTAAAATATCAAACCATGAAGGTAATAGTGTGAGGAAGGGGAGAATTTATGTGAAGTCCTTTGTTAAAATACTAGTGGTATATTACTGCTCCACAGTCTACCATTTTACAGTACTTTAAGAAAAGATACTTTTGAATATAGTACAACATTGAAAGTCTTCAAAATACTCAAAAATAAACTCTTCACATTATTAGCCATTTCAGATTGAAGAGAATCACACACTATTTTAGTTTTCATTTGAAACTTACTTTGTAGAAACATTAGAAAGCTCACTAGTAGATTAATTTCCTTTTCAGGAAATCCTGTGCAAGCTCTCCCACAAAGATTTTTGTTTGCTGACATCTTGGTAGAATTGTATTTTCAAGGCTCTGGATTTTAAATTTCGCATTGTATGCACAGTACCATAATACAAAATTTTGGCTATTTTAAATCTGCAAAAACTAATGCTTGTTTTCATTATGCAGTAAGTACTTTTTGTTTCTACATATGACACTATGCTGGACATGACCCAAAGCCTATAGTGCTAGTCCTCAGTAAAAATGTAAGCAGCTGTGGTCATGTAATTTAAAACCTCTGAAAAGTTTGCTGCAGTGGTTGTACTACATTAGTGTACCATGAGTGCTGGATGCAGCCAGTCATGGAAAGGATTCCCTTCCTCATAGAATGAAAGAGAGAAGTGAAATGCAAACCTGAATGCAACCTGAAAGGTCCAAATAGATGAGCTTGTGACATCCTTTCCCAGATCCCAGGTACTGTAAACCTTTGTCTGTGAATTTTCTGCAGTAAGCTAAACTCAGATATTGTAAATTGGAGAAGCTCCTTTACAAAAGACAGGGAGAAAAAACAGTTACTACAACAATAGGCTACAGAACACAGATTTTAAAGGATACCATAGCTAACATCTCTCTAAAAATTCTGTGGAGATACTACATTTTAACTTCAGATTCTTTCCTCATTGAAATTTAAAAGAGTGCAGTTTTCCTTGTTTCGGGTATTGTAAACTGTTTGGAAATAGTACTATGGTACAATAATATATTATATAATCCACAATTATATTCAAATAAATATTAATTTAAGGATAAATGACTTAACTGCAAAAGCACACATTTTTGTATTAAGCTGAGACTGGATGTGTATATTTTGGAAGCCAATAGACCTGTGAGGGCAAGGTTACATTATTTACTTTGCCACTGATTTATAAGCTGTTTCTGTTGGAAATGAAAACCAGAACTCTATCAAAGGATGTTAAAAGCATACAGGGATTAAACATGCTGTTAAACCTTCTGTGGTCATGTAATTGTTTCCATTAACATTTTAAAGGCAAGGTATTAAAACAAATTTAAAGTGGAAAGAGATACAAAACTAATGTATACACATATACCAATTCCATCTTATATAAATGAAGTTTAAATCTGTTATTTTAAAGGATATTAGATAATGGAACACTGGCAAACATGGAAACTGTTAAATGTATTGTATGAATTTGTACTCTTTAAATCTATTCAAGTTTTTATTATGCAAATTTAGGCATATAATATATCAAAGACTCTAAATTATACTGAACTAAATTTCTTATTGAAATAAGCAAGTATTGCAATACCATAATTATCAGAAATGAAATGTTACAGAAAAATCAAAACATATAATTAGGATTAGTGCATACTGCTTTGTAAGAGATTTAGATTTAGGGACCTACTCAGACCAGTTTTGCAAATCAGCAAAAATTAAGCATTTTGAAGGGAGACAGGAATTCCTATTATGAAGCTGATTACTTAAAGAGTGGTTCACAGCATTTTTGTGGGAATTTACTTTATGCTTTGAATGTATATTGAGAAGACATGTTTTCAAAACAAACTGGGCAGAGAAGAGGGGGATATGAAGTTGGAAAGCAACAGGGAAATGATTATGTAACTGCTGAAAAATGTTTAAATACATGCTAAGATTAAATTTCATACTCCGGAAAAAAGTAAATAAAATATGCAATCAAAAAGAGACGATAGTAACAAGTTCTGGGACATTTTAAATGGAAGATTTTTTTTGTATTTAATGAAGAAATGGAAGCACTGCCAAGTAAACCAAAGTACAGATGTTTAATTTAGGGCATAGATTTACAGCTGCCTGTGTGCTGAATCCTATTTTATGGCTGAATTTTACATAGATCCTACAATCTTGGTTTTTGTGACTCTGATTCAATCATTTGGCATCAAGAACTTAATACTGTACAGTGATTTTTAAAACAATTTAGTTATCCATAGTTATTCTTGACATACAGGCTTCCTGTTTATTGCATGGGCTGTATTATAAATGGAATAGAGGAGAAATACCAAGTTGTAATTCTATCTTATCACAACATCTTAAATCAACTGTATAACTCAGAGGCTGAATTCTCTTGATAGAATGAAAGAGTGGAAGAGGAACACATGAAATGGCCAAACAGCTTCCAGCTCATCAAGAATGCAGTCTTCCATGTTTTTTTCAATAATGAACCCTTGATATTGAGCAGCAAAATATAAGTGAAGCATTGCAAGGTTATTTCCACTGCTAAAAAGCATTTGTTAGCTATATTGTCTTAGAGAACTTTCCAAACAAAGTATCTGTGGAAAGATGCCATCTTTTGAGCAATCCTAGAAACACTGCTGAAATGTGCTTATCAAAAGCCTCGCACTGCTAATCTCAAAGGGTTTGACTACACAGCAGGGTTAAACTCAAAATAAGCTATGCAACCTGAGCTATGTCAATTGTATAGCTTAAGTCAAAGTAGCTTATTTTGAATTTGGGCACATCTACATAGCACTTATTTTGAAATAGAACACTCTTCCTCTGACTTCCCTCGATCCTCATAAAATGAGGCTTACAGAAGTCGGAGTGAGAAGTCCTCTGGCTGGACAGTATCAGAGGGGTAGCCGTGTTAGTCTGAATCTGCAAAAGCGGTGAGGAGTCCTGTGGCACCTTATAGACTAACTGAAGTATTGGAGCACAAGCTTTCGTGGGCAAAGACCCACTTCGTCAGATGCATGAAATAATGTCTGGCTGGACATTATTTCAACTTTATGTCAAAATAACTGCTTGTGTGTAGACACACACTTTATTTCGAAATAACATCAGCAGGGCTCACCAAGTGGCGGCGAGCCCCACTCGCCAGGTGCGCTGTTCTACGCTCCGCGCATGTGCAGATGGTTCTGCGCATGAACAGATCACTCTGTGCTGGCTCTTCCGGGTTGTAATCTACTCACCATCGGCGAGTAGATTACATTATTTGTCGAGCCCTGAACATCAGTTATTCCAAAATAACAGTGCTGTGTAGACATACCCAGAAGGAACTATAATGTTGATTTATGTCCATATGTCTTCAGCAAAAAGTGTTGCGGGTGGCAGTTTTCATTCAGAATCATAATTTGCTACTGACATTTTTCATATTTTTTTTTAGGAAAAAAACAGTGTAAGCAAGACAATAGAAAACCACTAATAAAA
The DNA here is from genome assembly GCF_049634645.1 of Pelodiscus sinensis. Lineage (NCBI taxonomy): Eukaryota > Metazoa > Chordata > Testudines > Trionychidae > Pelodiscus > Pelodiscus sinensis. Next base: position 23,332,499 of record NC_134711.1, read on the forward strand.
CTTTCATATTTTATTGACCCAAACAAAGGGGACATTTTATCTTATTTGTAAATTTTGTTTTTCACAATAGAGACATGCACTAATTTGATTTATCCTTTCTTGGGTAGGTCTTGCCCATACATTAACAGAAGTAGATGGCTCTAATTTTTTGGTAGTAACCAGAAGCTAGGGTAGCCACTGCAACATAGGTTGGCAGGCATTCCAGAAAAGCCATTCCAAATTTAAACATGAAGAAATTGAAACTGAAAGGCAAAAATTATGCTAATAAGGAGAAAAAAACAGAGGCTTTCCTATAAATGATAGAAAGAATAACTCTGGTGCTGAGATGCAGGATGGAAGACTTATTGAAGAAAACCCAGAATCTGGCATTGGACTAGTACGTTCCCAAGGCATCACATTATACTGCAGGGAAAATCCAAAAATCCAAAATGTAGTATTTGAACAGCAGAGAAAATTATACTCCAGGAATATGTGGGCTGCTGTGAAAAATCAAAATTTTGTTTTCCTCAATAAGGAAAGAAGTAGTGTACACATATGATGTGGCAGTTCTATTGGAATAACTCAAACTTTCTTTCTTTGCTTCTTGTGATAAGTGGATTGGACCAACCTAGCAGTCAGCCCTCCAATTTGGTAGATCAACACACATCTCCAACAATAGGAATGGATGTTTATCTATTACAACACAGTTCACCTGTATGGTGTGAATTCTTTGGCCTAGTCTTCTCTAGGACTTTGACATTGAATTTAGCCACATACGGTTGATTTTTTAAATGATGTGTCCACACTACCAAGCTTGTCACGTCAATCTTAAGGGCCACTGAAGTCGATTTCAGTATTTCTGCTTTTCACAACGAGTAATGCTATTCCTGACCTTTCATGGTAGTACAAAGGATTGGCAAAATTCAAGGATATTGGCCTCCTGGAGGCCTCCCACAGTTCCCCACTCTGACCAGAACTTGCACCTCTACTGCTCTCTAGGGATGTGTCTAGACTACCTAGTTTTGTCGACAAAAGTGGACTTTTGTCGACAAAACTATACCAGCGTCTACACTACACTACATAACGTCGACAGAACTCAGCAGTTTTGTCGACACTGGTATACCTCATTTTACGAGGCATAACACCTTCTGTCGACAGAACTCTGTCGACAGAAGGTGTTATTGCCTGTAACGTTGCGTCCAGACTACGGAGTTCTGTCGACAAAGCAACTTACTTTGTCGACAGAACTCAATGTGTCTGGACGCTTTTTGTCGACGGAAGTCTAGACGTACCCTAGGTGAGCAGAAAAAGCCCCAGGAAAATTTGAACTGCATTTGCCATCTGGTCCTCATTGCGAGCACATCTCAGAACAAGCAGAACATCATGCCACACATGGCGATGACTTCAACCAATGCAAACACAGCAATGAGTTTCAATAGTTCTGCTCGAATGGGTTCCAGGTCCCAGAGATGTAGAAGAGTACCAGCATGGAGTGTCTGGGAGATCTTGGACATCATCGAGTCATGGGGAGATTAATCTATTCTATCTGAGCTCCAAACTAGCAAGAGGAACGCAGACATTTACACAAAGATCTACAGCTTCCTGGTGACTAAAAGTTATTCCAGGGACACCCAGCAGCGCGGAGTAAAAACTGAGCTGAGGCAATCCTACCACAAGATGAAGGAGGCAAATGGACAGTCCTGTGCTACAAGCATCTAAGAGCAGCTGGATGCGATGGAGGCAGGAAGGGAGGGGAGTTCGGCCAATTTCCCCAGTTTGACTGTGGAGTCCAGCCAAAACATGGCTGGCATCAGCGTGGAGGACAGCATAGTAGCAGAGGAGAAGGAGGAGCATGGCCAGCCAGCAATCGCCAAGAACCAAGAGCTATTCATGATGCTAGAGCTAGTCCCCTCCTCCCAGGATTTCTCCCATTCGATCACTGACCCCGGAAAGGACACTTCCAAGTAAGTTGACAATTTTTTCTTACTACAAACAGGTTAAGGCAATTGGATGTGATGTGTGCAGGGGGCCCAGAACAGTTACTAATATGTCTAAAGATGGAGCGGGAGTCTTGCCTGTACAGCTCAATGAAGCTCTCAGGGTATGTCTACACTAGCTCGTTAATTCGAGCTAGGTAGGCAAATCAGGGAACCGAGGTTGCAAATGAAGCCCGGGATTTAAATATCGTGGGCTTTATTTGCATGTTCCCGGCCAGCCACCATTTTTAAATCCCCCTTAGTCCAAACGAACTGCCCGCGGCTACACGCGGCAGTTTAAAGTTAATCCGAACTAAGTCCTTAGTTCAGATTAACTGTTACTCCTCATGGAATATTTAAATCCCGGGCTTCATTTGCAACCCCGGTTCCCTGATTTGCCTACCTAGCTCAAATTAACGAGCTAGTGTAGATATACCCTCAGATAGGAACTTTCTGATCCTTCTCAAAAGGTTTTTGGGGAGGCCAGCCTTATTCTGTCCTCCGCAGTAGGACACCTTCCCACACCAAGCCACCAGTAAGTGGTCTGGAGTCACTGAACCACAAAGCATTGCAATGTAAGGCCCATGGTAGTGGACTCATTCAGTCAAGATATGCTCTCAATTACTCTGTGTGATTCGGGGAAGACTGATATCTCTCATGGTAACCTGGATAAAGGAGGAGGGGAACCTATTAGTATGCTCCCTGGAAGACTGTGTGTGCCAGACACATATTCCCCCTTCTCTCTGTGGGCTGGAAAATAATCAGTGTCCTCAGGAGGCTGCATGTGTTGGACCCAGCATGTATCAGACCCAGTAGGAAGGCACCCTTTCCTGTCCTCCTTCTCCCACCAGCAGGCTCCTGCCCTGGATGGGAAAAAATAACTCTCTCTGGGAAGCCACATGTGCTGGACACAGATTCCCCCTTTCTCCTGCCTTCAGGCTCCTGTGGACTGGGAAATTAGCATTGTCCCAGGAAGTCATGTGTACTGGACGCAGCATGTGCCAGACACAGGGGGAAGCCACCCTCTCCCGTTCCACCCTCTGTCTGCCTACAGGCTCTTGCCCTGGCTGGTGTTTTACCATGCCTACCTGTCTCCAAACCAAGTGCATCCCGATGCTCCCCTGAGAACTCTGTGTACCTACTCTAAAGTGCCCACTTTAAAGAAAACATTTGGCCTTGCACAAAACACATCTACACTGTCTTTCCACAGACCTTTTGTGTAGGCTAACAGATTATGGTTAGATTTAACACAATGTATCTCCTGTAATGTGTGCCCTTGTAATTTTTCATTGCAGCTGGCTCTCTACGTACTCCCACTCTTACAGCATCTGCCAGCCTGGCTCAGATCTGCAAGTGAAAGTGGACAAGGGAGGAGATGTTAACAGAGCAGATGGAGTGCATGAACTCCCTCATGGAGGAGATGCAGGCAGAGTGCCTGGACCGGATCGCTGAATGCTAAGGAGAGAAAAGCCACAAGAGAGTAGCAAGCAAGGCAGCAGAAGATCATCTTTGCCTCCCTGACACCTGTGATGGAACGCCTGGCTTCATGTCTGGAGAGGGCCTCCTTCACCCTAATAACAACCTTTCCCTCTTCCACTAACCCCATTGCTTCCATTCCCAGAGACACCAGGGGCTACTGAGGTGCCAGGACATGGGAGTGGAGGGAACTCAATGGCTGCCATAATCCTCCAGGACTTCAGGAGACAAAAAGCAGTCCCACAGGCATTCCTGGGCCCCTCCTCCCCCATGTTCGGGTTCCCACATCTTGTTCTCCCTGCTGTTTTCCCCTAATAAAAACTCCTATTTTTGAACAATTGTCTTTTTATTGCTTGTACTATAGGGGTGGGGTGGGAGATTAAAGGCAAACACAGGGAATGCAAGGGGAACTTGTTGAGAGCAATGTGGAAGAGACTCAAAACTGGCCATGCATAAAACTGTCCTTCAAGGCCTTGCTGATTTACACTGCCCCTTGCTGTGCTCTCTAGATCATACTGATGTCCAGCTGCTCAAACTTTCTGGGTAGGCGCTCCGCCTCAGCATTCCACCCTGCCAGATAAATTTCCCCTTGTTCTCGCACAGATTTTGGAGCACACAACAAGCTGCCACCACAAAGGGAACGTTGCATTCACAGAGGTCCAACTAAATCAGGAGACTTCTAAACCTATCCTTTAAACATCCAAAAGCACATTCAACCACCATTCTACACTTTCTCAGCCTGTTATTGAACTCCTCTTTGCTGGGGTCCAGGTTGTCCATATAAGGCTTCACGGAACAAGGCGCAGGCTGGGTCGCCCAGGATCACAATAGGCATTTCCACCACTCTGATTCTGGGGAAAATGTTTCACTCTGCATCTTTCAAAGAGCTAGGAGTTCCTAAACTTGTGGGTGTCATGCCCCTTTCCTGAGAATCCCATGTTGATGTCAGTGAAACAGCCCTTGTGATCTACCAGTGCCTGCAGCACTGTGGAGAAGCACCCCTTGTGATTTATTCACTCCGTAGCAAGGTGGTTTGGGGCCAAGATGGGGATATGTATTCCTTCTATCATTCCACCACAGTTAGAAAACCCCATTGTGGTAAAGCCATCAGTAATAGTGGGGGATTTCAACTATCCTCATATTGACTAGGCACATGTCACCTCAAAACAGGATGCAGAGATAATTTTTCTCAATACCCTAAATGACTGTTTCTCGGAGCAGCTGGATCTGAAACCCACAAGAGGAGAGGCAATTCTTGATTTAGTCCTAAGTGGAGCTCAGGAACTGGTCCAAGAGGTAAATATAATGGGATCTCTTGGAAAGTGCCCATAATGTAATAAAATTTAACCTCCCTGAAGTGGAAAAAACACCAAAGCAGTCCACCACTGTGGCATTTAATTTCAGAAAGGGGAACTACCAAATAATGAGGAGGTTAGTTAAACAAAAATTAAAAGATACAGTGCCAAAAGTAAAATCCCTTCAAGCTACATGGAAACTTCTCAAAGACGCCATAATAGAGGCCCAACTTAAATCTATACCCAAGTTAAAAAACACAGTAAGACAACCAAAAAAGTGCCATTGCAGCTTAACAACCAAGTAAAAGAAGCAGCAAGAGATAAAAAGGCATTGTTTTAAAAGTGGACACTAAATCCTAGTGAGGAAAATACAAAGAAGCATAAACATCATCAAATGAAGTGTAAAAATATCATAAGGAAAGCCAAAAAGGAGTTTGAAGAACAGCTAGCCAAAAACTCAAAAAGTAATAGAAAAATGTTTTTTTAAGTACATCAGAAACAGGAAGCCTACTAAACAACTGGACGATTGAGATGCTAAAGGAGCACTGAAAGGCTCTGTCTAGACTGCAGAGTTTTTCCAGGATACCTCTGGTATCCTAGAAGAGCTCTGCTGCATCCAGGGAACACGTCTGCTTTTTGGAACAGTTTCTGAAAAAGCGGGCATGTTCTTTCAACATACCTACCTGTATTCCTCTCAGTGAGAGGAATAAGGGATGTTCCGAAAGAGAAGTTTTTTCCAAAAGGTGACCCCATGTAGATGGGCCAAATTTCAGAAAAGCCTCTTCTGAAAAAAAGCGGAAAAATATACACAAATTGCGATTTGCAATTTGCGTATCTTTTTCCAATAAAACTTTGCAGTCTAGATGTAGCCAAAGAGAATAAGGTCACTGCAGAAACAAAATAAATGTTTTGCTTCAGTCTTCACAGCTGAGGATGTTATGGAGATTCCCAAACATGAGGCATTCTTTTTAGGTGACAAATCAAGTGAATTGTCCCAGATTGAGGTGTCAGTAGCGGAGGTTTTTGAATAAATTGATAAAGTTAACATTAACAAGTCACCAGGACCAGATGGCAATCACCCAAGAGTTCTGAAAGAACTCAAATGTGAAATTGCAGAACTATTAACTTTGATTTGTAATCTATCCTTTAAATCAGCCCCTGTATCTTATGACTGGAAGACAGCTAATATGATGACATGTGGCGGAGTCCCCACTCAGGCCCCTTGGTGTGGGACACCTACTGGTCCACAAATCAGCCAGAGAGCCTTCTGGTGCAGTCAGCCATGCTTTTATTGTCAGTTCCCACCACCTTCTATTTACAAAGTTTACAGTCAAGCCTGCCAGCTCCTCCGTCTACCTGGGAGCACACTCAGCCACACCCTGGTTTCTTGCTCCTCCTTGCCCCCTCCTGGCTTCATTCCTCTGCCTTATGAAGCCCACAGCTGTTTCTAATAATCCTTCAGGCACAGGCTTGCTCAGCTGTTTGCCATCAGCCTCTTTAGCCAGGCTACAGTGGCAGAGCTCTGGCTTAGCCAGCAGTCTGTCACACGCCAATATTTAAAAAGGGCTCTAGAGGTGATCCTGGCAATTACAGCCCAGTAAATCTAACTTAAGTACCACACAAATTAGTTGAAACTATAGTAAAGAATAGAATTGTCAGGCACATAGATAAACATAATTTGTTGAGGAAAAAGTCATCATGGTTTCTGTAAAGGGAAATCATGCCTTACCGATCTACTAGAGTTCCTTGAGGGTGTCAACAAGTATGTGGACAAAGGTGATCCAATGGATATAGTGTACTAGGGATGTTAAGGACTACTTGACTAGTCAACTATCCAATAAGCAAATGCTAATTGGATAGTCAACTAGTCGCCCTCCCACCCCCACTGCCTCTATCTGATAGAGGCAACAAGAGAGTAAGGTACTTACAAGTGGCAGTGTAGCATGGAGCCTGGGGCCCGCAGGGGAGTCCCCAGCTGATCTCAGGCTCAAAGTGGCAACACATCACGGAACCCAGGATCAGCTAGGCATTCCCCAGCTGACCCGGGACTTCACGTGGCACTACCCCTTTGAAACGCCACCACAGTGTTCAAAGGGGCAGCATGGCACGGAGCCCAGGATCAGCAGAAGGCAACCCAGCTGACCCCGGGCTCCATGCAGCACTGCCGCTTTGAAACGGCGCTGCGGCATTTCAAAGGGACAGTGCTGCAGGGAGCCCACGGTTAGCTGGGGACTCCCCAGCTGACCCTGGGCTCCAAGTGGTGCTGCCCCTTTGAAATGCCACCACGGTGTTTCAAAGGAGCAGCTCCGTCCTTTCGACTAATCGAATAGTCAATGCAAAAATTGGACTATTAGATTAGTCAATTACACGATACTTAACATCCTTTTAGTGTACTTAAATTTCCAGAAGGCCTTTGACAAGGCCCGTCACCAAAGGGTCTTAAGCAAAGTACACTGTCATGGGATAAGAGGAAAGGTCCTCTCATGGATTGATACGTTAAAAGACAGGAAACAAAGGGTAGGGATAAATTGCCAGTTTTCACAATGGAGAGAGATAACTAGAGGTATGCCCAAAGAGTCCATACTGGGACCAACTCTATTCAACATATTTATAAATGATCTGGAGAAAGGGGAGAAACAGCGAGGTGGCAAAATCTGCAGATGATACCGAACTGCTCAGGAAAGTTAAGAACAAAGCAGACAGTTAAAGAGTTTCAAAAGGCTCTCACAAAACTAGGTAATTGGTCAACAAAATGGCAAATTAATTGTAATGTTGATAAATGCAAAGTAATCCTCATTGGAAAAAATTATCCCAACTATACATACAAAATTATGGGGACTAATTTAGCTATAACCACTCAAGAGAGAGATCCTGGAGTCATTGTGGATAGTTCTCTGAAAACATCCACTCAATGTGCAGTGACAGTCAAAAAAGCAAACAATGTTAGGAATCATTTTAAAAAGGAATAAAGGATAAGAGAGAGAATATCTTATTGCCTCTATATAATTCTATGCTACACCCACATCTTGAATACAGTATACAGATGTATACAGATGTATACAGATGACCAGGGCTCGCTGAACCACGGCGAGCCCCGCTCGCCAGCCACGCTGTCTGGCAATCTGCGCATGCGCAGATTGCCCGAACCCGGCTCTTCCAGGTTGCAATCTACTCGCCACGGGCAAGTAGATTGCATAATTTGTCGAGCCCTGCAGATGACTCATCTTGAGTAGTTTGTACAGATGCCTCATCTCAAAAAAGATTTTGGAAAAGGTTCAGAAAAGGGCAAAGAAAATGATTAGGGGGTTGGAACAGGTGCCATATGAAGAGAGATTAAAAAGACTGGGATGTTTCATCTTAGAAAACAGGAGACTATGGGGGGATATGACAGAGGTCTATAAAATCATGACAGGTTTGGAGAAAGTGAATAAGGAAAATGTATTTACTTGTTCCCATAACATAAGAAGTAGGGGTCACCAAATGAAATTAATAGGCAGCAGATTTAAAACAAAAGGTAGTTTTTCTTCATTCAGTGCAGTCAACCTGTGGAACTCCCTGCTAGAGGATGTTGTGAAGACCAGACTTTAACAGAGTTCAAAAAAGAGCTAGATATATTCATGGCGGTTAGGTCCGTCAATCCTTATTAGCCACGATTGGTAGAAATGATGTCCCTAGTCTCTGTTTGCCAGAGGCTGGAAATGGATGACATGAGAGGGATCACTTAACCCAGGGGTTCTCAAACTTTGTGTTACCGCGACCCCCCTCTAAGTTGCTGCAACTCCCCCCAAGTTGCTCGCGACCCCCGGGGGGCCAGGACCCACAGTTTGAGAAACATGGACTTAACCTGTTTTGTTAACTCCCTCTGGATCATCTGGCATTGGCCACTGTTGGAAGACAGGATACTGGGCTAGATCAACCTTTGGTCTGACCCAGTATGGCCATTGTTATATTCTTATGTTCACTATAGTATTCATGTTCCCCAGAGTCATGACCCTCTGTAGCAGAATGGTATTGGTGGCCTTGGATACTAGTATGATAACAGCCCCATTGTAGATTTCCCCGCTCCAAACTGATTTCTCACTGAATGGTAGCTGTCTGACGTTGCAAGCTTCCAGAGGGCTATTGCCTCACATTTCTTCATGGTCATAGCGGGTCTCATTTAGGTATTGTGGTGCCTCAGCACAGGGGAAAGCCATTTGTAAAGTTCCAAGAAAGTGGTCTTTTACATTCGGAAGTTTTGCAGTCCTACCAGTCTGAGTTTGTCTCATGGCTCCAGAACCAGCATTCCACTGTGTCCACAAGATTGACTGGCAGTTGCGCTAGCACCACAGCTTGCGTGAGCAGCAACTCCATGCCAAGCTGAGATTTGTTCTCATTCTCTTCCTGGCAGAGCAACATAGATACACTCTCCAAGTATTGCACCATTAGGCGCACCACAACACACATCAGCATCACAACTGTCTGCTGCAAACTAGGCTTCATGCTTGCTCTGGTATAGCATATGCGTGGGCAACCAGGGCACAAAAAGGCATAAGCACACTGCTACCCATTGATCTGATGCAAGGGGAGAGGGACTAGACAAGTGCATTATGGAACAATGATGACATGAGCCCACAACCTCCCACTGCACAGTTTTGGTACCAATGGGCACCGGGAGGAGAGCCCAGAATGCAAAGCTAAAGAGTGCATTGCTCTCTGAGTCGACAGTAGGCTCTCAAATGAGGCCATGCTACTTCAGACTACATTTGATTCTTCTCTGAAGTGAGGACATGGACCTTCGACTTTGCAAAACTGAATGCTCAGAAATTGAACATATTGGATTCAACCTTATCTCATAATGTAGAGATGGTCTTTGTGCTTGCTTTCACACAATCCTTTGGGCAGCACATTTTTTTAATGTCTCCAAGCAATATTTGGTTCAGGAAATATGGCTACTCTAAATACACAGTTCTCTGTGAATTTTTGAGTATTGTTTTGCCACATCTCAGACTAAGGATATGTCTACACGACAGTGCTATTTCAAATTAACTTAAGCTAATTCTAAATAATGCATCTATACACAAAGACTATTTCGAAATAGTGTTTTGCTATTTCGAAATAGCGCATCCACACGGAGCGGACCCTGAACCAAAGTTAAGGCTGGCCGGAACCAATGCCGGCAGGGCATCGGGTTAGGACTTAGTGTGTGGGGCTCCTGCCTGAGGCTAACTGAGCTTCGTGCTTAAAGGGACCCTACCCCCACCCCAGACAGACAGTTCTCAGGGTTCCCCACTTGCTTGATTACCTCGATGAAGGACAGCAAAGCAGTCCTGTCTTGGAGTGCCCTGAGTGCCCGCACTCGGGACACCACAGCACTCAGCCACATGGAGCCAGAGCTGCCCCTGAGCATGCTAGTGCGTCTCATGGGGTCATTGCCATCAGCCCAGCTGCACGTGCTGCAGGCTGCCATCCAGGGGATCCATCAGTCAGGATCCAGGAGGCCCTGAGGGAGAGCGTCCACCCCGGGGAGCCTCCCCGGCCCTCCCTACCGGAGGCTTGTGCCCCATTCCTCCCTCACGTCCTTCCACTTACCCCTCTTTAGCCCTCCTTCCTGATGTCAAATAAAAGACACATATATTCAAAAATAGAAACTAGGTTTATTGAACAAAACTGGGGGGGGAGAACCTCTGGGAAGCCTGGGAAAAGGAGGTAGGAGAGGGGAAGAGAGAGAGTGGGAGAGGGGAGGGGGAAACCTGGGAGGCGAGAGCTGGAATGGGGAAGCAAGGGGAAGAAGGGGGAGGGGAAGCTCAGGGCTCAGGGTTGGGGATCTCGCCGGACCAACCTGACTTTCATGCTAACCTGCTCCTAGGTTCGCATGTGGCCTTTGGTGGCCAGGCTGGCAGCTATCCTGCCACAGATGGCCGCATTCCTCCGTCTAGTGCGGAGATCATGGACTTTGGGGGCATCCCCCACAAACCTGAATGAGGTCCATGATCTCCTCCCTGGACCAAGAAGGCGCCCGCCTTCTCCAGCCCCTGTCAGGTTCCTGCGAGCTGGCAGACTGCTCCTGGGGAGCAGTGGAGGGCTGGCTGCCAGTGGCTTGCTGGCTCATGTTTTGGGGCCACTGGGTCAGGGGCTCCGGTGGCCACTGCTGGCTCTTGGCTGGCAGGCTTGGAGCTGGCACAGGCACCGTGGCCAGGGTCTATCCCTTTAATGGTTCTGGGGCTGGGGGAGAGGAGAGTAAATTTTCCTGGTTGTGCCTAGAGTGGCCACCAGGGCTCCCTGGGAAGGGCTGGAGGGCCCCTATTTTGAATTAAGTGTCTACATAGCACTTAATTCAAAATAGCTATTTCAAATTTGGTGTTACTCCTTGTAGAATGAGGTTTACAAAATTCGAAATAAGGGCTCCACTATTTCGAATTTATTTCGAAATAGCGGTTTGCCTGTGTAGACACTATTAAAGTTAATTTGAAATAACAGCAGAATTAACTTTGTAGTGTAGACATACCCTCAGTGACTTCTTTCTACTTGTGCCTGAATGATTGCTGTACACTAATGACACCCAGAGTAGGCTCAAGAGATCAATGAGAATCTGCGCATCTTGTGATTAGTTTTTCTGGATTCAAGTCGCAAACAAAATAATTCCCACTGAATTTTTTTAAACCCACTATTATGTCATAAACAAAGTCAAAATAGATAATCTTGAACAAAGCCATTCTTTACTGTTTTAAGGAAATAAAGGACAACACATAGAGCAAATAGGACATATAACTATAATATACTTGACTACTTTTTTAAAAACACTAACCAAGCCGTTCTGAATATATCTCATTCAATAGTTTTGCATAGAGAACACATCTAAACTGAGTATCTGTCTTCTGTCTATAACTATCAAGACTAGACCATAATATTATGGAAGTATCTGAAACTTTACCTGAAAAAAATCAGTACAAAATAAATCTCTCCTCACTGAATAGATAATTATAAAGGAAATGGTAGTCAGTATATTGAATTCACTTACAGTTCCTTCCCTTCTCCAGGAGTCTTCCATACATATTCAGAACAGATAATCACCCCCTTTTACATCCATTGATACCCAAGACCTTACATCACAGCCATTACCTTTTCTGCTGAGGTGACAGGGCTTCTTTCAGAACCTGTCAACATCACCTTTTAATCAACCAAATTGGCCAGTGATAATATATATGAAGGGCTGAGTGCCTTTTTTTCAGGAGGTGTGCTTCTAATACATTCACATTTGGCTTGAGAGGGGACAGTACAACATGAAAGCTTAAAGTTTAACTTTATTCCTCTGCTTTCCATTGCAGTGCATCACCACTAAGCTATTGAGATGGCTAAAAAAATGACCCCACGCGGAATACTAATACATTCCTCTTTCACAGACTACTGGCAATTTAACTAATTACTAGAATGTACAGTACAAATCAGGATGGTAATTTCTTAACGTTTAGCTCAAAATTGCACATTCATTTTGTGCCTTTTTTTGGTAAGTTTTCCTTTCCATCAAAAGAAAGCAAAGGCTTACTATAATTTATAAACAAGAAAGTTGCTGCTTTTCTGATTAGTGGTCTACACACAACCATTTTAAACTTGCAAGCTAGTTGCACAACAATTAGCAACTGTGTTGCTTATCCAAAGGAACTTTGATTAGCAAGCTCACAAATTTCTGAAAAACTTAGCAAGGCCTATAAGCTAACAGTGTAGATATTTTACTGCAATAAAAGAGAAAGGAGAAAAATCCAAACAATATAAATGGCATTTTTACAAAGTAGATAGAATCCTGTAAAATATTCAGAAAGAGTTATATTTCTTGAAATAACATTAAAGTTCATTTTTTCATAGAGTACATATGACTTTTTGTTTCTTACTTATTTAAATATAGGAAGAGATATTTTTACCTTGACAACAGTCTTAGTGTCCCATTAGTAATATCTGTGTAAGACAGATTTAAATAGAGAAGAGCTGGACAACCTTCTGATATAAGTCTCATTGATTCATCCTGAATAGTAAACAAACAAATAAATAAAAATAATATTTGTCAATGTATGTCAAATTAGGCTTTGTTTGCATTTTAGTGTATGTAAAGTCTCTTCTATGCTGTAGCAGAAAAACTAAATTAATTTCTTTAAAGCATTAAATGCAACAGTACAAATAAAACATCTCTTAAAATGTTCTAAAGAAAAACACTATACTACATTGTTTACAGAATTATTTTTGTTGATTGTAAACATGACTATTTTTATGCACCCAATTCAGGCAGGCGCCTAAGAACCAAGTAGTCCTAATAAAATCAGTTGTATTATTCACAGGCTTAAGTGTTTTGCTTAATCAAGACCTTAGTTAGCATATATAGACTTCCTAAAATCCAGGCAGTGTGCTTTATTAAGTATTCATACCAGTCCATCAATTATAAAATACTCACTTGTACACAACCTTTCTTTTTAATTTGAGTTAGGGATGTTAGCATATAGCTGTTTAAATGATTAAATGTTTATCGGTTAATCTGTATCAAAGGCAGCAAGGCGGGGAGGCTGGAGCCAGTGCCTGTGGGGAGCCAGTTTCCCCCACATGATGGTTCCTGTGAAGCCACATGCCCTCCTCTGCTGCCTCCTACAGAGGCAGCATCACAGGGGGTTAGTGCTCAGGGAGAGCCATCTGAAACGCATCGGATCCCATGGAACCACTTGCTCCCCACCCATGCTGCTGCTTTCAGGAGCCATGCAGAGCCAAGGAAGGCAGGGAATATTGGCCTGCTTTTAAAATAAGAAATTACAAATTGCCATTAAAACAATCTCATTTCAAAATTAAGTTCATGTAGAAAGTATTCTTCATCAGAAAGGGACTTATGAAAACATCAAACAGAATTACCAGGAGCCAAATAGGTTTGAAAACTATTTAGGAAAACTAAAAGACAAAATATATTTCCCATGAACCACAAGGAATGCTTCACCTCCAGACAACAGGAAAAAGAAGAGATTGCCATGATAGCTCTGTTTTGAAAATCCCACACCTCCTCTCCCCTCCCCCCCACCCCCACACACATTCTATACAATTCGAATTATGTGAAGAAATATGATAGTACTTACATTTAATCCTTTGCATTCAGAGACATTTAGGTCTTGCAAATTTTTACATTCACCTAAAATAAAAAATAAACTTAATATTGGAGTTAAAGATTAAACAGTTGTAATTCTCTGCATCAGATCAGAGGTCCATCTACCTCAGTGTCCTGTCCCTGACAATGACCAGCACCAGATGATTCAGCGAAAGTCCAAGAGACCAGGCAGAAGATATTTATGGAATAACTTGCTCATCAGAAAAGTTGTTTCCAGCCTCCTACCAGTTTCTGCAGAGGAAGGCAAACCACAGCCTGTGGGCTGCTTTCACCCATCAGACCTTTTATTTCAGCCCTCAAGCTCTTGCTGGGGATCAGCGTCAGGAGCTTGCCCCACTACAGCACTACAGCTGAGAAATGGGACTCGTGGAAATGGCAGCACGTCCCTCCTGTACATGGAAACAGCCAGGGGGCTCTGCATGCTGCCCGTACACTAAATGCTGTCCCCGCTGCAGCCAATGGGAGCTGTGGGAACAGTGCCTGTGGACACGACAGTTTGGAGAGCCTCCTGGCCATGCTACTCAATAGGAACATGCCATTGCTTCCAAGAACTGCTGGAAGTACGTGCTGACAGAGCTTGCACCCCAGGCCCCCTCCCATGCTTCAATATCCTATCCCAGCCCTGATCCTCCTCCAGCCCTCTGAACCCCTCAGTCCCAGCTTGGTGAACTGCTCATCCCTAGCTCCGCCCCTCTTGCACATCAAACACCTCATCCCTGACCCACACCTTCAGCAAGAGCTCTCATCCCCTCCCACATCCCAACCCCCTGTCCCAGCTTGAAGCCAATTGTGAACTCATTTCTAGCCCCACTTCAGAGCCCTCATCCCAAACCCCTAATTTCATGAGCATTCATAGCCCACCATGCAAATTTCATACTAAGATCTAGTCCCCAGGCCAAAAAGTTTGCCCACCACTTAACTGGTAACTGGCTTATCTCCTGAGGCACAGTGATTCATGTCCAATATTACATTAAAAATTATATTAAAAGAAAGCTAACTTTATAAAGTCAAGAACTCAAAAGTCAGGCAAAATCCAAAGGTGAAAGTAAGCTGGTGCGTCCCAGCGTGGCACACTGGTAAAAGACTAGGGCTCTAGATGCTTCCAGTGTAGCAACAAAAATCACTTGTGTCACTACACCCAGGGCAGCACAGCTACAGTGTGCCCAGGCTCCAGCCCCACTGCTCAGATGGCCAGGTAGCAGAGTTACTGCCCCAGCTGAACCCAAGGATTCAGTGGCCAGGCAGCATGTTTGTTGCACCCCAACCAGCCCCAGGAATCCAGCATCTGTGTAGCATGGTCAAAGCGCCCTGGCCAGCTTCAGGGTTCCAGCAACCAGGCAGCATGGTGGCAGCACTTCCAGGCCCAAGCTCCCCCCACACCCTCCACCCTGAGCCTCCCACACCTTGCAACCAGTGTTCCCTGTATGCTTGTGCAGCCACTCAGGAGAGAGTCCAAATGCTGTCCAGCAGATTAGCAGAGCACCCAGTTAGGTTTTGGGTTTCTATTCTTGGTGCATAGTAGTAAACATAAGAACATAAGAATGACCATACTGGGTCAGACCAAAGGTCCATCTCGCCCAGTATCCTGTCTGCTGACAGTGGCCAGTACCAGGTGCCCCAGAAGGGGTGGACCGAAGACAATGATCAAGCAATTTGTCTCCTGCCATCCTTTTCCAGCCTTTGACAAACAGAGGCCAGGGGCACCATTCCTTATCCCCTGGCTAATATCCTTTTATGGACCTAACCTCCATGAATTTATCTAGATCTTTTTTAAATTCTGCTATAGTCCTAGCCTTCACAGCCTCCTCTGGCAAGGCGTTCCACAGGCTGATGTGCACTGTATGAAGAAGAACTTTCTTTTATTAGTTTTAAACCTGCTACCCATTAATTTCATTTGGTGTCCTCTAGTTCTTCTATTATGGGAACAAGTAAATAACTTTTCTTTATTCACCCTCTCCACACCACTCATGATTTTATATACCTCTAGCATATCCCCCCTCAGTTTCCTTTTTTCTAAACTGAAAAGTCCCAGTCTCGTTAGCCTCTCCTCATATGAGACCTGTTCCAAACCCCTAATCATTTTAGTTGCCCTTTTCTGAACCCTTTCCAAGGCCAAAATATCTTTTTTGAGGTGAGGAGACCACATCTGTACACAATATTCAAGATGTGGGCATACTATAGTTTTATATAGGGGCAGTAAGATATTCTTCATCTTATTTTCTATCCCTTTTTTAATAATTCCTAGCATCCTATTGGCTTTTTTGACTGCTGCTGTACAATGCATAGACGTATTCAGAGAACTATCCACGGTAACTCCAAGATCTCTTTCCTGATTAGTTATAGCTAAATTAGCCCCCATCATGCCTCAGTGCACATAAAAATTATTATGCACATATGTGGAAAAAATCCACGCATGGATGGAAAAGATTAGAGGACACATTACTCCCAACCCCCTGTCTTGAGCTCCCCCATACCAACACAGCTGGTTTTTAAAATGGCTCCCCTTGTAGACCAGTTCCTGCCTAGCACCCTGTACTACTGTCTGTGATACAGAGGCAGCAGTGCAGGGTGGCAAGGAGCTCCCCAGCAATGATGCAAGATTGCATTGGCTGCCGGCTCCGCTTAGGCTTATTAGTTAATCTAGTCGACTACTCATAGAGTATGTCTACACTACAGCGTTATTTTGAAATATCTTATTTCGAATTAACTATTTCAAAATAAGTTATTTCAAAATAACACGTCTACACACAAAATGCATTTCAAAATAGCATTTTGCTATTTCGAAATAGTGCGTCCATCCTGAGTGGACGCTGAATCGCATCAGGTCAGGACTTACTTTGTGGCTGTGTCCAGACTCAGGGGTTTTTTCAAAAAAAGTAGTCTTTTTTCGAAAAAACTTCACCTGCGTCTAGACTGCAGCCAAGTTCTTTCAAAATTAAATCGAAAGAACGCGGCTTTTCTTTCGGCGGCAATAAACCTCATTTCACGAGGAAGAACGCCTTTTTTCGAAAGTGCTCTTTCGAAAAAAGGTGTTCTTGAATGCCAACAGGGCTTTTTAGAAAGAGAGCATCCAGACTCACTCGCTGCTTTCTTTTGAAAAAGCAGCTTGCTTTTTCGAAAGTACTGCTTGCAGTCTAGACGCTCTTTTTCGAAAGAGGCTTTTTCGAAAGATACTTTCGAAAAAGCCTCTTTCAAAAGAGGCTTACAGTCTAGACATAGCCTGTGTGGCTGCTGCCTGAGGCTATCTGAGGCCTGTGCTTAAAGGGACTCCCCCGGGCAGCTGGTTCTCAGCTTTCCCTGCTTGCTTGCCTACCTTGATGACAGACAGCAAAGCATTTTGTCTCTGCGTGCTCAGGTTGCCCTCACTTGGGACACCACAGTACTCTGCAACATGGAGCCAGAGCTGCCCCTGGGCACTCTGGTGCTTCTCGTGGACACTTTGCTGCGAGCCTGGCTGCACTTTCTGAAGGCTGCCATCCAAGAGGTCCATCGGGGGAGCTGTCAGTATCCAGGAGGCCCTGCGGGAGAGCTTCCATCCTGAGGAGCACTAAGAGCCTCCCTAGTCGGCCCCACTGGGGGCTTGTGCCTCATTCCTCCCTCATATCCTCCCACTTAACCCCCCCCAACCCTCTTCCTGATGTAAAATAAAATACACATTTTTTTCATAAACACGAACTGTCTTTTTTTAACAAAACTGGGGGGGGAGGCAGAATGAAACTCTGGTGAGACTGGGGAAAGGAGGTTGGGGGAGAGAGGGTAGGAGAGGGGAGGGGGAAACTTGGGAGGAGGGAACTGGAAGGGGAAGCAAGGGGAAGAAGGGGGAGGGAAAACTCAGGGCTCAGGGGTGGGGGTCTCCCCGGGCCAACTGTCTCCCGGAACCGCAGATGCGGGGGCCTCTGTGTCCCCAGGAAGATGGAGAGGGGATGGAGGATGAGAAGGCGATGGAGGGTGAGGAGGGTGTGGAGGGAGAAGCAGGAGGGGGAGAAGGAGTGGGAAGAGTGGTAGTTGGGGAGGCAGCAGGTGCTGGAGTGGCAGGAGGCAGCACGCTCTGCACCAGGGTCTGCAGGTGTTGGCAGATAGTATGGTCTTCTTGCACCCAGTTCTGAAGGGTGCAGTGCAGGGCTCACAGTGTCCCCAGGTGCTGCTGTCGGTACCCCTCGACTGCACAGGTGGTCCTGCGGAGCCCTCGAGAGCAGGAGAATGTCCCAGGAGAGGTGGTGCGCCCTGCACACATAGCTGGTGTGGCTGTGGAGAAAC
Organism: Pelodiscus sinensis; assembly: GCF_049634645.1. Classification (NCBI taxonomy): domain Eukaryota; kingdom Metazoa; phylum Chordata; order Testudines; family Trionychidae; genus Pelodiscus; species Pelodiscus sinensis. Next base: position 23,350,597 of record NC_134711.1, read on the forward strand.
AAGAGAAGTGGTCAGCTATCCCTGCGGACACAGTAGGTGAAGCCCAGCCCCCCTCTGCAAAGTGAGGATGACCATTTCCTGCACCATCAAAGCCAATGTGCTTGCACACAGGCCATGTTCAGAATGTCCTGCTATCCCCAGAAGTGGGAGCTGCCCCGGGACCACACCCATGCTCCTGCGCTGTGTATAGTGTGGCTGAGGTGGGAGGAGATGTCCCCTGCCTCTGTGTAGAATAGCCTTGTAGAGGGAGGGCATCCTGCTGTGTCCCACCCTGGGGTCAAGGGCATGTCATGTCTCTTCACACACGTGTGTGGCTGCCAGCTGGGACCACGTGACCAGGGGTGGCATGGCACATGCTCACACGTGCACATGTTGCTGTGTGATCCGTGGTCAGTAAAGCCCAGGTGCACGGTACCTGGTCTCCCTCCCCACCTCCCCAATAAGGGGACAGTGATGGCACTCACACGTTGTTGCCTCCCAGGATGACACTGGTGACGGGTCTGCTGGAACAGCTCGGGGGTCCTGGCTGCATGGCACGCTCCCTCTGGGTTCCTGGCGCTCCTCCTTCATGCCCTAGTCAGGGCCCTCTGCTCCAGGATTGATGACCCCCAGGGTGGCACAGACCAATGCAGTCCAGGACGTCAAAATAGAGGCAGGTGTCTTCTCCTTTGTGGGAGCTGCACTGTGTGGCCCTGGCATAGGCCTGCCACAGCTCCTTCAGTTACATGCGCACGTGCTCCTGGGTGCGCATGTGGCCTTTGGTGGCAGGCTGGCAGCCATCCGTCTGTAGATGGCTGCCTGGCTCATGGTGGGGCCATTAGGTCAGGAGCAGCGACTGCTGGCTCTGTGCTGGCAGGCTTGCAGCTGGCATAGGCACTGTGGCCAGAGTCAACCCCTTAAAGGGCTCTGGGGCTGGGGAAGAGGAGAGGAGAGGAGTATCTTGGTTTAGCCCAGAGTGGCCACCAGGACACACTGGGAAGGGCTGGAGGCCCCCTATTTCGAAATAAGCGTCTAGATAGTGCTTATTTCGAATTAGCTATTTCGAACTTGGCGTTATTCCTCGTAGAATGAGGTTTACCAAATTCAAAATAAGTGCGCCGCTACTTCAAATTTATTTCGAAATAGCGGTTTGGCTGTGTTGACACTAGAAAAGTTATTTTGAAATAATGGCTGTTATTTCGAAACTAGCCAATTAGCCCCTACTAAGATGGGATTTTCAGGTCTCTCCTCCACATCAGTCTTCTCTCCTCAGCCTCCGGTCTCTCGCTCCATCTCTCTCACTCTCTCTCCTCCTCCTACTGCCTCCCCCTTTCTCTCTCAGCTCTCCTCTGCCTTCTGCCTCTCTCTCTGTCTCTCTCTTTCTCTTCTCCCCCTCCTGCCTCTCACTCTCTCTCTGCTCTCCTCTGTCTCCATCGGGGATGCATGCTCATCCAGGCCCCGCCCCCTGGGCGTGTACGTCACCACCCCACCCCCCTTCACCTCCCGCCGTGGCACTCGGCTGACTTCTGCACTGTTCAGCCAGGCCGCCGCGCAGGAGCAAGCGGCACAAACAGCCTCTCTCTCTCTTCTCTTCCTCCTACTGCCTCGCCCTCTCTCTCTCTCAGCTCTCGTCTGCCTCCTGCCTCCCTCTCCGTCTCTCTCTCTTTGGGTATGTCTACACTACAAAGATAATTCGAACTAACGGACGTTAGTTCGAATTAACTTTAATAGGCGCTACACTAGGGCTCCGCTAGTTCGAATTTAAATCAAACTAGCGGAGCGCTTAGTTCGAACTAGGTAAACCTCATTTTACGAGGATTAAGCCTAGTTCGAACTAGCTAGTTCGAATTAAGGGTTGTGTAGCCCCTTAATTTGAACTAGTGGGAGGCTAGCCCTCCCCAGGTTTCCCTGGTGGCCACTCTGGCCAAAACCAGGGAAACTCGTCTGCCCCCCTCCTGGCCCCGGACCCATTAAAGGGGCATGGGCTGGCTACGGTGCCCGTGCCAGATGCAAGCCTGCCAGCACCCAGCCAGCAGACCCTGAACCTGGCACGGATCGAGCCAGCCACCCGATGCCCCCCAGCCCTCCCCCTCTTCCCGGGACCAGGCTGGCGGCTCCTGGGAGCTTGCCCGGGACCGCAAGAGGTGGGCACCCACCTGGGCTAGTGCAGACATCGTGGACCTCGTCCACGACCTCCGCACTAGGCACAGGAAAGTGGCCAGCTAAGGCAGGAGAGCTGCCAGCCTGGCCACCCAGGAGCAGGTGTGCAAGAGAATCAAGGGAGTCCACTCAGACCCCCGACCCTGAGCCCTGAGCTTACAATGGCCGTCCTGGGTCAGACCAAAGGTCCATCTAGCCCAGTAGCCTGTCTGCCGACAGCAGCCAACCCTAGGGACCCTGGAGGGGATGGACCGAAGACAGTGACCAAGCCATCTGTCTCGTGCCATCCCTCTCCAGCCTTCCACAAACTTTGAGCAGGGACACCACTCCTACCTCCTGGCTAATACCACTCCATGGACCCAACCTCCATGACTTGATCTCACTTCCCTTTAAACTCTGTTCTAGTTCTAGCCTTCACAGCCTCCTGCAGCAAGGAGTTCACAGGCTGACTCTTTGCTTTGTGAAGAAGAACTTTCTGTTACTAGTTTGAAGCCTGCTACCTATTCCTTTCCTTTGGTGTCCTCTAGTCCTTCTTTATGGGAACTAATGAAGAACTTTTCTGTATGCACTCTCTCCACCCAACTCCTGCTTTTAGAGACTTCTATGCTGTCCCCCCTCCGTCTCCTCTTTTCTAAGCTGAAAAGTCCCAGTCTCTTTAGCCTCTCTTCATATGGGACCTGTTCCCAACCCCTGATCATTTTAGTTGCCCTCCCCTCTCCCACCCTCTCTCTTCCCCTCTCCCACCTCCTTTTTCCAGTCTCCCCCAGTTTTGTTCAATAAAGACAGAGTCAATGTTGGAAGAAACGTTATCTTTATTTTGTACATCAAGAAGAGGGGCTTGGGAAGGGTAAGTGGAAGGAGGTGAGGGAGGAATGGGGTATGAGCCCCCGATGGGGAGGACTGGGCTGGCTCTGCGGGCTTCTGGGGGTGGAAGCTCTCCTGCAGCCCCCCAATTGCCCCCTCTCCCCAGATGGCAGCCTGCGGCAAGTGCAGCCGGGCTGATGGCTGAGTGGTGTGATGTGCCCAGTGTGGGTATTCCAGGCAATCCAAGCCAGGACTGCTTTGCAAGCGGGGCATCCCTGAGAACTGTCTGTCCGGGGTGGGGGTCGGGACCCTTTAAGCACAGCCCTCGGCTAGCCTGAGACAGCATCTCCACGCTCTAAGTCCTCCTCTGATGCCCTGCCGGCACTGCTTCCGGCCATCCTTAAGCCCGGTTCAGGGTCCACTTAATGTGGACATGCTAGTTCGAATTAGCAAAACGCTAATTCGAACTAGTTTTTTAGTCTGGATCCGTTAGTTTGAATTAGCTTAGTTCGAATTAACTAATTTGAACTAAGTTAGTTTGAATTAACGTTGTTATGTAGACATACCCTTTCTCTTCTCCCCCTCCTGCCTCTCACTCTGTGTTTATCTTCTCCTCCTCCTGCTGGCTCTCTCTCACTCTCTCTCTCGCTGTCCTCCGCCTCCTCTGTGTCTCCTCCGTGTCCTCTGTGTCTGCTCCACTTTCCTCCTTTTGAATCCGGCACCCTTTCCTGACACAGAAACGCACACTCATCCAGGCTCTGCCCTCTGGCTGTTCCCTCTGGGTGGCGCTGTTGCCTCCCACTGTGGCGCTCGGTGACTTTTCTGCCACTCAGCCGGGCTGCCGCATGGGAGCAAGCGGCGCAAGCGGCCATTTGGGCCCCACACTCCACATACAGCACCTCTGTGCTGCATGGGGAGGACAGATCCCAAACAGCCACTTGTGCCACTTGCTCCCGTGTGGTGGCCTGACTGAGCAGCGATGGTGATTGTGACCCACTTCACCAGAGGGATGGGTGTCGTGTCTCCAGAGGGCGGGGGCGAGCCAGACACATAGCTCCAAAAAGTTGGCCTTCTTCATGCAGAAGTTTTGGAGCCACTGCTGGTCGTTCCACCACTCCATGACCAGCCGGTCCCACCAGTCAGAACTGCTGTTGAGCCTCCAGAAACACCTCTCCACAGTGGGCTGCGGATGCCAGAATGTAGCTCCTGCACCCAGTGAGAGGATCTTCAGAATGAGCTCAGGATCTAGCTCAGTCAGGACCAGGAAGGCAGCTGGCACCTAGTGTTGCAAAAATTGCAGGAAGGCCACGTGGGGACATTGCATGCCCTGGGGCAGCTCCGGCTCCATGGCACCAAGATAAAAGCTGAGGCGTCCAAAACAGCAGGGCAACCACTGCAGGCACTGAGAGAGCTTTGCTGTCCCTCGAACAGGTATGCAAGCACGCAGCAGAAGCAGAGAAACACCTGTCCAGGGGGGTCCCTTTAAGTGCATGTCTCTGCAAGGCTCTGGCACCAGCACTCGGAAGCAACTGGTGACCTAAAGCCCTGCCTGAAGTGGTTTCGGGTGGCCTTTTATGTGAATTGCTTTTTTGATGCGCTTTTGTGTGTGGACACTCTCTTTCGGAAGAAGTTTTTTTTGGAAGATCTCTTTCAAAAAAAGCTTCTTCTGAAAAAAGCCTACAGTCTAGACATAGCCTGAGGTTCAGTGGGAGAGGGGGAAGATATAAGGAGCCATAGGGAAACCTAGGGATACAAGGGGGGGAACTAGTGAAGGAAGTCATAGGGCTTGGGAACATCTGAGGTGTTCCATGAGGTTTGTTTCACTGAGTGGGCATGGAGTAGTGAGTGTTATTTAGAAACTGTAGTACTGGGTACATTTCAAGAGGTGAAACCTAAAGAACTGTTTGGAGTATTTTGGGGTAGCTAACTGTTGTGGAAGTTGATGAGTGTCTCAAGGTATGGAATAAGGATGTTAAGTATTATGTAACTGTCTAATCAAATAGTCGATGCATTTCTGCCGTGGCGGTGTTTCAAAGCAGCACTGCCACATTGAAGTACCACCTTCTTCTCCCTCCCTTGCTGCTTTTATCTGATAGAGGCAACAAGGAGGGGAAAGCGAATAGTCGACTATCCTGTCAACTAGTCCTTAACATCAGTACTATAGAATAATCAATAATGCTAATAAAATGATGTTGCATAGATAAACTGGGATTTATACACTGTTTTGATTTATATTTAGTCATATGTAGTATTTTATAAATATAAATGCAATAAAAAGAAATAAAACATTTTTATTATACAAAACAAACCAAGAAATTCACAAAAAAAATAAAAATATGTCAGAAGGTTCTAGCTATAATATGCATTTTTAAAAGATGTGTATGTGTTTTACTAGAACAAGGAGAAAGCTGGCAGGTGCAGAAATAAAATTGAGAAGATATTTGCAGACTTTTCCAACAAAATAATTATCTCCAGGAGCACCATAAAACTTTTTAATTTTAGCAAAAAGCCTTATATTGTACTTTTAAAGACAACCTTTTTCATTTTCTATTATAAAACTAAGAACTAAACTTTGGATTTCTGATCCAAATAAAGAAATATTACAAATATGCCAGTGATAATGATATACCAACATATTTCTACCCTTTAAAAACTGTACTTTTTGGGTGCATCCACATTAGCAAAAAGAATTCTTCACTTGAGTTAAGTAACACAAAGCAAAATCTCATTGAAGATAAGACAGTTCATAGGTCTCACATAAGTTGTCAGATCAAAAGTAAATTATAGGCTTTCCCATAGTCTCTATCTTGACCTGGTAACCCGTGTATAAACTATAAACTACCTTCAATAGAATTTTACCTAATGTTAGTTAACTTAAGAACGTATCTTTTTCCTAGTAAAGGCAAGGCTTTTGAGACCACAATGATGGCTTAGTGATAAACAAAACTACAATAAAATGGTCTGTGTTCAAAGCTGGGATTTGTTCAAAATTCTCAGATCAACAAGGACTCTGCACCCTGAAGAGACATCCTGCATAAGATCAGGAAAGAGGGAATCATGCATCATTCTGCAGCTGACTCAAAACAATACTGAACAGGCTCCAGAGGGAGTAATATCCGCCTCTATTCAGCCAGCAAACAGCTGGAATCATGTAAGAAGAGTAAACGCCAGATAATGAGAAAACCTCAGAGTTTAACGTGTCTCTGACAAAATAGAATTATTATCACAATATATACTTAGTCTATACACAGCCTTGAACAGGGAAAGTACAAAGCTGCATCACCCCAAAGGGATCTCTAGGATGGATTATGCCTCTGCAGAAAACTTGGGGAGTGTACCTCCTTTACCATCCCTTAAGAAGGCAGGGCATTCTCCATTCTCCCCAGCTGGCCAGCTCCTTTGGGATGATTTGCACTTGTATGTCCATGATAGCAGGAATGGTGACTGTGCTTGATTCTTCTGCAGAAAGATCCTTATGCCCTACCCCTGAATATACGTTTGTACATAAACAAAAGCCAGTTAGAATCTAGCCCTGTATTTTGACTGTTTACTAAATTTAATCAAAGTGAATGAAAGTAGATCATAGAGAGTATGAAAACAACTAAACAATAAGAAGTGACCTTAATGTCTCTGCCTGGGAAATTTTCAAGTTCTAACTGAAATCTAGCATGCTGGCCCAACTATTTTGTAACAGTTCATTCTAAGTACCAGTCTTTATGAAAACATCTATTTTACACTTTTTAATATTCCACTTTCCTTCCAAAACAGGGAATCCATACACTCCAGCTGTACCTCCTCCATTCAGAACAATATTAGCTCCAAACTCAGATTTCAAAGGAATACTTTGACTGTTCCTGCTGTCACAGAAAGTAATTGGGGCCAGCTGGATGTCAGAATGAAAGTGGTTACTATTATAATACTACTTTTCTTTTGTAAAGCAGCCTACTTTAGGAAGACAAGAAATGGAAGTTTGAGAAACAAAGCAAATAATGGAAGGGCAAACAGTTTAAGAAAAGCATCTAGTACTATTAAACGTTATGCCCCAGGCGTCCCCTGTGATGTGTATACTTATCTTCATGAGAAATACATAGATTGCCAAGAAAGAAAACTGACTTTTGTGTCTCGTGATTGGCCTGAGGATTTAAGACACATGCTGCTAGCAAGAAACAGGATTCGGAAACTGAAGAATAATATGTTTTCCAAGTACAAAACATTAAAAAGTCTGGATTTACAACAGAACGATATATCCAAAATTGAAAGCGAGGCTTTTTTTGGTTTAAACAAACTTACTACACTCTTACTTCAGCATAACCAAATTAAGATTTTATCAGAAGAAGTTTTTATTTATACGCCCCTTCTACGCTACCTGCGTCTTTATGATAATCCTTGGCATTGCACCTGTGAGATGGAAACTCTTATTACAATGTTGCAGGTTCCAACGAACAGGAATTTGGGAAATTATGCCAAATGTGTATACCCAACAGAACTGAAAGATCAAAAGCTAAAGCAGATTAAGGCTGAACAGCTATGTAGTGAAGACGAAAGACTGGACCCCAAAAATATAGTAGTAGCAAAGCCTGGAGCTATCAAACCAGAATTTGATTCCTCTCTTTGTCATATTTATGTATTTCCCATACAAACACTGGATTGCAAACAAAAAGGTTTGTTTAATTATTTTTAATTCAATGACAATTTTTAATGTTCTTGCTTTTTTGCTATTATATTTCTTCTCAAGTTACAGAAAATCAGTACAGTTCTAGAAAGTTTTTGCTTTAATTTCATTTAATTAGTATCAACAACTTCTTTGTTCTTGTGTTTATAACAAGCATAATTGGAATTCTTGCAGTATTTCATCTCCATTTCAGAGCCCCCACTCTGCAAGAACTCCTACATGTATTTCATTTTATTAACAGGAATACTCCAACTGAAACCAACAGGAATGCTCCTAGTAACAAAATTAAATGTTTAACTTATTAACATGTTGGAATTTATTGTAGGGTCCAGTTTTATTCCAATAACACTACTTTTACATATGCCAATAAATTTATTTAAAAAAATTATAGGTTGTTACAAACTGACTGCGCTGACAGTAAGCACAGAGAGCTCTTCCTCTCTGCAGATGCACAAAGTTAGCTATAATTTGACAGCAGGCAGCTGCCAGCAACACTCAGAGGCCCCAGAAAGGGCCAGACTGAATGGAAAGGCATTGTGGCCCCACCCTCTGTGTACCAGGTTTCCAGCACAGTGGAAAGTATCAGCTGTTCCTTTTGAATAGCTATAGCAAGTGTTCTGTCTCCAGTGCCCATCAGATTTCAAAGTTATAATGCTTCCAGGTACTGCCACCAGGAAGAGTGCTTCATTTCTGTACCAAATGCATCTCAGGCTGCTAGGAGCCATAACTGAACCCTGAGGGTAAACAGTTGCCCATCTTGGAGACATGAATATACAAGTGCACATTTGTCCATGATAAAACTACTAAAGAAAAACTAAAACAAAAATCTGATGAGAACTGTTCCCTGGTTAAACCCATTGCAAATTGCATTCTGTTCATGCTTCAGCTTTACAAAACATAAAATTAAAAAGTACAAAGATGTTTAAGTAACCTACTTAGGGAAGATTTTGCCCAGTTCATGCAAACTACAACCTGCAGTGCCTGACCATTGCACTTTGTTTGCTATTATTATCTTGTAACACTCTTGCCAAACTGCTCTGCTATTTTCTTCCATTTGCATTACTGTGACTATATATTTATATAACCGCTTTTATTGTGTTCTTGTCCTCTACCCTTGATTCAGGAAGACTCTGTCTTTGCTGCTATCCATATCAGCTAGGATAGACAAGCTCAGAAGTCAATATCAAGAGCCATGTAATGTACATAAATTAAAAGCTTGAGCCTGTGACCACATGGTGTACACAAGTGGTTCCCAATCTTTTTATGGCTTTCGGAATTCAGGGTCAACCAAAATCTACCCTGCCCCTTCCCCAAAGTCCTGCCCTGCTTTCTCCATCCCTCCTGCTCTTTGTATCACTTGCTGTCCCACAGCCCCAATCACTTTTACTGAGCTGGGGCAGGGAGTTGAGGTTTAAGGGGAGGGTTGAGATAGAGGAGAGGATATTGGTGTTGGCTCAGGGTAGGGATGTAAGCGACTAACTGACTAGTCAGTGTCAGCAGCGTGGGGAGCCAGGTGAGAGCTGGTCTGCCAGAGGAGCCAATTTAAAAACCAGTTCCCCTCACGGACTGGCTTCCTGTCGCCCAGCACTGTTGCCTCTGATACAGAGGAAGCAGCATGGGATGGCAACAGCCCCTGTCCAGGGCGAGGAGGGAGTGTCTGAGCTCCTGGACCCGGCATGAGCTGGAACTGAGCTGGGCTGCCTACCCACCTGGCTCCTAATACGTTTTAAATGCAGAGCAACAGCAGGGGTAGGTCCTGGACCTGGTGCAATCCAGGACTGAGCATTGCTATTGGCCAGCCTGCTAAAAATTTACTGGGAGGAGGGGGGAGGAGGGAGGAATATATGTAATCTATAGCATTAAACCTATAAGCTTTTGCTTATCAGTTAATCAGTTAATTGACTATACTATTACAACCCTACTTTACATAAGGGTAGTAACTATAGTATTTTCACTGGTCTTAATACATAAAATACATCCATTTACAATATACTAGAATAAAGAACAGAAATTATTTCAGATGAAATGTGAAAAGAGACAGTTAAGTTAAGCTGTTCCAGTCAAGAGGAGCTGCATGAGAAATAACTTTCCTGCTAACACTGTGAAAAGCCTGAAAATGGTCCAAGGGAGGTCATATTTAGATGAACAGAAGAAGCAGGAAAAGAAGTAGAAAGAAGCAAGATATATGAGGTAGTTCTGTGTTTTCCCAGATGCTTAGTAACTACTTCCCAATTGTTATTTTTCTGAGAGCTACACCCCTTTTTAGTGCAAAATGCAAAAAACACAAGGCTTCTTTATATCCTGGCACAAATTGCTCTTACAGTGACATGGAAGTGGTAGAGATGAAAGATGATATAACATCCATCTTTTCATTTTTTTAAGAGTTAAAGAAAGTTCCAGGTAACATACCTCCAGATATTGTAAAACTTGATTTATCTAACAATAAAATCAAACAACTACAAGCCAAGGAGTTTGAAGATGTTAATGAACTGAAGACCTTAAACCTTAGCAGTAATGGAATAGTTTACATAGATCCTGGTAAGAATAACTTTCTATATTTGTACAAAAATAGTAAACTGTGCTTTATTAATTATTAGCATTGCTTATATCTTTATCATCTATATATCAGCATTGTGGGCAATCCCACTGAAGTCAAAGTAGCAAGCATGGATTTTGGTGTACTCTTAATTTTAAGGAATTTTAAGAAAAGGAGCAAAAATAGAATTTTAGTGCCAAATAAAATTGTACGTTATTTGTTCAGTGTGTGTGTGTGGCAATAAACAGATGACAAACAGAAACAAGGAGAGAAAAGAAAGGAACTCAGACAAAGAGTAGATTGGTTTCTGTTGTAGCATTCTGGAAGCATAGTAACAGTGGACAATAGTGATATCAATAAAATAGTGTTCAACAGGTCAAAAATAATACATTGCTAGACTCCTTAAACTAAGACTTGTGACCGCAAAGGTTGGGTTCTTCTCTGAAATGTGACTGTAAAAGTGGCATTGTTAAATACCATGTCTATTGTCTTATACTGACTCCCTATCAAATGTACTCCATTTATAAATCTTTTTTGTCTTTATAATTAGCTGTCCTGGAAAACTTAACCTGAGTGAGAATTGACAGTGAAATTAGATTATCTCCTCATCCTTATTACCAGTAATATATAAGTCAAATCAGGGATTTACAGATATCTCCACAACTCTACTCTCTTCATATACACACAAACCTTACCTAAATACAAAAGTAAAGTCTCAGAAGGGAAGACATGTTAGTCTGTAACTAAAACAACTTAAAAAAAAACAAAAAAAAACAATGGTTCTGTAGCACCATAAGAGACTAACCAAAAAATATAGACAGCATCATGAGCAGGACTGGCCCACAACATTTTGGCACCTGAGGCAGGGAGCTCAAATGATGCCCCCATGCTCCCTCGCTTTGGCCAAAACTTTGAAAGGTTTCAATTCTGCCACCATCTCTGTGCATCTAGAGCAGAGAGAATACATATGCACCAGCAACAGACACAATTTTCTACACTCTGGGTGTGTCTAGACTACAGGGTTTTGTCGACAAAAGTGGACTTTTGTCGACAGAACTATACCTGCATCTACACTGCCTCTGAGTTCTGTTGAAATAACGTCAACAGAACTCAGCAGTTTTGTCGATGGCTGTAAACCTCATTCTACGAGGAATAACCCCTTTTGTCGACAGAGTTCTGTCGACAGAAGGCGTTATTGCATCTACACTGTGCTTTGCGTCCACGCTGTCATGTCGACAAAGCGGCTTGCTTTGTCGACAGAACTGGATGTAGTCTAGATGCTCTTTGTCGACAGAAGCTTTGTCAACAGTACCTGTCGACAAAACTTCTGTCGACAAAAGCCTGTAGTCTAGACATACCCTCTGGGTCCTAGTGGAGCCTTCCCCCCCTCCTCCCCACAGTCTGGCACCTGAGGCAACCGCCTCAGCTCCCCTCGTGGTAAGGCCAACCCTGATCATGAGCTTTCCTGGACACAACCTACTTCTTCAGAGGACAAATATGGAGCAAGAGGCACAGAGCTTCAGATAAAAACCAGAAAAAGAAGGGAGAGGGGGAGTGAGTTACAAAAGTAAAGCTTTACTGGTATAGTTAAGGTAGTACAACTCCACCTAGCGTAAACATAGTTATATCAGTATAAAAGTGTTTAATTCAGGGGTCGGCAATCTATGGCTTGTGAACCACAAATTGTCACTAGGGAGCCAGATATGGCTCTTTTGGAGCTTCAGCTCAGCCACCCTTCTGCCCAGTTCCCCCCATAGCAGGAAGTCAGCGCTGGTGCTACAGCCTTACGGTTCCCCACGAAATTGAAAAGCCAGCTCCAACTTCCTGCAGCATATGGGGAAGGGAGAAAATCCCAAGCCTCCCTGCCAGATTTGGTGTGTGGGAAACAAACTGAACCAAAAATGGCTCTATGCACTGCCATTTTTCCTTCCCCAGCTGGGGGACCAGCCTAGGAGGAACACACTTCCTGGAGGCTTCCCCTTTGCTCCAACTGTCCAGAATCCATGAATGAGAGCAGCAGGAGGTCATGTTACATGGTGCCTGTGACTCAGCATTAAAGTAACTAAATGACCTTCCCACCCGTTCGTGCCCAGATCTCGTACCCCTACTCCCTCCCTCACTCCCCCTGCTGAGACCCAGCATCCCCAGCTTGTTCCTGCCCCCTCCCCCTGGCCAGACACCCTGCCCCTAGCCTGCTTCTGCCCCCACCCCAGACACCTTACCCCCTGCCCACTCTTTCTCCCTCTCTTACTCCTGTCCCCTACCTCCAGCCAGACACCCTACCCCCAGTCCACTCCTGCCCCCTCACCCCTGGCCAGGCACCCCACTACCAGCCTGCTCCTGCCACTTACCTCCCACCCAGACCTCACACTCTCCTACACCCCACCTCTTGCCCAGATCCTGCACCCCATTCCCACTCACTGGCAGCCCTATCCCATACACTTAACCTTTCGTTTTTGGCCCCACCCCAGAGCCTAGGGGGGGCCCACAAAATCCACTAATCCTGAAACCCCAGAAAAATAAATCTGGCCTGAGGCCTTGAACCTCAGCTGTCCCTGCCCCTTCCCCATCATGGGGCTGAAGCAACAGGGGAGTGAGGTGTTTCAATTGGGAGCCACATCAATGAGGTTTGGGGATGGGGGGGGGGGTGATTTGCTTCTCACTTGTGTGGTCTCCAACTGATTATTTTGTGGGGCAGTGGCCGCTGATCCAAAAAAGGTTCCCCACTCCTGCAATAAATAAAGACAATGTTGAAACCTTTTGTGTTGGACATAATATTTTACTTTATTTAAAAAAAGAAACCTGGCCAACAAACCCTCAACTGGAGCCTAGCCCCCATCTGGCTGTAGCATCATAACACTCCTGCACACACTCCCACATGCCAACTCTGAGACCATCATACACCTGAACCCCCAACCCTGAACCCTCATACTGCCACATCTCCAGACTCCTGCACTCCCACATCCCCAGTCCCCTGCCATAAAACTCTTGCACCCCCCTGCACCTCAACCCTGTGCCCTGAGCCCATCAAAGGCCTGAATCCCCTGCCCATAGCCCCTCACACCCCTACATCCCCAAACTCCTGCACCCCCACATCTCCAGACTCCTGCACCCCCTCATTCCCTGTCCCTTGCCATAACATTCCTGCACCCCTACACACCCCAACCCTGTGCCCATCATATAACCTTGTCCCCAGGCTCCTACACCACCACATCCCCAACCAATGCCATAATAATGACAGAAGATAGCCCAAATGAGTGCATGAAGCTGGATCTGACCAGCTATGATGTAAACTTTAAAGAAATGTGCAAAAAGATGCAGCAGCAGAAATACCATTAAATAAAGTCTGTGAGTACAATGTTTCATGTATGCTATTATTAATCATTATGTCAATTATCAAGAATAAGAAGTTGTATATTTTCAGTCATGCAAATGGGCATTCTTATATGGGTCTTTATTGACACCTTTTTCTGAATTTTGGTTTGAAAAGGTTGCCGAGCCCTGGTTTAGTGGCATAAATTATACAAGCATAAGGAACCTTTGTACCAGTATAACTATGTCCACATTAGACATGCATATCATTATAGCTATTTCAGTCCCAAAAAATCATACCCTTAACCAAAATAGTTATACTAGTACAAAATCCGTGTACAGACCACTCACTTGGGAGGTCTCATTGACTGTATAGCTACAGCTGAACAACCTCGTGTGTAAATCAAAATCTGAGTATAATTTGAAGACAATGAATTGCAAAGGGATCAATGAATTTTTGATTTGGCTTGCAGAATCTATATTACTGATAATAATAGGTATGACACTGATATAACTGATAATTCTCTCATAATGCACACTTAGATTCCAGCTCACTATCTCTTTGCTGTGATATCTCTACTGTGCTATCAGGATTAAAGAAGTAGAAAAAATTATATTTTTCAGCAAATTAAATGCAAGTGTCTCTGAATACACCAGATCCCTTGTAAAGACTTATATGCCACTTTTCAGAGTAGGGATGTTAACTATTGTTTATGTGTGTAAAAGTGGAACTGCTGGACATTTTAGTGGTTACATGTTAACATGCATGGGAAGGCCAAGGGGGAGCCAGTACTTGGTGGGAGCCAGTTTTTAAACCTGCTCCCTGTGAGCACCAGCTCCTGCCTTGCGTCTGCCCCTACATCTGATAAAGAGGCAGCAGTGTGGGAGCAGGTGGCTTTGTGGGAGCCAATACATGCAGGGAGCTGGTTTGAAAGCTGCTTCCTGTGTGTACCAGCTCCCACATACCCACCTCATTACCCTGCACTGCTTTCTATCAGAGGCAGCAGCATGGGGGGGGAAGGTGGCTCCGTGGGAGCTGATGCTAGTGTGGAGCCGGCTTTTAAGCCAGATCCCCCCAATCAGCAGCTCTCTTCTGCCCCCTCATACTGCTGCCTCTGGGGAAGGTGCAGGAGGGCAAGCAGCTCCATGGAGCCAGCTCCCCGTGCATATTGGCTCCCACCTGCCTGCCCCGCCCCCTGTACTGCTGTTCCTCGAACACCGGCTTCAACCTGCCCCCTGTGCTGCTGCCTCTGTGGGGGGCAGGGACTCTGCGAGAGCCAGCACGCACAGGGAGCCAGCTTAAAAGCCAGCTCCCCACGGGCACAGGCTCCCAACTCCCCCGCTTGGTGCCTCTGATACTGAGGTGGTTGCGTGTAGTTGTTACAATTAACCAATAAGCTCTAGCTTTTTAGTTAATCATGTATCAGAGGGGTAGCCGTGTTAGTCTGAATCTGCAAAAGCGACGAGGAGTCCTGTGGCACCTTATAGACTAACTGAAGTGTAGGAGCATAAGCTTTCGTGGGCAAAGACCCACTTCGTCAGATGCATGTAGTGGAAATTTCCAGAGGCAGGAATAAATATGCAGGCCAGGATCAGGCTGGAGATGACCAGGTGGATCCAATCAAGGAGGATGAGGCCCACTTCTAGCAGCTGATCTGGAGGTGTGAATTCCAAGAGAGCAGAAGCTGCTTTTGTAGTTAGCAAGCCATTCACAGTCTTTGTTTAATCCAGAGTTGATTGTGTCAAACTTAAAGATGAACTGTAGCTCAGCAGTTTCTCTTTGAAGTCTGGTCCTGAAGTTTTTTTGCTGCAGGATGGCTACTTTTAGATCTGCAATTGTGTGTCCAGGAAGATTGAAGTGTTCCCCTACAGGTTTTGTATGTTGCCATTCCTAATATCAGATTTGTGTCCATTGATTCTTTTACGTAGGGACTGTCCTGTTTGGCCGATGTATATAGCAGTGAGGCATTGTTGGCACATGATGGCATATATTACGTTGGTGGATGTGCAGGAGAATGTACCAGTGACAGTATGGCTGATCTGGTTAGGTCCTGTGATGGTGTTGCTGGTGTATATATGTGGGCAGAGTTGGCACCGAGGTTTGTTGCAAGGATTGGTTCCTGAGTTCGAGTTATTATGGTGCGGTGTGTAGTTGCTGGTGAGAATATGCTTCAGGTTGGCGGGTTGTCTGTGGGCAAGGACCGGCCTACCTCCCAAGGCCTGTGAGAGCGAGGGATCATTGTCCAGGATGGGCTGAAGATCACTAATGATGTGTTGGAGAGGTTTTAGCTGGGGACTATAGGTGATGGCCAGTGATGTTCTGTTGGTTTCTTTCTTGGGCTTGTCCCGTAGCAGGAGGCTTCTGGGTACACGTCTGGCTCTGTCAATCTGTCTCCTCACTTCCTCGTGTGGGTATCGCAGTTTACAGAATGCTTGTTGAAGGTCTTGTAGGTGTAGGTCTCTGTCTGAGGGGTTGGAGCATATGCGGTTGTACCTCAGTGCTTGGCTGTAAACAATGGATCGTGTGGTGTGTCCGGGATGGAAACTGGAGGCATTAGAGCCCCGACCAGGGTTGTTCTATCTATTACCCAAGATCCACAAACCTGGAAATCCCGGACGCCCCATCATCCGGGACACTACGGATTTCCTGAGAAAACTACAATGCATAGGTGATCTTCCAGAAAACACCATCCTAGCCACCATGGATGTAGAGGCTCTCTACACAAACATCCCACATGCAGATGGAGTACAAGCTGTCAGGAACAGTATTCCTGATGATGCCACAGCACAACTGGTGGCTGAACTCTGTGAATTTATCCTCACACACAACTATTTCAGATTTGGTGACAACATATACCTCCAGACCAGTGGCACTGCTATGGGCACCCGCATGGCCCCACAATACGCCAACATTTTTATGGCTGACCTGGAACAACGCTTCCTCAGCTCTCGTCCACTTACACCCCTTCTCTACCTACGCTACATCGATGACATCTTCATCATCTGGACCCATGGGAAGGAGACTCTGGAAGAATTTCACCATGATTTCAACAGCTTCCACCCCACCATCAACCTCAGCATGGACCAATCTACACGGGAGGTCCATTTCCTGGACACCAAGATACAAATAAGTGACGGTCATATCAATACCACCCTATACAGAAAACCTACCGACCGCTATACTTACCTGCATGCCTCCAGTTTCCATCCCGGACACACCACACGATCCATTGTTTACAGCCAAGCACTGAGGTACAACCGCATATGCTCCAACCCCTCAGACAGAGACCTACACCTACAAGACCTTCAACAAGCATTCTGTAAACTGCGATACCCACACGAGGAAGTGAGGAGACAGATTGACAGAGCCAGACGTGTACCCAGAAGCCTCCTGCTACGGGACAAGCCCAAGAAAGAAACCAACAGAACATCACTGGCCATCACCTATAGTCCCCAGCTAAAACCTCTCCAACACATCATTAGTGATCTTCAGCCCATCCTGGACAATGATCCCTCGCTCTCACAGGCCTTGGGAGGTAGGCCGGTCCTTGCCCACAGACAACCCGCCAACCTGAAGCATATTCTCACCAGCAACTACACACCGCACCATAATAACTCGAACTCAGGAACCAATCCTTGCAACAAACCTCGGTGCCAACTCTGCCCACATATATACACCAGCAACACCATCACAGGACCTAACCAGATCAGCCATACTGTCACTGGTACATTCTCCTGCACATCCACCAACGTAATATATGCCATCATGTGCCAACAATGCCCCACTGCTATATACATCGGCCAAACAGGACAGTCCCTACGTAAAAGAATCAATGGACACAAATCTGATATTAGGAATGGCAACATACAAAAACCTGTAGGGGAACACTTCAATCTTCCTGGACACACAATTGCAGATCTAAAAGTAGCCATCCTGCAGCAAAAAAACTTCAGGACCAGACTTCAAAGAGAAACTGCTGAGCTACAGTTCATCTTTAAGTTTGACACAATCAACTCTGGATTAAACAAAGACTGTGAATGGCTCGCTAACTACAAAAGCAGCTTCTGCTCTCTTGGAATTCACACCTCCAGATCAGCTGCTAGAAGTGGGCCTCATCCTCCTTGATTGGATCCACCTGGTCATCTCCAGCCTGATCCTGGCCTGCATATTTATTCCTGCCTCTGGAAATTTCCACTACATGCATCTGACGAAGTGGGTCTTTGCCCACGAAAGCTTATGCTCCTACACTTCAGTTAGTCTATAAGGTGCCACAGGACTCCTCGTCGCTTTAGTTAATCATGTTACCAACTACACACTAACATCCCTAGCATAGACCCACACATTTTTGTTTCAATTTACAAGAAGCCTTTATTGTAGTCCTTTAATAAAAAAAATGTAATTGTGATTTTGACTACTGTATAAGAATACTGCTTAAGCCAACGGTTTTCAAAGTTGGGTCACAGGCCTGCCTGGGTAAGCTGCTGGCAGGCCCACAACACTTAGTTTATCTCATAGTCATGGAACCTCACAGCTCCCATTGGCTGCGGTTCACCATTTCTAGCCCAGGGGAGCTGCAAAAAGTGGCAGCCTGGGCCACACCACTTCCCACAGCTCTTCGTGGCTGGAAACAGTGAACTGCAACCAATGGTAGCTGTGAGGCTCCATGACTCTGAGATAAATGAAAGCATCAAGTGCCCACCAGAGGCTTACCCAACCACGTCTTGACCCAACTTTGAAAACCACTAGTTTAAGATATGAGCACGCTTTACCTGTTACACGTATATTTTTCTATTTTTTTCTATCTATTCTACATTTCAATAACTTTTTTTATTTGACCAGCTGCTTTTTCAGGACTCATTAACTTAGAAGAGCTTGATTTATCAAACAACACACTGCAAAATTTTGAATATGGCGTATTAGAAGATTTATACTTTTTAAAAATATTATGGCTTACAGAGAATCCTTGGAGATGTGATTACAACATTCATTACCTTTTCTACTGGTTAAAGCATCACTACAATGTTCGCTACAGTGGCTTAGAATGCAAAATGCCTGAGGAATACAAAGGGTGGTATGTTGAAAAATATGTCCAAAGTTATTATGAGGAATGCCCAAAAGACAAGCTGCCAATTTATCCAGAAATATTTGAACAAGACAAAGAAGATGAGGAATGGGAACGACACAAAGAACAATCAGTTCAAACAGTAAAGAAACATGGTGTAATTGTCACTGTAATAGGTTAATTTGGGGAATTTTTTATTACTAGATTCAAATGTATCATATTTTATGTCAGAAAAATTCTGTTTACATTCTTGTTACTTGTGCTGTTTGTTCATAAGGAAATATTGCCTACATCATTTTTTTAATTGCAGTTACTGACTATGCTATGGTATTAGTTATACATCATCTTTTATAAAAAAAATTCTGTTCCCAACCATTTATTCTGGGTCACCCTTACTATGTATTTGGGTAACTATTTGAACCTACAAAATATAAATGAATAGATATAGAAATAGATCTATAGAGGAAATAAGTCTCCATATGCCCAGCAAGTCATACACAGCATCTGCATGGAACTAATTTCAGGAGTGGACCCAAAGCTCCTCTGTGTGGAATGTATTGCAATTTCTTTATATTTATTGGCTCTCTGAATTGTTCCCTAGAAAAGTTCTGTGCATTTTAAGAAGCAGTTTTCTTGTTTGTGATACTTATACCAAATAATCAAAATGCAAACTGATTTATAACAGGCTACAAAGTCTATGGGAATTGCACATGGAATAGAGAGAAAGGCACTCCAGTCATCATGGTGCTAGTTCTAACACAGACTTCCTATGTGACACTAGGCAAATCATTTAGTCTTTCTGTGCCTCACTTCCCCATCTATAAAATGAGAATAATAGCACTTCACCTCACATGACTGTTATGAGGTTATATATATTAAAGGCTGTAAAAGGTCTTCACATACTATGGGAACAGCAGCCATATATGAACCTCAGGTAGGTAATCAGTACCCTTCAGGAAAAGGACGCTTACTGCCCAAACCTCTATCTATATATTTTAGAAACGTCTATCTGTCTGTGAGTCTGTTTGTTCAAGAACACCTCCTAAACACTAAGAACTAGAACCACCAAATTTGGAATGGAGTTTCCTCTTATCCTAACTTAAAGCAAGGTCAGAGTTTGGTTGTGCCAAGAAAATAGGAAGTTCCAGGAATGGGACTGTTTTTCATAACATGGAAAGGACGGGGCAGAAAGAAGAGAGACACGAAAGAAACTTACAGAAAGGAGGGACACAATAACTGAGAGTGGCCAATACAGGCTGCACCACCAAGAGAGTGGCCAGCAGGGCTGGGTCTCCGCCATCTTGCCTGCTACCAGACTAGATAAGTAGTCCTCCTGCCCCAAACCCTTTCCCTCCCCTGGCCCTTGGCCGCAGCACTGGAGGGGTGGAGAGAGAAAAGGCCTCTGTCAGCTGGAGGGAGACAGAAGGTCCTTGGCAGCTGCGGGGGAAGAGGCTAGGGGGAGACAGAAGGCCCCTGAAGGCTGGGGCAACTGGAAAGAGAAATGGACCCTGGCAGCCAAGGGGAGAAGCCCTGTTGGATGGGACTTCTCACCCTGAGTCCCTCTTCACCCCCCAACCCTCACTCTCACATTCTCCCACACTTTCAGCCTCCTGCTTGCCCCCTACCCACATCCCCATGGTCCTGTCCTCACTACTGCACACCCCCCCACACACACACACACTGCCAGTCTCCTGCCATGAAGAATCTGGCAATAAAAGGAATGATCCAACACACATGTACATAGGCAATAGTTGATAACATTTAACATTTATACACAATAAAAGGAATGTTCCAACATTCATTTACATAGGCAATACTCCCATGAATTGATACATTTAGCATCTATACAGTATTTCCATTTTAAAAGTTTGCATCAGTTAATATTAACCAATCTGAACATTTCCTTTTTGAGATAAGGGTTAACATCCCTTCTGTGGAAATGATGACAAAGAAGGGGTAAATAAAGTTGCCCAAGACCACACACCAGATTGGTGGCAGATCTGAGATCAGACTCAGAGATCCCATATCATACTTCCTCTCCTACATCACTGACAGTTATACATGACTGTAGGAAGCAGAACCAGACTCTACATTTGAAATGTGTGACAATATATGCAAACAACTAAACATGGGAGGACCTCTGCAAGACTATAGCTCTCTAACTCTACAACATGGTATTCTAGTCACTTTGGATATCTCCAGAACTCCTGCCCAAAGGCTCACATTTGTTGTTTTGCATTAAAAATGTAATCCAGAGCATTTGGTAACAGCTTTTTCTAATATAAAACATGAAGACAAAAAGAAATTCAGGGCCTGGTAAGAGTGTGAAGGACTGCCAAAGGATCCTTTAGTAGTTTAGCAGAAAATATGCTGTGATCCGAGACATTTTTTCACACCCCTTCTTGTAAAAATTAAATCACTTACAGGTGCTATGTTGCCAAACTGAAGAGTTTAGACAGTTTTGCATAACCTCCAAATAGTTGTATAGCAATCCTACTGTTGCATTACTCATCACTGTCCCCAAGCCCAGAATGATTTTAAACATTAGGAAGAAAAAAATTCATGCAAACAGTAACCAGAATCAAGAGAACTACTCCCTCCTCTCCAAATCTTTTTGACAGAACAGATATCCTTGGGGCATGAGGGAAGAGGACAACTATGAACAGTAGAACTACTGAAAATGGACCCATAAGATAATTTTTGACATTAGAGCTAGTGAACAGATAAATGCTGAAAAGGAAAAAGTGAATTTATAAACCACCTTGGGTCAACTGTTATGGACAAAAAAGCCAGCATTTCAGCTAGAAAGGCAGGATATTAAAAAGAACCGCCAGAGGAGAAAGCCACAATCAGGGCCAAAAGAGACAGCATACCCATCCAGCTGTAGAGCATAGGTGGGAGGCAGGGCGGAAAGTCTGTAACCCGTAGGCTACATCTACACTGCAACACTATTTCAGGATACCAGAGTATTCAAAAATAGCTATCCCGTATCTTCACAACAAACCCATTATTTCAGGCTCGCTATTCCAACATCCCTGTAAACCTCATTCTACAAAGAGTAAGGGACATTTTGGAAAAAGGCAGTCCCCGGGTTACGTACAAGATAGGGACTGTAGGTTTGTTCTTAAGTTGAATTTGTATGTAAGTCGGAACTGGTACATATTGTAGGGGAAACTCTAGCCAAACATTTCTCCAGAGCTCAGTTTTATTCTCCCACACCTCACTTCCCTCAGTCCTTTATTCTCAAGCTGAGGTGTCTGCTGAGAAAACCTGCTCCGCATCTCCCTGGTCTGCTGGGGGGAAGCAGCTAGTGCGGGGTTGCCTCACCCCGTTTGTTAGTAGGGATCCGATGTAAGTCGGATCCATGTAACCTGGGGACTGCCTGTAGTGCTTTATTTCAAAATTTGGCGCTGTGTAGACAGCATCAAATGATTAAATAAGCTATTTTGAAATAGTATCAAAATAAGATACACAATTTGCGTAGATCAAATTGTGTATCTTATTTTGAGTTATGGTGAAGTGTAGATACAGTGCAGATTCACCCTTTGACACTCAAGGAGCTAAGTGGGTGAAGTTAGAAAGTAATAAGCACCTGAGCTTACTAAGTCTAAAGGCTACAGTGATACTGAATGATTAAACAAATACTCAAGTAGTACCATGAGGACTAAAGTCCTTACGAGTAGCAGTGATACATAAACAATCAATTAAGAAACATTAATGGCTAGATGGACTAGCCCTTCGTGCTTTTCAACGAAATAGTGGCATGCTGCTGCCATAGAGGGATTCCCAAGACTGGAAACTATCATAGAAGACAATCAAGAGTCACAACTTCCTAAAGAGACAAAGCTGAATACCTTGCTTATCATTTAACTTAGGAAGGGGAGCCCAGTGCGAAGAGGACATATCAAATTGGAGGCTCAAGGGGTTGTGGTTTGATAATTACCCTGCAAGAGGAGCCTTCAAGCTCACAAACCACTATGTTCAAGGAGATAACCAAGAAAGAATCCTCAAACAGTACTAAAAAAAGGAAAATTTGAAGTGGTATCAATTGAGACCTTTGATATTGAAGGGGAAAAATAAAGACTTCTTTGCCCTCAAAAAAGGGGTGTACTGGAAGGTGCGCCCCACACCTGAAGAGTTTCCAAGAGCAGTTAACTTTGCACCTTTTGTTAAATTATTCCAAGGAGGTTAAACAAGTGTAACAAGTTATAGCATGTATAACTACAATCAGCTGTTTCAGAGGGGTAGCTATGTTAGTCTGTAACTGAAATTTTTTTAAAAACAACTAATAGTCCTACAGCGCCTTAGAGACTAGCAAAAAATGTAGATGGTATCATGAGCTTTTGTGGGCACAACCCACTTCTCCAGATGAAACTTCATCTGAAGAAGTGGGTTGTGCCCACGAAAATTCATGATATCATCTACATTTTTTGTGAGTCTCTAAGGCGCTGCAGAACTATTTGTTGTTTTTTAAATTTTTACAATCAGCTGTAGGGTTGCCAGATGGTTTCAACAAAAATACCAGACACACGTGACATTACATCACAATCTACATTACATCTTATTTAGAAAATACCGGACATTTATATTTTCTCATTTATATTTTCTCAATTTGTTTCCCGAACAGAAAGCTCATATACTGGACTGTCCGGTTCAAAACCTGACACCTAGCAACACTAATCAGCTGTAATCCTTCATGCTTAGTGTTACTTCACTATTTCCCTTTAGACCAATGGCACTAAACAACCTTTTTATAACATACATGCATGCAACTATGAACCCATAAGATTCTAGAACTCTGGGAAAATTGACAATCTACCAGAAACACATCAGAGTCTGAGGTACCTTAATGTTTGTAGTGATTCAAAAAGGAAAGCTGGTGGGAAATAAAAGTTAGTTTCAATAGTATGAACAGAAATGGGCCTGGAGCAGAAAGAAGCACAACAATATGGCACCAAACAATAGAAGAAGGCAGCCAAATTAAAAAGTGAGAAAAATAAATGTATAGAAAAGAAAAAGGGATATACAAACATGGAAGAGGAGAAATAGAATGTCAGAAAGAAAAACTGTAAAATTATAGAAGAGATTTTTTCTAAGAGCAGACCTTGCTATTTGCTATAAATCAAAACATGTCCTCAACTGAAACACCACAGTCACAAACCACACTTGCATCTTCAGATTTCTTCTTCTGCACTATTTAATTACAAATGCCCCTCAAAAGTATTTCTGAGTTCAAAGGATATTAGAAAAACCTAAGCCAACCCTGCTAGCTCCCACAGCCCCTTTATTCTCTTTGGGTACGTCTATACTACAGCGTTAATTCGAGTTAACTTAATTCAAAATAATTAATTTGAATTAAGCTAATTCAAATTAACGCATCTACACACAAAACCTATTTTGAAATAGCGTTTCGCTATTTCGAAATAGCGCGTCCACACTGAGTGGACCCTGAACCGAAGTTAAGGCTGGCATCTCCCCCAAACCTGAATAAGATCCATGATCTCCACCCTGGACCAAGAAGGCACCCACCTTCTCCAGCCCTTGTCAGGTTCCTGTGAGCTGGCAGACAGCTCCTGGGGAGCGGTGGAGGGCTGGCTGCCAGTGGCTTGCTGGATCATGTTTTGGGGCCACTGGGTCAGGGGCCCCGGTGGCCACTCCTGGCTCTGGGCTGGCAGGCTTGGAGCTGGCACAGGCCCTGTGGCCAGGGTCTACCTCTTTAATAGCTCTGGGGCTGGGGGAGAGGAGAGTAAGTTTTTCTGGTTGTACCCAGAGTGGCAACCAGGGCTCCCTGGGAAGGGCTGGAGGGCCCCTATTTTGAATTAAGTGTCTACACAGCACTTAATTCAAAATAGCTATTTCGAATTTGGCGTTACTCATAGAATGAGATTTACAAAATTCGAATTAAGTGCTCCACTATTTCTAATTAATTTCGAAATAGCGGTTTGCATGTATAGATGCTATTAAAGTTAATTCGAAATAACGGCTGTTATTTCAAATTAACTTTGCAGTGTAGACATACCCTTTCTTTCCCTATAACCTCTCTCTCTTTCTCTTTCTCCCCCTCTCTCTCAGGGTACGGCTAGACTGTGGGGAGTTTTCGGGATACCAAAGGTATCCTGAAAAAACTCCACTGCATCCAGGGAACGCGTTTACTCTTCCACTTTTTTTTGCAGAAGAGCAAAAGCGCTCTTTCGGAAGCCCCTGTATTCTTCGTTCCATGAGGAAGAAGGGATTTTTCAAAAGTGGGCGGGGTTTTCGAAATTTGGCCCAGTCTAGATGGGCCAAATTTCAGAAAACCCTCTTCTGACAAAAGTATCAGAAAAAGATCCTTGCAGTCTATACACACACACACACACACACACACACACACACACACACACACACACACACACACACACACACACACACACACACACACACCTCTTTCATCTCCATCTCCAGTTATATCTGGGGGATTTTCTTTGTGTTTGGGGGTCCCTAAAACCTGCAATGATTAGTAACAAAATTATCACAGAATGTAGGTGCCTTCTGAAATGCATTGACCTCAGGAATCAGCAGAGTACTCCTTGACAAATTTTTTGTTCCTGTGCTGTAAATACTAATAGCAGCAAGCTCTAAATGCAACTCCCAGGCACATATGGAAGTCAAATAGTAACCCAGGATCTCTCCCCTGTTACAGATCACTGGGGCTATGTCTAGACTGCAGGCTTCTTTCGAAAGAGGCTCTTTCGAAAGCATCTTTCGAAAGAGCCTCTTTCGAAAGATCGCGTCTAGACTGCAGGCGGATCTTTCGAAAGAGAAATCCGCTTTTTCGAAAGAGAGCACCCAGCGAGTCTGGATGCTCTCTTTCAAAGACGGCCTCTTTACATTGAAGAACGCCTTCTTTCGAAAGAGGAACTTTCGAAAGAAGGCGTTCTTCCTCGTGAAATGAGGTTTACCGCCATCGAAAGAAAAGCCGCGTTCTTTCGAAATAATTTCGAAAGAACGCGGCTTGAGTCTGGACGCAGGGGAAGTTTTTTCGGGAAAAGGCTACTTTTCCCGAAAAAAACCCTGAGTCTGGACACAGCCTGGGTGGGCAGAGTAATACCTCAAACAGTGAGCTCTGCATTATCCCTCCAATAGCCTTATTTTTCTTTTGGTACAATAATCTATTCCTTTGCCAAAGTCAGTTTGAGCTTGAATAATATTATAACTTGTATATCTTCAGAAACAAAACAGTAACATGCACGTACCTTTATGTGAATGTGAATATATAAAACAATAAAACTCCCAATATTTTGCAACTAATTCATTCAGGATAGCAAATACAAACTTGTTTTTTAGTGCCAGCAAACCAGCACTAAAAAACAGCCAACATCAGTGCTGTTCTATCATCTCATCTATACTAGGGCTACTCAACTTTGGAAGTCCCGGGGGCCACAGTGATACTCATAGCACATGCCGAGGGCCACAAGTAAATATGGTCGCATATATATGCAAATATATATGCAAATAGCTTCTTTCACACAATGCCCCAGCACTCCCAGCACCTCCTCCCTGGCCTCTGGAAGCAGCAGGGAGGGAGGAGGCCCCGCAGCCCGAGCTGGCCCAAGCCTCCCCAGCCCTGGGAGCAGTGGGGAGAGAGGAGGCCATGTGCACCCTCCCCAAAGGGAGGGGAAGACCCTGCACGCGCACCCCAGAATCCCCAGAGCAGCGGGTGAGGGAAAAGGATGTATGGCCTGAGCCTCCCCACCCCCGGGAGCAGCAGGGAGGGAGGAGGCCCTGTGGCCTGAGCCGATCCAAGCTTCCCTGGCCCAAGGAGCAGTGGGGAGGGAGAAGGCAACGTAGCTCCAGCCTCCCCAGCCACAGAGCAGCAGGAAGGGAGGAAGCCACGCTGCCCAAGCCGACCGAAGCTTCCCCACCTCCAGGAACAGTGGGGAGGGAGGAGGCCACATGTACATCTACCATCACAACTGGATGGGTAATGCTAGTTAATAATAAAAAAGGGCTGCCAGAAATCTATGTAATCTTGGATTCATCTTGAGTAATGAAATCAGAACTGTGGTTTATGGCAGTAAGAATGGAAAGTTCATGACATCTTTAAACTATACTTAAATAATTCAGTTTGATTTGTTAGCAAGAAAAGCATCTGAGGAGTAGGGCTCTGATACAATCTTCAGCAATCTGAAAACAGCAGGGTGGAAAATAGGCCTGCAGCAATAAAATCATCATATTCTCTGCTTCAATCAAGCTTCCACAACAGTTCAAAAGACATGCACAAGCAAGCTGCATGCCCAATATCAGTGGACATGTAACATAACTTTCTTATTAATTTCAATAGCAAAAAAAACCAAACGCTGATTGAAATTCCTGTTTCAGATATATACTTCTTTAAGATTCTTTGTGGACAATCACACAGACTTCCACAAATCATTTTAACAAATGAAAGTGAACAGTAAAAATTGGTTATAATCTTTGATTTTGAGCCTGCTGAAGACACACAGAATTTCAGCAATTATTGAAAGATAGAGACAGGGTTTAGTCATGTATCTGTTTTAGAAATATGCATCTGTCTGTGAGTCCATTTGTTCAAGAGCTCCTTCTAAATGGTAAGAGCTAGAACCACCAAATTTGTATGTAGCTTCCTCTTATCCCAACTTAAAGCAAGGTCAGTGTTTGGTTGTGCCAGGAAAATGGGATCTGCCTGGAATGGGATTGTCTTCCATAACATGGAAAGGGAGGGGGCTACTAGGAGGGACTGTCATACTGAAGAGTGACCACAGGGGGCGGCCTCTCCATGTGTTAGGTTCCCATGGTGATGCTGGGCAGGGTTCCACCACCTCTGTGCTGACCCCTTGTGCCCTAATGCATAAGGCCCAACTTACAAATTAAGGGGCCCTATGCAACTGAGGGCCCCTTTCAACTTCTTCTGGGGCCTGGGGCTTCCCTTTCTCCTCCCCCCTCCCATCTCATGCAGCTTCTAATGGGAGCTGTGGACTTCCCTCTTACCCCCCCAAACTCAGTTCCTAATGGGGACCAATGGCTTTGCTCCCTCTCTCCCTGCACAGTTTCTAACAGGGACTCTGCCGCAACCCCAGACATACAAGCCCACAGGGCTGTGTAGGGGCATGCAAACATGCAGCACAAAGACAAGCCGCATATGGTCCCAGATGGAACCTGCAGTCGAGTAAAAGACCCTAATTTGCTTCCCTGTTCACTCTAAGCAGCTAAATGTCTTCCAGTGTGAACACAGCCTGTGGAAATGAGTGGCCATTACTAAACCTTTTGCTCTCTCCCCCTGCAGTGCTATCCCCAATTTACATCTGCTCCAAACACAGCCATGTGATAATGAAAACCCCTGCTTCCTGGGACCTTGCCCAGTTGCACCAAGGGATTTCCCTGTGAGTCTGCTCCAAGGATTCCCCTTGTCCTTTCCCCTGCCCTGCTGCACAAAGGAATACCCTGCCCATGCCACCACAGCAAGAGTTTTCACGGCCCTTTCCCATGTCCCATGGCACCTAGAGTTTCCCTTGGTGCCCTTAGTGATGAACTCATCATTGTGAGGTTCTTGTCTGTTACATATGCTCACTCTGGGACAGTCAGGCAGTGCTAGGTATGTGGCCATTACAAGTGTTTCAAAGGGGTTGGGGCAGTGTTGGGTCTAGTGTTAATAATGGGCTTTCTGTAACATATTGCAATTTTGTCCTTGTTGGAGCCGGCTTCAGAAAGCCAGTCTCAGAAAGTTTTAACTCCTGCAGAGCATCTGAGGTAGGTACAGAAGTACCCAAGAAAGATTAGAGAGGAGTTTTTGGGAGACGTCCTGAGCTATCTAGATGTCAAACAAAAAATTGCAGGAGTGGAGGGACAACAGGAGTGAGTGGAAGGAGAGCATGCAGCAGCTCCTAAACTTATAGAGCATTATGGAATGGCAAATGAACACGTTAAAGGTACTGCTAGCACTATAGATGAAGCAGCTGCACAACTGGCCTCCACTGCAGCTGGTGTTCCACCCCAAAATGTTTTTCAGTATACCCTCCCCCGCCCCCATCAATGCAATCTGGGCACCAACTTGTCCCCAGGTTCCACATGTTGCACTCCAGACTTGCCCGCCCAATCTACCCCCCGCCATGCAAACTAGGGATGTTAACATGTATTTATTTTTGTAAACATGTAACTGCTGAAATGTAGTGGTTACATGTTTATACATGAGGAGCCAGGTGGGAGCCAATACTAGTGGGGGACTGGCATTTAAGCCGGCTCCTGTGTGCACCATCCTGCATCTGCCCCCACTCCTGCCTTTGTATGAGAGGCAGCAGCGTGGGGGAGGATTTAGACATAATGGCACTTTTTGGTCTTTTTTATTTGGAGTATACATTTAGTTTGTGCCTCCATTATGGTGTTTTTAATAGTTTCTATGCAGTTTGTAGGCATTTCACTCACGACATTTTTTAAACATTTCTGTTAAGCTTTTTTGGTTTTGTGTAGTTCTGTTTTTTTAAGGTAAAAGTTACTGTACAGGGTTTCTTTGGTATTTTTTCCCTATAGGATGTTAAATTTAACTACCTTATTCTCTATTACTGAGCAGTTCAGCTATATTCCCCTGTTGGATCATCTCCTGTGATCCACTTAGAACTACATCAAGAACTGCACATTTCCTTGTGGGTTCCAGGACTAGCTGCTCTACAAAGCAGTCATTAATGGCATTCAGAAATTTTAACTCTGCGTCCCTACCTGAGGTGTCCTAAAAGGTTTTTTGGTGTAACCTCCTTAATCTCCCTGAACATTTCACAATCACCATCACCATCCTGGTCAGGTGGTCAATAGTATATTCATTCCTACTGTGACATTCTTATGATTCAAGCATGGAATTTCTATCCACAGAGATTCTATGGTACCGTTTGATTCATTTAAGATTTTTACTATATTTGACTACGCACTTTCGTTATAATGCCACACCCCCATCAATATCACCTACTCTGACTTTACTATCTATTTTGTACTACAGGTTGAAGCTCACTAGTCCAAAGTTCACTGATCCAGAAATATCCATCATCCAGAATGATTTTAGTTAGCTGGATGTCCACTTTTAATGTGTGTGGCCAAGTTTCCCACGGTCCTATAAAGTTTGCTTACAGCCACCAGTTCTAGCTCTCAGTGTTCTGTGCTGTTATTTAGCTTTAATTTACTCCTAAATGTCCTCCAGCAGCCCAGTAAGCAATGGAAGTGTTGATAAAGCTGTTAGAAAACATTGACCTCCCATAGTCTAGAAAATTCTCTGGTTCTGAACAGGTCAGGTCTCGAGGGTGCAGGACTAGAGAGGACCAACCTGTAGAAGATTTACCCGCCATTGCTCAGATCCTTAACTCAAATAAGTTTTGTTTTTCTTCATTTGAATCATTATTTTGGAATGGGGGTAGAGATGTGGGGTTCAATATGCAGGCTGCCCCAGGAAGAGAGAGCAGTCCCAGTCCTCTCTCATCAGAACAGCTTGGGACCAGGTGAGAAATGCCTGTCTACGGCCACTGCAGGGGGCACAGCTGCGGGAGGGGTGCATGTCCCCCAGAAGGGACACACACACACACACACAAACTGTGAAATTTGTAATATATAGCTGTCCCTTTCTCCACCTCTGATACCTGCTGACCCAATGAGGTTATAGCTTTCTCAATCCACATTTCTGGCTCCTTGCTGTCCCTCTGTGGTCATTTTGCAGTATAACTCCCTACCGACAGAACCTCACCTTTTCTATTTTATGAGAAACTGTCAAATTCAAGGCATGTCCTATTATCTTAGCACAGCCAAACCCTGACCTTGCTTTAAGTTATGATAAGAGAAAGCTGCATACCAAATTTGGTAGTCCTAGCTCTTACTGTTTTGGAGGAGTTCTTGAAATGGACTCACAGATGGTCGGGCAGATGGACTGACAGAAGAACATTTCAAAAATACACAGTAATAAGATTACTATGTTCCATTGATTATCGTCATTCCTCAGTTTCAGTGACAACTATTATATCAATATTCCCATTCAATATCAGGCACTCAAGTTCACCCATCATAGTATTTAGACTTATAGTACTTCTATGAAAACACTTATTAAATGAGTCAGTATTTAGTTTAATTCGTTTAAAATTGTAACTGAATGGGACCCTTTTTTGTTTAGCTGTTTCTCTTCAGTTACTACCAGTACATTATCAACTTCTATATCAGGGTGGGGAACCTAAGGCCCAGAGGCCAGGTGCAACCCCCAGCTTCCCTGGATCCAGCCTTTGAGGCTTAGGGCTCCTCCAAACATTGGGGAGCCCATGCTGATAAGAGATTTTTTTGGGGGGGGGGATTGTTTTGTTTTGTTTTTTGTTCCTCACTTGCGTGCAGACCCTGATTGATTTTTCTGTGGATCAGTGGCCCCCGATCAAAAAAAGGTTCTCCACCCTTGTTCTATACTATTTTCTTTACCAAGATGCATAGTTCTTAGCTTATTCACTTCTAAAGGATGTTTCCACCCAAACTGCATCCTCCTCACACATTTGCTGTCTTTCCAGAAGTTAATGAAACAGTCAAGTATTTCTGACACAATCCTATTTATTTACAATGTAGATAGAATTCTGTTTCCCTGAACATAGTTGGAATCAAACAACACAGTGCAGTTTATTTGCTCAATATTCTTAGTTTCTTTTTCCAGGCACTATACAACACAAAAAGCTCTCTGTCTTATAGCTTTCTCTTAGAGTCATGCTGCAAGTGCGTTTCTGAGAGCATATCTTTATTGTAATAGTAGCTTAAGTAAATACACTCGAGCTAGGCTATGTCTACACTAGACATCTTCAAGTGGCACAGTTCTACCAGTGCAGCTGTGGTGCTCTGTGGCAACAGCATAGAGATCTCCCATCAACATAATTAAACCACCCCCAATGAGCAGCAGTAACTATGTTGGTCATAGCGCTGACCACACTAGCACATATATTGGTGTAACTGCTGTCGGACAAGAGCAGGGGTGGGAAAAAGAGCCTTTGCGGGTCGGATCTGGCTCACCAAGTGGGTTGATCTGACCTGCAGAGGTCCTCCTGCTCCTCCATCCCCAGATCAATCAGGGCCTGAGGACAGGGAAGCGTGTGGTACTTAGAATCAACCCTGGCGATTGACTCTAAGTGCCGTGCACCAAAGGGCATGGAGCGAGAGACTTTGCGCTCCCCGCTCTCTGCCCTCAGGCCAATCAGGGACTGGGGGTGGAGGAAAGTACATGAAATCTCTTCCCACCCTGCAAGGGGCTCGGGACTTATTTCAACCGCTAGCTGCTGCTCAGCTGGTGAGTGACTAAGTGCAGCATTCCCTTGCAGGGCAGGGGCAGACTTCACGTGTTCCCGCCCACTCCCAGGTCCTGATTGACCTGAGGGCAGCAGGTGACAGCATGAAAAGTCTCCTCCCACTGCCAGGGATGCAGGCGCCGAGAGGGAACTGCAAGCTATTCATAACAGCTAGCGGTTCTCTCTGGGGGGCAGGGGCAAAGACTTCATGTGCTCCCCTACCCACAGACCAATCAGAATCTGTGGGCAGGGAAGCACAGAAGTGTCCCGGCCACCCCCTCTGCCTGAGGCCTGCCCCTTCCGGGGCAGCCTGGGGCCACTTAAAAAATTTCTGAAGTGGCCCCTGGTCAAAAATTATTGCCCATCCCTGGTCAAGAGTGTGTGCTTTTTCACATCTTTGACCAATGAAAAGTTTTACAGACAAAAGTATTAGTGTAACTAGCCCAGCATGAGAGTAACCACACGTCAAAACAACACTGGATTTATTCGGAATTGATTTGAATAGCAAAGCAAAGTGACTGGACTATTTACTGATGGGTTATATGGTTGCTATCTGTACCAGAAAAAGATATATTACTTAAGACTGTGTTCTTCTTTAAAGGAAACTAATGTAAAAAAACAAGGAGTCTTGTGGCACCTTGAAGACTAACAGGGTTTTGGGGTGGCGGTGGCATAAGTTTTCATGGGCTAGAACCCACTTTATCAGACACATGTTATAAAAGGAAAGATTCAGCTACTATTTTACAAACTAAATCACTTAAAATGATGCACAAAAGTTCCTACTGCAAGTTCTGTCTAACAGTATACTTCCAGACATCAGGACACCTCCAAGCACTTGTTTACACTCTGAGCTTCTAAAGGCAAAGTAATCTTCATTGTCATTATAATTCAGGAAGCATCCTCTATTTACTTTTTTATTGGGGTCATACAATATCCTTTTGTTTCTCTTGGATGTAAAAAGTAGGGATGTAAAGGATTAGTTGACTATCCGATAAGCAAACGCTTATCGGATAGTTAACATGATAGTTGACTAGTTGCTCCCTACCTTGCTGCTGTTATCAGATAGCAAGGGTAGTGGGATGAGAAGAGGGGAGTACTTAAAAGCAGCAGCGACACACTGAGCCGCATTTGAAATGCTGCATGGAGCCCAGGATTATCTGGGGACTCACCAGCTGACCCCAGGCTCCATGCGGAGTGCCAGCTTTGAAAGGTACAAGCGACCATAGCTGGGGCTCTTGTGCATTTCAAAGAAGAAGCACAGCATGAGCCTGGGGCCAGCATGGGACTCTGAGTCCCCCGCTGACACCAGGCTCCATACAGGTGCTTCCGCTTTGAAATACACAAGAGTCCCCCTTGTCACGAATCATGGGTAGTGTGAATGGTCGGTATGAGTGTATGAGTGAATCCATAGCAAGTGAGCTGAAGAGAAGATTATGGACTTGTTTGGTCCAGGCAAAAACCGCGCAGGATTATAGACTTGTTTACAACTTTAAGAAAAAGAACTGTGAAATAAAAGAACTGTATATGCGTGCTGAGGCAGCATTCCTAGCATTGCCAGATAAGAAAAAGTAACAAGGGAAGAATCTAACCAAGGACAGATCACTTGTTTCACACTCATGGGGTATGTCTACACTACAAAGTTAATTTGAACTAATTAACTTTGATAGGCGCTACACAGGCAAACCGCTAGTTCGAACTTAATTCGAACTAGGGAAACCTCATTCTACGAGGACTAACGCCTAGTTCGAATTAAGTAGTTCGAATTAAGGGCTGTGTAGCCACTTAATTCGAACTAGTGGGAGGCTAGCCCTCCCCAGCATTCCCTGATGGCCACTCTGGGCACCACCAGGGAAACTCGTCAGCCCCCCTCCCAGCCCCGGAGCCCTTAAAGGGGCACGGTCTGGCTACGGTGCCCGTGCCAGGTGCAAGCCTGCCAGCACCCAGCCAGCAGACCCTGCACCTGGCACGTAACGAACCAGCCACCCGCTGCCACCCAGCCCTCCGCTTCTTCCCAGGACCAGGCTGGCGGCTCCCGGGAGCCTGCCCAGGTCCGCAAGAGGCGGGCACGCCCACCTGGTCTAGTGCGGAGATTGTGGACCTCAGCCACGACCTCCGCACTAGGCACAGGAAAGTGGCCGTCTAGGGCAGGATAGCTGCCAGCCTGGCCACCCAGGAGCAGGTTTGCATGAAAATCAAGGTGGTCCTCTGAGACCCCCGACCCTGAGCCCTGAGCTTACAATGGCCGTACTGGGTCAGACCAAAGGTCCATCTAGCCCAGTAGCCTGTCTGCCGACAGCGGTCAACACTAGGGACCCTGGAGGGGATGGACCGAAGACAATGACCAAGCAATTTGTCTCATGCGATCCATCTCCAGCCTTCCACAAACAGAGGCCAGGGACACCATTTCTACCCTCTGGCTAATACCACTCCATGGACCCAACCTCCATGACTTGATCTAACTTCTCTTTAAACTCTGTTACAGTTCTAGCCTTCACAGCCTCCTGCAGCAATGAGTTCCACAGGTTGACTATTTGCTTTGTGAAGAACAACTTTCTGTTATTAGTTTGAAGCCTGCTACCCATTCATTTCCTTTGGTGTCCTCTAGTCCTTGTATTATGGGAACTAATGAAGAACTTTTCTTTATGCACCCTCTCCACCCCACTCGTGTTTTTATAGACCTCTATCATATCCCCCCTCAGTCTCCTCTTTTCTAAGCTGAAAAGTCCCAGTCTCTTTAGCCTCTCTTCATATGGGACCTGTTCCAAACCCCTGATCATTTTAGTTGCCCTCCCCTCTCCCATCCTCTCTATTCTCCTCTCCCACCTCCTTTTCCCAGTCTCCCCAAGTTTTGTTCAATAAAGAGAGTTTCTATTTTTGAACACACGTGTCCTTTATTTTGTACATCAGGAAGGGGGGGCTAGTGAGGGGTAAATAGAAGGAGGTGAGGGAGGAATGGGGTACGAGCCCCCAATGGGGAGGTCTGGGGTGGCTCTGCGGGCTCCTCGGGGTGGAAGCTCTCCTGCAGGCCCCCGATTGACCCACCCCCTAGATGGCAGCCTGCAGCAAGTGCAGCTGGGCAGATGGCTGAGTGCTGTGATGTGCCGAGTGTGAATGCCAAACTGAAATGGGTAGTGTGATACAGCTTGATCAACCAGATCTCAGCACCTCCTTGTGACGCCCTTGGGGCTCTTGTATATTTCAAAGGCGAAACACGGAAGTGCTTATTGACTAGTTGAGTAGTTGATGGAAATTCCATCGACTACTCGACTAGTAAATTAATTGCTAGTTAACATCCTTAGTTAAAAACTATAAATATAAAATGATTGAAAAGGCTTGAGAGGTTCACAGGCTCCTGCCAAGTTGAGCTAAGTTGCTCTGGACTCTATAGCATTTCATAGTTCTATAGTCATAGCAAGAATACCTGGTCATAGAGTGAGCAATCTGACAAAAGAAAAAGATGCTTGAAAGAGGGAAATGGAAGAGACGGAACTAAAAAATATTTGAATACTTACTAATACTTTTAAAGCTTGGCCAGTGAAGAGCAGAACAAGCACGAAGATTCAAACGTATGACATAAGGACGCCACTTCTTCAGAATCTTTTCTACAGTTTTGTCCTGCACCTTGTGCTTTACTGAAGAAAAATCAATCTAAACCAATTAAATAATTCTGGTATCATATAGGTATAAACAATGTTATATATACAAAACACATGAAATTATTAAGTACTGTTAGAAATATGCCGTATAATCTAATACTTTAACCATGCAAATGCTGAAATACATTCTCTTATTTACATAGAAGTAGTATAATACAGTTTATTAAGAATACTCACATGCATAAATATGCACAGAAGTGTTTGCAGGATTGATATCTACACCTTATTGTGTGAAGGCTAGCACACTGACCAGTTCACAAAAAGGACACTTATAGAAGTGACCAACGCAGAAAAAATTAACTATTGACTTTGTCCTTCTTAATTTTTCCTTAAGCTTGTCTAACAATTACATTACTTTTAAAATTAATTTTTAACCTCAGATACAGGCAGTCCCCGGGTTACGTACAATATAGGGACTATAAGTTTGTTCTTAAGTTGAATTTGTATGTAAGTCGGAACTGGCTCCAGATTCAGCCGCTGCTGAAACTGATCAGCGGCTGACTACAGGAAGCCCTAGGCAGAGTTGCTCTGCCCCCGTCTTCCTGGAATCAGCCGCTGATCAGTTTCAACAGCGGCTGAATCTGGACTCCTGGGACAGAACAGCTGGAGCACTGCCGGTTAGGTCCCCGCAGGACCAACCCGGCAGCACCCCAGCTGCTCTACCCCAGGCGTCCCGCAACAAAAGCCTGGTCTGCTGGGGGGGGGGGCGCACTAGCTGCGCCCCTCCCCCCCCCAGCAGACCAGGGAGACCCGAGCAAAGCCGCGGAGGCGCAGAGGTCCCGCCGCCTCTGCAGCTTTGCTCCTGTCTCCCTGCTGTGCTGGGGCAGTCCCCCCCAGCACAGCAGGGAGACCCGAGCAAAGCCGCACAGGCGGCGGGGTCCCCTGCCTCTGAGGCTTTGCTCCTGTCTCCCTGCTGTGAGACAGGAGCAAAGCCGCAGAGGCAGGGGACCCCGCCGCCTGTGCGGCTTTGCTCCGGGGCAAAGGAGCAATGCCGCACGGGCAGCGGGGTCCCGCCGCCTGTGCGGCTTTGCTCGGGTCTCCCTGCTGTGCTGGGGAGTCCCCCCCAGCACACCAGGGAGACCCGGAGCAGCTTTTCTCGCCCCGGAGGACGCGGTGGCGGGACCTCTGCGCTCTGGGCGGTCCCGCCGCCCGCGAGCTCCGGGGCAAGAAAAGCCCCGTTCATAAGTGCGGAACCGACATAAGTCGGATCCGCGTAAGTCGGGTACTGCCTGTATATCAGGAATATAATTTTATCTTCCCCCTTTTACTGAATGATTATAGACCTGGACCAAAGCTAAGCTGAAGAATTAAACATGGGTCAATCTTTAATCAAGCATGCTTCCTCCCCTCTCCCCAGCAGTGTTTATGAAAAGTCTATGTTAATTATGGCTTTCTCTATATTGGCAAGCTTTGTTGAGGAAAAGTGCTTTTTGTCAACAAAACTATGTGAGCCTTCACACTGCAACATGACTTTTGTTGCAAAAATGTCCATTTTCATCGACAAAAAACTTTCGGCTCCACGAGGGACTTTTGTCTTTTCCTCTCCCTGTGTTTGTGACAAACATGTAATGTAGACACCTTGAGGCATTTAGCTGATTCTAGCCTCCAGGAAATGACTCATAATTCCCAATCAGATGCTCTAGTCAGCAGTTTGAACTCCACTGTCCTGCAGGCAGATGACCAGCTACACACACTGCCCCCTTTCAAGCTCTGCAAAATTTAAATCCCATTTCCTGTTGCCTTAGGACTTGTGGGCTGGCTCAGAGTGCAGTGGTTTCATGGTGTCTTCCAAGATGCCCATGCCTGGCCATTGCACCAAATGCTCCCCTGCTTGGAGGGCTTCAGAACTTTTGGATCTGATCAGTGTACAGGAAAAGGAGTCTGTCCACTCCCAGCTGCAAGTGACCTGCACATTTCTCAAGCTTTGTATGAGTCGAACATACTGCAGTGAAGAGCAAAGATTAAAGAACTTAGATCAGAGTATCATAAGTTCTGAGTGGTGAAACAATGCTCCAGGGCTTCACCAAAAACCTGCTATTTTTATAAGGAGCTGGACACTATCCTTGGTGGTGACCCCCCCTCCATTGCCAAGAGCCCCGTGGATACTTCAGTGGGCAAGGAGGCAATACCCTGAGGACCTAACTTGAAAATAAAATTATAGATGAAGAGTCTGAGGTAGACGAGGACCAGGAGCTCCCCTCTGGGATTGCCTGACTGTTTCTAATAGCCAGGAACTATTCTTCACTGCAGATGGATTTAACGGCTATGTCTACATTGGCAGGATTTTGCACAAAAGCAACTGCTTTTGCGCAAAATCTTGCCACCTGTCTACACTGGCCACGAGTATTTGCGCAAGAACACTGACGTTCTACCGTATGAAATCAGTGCTTCTTGCGCAAATACTCTGATGCTCCTGCTCAGATATAAGTTCTCTTGCGCAAGAGCCCACATTCCCTGTCACTGATGGCTAAAATGGCCATCGGAGCTTTCTTGCACATGAGAGTGTCTACACTGGCACGGATGCTTTTGCACAAAAGCAAATCTTTTGCGCAAAAGCACATGCCAGTATAGATGCTCTCTTTTTCCATTAAAAGTATTTGTGCAACTTTTCTGTTAAAAGTATTTGCACAAAATCATGCCAGTGTAGATGCAGCCAACCAGTCTGATCAACCTTTTTCTGAGGACCAGGAAGTAGGGGATGAGATGCAGGGTAAATAGCCATGGCTCATAGAGTGCAGGGCCGAGGGCATGGAAAAGTGGGAGGCTGACTGTTTCTGTGAGCTGCATGTATCTCTGTGTAGCTAATCGATATGGTTGAACAGGATGTTGATGCTCACTGTGATCTCAGTGGAATCCTGCCGAGAGATGCTATCGAAACTCTTCCCGAGATACTTGTAAATTTTCTGCCAAAGATTCCATGACAGTGCAGCTTTGTCCCCTCTTGCATTGCAGGACACCAGCCTGTACCACTCAACAATCACTTGTGCAGGAACCAAAGAGGGACATAGATGGGCTGAGCAGCCCTAGAAAGGGCAGGCTGCAAGGCCCCCGCCGCCTCAGGCCAGCCCTGAAGAAAAGTCAGCAGGTGGGCTATGTGGCCCCTGTCACTGTGGGCTAGCCCAGGGGAGCAGCAACTGGCCAATTCCATCTCCTGCTGAGTCCCCCCACCTCCTGCCTTAAGCCCCCCCATACCTCCTAATCCACTGCCCTGACGCCTGCACCCCCACCACTCCCATAAGCATTCCCACATTCCTAAACCCCTGCACTGGCTCCTGCACCTGCCACCCCCTACCCTGAGCCCCCCTTTACCCCTAATGTTGGCTTCTGCACCCTGCACATCACCAGCCTTCTGCCCTGAGTCCCCACATTCCCCAGCCCCTGCCCTGACTCCTACTCCTTCCACAACTACAGCCTCCTGCTCAGAAGGACCCAAGCAATGCCCGGTAAATCTAGTTTTTTTAATAAAGTTGATGTAAAACATTAAACCTCTAATGTCACAAATGCAAATAGTCTGACTTACATCAGTCCATATTGAACTAGCCTGTGTCAGCAACATCCAGGATCGACTAACTTGAGCACATCTTGCCAGATCAATTAAATCGATATAATGGAAGATCTAAGATAGAAAAACAGAGCACATGAAAATAAAAAATATTGCTTAAGAAATACCATTAGACTTTAAAAAAAGACAACATACTTTTAAAATCCAAAACAACAGGCTTAAAATGCTTCTGTCAGCTATTTTATGTGACTGAAATAGGTAATGCAGAAATAGGCTCTACTTTCCCCTCTAGACCCATGTCAAATAAGGCATTATATAGCCAACTTATGACTGAGGCTACGTCTACATTACAGGGTTTTGGCACAAAAACAGCTGTTTTAGCACAAAAATCCATAGAGCATCCATACCTGAAGTGCGTTTTTGCGCAAGTAAATTTATAGTAAATCAAAAGAACAGAGGGGATTTGGGGGTATAGGTATTCCTCTTTCTACAAGGAATAACTCCTTTTTGCACAAGAGTTCTTGCACAAAAAGGGGTGTGTGGACGGGCAACAGGCGTTTTTTATGCAAAAAGAGCCAATCGAAAAAAGTACAGTGCTCTGGTGGCTATTCTGTGAATAGCAATCAGAGCTTTCTTTCGAGAGAGTATTCATGCAGTCTGGATGCTCTCTTGCAATGCGCTTTTGTAATGTGGACGCACTCTTGAGCAAGAAGTTTTTGCGGAAGATCTCTTCCACAAAAAGCTTCTTGCGCAAGAAGCCTGCAGTGCAGACGTAGCCTAATATGGCAATCAAAGGATCAGTTTTCTTATCTAACCAAGTCATAAGAGGAAGATGTGTAAAGGAGCCACAGGACTAATAATAGATCTCCTTGTCTGTAGGCCCTTTCATAGGCCTAGCTCAGCTTGGGCAAAGTTTGCTATGAAATTTACCCCACAGATCTCTTAAGAGCCTGATACTGCTTGATAGGCTGTGTTAATAGGCTCCACAAGGTAACTCTTTTGGTCACAGTTTGTATCCTACACATATCAGTGTGAATTTTCTGTTCCACATCCCTCTTATATTATTGATTCTCAAAAATTACATCACCACAAAAATTTTGAGCATAGCAACTTAGAATAACCTTGTTTCAGAAGTGGTTGGTTCTCTACAGTTACTTCTCCTGGAACTTAAGGAGTGAGAAGTAGAAATTACTCTCTTTGTGCAGTAATGGTGGTTCTTTGAGATGTGTGTCCCTGTGGGTTTTCCACTCATGCGTTGGTGCATCCTAGCATTGGTGATTGATTATTTTTCCAAGCAGTGCCCTGCTGTGCTGCGCTGAACATTCTGATTGCATTTGCAGTCCCTCCGTTCCTTCTCTATCATGGACAAAACCCCTATAGGAGCTCCAAAATAGGCGAGGAGGGAGGATAGAGGATAGAGGAGCACCCATAGGCACACACATCTCAAAGAACCATTGTTACCAAACAAGGTAATTTCTTCTTTGAGGGCTGACCCTGTGAGGCTTTTGAGCACATGGTTGAGATCCCAAAGTGGGATGGGAAGTCTAATTGTGGGAAAAATATTATGGAGGCCCACGATGAATCGTTCGCTAATAGGGAGTAAAACAAAGAGAAGCCATCTATGGGGTCATGAAATGCTGAAATTGCAGCTACATTAACTTTTATTGAACTAAGAGATAACCCCGATTCCCTTTGTTCAAGTAGATAGTCTAGTATGTTGGAAAAAGGAGCAGTGGTGGGAGAGAAGTTGTGCCTGTGTTGGGATCATAAGGAGAACCATTTCCATTTACAGGTATGAGTCTGTCTGGTAGTAGACTGTCGGCTGTTAATTAATATCTATTTTACTTTGAATAGAAGGTTTTGGCATCATGGAGGCATAAAGTAGCCATGCCTTCAGATGGAGTGTTGTTGGATCTTGATGTAATGGGCATAGTGTGCGTCCATGATCTTGAGGGAGGAAATTGTAGCATGGTGGGAATGTGTGTGGATTGCAGCCAATCAGTTGAGGTCTGGGAGACAAGTCTGTCTCAGTATGACGTGGGCTTAGTCTTGTTGAATTTTCTGAATGACCCATGGCATGAGAGGTATTGATGGAAATGCATAAAGGGTTTCCCATCTTAGAAGGAA
This sequence comes from Pelodiscus sinensis, assembly GCF_049634645.1. NCBI lineage: Eukaryota > Metazoa > Chordata > Testudines > Trionychidae > Pelodiscus > Pelodiscus sinensis. The sequence continues at coordinate 23,391,688 of NC_134711.1, forward strand.
GGCATTGCCAGGGGATACTTTCCCACGGCCTACTCTGTAGCAAAATAGGTGACATTTGGGATTGTGTGGGGTTCCAAAGGGATTGATGTTGGGGTAACTCCATTGCAATATACAGAGAGGAGAACAGCAATGTTTATCTCCCATTAGTGTTGATCAAAAAAAAATTACTGAGATTGTCTGCTGTGACATTGAGGGCCCCAGATAGGTAGGTTGCTATAACAGTGATGCAATGCTGGATGCCCCAGTTTCATTATTTGACTGTTTTGTCTCAAAGGGAATTGAATCTGGCCCCTGCTCTGGCAGTTGATATAATACATACATGCTGTGTAGTCTGTCAGAATATGGATAGTTTTGCTCTGAATGTGTAGGAGGAAACACTAGCAGGTTTAGCGAACCACTCTGAGTTCCAGTAAGTTAATGTGGAGTTTGACATCCAGAAGAGACCACTTTATCTGTGAAGTGTGGGTGTCCAGGTGCACTTCCCCAGCCCATAAGAGAGGCATCTGTAGTTATAGTAGAAGTTGGAACCAGTTGATGGTAGGGGACGCCCTGTAGCATATTGTGGGGCTGGGTCCAACAATGTAGAGACGAAAGAATGTAGTGAGGGAGAGATATTTTCTTGTGTAATGTGTCTCTGGAAGGAACATATTTGGTGGCCAGCCATGCCTGACGGCATGTCATGTGAAGTCTCGAGAACATGACTGTGCAGGTTGTGACAGCCATGTGGCCCAGGATTTGGAGACAGGTGCGTACTATGTACAGTGAAGAACAAACTGTATTGATGAGGGCGATTAGGCTGTGTCTAGACTACATGGCACCTTCGACAGAGCCATGTAGATGAGTTTACTCGGCAAAGGTGTTACAGGTGTTACAACGAGGCTTACAGGATCTGCTGACAAAGGATTCTGGGGTCAGCAGATCCCTGTCTAGACTGCCGCGCTGTGCTGACAAACAGCTGATAGGCACAGTGTGGGAGCCATTTTGATCTAAATGAAGCGGCGATTATTTAAATCGCCGCTTCATTTCCCTCTGCCAAGTAAACTCATCTACATGGCTACATTGACGGAGCCATGTAGTCTAGACACACCCTCAGTGTGTCGAGTCTGGTGCCCTTGATGAGGCAGCCATCTAAGAATGGGAATAAAATTACCCCTAGACAACATAAGTATGTCGTGACTACTGCGAGCATTTCGGGGAAGACTCTTGGTACTGTTGACAAGCCAAATGAGAGGACTTGGTATTGGTAATGGTTGGTACCCCCTGTAAAGAGTAGAAACTGTCTGTGTGTAGGATGGATGGTTATATGAAAATAAGTGTCTTGAAGGTCAAGGGATGAGAACCAATCTCTGTTGTCTAACATCTGTATGATCGTTGCTGGTGTTACTATTTTAAACCTTTGCATACACACTTGCTCAGTTTTCTGAGATTGAGCATAAGCCTCCTCAATCTTGTTTTTAATGTGTGAGGAAGTATTTGGAATAAAAGCCTCTTCCTTGGTAAGGAGGCGGAAAAGAAGGTTACTCACCTTCCTGTAACTGACGTTCTTTGAGATGAGCGTCCCTGGGGGTGCTCCACATCAGGTGTTGAGCACCCCAGTACTTCTCGATGGATTTTTCTCAGCAATGTATCGGGGGCTGCGCATGCGCAGCGTGCACGAGCCTCCCTCAGTACTATCGCGCATGCGTGGCCCCCCTGCCTTCAGTTACTTCTCTATCCGGAACCCGGCAAATAATATATTAAGATGTTATCATAAGGGCATTCTGAAGTAGAGGGGAGGAAGGAAGGGTAGTGGAGCACCCCTAGGGACGCTCATCTCAAAGAACGTCAATTACAAGGTGAGTAACCTTTTCTTCATCGAGAGGCGTCCCTAGGAGTGCTCAACATCAGGTGACTACAAGCAATATTTTCTTATGGCAGCAGGGACTTCGGATCAGGTAAGTATGCCGTTTGTAGTACAGCTTCTGCTAGTTTGATATGCTGGAGGGGTCCTGAGGTAAGTGCATAATGTTTTGCAAAGGTGTTTTCTGATGACCATGTGGCTGCTGTGCAAATATCATGCAGTGGGATTTTCCTCAGATAAGCAACGGACGTGATGACTACCCTTTTGGAGTGTGCCCAAATCAGCACTGGCAAAGGTAAGTCGTTTAGCAAATAACAAGTAGCAATGCATTCTGAGATCCAATGTGACAATCTCTGTGATTAAATTTGTTTTCCTTTACTATGATCTGCAATGGAGATGAAAAATTAAGGAGAGGAACCGAAAGATTTTGTTCTGTCAGTGTAGAAGGAGAGAGCCCTCCTGACATCTAGGGTGTGCATCTGGGCTTCAAATGCATTAGCGTGGGGTTTTGGAAAGTATACTGGTAAGTATATTGTCTGATTCAAGTGGAAAGGGGAGCGCACCCTGGGGAGGAATTTTGGGTGCGGTCGCATTGTGACCTTGTCCTTAAAAAATATCGTGAAAAATGGTTTTGCCATCAGGGCAGCCATTTCGCTCACTCTGCGGGCTGATGTTATTGCTATCAAGAATGCCGTATTTAAGGATAAATGGCGTAGGGAACATGTCGCCATGGGTTCAAATGGTGGTTTTGAGAGGGTTGTTAATACCAAGTGTAAGTCCCAAGGCTCTTGAGGGGGTGCCACCTCTGGGTATAGAGCCTGGAGACCTTTTAAAAATCGCTTGGTTACTGGGTGTGCGAAGACTGTAGCGTCTTCCACTGTTACATGGAAGGTTGCAATGGCTTCTAGGTGGACCCTGATTGAGCTGAGGGAGAGATATGAGTGTGTGAGGTGTAGCAGGTATTCCAGTATATCAGGAAGTGGAGTATCTTGTGGTCGTATGTTACAAGAGGTTGCCCAGTGAACAAATCAAGCCCATTTGCTCATGTATGTTTTTCTTGTTGCAGGTGCTCTGCTTTGTAACAGGACATCATGGACTTGTTGAGAACACTGCAGTTCTATGCCCGTGAACCATCTAGGTACCACACCTTTAGATGGAGTGTGCGAAACTGTGGGTGAGAGTACATGATCCCTGGTTGACAGAGAATGTTTGGATCGTTCAGAAACACGATTGGTTGATGTATTGCTAGCCTGTGTAGGTGGGGAAACCACGGCTGTTGGGGCCAGCAGGGCACAATGAGGATAACTTTTGCTTTGTCATTCAGAATCTTTACGCGGACTCTGTTGAGGAGAGGAAATGGGGGAAAAGCGTAATGTAGGAGTGCATTCCAGGTTATTACAAGAGCATCCCCGGAGGACTCTTTCCATGCCCGCCCTGGAGCAATAACATGGGCATTTTTTGTTGATTGAGGTGGCAAATAAATCTATATCTGGGAAACCTCATCGGTTAAAAATATCGGTGAAGAGTGCATAGTCGAGTTCCCATTCGGGCTCTTGCGGCAGGGCTCTGCTGAGGGCATCTGCCGTTGAATTGAGGACCCCAGGAAGGTGGCAAGCTGATATGCGAATGTCTCTGGCTAGACACCAATTCCAAAGTGCTATTGCTTCCAGGCACAGAGTTTGTGATCAAGCACAACCCTGCCTGTTTATATAGAACATGCATGCCGTGTTGTCTGTGTATATTTTTACGTGTATTCCCGTGACATTGGGTAACAGTTCTTGGCATGCCAGGTGAACTGCCCTGAGTGTGAGGGCATTGATATGGAGCAAGCGGTCTACCGGAGACCATAGGCCGTGTGCTGTGCAGCTTTCTGTATGGGTACCCCAAGCCGTAAGGGATGCATCTCTGGTGACAATTACAGAGGGGTCCAGAATTTGAAAGGGGATGCCTATGCACAGGTTGCATGATTTTGTCCACCAGTGTAGGGATGCTTTCACTGAGTGTGGTAGTGTGAGCATTTTGTTCATATGATGGACGTGTGGCTTGTACTTGCGTCGGAGCCAAACTTGGAGGCATCTCATAAAGAGATGTGCATTTGGGACTACAGGATTGTTTGATGCCATGTGACCTCATAGTTGAAGGCAGTCGTAAACCCTTACTACTGGCATCTCTTGAAGAAATTTGGCAAGTTGACTGATGTGAGTGAATCTGTTTGTCGACAGAAAGGCTCTGGCTGTGATCGAACTGAGCTGAGCTCCAATGAATTGGATTGTTTGGGTTGGCATAATTTGATTTTCCATAATTTATTAGGAAGCCTAATGACTGAAAGCAGGTTATCACAGTGATGGTATCTTGATAACAGTCTTGACTGGTTCTCATTTTGATAAGGCAGTCATCTAAGTATGGGTAAATTGTGATTCCTTGTTTTCTGAGGTGAGCAGCGACAGCCGCTAGCATCTTCATGAATACCCTTGGTGCAGTGCAGAGACCAAAGGGCAGTACCGTGTACTGATAGTGTTGGAGACCTAAGGTAAAATGAAGAAAAAGTCTATGAGAGGGGCGAATGGATACATGAAAATATGCATCCTGCAGATCGAGAGAAGAAAACCAGTCACCAGACTCCAGAGCTGGGATAATAGTATTTAGGGTGACCATTTTGAATTTCTGTTTCCTTATGTATTTATTTAGTAACCAAAGATCAAGGATTGGCCTACAACCACCTGTCTTTTTCTCTACAAGAAAATAATGTGAGAAGAAACCGGTTCCATGGAACTCTTGGGGTACTGGCCCTATGGCTCCTAATTCGAGAAGATGGTCAATTTCTTGTTGTAAAATGATTTCATGAGAGGGACAGAGTGGGTGATTGGGGCGGGAGGGAGAGAAAAGGGATGGTATAACCTAGGGAGATGGTTTGAGTTACCCACTTAGTGGTAATAGATACTTGAAAGGAAAGGTAATAAACGAAATAGGAAAGGTTTGGAACCAATCTCAAGCTCTGGTGTATGTGGTGTAATTTTACATCTCTCGACTGTTGTTTTAAATTTGCTTGCTGGGTTGGGATGAGCGGTTAGGGTTATTAGTCTGAGGGCACCGTCTGTGTTGCCTGCTGCGCCCCCTTTGTTGGTATGGGGCATGGTCTTATCTCTGATACTGGTAAGTGAATTGCGGGTACCTAGGTATCTGATATGGTTGGTACCTGTACTGTCTCTGTCCTGTCATAGGGGTTTGGATACCGAGTGACCGCAATATGGCTCTGGAATCTTTCATCGATAGGAGCAGTTCATTGGTCTTTGCAGAAAATAGCTTTTCTCCATTGAACAGAAGGTCTTCTCCCGATGGTTACACATGGCAGGGAAAAGCAGAAGACTTGAACCAAGAGGCTCATCTCATAGTGACTGCTGTTGCTGTAGTCCTTGTAGCTGTGTCTGCTGCATCAAGTGCGGCTTGCAGGGCTAGTCGCGATATTATCTGGCCTTCTGAAACAAGAACCTGAAACTGTGCCTTTTTTGTGTCAGGGATATCTTCAATAAAAGTATTGAATTTTGTATTATTGAAGTCGTATTTACTTAATAAAGCAGCATAGTTCACCACTCTCATCTGAAGAGTGGCAGAAGCATAAAACTTTCCGAATGTGTCCAGACATTTATTGTCCTTTTCGGATGGGGTGGAATGATTTTGTTGTTTGTTTCTCTGCTGTGCAGCGTCTACTATGAGGGAGTTGGGTGGATGGTGAGAAAAGAGGAATTGAGACCCCTTGGAGCTAACGTAGTATTTTCGATCGGCTTTCCTGCATGTTGGTGGGATGGATGCAGGTGTTTGCCATAGGGTTTTAGCGGGCTCCAAGATGGATGGATTAATAGGAAGTGCCATCTTTGTTGCTGTACTGGGCTGGAGGATGTTAGTGAGTTCATGTTGAGAAACCTGAACTTCTTCCATAGATATGTAACCCTTCTGTTAGGCTGAGTTAATAGCAGCAAAGGCCGGATTCAGTACCTAGGGGTCCCCTCCCAACAACGTAATGCAACACCGGCTCAAGCCCCTGCCCAGTGACCTGGGAAATCTTTCACATACTCCTGGGTGCCTCAAAGAGGAAATTCTTCCCCTCTCGCAAGCACAGAGCCTCGGTATAGTAGCAAATCTTTAATATGAGGTAACTGACATCAGCATTAAATTGGGAAAACACCACAACTAGGATTCATAGACCAAACCATGAGCAAAGACCCACCCCCAGCCAAGAATCACCCAAAGTCCCCAAAAGTCCAACACCCCAAGAGTCTCTTGAGTCCAGCAGCCCAAAAATCACCCAAAGTCCAATACCCCAAAAGTCTCCGTCCCAGGTCAGTACCGCTCCAGGGTTCAAAAGTTTACATGCAGAGTTTTTATCTTCCAACCTGGGTGGAACGGAGGGGGTGGGGGGAGAGGGGTTGATACACCTTACATGGTCCGCCGACAGCCCCGCCTATCCGTAGGGTTCTGCTGCCGCCTTTAACGTGAGTCACTCTGCCACACTCCACCTGCTGTCCCGCAAGCTGCTCCAGCCGTCCCGCGAATTGCCCTGCTCCATCTCTCCGTCTCATTTCACTCCACTGGCCGCCTGCCGGTCGTTCCCACAGCTGCTCCACTAGCCACCTGCCGCCACTCCTACCAGCTGCCTGCCAGTCGTTCCCACCAGCCGCTCTGCAGTTCGCCTGCTGCCGCTCCTACTGGCCACCTGCCGGTTGTTCCTGCCAGCTGCTCCGCTGGGTCGTTCCCGCAAACTGCTCTGCCAGCCATCCTGAAAACTGCTCTGCTAGCAGCTCAGCAATTTAGCTTCAGGCTCCCCACAGCAATCAGTGATTTCAGCTCATAGTAGAGTTCAGCTCTTCAGCATTTTCAGCTCGTGGTAGAGGAGCCTCAGTTCTAGTGCACCATTGGCCCAAAGAGAAGTCAGCTCAGCAGCCTGTAACTAGACTCCTAATGGAATCCAAATTATCTCTGATATTCCACAGTGGAGAGAGGAGGGGTTTCAGGCCCTCAGACGGGCCCCCCCCCCCCCCACGTACAAATACCTGTCCCCAGCCTCTCTCACTTCACTGGGTTTGGAACCCATGCCCCTTGTCTAGCAAGTGCTACTTTGTTGATGGCGAATCCCTCTGTCATAAAACAGTTCCACTGTCCTTGATTCACATAATCAGGGTAACAACACTTTATCCCCCCTGCCTCAATAACAGAGAGACTGGGGATCCCACAGCGGCCAAAGTGACCATTTGGGCTGCTGTAAGCTCATACTAGGTGGGGTGGGTGTGCCTATGCAAACAAGATCAGCCCCTGAAGTCTTTTTGCACCACTCGCCACAATTCACCACCAGATGTCAGGGTAGAGTTTATCCTGACCCTGCTTACAGATGAGGTGAAAAGGCAGGTAAACATTCCTCCTCATCGGGGGGGGGGGGGGGGGGGGGGGGGGGGAGAGAGAAAGTCAGAGTAATCAGAGAATGGAGATTGAGGATGTATGTTATCAGTCAAATTATGCGAATGTAAAGTGGGAGATATTGCCTGGTCTTTGAGGGGAGTATGCAGCATGGATAGCTCTGCTGACTGTAAACAAGTTGCCTGCACTGCTGAGGCAGCACTCTTCTGAGATGTTGCCCCTGGTAATGGGAGAGCGGGGCCAGCACCCAGCAGTTGGTCTGTGAGGGGATTCCTCGGTGCTATGCTAGAAGCAGGAAGATCTCCTATCTCCCGTGGTAGGGCAAGCACTGACGTCTCAGACAGCAGGGAGTGTGAGGTAGGCATGGGAAGACCTGTTGCCTCAGAAAGGGCAGACTTTTTTGCATTTTTATTGCCCTTTTTGTGCTCACTCAAAGTACCTGGGAAGTCAAACGCGCTCAAGCGGTTATTGCCTGAGCAGTATGTCTTTCTCCCCTCAGCATGCTGCTTTCTGGGCTGCTGACTCAGAGCTCATCCCTGCCTTTGATGGCTTAGGGGACGTTTGCCTCATAGGTGTATTGCTCAAACCTGAGCCCAGGTCAGAGGTATGGAGTTTGTCCTTGTCAAAGAAGGACATTTTAAGTTGCAGCTGTCTGTCTTTGCACGTTTTTGGCTTAGTGCAGTCAGTGACAGGCATTAAATTCTTGCAGAGCCCGCAGCTTTCAAAGCCAGATGGCTGGAGGTCACAGTTCAAGACTGCAGGCGGTTAGGGTTTTGGTGGGTTTTTTTAAGACTAACTCTAAACAAGTAAATTAGTTAACTACTAATAGGAACTGTGGAAATAAACTAACTCTAAACAACTATTTGAAGAAAGAAGTTTGTGAAGAGAAATCTTTGCGAGAACAAAAGAGTTCCGTCTGAAGCCGGGGGCGGTAGAAAGGAACTGAACGGAGGGGGGCTGCGCATGCGTGATAGTACCGAGGGAGGCTCGCATGCACCGCGCACCCCCCGATACATTGCTGAGAAAAATCTATCGAGAAGTGCTGGGGCACTCAATATGTGATGTGGAGCACCACCAGGGACACCTCTCGACAAAGAACCTACAGCTCCTAGTTGTAGGTGTTGAACTTCCAAATGTAAAATGTTCTTATGGGAAGGATCCCCAAAGAGGAAGGAGGATGGGTAGGCGAGATGGAAGTAAAATGGATGGAGCAACCTTGTTTTATGATTTCTAGACGCCATCGATCCAATGTTATGTCACTCCAGTGGTGGTAAAAGAGCCACACGCGATGGGTGAATTAAAGGTTGGGTGGCATGACTTATAGCGTTAGGATGATGTTGCTCAGGCCCCCGACCAAACCTTCAAAACTGCTTTTTGGAGATGTACAGCTGGTTCATTGTGGTCTGTTGTTATTGTGACCAGCATCTCTGCTGTCTTTGCGTATGCCTGTAATCAAAAGGTCTTCAGGTCTTCTAAAAGTCTCTCTCGGTCTAGGGTAAGGGTTGTACCTCTGCTGTTTGTTTGGGAGAGCGTACATGCCAACGGTTCTTAGAATCATGCAAGAATCTTTCATAGTATGTAAGATCTCATCAATATTGGTGGCAAAAAAGTGGGACCTATCAAAAGGAAGATTCCCCACTTACATTTGGAGTTCTTTAGGTATACCAGCGGCCTGTAAACACGAGTCCCTGTGCAGAATTGTGGCAGTTGCCATGCTGAGGGCTGCTGTGTCTGCCACACCTAGAGAAGTCTCGAGGGCTGTATAGATAATTGTGTGGTCCTCTTTACAATAGCTTACAATTGAGGGTGGTTTTGGTCTGGGAGGTACTCTAAGGTGTCCTGTAACTTGTAGTAGTTATAGTCAGAAAAGAGTGCTGAATAGTTGGCTACATGGAGTTGTAAGGTTGATGAAGAATAAACTTTCCTTCCAAAAATGTCCAAACGCTTAGGGCCTTTGTTGTGCAGTGTGGATTAGGATTGTGGATAAATCACCTTATGGTGTTGTATATAATAATGTAATTACTGAGGGTATGTCTACGCTACAGCGCTAATTCGAACTAACTTAGTTCGAATTAGTTAATTCGAACTAAGCTAATTCGAACTAACGGATCGAGACTAAAAAACTAGTTCAAATTAGCGTTTTGCTGATTCGAACTAGCATGTCCACATTAAGTGGACCCTGAACCGGGCTTAAGGATGGCCGGAAGCAGTGCCGGCAGGGCATCAGAGGAGGACTTAGAGCGTGGAGCTGCTGCCTCAGGTTAGCCGAGGACTGTGCTTAAAGGGACCCGACCCCCACCCCGGACAGACAGTTCTCAGGGATGCCCCGCTTGCAAAGCAGTCCTGACTTGGAGTGCCCTGAGTGCCCACACTGGGCACATCACAGCACTCGGCCATCAGACCGACTGCACTTGCCGCAGGCTGCCATCTGAGGAGAGGGGGCAATTGGGGAGCTGCAGGAGAGCTTCCACCCCCAGAAGCCCGCAGAGCCAGCCCAGTCCTCCCCATCGGGGGCTCGTACCCCATTTCTCCCTCACCTCCTTCCACTTACCCTTCCCTAGCCCCCCTTCCTGATGTACAAAATAAAGAAAACGTGTGGTCAAAAATAGAATCTCTCTTTATTGAACAAAACTCAGGGAGACTGGGAAAAGGAGGTGGGAGAGGGGAAGAGAGAGGGTGGGAGAGGGGAGGGCAACTAAAATGATCAGAGGTTTGGAAGAGGTCCCATATGAAGAGAGGCTAAAGAGACTGGGACTTTTCAGTTTAGAAAAGAGGAGACTGAGGGGGGATAGGATAGAGGTCTATAAAAGCATGAGTGGGGTGGAGAGGGTGCATAAAGAAAAGTTCTTCACTAGTTCCCATAATAGAAGGACTAGAGGACACCAAAGGAAAGGAGGGTATGTCTACACTACCCTCCTAATTCGAACTAGGAGGGTAATGTAGGCATACCGCACTTGCAAATGAAGCCCGGGATTTGAATTTCCCGGGCTTCATTTGCATGAAGCCGGCCGGCGCCATTTTTAAATCCTGGCAGTTCGAACCCCGTGCCGCGCGGCTACACGCGGCACGGAGTAGCTAGTTCAGATTAGGCTTCCTAATCAGAACTAGCTGTACTCCTCGTGAAATGAGGAGTACAGCCAGTTCTGATTAGGAAGCCTAGTCTGAACTAGCTACTCCGTGCCGCGTGTAGCCACGCGGCACGGGGTTCGAACTGCCGGCATTTAAAAATGGCGCCGGCCGGCTTCATGCAAATGAAGCCCGGGAAATTCAAATCCCGGGCTTCATTTGCAAGTGCGGTATGCCTACATTACCCTCCTAGTTCGAATTAGGAGGGTAGTGTAGACATACCCGGAATGGGCAGCAGGCTTCAAACTAGTAACGGAAAGTTGTTCTTCACAAAGCAAAGAGTCAACCTGTGGAACTCCTTGCTGCAGGAGGCTGTGAAGGCTACAACTAGAACAGAGTTTAAAGAGAAGTGAGATCAAATCATGGAGGTTGGGTCCATGGAGTGCTATTAGCCAGAGGGTAGAAATGGTGTCCCTGCCCAAAGTTTGTGGAAGGCTGGAGAGGGATGGCACGAGACACATGGTTTGGTCACTGTCTTCGGTCCATCCCCTCCAGGGTCCCTAAGGTTGGCCGCTGTCGGCAGACAGGCTACTGGGCTAGATGGACCTTTGGTCTGACCCAGTACGGCCATTGTAAGCTCAGGGCTCAGGGTCGGGGGTCTCAGAGGACCACCTTGATTTTCATGCACACCTGCTCCTGGGTGGCCAGGCTGGCAGCTCTCCTGCCCTAGACGGCCACTTTCCTGTGCCTAGTGCGGAGGTCGTGGACGAGGTCCACGATGTCCGCACTAGACCAGGCGGGTGCCCGCCTCTTGCGGTCCCGGGCAAGCTCCCGGGAGCCGCCAGCCTGGTCCCGGGAAGAGGGGGAGGGCTGGGGGGCATTGGGTGGCTGGCTTGAGCCGTGCCAGGTGCAGGGTCTGCTGGCTGGGTGCTGACAGGCTTGCACCTGGCACAGGTATCGTAGCCAGCCCGTACCCCTTTAAGGGGTCCAGGGCCGGGAGGGGGGCAATAGAGTTTCCCTGGTGTTGACCAGAGTGGCCACCAGGGAAAGCTGGGGAGGGCTAGCCTCCCACTAGTTCGAATTAAGGGGCTACACACCCCTTAATTCGAACTAGTAAGTTCGAACTAGGCTTAGTCCTTGTAGAATGAGGTTTACCTAGTTCGAACTAAGCGCTCCGCTAGTTCGAATTAAGTTCGAACTAGCGGAGTGCTAGTGTAGCGCCTATCAAAGTTAATTCAAACTTTAGTTCGAATTAACTTTGTAGTGTAGACATACCCTGATAATGCTGCATGAAGAATATGCTCCTTCAGGTGCTAAATTAGCAACCCAACATCTGCAAGGTCCCCAGTTAGAGGTTTTCATTTGGCTATCTTCTATTTCAGGTGGGGTACCACCTGCAGCTGTCTTACCCAGCAACAACAAGCAAGGCACTGATAACAAATCACAGCCTACCTTTCCTCAGGGAGGTCCTGGCAAGTATCAGTCTCTAAAGTAGGCTCTTCTCATGAAATAAGAGTGGAGGTCTGCTCTCCTTCCTCACCAGGTCCTGGGCTCTTCATTTTTAACCCCTCCCTCTAGTGCTGCTACCTGCTGGTGATGCAGCAGGGTAAAACTGACAGCCCACAGCAATTCATTAACCCTTTCCTAGTCAGTGTGAGTTTGTATACCTCATCATTTACTGGCTAAAAGTGCCATGATCACTAACAGATACTTCAGTCATTTTCTTTAAACACTGTATCAAATACAACTCTATCAATTACACAAACTTTTAGCAACCTGCAATATTGCTCGTTCCTGTATATTTGACATTTCATCTTTAACTGTTTCTGAAGAAGAATATTGTTCATAATCCTGTTTTTCAAAACATTCTTCCTGGTCTCCCTTTACCAAACGCTGAAAAAAATAACACAGGAGAATTATAATTATCCTTATCTAAATGAAAGTGCCATCTTTACTTATGAACTGAATATGCTCTGAAATATTATAAAAGTACAATATATCATTTCTAAATTCAATTAGTTTTTTAATTCATAGATTTAAACATCTGTTTAAAAAATAATAATGAATATGACTCCAACAATCTCATGATGAAGTTCATGAAGTGTTTGACAAATACATGTACAGAGTACTGTGCATTTTAGCATATCTGTTAAATACTAGTTTGAATATACAGTGCAGTAGAAATTTAGTTATTTGCTGTATAAAAGAGAAGGGGAAGAAGAAAGCAAGACAAACCAAAGAACAATGGGAAGGCAGATTGGGAAGAACAGATGGGAAAAGCGGTAGTTTTAGATTGGATCTTTCCCTCATGAGCAGTTTGTATCTCTCTTGCTTTTTTATTTTTTTATTATAATAAATAAAAGCCTGTCCAGGTACCATGGAAGGGAATGAGAGCTTTTTAATGACTTCAGGGCTATAGGATCAGGGCCTAAATCAAGCTTTCCAGTAATTTAAAGCCCCGTTCTGCAAAGACTCCATCTCTGTGCGTTTATTCCTCAAATCCTTTGTAGGATTAGTGTCTCAGTGTTTTCAACAAAAAATGGTAACTGAAGTGGCAGACTGGCCAAAAATTGCAGCTGAAAGGGAAACTGCGAGCATGGAAGAAGAAGAAGGAGCCTGAACAGACTTGGTAATATAATTAAAAGAAATAAAAAATGAAAGCATCAATAACCACATTTGATATAATTGAGAAAGGAGTATTTATAATCTTTTCTCTAATACGTTATCTTACCTTTCTAAGAGAAACTACTTTTCATACGGGAAGGATATATTGCAGGAATTTTAAAAAAAAGAAAAAGAAAAGAGGAGATATTCTCTAATAATAAGAAGACATACGTAGGTGTGCCTTAATAGGTTGAAAGACACATTTTGCAAACTTGTGGTTCACAATGCAACTAAGGCAGCCTCGTGATTCACAATGCTACTGAAGCACATCCAACTGTGGTATATTGGGGTACTGGTCCCAATGTATACAGTTCTGGTGTTCCATTCCAAAATAGGTTAAATTTACTACTGGATAAGGTAAATAGCAACAGAATATCTCGGGATTAAAATATGTGAAGAGGATAAAAAGGTTGCTATTGCAAAGTACCTGCAGTTCCTGCAGGAAGCTTTAAGAAGCCCAGACTTTCCAAAACTGCTGTCTGAAAAAGGCTCATGGCTAGAGCAGCCAAGAAGTCAATTAATGGTGTCTCTCACCCCAGGTATTCCCATTAGTGGAACTCCATGGAAATTAAAACTTCCCACATAGGATTCATACCTTCTATATCTGTTAACTAACATTTGAACAAGACTGTCAAGAGTCAAGTTAGATGACTTAGCAGTCAGTGAAGTCTAGATCAAATTACAATTAAGTTTACTAGGCACTGCCAAACAGGCTGTTAAAAGTCTAATCGGTGGTACAGGGGGGCCTGGGGCAGGCTCTCTAGCTGTCCTGGCTCTGCACTGCTTTTGGAAGCAGCTGCCAGGTCCCTGCATTCCCTGGGCACATGGTCAGAAATGGGGAGGCTCTGGGAACTGGCCCTGCCCCAAATGCCTGCTCCACAGTTGACTGAGAACTGTGACCAACGGGAGCTGTGGGAGACGGTGTCTGCTGGCATAAGAGCAGGGCAGTGCATTGCAGAGCTTCCTTGTCTATCCATGCACTTAGGGCAGGGGTGGGCAAGACAACCTCCAAAGGCCAGATCCAGTCCATCAACCCGGTGGATCCAGCCCACGGCTGCCTTGCTGCTCCCTTGCCCCCAGGCCAATTGAGACCTGGGGACAGGAGAGCATGTGAAGTCTCCTCCCACCGCCAGAGGCGTGTGCTATCAGAGGGAATCACCGGCTGTTTTAAATCAGCCAGCTTTTCTTTCCCTGCTGCCACACACCCTGGCAGGGTGGGGGCAGAGGGTAAGGGACTTTGTGCACTCTTCCTGCTTCTAGGCTCTTATTGGCCCAGAGGTAAAGGGGAGCACACAAAGTCTCCTCCTGCTACAGCACCTAGAGAGAACCACCAGCTGTTTTTAAATAGCTGGCGATTCTCTCTAGGCACTGGGATGGGAAGGCAAAACTTCACGTGCTCCCCCATACCCAGACCAATCAGGGTCTGTGGGTGGGGGAGCACAAGAAGTCTCTTGGCTCCGCCCCTTCTGTTTGAAGCCCTGCCCCTTCTGGGGTGGCCCAGGGCCACTTCACAAATTTCTGGGGTGGCCCAGGGCCACTTCACAAATTTCTGAAGTGGCCCGCTTTTAAAAATTATTTCCCACCTCTGACCTAGGAGATGCAGGGAATAGGCAGCCACTTCCTAGGAGCATAATAAGCACCGCCAAGACCCCACACTCCAATCTTCTGCCCCAGCCCTGAGCTTCCCCCCGCAACCTAAACTCTTCATCCCCGAGCCCACTCCAGAGCCCACACCCTCAGCTAGAGCCTTCATCCCTCAAACTCCTTAACCTCCTGACCCAGCCAAGAGACCTCTCCAGCACCCCAAACTCTTAATTCCCAGCCACAGCCTGCACTCTGACACACACCACAACTCCCTCATTTACAGTGAATGTTAAATCATGTTAAATCATGTCAGTTAACTTGTATCTTCAGAATCATATTCAAACACCAGAAAATATTGTAATGCAGACAAACATACTAAAAGCAGAGACAGCAATGCTGTCTGAGCCTCTGGAGGTAACAGCATAGAGAGGAGTGCCTGACACCTCCCTGGCTCAGCTTTGCTTAAACTGGCCTACATTTTTTAACAATATTAAGATACCTATTAATTGCAGTTGAAAAGCATTCTGTTGATGGAAAAATTCTCTTGTGATTAGAATACCACAAATAATAGAAGCACTTAGAACATATTTTTAGAGGTGAAAGTTTAAGAAGAGAGAGTTACTCACCCTGTGCAATAACGTCTGTTCTTCAAGATGTGTGTCCCTGTGGGTGCTCCACTCGAGGTGCTGGGCTCGTCCCGGCGCCGCAAACAGAGAAACTTCCTTAGCAGTAGCCCTGCCGGCCCGCACATGCGCTCCTGCTGCCTCACGCCGTTCGAGCCGTTACAGCTGAGCACAGGCCGGCTCGTCAGTTTCCTCCCAACCGGAAGCATCTGAAAAGAGATAAACAAAAGCTCCGAAGCAGGGAGGAGGGTGGGTCGTGGAGCACCCACGGAGACACACATCTCAAAGAACAGACGTTACTGCACAGGGTGAGTAACTCTCTCTTCTTCGTCGAGTAGTGTCCCCGAGGGTGCTCCACTCGAGGTGAGTACACAGTAGTGGTCCAGCACTATTGGCGTGCTTCGGATTTATGGTCCCTGTGCTGTGGTCAAGACTGCTTGCACCACTGCTGAATCATTCTTCAAGATTTTCGCAAGGGCATAGTGCTTGGCGAAGGTGAGAGCAGACGACCAAGTTGCTGCACGGCATATGTCCTGTAAGGATACCCCTTTAAGGTACACAGTAGATGCAGCCATGTCTCTGGTGGAATGAGCGCAAGGCCGTGCTGGTAAGGGTTCGTGCTGTAGGGCATAACAACGTATGATGCAGGAGGTAATCAAGTTGGAAATACGTTGTGTGGAGAGCTGTTGGCCTTTAGAACGTTCCGCCGTAGCCATAAAAAGACGCCGCGACTTCCTGAAGGCACGTGTTCTGTGCAGATAGAAGGCCAGTGCCCGTCTGACGTCGAGGGTATGTAGACGTGAGTCTTCTGGCGAAGAATGAGGTTTTGGATAGAACGTTGGCAGGCTTATGGGCTCGTTTATATGGAAAGGGGAATTTACCTTCGGAAGGAATGGGGGGGGTGGACGCGAAGTATCACCCCCTGTGCAGAGAACTGCCAATTCACTAACTCGGCGAGCTGATGTAATTGCCAGAAGGAATGACACTTTCATCGTGAGCATGCGCAAGTTGCAAGTTGCTAATGGCTCAAAGGGTGGATGAGTTAGCACATTCAGTACCAAGGCTAAGTCCCACGGCTCCGGCGGGGTCGTGTAGGTCTGATATAGATTCTTGAGTCCCTTTAGGAATCTTTTAACTAACGGGTGAGTGAACAATGAATGTCCCTCGAAGGGAGGGCGGAAGGCCGAGACTGCTGCCAAGTGAACTTTCAATGAAGCATTTGCTAACCCCTCTGCCTTCAGGTGGCAGATGTAGTCCAAAGCTTGCTGCACTGGTAAAGAGAGAGGGTCAAAACCCCTCTCCAGGCACCACATTTGGAATCGATGCCATTTGTAAGTGTAGGATTTGCGGGTGCTATGGCGTCTGCTATTTATCAGTACATGTTTTACTTCTTGAGAGCACGTCATTTCTGGCGGCTGAAACCAGTTAGGAGCCATGCTGTGAGGTGCATGCGCTCGATGCTCGTATGCACCATCAAATCGTGCCGTTGAGACAGCAAATTGGGCAGCAGTGGTAGTCGTCACGGCCGAGCGACCGACATTCTCGACAATTGCATCAACCAGGTCTGTCGGGGCCAAAAGGGTGCTATGAATATCACTGTTGCGCCCTCCATCGCTATCTTCTCTAGTGCCCTCGGAATAAGAGGGAGAGGTGGAAACACATAGAGTAGCTGATGATGACCCCAATTGAGCAGGAGAGCATCTCCCAAGGAATTCGTGCCTATGCCCGATCGTGAGCAATAATGATGACACTTTTTGTTGTGATGCGTGGCAAAGAGGTCTATACTCGGGAACCCCCAGAGATGGAAAAGACCTCGAACCACTTTGTTGTGTAACTCCCACTCGTGTTGGGGAAGGAAATGTCTGCTGAGGGCATCGGCTATGATATTGTCTTTGCCTGGAAGGTACGATGCGGTAAGGGTTACCTCGTGATGGATCGCCCAGTTCCACAGCCGTATGGCCTCCACACAAAGGGATCGTGAATGTGCCCCGCCTTGCCTGTTGATATAGTACACCGTGCATATATTGTCAGTGAGAATGTGGACTGCAAGACCCCGAATCCTCTGGAGGAAGTGCCTGCATACGTTGAATACAGCTCGCAGTTCGAGGAAATGTATGTGTTGAAGGGACTCTTGTGACGTCCAGAACCCCTGAACTTGATGGTCTTGCAGATGGACCCCCCCAACCGATCAAAGAAGCATCTGTTGTGATTTGTACCATGGGCCTTTGTGCGTGGAAGGGGACCCCTGATAGCAGATTTTTGGGGTTGTCCCACCATGCTAGTGAAGTCCTGACGTGTTTGGGGATGGATACTGTTTTGTTCACGGTGTGTACCCCTGGTGTGTACACCGTGAAAAACCAATGTTGGAGGCTGCGTAGGTGCAGTCTCGCATGTGACACCACATATGTGGTGGCAGCCATATGTCCGAGCAGCTGTAGACATGTAAGTATGCAGGATCTGGGAGCAACTGACACCATCTGCACCAGATCCCGAATCAACTCGAACCTTGTTGTGGGTAAATATACCCTTGCACTCAGTGCATCGAGCCTTGCGCCGATAAACTCCAAGTCCTGGCTCAGAGTCAGGGATGATTTGCCGAAGTTGATTATGAGTCCCAACGCCTTGAACACCGTTGTGGTAGTGGTCACTGCCCATGTAGTCTCCTTGCGAGTAGGGGCCTTTAGTAGGCAATCGTCGAGGTACGGGAAGATTGTGATACTGAGGCATCGAAGGTAGGCAACTACCACCGCCAGGGTTTTGGAAAACACCCGTGGCGCTGCTGACAGGCCGAAGGGTAGCACTTGGTATTGGTAATGGTCTGAACCCACCACGAAACGAAGGAATCGCCTGTGAGCCGGATGAATCGCTATGTGGAAATAAGCGTCCTGTAAGTCGAGGGACGCAAACCAATCCCCTTTGTCGAGAGCCGGAATGATGGATGCTAACGTGACCATTTTGAATTTTTGTTTCCGCAGGTAACGGTTGAGTCGACGTAGGTCCAGGATAGGCCTCCAACCTCCTGATTTCTTCTGAGTGAGGAAGTATCGGGAGAAGAAGCCTCTCCCCCGAAACTGAATGGGTACCCTCTCCACCGCTCCTATAGTAAGTAGTTGAAACACCTCTTGCTGTAGAAGATTCTCATGAGAGGGGTCCCTGAAAAGGGACGGGGAGGGAGAGGAGTGGGGGGGGGATTGAGTTGAAAGGGATGGCATATCCTGAAACAACTATGTCGGTGACCCAGCGGTCGGTAGAAATCAGAGACCAGCGAAGCTGATAAGGCCTCGGCCGATGATGGAACAAAGCTCTCTGGTTGTGTGACACTCCCAGCAAAGGGGTGGTACGCAGTCCCTCGACCGAGGCATCAAACTTGTTGCCGGCCCTGCTGATGACCAGATGTTTTGCCAGGCTGTTGTCTTCGTTTCTGCTGGCGTTGTCTTGGCCTCTGCTGCTCATATGGTTTGGCACGGACTGTTGCATAAGAGAAAGGTCTCTGTTTGTTATAGGGCATATACCTCTTACGCTTATATGGAGGCGTATACATCCCAAGCGTTTTAAGTGTCGTACGGGTGTCTTTGCCCGAGTGGAACACCTGATCAGTGGACTAGGCAAAGAGAGACTGACGATCAAAAGGTAAGTCTTCTACCTTGTTTAACAACTCTTTCGGAGCAGCGGCTTGGTGTAACCAGGACCCACGAGGCATAACTATAGCAGTAGCTGCGGCTCTAGCTGCTGCATCAGCTGTGTCCAGGGCAATCTGCAATGCTATTCTGGCCGTTGCGTAGCCCTCCTGTATTACTGCCCTTAAGATTTGGCACTTAGAGTCTGGTAGGTGCTCTAAAAGAGGGACTAATTTCGAATAATTGTCAAAGTCATGATTCGCGAGGGGAGCCGCGTAATTACACATTCAGAGAATTGTAGTGGCAGAAGAATATACTTTTCTACCTAAAATGTCCAGGCGCTTAGCCTCTTTGTCACTTTCAATATTTTTATTTTGAGCCGTCTTTGATCTCTGTTGGGCGGCGTCCATAACGAGGGAGTTGGGCTGGGGATGTGTAAACAAAAAGTCCATACACTTTTGGTTTATGAAATATTTCTTATCTGACCTCTTGTTAGTCGGTAAAGAAGCAGCAGGGGTCTGCCATATATCATTTGCGATTTCCAAGATCGCGTCATCAAAGGGCAGAGCCAGTTTCGATTTCTGTGACGACTGCAGATTCTTTAACAAGGGGTGTTGCTTTTGCTGTACGTCCGTAGTCTGAATACCCTGAGACTGCGCAACCCTCGCAAAGAGCTCTTGAAATTGTTTATGATCTTCCATGGGAGATAGCTTCCCAAGGAAGACAGCATCGTCCGGAGATGATGATGAATAGTTGGCCGGAGACCCAGGGGTCAGTGGTTCCCTGTTCGGTGTATAGTTGTCCTCATGCTCGTCCTGATTCGAAATTGAGACAATGTCCTCCGCAGGTGCTGATGGAACGGCTGGCGAAGGAGCGTGAGGCAGAGGCACTGGACTAGTGTGTCACCGTACGCGCAGATATTGCGTGCTATGAGAAGGTAGGCGGTCATCATAATAATGATCATATCTCTGACGGTGCGCCGAGGGGCTCCTGGGAGAGTAGGCTCTGGGCGCATCGTATCGGTGTGAATATCTCAAGCGTCTCGAGGATCTCGGTGAGATAGATCTATCATAAAGACGGGATGGAGAACAAGAATAGCAGGAGTAGAGCCGTTCATCGCGGCAGCAGTAGTGACGACATGATGGTGATCGATGAGGTGATCGACGAGGTGATCTATGGTAGTGATCCCTAGTGGAGCCATAATGGGAAGCATGATGGTTCTCCGAACAAGATGAAGCTGGAGACCAGGGACCCGGAGAGAAACCAGCTCGGTCAGGCGTGAGGAAAGGAGTTCGGACACGCCTTGACCTCTGTAGGGACTCAGTTGGCACCGAATGATCAATGGGGGAAGACAATGCCGTTTGGAGTGGTGTAGCCCCAGTCGAATGGCTGCCCTGTTGAATCAGTGGCACTGTGTGAGCTGGAAGCTGTGCCGGTGCCGGAGGAGGCTGCGGTGCAGAGGGCTATGTGGTGCCGATGCTCGCCTGCGGTGCCGGGGTCGACGCTGGTGCTTGCAGCACCGTGAGGATCACAGACTCAGCAGCCGGCGCTGCCAGCATGGGTGCCAGCAGGATCGTGATCGGCTGCGCATGTGCGGCATCAGCTGGTGCCAGGGCCGCCATTGCTGGCTGCAAGGTGGCTGTTAGAGCCGTTGCTGGCGCCGATTCTGCCCGCGGCCCTTTACAAGGAAGCCGGATCGGGTCTTTGGGACAGGCAAGACTCGGGGCTGAGGCACTACGGCCTTTACCCATCTTGTCTGTCGGGTGCCTTGGCAGGGAGCCAGAGGTACCCGGTCTGTCCCCGGCACTTCGTCGCTGAGGTAATTCACCGGACTTGTTGGGCTCTTTAGTTGGTGAACGAGCCGAGTGAGTCCCAGGGTCAGCAGGAGACGGAGCGCTGGACTCAGCCTAGAGGGCTTTATTGAATAAAAGAATTCTTAGCCGCATTTCGTGATCGCGTCTAGCGCGGGCTGTCAGTTTCATGCAGTGAGGGCACTTCGTCGGAATGTGCCCATCCCCCAGACATTTGACACAGCGCGAGTGCCCATCTGAGTCGGGCATTGCATCCTGACACTGCACACATTTCTTAAACCCAGGCATAATCCTTGTAGATTGCCAGCACAATAAACAGTTCTTTTTTTTTTTTTGGGCTATTAACACAACTATAACTTAGGACGGGAAAACAGAGATTTTGAAACTAACTAACTACTAACTATTAACAACTACACTAACTATAAACTGCCAAGTGGCAATTAACAACTCTAAAGTAAAACTCCCTTTTCTCCTCAGGCCGGAGAGGGGGCGCGTCCTAGGTCCAGCTGTGGCTGCGGACGGTTGAAAGGAAACTGACGAGCTGGCCCACGCTTAGCTGTAACGGCTCGAACAGCGTGAGGCATCAGGAGCATATGTGCGGGCCGGCAGGGCTACTGCTCAGGAAGTTTCTCCGTTTGCGGCGCCGGGACAAGCCCAGCATCTCGAGTGGAGCACCCTCGGGGACACTACTCGACGAAGAAGATAATTTTAAAAAAACATAAAAACTGCAACCCTGCAAAGCAATTCCAGCATTCATTAATAGAGTTTTGTTTCACAAATTGTTTGCACAGTGCCTTGAAAATACAGTGTTACTAAAGTACTAAATAACTGGTGTGGTGGCAATAGTATGGTAGAATGGCTCATTTTTATTTTATGTGCATAAGATTACTTTCCCAGAACAGCATCAGTTCATAGAAGTATATTCTTTAATCATTCAGCATGTTATATTTAAAATTCTATGTAATGTACCTCAAAATATGCTTTTGTTTTTGCGGAACTCTGAGCCTCTGCATGCCACGCCCTTAGGATAATTTTCTTCAAATTGTCATTAAAGACCTTTTGTATCCTCATTGCTGCCACTAGAAAAAATGTATTTCATTACAAAAGTTATGAAAGTAAGGACCTTATTTCTGAATAAATATTTCAGCTAGATGTCTTTGAAGAAATGCAATTCTGTATACAACCACCTTTAAAGATGTATTACTGTTCACAACAATGTTCTTTATAATGAAACAAGCAGCAATCGCACTCTCATAATATATGTACTGGTTCATACAAATAAAGTAAGTTATCAGACAAAGCAAAAATGTGTTATATAATCTTATTTTACTAGCTATTTATAAAGGCATGATTAAACTGCAAACTGAATCTGCCAAAACAAGTAAGTTCACCAATTCCTTAGTTCAAGAACAAGTAGCAAGTCTTAATATAACCTCTATGAAAGTTTTGTTTTATATTTCATATTTTAAATGTGATAGTTCTTTGTGAAATATGTGTGGTCTGAATTTTTTATATAAAATATTTGATTTTTAATAACTTGAACTAGTTTCAGAATAAAACTGGTTTAAAAAGGACTGTCAAACCACATGCTGGTATAAAACCGGTAGATTCTGTCTTTGTATCATTGTGATTTTACACCAAAGAATGTTCTTAAAAACTCAAGTATCAGAGGGGTGGCTGTGTTAGTCTGAATCTGCAAAAGCGACGAGGAATCCTGTGGCACCTTATAGACTAACTGAAGTGTAGGAGCATAAGCTTTCGTGGGCAAAGACCCACTTCGTCAGATGCATGTAGTGGAAATTTCCAGAGGCAGGTATAAATATGCAGGCCAGGATCAGGCTGGAGATGACGAGGTGGATCCAATCAAGGAGGATGAGGCCCACTTCTAGCAGCTGATCTGGAGGTGTGAATTCCAAGAGAGCAGAAGCTGCTTTTGTAGTTAGCGAGCCATTCACAGTCTTTGTTTAATCCAGAGTTGATTGTGTCAAACTTAAAGATGAACTGTAGCTCAGCAGTTTCTCTTTGAAGTCTGGTCCTGAAATTTTTTTGCTGCAGGATGGCTACTTTTAGATCTGCAATTGTGTGTCCAGGAAGATTGAAGTGTTCCCCTACAGCAGGCATGTCCAAAGTCCGGCCCGCGGGCCAATTGCGGCCCGTGTTCCGGTTTAATACGGCCCCACAGGTAATTTGGCAATATCTATCTTTTAAGGCCCCCAACGAATCCATATGTGTTGAGATGAATACATTGTAAAATCTCAGTTAATGTCAGTTGGTCTAAATCAGTTATAAATATATTTGGACACAACATGTATACTTGGTGTTATGTTCCTGTTCATATTTTTTTAACTTAAAAGTTGACAGACAACCTTTATTACCAATAATATGTAATGTACTTTACAATGTTCCTGACATATATTTCAGCTTCCTGGATTTTTTTTTCATCTGGCCTTCAGATATGAAAGGCAGAGTGATTTAACACCTGTTTAGATTTGTCATCCATGTGACGAAATGAAAAGTATGCCGTTTGCAATAAACTTTGCATAAAATAGTTAATTTGCATTTAATTTTAATGGTTCAAAGAATGTCAGACAAAATGGTCGGCATGAGGCATGTTCACTTCATCAAATCTGGCCCTCTTTGAAAAAAGTTTGGACACCCCTGCCCTACAGGTTTTTGTATGTTGCCATTCCTAACATCAGATTTGTGTCCATTGATTCTTTTACGTAGGGACTGTCCAGTTTGGCCGATGTATATAGCAGTGGGGCATTGTTGGCACATGATGGCATATATTATGTTGGTAGATGTGCAGGAGAATGCACCAGTGACAGTATGGCTGATCTGGTTAGGTCCTGTGATGGTGTTGCTGGTGTATATATGTGGGCAGAGTTGGCACCGAGGTTTGTTGCAAGGATTGGTTCCTGCGTTCAAGTTATTATGGTACGGTGTGTAGTTGCTGGTGAGAATATGCTTCAGGTTGGCGGGTTGTCTGTGGGCAAGGACCGGCCTACCTCCCAAGGCCTGTGAAAGCGAGGGATCATTGTCCAGGATGGGTTGTAGATCACTAATGATGCGTTGGAGAGGTTTTAGCTGGGGACTGTAGGTGATGGCCAGTGGTGTTCTGTTGGTTTCTTTCTTGGGCTTGTCCCGTAGCAGGAGGCTTCTGGGTACACGTCTGGCTCTGTCGATCTGTCTCCTCACTTCCTCGTGTGGGTATCGCAGTTTACAGAATGCTTGTTGAAGATCTTGTAGGTGTAGGTCTCTGTCTGAGGGGTTGGAGCATATGCGGTTGTACCTCAGTGCTTGGCTGTAAACAATGGATCGTGTGGTGTGTCCGGGATGGAAACTGGAGGCATGCAGGTAAGTATAGCGGTCAGTAGGTTTTTGGTATAGGGTGGTATTGATATGACCGTCACTTATTTGTATCGTGGTGTCCAGGAAATGGACCTCCCGTGTAGATTGGTCCATGCTGAGGTTGATGGTGGGGTGGAAGCTGTTGAAATCATGATGAAATTCTTCCCGAGATGATGGGGCGTCCGGGATTTCCAGGTTTGTGGATCTTGGGTAATAGATAGAACAACCCTGGTCGGGGCTCTAATGCCTCCAGTTTCCATCCCGGACACACCACACGATCCATTGTTTACAGCCAAGCACTGAGGTACAACCGCATATGCTCCAACCCCTCAGACAGAGACCTACACCTACAAGATCTTCAACAAGCATTCTGTAAACTGCGATACCCACACGAGGAAGTGAGGAGACAGATCGACAGAGCCAGACGTGTACCCAGAAGCCTCCTGCTACGGGACAAGCCCAAGAAAGAAACCAACAGAACACCACTGGCCATCACCTACAGTCCCCAGCTAAAACCTCTCCAACGCATCATTAGTGATCTACAACCCATCCTGGACAATGATCCCTCGCTTTCACAGGCCTTGGGAGGTAGGCCGGTCCTTGCCCACAGACAACCCGCCAACCTGAAGCATATTCTCACCAGCAACTACACACCGTACCATAATAACTTGAACGCAGGAACCAATCCTTGCAACAAACCTCGGTGCCAACTCTGCCCACATATATACACCAGCAACACCATCACAGGACCTAACCAGATCAGCCATACTGTCACTGGTGCATTCTCCTGCACATCTACCAACATAATATATGCCATCATGTGCCAACAATGCCCCACTGCTATATACATCGGCCAAACTGGACAGTCCCTACGTAAAAGAATCAATGGACACAAATCTGATGTTAGGAATGGCAACATACAAAAACCTGTAGGGCAGGGGTGTCCAAACTTTTTTCAAAGAGGGCCAGATTTGATGAAGTGAACATGCCTCATGCCGACCATTTTGTCTGACATTCTTTGAACCATTAAAATTAAATGCAAATTAACTATTTTATGCAAAGTTTATTGCAAACGGCATACTTTTCATTTCGTCACATGGATGACAAATCTAAACAGGTGTTAAATCACTCTGCCTTTCATATCTGAAGGCCAGATGAAAAAAAAATCCAGGAAGCTGAAATATATGTCAGGAACATTGTAAAGTACATTACATATTATTGGTAATAAAGGTTGTCTGTCAACTTTTAAGTTAAAAAAATATGAACAGGAACATAACACCAAGTATACATGTTGTGTCCAAATATATTTATAACTGATTTAGACCAACTGACATTAACTGAGATTTTACAATGTATTCATCTCAACACATATGGATTCGTTGGGGGCCTTAAAAGATAGATATTGCCAAATTACCTGTGGGGCCGTATTAAACCGGAACACGGGCCGCAATTGGCCCGCGGGCCGGACTTTGGACATGCCTGCTGTAGGGGAACACTTCAATCTTCCTGGACACACAATTGCAGATCTAAAAGTAGCCATCCTGCAGCAAAAAAATTTCAGGACCAGACTTCAAAGAGAAACTGCTGAGCTACAGTTCATCTTTAAGTTTGACACAATCAACTCTGGATTAAACAAAGACTGTGAATGGCTCGCTAACTACAAAAGCAGCTTCTGCTCTCTTGGAATTCACACCTCCAGATCAGCTGCTAGAAGTGGGCCTCATCCTCCTTGATTGGATCCACCTCGTCATCTCCAGCCTGATCCTGGCCTGCATATTTATACCTGCCTCTGGAAATTTCCACTACATGCATCTGACGAAGTGGGTCTTTGCCCACGAAAGCTTATGCTCCTACACTTCAGTTAGTCTATAAGGTGCCACAGGACTCCTCGTCGCTTTTTCTTAAAAACTGTTACTTTCATTTCCAACAAAAATTCTTGTCTCTTTTATATGTGGTTTATATAGCCCTTTTTATTTGATATCTTTTTCCTTAAAAATTACATATTTTGCAACAGATTTTAAATAATTTGTATATTTCACAGACAGAAGACACTACACAAATATATGAGCCAAATTCTGCTTTCCTTTTAGTATGACTACTAATATAAGAGTTATTCCCAACCCTGCAAACTCTAAAGGGTACATCTAGACTACGTCGCTATTTCGGGATACTAGAAGTATCCCGAAATAGCAACACCGCATCTTTACACAGTGCCAAATTTCAAAATAAGCTCTTTCAACCTAGACTCGGAATAAGGTACTCAATTTGCATAGCGCAAATTGCATAGTTTATTCCAACAGAAGGGTGCTGTCTAGACATACCCTAACTCATTCCAATAGCTCTTGCTCATATGAGTAGTCACATTTATCTGAGGCTATGTATACACTACAAAGATAAATCGGAAAAACAAACGCAATTTGTGGTACGCAAATTATGTATCATTTTCCGATTTATTTCTGAAAGAGGCATTTCTGAAATGTGGACTGTCTACACAGGGCCAAATTTCAGGAAAAAATCCTCTTTCAGAACATCCTTTCTTTCTCATATAACGAGGTTTACAGGGATGCTGAAAAAACACGTCCGCTTTTCCGACATTTTTTTTTGGAAAAGCGGACGCTTTCCTTGGACGTGGCAGAGCTTTTCCGGGATACCTCTGGTATCCCAGGAAAGCTCTGCAGTCTAGACATAACCTGAATGGGACTATTTGTTTTAAGTTAAGATTCCTCCTGCAAGAAGAATTCTTAATTGTTCAGTTTTGATATTTTAAATATATCCTAAAAATATTCACACTAAATTTATGTTGGTTTTCACACACCCAAACTGAATTGTATTGAACCTTGTGACGGGGTGATGCAACCCCGCACTACCTTCAGCCCCTTTTGGGAGCCAGAGGGGGACGAACTGGTGCCCCACGCCGTCGGGGAGGCCACGGAGGCATCAGGCGCAAGCCACGCCGCCGGGGTACAGACAGGGGAGGCTGCGGCAGCGATAGGAGCATGCCGCACAGTCAAAAGCTTGGCCGGCGCCCCAGCTGATTCACTGGGGGAGGCGCTGGCACAAGTGAACACCGACGCTGGTGAGGGTGTCGGGGATGGAGCCCGCGGGGGCGGGGGAGGAGCAGAGATAAAAGACGCCAGCGCAGGCGTACTGGGGGGGGGGAGAGAAGTCGAGCCCCGGGAGGAGGAGAGTGGCACCCTTGGCATTATAAGGGTGGCTGGGGCCTTTGGACAGGGAAGGATGGTGGGGGACCCGGAGGAGAAGAGTCCAGGCTCCCGGCAAGAAACGTATGGAACACTGGGGTGAGCGGGGGTGAGGAAGTAGCCCAGGGCAGGCGTAATTGGATTGCCTGTGGGCTGATGAATTACAGCAGGTGGCCCCATCAGCCAGATGGGGGGAAAGCGGATATTTTCCCTCACCTTAGGGCCCTGGGCTGGAGCCTGGAGAGAGGGAGGGCCCGGGCCCCTCTCACGCCCCGCTTGGGGTAATCACAGGAGCAAATCGGTTAGGGAACTCACACCTGACTAGGAGCAGCAGGTCGGGGTGGCGTAGGACCACAGAGGCAGAGGGGGGGGACTTGAGGACATGACCAAGTCGCCCCATGACAAATCTCAAAATGAATAAACTGAACAATTTAAAATACTTCAAACAATTTAGCTGGTTTTTGGGTCACAAGAACTCTTACAAATTAAATATTTATAAATAACTGAGTAACTTTTTAAGTCATGCAGAAGTCACGCAGCAGATTTTGACCTAAATTAAACCAGCTCTGCAACCAGGATTTTAATGTTAGTTTTAAAAACAGATCTTCTATTAAACTATTTATATTCCTAAAATAATAATAATTTCATGTCTTATTTTTTATCTAACTGAAAACCCCACAAATATTTTTAAACGAGAAAAAAATTATTTGCTCAGCAGTAAGACATACAAGATCTATTTTTGTCCTATACAAACACTGTACAAATACAATAATCTAAAATCTTTGAATAACTGAGGCTACATTTAGACTACAGGCTTACTGTGCAAGCTCTTTTCGGAAGAGATCTTCCGAAAAAACGTATTGCACAGGAGAGCATCCATACTGCAAAAGCACATCAAAAAGTGATGTGCTTTTTCGAAAGATAGCATCCAGACTGCCTGGACGCTATCTCGCATGTAAGCAGGGATTGCTATGGACAGAATGGCCACGAGGGCACCTGTGCTTTTTCCTCTTTCCTCTCTTCCAAAAAAACTCCCTCTTCCCCGTCCACACACGCCTTTTTGCAAAAGAGCTCTTTCACAAAAAGGCTTCTTCCTCGTAGAATGAGGATTACCAATTGCGCAAAAAGCCCTCTATTCTTTGATTTACTGTTGAAAGAACGTGCTTGCAGTGTGGACATAACTCAAGTTTTGTCAGAAAAACAGCCATTTTTCCAACAAAACTCTGTAGTTTAGACATAGTCTGATTATGCACAACGATTAATGAGCTCCATGACAAAAGTTCAAAGACTCACAGCTTCTGTGTTGCTCAAATACGATTACGCTTTTCTTCTATATATTTGAGAGAGTTTGTCTGTCTGTCTGTCTGTCTGTCTGTTTGTTCAAGAACTCTTCCTCAACAGTGAGAGCTAGGACCACCAAATTTGGAATTCCATTTCCTCTTATCATAACTTAAGCAGTGTAAGGTCTGGTTGTGCTAGTAAAATGGGATGTGCCTGGAATGGGATTGCATCTCATAAAACCATACAGAAAAGAGACAGAATTATGAGGCAAGTAAAAGGGGCTGGCTAGGGGTACTCCCCCCCCATCCAGGACTGCCCCAACTCCGAGTCTCCCATCCCCCAGATGCCCTTGATGAGGAAGAGCAACTGAGGCTAAAGCTCCTCTCTCACCTCAGATTTTGTACAGGGACATTGCTAACTCAAGACCACCCCTTTACACATAAGAGTCCCCTGCCCAGAGTCCCTCCTCACCCCCCCCCAACCCTGACTCCTGCACCCTCCACATGCCCAGCCCTGAACTTTTCCCTTGAGGACCCAAGCAAGAACACCGAGTAAATGTGCTAGTAGAGTGGGTGGGTGTGTTTATATTTATAATTTTTGTTTATGCAAAACAGCTTGTAAAACTTACATGCTATTTGGTCCTTGCGAAATTGTACCCAAGCTCTCCACTTCTGTACTACTACTCTGGTTATTCTAGTGTCATAATAGTCTCCTGCAAAAGCCATCTTCTGCTTTACAAGCGCTTTACACTTTTTTTGCAACAGACAATAGTGCATCCATGCACTGCAAAGTTAAGGCACAGTTAATACTTTTATTAATGTGGTTCCAGACCTGGTTGAAATAAAATGCATAAAACTCTGCAATTTAATTCAAAGCATATGGCAGATAAGCTTATTAACATAAACTTAATGGCGCAAACGAATTTATATGATGAATGCCATTTTTAATACAGTTCTTATTGATGATGTATTTCAATAATAGTTCCTCCTACCCATACCATTTAAATAAAGTTTCTACCTTCAATTAATGTTACATCATCAGTTTGTAAAATATCTGACTGATTATATTTATTATTTGCTACAACTAGTATGTGATTATTCAATGATTCAAGAAAGTATCCGTATCCAAAAAAGGCAAGTAAGCACATGAAAACAATGACATTTAAACACATACTTAATGTTAAGCATGTGTATAAGCAATTTCTCAAACAGTTGTGGATTTAAGCACGAGTAAGTACTTTGCTGAACTATGGTCTAAAAATGTTATTTACATTTCTTTGGCAATGTGAATAAAAACTAACATGAAAAAATATAAATCAACATTTAAATCTATACCATTTTATCCTTCCACGAAAACACATTAAACGTTCTTGCTCTCTTAAGTGACATAGAAGTATTCAGAGCCCAACAAGAAATATTTTCTCAGAGAATCACACATTGTTTATTAATCAGAGTACAGTATTTTTTTTGTCAGAGCAACATGAAAGATGGTCACTGAAATGAGGCTTTATGACAGTACTTTTATTTGCAAAAATCTTCTATTTGGAAGCAAAATGTAATTTAATTGAACGTAGCTAAGAGCTATGGTAAATATAACATTTTATGATTCTAATCCAACTCCACTATAATGTCAGAGGCCAGCAAAACCTGAAATTAAGGAATAATTTTATTATGCTTTTTACTAAGATTTTAAACCATTCTGATGAGCATAGTTATATATCAGACACATGCACTATCACTATTCTCCACTCGAGAAACAATACTTTTTTTTTACCACTACGAATATTCCCGTTGCACCTTAGAGACTAACAAAAATATATAGAATTATGGGTATGTCTACACTACCCCGCTAGTTCGAACTAGCGGGGTAATGTATGCATACCGAACTTGCTAATGAAGCCCGGGATTTGAATTTCCCAGGCTTCATTAGCATAAAGCCGGCGCCGCCATTTTTAAAAGCCGGCTAGTGCGAACCCCGTGCCGCGCGGCTACAGGCTAGATATTTCGAACTAGGTAGCCATTCCGAACTATCTGTACTCCTCGTAGAACGAGGAGTACAGATAGTTCGGAATGGCTATGTAGTTCGAACTATCTAGCCCGTACCGCGTGTAGCCGCGCGGCACGGGGTTCGCACTAGCCGGCTTTTAAAAATGGCGGCGCCGGCTTTATGCTAATGAAGCCCGGGAAATTCAAATCCCGGGCTTCATTAGCAAGTTCGGTATGCATACATTACCCCGCTAGTTCGAACTAGCGGGGTAGTGTAGACATACCCTATAAGACTTCATAGGCAAAACCCACTTCATCAGATGATGAGCTGGAGTAGAACACTTTGAATTGGGCCTGGAATTTACAGGCACTTGAGTTCACTACAATCTGAATATAACATAGCATTGCTAAAAAGAGCAAAAACGAATTATTTAATATGGTTATCTGTCTTTATTCTGGATAAACTTAAAAAACAACGAATAGTCTTGCAGCACCTTAAAGACTAACTAAAAATGTAGATGGTATCACTTTGTTAGTCTTTTAGGGTATGTCTACACTACAGAGTTAGTTCGAACTAACGGATGTTAGTTCGAACTAACTTTCATAGGTGCTACACTAGCACTCCGTTAGTTCGAACTTAATTCGAACTAACGGAGCGCTTAGTTCGAACTAGGTAAACCTCATTTTACGAGGATTAAGCCTAGTTCGAACTAGCTAGTTCGAATTAAGGGCTGTGTAGATCCTTAATTTGAACTAGTGGGAGGCTAGCCCTTCCCAGCTTGCCCTGGTGGCCACTCTGGCCAACACCAGGCAAACTCTATTGCCCCCCTCCCGGCCCCGGAGCCCTTAAAGGGCCACGGGCTGGCTACACAGTTTGTGCCAGTTGCAAGGCTGCCAGCACCCAGCCAGCAGACCCTGCACCTGCCACAACATGAGCCAGCCACCCGAGGACACCCAGCCCTCCACTGCTCCCCAGGACCAGCCTGGCGGCTCCCAGGAGCCTGCCCGGGGGCGCAAGAGGCGGGCACCCACTTGGTCAAGTGCAGAGATCGTGGACCTCATAGAGGTTTGGGGGGAAGTCTCCAATGTCCACGATCTCCACACTAGCCACAGGAACGCGGCAGTCTACGGCCGCATGGCTGCCAGCCTGGCCGCCAGGGGCCACCAGCGCAGCCGGGAGCAGGTGCGCTGCAAAATCAAAGACCTGCGGCAGTCCTACTCCCGGGCCTGCCTGCCAGGGGCCGACCCGGAGGCTGCCCCCTCGTCCACGCCCTGGACCGCCTCCTGGGGGCTCATGCCGTCCCTGCCCCCCGGGACGTGATAGACCCTGGGGCAGAGGGACTGCTCCAGGAGACGGAGAAGGAGGAGGAGGGCTCCGAGAGCCAGGAGCCTGCCGGCAGCCTGCCCAGAACCTGGGACCCCCGAGGCACCCCACAGAGCCGCTCGCCTGTGTCGTCCGAGGCCGGGGAGGCGTCCACCTGTGAGTACCATCATGCTCCCCTTATGTGTACGGGGGGCTGGGGCGAGAGGGAGCCCCGGGACCGTGCGCCTGGGCCTTGCCCACCACAGAGCAGCAGCTAGGGATCCTGCAGGGGCCCTGGCCTTGCAGAGGGGAGCTGGGTTTCACACACCTGGGCCCCTGGGGTAATTGACAGCTGGTCTTGTTGCACCACAGCCGCAGCACCTGGGCCTGCAGGGCGCACCACCCCGCCTGCAGCAGCTGCCCGTACCCGGGCAAGCAGGAGAGCCAGGAACCAGGAAGCCTACCAGAGGCGGCACCTCCAGTTCCTGGAGCAACAGCTCCGTCTCCAGGACCACTGGGTCCAGGAGGACCTGAGGCTGCGCCGGAGGAGCTTGGAGGCCCTGGAGGAGCAGGGCCATGCCCTGCGAGGCCACCTCCAGAGCCTGCTTGACCGCTTCCCAATTCCTCCTGCTCCTGCTCCCCCTGCTGCTGCCCCTGTTCCCCCAGCTCCCCCTCCTGCTCCTGCTTCCTCCACACCCCCCATCCCTCCTGCCCCACCCTCCACAACCATTCCCCATCGACGCCCCCGGACCCGCAGTGTGGCGAGACGGGAGAGGCAGCCGGACTCCCACCACTGAGCTTTCCTTTCCCTTCCTCTCTTCCCTCCCCTTCCAGCTCCCTCGTCCCAGGTTTCCCCCTTCCCTCTCCCACCCTCATTCCTCCCTCCCCCCACCCCAGTTATGTGAAATAAACATACGTTTTTGTTTGAAAAACAGGTGTCTTTATTTGACAGTAGGTAGGGAGGGGAAAGGGGAAGGGGGGTAGGGTGGAAGAAGGCCCCAGTGGGGCATGCAAGGGAGAGGTCAGTCCTCCTCCTCCACCTGGAAGCTCTCCCGCAGGGCTTCCCAGATCCGGGCGGCCCCCCGCTGGGCTTCCCGGACGGCGGCGGTGCGGGGCTGACCGTAGTGTCCAGCCATGCGGTCAGCCTCAGCCATCCAGGCTGGCAGGAAAGCCTCCCCCTTTCGCTCACACAAATTGTGGAGCACACAACATGCTGCCACCACGGAAGGGATGTTGTGCTCGGCCAGGTCCAGACGGGTGAGGAGGCATCGAAAGCGGGCTTTCAGTCACCCAAAGGCCCCCTCCACCACGATGCAGGCCCTGGTCAGCCTGGCATTGAAGGCCTGGCGGGAGGGATTGAGGTGCCCCGTGTAGGGCTTCATCAGCCACGGCTGCAGTGGGTAGGCGGCATCCCCCACCAGGCACACGGGCATGTCCACGTCCCCGACCCTGATGAGGCGGTCGGGGAAGAAGGTCCCGGCCTGCAGCCGCTGGCACACGGAGGAGTTGCGGTACACCCGGGCGTCGTGTGCTTTGCCGGACCAGCCCACATTAATGTCCGTGAACTGTCCCCGGTGGT